>NC_141691.1:1356325561-1357782228 GCF_964263255.1 Lissotriton vulgaris | reverse complement strand
GTAGTAGGGCAGAAAGGATTACTGACATTGCCTGTTCTGTTTCGGGTGAAAGTGTCATAAAAATCGCCAATGATGGAGCGTGTTGTTCCATTGATCATATATGCATCGGTGACGAGCATCCTCCAAGCCAGACAGGACCCAAAAACAGAAAATGGATAGACGAAATAGGGGACAGTATGTGTCATAGAGTGTGGCATGAGCCCACATACCCAACAGTTCGAGGTATTAATCACAAGCTGATGCTGGTGCAATAATTGTACAAAAGTATTGTTCATGAATTCCAGGCATTGTGGTAGTTCATGGGGTGACAAGGTGGCGTGGAGATTTTCTGCAGGTGTCGGTGTCGTAGCCAGAGGAGCTAGGGGAGAGGTCAGCAACGGAAACCATCCCACAACCAGCAGGATGAGGAGAGCAAAAAGTAAAACTATCGTGGGAAGGAAGCATTTATTGTTTAGAAGTTTGACATATTTCTTGTGCGCTTCAGACCCTCGGACCGCTGCCATTGTGCTCAGCCTGTTGTCACTAGCGGCTGTCTGTGATTGGTGGTTGTTTCACTGGATGTGGATACCAAGAGTCCTACGGACTTCCCATTGGTCCAGCATACCAGCACCGGTCTCAGCCGGAGATATCACAGCCCTACAGCCTATTAGACACCAGACAGAGTCAAGGGCTAGCCCCTTTTCTTGGTCTCAAGTTGTAGCAAGTGGAAGAAGGTATGGAGTGGTCTGGAAAGAGAGCTTCTTGTTCCTTCCTCTGATCCTGCAGAGGAGGGATGACTGGACCCCCCAAGATTCGATCAGTTTCGGCTTCCGTAGTAGTGTAATGAAGCTGAGCATCACTGAAAGGGACAAAGGTCGGCACTACTTCTGTGTCGCAATCCAGCAGTCCTTCTTTCACCCATTGGTCGTACGGGAGGGGGAGAGGCACCCTTTTACAATGGGTAGCATGTGTCCAGTTCTTTCTCCCTTTGACTTTTACAGCAGTGCGGGTGGCCAGAAGAACCTGTCGGGGGTGCGACCAGCGGGGCTCCAGACACTTGGTATGCTGAAAATTTCGGATCACCACCCAGTCACCTGGTTGAATGGTGTGACCTGGGCCTTCGCTCTTGTCGGGGATAACAGAGTGTAGCTGATGATAAAGAGTACGAATAGAATCGGTTAACTGGTACAGGTAGTCAGTCAATACTGGGTACTCAACATAAGACAATTTCTTTGGCCTTGGTACGCCCCATACATTAGCTGGTCTACCGAATACCAATTCGTAGGAAGATAACCCTATCCTTGAGTGGGCAGTCGTCCTTACTGACAAGAGAGCAAGAGGTAGGGCATTTACCCAGGTAACACCTGTTTCCACCACTATTTTGGCTAATTTTAATTTAAGTACCCCATTGTATTTCTCCACCAATCCGGCTGACTGGGGGTGATTAGCAGCATGAAACTTTCGTCTGACACCAAGCCCGGAACACAAAAACTGGACCACATTGGCTGTAAAATGTTGGCCATTGTCACTCCAAATCAAACGGGGCAACCCAAATCAGGGACAGTATTCTTTCAACAAAACTTTGGCCATTGTAATAGCTGTGCAATCCTTGGTGGAGTAGGCCTCCACCCATCTGCTGAAGGCACAGACCACTGCAAGGACATATTTCAAATTCGCACACCTGTCCATGTGGATATAATCCATCTGGATGGCCTCAAAAGGAAACGTAGGTGGGGAGAAGCCACCAGCGGGGGTCACTGTACCTTTTCCTGGATTGTGCATAAGGCAGATCATACATGACTTAACCACTCGGTCAGCATATAGGGGTATTTTTTCATTATACCATGTTGACTCTAGTAACTTGCATATTCCCTTTGCACTGATATGGGCAGGGCCATGGGCCATAGTGACAACTGGGGGGACATGACTGTCTGGTAACATCCATTGCCTCCCTTCAGATATACGCACCCAACGTCCCTCTATCTCTTTCTGTGCCAGATGTTCCTCCCATGTGTGCAGTTCTTTTGCAGTGGCATGAGATTGAATCTCGACCACACTTTGACTAGTATTTTCCAACATTCCTCCTTCCACCACCCATCTGGCTGGTCCTGTCACAAACATTCCATCTCATTTACTTAGAGCAGTCTGTTTTACTGTTTGGTCTGCAAGGGCATTGCCTTCCCCTACATCATCAGTCACTTTCCGGTGGGCTTTACATTTAATCACTGCATCTTTTCTAGGTAATGTCAAGGTGTCTAGAAGTCTGTGTATCAGGGGGCCATGCTGTATTCTAGTCCCATGTGAGGTGAGAAAATGTATTTCTTTCCAGAGTCTACCAAAATTGTGAGCCACCCCAAAAGCGTACTGACTGTCCGTATAGATATTAACAGTCATGTTTTTACTGATTTCACAAGCTCGTGTCAAGGCCATTAATTCAGCCGCTTGGGCCGATGCCTGTGGAATTTGTGCTTTTGTGCTGTCTCAACTACTGTAACAAGAGTGGTGAGAGCATATGCAGCAGATATAGTTCCATTCGATCTTTTAAGACATGAACCATCTATGTATTGTGTTCCCTCAGCGTCTGTTAGGGGGGGTGTCTTGTAGGTCCACACAACCCTTTGTCTCTTCTTCAGTCCGTAATATGCAGTCATGAGGGTCAGAATTTTTCCCTTGTGTCTCAGTAGGGAGTAGTGTAGCTGGGTTTAGAATATTACATCTCCTAATGTCAATGTGACTGGAAAAAAGAGTGAGCTCATAACCTGTCAGTCATGCACTGGTAAGGTACTGTGTCTTGGTGTTGTTGAGCAAGGTATATACTGCATGTGGGACCCTTAAGGTCAAGGGTGAAGATATAACAATACCTGTGCTCTGGCGGACCATAAGTGCAGCAGCAGCAGTTGCGAGTAAACATCCAGGGAGGGCTCGGGCTACTGGGTCAAGTGTAGCCAAGAAATAAGCACAAAGGCGATGTTTGGCTCCAAAAATCTGAGTTAAGACCGCGCTAGCGCAGCCATGTGTCTCATGGACAAAAAGAAAAAAATGTTTGCCATAGTCTGGGGTGCCTAGCACTGGAGCTGTACATAAGGCATCTTTGAGTGTCTGAAAGGCAGCTACATGCTCAGTTGTCCATGGAAAACCTCTTTCTGGCATATTTGTAGCAGTGAGAGCTAAAAGAGGTTTGACAATGGCCGAGAAGTTAGGGATCCATTGTCTGCAATAGGAAGTGAGGCCTATAAAGGCACATACTTGTTTCTGTGTCAAAGGGGGAGGCATGGAGGTAAAAAGGGACACTCAGTCAGCGGTAAGTTGTCTTCCCTCCTTCGAGAGAAGGTGGCAGAGGTAGGTCACTTTCTCTCGACAAAATTGCAATTTGTTCAAGGAAACCATATGATTGTGGGAGGCAAGGTGGTGAAGCAGAAGTACTGTTGCTTGTTCACATAGTGGAGCAGACTTGGCTGCAATTAAGAGGTCATCTACATATTGCAACAGAGTGGCTCCTGCTGGAAGCGTCAGGGAGTCCAACTGATTCTTGAGAGCCTGACTATAGATGCTGGGGTTTTCAGTAAACGCTTGCGGGGCCCGTCAGAACCGAAAACTCCGCCCTCCAAGGGTGAAACCAAAAAGACGTCTACTGTCCGGATGTATGGGAATGCTGAAAAACGAATTCTTTAGGTCAATAACAGAAAAATGAGTGGCTGTCGCTGGGACCATGGTGAAGAGGGCTGTGATATCAGGGACAATGGGATACTGTGAGACCGTAATTTTGTTGAGAGCCCGCAGATCGATGACAAACCGATAGATTTTGGGGGCCACGCGAGAGGGATCAATACATTTTTTAAGAACTGGAATAATTGGGCTGTTACACTCATTACCACGTGTCTCCTCAACTACTCCCGTCTTCATGAGATCTGATATTATATAGGCCAGCCTCACCTTCCTGGGGAAGGCAATACTGGCAAAGCCGGGGCAGTTGGGCACCTTGCTGAATACGGACAGTATGCGTAGAAATGTCGAGAAGTCCTACATCAGGGTAAGAAGTGGCCCAAAGTGATGAGGGTAAGACCTGCAGAATGGGAGGGAGGGGTCCAGAGAGGAAAATAGTACCGGAGGAATCTGGTGATATGGCAAGGGACACGCCATCAGGACTACAAGAAATGGTAGCATGTAAAACCTTTAACAAATCCATACCCAGCAAATTTTCACTACATCCAGTTGTGAGAATCAAAGGAGCATCCATATGAGCTGGACCGAGATCCAGCGGGAGAGGCTTAGAGACGGGGTTGGTGACAGAGACCCCAGAAAAACCCACGGAGACATTGGGAGAGCCAGAAAAGGGTGCCTCAGGTATCAAGGTGTGCGCAACAGAGGATCTAGAAGCCGGTATCTAGGAGAAACTTCTTTTTATCCCCTGCAACTGAAATCCGGACATAAGGACCTCGCTGATCCACAGGAATCAGAACTCTTACATTACCCCTTTCCTGGCTTTCCTATGGCTGGTAGAAACCTGTCTCATCGGTGTCATCATAATCATCGTTAAAGTATGTCCTAGTGGCCTCATACCCGTTGTCAAATCTGTTAACTGTACCCTGGGGCGGACCTATATGGGGTTGAACATTAGGATCTGGTGCACGCCTCTGCCTAGGAGGTCCCATATTTCCTTCCCTTTGAGTTCGGGCCTAGTTTTCCCTAACTGAATATTCTGGGCTAATACCGGGCATTCACTAACCCAGTGGCCATAAGCCTTACAGTAGGCACACTGGTCTTTATCAACAGGACCTGCCGAACTGGACTTCTGTAAAGGAGACTGAAGGGGGCGCTGGAGCAGCCTCTGGAACTAGTCCGAAGGTGGACCTTGGCCTCTAGCATTTTGTCCCCGGGGTGGATAAGCTTGTTGTAACAAAACTTTCGTTTTAAGGTCCTTGTTCTTCCTAACCTCTTTGTCTTTATCTTCATTCTCTCTATTCTCATGATATTGGGCCATGGCAAGGATGCCTGCCATAGTCTGAGCTGACCACGTACTCTGCAACTTCTTAAGGCGGCTGAGAGATGCAGTAATAAATTAGATACAAATTTATCAATAAACACTGAGCCCGAGCCAGGGGCTCTAGCGTCCAATCCACTGTGACTTTTGTACTCAGTTTCAAAGCGGGTGAAAAAATCAGCAACAGACTCATACTTTCGTTGTTTACATGCATTTATCTTATCCCAATTAACAGCTATTTCGGGCAAAAGGGTCTTCATGAGTTGCAACTGATGGCCTGGGAGAGCCAGAATAGCCGGATCAGGCTTAGTCCCTCCCTCTGTGTCATTCTCTATCCTCTCAAAGTCGGTCCAGTCACCATGCAAAGCGGCATTATGGTTGGCATGGCGTATTTTGTCCCATATGTCGGGTGGTACTACTGACCCGAATAATAAGTCAATATCCTCTAAGATAAGGACAACAGAGGAAACAATCTGACATAATTCCTGATAGTAAAGAGCCGGATTCTTATGGGGGTCTGGTAATTGGGATTTTAATTGAAGAACATCCGCTCTTTTCCATGGGACATGCACCCACATCCTACGCAAGTGGGCTGGGGCTGCTCCAACACCCTGATTATTGGTAAGCACTGCATGGATAAAGACGGGAGCTGTCTCTCTCATAGGCATAGCTTTGTCATTCAGAGATGGCGGAAAAGCCTTTGTGTCTCTGAACGCAATCATGGTAACAAAGGCTTCATGGATATCATCTCCATGAACATGACCCTTGGCAATAGTTAGTTTTAAATCAATCAATCCCCGGGGAGTATCTATGAACAATGCTTCATATATTTTCATTATAAGTGTGCACATATACTCAGCCATGTCTGTTTGTTGTATGGCCGTCCATTGTCTAACGTCGACCAGATATCTTTAACGCCATAAATATTATCATTATTTCCCCAAAATGCACATTGTTTTCCGATAGCATCCCTTTCAATACCCCCAGCGAGTTCAACAGACCTCAAAGACTCTTTTCTAGGGGTACCGAAAAATCCAAACAGGGTATAGGGCATAAGGGAGGACCATCTAGTTCAGTCCGGAGTGGCATAAGAGTCACCAACAGGGGTACCAATAGACTGATTATCAAGCAGACGGGAAAGTATGGTCGGGGTTGGGTCAATAGTTGGGGCGGTATGAACTGTCGGAGGGAGGGGTGCTGGCAGGATGACGGGAGTCAAAGGATCAGGCAGTGGTACAATGGGTGGGGCTGCCATTTCAACCCCTTCCTGAACCTTCTTTTCTAAATGCGCTTTCGCTGATCAGCCATAGACATCCTCTCTTTATTTTTAGTCAACGCTTGCTTTTTTCTCATTTTTTTTATCTATTTCTTTCCTCCACAACGCGGTGGTGTCAAACATGGCTTGACAAGACCGTTTGCGGAGCAGCTGCTCTTCCAGGTTCGAAAGGGCCTGGAGATCCAAGGAGCCAAACTGTGGCCCCTGTAATTCAACATTGCTTCGTTTCATATATTTTACTCATAAGGAAGAAAATATGATAGCAGATGGCCCATATTTAACATACATCTCATAACTTGGAGTTCCTTCTAGAGGAAGCGGGCAGGCTGCCTCCAGAAGGGAGTCCTCTGTACATACGCAACAACACAACTTTCGGAACTTAATACTGACTGGCATATTTTAACTTCAAAGCAATACAAAAGGGGATGATGGACGGAGCGTTTGAGCAAATCAAACACTCACTCCCCGTCAACTGATCTGGGTTTAATCCATCACCATTCTTTAGCTCACTCTGCCACCCCAGTTCAGACATGGCCATATGCAAATCAGTCTGACCCTGTGCCTCATGGGAAAAGTCCAGCCCGAACTGCCAAGCCATGTCTTCCCTGGACCGGAAACAAGCATCCTGGGACCTCCCTTTTTGACTGGGTGAAGGTCGGATGTGAAGTTTTTGATTTTGATTTTTTGAATGAGATTGCGTAGGAAGGAAGAGAACCATTGGTGGACCACCTCGCCAAGTCCGGCTCTTTCTTGGAGAGACCTAATGAGGAGTTTGTGGTCTATTATTAGAGAGCTTGTAAAGCGCCATGGTTACTCAACTGGAGTGTCCCCGCGCTAGGACAAACAGAGCCCTAAGAGCCACACCAACTGCCACACACGCGGGCCTCCAACTAAGTGGAACCCGACCACTACATTCCTCCATAGAAGGAGCGGAACAGCAAAGTCTTCAATTTTTTGCGAAACAAGGACTCCGACTCAGTTGTCCTAAGATTCACTGGAAGCTCATTCCAGGCATTGGACGCCAAAAAACCAAATGATCTTCCGCCCATTTGCGCCCTGCGCACCCTGGGCACACTCACTCTTGCACTCCCCAATGATCTTAGATAACGAGCAGGCTGGTGAGCTTTCAGGAGAGGCCTTAACAAGCGAGGCCCCCTCTACCCAAGCATCCTGTGACTAATGCAAAGAGCCTTAAAGGTAACTCTAGCCCGAATAGGAAGCCATTGCAATACCTTTAGGGCTTCTCCTACCGATGCCCTCCTAGGTATATTCAGGATGAGCCGGGCCGCAGCATTTTGGACTTTCTGCAAGATGTTCAGATTTTTTGCCGTTACTCCCATATACGGGACATTGCAATAGTCAAGGCGAGATGTCACCAATGCCTGTACAATTGACCTTTTAGCATCTAGGGGGAGCAAATCCAAGATCTTACGTATCACCCTCAGAATGCCAAAGCAGGCCCCGGCCACAGCTGATATTTGCGAAGAGAATGAAAGACCATCGTCGAACCATACTCCCAGATTTTTTACCTTGGCTTAAGGCACTGGACAAGAACCCAGTGCTACGGGCCACCAGAGCTGTGTCCAGAGAGAGGGCTGTTTTCCGACCACCATCACCTCTGTCTTCCCTGCATTAAGCTGAAGACAGCTCAGTCTCATCCAAAGCACAAGATCCCCAAGCAAGCTCTAAAATCGGCAGCTCTTTTGGGTTCCTTGTGTTCCAGAGTAAAACTAGCTGAGTGTCATCAGCATATGACACCAGCTGAATTCCATATTTCAGGACAATATCTGCAAGTGGGCGCATATAGATATTAAAAAGGGTTGGGCTAAGAGTCGAACCCTGAGGAACCCCCTGATTTAGAGGGCAGATTCTGGAACTAAAAGGATGTTGCAAAACCTGGAAGGATCTATTTGCCAGAAAATTCTTCCCCCAGGTTCAGGTGATACCTCCGACCCCGGCCTAACTTAGCCTTTCTAATAGAAGGCCGTGAGAGACCGCCTCGAACGCGACACGGTCTACTGTGTCAAATGCTGCTGATAGGTCTAGGAGAATGAGGAGGCAGCATTGGTCAGAGTCTAGTGATTTGTTAATATCGTCGATGATGTTAAGGATCGTGGTTTCAGTGCTGCAGCTTTTTCTGGAGTCAGACTGGTGGACGTCCAGGAGGGCGATGTTGTGCAAGTGTTGGGTTAGTTGTTGGAGTACGCATCTTTCTAGGATTTTGGACAGAAGAGGAAGGTTAGATACAGGTCTAAAGTTATTAAAATCTTTTGTGTCAAGGTTGGGTTTTTTCAACAAAGGCTTGACTTGTCCTACTTTAAGGCAGGCTGGAACAACTCCATTTTTCCTGGAGCTGTTTATGATCGTGCACTAGAGCGGTGCTAGGGAGTGCTTCAGCTTTTTGGACAGTTGGGGGGAATGGGGTCAAGGACATGAGATGAGCGTTTGGAGGTGGAGATAAGATTGATTATCTCAGTTTCCTGAATGGGGCGGAAGCTTAGCCAGGAATTGGAAGAGGGACCAGGGGCGATTACATATGCCCCAGACGTGCTGCTCGTTGCGGGGAGGGTATGGTGGTGCTGGTAGGGTGATGCATGGTGGTGGTAAGGTGGTGTGGGAGTGGTGGTAGGGTGATGATGGTGGTAGGGTGGTTTTCGTAGGGGGTGGAGGTGGAAGAGTGCTGTGGTAGGGTGGTGGTGGTTAGTGTCGGATGGTAGTTGTAAGGGGTGGTGGTAGAGTAGTGGGTATGTTGGTGGTAGGGTGGTGGCACTCAAACTGTTGCAGGTGTAGGGACCTGAGAACAAGCAACAACAAGGACAACGAGGAAAGAAGAAAGACAAAAAGGTACCTCAATCCAAGTGCAAGCAGAAGAAGTGAACTAATTGAAAAGAAGCACTTGGTCTGTGCTTCATTGAAGGGAAAAACAAGCAATGTGAAAGTGAAACCGGCCCAAGCCGACCAATCAGGAGCAAGCAATGGTGAGTGACAATGAAGCCAACAAATGGTAAGCATTAAGCTGGTTCCACGTCCCTTTTAGTAATCAAAATGTCTCACAAGCGATAGAGCATGCGCTTTCTCTGGTGTGACCTAAAAATATACCACAATGAGGAAACAAGGGCCACCCTACTCACATGGAACGAGGGTATCTATTATGTAACAAGGAACAGCTGTTCCTGTGGATAATATAAATAATATATAGTGATCTACAGCACAATAGCAATACATAGGGGAAAAGAGATGTCGGAGAGGGACACAACACCATAGACAACAAAACACTGCTGAATGTAAGTAAGTCATTTATATAAATGTGCATTTTAAGTTGATTAACGCAAGTGCATGGTGTTCCAAGTGAACATAGAACCTACAGAAACATTGGTGACAATTGTGACATACAAGTTTCAAATATTTACAAAATTTGACCAAAAACAGGAATATTCAATGATTAGTAGCAGCCTTCTAGTACAATGGTGGGGGCTGAGAAGTGGTTTGCTTTTTTAATTTTGTCGACTCCGTTTTGACCCTGTTGTCAATAGGGGGTCTCTTAAGGACCTGACATAAAGGGACACCTGCGTAAAAGAATCCACTGTCAAGGTGTGAGGTATACACCACAAGGATGTGTAAATAATTAAGAGGTACTCACACGGGGCCCAACCAAGCACCGCGTGAGGGCAGAGCTGACAGTATATAAGTGTACTGGTGGTTAAATCACAGTATCCATGTAGTGAAAAACACGAGAGTCCGTGTTAATTTGAAGTAATTCCGATCTTCGTGAATAATAGCATGCGTGAGGCCACCAGAGTCGACCTCGCATCCGATTCTAAATAGGAGGATTGACAGCGAGAACCACAGTAGTCAGTTCTATGTTCCCTTGGAACACCATCCACTTGCGTTTATCAATTTAAAAAGCACATTTATATAAATTACTTACATTCAGCAGTGTCTTGTTGTGTATGGTTGTTGTGTCCCTCTCTGACATCTCTTTACCCATGTGTATTATTATTGTGCTATAGATTACAATATATCATTTACATTGTCCACAGGAACCACTGTTCCTTGTTACTCACTAAAAATATACCAGGCACTCTGCCACCCTAACCCTTTTCATACTCTGAAATGCACATCTTCCATCAATTATATACTTTTAAAAAATGTGATGCACAATTATCTGCCAAATACCTGGTGCCCTGCAACACTTACTCACCTACTTCTGATTCTTCCCTCCCACCACAAGAACCATCGCTCTATCCGTGCTGATAGCAGCTCGGAGTGGGTTGCTGCATATCAGAGGTCTGCGCAGATCCAGAGTGATCAAAGAAGGCAGTGATTTGCCACACCAGAGCATCACCTGACTTCCCCTCATCAGTGGAGATCCAAGAGAGGCATGGCAAAGTGTGTGAGAATATAGCCATTAACTCCTAGTCAGACCTCCCCTCACAGTCCTTACCATATGAGTAATAGCTCCTCCCCACAGAAATCCCAAGCGAAAAAACTCCCTTGGGCCCATCCCTACCCTCCAGGCCACTACCACATTCTGTGGCACATGACCGCTGACCTACCGAACAACATCCTGTACCACCAAATACAAGAAGCTGAAACAGGGAGGGAAGAATGTTAACCAAGACAGTGACGGGGAGGTCTACGACTCGGAGTAATGAATATTACCAGTAAGTAACAGGTCATTCCCTTGACTACCAGCTTCCAAAGGAGTGCTAAGAGCAGTGAAAATAAAAACTTGTTTTTCACTGTTGTTTCATTAGAGCTGTGTGAAGAACCCTGTTTCAAAGCATGCATCATTGATACAATGGACGCCATCCACAACAATATAGTTCTGCCATACAATATGTTATAAAAAGTGTTGTGATCGTCATGAGAGATTATTTAGGACTAGTTACCAGATGTCACAGGCAGTTCATATCTGGTCGATGTTATATTATTTTTCCAATAAGCACAATGTGGTATAATACAGCGGATTAAATATTGTGCCAAATGCAAATACTGATATAATTATTATTTGTGTTCTCTTTATTGTTAACTGTTATAATAAGACACCCTAAGCCTATTTATCTTACAATTTAAATGCAAGCATTGAATGTATGTACTCAGACATCACAGGAATGTCAGCAGGCCTGCAAAGCAGGGCCTGTGTTGCCAAATTCTGGGGTTCACTGTGGGCGGGGCCAGGGGGCTCTGACATCGGTGGAATCTCCGAAGGGGGATCAAAGCAGTGCTATGCTGGGCACCGCGTCCTGAGCCACGGCGAGAGGTGGTGCAAGGTCATTGTCACAGCTACGGGCTTTCCAACAGTGACCACACTTCAGGTTTAAGCCAAACAAAGCGCTCCCCACAAGCTTTGTGGTGAAACTTGACAAAAAGTGCCCATGCTTGAGGTTCGGGCGGGCAGAACAAAGAGCTCAACATGCGCTGATTGTGGAAAGTGAAGTGCTTGGTCCTTAGACATCAGCCACGCGCAGAATTGCCAGACAAGCAGGGAGCCTTCAATCCATCTCCTGGTCAGAGTGAAGCTGCTAGACTCACTGGGATTAGAGTTCCACTGCAGCGGCACATTGAGGAAATCTTTTATGGCCCTGAGAGTTCCCAAAGAACAGGGAGCAAGCCAACAAGCCCTTGGAGAGCACTCTTACAACCTCATTTACAATATTTTGACGCATGGCAGTGCAGCAAGCAGTGCTGCTGTGCATCAAAATAAAAGGGCAGGAATGTTCCAAATCTACCCCTGGCTCCAGATGATCATTAGGGGGTAAATCAGCCTTTTGTGTGAGCACAGGACACAACCTATACATATGTAAGTGTGAGCCACCTATCCATATCTGTATGCTGATGTATCCCCTTCCTGTGTTGTGGCTGTCTGGAGAGTATGCACAAAGTGTAGCTGTCACCCAGCACTGACATGTATGGGAGACAGACTGCAAAGCACAAAGAGTCCTAAAGCACAGAGAAATGTCCACTTCTAACAATGGCATTTTAAAATAGTAATGTGAAGTCCAACTACACCAGGACGTAGGATTTATCACTACTATTCTAAACATAACAAACATGGCAACGACACTCCTTTCTGATCAGGAATCACCAATTAAAAGTATATAAGGGAATTCTCAGTGCTGGCCTATAAGAGCAGTATGCCTCACAGTAGTGAAAAACGAAATAGGCTGTTTGTCACTACCAATGACATGCAACACATAAAATTACAAGTACGACCTTTTACTTGCACAGCACCCTCTCCATAGTCAAGTCAAGTCAAGTCAAGTCAGAGAATTTGTATAGCGCACTACATACCCAGAGGGTCTCAAGGCGCTTGAGGGGGGGTGGGGAATTACTTGTCGAATATCCACGTTTTAAGTTGCTTTCTGAATGCTAGGTGGTTCTGGGTAAGCCGAAGGTAAGTGGGAAGTGAGTTCCAGGTTTTAGCTGCCAGGTAGGAGAAGGATCTACCTCCCATGGTGGTTTTGTTGATGCGAGGTACAGTGGCAAGGGCTTGGTTGGATGATCGTAGCCGGCGGGAGGGGGTGTAGAAGGACAGTCGTGTGTTGAGGCATTCTGGTCCGATTTCGTAGAGTGCTTTGTGTGCGTGGGTTAGGAGCCGGAAAGTGATCCTCTTATTGACGGGAAGCCAGTGGAGGTTTTTCAGGTGACCAGAGATATGTTCTTTACGCGGGATGTCTAATATGAGCCTGGCTGAGGCGTTTTGGATTCGTTGGAGTTTTTTCTGGAGTTTAGCGGTAGTACCGGCGTAGAGGGTGTTTCCATAGTCCAGTCGGCTCGTGACCAGAGCGTGGGTGACCGTTTTCCTAGTTTCGGTGGGGATCCAACGAAATGTTTTTTTGAGCATGCAAAGAATGTTGAAGCAGCTACCTAAGTCCTACCTGAGGGTGACCTATGTGTAGTAAAAGGGGAGTTTCAGGCTTGGCAAGTAGTTATAAATGCCAAGTCAAAGTGGCAGAATTACGGGCCCTGGGTATATGGTATACTACTTTACAAGGCACCTATAGTAAATCAAACATGCCAAACAGGTGTAAACCAATCATGCCATGTTTAGGGTAGAGCACATGCACTGTAGCACAGATTAGTTGTGGTAAAGTGTCCAGAGTCCTAATGCCAACAAAAAGAAGGTCAGAAAAATAGGCAGAGGAAGGCAAACTGTTTGGGGATAAACCTGCAGAAAGGGCCAGGTCCAACACCAACGAACAGCTGTTGGAATAGGTTGGAGGTGGGTAATGCTTCTGTGCGCATATATGTGCTTATGTTGACTCACTGTGTTTAGTGTAAGGGCCATGTGACTCAACAGTAACACCTATAAATTCCTTTGTGAGCTTGCAACCATAAGTAACATTTAATGCACAAATAGGATTGGGAAGGAAGGCATTGTATTTGTTCCAAGCTGGCTTTACTTTTATTATCTAGTAACTGGAAAATAAATAGAATAAGAATTAAATAATAGGAAATAAATTAGCTTAGGTCTTCAACTCCGTAAAATGAAATGTTTGCCTTTCTCAGTGCCAGGATACCCTTGCGAATGATGTTGCGCTTTACAAATACGCATAACATAACATCATAAATGAGCAAAGGGTCCCGCACTGAAATTCTTTAAAGCTTACAAAATCACAGGCTTTATGACTGCAAAAGGGTAAGCCACAATCTACAATGCGCATATTGTGAGTTGGAAATGCCCTTTGTAACTTAGTGTGAATTGGAAGGAGGGTATGGCATGGTAGTAGTGTCACCCTCCTCATTCCTAGTTACCAAGGTATGTCTCGATTTGGAACACCTCTACCTGTGTCATGTATACTACCGTTTATCCTCTGGTCTTCAGACGTCTAAAGAATGTTCACATCCAGCAGCAATTCTGAACTTTTATTTCTTTTATTCCTCAGTGATAAGAGACAACAAAGTTTTGTATGGAGCTCTTGTAGTACAATCAAAATTGGCCCTTCTGAAACAACGCGGGCACAACTGCACACCAGAGCTTCCAGCAAAAATGGAACATTATACCTACAAAAAACCCTCTGAGGTCATTTTACCTTCTCGTCTTCCTCTATTCTGCAGTAAGAGGACCGCTTGTTCACTCACTTTGCTTTTGCTTCACACCAGGGATTGCAAAACGAGTTGAGACCATTCGCGGCCCATTCAGGTAGAGCGGTGGTGCCTGGTGGGGGGGATAACAACGATGGAAAAAAATTATTATTTATTTAATTTCCCTTCGTCATTGCCCATCAATCCCCCCTCGGTCTCACCGCTCTTACCCCCTTAAGATCCTTTTTGAACCCCTGGAAGCAAACCCTGACTGCACATTATGAGGTCATTGTGCTCCTGTTACAAGATTCTTTGAGCCATATGTATCAAAAAGTCATTTTGCGATTCTCAAATAGCGAATTTTTGCGAATCGCTATTTGAGAATCGCAAAATGCTATGTATGTAGGATTTGCAATAAATTTTGCGGATCCTACATATTTCTTAATTGAGACTCTCAAATTGCGATTCGCAATTAAGGGGCCCATAGGAATGAATGGGAAGACACTCTCAATTTGCGATTAGACACCCTGTTGCACCCCTGAAAAAGGCATGGGTGCACATGTGGCACACATACATGCCCATGGCACTGTTATAACTTTGAGGAGAAGTAGCCCTTGGGCCCATGGCTAGTCCAGGAACCAAACATGGCGGGTCTGCTATATGAAGGGCATTCATTTACAGGCCCTATAGTTGTTCAAAATTAAATCACTAATTTCTGGAGCTTATGGATTTATTAGACTGCAAAGCACATGTATTTGAAGGAACAGCAATCTGTATGGATTGCATACTTTTGTGACAGAGCTGAGAGGTGTACCCAGGCGCCGCAACAAACTTAGATCTTCCCTCCAACCAGGTCCCCTCCAAAATATATTAAGAGTGAGCACAGAAAAAAGCTTACAGTATGTAAGGCCATAATACAAAGGAGTCTAAAATGTAACTGAAGAAACCACCTAATCAACACTCAAAACATATTTATTTATTTGGCATATTACTAATGCGCAAATCTATGAAAAAGGTATCAGCGTGCTGTACAAAGAACAACTTTAGAGATGGGTAAACGGTGGAAAGGACTGATTCGAACAGCTAATGAACCATATGACAGTGGAAGGGAGCAGGGAGGCCTAACCTGGGAGATGGCAGATAGAGGAGGGAAAGAGAAAGACTAGGATAGAAGGGAGGGCATAGGAAAGGATGATGAGGGATGGCAGGGTAAGAATGAGAGGACATTTTGTGATAGGAAACCTGCTTAATTTGAGCTAGTGGCTTCCGGTGCTCGGCACCGGCACTTAATTGGGAATACCTGGATTTATGACAGTCTGCCACATGGAGGCGCTATCTGTGTAATTTAGAGATGAGCAGAACAACAGCTGTTTATTAATTCAATATACATTAACAACGTTTAATTTCTGCCACCCAAGCCATTCTTATAGCTTTGGGGGCCTGGAATACTCTGACTTAGCACACTTGATTGAGTGTATGGTTAATAGGTGCCTAGGTCTTTGGCAGCGCTGGCAGGGGAAATTGTGGGTAAAACTGCAGTGGCCACTTGACGAGGGCCTTGGGACATATTTAATACAAATTAAGCACTGGGCAGGAATATAAGAGAGACCTAAAGCAGATTGTCGAGAGAGAGAGAGAGAGAGAGAGAGAGAGAGTAAAGGTGGAGGACAGCCAATGGGAAGTCAGAGTGGATGACTTAACTAGCAGCGAAACAGGAAGGGGACAGAGAATCACAGCCCTTTGTCCAGCTCTGCATTCCAGTGCGTTGGACTGAAGCACTCCATTTGGAAATCCCCCGTTTCAGCAAACAACCAGTCTGCTTACTGAGATGTGCAACTGTGCCAAATGGACAATGAATGGGCAAAAAATGTGCTATCCAAAACTGGCATAAATATTGTCAAGCATACTCATCTCTACAAGGTATAAAGTGAGACCTTGAACAAGCCCTAACGTCGAGGCTTCGCAATGCAAGGAGTAGCAGAAATGACATTACATACCCTTCGACCACAATGATATCCCAGGGTTTAAAACTTACACCACAAGTAGCCTCTCAGCATGCCTGTATTTGCTGCTTTGAGGTTGGTTTAAGAGTAAGCAAGAAGTGAAAACTGCACCAAGGAAGCGGGCCCTTTGATCTGTCGCAATCTTCCTGAGACCAGGGCCCCAGGGGCCATGCCAGAGACACCAAAGGACAAGGCTGGGAGTACAGCCTTGGCCCAAGAGCGGCAGGCTGGGAATATCGAAGTCGAAATATCGACGGACCACAATATTGAAGAACAAAATATCGAAAGGTACGTTTGTGTGCATTTTCTATACCGAACTCCACATATACGTACCTTGATATACACGTCTTCAAGGTACGTACGTGTGGAGTTAAAGCCAGCAGATCCTTACTTCCCTTCATGCACTTACTTGTGCACTATTGTGACCTTTGATAGAGTGCTCAACATATTTGTGACCCGTCGATATTTCGAATTCGATAGTCCAATCCCAGCTACAATCGAACCAGCAGGTCTCTGCTGCGCAGGGACACACACCCCTCACTCTTCAGGAGACCCGCCGCTCAATGAGAGACGTGCGTAGGGGCCCTCTCACCAGCTTTCAGACGGACTTCCCGCCATTTTGTGCTACGCCACCAGCACAGCTGCTACCCGCGTGACCCTAATTGACGTTCATTACCTCACCTGGCATTACCGGAATCCGTCTTGTGACAGCGCGCCTCTAATTGCGATGAGGCGCACTCCGGGCTTCCCTCGCTAACAGCAAAACCGATCACGCCCTGGAGCGGCCTGCAGGGGCTTGTCGTGCCTGGTAATCGCTAAATGCTCATCTTTTTGTCTGATAGTTTTGCTGAAGGCCTCTATTCACACCTGAGTGCAGAAGCTCGCCTTGGGCTCTGCTTTGCGCCTACCAACGGCTTTGTTGAGCGTTTGCTGTCCTATCTGCTCGCTGCGCGTGCCAGGGCCTCGTGTTTGTACTGGGTATGCTCGTGTATACATTCCACACCCGCGGACCATAAACGCTTTTAATGACGAGCGCGCTGGATTCCACACAGTGTTCCAAGTCTGTCCAGAGCCAGAGAGAAGGAAACGGGTATATTTAATTATCACATCATTCTTGCGGTTCATGTTTAGAGAGGACACATGTTTCGCTCTGTGTGGGTAATTTTCCTAAGGCTTTCTTTAGAGTGAGAAATGTAACAAAGGTATGAAATGTCATCAAACCGGTAACAATATTTATTAGTTAGTGTTGGCAAATTGAAATATAGAAGTACTGGTACTCCCTGCCCAGATAACCTGTTTGCTCTTGAGAAGTACTGGTACTCTCCCATTAAATGTATTGCAGCAGTGCTGAGAAGTGTAGGTTCTCAACCTTTCAAATTAAAGAAGTGCAGGTACTCAGTGCTGGACATCACCTGCCCATTTAAAGCACTGATGGGAGAAATAAAATGATATCGTTGTGGTTACACTGTTAGGGGCGAGGAAGCATATGATAGACTAAATGTAACCCTTTAACCGACATAGTCATTATTGGGGGTAGCACTACTCACCCACTTCAGGATTGTAGATAGGAATTTACATCTCCAAGAACATATACAACACGCAATCAACAAGTGTTCTGTGTCTTTTAATCCCATTAGTACACCTTCAGAGTTGTCGTAATGAAGGGTGTACAGCAACAGACAACAGTTTCTATTGAAAATCTGGAGTTGCGTACTAGTGGGTGTGGACCACAGTTAAATAATGCTGTTTTGTTCCACTCCCATAGCCAAGAGGAGTTTTCAAATATTTTCAGCTAAGTACTGTTCTTTTGAATAGACTGGCAAGCCTAAATATATTTAAAATTACAGGCATATTTTTAAAATTGTTCATACTTAATTTTAAGGGCAGGAAAAAAAAACAATGAGCCTACATCTTTAGACATTTAGCTTCATTATATCTTTCACGTGTTTCAAGGGTGACCGGGGGGGAGGAGTGGGGGGGGGGCACAGCTGCTGCCCTTGGCTGTTCCCTTGGTACCCTCTGGCACCCGCCTTGCAGTGTATGTAGTGGCAGGAACAGAAAGTAAGTAGGGCTGTTAGGGCCTTGCTCGCTTTCTGTTGTTTACATTCCTTGTGTTTCCCTGTCTCCTCAGTAGGAACTAGCAGGCTGTTTGAGGGGCTAAGGACAGCACAGTAAACGCACCTGGGGACAAAGGGTGAGTGATGTCCCTTCCTCTGCCCGCAGCATTTTAGTGAATCAATGTCAGTGCATAAGGCCTTCAACGGCAGGGGACACCTACAGTGTGGATTCAAAATCACAAGGCCCAAGATGGCTAGCGCTGGGTCACACAAAATAATGTTTAAACATACAATGAACCAAATAAATTATACATTATAGATATAGCACCAGGCCCGGCTCCAGGAATTTTTCTTTGGGGGGGCCAAGTGTGCATTTGGGTGGGCCACTGCGGGCTCGTTTTGTCGCATAAATGTCTAGGCAGGCCTGCTTCAGGGCCCTCCTTTATCTCTCCTTAGTTTTGCACGGCCCAGTAAAACGCACTCTTTTCCAAATCTCTTTCTAAATATTATCACTCTCAAAAAGTGTTTTTTCCATGTAATGTTCCTTTGATGGGAAGAGGAGGTTTCTGAGGTGGGGGTATCAGGCAAGTGACACTTCTCGGGCTCCCTCTGTGCGAACCTTCAGGGAGAATCCCACTACATTACTACCTCCACCTGACCCCGGACTCTGCAACACACTCACTCCCTTACAGGCTTGATTATCCACTACTCCTCTCCAGTGCACCTTATCTCACAGCTGACCTTGGGCCCCAGCCCCATATCAGGCACAATCGGGCTCCACTTTTATTTTTCCCTGTAAAAACATTAGTAAAATCACCTTCAAACTTAAAACATTGAATATAGCAATAAATATAATTACCACGCACTTTAAAGTATGTTCCACAGTAGCCCTTGTGACCCGACTGCTAGTTTAATAAACAAAAACAGAAATGCCATGACAGGGCCGGCTTCAGCGCTGATGCAAAAGTCTTTTTTGGGGCCTCACCAATAACCTCTTTCTCCGTAAATACCTTTACTTGTACTGCGCCGACTTATTCACACGTATGCTATAAAAAATACAGATGGGCGAACCCAAGTACTCATGGGACAAGCTGAGCCAGACCTGAGCGATGGGCATGGGGGGGTCGTTATGATGAGCTAAAACGTAGTGCCTTCCTTCTTGGGTGCTTTTATCGTTTTAGCACACTTCTGCTCATCAGAACCTGTGAAAGTGTTTTAGGCTAATATGCTTTCGTCGCCTCTGAAAACCAGCATTTCATTTTTATTCTATTTCTTTTGTGCAGTTTTATATAGCGGCAACTGGGCCTGAAGGTATTGGAGCGCTTTTCATGAGCACTCCTAACATTAACACAAGGCCCCATTCATTTTTAAGAACAGAGCGAATAGTGATTTGCCCAAAATCACAGGACGTTAAGCGAAACCGAGACTTGAACCAGGTTACCAAGGTCCAAAGTCAGCACTTCTGGGCATAACGCCTCAACCTCCCACCATATTCTGTTAAAACTTTTTTTTTAAACACCAAGATGGGTCTTTTAGACAGAGCTGCTAAAGGCAGTGTGTTCCTGTTGGTGTTTTTAGAGTTGCAACACAATGCAGGTTTTCCATTGCTTGTGAAGACCAGCAAACTGGTTCAACTTTAAAAATACACCAACCCAGGCGCATAGTCTATCGGTAAAAGATGGCACTAGTCAATGTGTCAGTGTTTCTTGCCTCAAGAAGGGTCTGGGCTCGGATCGTGTTAGGTTCAAGGGTCTATGAGGACCCCGAGCCAGAGCCAGGCATCGGTCTCGAACCAATCTCGAGCTTTAAGGGGTCGTCCAACAGTATGAAAATACTGGCGCGATGGGCGCCTGATAACCAAAATTCACTTTGACTTGTTTTTATTCACTAATGAACAGACACCTATTTGGGTAAAATATGCCCCTGGGCACTTGTAAGAGTGAAACGCAGCTATGGGTAAGATGATCATCTGACTGGCACGAGAGACCTGCACATCACTCTGGGAGCTGAGAACGCCCCGTCAGTTTATAACAATCACTGCTCCAGCACACACATCACTACCCTGATATACTGTAAATAAAAAGCTGTGCATTCAGTGATCCCATGTGACCACGTAAGGAGTGGGATTCTAGCATGCAACAGACAACTTGGGTTTGATGCACTTTACTGTAATGTACAGTGCATTCTGAAAGTGCTTCAATGCAGGCACAGCGCATGCATAAAGTGCTGTAATAGGTCCTTTGGTTCCCAGCTCATCTAGGAGTAACCAGATTTTTAGCAACAAAATCAGGGACGTTCCACAACAAAGCAGGAAGACACCTGTGCTTCGTTCAAGGGGCACAGAGTGCAGCTGGCAGCCCTGATAACCACGGAAAGCACACACAACGAAGCACGGGCAGTGACATTTAACTTTCACACAGCAGCATCTCTTAACTGAACTGCTTTCTGATCAGGGCTGACAACTAATCCTCCCCAGGAACTTATGAAAACTTGCCACCCTCGCTATTGCGTCGAACTGCTCCAAAAAAAAGATGACGTGACATTTACTGAAATTTACTGAGACAAAATGGTGAAAAAAAACGGTGGTGAAAACGGGGAGTGTCCTTCAACACTGGAGACTCCTGGTTTACCTTTGTTCCACCTCTAAATGTAAAACCAAGCCTCATTAACATGTAAATGGTCGTTTAATGACCTGTGAAGTACGCGAGTGCGATAATCTCTAAAACTGTCTCTGTGAGTGCGCCTGGAAATGTCTCGGCCCGGGCTGATGCACACAGGAGGGTTGAATCACTTTGAGCCCAATGGCGTTGCGCGCAGCCTGCCTTCAAGCCCACTGTGCGAGGGCCAAGGCTCCAGTTTGGGTGGGCCAGGTTCATGTTTGGGTGGGCCGGGCCCACCCGGCCCACCCGCTAGAACCGGGCCTGTATAGCACACAGAAAGGAATCATTTTTGATATTACTTTGTCATCCCCGGTCCTTTCTGGTTAACCTGGGTACCTCTCTTTTTTTTAATACCTCTGGGTCACACCAGCCTTATCATTGGTAAGAAGCATCTGTTGCAGGTTGACTCAATTCATAATCCCTTGGCCACTTACGAAATACCTTGTCCACCATGGATATCCTGTGGCATCAAGACAATAAAACTATCATTCTTGTTCAGGGGACTGGCCGGTCATTGGGTGCAAATTCATCCCTCATGAAAACTGAGGTTCAAGGGCAGGCTATTCCAAACTTTTGGGTCTTGCATTTAAAAATTGCCGCTTTCAATAATGGCATTCTCAAATCTGGGGCAGGCTTTCAGTTACAGATATTGCATATCTGATATTTCATTGTTTGACTGTACACAATCTTTTTGGTTGTGGTTTTGGGTAGAATGACTGTGATCTTCACATGGTCAACACAGGGACCAGTTAAGCTTGTCTATAATAGGGAAGATTAACTGAATTACTCTTATTACTGACGCTCCAAAGTTTTGCATTTGTAACAGCCTTTCAATAAGCTTTTCAGAAAAAAACAAATTTGAAGAATTATATTTTCTTACTTCCTTTAAAAAGGTTGTAGATTTGGGAATATTCAGATGTAGTACTGAAGATCAATAGTAAGAGGTGGATAAATGACACAACCCAGGCGTCTACATGGGGCTGGATTTCCCTGAGACTGTTCCTAATGCATAGAGGTAGATTCAAGGTGGTTAATTTGAGAATTCAGCTTTTCGGCATGGCAGTAACGTTTCTTCTTTGGGAATTTATGGTGGCTCTATGAATTGGCACAGTGTTACACTTTGTCCACTTCTCGGTGCACAAGATGGATCCCGACTTCTGCCGGTGAACGTTCCAGGCACTTAAGTGAAAGGAGGTTAGTGAATTCATATGGGCTGCTTGTGGACATGCTATGTTTGTTTATGCAGTAGACGCTCCCTATCGAAAAAAAACACTTCAACACATCTTGAAAAATGATATGCATTGTACCTCAATGGAAAAGCTAAGGAACATTGGGGCCTATAGACCAGTACCAGTTATCACTGTCTCAGGAAAGGCAGATGGTAGAAACTACAGAAAGCAGCCCTAGTACAAATGTGATGGGCCTACACTGAAAGCAATGGCTGTAGTGGGACTCCAGAATTAGATGCTGAAGGAAGTTTGGTATGACTAGGATACCGGCCATGGAGGTGTCCAAGCAAAATGGAGATTGACGGCATCAAGGTAGTGAAGGAAAGGGAGCGGGAGGGTACTCACTGAGGGTGGAGGAATGTCAAGGTGTTGAACACACATAGTGGGCTGCAAGGAGTGAACAGCACAGCAACATCATGGTACTGTGAAAGGTGAAGTATCAGATGCTTAAGGGATTGGGGAGCTTCAGAGTTTATTACATCAGGAGAAAACCCAAGAACTATCCAGTGCCAGGAACAGTCAGCAACTAAACTCGTTATTCAAACTATGGAATGTATACATGTCATAATGGTATTGCACATAACCATTCCCCCGCTTGTCATAGGCAATTCAAGCTCATTACAACAGACCCCCCTCCCTCCCCAACAAAACACCGGACACTTACACAAACATATCTCCAGCGGAACAAAACAAACAAGGACACAAACAAAACAAACACACTAAGCCACTGGATGAAACATAGGAACAGGTATACCCCAGACACAAACTTCAGCTACGCCAAGAACCCCTAACTATGGGGCTCATTATGATCGCGGACGGACTTGAGTCCGTCCATGACCATAGAGGAGGAGGAAACCTCCGCATGGCCTGCGGAGTTCCCTCCTGTCCAATTAGGATGTGACCGCCACCCTGGCGGTCACATCCTCTATTTTTACCATTGCTGCGGGTGCGGCTTCAAGCTGCACCCGCCGCAATGGTAAAAATGCATACATTGCCTTTGTATGCAGAAAGCGGCAGGCACCGTGCGGTGCCTGCCGATTTCTGCATACAAATGCAGGGGGGTACCATAGGTACCCCCCATGTGCACCCCCCACCCCTCCTTCACCCATGGGGCCCGCAACGGGCCCCCGCAGTGAAGTTCCACATGCTTTTCCACGGCGGAAAAGCCGCCGTGGAAAAGCATCTCTTTTGAACCATCCTAATATGGCTGGCGGTGTCTGATAGACACCGCCAGCCATGTTACAGCTTTTCCGCCGCGGTTGTAAGTCAACCGTGGCGGAAAAGCGGCAAACTGAAACCAGGACCCACCAGCCATCCTAATGCGGCGGTGGGTCTTTGGTGGGTCCGCAGAGGATTTTCCGCATCCTCCGGGCCGGCGGTGGCTTCCGCCGGCCCGGAGGATGCGGAAAATCCTCCATCATAATCAGCCCCTATGTGTCCAGTCCACACACACTATCTCCAACATAATCCCCCAAATAACCAGGAGGTCTCCTCAACCTCACTTCTCATGGGACCTGAGCCCCCACAGTGCCTCCACCACCACTCAGGAATTACCCCACCCCTACTCCCTCTTTCATTCAGAAACTCACTGTCTCCCATAAGGGGCCAAGCTGAGCAATTTTCTCCACCACCGTTTTTCACCTCCATGTCACCCTGTTATTGATAAAGGACAACTCTCCTCCTGTTCCCTGTTTGACCATTCTCCAATCTAGGAAAGTAGGATCTACTTCCATGGTTACCCCCACTTTTTGCCTGGTGCTAAGCTGTATTTAGTCTGACTGGGATCCTGCTAATGAGGACCCAAGTCTATCTGCTTTCTCCCTAAATTGTTGTGTTGAGTACTTAGGTACACTCCAGAATGGATACTGGGGTACCCTTATCAGTCCCTAGTATATGGTACTAAGGTACCCACGGCATAGGTACCCAAGAGGTCTCCCATGGGCTGAAGCATGCACTATGCCACCCATGGGAGACCATGCAAAATGGAACTACATCCCTGCCATTGCAGCCTGTGTAAGTTGGTGCTGCACTACTTACTGAAGGTATAGGTTACCTATATCTTAGGGTCACTGCACTTAAAACCTATAAGTCACTCCTATAGTAGACCTTTGCCATCCTGAAGGCAGGGTGCTCGGTTCTAAGTGAGAGGATGCCCCTGCATGAGCACGACATCCCTGCAGCGTATGAAGTCCATTCTCCTAGGTTATCAGTGAAGCAGCCATACACTATATAGAGGGACACTGCGTAATGAATCCTATATTGTTTGGTATCAAATATGTTGAAATCATACCCCCACACTGTTAACGGTGTGGGAGGTATGATTCCAAGCACTGGAAGAGCCCTCCGTTAGGCTCCCAGTGTTACCGGTACCAGTCTTCTAGACCCAGACACACCAAAATGGTTGCTGCCGACCAGTGACACATTTCTGCCCTCCTGCTGCTGAGACAAGCTTGAGCAGAGGAAGGCGGAACAATAGGCATCCTTTCACAGGGAGGTGTGACCACCTCCCAGACATGATTTAGTGTATTGGGACAGGATGGGTGCACTTGCCAACGCCAGAAAGTCTGCATGAGGGGCACACTTGGTGTCCCCGTGCATAGTCCAGTTCAAACCAGTTCTGAGAGCCATTGGCTCACGCTCTGGGGCGAAACTAGACAAAGGACATGGGAGTAACCTCCCCCTTGTTCAGACCCTCCCCTGGGAGGGTCCCCTGAATCTTCCCAACCCTTTCCCTAGGGTACTTAAGGACTTACCCGGGTGTAGTTCCCTAGATTCGTTGTGGGATAAGATTCAGATCAGACACCCCTACACTTCTAACGTCTGGGCACTCTGGACTTTGTTGGACTACGTTTGGGACTAACTTCATCTCCCTTCAAGTCTGCTGCATTGTCTGTGCCTGTGCATCATATAGGAACCTTCCAAGACCTGTGAAGCTTCAAAGACACCTGAAGTAATCTCCCTTGGAGTGAAGGAGTCACTACCTTGCATTTGCAGGCACCACAACTAAGTCGACCGGTCTGTAGATCCTGAGCTCCTCCAGACTCCGTGGGCTCTGCAACACAGGTGGTGGTTTTCCACAGCCTGCCCTCTCACCAAGTTTGAGGCCAGTATCCCTCATAGGAGTTGCAATAAACGAACCCCGTGCACCACATCCAACTTGCAGTTGCGAAGGCTTGTTGCCTCCCCTGCCTTTAGTGAGTCCCCTGGACCTTGCTGGTCCCGACATTGCTCCTTCTTTGATGCCTGGGTGGCTTGCCTTTGCCAAGTCTTGTTGGTGCTCTGGCCGGACACTGACCCCTCAGCACTCGACATCCTTCATGGGACAGCTCGTGCATAGCTCCTGGTCCTCTTCAACGTAGCCTGGTCCTCACAGCTGCAGAGTCAAGGTCATGGCATTCCATCCTGCAACACCCGACATTGGAGGGCATTCGTCTTCCAAGTCTCCTGGTCACCCCTGAGTGACATAGACTCTGTCCCCTCTGATTGCAGGTACCTCTCATCAAGAATCCATCCTTGGATTCCACTGGACACGTTCTCTTTCTTTCCTAGTGGCACTTTCCTGAAGTCCTCCATTGCGTTCGACAGCGGTTTCTGACACCACTTCACACGTATGCACCTGGCTTCCCTGGTATAGGTAACGTGGGTACTAAGGTATCCACGGGTGGGGTGGATCTCCAACCTTTTGTCTTCCACAGGGTTTCTTCAGGGTCCACTGGGAAAGGACCTTAATCTTTAAAAATCCAACATCAACTTGCACATAGAGTAGTATGGAGCACGCAATCGTGTTTCCACACTTCACACGCTCTCTGTGGGGTCCCTATCCACTCACCTTGGAGTTCTTTGGGGTCCCAGCACTTATATGTCCTCTCAACACTGTCCTGACTCGAGTCGTGGTTCTTGTACCACTTTCTTAGTATATGGTTTGGTCCCCCCCGGGGCCACTGTGTATTTTGTGCTATATACTGTGTTTCTTGGCTAAAGTGTTGTATGCATTGTGTCTATCTTGTGTAGGAGATACTGGAACGTACTAGAGAGTATTATAAATACTTGGTGTGGTTCTTTTTAACTGAATCCATACTATAAGATTGCATTCTGGTAAAACAAGCTGCTTTACACTCTTGGACTAAGCCTGAAGGCTTCTCTCCAGAGCTACCACTTATAGAGCTTTCTTAGGTTGTCTAAGACCTCCTAAATCACTATAACGGTTGTCTGGGATGGTGCAAGGTGCCCGCCAACATTAGTGGACATCATATACCAGGCCAGCTTCTTACATCCAATATGACCCAATTTCCACCAACGGCCTTCACTTTATAAAGTCCCCTGAACTTAGACAACCCTTTGACAACACTGCCAGGTCTGACCATGACCTAGTCCCCTATATAGATGAAATGCCTTTTCTGGTTTCTCCCACTCAACTTCTTGATCTACCCTCACATATCCACAAAGGCACTAACTTGATCCCAAGCTGCCTACCATGCATAATTTAGAATTGAGTCTTTCCCGGGCTGGTGCAGACTGTGGTTCGGTAAGCCCACAACATGTCTTTAATGGCGCTCTGCAAAGACAACCCTTCACTACAAGCCATCGGCATTGTGCCTTCACCAACCGGGTGAACCTCTCCACCAAACCATTCCCTTGGGGATTGCACTAAGACGTCACACATGCCTCACACTCACATTGATCAGAAAATACTTGATTTCCTCAGAAGTACCTTGAGTGCCATTATCTGTCACCAAAACAGATAAAAGACCTTCCCTTCTGTACACTTCTCCCAAAACGGTTATGGTAGACCTAGTGTTGCTATTACTCATAAAGACCACCTCCACCTATTCACAGCCGCACAACTCTCCTGCTCAGGTAGAAAAGCAAAAGGCCCAATGAAATCAAAACAAACTTTCTTCCACACTGCACTAGCTTCTGACACATGTTGATCCTCTTCCACACTTCCCAACTCCACTGTCAACCACTTCTCAGAGTACTTGCAGGTCTTACACTGCTCCACCCACCTTTTCACTTCTTCATCCATAGGCGAATAGCAAAATGTTTTTTGCACTCTTTAGAGCGTTAATATCTGACCCAGGTTACCTATGCGCACTAAATGCACCAATTTAGATCTTTTTGCCCTCGGCGGCACAAATCTCTCGCCAATCTACACCGGACAATCATCTTGAACAGACAGGTTATCCACTACCTTAAAAAACAGGTTTCACCATATCGGGCAACACACGCTTTCTCCTCACCTCGCTTTAATCAACTTTATCGCCCCTTTGAGGGTATCATCCTGCTCCATAGTGCTCACCCACTCCTCCTTAGAGATACAAGCTTCCACACCTTCCATGGCATCGTTCACAATTGCTACCACCTCCTCCGTAACTAATTCCCACTCATCAGGTGCTTTGTCTGGAAGCCTTGATAAACACTCTGCAACATTATTCTTCCAACCTGGTACTTACTCCACTCTGCATTAATATTCTTCTAATTTCACTGCCAGTCTCGCCAACCTCTGTGAACAATTTTTTGTGCCTCCCAACATCAAAACTCTCATTCGAGCTCGGCGGTGATGGGTAGGTGACTCTACACGGACACGGGTAACTTGAGCCTGATCTATAGGCAATTCCTGTTGTACCGACCCGCCGACAACTCAGGTGGTCATTAATCCAAGACCTTTAGGCATAGGATTTCCCCTGAGGTAAACCATATGAGATTCATGATACTAGCATGTTTCCTTTTTAAACTCTTCACTCACAACTTCACTAGGTCCTGACGAATCGCGGGAAATCCCCAAGCGAGAAACATGTTGACCGACCTTCACACTAGTCTTGCTTTGGGACACGCCACGTAACTCTCCGTGACCCAACAAGCTAACTACACCTTTTATTGGTAGTAGTAGGACCTCCAGAATAAAGTTTTTTCCGGGACCCTCTACTACATCTTAAACTTCACTCTTCTAGTTCAGGATACTGATTGCCCTGGCCCACATACCCTCACTTCACCAACAGGCAGCTGGACAAAAAGATCTCCGCCAAAGAGCCCCTCTTTGAGGTGAGCCTGTCGGGGATTGCACCGCCTCCCCGACGAGGAGCAACCGCCGATGATGAAGCATGACATCCTTCGGGGTGTGTGAGGCAAACATGTCCAACTTAATGGATGCCCAAGGGTATTAATATACACCTTCGGTACAGCCAGTCTCCCTTCAATACTTACCAGGAACAGTTCAGCATCTCCCGGTTGTTGTTTACGATCCCCAGATAGAATATAATTCCCTAAATGTAGGTCCTAACATAACCAGTTGCCCAATCATCAGCTAGGGTCTCTCGCTTAATGATGGAGTAATTTCTCTCCACTCCTGTCAAGGCGCAAGACGCGAAAGCAACCATCTTCTCCACTCTTGCATGCTTCTGTGAGAGTACTGCGCCAATCTCTACCACACTAGCACCAACTGTTAAAATAGTCTTCAAACCATTTTGAAATGGCACCAGGATACCAGCATTTGCAATGTTGTCCTCATAAGTGAGAAAGCAATTTGTTGTTGTTCCCCCCACTCAAATGTCCTGCCTTTACTCAACAGTTCTCTGAGGATTTCGGTTTTATTGGCAAAATCCTGTAAAAACTTGTGATAAAAAGATCGAAGTTTGTCCCTGTCAGATGGCACTTCACCATTAACAATTATCCTGACCTAGTTCACTTTTGGTTTAACTCCTTCTCTCATAATAAGGTACCCCAAGTACTCCACATCTTGCAACAGGATGAAACACTTCTCCTTTCGTAGTGTCAACCCAGCCATTTCAATCGGAGACAAGGTTTCACTCGGTGCCTTGTTATGTTACGCAATATTGCCACCAAAAACTAGTATGTCTCTTAAAAGAAGATGACATTGTTGACCCACGATAACTCATTGGATATCAGTCTCTGAAAAACACTTGATGCCGAGGACAACCCAAACGGAAGGCAGCTAAATTGAAAAGTGCCCTCCATCATAATGAAAGTAGTGAGATGCTTGGAGTCTGGCTGAAGCTTCACTTGGTGATAGGCACTTCTCAAGTCTAATTTAGAAAAATACTCCCCCCCGACATCAGAATCAATTCCTTTATGTTAGGCAACAAAAAGCTATCCATGACAATGTTCTCATTAAGGCTGTGTAAATCAGCATAGAATCTGAGCGATCCATATGATTTGTTCGTGATCATGACGGGGGACAAACATTCCATGGCCTCTACTGGTTCAACAACTTTATCCTCAATCATCTGTTGCAGAATTTTCTTCACCTTTGTCCTCACAGCCAGTGGTACCCTTCTTGCCACATGTTTCATGGGTACCACACCTTTCTTGAGCTTAATCTCATGCATGTATTCCTTGGCTTCTCCCAATCTATTCTCAAATCTGAGTCTGGTGCCCTCTTTAGGATCACTTGAGGCCTTCTTTGGGGGGGCCCGCCCCGCAGTTTGAAGACCCCTGTGTAGGAAGGTAGATACCTGACTATGGTTACCCCCGACTTTTTGCCTGGTGTTTTGCTGGTTTTCCGACTTAGTTGACCTGGGGCCCTGCCAATCAGGACCCCTGGCCTACTGCTCTCTCTCTAAAATGGATTCCATGTACCTTAGGTACATTTCCAATTGGAACTGGGCCACCTTGTCAGACCCTGTAACTCAGGGCATCGGTGTACCCAGGGCCTACCAGGGGCTGAAGCATGTATTATGCCACCCCCGGATGGCCAGCTAAATCTGACACAACTGGCTGCACGACAGCTTGGGCAACGTAGCGTACTCGCTCGTTGCTTTAGGTATAGTTTCCCTATATCTAACCTCACAATGGACACCCGGGTTCCTATCAGTCACTCCTATGGCAGGCCTTGACAATCCTGAAGGCAGAGTGCATGGAACCATGTGAATTGGGCTCTGGCACGAGCCGAGCCCGGTTGCAGCTTGCGGAACCAAGACCCAATGGCTGTTCCATGATAACGCGTATCATATCGGTAACTTCGGTATAGCGTTATCAAGACATGTCGAGTAAGGTGTCATACGAATCGGGATGCTGCCCCCTCACCAATTCTGGCGATGAGGTTAGCATTCCGCCCTTCTAGAGGGACACGACATATATGTAACTGTGAACCCCGGTTAAAGTTAACTGAAGCCTCAGCTCCACAAAATGGACGCTGCCACCACAGACACAAGTCTGACCTCCTGCCGCTGGGAGTCCTTCCAGCGAGGAGAGCTTGGACAAAGGGTTTCCTGTCAGGGGCGGTGTTCGCACCATCCCAGACAGGGTTTTGTGTATTCTGGGTAGGTAGGGCTTTGCGAGAAGGTGACTGCGGAGTGGCACCCCGGTGCTCACTACGCATCTGCCGGCTAGAACCAGTTCCAGGGACGCGCAGCCCCTGACCTGGGGAAAGTCCGGCAGGGGAGAGGGGTGTAACTACCCCCCTTCCTGGTCCCACCCCTAGGGCAGGACCTAGTCATGTACCCACCCCTTTCTTTAGGATAAAGGCCGGAGCGGGGACCCTTCCAAATTAGATCATCTTTGAATCAAGAATACTTTCTACGAAAGGACTTCGAGACTCTTCTCAAGATTTCTCCCTTGTGGCTAAGGAGTAGTCACCCTGCATCCGCAGGCACCATCTAAGAACTCTGCGGTTTGCTGCAAGTCCTTCCTCAGGAATCCGACGACCCAGCTCGACGAGAACCGGCTTCCCTGGCACCTCTGACCTCTACCCACGTCGTCAGCTCAGCTGAGATCTGTGGGTGCGACGAGACCTCGAGGGACCGGCCATCATCAAAACCTGCACGCTTTCTTAACCAGCACGACCACCGAAGGAATCCTCTGGTGAGTGCTCTGGGGTCGAGAAGCCCCGACCCTGAGCAGCTCCAGCATCAAAGTGCGGCCTCCCAGCATCTCCACGATCTGCGTGGGGCCCTTCTGCTCGCTGCTCAGCACGTTGTCTGGTTACTAGCCGCTGGCTTGTGCCCTTCTTTGACGACATCCGACAACCAACGCTGCTGGTCTGGTTGCTCCAGACTGGCCTTTGCTCCCTTCTGCGAGAGGAGCACCCCGGACCCTCCTGGTCCACTCAAGATGCCATTTTAGGCCCACCACGTGGCCCTGAAATCTGCCAAGGCTTGTTGCCCCAATCCTGGGCCCAGCGACGCCGACAGCATCAATCTTCGTGGGACAGCTCGCACCTCCATCCTGGTCGCCGACAACGCCTCCTGGTCCGTGAGACTGCAGAGCCTAGCGTCGCCCACTCACCTAGTCGAGGTGACGGCCATCCGGTGCCTCCCTGGTACCCTCTGACTACTGGCTAGTAGTACGAACTTGGTCCCCTCTGCTTTCAGGTATCATCGATCACTGATCCAGGCTTGGATCACTACAAACTATTCATTACTGGTCACCGGCCAGCAACTCCTTTTCTTCCGGCTCCTGGCTCGTCAGCGAAGACCCCCGATGCCTGTAAGACTTGTGCAGCCGCAGCCCTCGTGGCTAGGTAACTCCGGCATTTCGGTGCCTGCATAGCCTCCTTACTTAAGGGTCCTGAGTCCCTCGCTTCCGACTTGCCTTATCGGGTCCGCCCGAGACCACTAGAACTTTCCGTGCCCTCGGGCATTTGTTTTAATTGTGCACTTGAAGTATTTTCCTAAGAGTTTTGTTCTGTGCTTAGTACCCTGTCCTCATAAAGAGTACAGGGCTGTTGTGATTCTAATAAATATACTGTTTATTTTCATAACACTTGTGTGGTGTCCTTTCACTGGGTGTTCAAGGGGTATGTGATGGTATAACAGCTGGCTTAACACGCCCTCTAGAGTTTAGCCCGAAGACTGCTCGTATCCACGCTACTAGGATAGCTGGTCTAAGGTTGACTTACAACCAATCACCATAAGGGTCGTTTGGACCGATGCATAGTGGTCGCTAGAATAGCGAACGCTGCATATCGGGCCAACTTCTCGCATTGGTGAGCAGCGGTTGGGATTTGAGCTTGCTGTTGTTTTACCACGCGTATCCTAAGAATATCTTGTGAAAGATCGCATAAGTACTCCAGGTACATATAACTTAGCTTAGAATACTCTGAGTTCTACTGAACCAGCTGTTGTAGCTCCTCAAGGCTTAGCACACCTTGGCTACAACTCTTAGCAAGGGATCAGTAGGTAAACCCATAGTGTAGGTAGGTGCATCACTTACACCACACTAGAAGCAGCATGTCAGACAAAGGAGGAAACTCTGAGTCTCCCCTTGTGTCAGTCGACCTTCCACAGGTCACCTCCAGATATGCTGCGCTTAGCTTCCACGAGATGCGACAGATCTGTACATCTCGAAAGCTAAAACAGGGTGCAAACCCTACCATTCTGTGTCTGATTGGTCTCTTGGAGACTTATGATGCAAGGAGGGCGGGTAACACCGACCCTTCTCATCCAGAAGTGGATATGCCCCCCCTCGAGGGAACCCGATGTGACCCTGACCGTATCCATCTCTCCGCAGAGGGCGAAGAGGAGGACGAGGAGCCAGAGACATCTGGGGACGAGGCAGACAAAGGTCCAGTCATAGTTAGCCAGCTAACTCAGGACAACTTAAGCCGGCACGAGAATGGTACTAGGAGACCCCTGGGGCCTCTCTCGGGCCAGCTTAACATTGGGAACGGATGAGTTAGGTCTCTGTCGAGAGGCTCTAACAGATCCGTTCGAACCAATGGCTCTCGAGGCTCTGCTCGAAGAGGGATGACATCCCCTCAGAGGAGAGTGTACGAAGCGAAGGAGCGGGAAGTCAATCTGCGGATCGAAAGGGAAGAACTTGCCCTAGCCAAAGAGAGACTCGCCTTTGCTAGAGAGCAAGAATTGAGTGGGACCATTCCCACTGGTGGCAGCATTCCCCCACGGGAACCCAGGAGTTTAGACACTAAGCACCTGAATAAGATAGTGCCCCCCTTTAAGCAAGGGGACGACATCCACAAATGGATTACTGCTTTGGAGCGGGCCTGCACTGTACAGTGCGTCCCCCAGAGTCAGTGGGCAGCTATCTTGTGGCTCTCATTTGAAGGTAAAGGGAGAGATAAGCTCCTCACTACTAGAGCTGAGGATGCTAACAATTACCAGGTCCTGAAGAACACACTGATTGATGGGTTCGGCCTAACCACTGAGCAGTACAGGTTGCTGTTCAGGGATACCCAGAAAACTCAGTCTCAGGACTGGTCTGACTTTGTCGATTGTGCCACTAAGGCTTTTGAAGGCTGGCTACTGGGAAGTAAGGTTACTGATTTTAAAGGATTGTACAATCTAATTATGAGAGAGCAAATCTTAAGTAATTGTCAGAACCAGTTATTACACCAGCACCTGGTACACTCTGATCTGACCTCTCCACAAGAATTGGGTAAGAGGGCGGACAAATGGGTCAGAACCAGGGTCAGGCCTAAGAACCAGGGTGGTGACCAAAAGAAGGAATCGACCAAGCCTCAAGAGAAGGGTGGGAATAAATCTTCCGATCAAACCACAGGGCCCCAAAATTCCTCTGAAAAGGGTGGGTCCCCAACTTCTCCCAAAACCCAAAAGAAACCTTATTGTCACACCTGCAAACAGGTGGGCCATTACAAAACTGACAGCAGTTGTCCCAAGGCCAACAACAATAAGGAGAACATACCCCCAAATAAAGCTTCCCAGCCTCCTGTTACTACTAGTAGTAATCCCCCAGGTGGTGGGAGTGCCCCCAAGAATCTGGGTGCATTTTCTTTGGGAGTGCCTGGGGACTCTGGCCTGACCAGGTCCCCTGACTTAGATACTCTTGTCTGTGAGACTGGCATGGGGTTTGCCAACTTCACAGCCTGTCCCAACACTTTGGGCAGGTACAGACAAGAGCCCCTCATCAATGGTTCAAAAGTTGAGGCCTACCGAGACACAGGGGCTAGCATCACCATGGTGGCTGAGAGCCTAGTCCCCTCAAGGCAACTTATGCCTGGTGCCACATACCAGGTAGTGAACATTGATGGAGTACAGAGAGATCATCCCATAGCAGTGGTAAATCTCAGCTGGGGAGGTGTCACTGGTCACAAGAGAGTGGCAGTGTCACCAAACTTGCCTGTAGATTGCCTACTGGGGAATGATTTAGAGACCTCAGCCTGGGCTGAGGTAGAGCAAGAAACCCATTTTAAAATGGTAAACCTCCATGGTAAGGTTAGTGGGGCAGTGATAGCCACAGCCCCAGTCCCAGAAGTCCTCCCCGAACAGGTCAGGAGGGCTGTGCCAGTCACGGCCCTATCCCAGAAAGATGCCGTTCCTGAACAGGTTGGCAAGGCCGTGATGGTCACAGCCCAAACCCAAACTGAGTCCCTTCCTGAAAAGGTTGGTGGAGCTGTGATGGCCACAGCTCAAACTCAGACCGATAATAGTGTTGTGAAGCCTGAAACAATGGATCACTCCACTCAGACAGAGAGCCTTGAGGAGGAAGAAAAGTCTTCCCCCTCCCAGACACTAGGTGAGAGCCAGCCTCCTCAGGGAACTGACTCTACTCCTGGTGAAGGAACTGCCCCAGAGGTAGTCAGGCCTAGCCTGGCAGAGCCCCTGATGACAGTGGACCCTTCCCAGGTGGGACCCAGTCTGGAGCAGGTAACCTGCCCCTCTCTACCCTGCCTCAGTCAGCCCAGGGCTGTAGAGGTCAGGGAGGCCAGTGGTGGACCCCAAAGGGCCCCCTGTCCACTAGAATTTCCCAATCAGCAGATTAGGATCACTGAAGCTAATAGTCCTAGCCAAGTGAAAATAAAACACACTCCTGAGGGGTCCCCCTTAAACTTAGTTAGGGAACTCCCACAGCTGGACACTGCTGGGCACAGCCAAATCTGGGGCCTGAAAACCCCAAACCTGACCTGTCCCTCCAGTAAGCCAAACAGAGGGACTCAGCCTCCAGCTTTAGGTAGCCAGAGGTTGACCCTGAGAGCTCATAGCAACTCAGTACTGGAAAGAAACGCACATATGGTGGATAGTGATTGGAGGAAGTTGAGTCCAACAGTAGTGGAGTCTCACTTCAGTACTCCATTCCCACACCAGCCTTTTACTTTGCCAAAGCACGCCACAGGTAGTGATTCCCGATGGTGGAGACCCTCAGATACCCTTAGGGTGAGGGGTTGCTTGGTGGACCATGATACAGGGGGTAACCATGCCAGTGCATGTACCACCTCATATGGCCACTCAGGCAATATAGGCTTACCTGGACAAGAATAGCCTTATCTCCTTTCGTTTGGGGGGGGGGGGTTGTGTAGGAAGGTAGATACCTGACTATGGTTACCCCCGACTTTTTGCCTGGTGTTTTGCTGGTTTTCCGACTTAGTTGACCTGGGGCCCTGCCAATCAGGACCCCAGGCCTACTGCTCTCTCTCTAAAATGGATTCCATGTACCTTAGGTACATTTCCAATTGGAACTGGGCCACCTTGTCAGACCCTGTAACTCAGGGCATCGGTGTACCCAGGGCCTACCAGGGGCTGAAGCATGTATTATGCCACCCCCGGATGGCCAGCTAAATCTGACACAACTGGCTGCACGACAGCTGGGGCAACGTAGCGTACTCGCTCGTTGCTTTAGGTATAGTATCCCTATATCTAACCTCACAATGGACACCCGGGTTCCTATCAGTCACTCCTACGGCAGGCCTTGACAATCCTGAAGGCAGAGTGCATGGAACCGTGTGAATTGGGCTCTGGCACGAGCCGAGCCCGGTTGCAGCTTGCGGAACCAAGACCCAATGGTTGTTCCATGATAACGCGTATCATATCGGTAACTTCGGTATAGCGTTATCAAGACATGTCGAGTAAGGTGTCATACGAATCGGGATGCTGCCCCCTCACCAATTCTGGCGACGAGGTTAGCATTCCGCCCTTCTAGAGGGACACGACATGTATGTAACTGTGAACCCCGGTTAAAGTTAACTGAAGCCTCAGCTCCACAAAATGGACGCTGCCACCACAGACACAAGTCTGACCTCCTGCCGCTGGGAGTCCTTCCAGCGAGGAGAGCTTGGACAAAGGATTTCCTGTCAGGGGCGGTGTTCGCACCATCCCAGACAAGGTTTTGTGTATTCTGGGTAGGTAGGGCTTTGCGAGAAGGTGACTGCGGAGTGGCACCCCTGTGCTCACTACGCATCTGCCGGCTAGAACCAGTTCCAGGGGCGCGCAGCCCCTGACCTGGGGAAAGTCCGGCAGGGGAGAGGGGTGTAATTACCCCCCTTCCTGGTCCCACCCCTAGGGCAGGATCTAGTCATGTACCCACCCCTTTCTTTAGGATAAAGGCCGGAGCGGGGACCCTTCCAAATTAGATCATCTTTGAATCAAGAATACTTTCTACGAAAGGACTTCGAGACTCTTCTCAAGATTTCTCCCTTGTGGCTAAGGAGTAGTCACCCTGCATCCGCAGGCACCATCTAAGAACTCTGCGGTTTGCTGCAAGTCCTTCCTCAGGAATCCGACGACCCAGCTCGACGAGAACCGGCTTCCCTGGCACCTCTGACCTCTACCCACGTCGTCAGCTCAGCTGAGATCTGTGGGTGCGACGAGACCTCGAGGGACCGGCCATCATCAAAACCTGCACGCTTTCTTAACCAGCACGACCACCGAAGGAATCCTCTGGTGAGTGCTCTGGGGTCCGAGAAGCCCCGACCCTGAGCAGCTCCAGCATCAAAGTGCGGCCTCCCAGCATCTCCACGATCTGCGTGGGGCCCTTCTGCTCGCTGCTCAGCACGTTGTCTGGTTACTAGCCGCTGGCTTGTGCCCTTCTTTGACGACATCCGACAACCAACGCTGCTGGTCTGGTTGCTCCAGACTGGCCTTTGCTCCCTTCTGCGAGAGGAGCACCCCGGACCCTCCTGGTCCACTCAAGACGCCATTTTAGGCCCACCACGTGGCCCTGAAATCTGCCAAGGCTTGTTGCCCCAATCCTGGGCCCAGCGACGCCGACAGCATCAATCTTCGTGGGACAGCTCGCAACTCCATCCTGGTTGCCGACAACGCCACCTGGTCCGTGAGACTGCAGAGCCTAGCGTCGCCCACTCACCTAGTCGAGGTGACGGCCATCCGGTGCCTCCCTGGTACCCTCTGACTACTGGCTAGTAGTAGGAACTTGGTCCCCTCTGCTTTCAGGTATCATCGATCACTGATCCAGGCTTGGATCACTACGAACTATTCATCACTGGTCACCGGCCAGCAACTCCTTTTCTTCCGGCTCCTGGCTCGTCAGCGAAGACCCCCGACGCCTGTAAGACTTGTGCAGCCGCAGCCCTCGTGGCTAGGTAACTCCAGCATTTCGGTGCCTGCATAGCCTCCTTACTTAAGGGTCCTGAGTCCCTCGCTTCCGACTTGCCTTATCGGGTCCGCCCGAGACCACTAGAACTTTCCGTGCCCTCGAGCATTTGTTTTAATTGTGCACTTGAAGTATTTTCCTAAGAGTTTTGTTCTGTGCTTAGTACCCTGTCCTCATAAAGAGTACAGGGCTGTTGTGATTCTAATAAATATACTGTTTATTTTCATAACACTTGTGTGGTGTCCTTTCACTGGGTGTTCAAGGGGTATGTGATGGTATAACAGCTGGCTTAACACGCCCTCTAGAGTTTAGCCCGAAGACTGCTCGTATCCACGCTACTAGGATAGCTGGTCTAAGGTTGACTTACAACCAATCACCATAAGGGTCGTTTGGACCGATGCATAGTGGTCGCTAGAATAGCGAACGCTGCATATCGGGCCAACTTCTCACACCCTGCATTAGAGCCTCCTCCTCACTTCATGAGCTCCGCAAAAGACCTGGCTCTTGGTATATGCACCTAGGGGACCACACACCTACCCAAGCACCTGGATACCATCTCAGGTGATTGGTGCGCTAATAAAATCAACATAAAATAACATAAAGAGTTACCGTAACCAGGCAGCTTGGATTTTGCTGGAAAGTCCTGGTTTTCCAAGGACCGTCTCAGTGTCCTGAACTTTATCTTAGTTTTAAAATACTACCTGTCCTGGTTTTTGGGACAAAGGTCAAGTCACTCTGCAAAACAGAATAGAAAGTTATGCTCTCCTTTCACAGTGCCCTCTGTAGTCTCAAATAATTAAAGTCATAAAACTGTTTCTGTCAGGCAGCACAGGAGGTAGTCCACTGCATGCTTCCAGCATAGGAGAGTCAGACTCGGGAGGAGAGCAGTGGGGGACATGTCAGATATAGAAGTGAGACTAAAGGCTTTAGTCTTACTTTTATGGCTGGTCAGTCCTGTATTTATCTTCTCAAAATCCGTTCACCCTACAACAGGGTGAACAGATTTCGACAATGTGCATCATAACAGGGCGAGTGACTGGGCTAAATTATAACACAATAGATGCTTCCCAAACATTTGCAGTGCTTTTTTCCCGCACACGCAATGCACTTCTAAGCGTAGGCGTAAGCATTGTATTGTATTATGCAGGGTTTTAAGTGGGCCGGGACTCACCCGTACTGAGCACCGGCAGTTTTTTAAAGGGTGCTTTGAAACGGATCTCTATCGGCTCTGTTTTGTGCTATGGCACAGGCGGTCTGTTGTTTCCTGACTGCAGTGACAGCAGGCGCATCGATGTGCGCCTGCTCACACTGCTCACTTCTCACTAGTGGAGAAGTTACGGCGTGACGTCATGCCAGGGGAGCATTGTAGAGGAAGGGAATTCCTTTAAAGAGAGTCATTTTCTCTCTGAATTTCCCTTCTCTTTTTGAAACTCAGGAGCAGCAACATTGTGTGGTGTTACCAGGGCTGTAATGGAAGCTTTTTAAATATTATATACAAGCCATAATTGCTGCTTATTTATCTTATGCAACTAACAACCACTGACAACGCCAATTGTCCTGACTTGTTGTAGGTGTGATGTTACTGGTTGTATCATATATCTGGATGTAATGACAGAAACAGCAAAATACAAGTCGGGTGGCACACAATGCTAAGCACAGGTTTTTAGCTTACCTGTTTTAAGCCACGCCCTCAATTGCATTGGCCACGCCCCTTTATGAGACACCCCCCAGTTTTTTCATCCCACTTAAAGCCCTGGTATTATGTATACCCCATTGGAGTGTAACAAGTGTTGCAAATTGTCCCTAAACCTCCCTTTTAATCGTGGGTGAGATTGAATGGATTTATTACGGGGCAAAATGTTTCTATTGAAAGACAATAAAGTAAAAAATAACAGTGCAATTACACATGTGCCCTAATCCTATGGTGTGCAGTTATGTATGGCGTATACAAGGAAAAACTATGGAAGTTTCTCTAGCGTGCGCCTAAGGGGGTTGTGGTTTGCAAACGAATCAGTTAGCTCTGCGAACCTTACAGGTACTCTAGCAGGGTGGTGTGGATTTCCTCATATAAAAAAAATCGGGCCCATTACTCTTTCTGCTTAGAGGAAATCGGTTCATCGTGTTTGAGCTGGGAAGTGCTAATAGCTGACATTGCACAGGCCTGCCACTAGATGGCTCCGTATCACAACATCACTGGTTGTCTACGCTTGAGGAAATTATTTCGATAGCGTGATTTATTACGTAACTATAGAGAGATGAAATAACATGTACTTGTAGAGCAAGAAGCTCATATTCGGACTTACTTGTAACTCTATAGCTGGTAGTAGGTGTGCATTCTAAAGCAAAACGTCATGAAAAGGCCGGAGCTGTTACTAGAAAACAGCTGTAGTGAAAAATAGGTATCCAATGTATACATTTGGTGTATAACGAGCCACGCATATTATTTAAAATATAGAAGCAGCATAGCACGGTAAAAAACACAGACAGCAAGAAAATAAAGTACACGTGTTTCTGCGTTCGACCTTGCTGGATTTCGAATAAACTAACCATATTCCCATTTTCAACCCATCCAGTTTATAAGATCTGTATTGATTCACAATCTCTCTGCCATCAAAAGCTATATCCAGAAAAGTAAGTAGACCTCGGCGAAACAGAAGCACGATACCGTTCCTCTAAGCAGTGCTAAATGTATAAAAATAATAATAAAGAAAACATAACGAACAAAAACTTAAGTGCAGGCGCTTACAGCCGTGTTCTGTTTAAGCTCCTCATCAGTCAGTGTCTTTCAGACTCGGGTGTGCATGTGAAAGCATTGCAAGCATGCGCACTGGTATGCCCGTGTTTTCAGTCTTCTTGTTTGTTGAAGGTACAGCAAGGCTCACAAACTCAACTTTCCCCAAATATTGGAGTTTGAGTAGTAAAACATCCTCTCCTGGAACATGTAGGGATAGTTGGCTCTTCTCCTTGCTTTAGGGAAACAGAACTTCTGTGATAGCTGCCACGTTTTCCAACTCTATGGGTGACTACTTAGTCCTGTTCCAGTTTTTTCTTAGAATTCTAGGACTTATAGCCCTGTTTTTTTACTAAGTTAAATAAGACTACAAGCCCTGCCCCCCCCCCCCCCCCCACACACACACAACCCAAAACTTAAGGGCCTGATGATGATGTCGGTCGGAAAGCCCCCGACCGACAGACGGATTCTCCTAGACCATCTCGGAACACATCCGCCCAACTCGGTCTTAAACAATTCCGACCAACCAATTACGATGCTCGCGGTCGGAAGGGGACCATTCTGTCATTCTGAATTGGTTCCGATTGGCATTCCGAGAATCAGAGCCGGTTGGAGCAGATTCGTGCAGCTTAACGGACAGCGTTTTCGACCGACCGATTACAATGTCGGATTCCGGCAGCCTTTCCGACTCGGTCTCTCCAACACGAAAAGGCTGTCGGAAACTGACTTTGGGGGCCCCTAGCAGGCCCCCCTTTATCCTGAGTCCTCCGGTTTGGGGTCGAGGGGGGTACCCAAGGACCCCCTTGTAAGACCATGCACAGTGTGGCAGGCACCATGGAATACCTGCAACAGTGCAAGGTTTTCCGCAGACACCCATTTCCCAATAGGAGCCTGTGTTGTTGGTCGGAACACAGGCTTCCATAGAAGTCAATAGGAGTCCTTCCAGACGGTGTTGGGAAGCATCATAATCGGTCGGCCGGAAGCGCCGACCGCAAGAGGGTCAGAACCGAATCCGACAAGGAATCGGGCGGTTTAGTTTCTGACCAACATCATAATGAGGCCCTAAGTGTGTAAAAAAATGATACTACCAGTCTCAGAATTGTAAGAACAAATCAGGACTGGCCTAATTAGGGCCATACGAGCCTGGGAAACTTGGCAGCTATGCATGAGGCATGGAGATGGGGAGTTTGGATGATTTGAACACAGCACTGCTAAAAAACAAGGTTTCCAAATGCCATATCTTGATTTTCCCTGAAACCTATTTTTTTCTACCACCCTACACTTCCTGTCTTATTATCTCACTTGGACAGCTTCGGTGTTAGGCGACGCTGTAACTGGACAGGTTACGGAGCTGCCTTCTCCGTTGTTGACGATCTTGGGCAGATTGCTCTAGGTGAACAAGGATCACGATCCCTTTCACCTTGCAGCTCTCTTAACTTCAAGAAATCCTTAAGGAGGGGGCGTGGCTAAGATGGCGGGCTGGTCAGACGTGTCTTTCTCAGCTCCCCGGCCCTGAACCCCATAACGCCCTTAAAAATGGCTGATAAATCCCCCTAATCGGCCGCACTACATCCTGCCGACTAGCGCTTCTAGGCACCTCGCTTTGGACTCGCCTGCAAGCCCGGGGGCGAGATCCGGAGCACCCATCAATCCGACGCCAAGGCCCTGCTGGAGACCGCAAGATAAGAGTGGCCGGGCACCGGAGTAGGCGGAGACGAAGCGCAGACGAAGGAGCCCACCCAAGCGCTGTCTACACGCCGCAGCCCACACACTGACCAGACCGGGACCGGGTGCGGCCACCGCAGACCGGTAACAGACGTGACAACAGCATGGGGGGCGGCGGCACCCCTCAGAGCTCAGTGAGCCATCGCGAAAACTGAGACCCCGGTTTCAGGCCTATCCCGGGAGTAAGGCGGGGCCTGCCGCAGCGCTGATTTGGCGGGGGCCCCGCATACAGGACGCCGCAGAGAGCTCTACTCCTGCTGCTGGGGAGCGGACTACATCGACTGCCCTCCTGCCAAGGAACCATCATCGAGAGGCTGGGACCAGTCCCTGTGACAAGGGCGGTCTCGAAAATCTAGGCCCAGGCTTTGGGCCTAGGGGGATCTGACGTCCGCCTGGCGAGCTACGGCCCACGGACGCCGACCGACCTGTAAACCGGCAGGTGAGGAGGGACACAGAGAGAGCTAGACGGCCCGGCAGCAGCACGCACACTGAGCTAGCTGTCTACACGCCGCAGCCCACACACTGACCGGACCGGGACCGGGTGAAGCCACCGCAGCACGGCAGCAGACGGGACAACAGTAGAGGAGGCAACGGCACCTCCCAGGGCTCAGCGGGCCACTGCGAAAACCGAGACTCCGGCTTCAGGTCTATCCCGGGAGTAAGGCGGGGCCTGCCGCGGCGCTACTTTGGCGGGGGTCCTGCGCGCAGGATGCCGCAGAGAGCTCTAGTCCTGCCGCTGGGGAGCCTACTACACCAACTGCCCCCCTACCAAGGAACTATCATCGAGAGGCCGGGACCAATTCCTGTGACGTGGGCGGTCGTGGAAATCTAGGCCCAGGCTTTGGGTCTGGGAAGACCTGACGTCCACCTGGCGGGCTACGGCCCACAGACGCCCTGGCGACGGACAGCGGACGCACCCTAAGACCTCCCTGGGCCAGAGGACGCCCTGGCAGCGGGGGGAGCACCGGCGACCTGTACCTCCAGCGGAGACCGACCTGTAAACCGGCAGGTGAGGTGGGACACAGAAAGAGCTAGGGGGCCCGACAGCAGCACGCACATTGAGCTAGCCAGCCACAGCAGGGGGAACCCAGTGAGAGAGCGTGAGGCCAGCCCCACCACAGAGGGACCATCATTGGCCGCAAGCTCGGCGAGACCGGCGACACCATTTTTTGGGAGCCTGACTAGACTGGGAGAGTCCACCCATAGCGCCTACACGAGGGGTCAACATAGCCGTTCCGAACCTCAGAGGCAGCGCCATCAGGGCGCAATGGCTAACAAGAAACGTAGGGGCGGCCGGACTGTAACGGACATGCTGGCGAAAACCACCCGAAGCCAGAGAAAACTCAGGTGTCCCCCTCGCCAACGACATCCACTAACGCCAAAGAGCAGGAAGACGGGGGGCCCCCATCACCAAGGCCTTCCTGGAGTCGCTCTTTAACACTCTAAGGGATGACTTCCAGACCTTGAAGCAGGATCTGGCCAGTGAGCAATGCGAGAAACGCCTGGATGTCGACGGCTTAGGGGATAGGGTGGCAACGATGGAGGAAGCGGGCCAGGCCAGGAGCGAGGAGATACAACTTCTGCAGCAAGAGGTCCTTACTCTCCGGGAGCAACAAGTGGACCTCCAAGCACATGCGGAGGACCTCGAAAACCGTTCCCGGAGAAATAACATACGGGTCTGGGGGGTGCCATCAAAAGCAGAGGGGAACAGCATCACTAGCTACCTGCAAGAACTGTTTAGGGAAATTCTTAGTGTGCCGGCTGACTTCGTCATTCGCATTGACCGGGCACATAGAGTCGGCCTGACAAGACGAGCACCTGCACCCCCACCGGACATACTGGCCTTTCTCCCAGACTTCCCCCTGAAGGAGCGAATCTTGAAAGAAGCCCGCCAGAAACAACCCCTCCACTTCCAAGGCCAGCCTGTGGCCCTGTTCCACGACTTGTCGGCCATCACCCTCCAAAAGAGATCTTTCAGGGTAGCTACTACATTCCTGCGGGACAATGGGGTGCCTTATTCTTGGGACCACCCGTTCCGACTGGTCTTCAAATGGAAAGGGGCCTTTCACCAGCTACGATCGCTACAAGATACCTGTGCCCTGCTGGACATCGACCTTCCTGAGGAGGAGCAAGAAAGAGAGACATCACCACAGCCATCGCAAAAAGGACCTACACAGCCCTCCCGCGGAGGATGGCAACAAGTGGACGCCAGCGCTCTCTGAAGGCGAATCTTAAACTGGACCCTAATACTGTGGCACAGGAGCAGGCGGCGGTCATAAGAGAGGTGGTCAAAGGCACGACGGCCTCGTCATGAGACTTTATTGCTACATGATTTAGCTTCTTTGCATTGCATTCGCGGGACGGGGGGACGGGCGGGGGGGCCACACGGGTTGCCACTGCCTCACACTCCTCCGAATTGAGACTCTACAGGCCAAGACTGCGGTCGGATAGGCCTGGGACTATGGTTTGTTCTTGGGGACTCCTAGTTGGGGGTAGGCGGGGAGGGGGGGGGTTAGGGAAGTTGGGGTGGAAGGGAGAGGGGTTATGTTGGGGGGCGGGCTCCGGTGTGGCGCACTGCAGGCAGCGCAGGCGAGGCGACATGGCTCGTGATGGCTAGGCGAGACGGTACAACCATTTGCAACTCCCAGGCGACGGATCCCACTATGCAGGTTCTTTCCCTCAATGTTAAGGGGCTTAACAATCCCATTAAACGCAGGGTCGTCCTATCCTTTTTGGAACCCTCTGGGGCGGAGAACTGCCTCCTACAAGAAACACACTAATTGCCTAAGGATTGGCATCGCATGCGGTCTAGGGCATTTCAGATACAATACTACTCTTCCACCACTGAGAAAAAGGCGGGGGTGGCTATTCTGTTTGCGCGCCACTTTAGGGGTATGGTGGGGGACAAAGTCGCAGATATTAAAGGGAAGCTCCTTGCGTACAAAATACAGCTAGGAGGGTGGTCAGCCGTGATAGATTCAATATATGCACCCAACACCAAACAGGAATCCTTTCTCACCGGGGCCTTGGCGGATACATATGCTCACAACATAAACTCCACGCTCGTCGCAGGTGACATTAATTTAGTAATGGACACCCACAAAGACAGGTCGGGACAGAGATTTGGTTTCACAGGTGCAATCTCCAAAGAGGGGGGCAATGGCTAGAGAGCAGGGGGCGTGTAGACATATGGAGATCGTGGTACCCAAACGCCCCGGGATATACATTCTATTCCCATGCACATCACACATATGCCCGAATAGATCATTTTCTGGGATCCGTGGAGGTTGCGGCCTTGATCACGGACACTGAGATCGTCCCTGCTGCACTATCTGACCACGACGCACTAACGGTACACATTCGGACCCCCAAACCAAAGAAACAAAAGGGCAAATGGCGCCTTGAGGAAACTCTATTACACCGCAAAGGGGCGACACAACATATCAACACGCGCATTACCGAGTATCTAGCCACGAACGACATGGCAGAAGTATCCCTGCCGGTGTTGAAAGCGGTGGTGCGCGGGGAGCTAATAGCGACAGCAGCGGCTGAGACACGGGAGCGTCGGGAAAAGAGGCAAGCGCTATCCGATCAGGTGTTCAAACTCAAACGGGTCCATAGTAGGACCGGGGCCCCAAGAATATGGCGCAAGCTCAAAGGGGCCAGGGCCCAACTAGCGAGCCTTGACCTGGACCGGGCTGAATACGCGGCATTGCGTTTACGTCACACTTATTACGTGGGTGGCGACAGGACAGGCCGCCTACTAGCTAGCAAACTCAAGACTAAGGTCCTGCGCTCGAAAATCACATCCATTCGAGATAGCACAGGGCAGGAACAAAGAGATGACGAGCAGATAGCTGCAAAGTTTCGGACGTTTTACGCGTCATTATATGCTGCGGAACCCACCCGAGAAGGAGGGAACGCGGACTCTTATCTCTCCACAGCCAACATCACGGCCCTCAATGAGGCAAATGCGCGCTCCCTTGAGTTGCCGATAAGGACAGACGAGGTAATCTCTGCGATAACGCGCCTCAAGCCGCTCGAATCTCCGGGACCGGACGGCTTCTCGGGGGGTTTCTATAAAATATTTTGCCCTCTGATAGCCCCGATCCTGGCCAGACTGTTTAACTCTTATGAGGGCCCTGGCTCCATCCCACGCGACATGCTTGAGGCGGATATCATTGTTCTACCGAAACCCGGAAAAGACCCTGCCAACTGCGCAGCCTACAGGCCCATATCATTGCTCAATCTAGACCTAAAGCTATTTACCGGCATCCTGGCCGCGAGACTGAGCAATTGCCTCCCCGGCATCATCGAACCGGACCAAGTGGGTTTTATCCCTAACTGGCAATGCGCAGACAATACCAAACGCCTGCTGCATGTCATAGATAAGGCCCACTTAAACGATTCGGACGGGGCCCTAATTTCGGTCGACGCAGAGAAGGCGTTCGACAGGGTCGACTAGGGGTACTTGGACCCCACCCTGACGCGCTTCGGAATAGGAGAACGCTTTCGCGCCTGGGTTGCTGGTTGTTATTCTGCCCCGCAGGCAGTCATTAGGGTCAACAGAGTGTGTTCCAGGCCGTTTACCATTCAGAGAGGGATGGGACAGGGTTGCCCCCTCTCTCCGTTGCTCTTTGCTCTTTACGTAGAGCCATTCGCACAAAAGGTCAGGGACAACCCTGCGATCACCGGCGTCAAGTTCGGGGGAGAGGCGCAGACTATAAGCCTCTACGCTGATGACATCCACGCAGCACTGGAGGACCCTACAAACTCGGTCCCTGCCTTCTTGGTGGAAATGGAGACATTCTGGAAGGTGTTGGGGTTCAAAATGAACGTTGGGAAGTCGCTGGTCCTACCACTTGGATGTAATGCCCGGGCAACTAGCACACTTCCCCGCAACTTGGGGGGCTTTCCTCCAGCATGTCCGTGCCTTACTTGTGTATATCTCTAACACCGTCCACGGTGCAAACCGTGGAGCAGAACTATACAGCCCTCCTTAGCCAATTATTGGGTGACCTCACGAGGTGGCGTCAACACTCACTCTCCTGGCTAGGGTGGGTGGCGGCGATCAAAATGTCTCTACTGCCAAGGGTCCTATATTTATTCCAGACGCTGCCAGTAACTCCCCCAATCGGCCTACTCACAAAACTCCAAGATACTATCCGACAATTCGTCTGGGCAGGCAGACGACCGCGTTTACGCAGGGACCTCACTAGCCACACCACGTCGGTGGGAGGCTTGGGAATTCTGGACCTCTTACGATACTTTCAGGCAACTCAACTCAGATACCTCCTGGAATGGAGCCACCCCGAATCTGAAAGAAATGGCTATTTCAAGATCACGCAATGGCCCAGATGCCACTGTGGAGGATTACCTTCCTCAGACGGCAGGACCGGCCCGCATACATGAAAAAAATCACCTATTACTCGCACTACTTTGCAGGTGTCGAACAGGAGGCGGTGACTCGGGGACTCACCACTTACCCTTCACCTTTGACGCCCCTGTTCGATAATCCAGCCTTTGCACCAGGCACGGTTCGCGGATCCTTTCCCCAGTGGCGGCTGTCAGACTGCAGATCAGCTGGTCACCTCTTCGAACTGGAAGGCTTTATGACGATGTCAACTCTACAGGACGCCTATGCGCTCCCCCAGCTCCTGCGCTTCGAGTACTTCCAAATTCGTCAATGGCTCATGAGCAGGGACATGTTGCCACAGGCCAGCAGACACCTCACCCCATTTAAAAAATGGCTCCATACCAAGAAATCGGATAAGCAGGCAATAACGGAACTGTACGCAATGCTATGCCCCCCACTACCCTCCTCCTTACGTTCGGCGGGTCAGATGAGATGGGAACGGGAGTTAGGACGATCCCTCACTAACGAGTGGCAGGACATATATTACAGAGCACATCACACTGTCAAGAATGTCGCTAGCAAAGAATCGGCAGTCAAGATCGCTTATTATTGGCACCTAACGCCAGCACGACTGCATCAGGGTAACCCACGTTGAGACCCACTGTGTTGGAGAGGATGCAGTCAGCCAGGCACCCTGACCCACATACTATAGGAATGTGCAGAGGTGCGAGAATTTTGGGACCAAGTGCTTAGGGACATTGACAAGTATTTTGATACTGAAATCCCTCGTTTCCCGGCATATACCCTGCTAGGCCTACCAAACAAAATCTTCTTCCCACTTAAATCGCCCTGAGGCAAACAAATGGGCTTAGCGATGGGGGCAGCAACACAACATATATTGTCGCTATGGGGCTCCACGTGGAAACCCACACACACTGGGTGGCTTCACAAGCTATGGTACTCAATGGGTATGGAAAGAATACAGGCCTCCCTAACTCAGATGCAAGATACATTCCTTGAAACCTGGCAACCCCTGGTAGATTTACTAGCCAAGGAATTGAATGGGCTTACCTGTCCGAAATGCCACAGAGTCCTATGACTGGCTGACGAGTTCCGGAAAGATTCCGGGAACCCCACTTCCAGCTCATCAGCCTGAAATGCTGGCACATAGTTCTACTGCAGATTTCCACACCGGGGGGGGGGGGGGGGGCTAGGAGGGTGAGGGGTAGGGGGACGGGGGGTTGGGGAGCTCAAAGGAGGGAGGGGGGGTTACACTGTTGGGGTTGTTTGGGACATGGCCGGTATTCCTGCCAGTGCACAGCCTCTTTCTTTGATAGTGCAGGTCTGGGCCCCAGATGCCTCAGCAGGAGGTGGAGCCCTGCTTTCGTGGCAGCAACACAGCCCTCTTCACACCCAGGGGGCTACTCCTTCCCCCTCACATCAAATGCAGGCCAGCCTGTTGCTATCTCACCTACTCTTCTCTGAAGTCAGGACACTCCCCAGACCCTGTCACATCCAAACCCAGATGGTCAATACACAAACAGGCAGAGGCACATAGGATGGATTAAGACAAGAAACCAGCCACTTCTAAAAGCGTGGTTTCTAAGCACACAATTTAAAAACCATCTATACAAAAAGATGTGTTATTAAATTCTGAGTTCAGGCACACTAAACTTCATCTCTCCATTTTATGCATATGGGAAGATATGCTGGAAACATGTGACACAGCATTCCCCATTCTGTCCTATGGGCAAGATGGCCTTGCAACAGTGAAAATCTAATTTGGTAGTATTTCACTGTCAGGACATAGTACACACATTAGGTACACATTCTACCTTTCACATACACTGCATCCTGCCCAATCCTGGGCAGGATGCAGTGTATGTGAAAGGTAGAACCTGTACTGATGTGTGTACCATGTCCTTACATTGACCAGTGTGGCACCTGTGCCTAATTAAGTAGGCTTTGGTGTCTCAAAAAGTGTAATGCGTTAAAAATAGCGAAGTGTGCTATGTGAATATTACAACAAAAATAAATAATGAGGTCTACATGTTTCAACCATTAAAATGATTCTTAGGTTTTCGTCAGGACCGTGATGATTGAACTGAACTTAATTAGGCACAGGTGCCACATTGGTTTTATAGGGGTTCAAGCACTCAAGAATAAAGTCTTGATGTGAGTAGTTTTGGCCCCTTTTTAACACACTTGTCACTGTAATTTTATGCACATATGAAAGAAAAAGAAACCCGCTCCACTGTAGTCAGGTGTCGCAGCACACCCTGTGGGCACTCGGCCTATGGGGTGGGACCCCGATGATGAAGCATGTCACTAACCAGGTTGGTGAGTGAGGGGTCTTCTTTAAGGACATGCACTGTTCGGTAACAGGTTGAGGCACACTGTGCAGACCTGAGCTTTAATCTCTAGAATCAGAGAACGTTCTCTGTTTTTTTTTCCTACGGAAAAACAACCCTCCCAGAAGCCTCAAAGTGTTTCCATAGGCCTGCCCCCATTGCTTCTCAGGCACCTCATTCATCCTCAGTGCAATCTCGTATTCCGCGAACCACGCATAAATATCATCGCCCTTTGGTAATCTCGCTCTAAGTCGTTGGGAATGTACACGTTACCCGCTGGCACTGGCTGTACACTGCCACCATTCAAACTGGACTCCACCTGTTTAGCCTTAATGTCCAGTTCCCTCACGCTTAACTCATGAGCTTAGAGAATCTTCTTGTCTTCCAAGGCGAGAGCGTTCTTGCTCTCCTTTGCCCGCTTTTCACTTTCAATGAGCAGCTTTTTCTCGTGTGCTTGAGCCTTACGTTTTAAAACCTCCAACTTATGCTCTCTGACCCGTTGGTTTTCCTCAAGCTCCTCTGGGGAAAAACTCCTCCCTGAATGGTTACTACTAGCCCCTGAGTCGGGTCCTTCCACCGGCAAATTCTGTGGACAAAATCCATTCCCTGGGTCATCCTCATCCACCTCAGCATCACCTGTCTCCTGAGCCTCTTTGGCTTCCCACCAGGCCCTCAAGGCCATTTGCAGCTCCTGCTTCTTGGCGCTACTTTTCATGGGACATCCCAAAGTTCTGCAGAATTGCCTCCATTGATCAACTTTGTAGGTAAGCAATGCCTCAATGTCGAATTCCAATTCTGCAGCCTCACTGGCTACTTGACTCCTTTGAGACATGATGTGTGGCTTAAAGGTCGCTCAAAAATAGAACTAAAAATCAAAAAACACGATATGTGGTTGCGTCGTGGTCCGCGCTGAAACTAGCGATGTACACCGATCATTGTGAGTCAGTTGCAAATACAAGTTCAATTCACCAACTGCTGACTACCGATGTTAGAACTGGGGGTCTCTAGTTGGCTGAGGTAGGTACCTTAGTCCAAATAGGGACCCTTGCTTCTAGTCAGGGAAAGAAGGGACACACTCCTAGATAACCTCAGCACACCCCCTGGTAGCTTGGCACGAGCAACAAGGCTTATGTCCAAGGCAATGTGTAAAGTATTTGCAACCACACTCCCAGTAACACAGTGATAACACCACAAATGGACACCACACTGGCTTTTATAAAAATAGCAGTATCTTTATCAAAAGGAATACAATGAGACCAAACGATAGAAATCCAACATATGTGTATTTGTAATCTTTCACTTTGTCGGTTATTCGGACAGCAATCACTTATATGTTCTTGCGGTATTAATGAGCAGTTCACAATGATCTAATGCAGTCCTAATGCAATGCTATGCAGTTCGTAATGCAGTTCACAATGTAGCAATAACACAGTCCTGAATGCATGTACTAATGCAGTTCGTAACACAGGAATAATGCAGGTCATAATGCAAGAATAATGCGATTCGTAATGCAAGAATAATGTGATTTGTAATGCACAAATAAGGCAGTTCTTCATGCAAGAATAATGCGATTCGTAATGCAATAATCAGGCTGTTCGTAATTCAATAATCATGCAGTTCGTAGTGCAAGAATAATGCGTAGGCCAATCAGCGCGGTCAACTCGAGCCCCAACACCAGAGACATCGGTCATGAGCTTAAAATGGCAGCCCTGGTACTGCTGGGCAGGTACGGGCCGCTCGGGGACTCAGCGCGTCTAACGCGATGCAGCGGGAGAGAGCTCGGAGCACTCCTGTACTGCTCCTACATGCCACCCTAGGCCTCACAGGCTTGCGGCTCCCGACCGGAGTCCAAGCCTTACCTGGGGGGGCACTGCCCCGCTCTCTCTTTCTCCCCGCTCGTCGGACGTCCTGCTGGGTGGCCCGATGACATTGCAGCTCCGGTGTTAGGCGACGCTGTAACCTGACGGGTTACGGCGTACCTTCTCCGTCATTGACGATCTTGGGCAGATTCCTCTAGGTGAACAACAATCACGATCCCTTTCACCTTGCAGCTCTCTTAGCTTCAAGAAATCCTTTAGCATGTTGAGGCTCGAGCTGGCGCCGGTGATCCTCACTCACAGCCTCAGTTACGATGACGGCTGGGGCCACAAACAGCAATACAGCAGCGTGGACTATGTTTCACCCTGCGGGGGCAATGCGATCACAGGGCACCTCGTAAACAGGACCATTGACCACACAGCAGTCTTCCAGAAATCCTGTAGCACATTGTGGCTCGGGCTGGCGGCAGTGATCCTCACTCACAGCCTCAGTTACAATGATGCGTTGGGCCACAAACAGCAATACAGCAGCGTGGACGACGTTTCACCATGCTGGGGCAATACGATCACGGGGCACCTCGTAAACAGTACCACAGAACACACAGCAGTCTTCCAGAAATCCTGTAGCACGTTGCGACTCGTGTCGGTGGCGGTGATACTCACTCACAGCTTCAGTTACGTTGACGGCACGGGCCACAAAGAGCAATACTTCAACACAACAAACTCTGCCCCCTCTCTCAATGACTTTACACTGGGGACCAAATACACATTGACTTTGAATTTAGTCCTGTATGTTTATTTATACCTTTTCTTTAGCAATTATTTGAAATTTTTTTGGCAGAAAGAGAATACAACATACAAAATTATTGGCAATTTGACTCAAACCACAATTAACAAGATGACACTTACAAACTGTACGTAAAGGAAAATTCAAGTGTTACATCCAACAAACAATATACATAACAGTGCTAAACCATAAACATTACAATGCGACAATTTATATAAAATACAGAACAGTTATCAAAAACAAATCAATCTATAAAGAGAGCCAGTTCAGTACAAGAGCAACAAAAGCGTGAGGCAATTATATTTTTGATAAACACTCAATGTTATGATTAGCTCTTGCTGGGTTTGCCGACGCGTTTCAAGTTTGGGCCAAAGGTGTCCAAACTATCATCAGGGCTCTTGTTATTCTTCTGTTAGGATGTAGAAAAAACACGTTTTAATACAACCAAATGGCCTCTTCTAAAATGATAGCACCGTTTGGATAGAATTAAAAGTACCTGAGTATTGTTATGAGGTTGGCCTGTGAAGGTTTCTATAGGTGGACCAAATCCTTTATTCAGGACACAACCAGGAATACTTCAATGACAGCACCAATCTGGGAAACAAAAGGTGTTGTCTGTATTTACAATGCGTGGTCCGGGGTGTAATATGCCACCCTGTCGATTTTTAAAAACACGAGGGATTTATTGAGAAATTCATACCTTAGGTTGAGCGGTCTTGTAACATAAGGAGGGGGCGGAGGAATATCTTTTCTTTAAATCCTGTGTGGAAAATACACACCCATTTGTCATATCAAGGGATACTTAAATAAATAAACAGGTGTTTATATGATCGACAAAGTTGTCGTACCTGTCACGTTCTTCAATGTGGTGCAGCTTTTTGGCCGTGGATGAATCTCCCCTGTGCCTGTGAGAGCAATGCAATAGTGAGTGTATGGTTGTTTATAAATTGCACACATGCAGTTTTCACACATGAAAGTTTTTCTGTACGTGGAACGCAATTTCGCACGTACCTTCGCTCTTGCTGAATGCGGCACCACCTCTCGCCCCCAGTCCACGGCCCCAGCCGGGGATGTAGAAAGTCAAAGTCACTTTGTTTTATTTACTCGGCGCTTTGCAGTCACGGATCCGTCGTGATCTGAAAAAACGCGTAAGTGATTACTAACCGGGAGGCGCACAGCATGTAATAATCAAAACCGGCCGGAGCGGCCGTGTGTCTTGCTCACCTCCGTAAATCTTTTACTTGCGCTGCGTGAACACGAGGCTTCTCGGTCGCTCGCTGATAGTCTAAGTGAGCGGCGGCCATTTCTACCATACTTAAGGGGACGCTGCTTGGGGGAGAATGCATTCTGGGATTTGTGGTGCACAATCAATATTAGTAATGACAAAACGGGAAGAAGTGAAATATTTGGCAAGCTACATTGGGTGAATCTAACACGGCAAACGAATGGAATTATAGTAAGTGCACAGATTGCCTCATAGGTGCTCGTCTAAATAAATATCTCGTCTTAGAGCAGGACCAGACGTATAGAGTCCTTCCTAATGACAGTGGGGCGTCTTCACAGTGACAAAACGGCAGTGTGACACAAAGTCTCAAATTCTTGACAATTCGGACATGTTATTCAGGCCAGTCATGGTGCAATTGAATTTCAATATAAGATAAGCTTCTTTTTCAAGTAGCATTTTTTCAATGTCCGCAGGGCGCTGCACGTGGCTCATTGTGTGTAGAACAGTCCACTTAAAGTCATTCTCATTATGGGACATCTCAATGAAATGTTCTACCACTGGAGCTGTTACTATTTTCTTTTTGATCCTTGATCTATGCTGTCCTATTCGGAGATTGACCTGCTGGTTTGTTTTACCTATGTAGATCCTAGAACAAGGGCAGATGAGGGCGTAAATGACATTCTTGGTTTTACAATTTGAAAACCCAAGGTGTTTCCATTTGATTCCTTGGTGTTGAAACTCAGTGCCTTCAATAGTACTGCCACACGAAACACAATTCCCGCAACTATGGTGTCCCTCTACCGGTTTCATGTCCCATAGTGCTCGAAGATCATGTTTGGGTGAGGACTTCGGGAGGTCTGCTCGCACAATTTGTTGGCCCAAACTACGGTTCTTTTTATATGCGAAAATTGGGCGTGGGAAGGAACATTCTAGGTCTTCCAACAGATGCCAGTTTTTGAGGACTGCCTGTGTAAGCTTATGGGTATCAGGCCCAAAGGTGGTAACGCATACCAGTCTGTCCAATTCTTTTTTCTCCTTGGTTTGCAATAAGGTTTCACGAGGAGTAAACCGTGCCCTCTTGTATGAATTCTTCAAGAGTTTACGTGGGTATCCTCTATGGATCATTTCGTTGCAAAATGTCTGTGCATGTTGGTCGTAGTCGCCTAATTCAGTGCAATTTCTTCGAATGCGTAACATTTGCCCATATGGCAAATTAGCCTTAAGACTTCTTGGGTGATAGCTTTTATGGTGGAGGATGGTATTCTTGTCGGTAGGTTTCTTGAACAAAGATGTTTTAAGTTTACCCTCCTCACAAGTAACCTCGACGTCCAAAAACGTCATTTTTGTGGTGCTTGTTTCAATAGAGAATTTGATATCAAAGTGTCTATTATTGATCCAATCATGGAACGCTAAGAGTTCAGTCTGACTCCCCTGCCACAGGAGCCAGACGTCATCAATGTATCTCCACCATTGAAGGATGTTGTCCTTATATGGGTTGTTATTGTCTACAAACAGAGGTCATCGAACTGTTCTTGGACAAAAGGGAAAGGCCACATAGGGTGCCCACTGCATTCATTCTCAAACTTGCAGCCATCGCCTTACAGAAGAATTATTTCAAATTTAATGGCCAGTTTTATATGCAAATTAAGGGCACTGCCATGGGGTGTCCTTATGCCCCAGAAATGGCAGTGCTGTACATGGCTCTATACGTCTGGTCCTGCTCTAAGACGAGATATTTATTTAGACGAGCACCTATGAGGCAATCTGTGCACTTACTATAATTCCATTCGTTTGCAGTGTTAGATTCACCCAATGTAGCTTGCCAAATATTTCACTTCTTCCCGTTTTGTCATTACTATTATTGATTGTGCACCACAAATCCCAGAATGCATTCTCCCCCAAGCAGCGTCCCCTTAAGTATGGTAGAAATGGCCGCTGCTCACTTAGACTATCAGCGAGCGACCGAGAAGCCTCGTGTTCACGCAGCGCAAGTAAAAGATTTACGGAGGTGAGCAAGACACACGGCCGCTCTGGCCGGTTTTGATTATTACATGCTGTGCGCCTCCCGGTTAGTAATCGCTTACGCGTTTTTTCAGATCACGACGGATCCGTGACTGCAAAGCGCCGAGTAAATAAAACAAAGTGACTTTGACTTTCTACAGCCCCGGCTGGGGCCGTGGACTGGGGGTGAGAGGTGGTGCCGCATTCAGCAAGAGCGAAGGTACGTGCGAAATTGCGTTCCACGTACAGAAGAAATTTCATGTGTGAAAACTGCATGTGTGCAATTTATAAACAACCATACACTCACTAGTGCATTGCTCTCACAGGCACAGGGGAGATTCATCCACGGCCAAAAAGCTGCACCACATTGAAGAACGTGACAGGTACGACAACTTTGTCGATCATATAAACACCTGTTTATTTATTTAAGTATCCCTTGATATGACAAATGGGTGCGTATTTTCCACACAGGATTTAAAGAAAAGATATTCCTCCGCCCCCTCCTTATGTTACAAGACCGCTCAACCTAAGGTATGAATTTCTCAATAAATCCCTCGTGTTTTTAAAAATCGACAGGGTGGCATATTACACCCCGGACCACGCATTGTAAATACAGACAACACCTTTTGTTTCCCAGATTGGTGCTGTCATTGAAGTATTCCTGGTTGTGTCCTGAATAAAGGATTTGGTCCACCTATAGAAACCTTCACAGGCCAACCTCATAACAATACTCAGGTACTTTTAATTCTATCCAAACGGTGCTATCATTTTAGAAGAGGCCATTTGGTTGTATTAAAACGTGTTTTTTCTACATCCTAACAGAAGAATAACAAGAGCCCTGATGATAGTTTGGACACCTTTGGCCCAAACTTGAAACGCGTCGGCAAACCCAGCAAGAGCTAATCATAACATTGAGTGTTTATCAAAAATATAATTGCCTCACGCTTTTGTTGCTCTTGTACTGAACTGGCTCTCTTTATAGATTGATTTGTTTTTGATAACTGTTCTGTATTTTATATAAATTGTCGCATTGTAATGTTTATGGTTTAGCTCTGTTATGTATATTGTTTGTTGGATGTAACACTTGAATTTTCCTTTACGTACAGTTTGTAAGTGTCATCTTGTTAATTGTGGTTTGAGTCAAATTGTCAATAATTTTGTATGTTGTATTCTCTTTCTGCCAAAAAAATTTCAAATAATTGCTAAAGAAAAGGTATAAATAAACATACCGGACTAAATTCAAAGTCAATGTGTATTTGGTCCCCAGTGTAAAGTCATTGAGAGAGGGGGCAGAGTTTGTTGTGTTGAAATATATAGGGTCCAGCCCTCCCTCAGCCCCACCAAGGACCTATCTCCCTTCGTGTGCTACAAATAGCAATACAGCAGCATGGACGATGTTTCACTCTGCGGGGGAAATGCGATCACGGGGCACCTCCTAAACAGTACCATGGACAACACAGCAGTCTTCCAGAAATACTGTAGCACGTTGCGACTCAGGCCGGCAGCGGTGATCCTCACTCACAGCCTCAGTTATGATGACGGCTCAGGCCACAAACAGCAATACAGCAGCTTGGATAATGTTTCACGCTGCGGGGGCAATGCGATTACGGGGCACCTCGTAAACAGTACCATGGATCACATGGCAGTCTCAGGCGTGCAAAAGCACCATGCACCAAGCGTCACTGAGACACGGTTAGAATCTTTTATGTTCCTGAGTTCTCACGACAGGGGACCAGCTCTCCTCGGGCCCTTGGAGACACGTTACTTCAGGACACAGCACACAGCAAAGTCCACACAAGCAGGGGGACACAGCACACAGCAAAGTCACTTCTCCTCTAATCAGTCAAATCAGCAAACTGCAGGCCAGCCCCAGAACACACAGCAAGGGCAGTCCTTCTCTTCAGTCTCTTCAGCTGTTCTTTTTGGCAGAGGTTCCTCTTGATCACAAAGTAGGTTCAATCCTTTTTCAATCTGGATTTCAGTCTTGAGTTCAGGGGTTTCAGCTCTTAGATTTATACCCCTAAATGCCTTTGAAGTCTTTGTTTGCAGGGGGCTCTGACCCCAGTCCAAACCAGACCTGGGTGTCTTTCCACCAGTGCATACCCTCTTCCTTTGATAGTGCAGGTCTAGGCCCCAGATGCTCAGCAGTAGTAGGAGCCATCCTTTTGTGGCAGCAACAGAGCCCTCTCCACATCCAGGGGGAGATACTCCTCCCGCCTCACATCAAATGCAGGCCAGCCTGTTGCTGTCTCACCTACCCTTCTCTGAGGTCAGGACACTCCCCAGACCCTGTCACATTCAAACCCAGATGGTCAATACACAAACAGGCAGAGGCAGACAGGATGGTTTAAGACAAGAAACCAGCCACTTCTAAAACCGTCATTTGTAAGCACACAATTTAAAAAACACCTTCACAAAAATATGCGTTATTAAATTCTGAGTTCAGGCACACTAAACTCCATCTCTCCATCTTATCCCTATGGGAAGATATGCTGGAAACATGTGACACAGCATTTCCCATTCTGTCCTATGGGCAAGATGGCCTTGCAACAGTGAAAAACGAAATTGGCAGTATTTCACTGTCAGGAGTTCAAGTTCAAGTTCAGAAATTTGTATATCGCACTACTCACCCATAGGGTCTCAAGGCGCTTGAGGGAGGGCGGGTGCATTACTTATCAAATAGTCAGGTTTTTAGCTGCTTTCTGAAGGAGAGGTGGTTCTGTGTAAGACGGAGGTGGGTGGGAACAGAGTTCCAGGTTTTGGCCGCTAAGTAGGAGAAGGATCTTCCCCCATGGTGGATCTATGGATGAGCGAAATTGCGGCGAGGGCTTGATTGGACGATCGTAGTTGGCGGGCGGGTGTGTAGAAGGACAGTCGTGTGTTGTGGCATTCGGGTCCTAGGTCGTAGAGGGCTTTGTGTGCGTGTGTGAGGAGCCGGAACGTTATTCTCTTGTTGACGGGGAGCCAGTGGAGGTCTTTCAGGTGACCGGAAATGTGAGCTTGACGGGGAATGTCCAGTATGAGTCTGGCTGAGGCGTTTTGGATGCGTTGGAGTTTTTTCTGAAGTTTGGCTGTCGTTCCGGCGTAAAGGGTATTTCCGTAATCCAGTCGGCTTGTGACAGTGCGTGGGTGACTGTCTTTCTTGTTTCGGTGGGGATCCAACGGAAGATTTTTTTGAGCATGCGTAGGATGTTGAAGCATGAGGATGAGACGGCGTTGACTTGTCTGGTCATCGAGAGGGAGGAGTCTATGATGAAGCCCATGTTACGTGCGTGATCTGTAGGTATGGGTGCTGTACCCAGGGCCGGTGGCCACCATGAGTCATCCCAGGCAAAGGGGGATGATCCTAAGATGAGGACTTCCGTTTTGTCCGAGTTTAGTTTTAAGCGGCTGTTCTTCATCCATTCGGCTACTTCTTTCATTCCTTTGTGTAGATTGGTTTTGGCGGTGTTTGGGTCTTTGGTGAGGGAGAGGATCAGCTGGGTGTCGTCTGCGTAGGAGATGATGTTGAGGTTGTGTTGTTGCGCAATGGATGCAAGGGGACTCATATAGACGTTGAAGAGGGTGGGACTTAGTGATGATCCTTGTGGTACGCTGCAGATGACTTCGGTGGCCTCTGATTTGAATGGGGGGAGGCGGACTCTCTGGGTTCTTCCGACGAGGAACGAGATGATCCAGTCCAAAGCTTTTCCTTGTATTCCAACATTGCTGAGGCGTTGTATGAGGGTGGTATGACAGACTGTGTCGAAGGCGGCGGAGAGGTCAAGTAGGATGAGGGCAGCTGTTTCTCCGTTGGCCAGTAGCTTTCGGGATGTCGTCAGTTGCTGCGATGAGGGCGGTTTCGGTGCTGTGTTTGGCTCGGAAGCCGGACTGTGAGTGGTCGAGGGATTTGTTGGATTCAAGGAAGGCGGCGAGCTGATTGTTGACGGCTTTCTCGATGACTTTGGCAGGGAATGGGAGGAGCGAGATGGGGCAGTAGTTCTTAAGTTCAGAGGGGTCTGCTGTGGGTTTCATCAGAAGGGCGCTGAGTTCGGCATGTTTCCAGATTTCCGGGAAGGTAGCGGAGTTGAAGGAACAGTTGATGACATCGCAGATATGGGGTGCGATGATGGAGTCTGCTTTGCTGAAAATGTGGTGGGGGCATGGGTCGGTTGGTGATCCAGAGTGGATGGAGTTCATGGATGGAGTGCCTAAAATGAAAGTGTGTCCTCCTGTAACGTAACTGGAAAAATATGTAAAGCGCTCTGATAACTGATTCGGTTCGGGTCTAGTTCGCACTATATAAAACTGAAAAAATATATATATATCAGGCGGATGGTGTCTTCAGTAGTGATTGGGTTCCAGGCGCAAAGGTTGTTAGAGTGCTGTTTTGGTTCGGAGGTGGGTGGAGTGGACTGGTCATCGGACTGGTTTTCAAAGCTGTTATGTATGTCGGCGATTTTGTTGTGGAAGAATGAGGATAAAGAGATGCAGAGGTCTTGGGAGGGAGTGATGTCGTTGGTGCCGGCGGTGGGGTTGGTAAATTCTTTTACGATGTTGAATAGTTCCTTGCTGTTTTGGGCGTTGTTGTCGAGTCGATCTTTGAATGCTGATTTCTTGGTGGATCGGATCAGTTGGTGGTGTTTGCGGGTGGCGTTCTTGAAGGTGGCCAGGTTGTCAGTGGTTGGGTTTTTTCTCCAGGCTTTCTCGAGGGTGCGGCAGAACGTCTTGGATTCCTTAAGGTCATCGTTGAACCAGGGGGCTTTTTTGGTACCTTTCTTCTATTTTCAGACAATAATGAGAGTTTGTTATGAGTTAAAGGGTTTTATTAATCCAATCTTTTAGTAAATCATCTTTATTAAAAAGTCACAAGTTCATTCTTATTAAATTATCAAATATGGACAGAAACCGATAATCAATAAAAAAAATCATAATGAAAGTATTAAACACGATCCATAAAGGAAAGACGCCCTATTCTAGGAATGGGGAGAAAATGTGTTGGTCAGAACCCATAAAGAGATCTAGTTCTCGAGAGAGTGAAAATACAAGCATAAAGCCTTTGCATCAAAAGTCAGCTAGATAAATCAATAATCAATCAAAGCAGAACTTCTCGTAAAGAGAGGTTCAAGAAACTCAATAGAGTCTCAGAGCAACAAGTAAAGGGAAACATGGCATTTGGGGAGAGGACATGGCCTTACGGCTAGAGCAGTCAACCTCGAAGCTGGGGAACCGGGTTTGAGTCTCGACAGGGACGCACAACATCGTGTGACTCTGGGTAAATCACTAAATCTCCCCATGCCCAACAAAAATGAATGGGTCTTTGTGTAACGCAACTGATGCTCATGTAAAGCGACTCTGGAAAAGAAAAAAAATGGTCTAGATGAGTGAAAAGTGCTAACCTACTCTAGGAACATGCGCTATTATAGAAAACACATTTCGTCAAAGTAGCAGTTTGTGGTTTCTTCTTTCTTCAGCCAGCCAATCATCTGTCGACTCTCTCATGGAAACAGAATCATTCCTTATGTTCTCGCAAAAACACAATAACTCTACGTAGCAGCTTTCAGTATAGCAACTATTTCTTATCATCTAGCTATTTCACTTGATCTACTTGTACTTAATTTTCTCATTCAAAAATACTTTACCCATCAGGGAATATTCATATCTGTCTTTCTTAAACACAAACATATCCATTTATTAGCAGCGATCATTGTGTAAGAGGGAGTATTTGCAGAATTAGATGAAAACATTTATGTAGCTATAATTCAATTATGAAAAACATGTCCATGGGAAGGTTAGGAAATAAACATTTTATCCGACTTAAGCATTCTTTTAGTCATGTCAGCTTAAAAAGCACTATTGCTTCAGTTATTTGAGGCCTAGTATGAGTAAATACGATTGCCTTGCAATTTTTACATTTAAATGCATTTTCTTTTTTATTAAAACCCACAAGTTAGTTCTGCACATTTATTATAAACTGTATTATTTTCTCGATATTATTCATGCTTCCCCCGAAGGGAGGCATTATTTTCTATAAATTGGGAAATCTGTGCATTAACTAACTGCTCTAACACTTTTCCCAGAACTGAAAGGACCAATGTCTTCTTCCACACTTTGGAAATAGTACCTGTTTTTAGGGATTAATTAAAGAGCATATTTATCTGCTTGTTAACCTTTGATGCCATAAGTTTGAGAATCCTTGGTGGGCAGGTATCAAGTGGTGATCCCGACTTGTGGTCGATTACGATGCTGTCGGAAAGCATTTCGACTGAATCAAACTTGGAATGGTTTCCGACCGAATAGGATCCGGCCGACCGATTATGATGCTTCTGGATACAATTCGGTTGGACTCCCATTGATTTAAGTGGGAGCCTGTGTTCCGACCAAATACACAGGCTCCGATTGAAGAAAGGTGTGGTTGGGGAAAATCGTGCACCCTGTGGCATGGTTGGAAAGAGGGGTCCTTTGGGTACCCCCAAGGGCCCCATTCGGAAGGCCCCAGGTGAATGGGGGCCTCTACGGTCCTCCAAAGTCTGAATCCGACAGCCGTTCTGAATCAGAACAACCGATTCGGAAAGGCTGCCCAAATCTGACATTGTAGTCGCTCAGTCGGAAACGCGTTCCGTAGACCTGTACAAGTCAGCTCTAAATGACTCAGTTACTCCGAATGCCTTCCGGAACCAAGTCGGAACGTCCGAATGCTTAACGAACATCGTAATCAGTCGTTCAGAAACCTTTCCAAACCAGTCAGAAAGACAGGTTCCGAATTGGATTCGGAAGACCCTTTCCGAACGGCATCGCAATCAACCCCTAAGTCGTCAGGAGTGCTTTTTCAGACTGAGCCAAGGAGATGGTCTCAAATTTTTAAAATTCTTGTCTATCTGATAGTATTGAGGCTTCCAAAAAGGAAGAAGGATTGTGAACCCCACTGTCAATGGTCAATTTAGAATAGATGTTAGTGATCTTCTCCTGACAATAGTTTGAGAGCTTATTACATAAGACTTTCGAGACCACAACTTTATGTTAAGTGTTGGCTTGCATTGCCCTCCTTTTCCGCATTGTCTATTTGTTCTGTGACAGCGGCTGCCTACATTTTCTTCTGGAATTTCTTAAAGGTGCCTTTATAAATGACCTTGTCACTAGGATCATGGCCCTACTCCATTTTCTTTCTAATGTTTGCAGCACCTTTTTTTCAAGCAGTGCTGGCATGAACCAGGCAGCTGAGGGAGATTTGAGTTTCAAGGTACCCTTTTTATATAGCTGAAACGTAATCCAGTGCCTTACGGAGGGATCTGTTAAAATTCTCAACATCAGCAACCAAATCAAGCCCTGTGTTCAAATCATTGATATGAAGCGCATTGATTATATTTGCCTGAGTAATCTTATGCCAGGGTTGAGTTTCTCTAGCCTTCTTGATATTAGGTGTGACGGAAGCTGGTGTGTTCCAATAAAAAGGGACTAAATAATGATCTGACCAGATCACAGGTACAGTAAAGTACAAACCAAGTTGTCCAAATTCGAAAAAGAAATCCAGGGTATGCCTTTTAATATGACTAGGGCCTCTACCTCGTAATAGAAGATTCAGATCTTCAATTCCTTCCCGCAACTGTAGGGCCCATTTATTGTCAGACCCATCAATATGGACATTAAAGTCCAATAACACAGAGAAAGAGCATAGTACATTTTTAAGGGGCTGTTACTTTTGCCAATAATTAGGCAAAACTTGCTGAGGCAGCCTGTAGGTTGATATATTACGGCACCAGAGAAGGAAAGGTTATTAGTAATTTTCAGAGAGAAAGACATCCCTTCTGCATTTCCAAGGTCTTGCAGCTCTTTTGTCGTGCTGTTAAAAAAGTGGAACTGTGGATCAACGCCACACCACTCCAACATTGTTTTCTCGATTACAAGAGACTATTGAGTAACCATCTATTATTTCACTCAAATTGTCCAGGCCACAGGTATAATTCAGTCAGGTCTCAATAATAAATAGCACATCCCAATAATTCTCAGCTAGCAACTCCCAAATGTCCAGGTTTTTGGTTAACTAAGGACCTGGCAGTAACTATGCATGCTCTGAGATGCCAATTTAAGGGTGTTTCCTGCCTTATGAAAATAGTGTCTACCTTATCTTGAAGCTTGCAGATATCTTGATAGGATGACTGTATACATTGGGTTAGTGTTAACTGGCAGAATTGACAAACCAAAGTACTAGCGTTATCCCCCAAAAAGAGAGAAGGGCCCATGCAGTTTTGAGTTTGCATCAACAAAAGAGCCTCCTTACTATAAACTTTGTGTGTCCTATCCAAAGAGGGCATAACTTGGACATAGTGGCTTGAGCTAGATGTGTTCAGGATGCGGACAGGTGCAGAGGGACTTACCTTTGGCTCGCCTTCAGTGCGCCAGCTGCATGCATCCGCTGCGTGTCCAAGCTCCTGCCCACATTTTAAGTGCAGGCAAAGAGAGGTGAGTCACCGCATAGTGAGCCACTAGAGCGCACACTCAAAATAGTGCCTGACAAAGTGACCCCAAGCAGGAGAAAAATGACAGAAACTGCAGAAAAAAAGACCCCAATGCAAATTGCTTGAAACACCCTCACCAGTCCAATTTCATTTGGCAAATCAACTCTTAACACAAAACTCCAGTAAAAAAGAAATTCCCCAATGTATTTATAAATATAATTAAAAATACTCAGAGCTAATTGCTGGAAAAAGGCAAATTACCGCTATACAGACTGCGCATTGGTGCTCTTGCTGCCCTTTTATGGGCTGACAAAGAGAGGCGAGTCACCGCCTAGAGAGCCACTATTCTTCTCTAACAAGTAGTCCCCCTTCCACTACAATAGTAAGGTTAAGTTTTAAACCATCAATACTTTTATTTATCCATACTATATCTATACTACTATTATAAAGAGAGAACTGTGTCCTTTGAGGCGGGTGAACTCGAAAAGTACACCACCAATCACAACACCCAATACAGCGTTGGAAAGGGGAGGTCCAGGAGATGGACATAGGCTATACAGCACCACACCATATACATTAGGGGGGAGAGAACGTTAGGGGAAAAGTAGTCAGTTGGGGCATGGGCGTATGCATACAGTGATATGCATGCGGCGTTCAGCGTCACAATGCTTGCGAGAGGCGCAATGGCGTGTGGGTGTCCGGACAGGAGCGCGGGGAGGAGCGCGGGACCGACATGCCCAGGGGTGCAAAAATGCTGATGAAGTGCCCAGCGCGGGGAGGAGCGGCCAGGAGCGTGGAACCAACACCCGACATCGGCTTTCGGACAGGAGCGTTGGAAGGATCGCGGAACCGACACCCGACATGCTGGAGTGCCCAGCTGATGGAGTACCCAGTGCGGGAGGAGCGGCGATGCTGGTGAGTACTCTAGCAAAGCCTACCCGGACAACGTCGGGACGGGCTGCTAGTAATATTATAAAGAGAGAGCCCAAACCTTTGAGGCCGGTAATCTCGGGAACCACAGCGCCATCACAACACCCAATGCAGCATTGGAAAGGACAGTTTCAGCATATGGACATAGGCTATACAGCTGCCCACCATATACATTAGAAGGGTAAAAGAACCTTAGGGGCAAAGTAGTTCCTTGTAGGCGTGGCCGTTCTGCTCGGGGCATTGTGCTGGGGGCGTGTGCTTACAGCGATGTGCGTGGTATGCATACACAGCGATGGGCGTGACATTCCGAAAAACAAAGCGTTCACAGTACTCCCTTGTGGGCGTGTGTGTTGTGCTGAGGGCGTGACCATACAGCGATGGGTGCGGCATTCGTGGAAAATGGGGCGCGGCAATCCTGGAAAACAAGGGTTCACAGTACTCCATTATGGGCGTGTGCGTTGAGCTGGGGGCGTGTAAAATAAGCTTTCACAGTACTTCGTTGTGAGCGTGTGCGTTGTGCTGGGGGTGTGTGCATACAGCGATGGACGCGCCTCAAACTAAGCTGTATTCCACTGCTTGCGCCAAGCGTTCTGTGGCCGACTACCGTTACAATACCACTGGGCGGTGCTTTTGGCAATTTGCGGTGCGTTCGCCATTGACGCCAGGTGGGTCGTCTAACTGGCAAGACAGCGGGCAAACACATTCTCGGCTCACACACTTCGCATTTTGCAATGGCCTCAACTACAGCAGACAAACACGCTCGCGGCTGGAGCCGCCACACACCTTAACATATTGCTCCGGTGATCAGGCAGGGTCTGAGCCAAGTCAGTGTACCAGCGGGGATACCAAAAATTCAACAGACTGCTCTTTCACGCACGCGCAGTGTCGCGGGCACGCTGTCACGCACTGAACTCTCAGCATAAAGGACTTGAAACCAGGCGCACAACATCGACCAGGACGCTGTCGGGGACTGTCACACCAACGGACTCCACAGCACCCACAGGCTGCAAACGTTACCGCTGCTGAGGCACATATCACAAGGCAGGTTCCTCACACTGGCTGCACAAGCGGACGCCCATGTTACACAGCAATGGACAAGTACCGTTATCCTATATGCACAACTAAACTGAACAGGTATAAGACGACATGCAAGGTCATTGTTAAAGAAGGCATCTGACTCATCTTACCTTTTGTGATACTTACCTAATGCTGCATACGTGACAATTTACATTTGTGTACTCACTGTAAATAACAGGCTTTCATGCAGACATTCTATTTCATACCCGGACAACGTCGGGACGGGCTGCTAGTACTAGTATATAATGACACACAGTATTTACATACATCAACAAAGGTGCTCAAAAATGGTGGTGGCGCAGTGAAAGTGAATCAAGTGATAAAACAAGTACACAGTGTTAAATACATATACATATATACATGTGGCTGATTAAGATCATGTATGCTTTTTCGTGACACCCATAATCTGAATGTCTACAGCTCACAGTTTAAAAATCAGTGCACTTAAATTGATTTGTCAACGTTTCGACCCTATCGAATTATGACTTATGGCTGGGTCATCATCAGGACTGCTGTAAGAACGGGAGACACCCAAGAGTTGGGGTACAAAGATCCACCAACGGCAGATGTGTCAATGTTGCACACAGGGCATGCTTCAGATAGATGTTGGGTTACATAAATCCTCCAACTTTAGGATGTGTCAGTCTTTCGCACAAAAATGCGCTTCAGTTATTTGTGGGAGTTGAAAACCGACTTTTCTTCCAAATTAAATGGACTTCTTGTAGTCAAATGCTTCTCTTCACAGACTGTGCAGGCCGGATCTGTATGCTTCTCTCCAGGCAGTGACTCACCTCTTTGTCTGCCCATAAAATGGCAGCAAGAGCACCAATGAACTGTTTGTATAGCGGAAATGTGCCTTTTTCCAGCAATTAGATCTGAGTATTTTTAATTACATATTTAAATACATTGGGGAATTTATTTTTTACGGGAGTTTTGGGCTGTGTTTTGCCAAATTAAATTAGACTGGTCTGGGTGTTTCAAGCAATTTGCGCTAGGGTCATTTTTCTGTAGTTTATCCAGCCCAGGCCCTTGGGTTACTGAGTTGCCCCATTTTCTCAGAATAGAGAGCCACTAGACCGCTCACGCAAAATGGCACTTGACGGAGTGGCTCCAAGCAGGAGTAAACTGCTAATTTAGTATTCAAAAGGCAGTTATAACACCATAAAGGAGTAAAGTTTTTGTACAGTTTTATCTGTTTGATGTTTGACTTGCCTGTGCTCCAAAATCTTACATTTAATGACGGAGAGGTACAGTGGCATAACGTTTTCACCCAGGGTCACACACTTTGGCCTAGTGTGAAACCCAGGACTTCAGCCCAGGTTTTATCGTCGCGTTCTGCAAATCAACCACAAGAGTTACCTCCCCTTGTCTCTAGTTTTAAAGTAAAGGACAATGCTTTGTACATAGCTGCCTTTTGAATGCTAAATTAGAAAACACTGTTAACAAAACTGACTTGCAAAGTATACAACCACATACCAAATCTACCTGTCACTAAATAAATCTCTCTCTAAACACGTTGGCTAATCTGGGTGTGATTCAATCACCAAAGATTATCAAAAAATGTATATAAAGTACTCCAGCCAACTGCAAGGATTAAAAAATGCATTGCAAATGTTATCCATAGAACAAACATAAGTGTAAGGAAAATAAATTACTCCCTTTGCAACAGGGTTGGAAGCCTGTGATTTTGGGCGAAGTCCAGTAACTTCATACTTCATGAAGAAGGGGAATGTTTTTTGACTTACTTTGAGGAGAAGCTTAATTTTTCCTGACCCTTTCCTGCTGCCAGATATTCTACCCATGATGGTTACGACTTCAGGCTGCAAATTGTGGTGTTTCGCTTTTGCCACTAAAGGCTGCTCTTACCTCTCAACCCCTTCTGCCCTGGGACAATTAGCAACATACACGCTGCTCACTGCAGCAACGAGAACTTCTCCGCTGCCGCACATGCCTCCTTAAGAATAGCTAATATGAGAGGCTTTGACGTTTGCACACATAAGGGCAGATTTATCAACAAGGTGCGTTGCTCGTGCACCTCGCAAGGGGGCACAAGGGTGACGCAACCACTAAGTCAGATTTATCAACCCACGCAAGGCCACCTTGCGTAGCCATACGTTGGTTGATAAATCTAGAGTAACGCAACACCGCGCAAATTGCTGCATTACGTTACTCTGCCCCAGGGAGGTGGGTGAAACGTGGGTATTCCCATGATACACCCATGGGTTTAGGGGCATTCCCAGATTAATCATTACTGGTAGACCTAGGAATGTGTCAAAATGCTACGCCTCCCTAGGTGAGGCGTAACGAGGAGAAATAACTTTATTTCTCCTAGTTGTTTCCTCTTTCTATGTGTTCTGCTTTTTGTAGCACACATAGAAAGAATAAAAGGCCTCAGCCCTCAGAGGATTGTTTTTGTGCAGGAAAGTGCCCCTTCCTGCACAAAAACAATTCTGTCTGCAACACAGGCACCCTTGCGTCACAATGCAAGTGTGCCTGCGTTCACACGATGCAGCACATTGTGCACCAGCACGAAGAAAGCAGTGGTGGCTGGTACGGAACGATGTCAGAAGGGTGCTGGAAAGTGGGGGGGGTTAGGAAAGAAAAAATTAAAATAAAACTTACCTAGGGGCGCCGTCGCCAGCCGCCGCCTCTCCTTCAAGCAGGAACCAGGAAGAACTCAGCCTTGCGGAATCCCCTGATCAATCACAATCCTACCTTACAGCAATGTTGTCATTGGCCTGAGCGCCGTGATTCAGCGCTCAGACAGGGGCTTGGAGACTAGGCATGTTCTCCACCTAGGCTGCATAATACAGCCTATGGAGAACATGCACAGTAGGCATGACCTTTTGGCTGGCCCAAGACGGCTGGCCAAACTCTCATGCGCACTTAAGGTGCAGCCACCAAGCTTCCTCCCTCAACGGATATCAAGGGAGGTTCGCCACACCCCACTCTAACAACCAGGCTGGCTATAGTGCAACTGCAATAGTAAAACTAAAATGTTTCGTTCTTATCATTTTATTTTTAGTTTGCACTGCTTGAAGGCAGTGGGGAGATGCTCCTCCATCTTAGCGGAGGAGCTGTCCCTGAAATAAAGGATAGGAATGTGCCGTATAATGTTAACAAGCATTTGCAATGCAATAGGTCTCGCGTTAAGAAAGTTTGAGGTATTGGTATTGCAAATGACAAATATTTTATTTATGTGTTGGTATTGAAAGTAGGGAAATTACTAGCTTTGTCATTTACAATGCCAATATTTTTAACTTTTGCCAACGTGACACCTATAGCATTCTAATGCAATATGTGTTGTATTTACATGACTTTGAAGTATTAATATTACAAATAACAATGGCTTTTATTTGTTTTAATAATTAATACTTAAATAAAAGTTATTGTAATGTATAATGGCAATAGCTTAAACTTTTGTAAATAACTTATGGGAAGATTATGTTCAGTGTATTTTACTGTGATGAACATCCAAGAACAGAAGTGAAATATTAACATTATTTTGTAACATTTCTAATAAAGCTTAAAACATTGAGAGAACATATTAGAACCAACTGTTGTTGATTGGTTGCAAAGAGTGATGCTGTGGCGTTCAGTGATGCTGTGGCCTTCAGCTGAGTGATGCTGTGGCCTTTAGTGGTGCTGAGTGATGCTGTGGCCTTCAGTGGTGCTGAGTGATGCTGTGGCCGTCAGTGGTGCTGAGTGATGCTGTGGCATTAAGTGGTGCTGTTGTGTTGAGTGGTGCTGTGGCGTTGAATCTTGCTGTGGCGTTGAGTGATGCGGTGGTGTTGAGTGATGCGGTGGTATTGAGTGTTGCTGTGGTGTTGAGTGGAGCTGTGGCGTTGAGTGGTGCTGTGGCGTTGAGTGGTGCTGTGGCATTGAGTGGTGCTCAGGCGCAGAGTGGTGCTGTGGCGTTGAGTGGTGCTGTGGCATTGAGTGGTGCTCAGGCGCAGAGTGGTGCTGTGGCGTTGAGTGGTGCTGTTGTGTTGTGGGGTGCTGTGGCATTGAGTGGTGCTGTGGCATTAAGTGGTGTTGCAGCATTGATTGGTGAAGTGGCATTGAGGGGTGGATTTGGAGGTTGGAGTTGGAGGGTGGAGTTTGAGGGTGGAGTTTGAGGGTGGAGTTGGAGGGTGGAGTTGGAGGGTGGAGTTGGAGGGTGGCATTGGAGGGTGGCGTTGGAATGTGGAGTTGGAATGTGGAGTTGGAATGTGGAGTTGGAATGTGGAGTTGGAGCGTTGAGTTGGAGCGGTGAGTTGGAGCGTTGAGTTGGAGCGTTGAGTTGGAGCGTTGAGTTGGAGCTTTAAGTTGGAATGTGTAGTTGGAGGGTGGAGTAGGAGGGTGGAGTAATGACAAGAGAGATTGAGGAGTGAGGCAGTGGTCTGGGGAGGTGGGCGCGCTAGAAGTGGTTTGTTCATTTCATAAGTCGACAGCCTCTTCTTGAGGACGTCCCCCCCACTAGCCTTTGACCGAGCCCTGTCGTTGGTCCATTGACATTATTCGCCAAAGCTCCTAAAGAGATCCCTGTGGGAAGCGACATTGAATTTCCCACCCCCTCCTCTTTCTAGGACACCGCCTGCTGTCCGTGACAGGCCCTCCACGATCCCTCTTACCGGCACCTGGAAGCGCAGGTCTGTTGTGGTGTTTCTCCAACCTGAGGGTGGGCGGAGTGTCCTTCTCAGCCCTAAGAGACCCTGGTAGGGGGGGGAGAGGCGTCTGCGGAGGTGGCGCGACACCGCACAGGTCTGTTGTGGTGTTTCTCCAACCTGAGGGTGGGCGGAGTGTCCTACTCAGCCCTGAGAGACCCTGGTGGGGAGAGAAGCGTCTGCGGAGGTGGCGCGACACTGCGCAGGTCTGTTGTGGTATTCCCTCATCCAGAGAAGGGGGCGGAGTGTTGGCGGAGAAGCGTCAACCAGTGCGCAGGCCCAAAGGTGAATTTCCGACTGCCTGAGGAAAGAAGGGGGGGCGGCATCTAACTGAGTCACTGCTCTCCCGCGCCTGCCAGTGACGCTGTCGTCGGAGGGTCGGAGGAGACGACTCGAGGAGCCCGCAACGCCGCTAACCCAGAGAGGCCTCCCCTCGGTGCCGGTTTGGAGATCACTTGGCCCGGCCCACGAGGGAGGCGCTGCCGGGAGAGAAAGTCTGGTGGCGAGTGCCGGTTAGCTGCAACTGCGCAGTATTCTGCTGGCCTCAAGTAAGGTGGAAACTGGGGGCTGTTGTGGGACCGAGAATTCATAAAACAAGGTCCCAGAAGGGAGAACTTTCTTTCCCCCATTTGATAACCGGAAGCACAGTTCTGGCAAGACCGGGGAGTCTGAGACTAGGAAGTCGCCAGAACTAGGGATAAAGGAAACAAGTAAAGTAAAGGAGAGTGACTGAACAGAAGGAGTTAACTGAACCCTCTTAATGTTGATAAAGATGAAGATTGTTGCTTAACCTTTTTCTTTCAGTGGCGGAAGGGGAAGAAAACTCTGGCCTTGCTTTTGTCAATAATCTGAGTTAAATCTAATTAAGCTGATTGTAGTATTTAATCTTTCATCTGAAACCCTGTAGTTACTCACCTGTTCCTTGGAAAGTGTCAATCTCTGCGTACTAATGTACCAAGCCAGTTTATGATGCCGGGGTGTTCCCAGGGAGTTAAGTAATAGTGTACTATGAATTGTTTGTTGGAGAATTAGTTAATGTAAAAGAGCAAATGGAGAAATATTGGATTTGAATAATAACAAAGTTGACGGTCAGGATAAATAAGAGTAAACAGAATTATTTTTATAAAACAGCTCATATTTTCCTCAAAGGAAATGGCGTAGCGTCATTTTTGAATGGATGGATGCTAGGTTACTGTAAGGGTATGACGCAAACTTAACACTTTCGCCTCTAGGATTGACTGTCTTATACTGGGCCAAGCTATCCTATGTGATCTGGAGGCCCCCAGGTCCAACAGTGTAGATTTGGAGGGTGGATTTGGAGGCTGGAGTTGTAGTTGGAGGTTGGATTTGTAGGGTGGATTTGGATGTTGTAGTTGGAGGGTGTATTTGGATGTTGTATTTGGAGGGTGGAGTTGGAGGGTTGAGTTGTAGGGTGGAGTTGTAGGGTGGAGTTTGAGTATTGTGAGGGTGAGGGTGTGAGGGTGAGTGAGGGCGTGTAAGGATGAGGGTGATGAGGGTGTGATGGTGTGTGTGGGTGAGGGTGTGTGAGGGTGAGGGGGTGTGAGGGTGTGTGAGGGTGACTGAGGGTGAGGGTGTGAGGGTGATTGAGGGTGTGAGTGTTGTGAGAGGGGTAAGGGTGTGAGGGTGAGTGAGGGTGTGTGAGGATGCGGGTGTGAGGGTGTGATGGTGAGTGATGGTGTGTGAGGGTGAGGGTGTGAGGTGTGAGGGTGAGTGAGGATGTGAGGGTGTGTGAGGGTGATAGGGTGAGGTGAGGGGGTGTGAGAGTGAGAGGGTGTGAGGGTGAGAGAGTGTGTGATGGTGTGTGATCGTGTGTGAGGGTAAGTGAGGGTGTGTGAGGGTAAGTGAGGGTGTGTGAGGGTGAGGGTGTGTGAGGGTGAGGGGGTGTGAGGGTGAGGGGGTGAGAGGGTGTTTGAGGGTGAGAGGGTGTGTGAGGGTGAGAGGGTGAATGAGGGTGAGTGAGGGTGAGGGGGTGTGAGGGTGTGTGAGGGTGAGAGGGTGTGTGAGGGTGAGAGGGTGAGTGAGGGTGAGAGGGTGAGTGAGGGTGAGGGGGTGTGAGGTTGAAGGGGTGTGAGGTTGAGGGGGTGTGAGGGTGTGTGATAGTGGGATGTGTGAGGGTGGGTGAGGGTGTGTTGGTGAGTGAGGGTGCATGGGTGAGTGAGGGTGTTTGAGGGTGGGTGAGGGTTGTGCACAGAGGAGACGAGTAGGGTGAAAAACAGAGCCATTGCTGGGACTTTTCTGGTAAAATACTTGATGAGAACCCAGGCCAGTATAATGCTGTCTTCTGCGTGCAAGTCTGGGAAGTCATGGTGTATTCGGCAGTGGTGCAAGTACGGTGAAATACGGAGCAATTGCTGGGACTTTTCTGCTTGTAACTAAAAAAAAAAAAAAAAAGCTCTCGGCATTGCTGTGGCGGGGGGAGGCGGGGAAGCTGCAGCCTTTGAAGACTGATGCCTAGGGCTAGGCAGACAAATGGTGGTGCGCGATATGCACGGGGGGGGGATACCAGAAACTAACCACTGAAAACTGCAAGACTAGTGTGACCAACTAAGCCCAGAGAGAGTGCAGCCACAACTAGTAACAATCCAAAAACATAACATTGTGCACGCAGATACAATCCATGCCTGTGACACTAACAGCTCTGAATATCTGTGACAGCGTTACAGGCGGATGAGAGAAGGGGCAGAGGAAACAGACTAAGAAGTGTGGAAATCAAAAGCCGAGTTGGAGAGGGAGAGCGGACACACTAAGGCTGGTCTGTCTGTGAGAGAAAGGCAGGCTGCAGTATTAAGTTATATCAAGAGAGGAGCTGGGAAAGAAACTGCAGACAGAAGGTTTAACAGAAGTGCACAGAGCCACTTCACAGAGAAGGAATAGCAGAGGAGTTATTGGTAGCAGAAATGAATACCAACGGGTGACACTGAGGCAGATAGCAAAGAGTAAAGCTAGGAGAGAAAGAGTCCTGAAACAAGGAAAGCGAAAGTAAATGGGAAATCTAAAGCGGAGCTGGAGAGTGAGAGCGCACGTACTAAGGCTGGTCTGTCTGTGAGAGAAAGGCAGGCTGCAGTATTAAGTTATATCAAGAGAGGGAAACTGAAAGTAAACTGAAAGCAGAGCGCAAAGCAGAGAGCGGCCGTGAAAGAAGCGAAAACAATGGAGGAAGAGTGACGAGATGCATGGGGAGCAGCAGCCTTTGATGTGCCGGCCGGCCATGCAGTGAATAATTAGGGGAGGAGAAATGCCGGCCTGAGGCCGAGCGCAAAGCAACAGATGGCTTTGATGTGGAGGCAGGCGGCAAGCTCGTGCACAAGGCGTGCACTTCTCAAAATCCGCTGGAGAGCCCTTGGCAGAAAGTATGGTTTGGCTGCATTAGGGCTCTTTTCCTATTCCTGCGGAATAGGAAAGGGGCGAGCCCTAATAAAAACAGCACATTCCTGCCCGTTCCCTTTCACGCAGTGCAGCACAGCTGGGTGGCTTGCAGCACTGGGTGAAATATTGAAAAATCTGTCCCATACTGGACACATTATTGCCACTAGTTATCCCTTACAATAACAAGCAAAAGTATTTCAGACCACACTTCAATTGAAGTAATAAAATATATCAAGGGAATCTCAAGGTCACAAAGTCACAAACCGTGACATGGAGCCTGCTCCAAGGATAAAGGTTGGCAGTGCAAATTTCAACTGACTGCAGGCTGCAAAACAAATTATGAATTTCTTGCTCTACATTTCCTTTAAGCTGCAAGATTTGTGGAAGGATAAAAAATTATATTTTACATGTGATTCGTGGTCATTATATTGTTTGGCAGCATTCTTTGGTTTTAAAGGAGGGCACCTTTTTTAGTTTACGAAACTACGTAAAGGAGTAAGAGTGAGGGTTCTGCCCTGGATCTTCTTTGGTTTGTCCTTTAATTTGGCCCCAGAACAGATCAGAGCTAGTCCTATGCTCAAACTCGGAAAGGGTCCACACTCGTAAAGGGATTATTCGCTTGTAAAATTATGCAACTGTTGTGAAATTTATGTGTTGTGTAAATATGGTCACTTTTGTAGATTGTGGGTGGTGTTTTGTGGCTGCTTATTATTTGTGTCATGTGTTTTCACAATACTTACTTGTTTAATTGAATGTTTTGTTATACTTTGTTATGTTACTTCTTGTGTTTTGACTAGTTGTCTATTACATTCCATGTGTACAATTCTGGAATGATATGTAAGGAGGGATTGGGTTGTTGGACTGGAGTCAGTTGTCTGCAGCCACCCTCTTAGCTGCTTCCTCATCATGGGCTCCTGTTCTTCTAATAAACTTTAATGCAGTTATACTTACCAGTTGTCCATAACTTCTTCATTTTTACTACGTGGTGGGCATTGTATTAAAGGCTGCTTAGCTTGTGAGTGTGTTAGTATTCACAAACTTATGGCAGGCTATGTGGTGTCCAATTGAAGAAAATATCAACTCTTGAGTAAGTAAGAAATAAAAATTAACACATATTGATTTGAAGTTCATAATATTGTACTAGGGTGGCGGAGCTTGCTCGGGAGCGCGATGGCTGCCTAGACCCGGAGCTCCGCCGAATTCACGCAAATATCCGATTAATTATCGTGCAGCTGCGGTGCAAGTGCGACAGAAAATAGCAGCGGGACTGCCGGAGACATTTTGGAAACCCTGGGCAGTGCTGGTCCCAAGGTAAAGTGCTTTATTGCAGCGGGAGGAGACGGATGGCTCCTTCGCGTCTAGGCAGCAAATTCCCGGCCCACAGTTGTTCAAGGAGCAGGGCGGCGTGACGCGACATGCGGCGGCTGGGGAGGCCCTGTCCCGGTATATGTGAGGCGGTGGAGACTTGGCGCTGGAGTTCGCTGCTTCCGTTCGGCCGGAGACGGGAGGATATTGTGACCAAGGCACCAGGAGAGTGGGCACGCAGTGTGAAGCCTGGGTGGTGGCCTGCACCCCGTGAAGAGGTATCGTGCGTGACCCGGGAGCGGTGGGTAAGACATAGGAGCCTAAGGAGGTGAGCGCTGTCCTGGTCTGATCCTGTTTTGCTCACAGTGCAGCCCCAGGCTTTGAGGAGAGATTGCTGTGTATATCTTGCATGGCCTCAACTGTTCATAGACGTGCCCTGGATATTTAAGAGGTCACACTCAATAACCATTGATAAGTGCAGGGAAGGAAGTGCCGAGAGCGCTTGTGGTCAAGAGTACCCCTCCGGTCTCCTGTCGCTGGCGCACTCCGTGCCTACACCCGCTTGGCTGGCGGTGGACCTACCTCTCGACAGTGAGGCATTGTTGGTTCCTTATTTGGCTGGCCCCTTTGAAAATCGGAGTCCTTAAGTAGTGACAGTGGAGGACGGAGCAGTGTCTGGTGATGTGAGCACCTGCGTAGTGATATGAGTTTGTTGACACAGCCTCGTCCCGTTTCTGTCACGGGAGCATGAAGAGGTGGACCCCGCGACTACGTGTGGCGACAGCCCTGTAGCGTGATGGAGCCAGGCTGGAGTTTCACAGACCGGAGTAGACAGTATAGCCGGGGTGGCTGGGGCTACTAACGGTCCGTTCCTCTTTCAAAGAACTTGCTGGCTGGACACTTACCTCAACTCTGCTGGTCTTGCGTCACGGGTTTCCGGAGACTCTCGATTACCCCAGACATGGGCAAGGGAGACAAAAACCAATCCAAGTTGTCTTTTGAACAATGAAGATCTAAGTCACAGGACCCTGGTCCTGGCAAGAGTGCGCGGGAGACCGCACCGGTACAGGAAGACGCTGAAGATGACATACGTACTATTCTGAAGTCTATGGAACATTCTTTGCAGAACTGTATCTCGGCGTTTCGATCTAAAATGGACGCCATGTCGTCTAGGATGGACATAATGGTGGAGCGCTTAGATAAACATGCTGAGCGTCTCAATATGAATGAGAGGCGCCTCAAGGAAGTGGAGGAGTCCCACACTACGCTAGATGCGGATCATAAGCAACTGGGAAAGGTTATCCGCATGCTGCAAGACAAAACAGAAGATTTGGAAGCGCGTTCCTGACCCTGCAACCTGAGATTTGTAGGGCTACCGGAAACAACAGCTACTGGCAATAAGGAACATTTTATGGAAAAATTGCTTGTCATACTGCTGGGGGAAGGTGTCTTCTCTGCCATGTTTGTTGTGGAGAGGGCGCACAGGGCCTTGGGGCCCCGCCGGGCGCTCCCCTGCGCCCCATTATCGCAAAACTACAACTACCGCGATCGGGACACTGCTTTGAGAATTGCCCGGGAAAAGAAGGTCCTGAAATACGAAGGCTCGGAACTATCCCTGTTCCCGATTTTCCTGCCAGAGTCCAGGAAGCCCGCAGACATTTTGTGCCCCTCAAGAAGCAACTTCGCGAGCTAGGAGCAGACTACGCAATGTTGTACCCTGCAAAGCTTCATATTAATCGACAGGGGAAGTCGCACATATTTACGGATCCCAACGTTTTACAGCAGGCTATCAAGAAATGGTCCAAAGACCAAAGAATCAGTCCGACGAGAGCGTAACAGCTCTCTGAACATTACGTGGACAGGTAGTTGTAATGTGGGGTGTTATGTGCGACTGGATATTTACCTTTATATGCTGCTGAGGGGTCTCAGTATATGGCGGTACCACTGGTGGACAAAGTTGGCTAGATATGGTTGCCGCCACTCTGGGTGATGATGTTAAGCGAACTTACCCGCGCGGTCGTGAACGGGCGCGGCCATCTTGTTTCTCATTCATTGCTATGGTTCTGGGCATGGTCTTTGTATCCTCTGTCAATCTCTGCCATCCTTTGCTTGTTTGAAGTTTTTTTTAATCTATTTTACTTATTATCTATCCCTCTATTTTTCTAGCCCTATATTTTTGTGTTTACTGCTACTTTTGGTTAATTTTAAACTACTTTTTTAAACTCTTTTCTTTTCTTCTCTTCCCTATTCTATTTTCTTTATTCCTTTCCGCCCAGACCATGGTGAAGGGAGCCGGGAAGCATCCCGAGAAGGGGAAGGGTCCCGCATCCCGTGTCCGGCTCCCGTGCGGGCGTTTGAGGGGGGACGAGGTCGTACCCAGGGAGATCTTTACCCCGGAGGAGGTGGGCCAACTCATTTTTTATGTTCAGCGCCGCCTCCCCAGGACCATCATGGGAGGCGGCAAGATCAGTGCCGGGTACGGGGCCCGGGAGCGCCGGAAGCGGTGGGAGAAGGTGTGCCAGGCTATTTACCACCACTCTCGGGTCTGGCGCACCTACAACCAGGCCACCCACCGCTGGACGGATGTCCTGACCAGTGAGCGAGATCTACTCGACCTCCTTGGCCTTGAGATCCCCGGGCTTGGTGAGTAGTAGTAGCTATTTCTTTACTACTATGTTTTCTCCTGCTGTGTTATTATATTGCAAATTTTTGTTTTTTACCAAGAGCAATAATGCTGCTCATTACATTGTAGGTAAATTATATTTCAAAATCTTCTGTGCATTTCAGGTACACTGCTCTCCTTCTTCTCAGTAGTGTTGCTACTATGCTTATTTGTTTTAGAATTTGAGTTCATTTCATTGGCCTGTTTAATTATGTATGAGTGTAGTTTAAAGAACTGCGTAATGCTACACACTAAGGTTCAGATTTTTAATTACCGGCGCATCCCTGCAAAGTAGCAGGGATGCGCCAGTAATTGTGCGTCACGCCACCATCACCCATGGTGCGCCGTATTTACAATGCGGCGCACCATGGGCCCAAAACGTCACCAAAGCGTTACGCATCTGTGCCGTAAAGGCGGCACATTGCTGGAGTTGCGTCGCAACGATGGTGCAGCTCCATAAATGCTCTGGGGTGCCCTATCTCCCCAATGCTGCGTCAAGCCGTACGTCTGCTTCAAGCAGGCGCAGAGTTTGAGTCACGCATCATTGTCCTCAAAGTGACTGATTGAAATCTTGTAGATTTCCCTCAGCCACTTTTAGGATGCGTTCCTGCGTAGGAACGCCCTCCCTTAGCGCCGGAACGCCCCCTATTGGCGCAGGGCTTTACAACGTGATGCATCTCCCATATGCGTCACGTTGCTAATATACGCCGCACCATTGCGCCTCTTTTGTGCTGTCGCTGCGTCACAAAAGTCACGCAACAATGGAGCAAAAGAGCCGCAAGGGGCTTCTAAATCAGCCCCTACAGACTCAAGTCCAGTCCTTCCTTTGTACACATGGCGATAAGAAGAAATAGTGGTGGTGGATTAATAGTTTGAGTATTTTAATGACTGGTTAATGTAGTAGGAAACTTTAGTGTTGTCGATGATCTTCAATCACGATGGACTTTGGCTGTCACTTCGCGTGCTGCGGACTGCTGCCTGCCAATCCTAGGCAAACCTTTTTAGTACTTTGTTTAGTGAGTTACATAAGGTAATTTCCAATTCGACGGTCCGCAAATCAAGCAATACTAAAGTAATAAAGTAGTCGACCACATGAGATTGGTCAATAATATATCCCGTGGAGTAGTTGTCTATTTGCTATTTCGCAAAAATATTTTGTTAGTTCTTTTGAAATGTTTTATTTGGTTGACAAATATCATCCATGTTTTTCTGTTTTTCTTTCTTTCATGTTGTACATCAGCTTCCCCCAGGGGCAAGAGGAGTACACAGGAGGAGGAGGAGGGTGCTGTTGATGCAGGCCAGGACCGGGCAGGCGAGGGCTCCTTTGCTGGCCCCAGTAAGTTTTAATTTTAATATAGAGTACTTATTTTTTCCTAGCGTTCCTCATTCGATTTTTTCTAAATCGTCTTTGATCTTCTTGTAGACAGGATCTAAATTCTTATCCTGCCTCGACTATGACTCCGTGTAGTATTACTAGATTATTCTTATTAGTCTGTCTGTGTAGCTAACTAAGATTGCACATTTGGCATTTCCATTGGACTCCCATTCTAGTCAGCAATAGCTCTATGCACTGAGTGCAGTCCTCTGGGATTGTCCATAATGTCTTTTCAAGTATTCTAAATGTTTATGCTTTGACAATTGCCAACAATAAAAAGGTGAATGACCACCAAGAAAGAATAAGATACTACTTTACTTTTGGTTTGGATAGGAGGACAATCCATTCTACTACTGTTGCAGGGACAAATCTGCACACACAGAACTATGGACACTAAATAATGCATTGCTTAGCTTATCAATTATAATAGGTGCGGTTAGACTTTCCACATAACTCAGTGATAACAGACTTTGTAGTTGAACCCCCAATCTCCTTACTGACTAGATAGTGTGGCAGAGTCATTTAGCTCCCAAAGTCACCGATGGCAGAGGCACGGACTTATGCTTGCAAAAATTCCAAAACCTTTAGCTCATCCACTCTAGTCTGGAGGACCAAAAACCACAGAGTCTATTTAAGTTTAAAAGCTTTATTAAAAGTAAACACATTTATTGGAATCAAGTTTGTCATAAAAGTAAACGTTTAACTGGAAATGGAAAAGTGCTTAGTGCTGACGATTAATTGGACACATTTCTTGTGGTCGAGCCGAGCTCTCACCTGGTTTGAACTTGATCCTGCTCGTGTTCTTAGAAGTCAAGCTTCTGTCTGTTAGGAGAAAAAGTGGTGTGTGTTAAAAATAAAAAGCAAGCATTCATCAGTTGTGCCAAAAAGTGCAGCAAGACAACAGCCTTCCATGGAAAAAGGGACATTTTTACTTTACAGTAGACAGTCACAAATTATTAAATTGTATACAGTTTTTTTCACATTTCTTTCTTCCTCCTAGACCAAATATTATATAGTAGTGAGTGGTGTATTCTAACATTATTAAATGTACTTTGTAGGTGGAACATCTGAAGGCGGGGCCAGCGTCGAGGTGGTGGTGGCATTGGACGAGGAGGACAACTCTGGGGAGGAGGCGGTGCAAGTGCCGGACAAATCTGTGGGGGATGACACGGTGGTGGCGGGCAGAGGTAAGCTATACATTCCTTACTCATTTGAGATTGAAGACTGCAGAGTGTGCTTTCTGCACGGGTGTATTATATAAATAAACCAGGTAGTAGGCTCCTCTAAATGTACTTCGACTTAGCTGTGAAGTTTTTGGCGAGAAGAATCCCAATCAGATCTGAGGTGAACTTGATGGAAGGGCTGAACGAAAAGCGAAAGAAGGGTGTAAGTAAGTGTGGAAGGACGAGAAATGTAATGATGACTGGCAAAGAAGAATGATATGTGTTTGCTTGGTCCCCGAGGTGGCTGGGAAGGAAAGAATATGGTATGGTGCATGGCTGGGTGAATGATGAAGCAAGGATGGGTGTAAGGAGAACAGCCTGGGTGGGTGATCCAGAAACTGTATGTGTGCATATACTTTGAAGGGGTGGATGCCTGGATCATTCATGGTACTATCTGACTCTTAAATAGCATATGTGTATCTAGAGAGAGTAGACGGTCACTGGATGAACTAAGTGTTACTTTGAAGAGCATGTAACACCGCACCCGCACGTCCGTTCCAGTGTAGGAAAGGGAAGGAAAAGAAGTTGTAATTTTGTCCAAATACTACCATGAATAGTAGCAGTAGTTTGTATTGCAACTGCAAGCACAGCATATATCCGGTTATTACGGTGGACACTCCCTACCTCTCTTAATAACTTTAGTTTAGTAGTAGTACGTCATTCATGTGTGGGGGTATCACTGTTCACTCCATAATAAGCAAAGCACCTAAAGTCATCCCATATGTCATCAAATACATCCCATGTGAAGTGATAGATAATCAGATTATTTAGCTTCTTTATTTTCCTTTTCTAATACTCATTTGCACTGTAGGGTGAAAGCTAAATTAATTAAGCAGTAGCCCTTTTAACAGAGTATTCTCAGTGCCACCCGTAATAGAAAAGTAAGAGCCTCACCACCTGCATGTACTGGACCGGTACAGTAACGCAAGTCTGTCTCACTCACCATGGTGTGCGTCTGTTTTTCTCGGGTGCAAGTTCACTGCGCTGGCATTATGCCGGCTTGCATAAGATAACGTACCAATTTTCCTAAACAAGAGAGAAGAAGAAGAATAAGACTGGTGTACTGTCATAGTCGACTGTAATGGAAGTCCATAGTGCTTGTAGAATTTGTCCCTTAAACTCCCACTAATGTTAGAGCAAGGATGAAGAAGTCGGAGGTTACATAGATACTGTCCGCAATAGTTATGTACTGTGCTTTCAATTTTCTACTTGTACTGTGACAACTTTCTGCTCAATCATTTTGTGTTAATTTTAAGGAGCATTGGTTACAGACTATGTCTTTCTTTCTTCATGTAGTTGCTCCTTCCAAATCCAAGACACCATCAAGGAGGAAGGAGCTGGCTCGAATGGCCCGGCAACGGAGGCTGGATGCCACTGTCGCTGAATATCGGAGGCTGGTGGCCCTGGAGGAGGAGGAGACGCAGTCTGGTACAACAACAACATCCACGGGGACAGCTGCATCCTCCTCCGTGCGGGCTGCCAGCCAGCGCAGTGCTCCAGCGGTACGGAGCCGGGCTACCAAAGCCCAACGCCAACGCCAAGCAGCAAAGACAGCAGCTGCCCCCCACAGGATTTGCAAGGCACACCTGCGCCGCTTATCCCTCAGACTGTCCTACCTGGAGCAGGAGGTCCTGAACTATAAGAACTTGGTGGAGGGCCTCCGCTTCGAATTTGCCACCCTCCGCAAGGAGCATGATGCCCTGGCTGCTAAAGGCAACAGCACCCTGCCATAGTGTCCCTTGCCCCTTTTTTAGAGACTTTTGGGGGGTGGGAATTGAGAGTTGGGTTTTTTGGGGACTTTTGAAGGACAATCGTTGGGGTTAGGTAGGGTCTTGCGGGAGATTATTTTGTTAGGGCTATAAAAATATAATTTTTGAAACTTTATCTGACCATACCTGTTTTTTACAGCTTTTGAGTCTGGTGGGTGGGGGTTTAACAGTAAGTTTGTTTTCCTGAATAGTCCTGTGACTTTAGTAGTACTACCGTCAATCACTCGTCTCTCCTAATACTCCATTATACTACCTCCAACCAAACGCCTATCTTACCTGTAATTTCTGTTTGCAAGTAGGGCTAGGCCCAGGGCTGGCTCCACGGGAAACAGCGAATAAGGTTGGCAATCCTGGGCGGATAAAATTTCCTCATAGCGGTGGTACTAGTGGTGTGACACAGTGGCAGTTGCATACCTATGAAAAAAAAGAAAATGAAATCTGGTTTGTCCTCCTGAGCAATACAACGGTACAATAGAGAATATAGCAGGTGACAGTACACTAGAACAGTGCCACATTGTAGCCTAACAAATGGTAAAGTATAACTACTAATTCGGTTGAAGTTCTTTGACATTAGCCATGGGTCTTTGTCAAGCAGAGTAAGAATATATCCTCGGATTTCTTCACCAGCCTGTTGGTATCACCTTATCCTCCCCAGCAAGTGTGTGGATTTATTGCTGTAATTTAGTCACACATCAATCAAAACCACACAGCCCGGGGGAAGAGGGTTAGGGTTTGAAAAATGGATGGGTACGGGGGTTTTTGGGAAAGGTTTTGTGAGACAAGAAAAAAAAGCACAGCATGGACAAACAATTGTGAACATAAACAAATCTTTGGGTACAAACCTATCCATCAATCTTTGAAAGTGCATGCACTACTGCATGCATGTCAGTGAAAAGTCAGTAGTACTTTCGACAACTGTGGAAGAAAGAATGCTACAGTACAGGGCGTGTGTGGAAATATTGATAACTATATTCAACATAAGGTCTCTGTTGCCAGATACCTGAGAGCCTTGCTGGTCACTATAAATCCATTCACAACACTCAATGGGGTTGGTCTGGAAGGTGTAGTAGATAGAAAAGGAGAAATTGCTCTTTTTCTAGGTGTCCCCTCACTCACCAGGGTTGCCCCTTGGTGACATGCTTCATCATTGGGGCCATCCCAGTCCTCTACGGGTTGGGGCGTGCTGCGACTTGCGAATTACGTAGGAGCACTTACAAATGACTATTAATGTGGTGCAGATGTGATAGTGGAGTGGACTAATTGATGTGTTAAAGGATCAATTTAGAAGCAGAGAGAGATCCAAGAAATGCAGTCACAGTCCTAGAAAAACACAATGGATACTGTATCTGTATGTTGTTGTAGTTGTCCTGTTGAATTTGGTAAGTAAGTTGCATGCAGAAAAAAAAATCCTCTTATTAGCGGCACTCCTCCATTGCAGCTGACGCTTCGTCCATCGATGTTGGTCACCACCAGAAGACACCCTGTAAAAAAAGCACAGCATGGACAAACAATTGAACATAAACACATCTTTGGGTACAAACCTATCCATCAATCTTTGAAAGTGCATGCACTACTGCATGCATGTCAGTGAAAAGTCAGTAGTACTTTCGACAACTGTGGAAGAAAGAATGCGACAGTACAAGGCGTGTGTGGAATTATTGATAACTATATTCAACATAAGGTCTCTGTTGCCAGATACCTGAGAGCCTTGCTGGTCACTATAAATCCATTCACAACACTCAATGGGGTTGGTCTGGAAGGTGTAGTAGATAGAAAAGGAGAAATTGCTCTTTTTTTGGTGTCCCCTCACTCACCAGGGTTGCCCCTTGGTGACATGCTTCATCATTGGGGCCATCCCAGTCCTCTACGGGCTGGGGCGTGCTGCGACTTGCGAATTACGTAGGAGCACTTACAAATGACTATGTGGGGTGCAGATGTGATAGTGGAGTGGACTAAGTGATGTGTTAAGGGATCAATTTAGAAGCAGAGAGAGATCCAAGAAAGGCAGTCACAGTCATAGAAAAACACAATGGATACTGTATCTGTATGTTGTTGTAGTTGTCCTGTTGAATTTGGTAAGTGAGTTGCATGCAGAAAAAAAATCCTCTTATTAGCGGCACTCCTCCATTCCATCTGACGCTTCGTCCATCAATGTTGGTGACCAGAAGACACCCTGCCCACTGTCTGCCTGGCGGATGCTGAATTGCGGCTCGCTAATGTGAAGCCTGACTCCATCCTTTTTTCCCCATTGCACAGACTGAAACCCGGCCTGTAATTATTCAACGAAAAACAGGAAGTGATATAATATTACAACACCACTGATAAATAAATATAAGGTATGTAGGCTGTGGAGTGCAAAAAGTCACACTTTGCTTTTCCTAGTAGACAGTACAATATTTTTGACAGTGCGTACTCTGTCTGAGTCACCTTTTGAAGGATAAATAAGTATGGGCAAATTAATGTAGCGGATCTTTCCCCTCAAGCTAGGTGTACTGTAAACTGTGTTTTAGAACAAAATTAGATCTTCCCAGCAGTGCTCCCACCAAGACCCTTACTAAAGCCAGTCGCAAAAATGTAGAAGACCCCCAATCAAATCGGAAAAAACTAGGCCTAGCAGAAAACTGGTGACAAAACGTACTTTGAAAGTAAAAGTAGGCCCAAATACCCCCTTACCCACCGTGGATTGCATTCAAACCACTTGCAAGCAACCAAGCAAAAGTATCCATAGCCAGCATCGCTCCAAGACTAGAAAACCCCCCCACCCAAACACATGCAATAGAAATACTGCTAACCCTAACGAACCCTAAGTTAAGAATAGTGGCAAAGGCTTTCTTTAACTATGCCAAATCCCCCCTTTCCCACCCAGGTTTTTCTTCAAATGACTTGCAACCAAAATTACACATTCTCACGAGTGCTCTAAGACCCCAGAACTCAGTTGCAAAAATGTAGAACACCCTGAAACACATGCAATCCTGCTGCTAGGGCTAACAAACCCTAAGTTACAAAAAGTGCCAAAAGGCTTTTCGGCGTGGATTTTTTCCCAACCACTTCCACCCGGTATTAGACCTTCCCAGGAATGGCCCAAGACCCGCCAACCCACCCACCAAAAAGCATAACACCCCCAAACAGGCCAAAAGCAACATCTCCTACTTACAATATTTCTCGGCCTTCGGTCCAAACGCGCTGCGTAGCTTGGCCATAAGTCCGTTTTGCCACCACAGATTTTCTGAAAAGCAAATGCAATCAAGATTAGAGTGTCCCAGCAGTGCTGACAGACCCCGAAACTCACCCACAAACAGACGGAACCCCCCTAAGAGCACCTCAAAGGCAAGCAAGTCAGCAAAAACACTAAAAAATTTGCGCCTTGGATTTGGTCCAAACCACTTTTATCCGGTATTAGAGCTTCCCAACAATGGCCCCAGAGCCGGCAACCCAAGCGAAAACGAGTAGAAGACCCCCAAACAGCCAAAGAGCAAAAGTACAAAAATGGGGACTTAGTCATTTTTTCCCAAATTTCCCAAATCACTCCGCGCGCGCTCTGCAGCTAGGCCCTAACTCCCCCCTGCCACCATGGATTTGCTTCAAACCTCTTGCAAAGGAAAGTATCCATAGCCAGCAGTGCTCCCAGACCCCGAAACCCACCCACAAACACCAGGAAGCCCCCAAACCGGCCCCCGAAAACGCTACATTGAGCAAAAGGTCAGAAATAGCAACAACAAAAAATCGGCCTGGATTTTGTCCCAACCACTTCTACCCGGTATTAGACCTTCCCAGGAATGGCCCAAGACCCGCCAACCCACCCGCCAAAAAGCATAACACCCCCAAACAGACCAAAAGCAACATCTCCTACTTACAATATTTCTCGGCCTTCGGTCCAAACGCGCTGCGTAGCTTGGCCATAAGTCCAATTTGCCACCACGGATTTCCTGAAAAGCAAATGCAATCAAGATTAGAGTGTCCCAGCAGTGCTGACAGACCCCGAAACTCACCCACAAACAGACGGAACCCCCCCTAAGAGCACCTCAAAGGCAAGCAAGTCAGCAAAAACACTAAAGTATTTGCGCCTCGGATTTGGTCCAAACCACTTTTATCCGGTATTAGAGCTTCCCAACAATGGCCCCAGAGCCGTCAACACAAGAGAAAACGAGTAGAAGACCCCCAAACAGCCAAAGAGCAAAAGTACAAAAATGGGGACTTAGTCATTATTTCCCAAATTTCCCAAATCACTCGGCGCGTGCTCTGCAGCTAGGCCCTAACTCCCCTCTGCCACCATGGATTTGCTTCAAACCTCTTGCAAAGTAAAGTATCCATAGCCAGCAGTGCTCCCAGACCCCGAAACCCACCCACAAACACCAGGAAGCTCCCCAAACCAGCCCCCAAAAACGCTACATTGAGCAAAATGTCAGAAATAGCAACAAAAAAAAATCGGCCTGGATTTTGTCCCAACCACTTCTACCCGGTATTAGACCTTCCCAGGAATGGCCCAAGACCCGCCAACCCACCCGCCAAAAAGCATAACACCCCCAAACAGGCCAAAAGCAACATCTCCTACTTACAATATTTCTCGGCCTTCGGTCCAAACGCGCTGCGTAGCTTGGCCATAAGTCCGGTTTGCCACCACGGATTTCCTGAAAAGCAAATGCAATCAAGATTAGAGTGTCCCAGCAGTGCTGACAGACCCCGAAACTCACCCACAAACAGACGGAACCCCCCCTAAGAGCACCTCAAAGGCAAGCAAGTCAGCAAAAACACTAAAGTATTTGCGCCTCGGATTTGGTCCAAACCACTTTTATCCGGTATTAGAGCTTCCCAACAATGGCCCCAGAGCCGTCAACCCAAGAGAAAACGAGTAGAAGACCCCCAAACAGCCAAAGAGCAAAAGTACAAAAATGGGGACTTAGTCATTTTTTCCCAAATTTCCCAAATCACTCCGCGCGTGCTCTGCAGCTAGGCCCTAACTCCCCTCTGCCACCATGGATTTGCTTCAAACCTCTTGCAAAGTAAAGTATACATAGCCAGCAGTGCACCCAGACCCCGAAACCCACCCACAAACACCAGGAAGCCCCCCAAACCGGCCCCCGAAAACGCTACATTGAGCAAAATGTCAGAAATAGCAAAAAAAAAATCGGCCTGGATTTTGTCCCAACCACTTCTACCCGGTATTAGACCTTCCCAGGAATGGCCCAAGACCCGCCAACCCACCCGCCAAAAAGCATAACACCGCCAAACAGGCCAAAAGCAACATCTCCTACTTACAATATTTCTCGGCCTTCGGTCCAAACGCGCTGCGTAGCTTGGCCATAAGTCCGGTTTGCCACCACAGATTTCCTGAAAAGCAAATGCAATCAAGATTAGAGTGTCCCAGCAGTGCTGACAGACCCCGAAACTCACCCACAAACAGACGGAACCCCCCCTAAGAGCACCTTAAAGGCAAGCAAGTCAGCAAAAACACTAAAAAATGTGCGCCTCGGATTTGGTCCAAACCACTTTTAGAGCTTCCCAGCAATGGCCCCAGAGCCGTCAACTCACCTGCAAAGAGGTAGAACAACACCCCCACAAGTGCTGAGTCTTTCTTCATTGGGCGTAAACCAGCACTCTGCTTTGATGGGAATAGGAGTCTGGAGAAGGAGGATAGAGGAGCATGTTCTTCTGAACTTGTGAACATGAGGAATGCAGACTGCGGCACCTTCAAATCAATTAGCAAACAAGTGAAGACAGTTCTGCTGATGGGCTTGTTTTTGTGATTATCTGATTAAAGTTTGAATTATATTAACTGTGCACAACAAAGAAAGACAGACACACAGGAATAAAAGTGAATAAGGACAAAAAAGAAAGTTATTGATTCGTTGTCTCATTTTCAGGGCTCGGTATCACGGTCCAGGAATGAGAATAAGGCTTTGTCATCATACTCTGCGAATTCAGGCAGGGTGAGCTCAGTGTAACCTGACAGAGTAGAAATTCCCTCATCTATGTTGCTGGCCACCTCGTCTTCATCCAGCGCGCTTTCTCGTACTCTGAAATCTGGTGGTATGAGGTGCTGATTCATCTTGATCATTGTTAACCTCTCCACATTTTTGGGCGAGAGGCGGCTCCGTTTGGAAGTTACAATGCCACCAGCAGCACTGAAAACACGATCAGAAGACACACTTGCGAGTGGGCAAGACAAGTAGTTTAAAGCCAGGTTGGTGAGCTGTGGCCACAATTCTTTTTTCCCATGCCAATACGCCAATGGGTCAGCATTAACATAGACCTCTGTTGAGTCATTCAGATAGTCCTTGACCATCGAATCAAGGTTCTCCTCCAAGGTTCCTCCTCTTTGCTTAGCTGTTGCTGTGACCTTTTGAGAACCAAACCCAAGCCGAGCTAGCCAATCCTCTTCAGCCTCCAATGTTACTGTTGCGTCTGGTGGTGCAGATGATCCGGTTGCCGGTCTCTTTAGTGGCTGAGAGGTCACTTGTGCCGCAGCCACAGGTGCAGAAGAGGATTGTTGTGACTGGGGATGGCCTGCTGATGCTGATGTACTGCCTTCTCCTTCAATTTTCTGCCGTTCTCTTTCAAACCTCTTGGCTAAGGAGGCTATCCACCGTTTGTAACTTGTAACATCTTCATCAGCAAAAGGAAAGAATGCTTGGCCTGCCAGCGCCTTTTTGTAGCGTGGATCCAGAATAGTAGCACAAATGTAATGCTGGTCTGAGTGGATCATTTTAGGACGTTCATCACCTTGTAGGTGCTCTAATAATTTCTCAGCCAGAACAAAAGAGTTTTGGTTTTTTTCATCTTTTTCAAACACAGAACACACCTCCTTCAGTTGGTGCTCCAGCATGTACAACAATGGGATAGCTTTTCCCAAATTACAGTCCTCCTTGCTGACTGCACGCGTGAAGAACTCAAAAGGACGAAGCATGTGTATCAGGCTTTTAACTATGTTCCATTGCGCCGCACCCATCCTCAGGTCCTCCTTCTGAGCTGTACCCTGTGTTAAGAAATAGTGATTGAGTACCGTATACTGCTCATACAGACGCTCAAGCATGTAGAAGGTTGAGTTCCAACATGTTACCACCTCCTGGATGAGTGCTTTCACTGGCATTTGACGTTGATATAGCAGGCTCCTCAGCTGCTTCCGGGCCTTAAAAGAATGGCTGAAATGGTTGCACATTTTTCGGCAGGTGTCCAATACTCTGTACGCTGCACTGTCTTTATTACCCAAGAATTTTTGGACAACCAGGTTTATACAGTGCGCCAAACACGGCACTCTGAAATAGTCACCCAGCTTCATGGCCTTAACTATATTGGCGCCATTGTCTGTGGAAACATAACCAACCTGGCGTTTTTTTGGGGACAGCCAGTTAAGGACCTTTGTGTTAAAGACATCCAAAATGTTTTCTGCTGTGTGACGTTTCTCCAAACCAAACATGGCTAGTGTTGCATGTTTCCGAGCAGCTTTAAAAACAATGTCCGCGTCAACACCTGCGTTTAGCTTTGCTTTAGCCCCTGAAAAAGAGACCCAGTGTGCAGTGATGCACATGTAATCAGCGCCTGCGCCACTGGTCCACATGTCTGTTGTCAGATGTATAGTGTGAACAGCACTCTTCTGCAAAGCTGCCCCAATCACCTTCAGAACATCTTCATGTAGTGCTGGAACCGCAACTCGGGCAAAATAGAACCGGCTAGGAACCTTCCATTTAGGGCAGAGCGCTGCCACTAATTCTAGAAAACCAACCCCTTCTACAAAAGAAAAAGGGAGAAGGTCCAGAGCTAGCATTTTAGCCAGCTTAGTGTTATACAGACGCGTCAGTGGGTGGTTGCGTTCATATTGCGCTTCTGTAAACAACATCTTTTTAATGTTGCCCTGGACCAAGGATTTACGGGATGATGATGATATCTTCGACCCAGTTACGCTCGCTGATGAACTTTTTCGCATTGATGTCTCACTCTCTCCCACACTCTTAGTGTGGCTCACATGGGGTGTGCTGCTGACAGGGGTACTGGGTGTAAGTGAAGTGTTTGAATCGTCTCTTCCTCCTCGTCATCATCAGATGAAAAATCAACGTTTTCATTACGTGCAATTCGGGCTTCCTTGACCGCCTCTAGGTGTGCAAACCATTGGACAGGGTGCGCTCTCCTAAGATGACCTCTCTGGCCTCCGGTACCATAGTTGGTACCAAACTTACCACGACTAACTCGAAGCTTACAAATGCTACAAATGGCTACGTTTTCCTTTTTTGGGCAAACACTAAAGAAGTCCCAAACTGGAGACTTGAAATGTCTTTGGGGGCCGGAGGAGGCGGCGATACTGGTGGTGGTGGTCCTGCTGCTAATGCCAGATGAAGTGGAGGATGTGGATTGCCGAACTTCAGTACGTTTTGCACTTTCACCACCACTAATTGAGGTCGAGGTGGATGGAGGTCCCTTCTTGCGAGGAAGAAATATGGAAGCGGTAGGTGTTGGTGTACTAGTTAACTCCAAATCCAATGATTGTTGTGTTTCCATTGACTCCTCGTCGACATCATCATCACGCTCAACAGCTTCTCGGGATAGGGTCAAAATGTCTCTTTGCTGCATGCCCGCTGGGGCTGCAGTGACCATTATGATGACTGGATCGTCGTCGTGAAGGGCTTCATCAGCAGCAGTATGCGTCACTTCTTGTTGAGCCTCATCACACTCCATAGCTATGAGTTTTTCGACGACCTTCCTTTTACGCTTAGGTATCTTTGTCAGATCATGGTGTGCCTCACTCTCATACAGCCTTGGTGGTTCCCAATCTTCATCCCGATCATCAGAAGGAGGTGTGCTTGAAGAAGATGTAGACCTCACCCTTGATCTCTTCCTTGCTAGGGGTGTGGAAGACAATGAATGATCAACAGGAGGAGTGGCTTCCTCAAATGATACCTCGCCTTGATTGTCGATTTCCTGATGTGCCCCTACGTCTGGAGGAACAACTATTGTGGGCACTTGTGACCCTCCATGCACCTCTGCTTGCGCATCTCCTTGCGCTGCCTCTCCTTCCACATGTACTTGGGCTTGTACTTGCACATGGTGTTGTTGTTGCGGCTGTGGTTGTTCAACACTTGTCAGATGACTTACAACAACCTGTGTTGATTCAGGGACATTTCTGCTACTTTCTTGCGATGAGCCAACATCACTGGTTGATGGTGATTGGAGAAGTACACTGACTGCCTCTGAAGCACTCAAGGGCTTTGACTTAAGTTGGCGTGGTGGTGGAGGCACTGAACCCAATGGAGCGGGGGTGCTGCTGCTCCCAGCTTGGTCCCCAGCAGATCCTGCTGCTGCTGCAGGCGTACTTTTTTTTTTGCTCCCAAAAAACGCGGCGGCCGGCACACCAGCCTCCTTGGTAACTTGCTTCTTCTGCTCCTTACTAGCAACTTTCTTGCTAGAGGAGCTACGGAGACCTTTTTTTGGGGCCATCTTCTTCAGAGCAGGTCAGACAGCAGGCCGCAGTTGCACGAATTGTAGAGTTGTCTGAGGCCAGACGTGACGTCGCGTGACGTTATGCTGCACACACGCACCGCTGCAGGACTTCTTCCTGGCACTGGTGGTTCTCTTGAGTCTTGTGCACCTAAAAGCAATGGAAGACAGAGGAACATCAGTTCAGTTATACACCCCAAAAAAATCGGAAAAAAACAGAAAAATCAGCTCAATCCCATTCCATCCATGCCCTCCATGATGTTTAAGTTCAAGACACCCCACAGAAAGACTAGGCCCATGCAAGACTCAATACCCCTGGTGAAAAGGCCACAAGTACAGCCCCCAAAAACGAAAATCACAGAAAAATCAGCACAATCCCATTCCATCCATGCCCTCCATGATGTTTAAGTTCGAGACACCCCACAGAAAGACTAGGCCCATGCAAGACTCAATACCCCTGGTGAAAAGGCCACAAGTACAGCCCCAAAAAACGAAAATCACTGAAAAATCAGCACAATCCCATTCCATCCATGCCCTCCATGATGTTTAAATTCAAGACACCCCACAGAAAGACTAGGCCCATGCAAGACACACTACCCCTGGGCATAAAGGTTGAAAAGTAGGCAAAATGGTTGCAGGCCTAACAACAATGCCTGCATTCAAAATGGCCACTTGCCTCCCAGCACATGGCCAGGGCCTGTAGCAGCACTCAAAATGGCCCCCAGCCACATGGCCTGTCCCTCCCCATGAACACCCCCAAAAATCGAAAAACACTGAAAAATCAGCACAATCCCATTCCATCCATGCCCTCCATGATGTTTAAGTTCAAGACACCCCACAGAAAGACTAGGCCCATGCAAGACTCACTACCCCTGGGCATAAAGGTTGAAAAGTAGGCAAAATGGTTGCAGGCCTAACAACAATGCCTGCATTCAAAATGGCCACTTGCCTCCCAGCACATGGCCAGGGCCTGTAGCAGCACTCAAAATGGCCCCCAGCCACTTGGCCTGTCCCTCCCCATGAACATCCCCAAAAAACGAAAATCACTGAAAAATCAGCACAATCCCATTCCATCCATGCCCTCCATGATGTTTAAGTTCAAGACACCCCACAGAAAGACTAGGCCCATGCTAGACTCAATACCCCTGGTGAAAAGGCCACAAGTACAGCCCCAAAAAACGAAAATCACTGAAAAATCAGCACAATCCCATTCCATCCATGCCCTCCATGATGTTTAAATTCAAGACACCCCACAGAAAGACTAGGCCCATGTAAGACTCACTACCCCTGGGCATAAAGGTTGAAAAGTAGGCAAAATGGTTGCAGGCCTAACAACAATGCCTGCATTCAAAATGGCCACTTGCCTCCCAGCACATGGCCAGGGCCTGTAGCAGCACTCAAAATGGCCCTCAGCCACATGGCCTGTCCCTCCCCATGAACACCCCCGAAAATCGAAAAACACTGAAAAATCAGCACAATCCCATTCCATCCATGCCCTCCATTATGTTTAAGTTCAAGACACCCCACAGAAAGACTAGGCCCATGCAAGACTCACTACCCCTGGGCATAAAGGTTGAAAAGTAGGCAAAATGGTTGCAGGCCTAACAACAATGCCTGCATTCAAAATGGCCACTTGCCTCCCAGCACATGGCCAGGGCCTGTAGCAGCACTCAAAATGGCCCCCAGCCACATGGCCTGTCCCTCCCCATGAACACCCCCAAAAAACGAAAATCACTGAAAAATCTGCACAATCCCATTCCATCCATGCCCTCCATGATGTTTAAGTTCAAGACACCCCACAGAAAGACTAGGCCCATGCTAGACTCAATACCCCTGGTGAAAAGGCCACAAGTACAGCCCCCAAAAACGAAAATCACTGAAAAATCAGCACAATCCCATTCCATCCATGCCATCCATGATGTTTAAATTCAAGACACCCCACAGAAAGACTAGGCCCATGCAAGACTCACTAACCCTGGGCATAAAGATTGAAAAGTAGGCAAAATGGTTGCAGGCCTAACAACAATGCCTGCATTCAAAATGGCCACTTGCCTCCCAGCACATGGCCAGGGCCTGTAGCAGCACTCAAAATGGCCCCCAGCCACATGGCCTGTCCCTCCCCATGAACACCCCCAAAAATCGAAAAACACTGAAAAATCAGCACAATCCCATTCCATCCATGCCCTCCATGATGTTTAAGTTCAAGACACCCCACAGAAAGACTAGGCCCATGCAAGACTCAATACCCCTGGTGAAAAGGCCACAAGTACAGCCCCAAAAAACGAAAATCACTGAAAAATCAGCACAATCCCATTCCATCCATGCCCTCCATGATGTTTAAGTTCAAGACACCCCACAGAAAGACTATTTAATACCCCTGGTGAAAAGGCCACAAGTACAGCCCCAAAAAACGAAAATCACTGAAAAATCAGCACAATCCCATTCCATCCATGCCCTCCATGATGTTTAAGTTCAAGACACCCCACAGAAAGACTCAGTCCACCCACCACTGAGTACCCCTGGGCAAAAGGCCCCAAAACAGCCCAAAAATCGAAAATTCCAAAATTGTAGTTGCAGCAACTGTAATGCCCCAAACAAACTTACTTGTGAAATTTCTAATCCAAAAGTGATCCAAAGAAAGTCAAAAAGGCCTCAAATCCAAATATCCAGCAGCATCCACAAAAAGTAATCCTTCCAGCTCCAGATCCAAATGAAAAGTGACCAGGAGATGGACAAAGCACTGGGAGGAGCCTGCTGGACAGGAACAGGAAGTTGAAGACTGTGGGGCACTTCCTTCCTCCCACCCCCCCCTCCCCAAAATGGACTCCTCGCAAAAAAAGTGCAGGCAAATGTCAACCTAAGGAGTTATTCAGATAAAAATCATCATTTCTAGACGGTTTATGCTGCTTGCTGGTGGATTTCTTGTGCAGAATTGCAAATTTTATATTTTCGCGTGTGCGAGATTGTTGCTGCTCGCCGCATCTCAAAGCTCGCAATTGCGAAGTACCGCGATACGTGATCACGGCGTACTCGCGTTAGTTGGCAAGCCGCGATTACGTAATCGCGCTTGCCAAATTCCCGCGGGATCCCGCAGCAAGATCCAAAATGGTGCAGCACTCGCAAAATATCAAGAAAAATAACTCGGCAAACGATGATAAACGCCGCGCGCCACAAAATTGTATCACCAAGAAAATAAAAATCCGCTGCGTGCGAATTTGCGGATTTTGCGGGAAATTCGCAAATCTCGCGGATTGCGAATTTACCGAAAATCCGCGAGCGTAACGGATTTTCCGCCCATACTTACATGCAACCATGTTGGGGGAGGTCTGCTGTGGGTGGGGATGTTGATGTGTTTCAGGGGAGTTTTGGTAGTATGTTTTTATTTTAGCAGATGATGCACGCACTGTTAGCCCGCATACAGTTTTGCTACACACTTTAGCCCACACAGGTACTTTATGGCACATGAAGTATTAGATCCCAGGGAAAGTTTGGGCGGGTTGCGAGTTCTCTCCTGGAACGTCAGGGGACTTAATGACCATTGTAAGATCCGTAAAGTCATAAGTTACCTCAATAGACATGAGATAGTACTTGCTCTCTTCCCAAAGTGAGCCCTATGCTTACAATTAGAGCTTTGGAGGGTAATATTAATGCTGCAGGGTTCACCACGCATACCAGGGGGGTCCTGACTTGGGTTAACCCCAGATCTCCGTTCACGCTTATGCTGCTACAAGAGGATGTCGGAGGCCGCTACGTTATTTCCAGCAGGCGAGGCCAAGGCTTGGACGTCCTTATAGTTAATGTATATGGACCTAACTTTGACTCCCGTGAGTTTTTAGGGGAGCTTGCCAGGCTTACTTCACAATATGATTATGTTAAGATTCTCTGGGGGTGTGATTTAAATTTGGTCAGGGATCCTGAATTGGATAGATTTGCGGGCCCCCCCCCCCCAGGGGTCCAGCTGCTGCGGCGAGAAACCTTGAAGAAGTCATGGTATGTTTGGATTTGCACGTTGTACGGCGGATGAGAAGTGGAGTGAGAGGGGGTTATACACATTACTCTGCATTCCATAATCTTCACACGAATTGACTATTGGTTAGCTTCGTATTCTCTGTGTAGCCTGGTTAAGCAGTGAACAGTGATACCGCGCACACTCTTGGATCATTCGCCGCTGCTGTTGGTTCTGGATTTGCCCGGTAGGAGAATCCTGCCAGTCACTTGGAGGTTCCCCCCCTTTTCCATACTTGATCCGTTATTTCGCGAGGAGATGGCTTTAGCAATAGACACCTTCTTCACTACTAACATTGGCTCTGTCGATAATTTTCAAACGATCTGGGAAGCTTTTAAAGTGTATATCAGGGGGGTTGCAATGTCGAAACACTCGGGTGTGCTTAAGGCGATTAGGAAAACTCTGACTGACTTGGAGGGTAGTCTGAAAGGCCTGGAGCAGCGGCGTGTCCAAGGGGACGCTGAAACAGTAGAGGGTGAGATCAAGGCGCTACTTGAGAAATATCAGGAAGCGTCGGATCGCGCGGTGCAGCATATGGGAAAGTATGCCTCGGCGTGGTCTTATGGTGAGAGCGAGAGGCCGGGATCTGTCTTGGCTCGATTGATGAAGGCTAGACGGGCTAAGACTCAGATTTCGGAGATCAAGTCGGAAAGTGGTGAACTTTTGACAGCTGAAGCGGATGTTGCTGATCGTTTCAGGCAGTATTACGCTGAACTATACAGATCTAGATCTGAGGGGTCGGAGGACCAGATTAGGGAATATCTGGAGTTTATACAACTAGCCTTCCTCCTGGATGCCCACAGGGAACTTCTGAGTCATCCAATAGAAAAGGATGAAATTGTTGACTCCTTGGATGGCATGAAAGCTAGTAGCGTGCCTGGGACAGATGGGCTAACGGTTGCCTACTATAAGGCATTTTCGGAGCAGTTACTCTCACATCTTGCTGCTTTATTTGCAGATATGTATGAGTCGGGAATGATGCCCCCTACAATGAGAGAGGCCATGTTGGTCGCCATTCCCTAGCTGGGTAAAGCTCTAGATGAGTGCAGCTTGTTTCGCCCGTTGTCGCTTCTTAATGTTGACACGAAAATATTTGCAAACATTTTGGCTACTAGGCTGGCATTGGCGTCACACATCCTTGTTGCTCCTGAACGGGCGGGATTCATCCCTTCCAGATATTTAACTTATAATATCCGGACTTATATATTGGTGTGATGCAGCATGTTAGCTAAGAAAACAAAGCAGTGGCTGTATTTTTAGATATGGAAAAAGCATTCGATTTGGTTGAATGGCTGTTTTTGAGGCAGGTGCTGACGAGAATGGGGCTTGGGGGGATTTTTTTACAATTAATTGGCACTTTGTATTGTAGGCCTTCGGCCCGTGTACGATTCGGAGATCTAGTCACCGCCCCCCTTTGTATATCGAGAGGCACCAGGCAGGGCTGCCCCCTATCTCCGCTCCTTTATGCCTTGGTGGCGGAGCCTTTGGCCTGCGACCTAAGGGAGTATCACAGGAATGAAGGTATATGGTTTCCTACATATAGAAGAATAGTGTCCACTTACGCAGATGACATGCTTCTTTATGTCCGTAGGCCTGAGAAAAACCTATCTGCAGTTACGAGGGAGGTGGTGAGATTTGGGGCATTGTCTGGCCTTAAGGTCAATTGGGAGAAATCTTTAGTATTTCCGCTTACCCCTGACACCACCGAATTTGAAATGAAATACCCTTTGGTGTGGACTGAGGATTCAGTACATTATTTTGGCATACGACTACATACGAATGCGGATATTGTATTTCTTGAAAACTATGGCGCGGCTATCTCAAAACTTGAGGATGATGTGGAGTTATGGTGCCACCTTCCCCTGTCTTCGATGGGGCGCATATCGATTATGAAAATGGGGGTCCTGCCTAGATTTCTTTTTCTTTTCACGAATATCCCCCTCGTCCTACTACGAACTTTCTGCCATAGATTAAGGCTGCTCCTGTTAAAATTGGCCTGGGCTGGTAGCCAAGCTAGAGTGCAGTGGGGGGTGCTCACGCTCCCGTGTCATTTGGGTGGGCTTGGTGCGCCTGACTTGGAGTTGTATTATCGTGTAGCACAGGCTGCACACCTTCACTCTTGGATTCATGGTGAAGCGACTGTACCATACCTCCAAATGGACCACTATTCGCAGAACCGATACCTCTGCCTGCTGATGTTTTGGAACAACCTGATCGTAGGACTGGCATCATGGACTCCTTAAATACCACCAGACATGCTTGGCACTGATTGTTGCTACAACAGGCGGGTGCGCTACTATATTCACCGGTTATGCCCATAGAATGGTTAAGATGGTTGGGTCCTTGCACTGAGAGAGGCGTGACTAGGGCTCTACACGCTGTGAATATCAAAGTGGTGGGGGATCTCTTTTGTGAAGGTAGGGTTCGCACCGCAGAACAACTTGGTGGGCTGCCAGAGAGCTCCACACCTTTAAACAAAGTCCCATTTCACAGAGTGAGAGGGGCATTGCGAACGCTTTTGGGTGATGATATGGTTGAGCCTCCTGAGGTATGCGAGCTAACGTATGTTATCAAGACTGTTTCCCCTCGCAAGATGATTGCTGCTCTCTATGAGAGGGCAATGGCACACAGGGCACATAAATACACGGCGGCCAGATTGGCATGGCAGAGAGACCTGAATGTCCAGTTGGATGATGCCAAATGGTCCTATTTATGCATGAATACCAGAAAAATATCCTTATATGGCTGGCACAGGTTGGTCCAATTTAAGTACCTTAATAGGGTATATTATACCCCAGAGAGACTGTATAGATATTGGCTGCCACATGAAGGTTGCGGACTTTATGCACTTGGTATAGCAGTGCCCGGGTGTATACTCCTTTTGGAAGGCAATGTTTGCTGAGCTTGGTAGGGCTGTTGAAACGGAACAGCGGACCCGCTGGTTGGTCTTCTAGGTTACACTAAAGCGCGTCCAAGAGCAATCCGTAGATTGGTGGACATGGGATTGCTTATGGCCAGGAGGAGAGTAGCAATGTGTTGGTTGAGGGGCCCTACCCCTACTTTACAGTAGTGGTCCAGAGATATGCTCTACTGCTCCACGCAATCTGAGCCCTATAGCGAGCTGCTGCCGCCCAGGAGCAGACCAAAAAAAATTTGGGGCCTGTATACTGCTTATTTGACTGGCGAGACGAGTGAATGTGTGGACGAGGCAGGGAACGGGGATGTTTTGGATGCTTCAGGTGTTAATGAGCCGGCTGGAATTGGTTGAAGCGTTTGCTGGGACTGAAATGGAGGCCTGGATGACAGGGAGGATGAGTAATGACCGACAAAGCTAGTCTTGGAGCGGAATAGTAGGGTAACGTGCCACAATACACTCCAACCATGGGTCTGGTACGAGCTCTCCCCTATGGCCCCTTTTGCAATGGGCATCAAGTATATAAAGAATATCGCCGCCTGCCCTTTATGGGATGTTGGCATTATGGCTGTGTTAGTTTAGTAGTGTCAGTGATGAGTACTGTAAGTGATTTTGTACGGGGCTACTGTAATGGTGGGTGTTTTTCATCTGCAGTTGTATTTCAACTTACTTAATAAAACATTTTTTATAATAATAATAATAATAATAATAATAATAATAATAATAATAATATTGTACTAAAATAGAATAACTATTCCCAAATGTAGTTCTTAAGTCTTGTAAGGGGATTTATTGAATGCCCTAGTCAACTTTTTAAATTTCGATTTCTCCTGTATAGTTTTGGATCATGTAGTGAACCTGACTCTGCCTTATTGGAACCATTCAGATTACTTTTGACTCTATCTGTATCCTCCAGCAGTTCCACATCAGTCTGGCAGTCATCTTTTGTAGTATCCTCACCTACATCATCAAACAACCAATTACTAACTTCAGATGAAAAATGTGGGGAGCAGTCAACCCTTTCTCTACTCTTTAACAGCAAGCGAGATGATAAATTGCCATACAATCCCTTCACTCAATGTGTTAGAATTGTTCAAACTCCTAAAACGTTCAAATTACCACTTCTTTTTCACCGGCCTCCTTCTAGGTTAATACAGCACTGAATCGTTTACAGCTTGAATCTGTAGTAATTACACTTAGGGCATCCAGATCAAACTCTTTTAAGGGAGGTGCTTCACTAATATAATTTGTGATACTCACAAAAGTATCTGCCATGCTTTCAGCCACACAAATTCTGATTTACTTTTTAGCAATTGCCTCAAAACGGGTTTTCTACGCAAAACCACATACACATTTTAAGTGATATCAACTTAAACCTAAAAAGGAACGTAACTCCTCCTTAATTGGAGGAGGAGCATTCGCAACAGCCTCAACCAACTCTTTTTTTGGGTTAACTCCTTTGTAAACAAACATGACTCAGATATGTGACAGATTGTGTTGCAAATTGCATTCCTGAAATTCATCTATAACGTCTCTTTTCTAAAATATTTAATACTTAAGACAATTGTCATGTTCCTCTTTGTCTTTACCATCACTAGAATTTCATCCCAAAACAGCAATATGATATCAAATCCCTTGGAAATTAGGCACATAAATCTTTAAAAATAGAAGCAGCCGATGCCATGCCGAAAGGCATTCTAAGAAATTGTAAACAACACACATGGGTAATAAATGTTTTCCATCTTTTACTCTTGTGGTGAAGTGGCAATCAATGATAAGTGGAAGACAAGTCAACTGTTGAAACTCATCTACTTTAATTTTAGTCAATAACTTGTTGATCCTTGAAAGAGGAACTTTACCCAACAAAATGTTTTTATTTAAATCACCCATGTCAATATTAAGTCAAATTTTCTCGTTTGCCCATTGTGTCATGACTAATGGAGTAATCCAGCTGGATGATTCCACACGTCCAATCACTCCTGAATCTTGAAGCTTTTTAAGGCTTTACTTCTTCCCTTAACACTTTAGGATTGTTACAGACTTTTTGGATCACAGGGCAAACAACATCATTCACAATTATTGTATGCTAAAATGCAGCCAACATTACCACCTTTCCAGAAAATACCTTAAGCAATTCTTTTCTCCCTAGAGCTCGAGCAGTAAAGTAAAATTTACCTGGACCATGCCGCCTTAGCTGGCTGACAAGCTTCCTAGTGCAACTTGTCAAAGTGGGGGCCTGGGAGGGCTATACGACAGAAGTGAAACAAGGCTTCTGAGGTATACGAAGAATAACTGTGAGGTATGGATTCCCACTGCCCCCTGGCCCATATACCCTCACACACAGACACCCCAAACCCTAGATCGCTGGGGAAGCGGCTTCTACAGAGCTTAAGGATAGATGATAACACAAATATTGAGTAAAGTTGGGTTAGATGTTAGATTCTTTTGTTCTTAATCTTTCAATCGTTGAAATATGCTAGACCTGCACAATTGTACTGGAACATGGCACCTACAAATCAAAAGAATAATGCATAAGTATTTTGTGTACTAACTACAGACATTATATTGCAGCTTTGATATGCACTGCATAAATTATCAATTGTGTGGCTTTCACTGAATACCTAATGCAATTCTGCTATATACCAAAAACAAATAAAGATATATAAAAAAAAGTCTGTTCTCAATTTGCATCCTGCCTCAAGACTATCACCCACAACCAACACTTGCTCTAGGTTGTTATGGTCAATAATAATATCCAAATATATTTGACAAAGCCATCCTAAAACCGACGGCCCATTCTCTGTCAAATAAAGTTTTTATTCCACCCTCCTTCAGTTAAATTTTAGTGTAACCCACATAAAACCCAGCATGGTAATGGGATCACCCAAAAAACTGTTTGGTCAAATATCAGCTGGTTCCAAATCTTCTCGAACAGCAAGCACCATTTTTTCTTTCCATTCTTCTTTGTGACAGTCGTATAAGGTGAACCTGAATCAGTTACAATATTCGTCTTCACAGAATCAATATGCATTTCACAAACTGGTTTTTAAATGCAATATTTATCCTTTTGTATTCAGCACACTTCTGATATTCAGCGAATCATCACTTTCTGAGGTATTCGGATCTTGTGTTTCTCTAATGTACTTAACTTTAGGATTAATGTCTCTCCTGTTACATACCCTTACAAGATGCTAAATCAACCCTCATCCTGAACATTTTTTATTTCTAGCTGCACATTTTTTGTTATTATGTAAATGTTCTGTACTCTTGCATTTAAAGCAAGTGTTTGAACTTGACTTTGTTTAATATTTACTCATATTTTTACTCTTTCTCTAATTCTTGCTCTAATCAATGTATTACTACCCTTTGCGTTTATTTTACTAAGTACCTCATTTCCTTTTATCTAAAACTGCTCTCACACACCTGTCCAAAATTTCATCATAAGATTGTCAACAAATCTTTCAGAGCTGCATCAGCATTTACCAATAATTTTTCTTGAATAGCTTTATTTTTAGTATACATTATAATGTGGTCTCTGATTAATCCATCATGCAAACTCAAACCTGCAAGAAATTGCTAACTTTTTTTCAAAGCAGACACGTAATAAATAGTGTTTCTTTGTTCTTGTTTCTTATTGCAAAAGGATATCTGTCTCTGGCAACACATACAGTAGGGGAATAATAGCTATCTAACTCATCTAAAGCATACATGAGAATGTCACCCTTTATTAACTCATTTCCTTTACTATAAATCTGACGTAAGTAGTAAGACATTTCTGTGTCTGAGGCATAAAACCATCTGTAGACATATTAGTAAAATCGCAGTGAAAGTTTCAGATAGCTTGTGAACAATCCCAATCCTAAAATAAACTGTGCAATTTCACTGAAATTCCTAACACCAGTATATTTGTCTTCTTTCACAAGAGGCAATGTGTGTACATCTCTTCAGACACCGCACGTCTGGGCAACTCTGCCTGCTTTCATAACAGGCATTGTACGTATATCTCCTAAGAGGCAGTGGCACCCTTGTAAAAAGACCAAAACCAAGATGGCTGTCACATGGGTCATGCAATGTCATCTTGCCTACCCGCTTCACTCACCCACTAGGATTGACTTGATGACGGGGTGCTTCAGGGTCTTCCGCAGTCATTGGAGTGCATATGCAGGACATGGAGGCATCTTCCGGCTGGTTCTACCTGTCACTGGAATGCATACTTCTTCGTCTTGGTGTCATAATCTCTAAAGAACCCTCTATATTCAAAATGTTTAAGTTGCCTTTAATTGCGAATCCTTCTCCACCCAGGAACTAAAGCAAAACTCTGCTACATCTACTGACCTCATGAGAGTACTCAAGGGCTCTTTAATTTTCCATTTAATTTCCCATTTCAGCAGCCAATGATATGCAGTGGCCTCTTCGAAGCAACCCGTGGGTAGCCAGAGAGTTGTCCTTGTCACCACTTTGTAGTGTCCAATTGAAGACAATTCCACCTCTCGAGCAAGTAAGAAATCACCTTTATTATGCACCCTTCTGATACAGGCTTGACCCTTCCAGGTCTGCCTACTAATGTCACATTATACAAATTATCCCAACCATTAATTCTATGACATAATTGTGATGTAGCATGGAGCTCTTAGCTAACACCATGTAGTAACAAAAAACAAAATCAGTGGAAAGTCTTTCTGAGAAATTTGTTCCAGAAATAAATGCAACCATTGCCAAGCCCACAAAACGAGCACTGGGAGCGGATCAATAGGCTAACCATCGTCCAGTCGGGAGATCAGCAAACTGACCACGCACTGGGCAGCAGTAGAACCCTCCAGAATGCAATTGCACCATGCAATGATGCAGTGACATAGCATAAGAATGCTATCACATAACCACATAAGAAGGTAAACACCCACTACAACACAATACTACAGGTGCTTTCCCACCTTTGATATTCCAGAGAGTTGCTCCTGTCTAGGACAGGAGCAAACCCATACCAAGGTGGAAATGGGTAGTGTTTTAAAAAAAAATTATATTTCTTTTTATTAAAGCAAGGCAACCACAGAATACATGAGTGCATAGAACATACAAGGGTCGTCACCAATATCAGCATATGATACAATTAATGATGAACGGGGGGGGGGGGTGGGGGGGAGAGGAGGAGAGGGTACTGAAGAGATACAACATCAGCGTTAACATTAAGGGGTCAGGGGGAAAGAGGGACATCAAAGGTTGCAGTCGCAGGTGGTACACATATGTTCCCCCTGTATCGATTCCACGGGCCCCATACATTATTCCATTTCCTCGGGTGGCCCCGAGCCAAATACACATTTTTTTCCCGGAACATGCACCAATCCATGTTTTCTATCCACACCTCAATAGCGGGTGGCCTCTGGGACCCCCACTGCTGTGCTATGTTCCGTTTAGAAATCATGGCCCCCAAAGTCACCCATTGAGTCTGTGCCGTATTGAGATCAGTCGGCTCCCAGACATTCAACAAACATCGCCTAGTTTCTGGCATGAGAGCCACCCCTGACACTTCCTGCATCACCTCGTGGACCCTGCCCCAATATTCAACCACATATCGACATTCCCATATGATATGCAGAAACGTCCCCAAGTGACCACATCCCCGCTGACACAGACCTTCCGTTGTGAAACCCATTCGGATCAAACGGGGACCAGTGACATAGACTCTGTGTAGTATTTTAAGCTGAACCAATCTCAATTGCGCAGGAATCGCGACCTCCTTTGATGAGGAGATCGCCGATTGCCAGTCCTCATCATCAAGTTCTAGGCCGTCTCGGGTCCACTTATCCCGTAGTTGTGTCAAAAGGTCAGCTCTATGATTGATCAGCTTCTTATAGACAAGGGAAATGGTACTATTAGGCAGATAACTGTCCAATATACGGTCCTCCAATGGGGTTGCCTCCGGTATCTCCACCCCCTCCGGGAAAACCGATGTCAGTGCATGACGAACCTGCGCATATCGAAAGTATTCAGTCTCTCCCAATTCGTACTCAGTCTGTAAGGCTACAAATGATTTAACCTTTCCCTTCACCCAGAGGTCGCCTACTGTGGAAATGCAAATGAGATCCCATTTGTCGAAACCCTTAGTATTCCACAGTCTGCCGAACCTCTCAGAGCCGAAAAGCGGGGTCCCTAAAGTCAAACTGTCTTTCCATCCAAGCGAGCTAGTAGCATCATGCCATATCCGCACTGCTGCCCTAGTAGGCCCAGTCAAACTGTTCTCCACAGACCTAGTATACAACGCTCTGTTATAATTGCCTCCAGGAAGTATCCATCTATCCATGGCATAGCCGGGATCAGACACAGGCCCGTACGTACCATGATTAATAGCCCCCAACTGCGATGCCCAATAATATCTTTTAATATCAGGGAGAGCAATACCCCTATCATACCACGGGAGCATCAATTTAGCCAACGCTATACGTGGTCTACCATCCCACAACAACTTCCGTTGCAAACCCTCCAATTCGCAAAAATAACTAGCTGGAACAATATCAAGAGTATTTTGAAGGGCATAGAGAAAACGAGGAAGCAACATCATTTTAAAGAGGGCAGCCCGCCCCAAAATAGATAGCGGAAGCTTCTGCCAGCACGCAACATCACGCTTCAGCCGAATCAACGGAGGGAGAAGGTTCTTTTCGTATCTGACCACGGGATCCATGGAGACATATATCCCGAGATATTTTGAACCCGTCCTTTGTAATTTGAATCGGACGATAACGAGTCAACATAGGTGCATCACGACACAGAACATACAAATAGGATTTCGCCCAATTTATAACCAATCCCGGATTTCTACCATAGGAAGCCAGCACATCGCAGAGAACATTCAAAGATTTCCTGGGAGAGGTCAGATACAATAAAATATCATCCGCATATAATGAAATGCGATCTTCGAACTGCGGAGACCATCGAATACCCTTGATCGAAGCCAAGCCATGAGAGGTTCAAGGGCCAAAGAAAACAAAAGAGGAGAAAGTGGGCAGCCCTGTCGGGTGCCCCTCCCAAGACAAAATGGCACCGAAACACGACCGTTAACCACTACTTGAGCGAGGGGTGCTGTATAGAGAAGACGCACCCAGCCGATGAAGTCCGGGCCGAAACCAAATTTGGCCAATACTGCCCATAGATACGGCCATTCAACTGTATCAAAAGCCATCATGGAGTCTAACGACGCCAATACGGCCGGCTCCCGTAACGTAGAGGCCCTCGCAAGAACCCCATGCAGACGCCTAAGATTCAACGCAGTATTCCTGTGCGGGATAAAGCCAGATTGATCTGGATGGACAAGCTCAGTAATGACTTTAAGCAATCTAGTAGATAACAATTTAGCCAAAATCTCGGGTTCCACGTTCAACAACGAGATCGGCCGATATGAAGCACATCTATTCCTAGGCTTCCCTTCCTTATGAATCACCACTATCGACGCCAGTCTCTGATCTCGGGGGAGAAGACCACACTCCCGAGATTCTAGGAACATGTCTCTCAAATAGGGAGCAATCTTGTCTGGCCTAAGCTTGTAATGTTCAATCGGGAGACCGTTGGGGCCCATCGCCTTACCCGAGTTCAGGGAGCGAACTGCTAAGGCCACTGTATCCGAGGTAATCCTACCGTCCATGAGGTCACGATCCCCCACAGACAGGCACGGAAGCGCTATGTCCCGTAACAATAAGCGAGAATCCTCCTCCGGTCTATCAGATACAGAAGAGTAAATAGAACTAAAGTGATCGGCGAAACAGTCCACTATCCCCTGCGGATCGGTTATACAAACACCACACTCCGTCTCAACCTCAGGAACTACGCGACTACCTCTATAGTTCTCGTCCAGCCAGCCAATTAATTTACCAGCCTTGTCACCAACGTCATAAAGACGCCCTTGCTGTTCTCGGCTAAGGGCCTTCGTCCCGTCCATAACCAACGTTCTGTATTCTAGCTGCTTCAACTGCAGGACATGTAGTCTAGCACGGGTCACCTCTTGCTCTAGCTCTAGTTCTAAGTCGACGATTTTGGCCTCAACCCTAACCACATCTTCCTCCTTCTGCCTTTTGACACCTGTAATAAGGGACAAAGCCTGACCCCTAAGCACCGTCTTAAAGCCTCCCATAGCGAGACCGACGAGGAGACTGAACCTTCATTATCCTGGAAATATTACTCCAACGCTTTTTCCAAATCATTCCGAGTCTTAGGATTGTGCAGATACCAAGGGTTAGTGGGGGCTATCCTACCCCTGAGCCAGGCGCCAGTTCAAATCTAAGCAAAGCGGGGAATGATCCGAGACACCTCTAGCTATATGCCTGACCTCAGCGACATACGACACCTGGCCCGCAGGTACCAAAACATAGTCTATCCTCGAAAGACTACCATGGGTGCCCGAGAGGAATGTATATTGCTGCTGATTGGAGTGAAGCAACCTCCAGCACTCCATCAGGCCCATTGTCTCAATGAAGTAAGGCAACTATCCATGGGCCCTTCTGACATCCCTAGGCGGATATCTATCTAACACACCGGAGACCACTGCATTAAAATCACCACCCAGGATCAAGAAACCACCTGGAAGATCCAGTACAACCCATCCCAGGTCAGCAGAGGTCGCAGACTGCAAGCCAGGAGCAACATAAATAGACACCAGAGAAAGCGTACAGCCCTCCCAGCGTCCCGATACAGCAACATAGCACCCCCTATCATCCAAAACAATAGATTACACCTCTAATGGAAGAGAATTCTTGAGAAGGATGCCAACTCCTCGGGACCCAGACGTAAACCCAGCATGAGCCACTAGGAGATTCCCCTTCCTATTCATCGCTTTGCACGTATTCCCTATCAAGTGGATTTCTTGAAGCAGCACCACATCAGGAGAATGCCTTTAAGTAGTTACAATACTACACTGCATTTAATCTTATCCCCCAACCCATTTACATTCCAGCTCATCACCCTCAACCCCCTACCCCATCATGAAAGAGAAAGAAGACCCAACCCTCCCTTGAGTCTAGCACAACAATGAAAAAGTCTCACGATATGGTGCCTTGCAGGAACATGAACGATACAAAACAAAGAACCATTGCCCCTCCCAACCCCCCCAAACTTCCCGTTACAATACCCCCCTCCCTGCACCCCTGCTTCCGACTATAAAGCCACCCCAACTTGCAGTGTGCCTGTCGCCCCCACATCTAAACTAAACTACAAGAAGTAGATCTGAGGAGGAGAGAGACCCCCCGATTACCCGTTAACCCTCTCACCTTACTGCATGCATCAATATAATGAGATCAGAACCACCACAATAATCAGCACCCTAGGTGTCCCCAGATACCAGAACAATAGCGCTCATTCCTGCTCTTGTGACCCCCCTCCGCACCACCACTCTGTCCCTCCGGTTCTTGCTGGGCCGACAAAGTGTCCAACCAGTCAGCCGCGATCTCCGGCTTGTCAAAGAAGTAGGCCCGCTCACTGTGTTCGATCTGCAGCATGGCCGGGAAAAGCATTGCATATTTGAGTCCCATGTCCCGAAGTCTTCTCTTCACTCCCAGAAAACTGAGTCTCTGTTTTTGAAAAGTCTGCGTGAAATCCGGATGAAACTGATGGACGAGTTCTCATACTTCAAGGGCCCACCCGCTCGGGAGGCCTGGAGGATGGCATCTCTGTCTCTAAAATTAAATATCAGAGCTATCATAGGCCTAGGTGGGCCGCCAACTCACGGCCTCCCGCCAGGGACCCTGTGTGCCCGCTCGACAGTGAAGAACTTGTTCAGGCCTTTGGGTGCAAGATGTTGGACATTGAGATCCCCGACAAAGAGGTCTGCCGCCTGGTCTTCCGCCTTTTCCGGCACTCCGATGATACGCACGTTGTAACTCCAGGCCCTCCCTTCGAAATCTTCCAGGTGACGGACGGCGAGGTCATTCGAGGCCCTCAGATTCCGAACCTCGGTCATCCGTGAGACTTGATGTTTTAATGTCCAACGATTTGACCTTTTCACTAGTTTTCGTGAGGTCTGTGCGAATCAAATTCACCTCAATGGTTACTGTGTCCAGCTTATGAGCAAGGGTCTCCATTTGCTTCCCAAGGGAGGATTTGATCCCATCAATGGCGGCCATTACATCTTGTAACGTTGGTTCAGTTGCCAGACCAGAGGAATCTCTCGCCTCATCCTGTGACCTACCCGGTCCACTAGGCGATCCCTTAACTTGGGCATAGCGGTCCATAACATTCGATTGGGTGTATCCACCCCGTCTAGTGGTCTTCAATTTCTACTTATCCCCCTCTGGCTTGTTCACCATTGCGGTACAATCCCCAACTCGTCGTCCAGTTCAGGGGGGGTTAAGACTTCCGAATGCCCGCCAGTGGATAAGATCGATCCCTCAGTTTCTGATCTGCGAAACATGATCACACCGCTCCCACAGAGGCAAGGTACAGGAAGGCCTCGAGGCAAAGCACCAGCGATGGTCGGCCAGACACCCAGCTCTCAAGGCAAGAATTTGTCCCTCATCAGACTGTGCAGTCAACCAGCTCTTTTAAAAGCGATAGGGTCGTCCGTGCTAGTGAAATGCACCCAGGGCCGAAGTCGATGTTGATTAATGAAATCGAAAATGAAAGTAGGGTCAGACTGGCCACTTCCGGTAAACTGCGCCGTTGTTGTTGAACTACACCTTGGGCACTCTGCCAACCCAAGCGCCGGGCATCCGGGAGGTAGAGGCCACAAACTCTCTAACTTCACAACTCTGGCATCCGGGGTCCGTTCGGGACACAGTTTACGGCGTTCGATTCTCCCGTGGTTCAGCTACACTGATAATTCAACGGCAGGATAAGTGGCAGGATATATTTGGGGGGCTACGAGGGTCTCGGGAGCCCTGTGCTCACGCAGCCATCTTGGATGCGCGCGAAGCTCCTCCGGAAATGGGTAGTGTTAACCCTGAAAACTGATGGGGTGCAGGATCAAGTGTTTCTCTGCAGTGAAAAATACTGGAAAAGTGCAAATGCAATTGTTTAGCGGGCATGTGTAAATGTCCAGTTCTCTATTCCCCAGAGGGCCTTCCAGGTGCGCGACACCCATAGGACTAAATGGGCTTTAGCCCCCCACGACCCCCTACGCCCCTTGTTGCGTGTCCCAGCCCATGCTGCCCCAGCCCAGGCTGCTGCAACTTGAGCTGCTGTGGGCTCGGCTGGACAGTGTCTGGAGTCTTACATCCGCCACCCCCAAGTTTTTCACAGGTCTTTAAAAGACCATTTGCATGCCTTTGTGAACTGGTTAATGAGGCTTTGTGTTCTTCACTGGCCCCAGTACGCTCTGGGTCCGCACTCTGCCTATTCGTTACATATGTATTTTATTTTTACTGCCACAGTGGTAGAATGTATTTCATGGAAAGGCATCTCACGAGTAAAGTGCCACCTTTCCTAGAGACAAATATGGGCCATTTGCTGTTGTTTATGGAGTCAGCAAATAAAATGGTACGCATTCATTTGTAACATTACTTTTCTCCCTTTGTTTCCTTTAATTATTAGCCATGGATCAATAATGCAGCCCTAGAACACATTTAAAAATGCTATTTATATTTTATGTTTGAAATATGCACAAATAAGTGCTAAAAAACCTCTACAGGTGATTTTGCTTATTTTTTAACTGGCTGGAACATCGAAATACTGGTGGTGCCAGTATAAATCCGATCAGCTGGCAACCGTAATCAGGAGACTGAAAGTTTGTTGCAGGTTCAGCACATTATTTATTTCCTCTATCCCTGAGAGATGCCATATTAGCAATAGTTTAACTTATTTCTGAAACTCAACATTCTGAATAACTCCAAGCGTCTGGGAATACATCCTACATTAAGAAAACTCCCTCTCCAGTCTCACCGCTTACCCTTCACTTTCATGTTCACTCTGCACTCACAGTGAACACACTGCACTTACACTGCTCACCATGCACTCACCCCATTCACCCTCCACCAACCCTGCTTTCCCATGAGCACACCGCTCATGATGCACGCACATGACACTTTACTAACTTGTCACTTTCACCACTCACCCTAAACTAAGTGATCACACTGCACTCACATCATTCAACCTCCTCTTACCCTACGCTCACATGAGCACACCACTCACCCTGCAATCACAGCGACCACACTGCACTTATGCCTTTGCCATGAAATCACGTTATTCTCCCTCCACTTACCCTGCGGTCACATGAACACACCGCTCACCCTGCACAAACAGTGATCACACTGCACCAACACCACTCAACATGCACTTACACTTTTAACCCTGCACTTATGCTTTTCACTCTGCACTTACACAAGCACACTACTCGCCCTGCTCTCATGTGATACTTCACTCACCTGTCACTCTCACTGCTCACTCTGCAATCTCACTCAAACAAGCACATCACTCACCATGCATTCATTCTTCCCACTCTGCATGTTCACCCACACCCAAACTCATGTCACATCACTCACCAGGCAGTCACTCTTCTCACCCTGCTCTCACACTGTCACCTCGTTCACTGTGCACTCACATAGGCACTGCTGTCACTCACACAGCTCACCCTTCACTCACATGGGCATAGTACTCACCCTGCACTCACACCATGCAAACAAGCAGGATGTATGACGTTACAACGCATGCTTTTACCACGCATGCTGTTACAACGCAGGTTTTACTACGCATTCCATTACAACGCATAGCGCTTTGGGGTGCTGGATAGTGAATAGTTTAATTTACTTTTCTAACTCCAGTCCCTGTGGGCACTAGGGAAGGTGTTGGATAGTAAATTAAATCTATTCCCTATCCTAGAGCGCCCCCCAGTGCAATGCGTTGTTATGGTTTTTGTTGTAAAACCTGCGTTGTAATAGCACTGCGTGGTAAAAGTTGTGTTGTAAAGGATGTTTCCCAAACAAGCACAGCACTTATCCTGGAGTCACATTACTCACCCTGCCCATCCTCCTCTCACCCTGTACTCACATGGACCAACCTCTCAGCCTACATTCATAAAGGCACTCTGTTCAGACCGCATGCACACAGTGACGATAGTCTGCTGGAACTCATAGGGACATTCCACTCACTCTGCACTAACTCCTCTCACCATGCACTCACCCTTCACTCTCTCCTCTTACCCTGCACCACACACAGGCTAAAATCCATGTTTGCTGAGGAAGTCAAGCATTTCATAATATCAGTTGGATACTCTTATATTACATGTTAGAACATGAACTAGTAAGTGCACTTTTCATTCACATCATACTTGTAAAAAAACATTAAGATGGCAATATATTATTATTTTTGAATAGCGTATAGAACATATGCTTTTATTAAGCTTTATTAAGCTACACTAAAAGGCAAGGCAGGTATAGTAGAAGCAGCAGGACAAGCTGTTCTAACACAATAAAAGCAGATTGACTAATGGAAGTGTGAGTGGCAGTGTGTCTGTGTGGGAGTGTGACAAAGTACAAATGTACGAAAGAGTTCAAGAGATATAGTGAGACTTAGTGTGTGAGAGAATGTGTGTGTGGGTGTATTTGTATTATGCGTGCAAGTGTGCTGCTGGTCTGGCATTCTGGAGATTATTTTTGCCTTATGGACAAGGGCCCTAGGAGAATATGGATGGGAGATGTTACTTATAGCAAACTGCAGGCCCTGACATGCTTCTATTAAGACACCATCATTGACTGTAGGGACTCCAACTGTCTAACTGAGAAAGCCACTAGCCCAGTCATACACAGTGGCAGGGACACAGAACACACGCCACCACACCTGGCCAAAGGCCTTGACATGGTGCATGTAATTCTTAGCATATAGGGTGGATCCATAACAAAATGTTGGGACTGATGTTTGAGGTAACTCTTGTCATAAGATTTCCTGTACTCATTGTATAGGGGATATCAGTGGCAAAATGCTGACCCTTGTATTCCAGAGGGAATTTGTTGAGGTACCCATGACTGTGGCTGAAGTATCCATGGTACATTTTTGGCATTGTCATATTAAATGTACTCCTTGGGATAAGGAGCTCACCCATAAAAAAATGATGACCTTGGAATAGTGGAAGTATTTTTTGACTTATGACATTTGAAAAAAAACATTACTCCTAGGCAATGCCAGCCTTCACTGGTGCACCCTGAAAGTCCTGGAATATTTCCTAAATGCTCATAATGGAATGCTGTGTTTTAGCAAAATTGATCGCAAACGTTAAAAAAATTCTGAGGTGAGAAGTCTACTCTCCCTTAAATCATCTACAAGAAATCTGTTAATTTTTTTTGCTTGCTGGAATTTGGGGAAAGTATCACCCCACCACTTACATAGATCTTTTTCCTCATATAATAGCTATGAGATTAGGTCTGCTATTTCTAGAAATGCTTGTCCTGCCCCGTTGCTGAGAGTAGGACTGGCTTTAGGGTGGTGCAACTGACGCAGTCGAACCTGTCATTGACTTTGGTGGAGGGCACTATGTTTAAAAATAATTTTGGTTTTCAAAGCACATGAACCTCCTTGTGCATCAGGTAGTTTTAAGGCAAAAATAAAATATCAAGATTACTCTGGTGATTATTGTTCTTACTAGTGAGAGTTCAGAATGTTTTCTACTTGCAGTTTTGGCTCATCGTGAGGTAGCACGGAGGGTCAAAGTGGCTGTTGCAAAGAATGTACCATGTAGCTCACAGAACTGAGTGTGAGTGAACTATGAGTAGCACTATAAAAAAAGCATTTGCAATGCAATAGGTCTCGCATTAGGAAAGCTTGAGCTATTGGTATTTTAAATGACAATTTTTTTATTTGTTTTGTTTTTGAAAATAGCAAAATTAATAGCTTTGTCATTTACAATGCCAATAGTTATAACTTTCGCACCTATAGCATTTGTAATGTAATATGTGTTGTATTTACGTGACTTACATGTATTGATATTACAAATAACAATGGCTTAATTAAAAAAAAAAAATGTAATACTTAAATAAAAGTTATTGTAATTTATAATGGCAATAGCTTTAACTTTTGTAAATAACTTTTGTGAAGTTTATGTTCAGTGTATTTTATTGTGACGAAAATCCAAGAACAGAAGTGAAATATTAACATCTTTTTGTTACATTTGTAATAAAGCTTGAAACATTGAGAGAACATATTTGAACCAGTTGTTGTTGTTGAATGGTTGCACAGATTGATGCAGTGGTTGCTCTGAGTGATGTTGTGATGGCGAATGAGTGATGATGTGATGCTGTGGTAGCGCATAGTGATGTTCTGGTGCCCCTGAGTGATGCTTTGGTGGTGCTGAGTGATGCTGTATGCTATGTTTTGTTTTGCTATCCTATGTTTTGTTTTGTTATGCTATGCTATCTTTTGCTATCCTATGTTTTGATTTGTTACGCTATGCTGTGTTTTGTTATGCTATGCTATGTTTTGTTAACACCTTAGCTGCTTTGGAACGTCCAGCTCCAGTGCTGAACGTTCCATTGCGCAGGTGCAGTTGGAACGTCCAACGGCCGACGGCAGCACTCCCGAGGTAGTGGTGCCGTCGGCCGCTGGTATAGGCGCAGCGCTTAAGAGGTTAAGCTATGCTATGTTTTGCCATGCTATGCTTTGTTATGCTATGTTTTGTTATGATATGCTATGTTTCGTTGTGTTTTATTATGCTATGCTTTGTTTTTCTATGCTATGTTTTGTTATGCTATGCTATGCTATGTTATGTTGTGTTTGGTATGCTATGCTATGTTTTGCTATGCTATTATATGTTTTGTTTTGCTTTGCTATGTTTTGTTAAGCTATGCTATGTTTTGTTGTGTTTTGCTATGTTTTGTTATGCTATGTGTTGTGTTTTGTTATAGTATGTTTTGTTATGTTATGCTATGTTTTGTTATGCTATGCTATGTTATGCTATTCTATGTTTGTTTTGTTATGCTATGCAATGTTTTGTTGTGTTTTGTTATGCTATGCTATGTTTTGTTGTGTTTTGCTATGCTATGCTTTGTTAAGCTATGCTATGTTTTGTTATGCTATGCTGTGTTTTGTTGTGCTTTATTATGCTATGCTATGTTTTGCTATGCTATGATTTGTTATGCTATGTTTTGTTATGCTGTGCTATGCTTTGTTATGCTATGTTTTGTTATGCTATGCTAAGCTTTGTTTTGTTATGCTATGCTATGTTGTGTTTTGTTATGCTATGCTATGTTTTGTTGTGTTTTGTTATGCTATGTTTAGTTTTGCTATCCTATGCTTTGTTTTGTTATGCTATGCTATGTTTTGTTGTGTTTTGCTATGCTATGCTTTGTTATGCTATGCTATGTTTTGTTGTGCTTTATTATGCTATGCTATGATTTGTTATGCTATGTTTTGTTATGCTATGCTATGATTTGTTATGCTATGCTATGCTTTGTTATGCTATGTTTTGTCATGCTATGCTATGCTAAGCTTTGTTTTGTTATGCTATGCTATGTTGTGTTTTGTTATGCTATGCTATGTATGCTGTTTTGTTATGCTATGTTTTGTTATGCTATGCTTTGTTTTGTTATGTTATGCTGTGTTTTGTTATGTTATGCTATGTTTTGTTTCGCTATGTTTTGTTGTGTTTTGTTATGCTATGTTATGTTTTGTTATACTATGCTATGTTTTGTTTTGCTATGCTATGCTTTGTTATGTTGTGCTATGCTTTGTTTTGCTATGCTATGTTTTGTTATGCTATGCTATGTTTGTTGTTTTTTGTTATGCTATGCTTTGTTGTGTTTTGCTATGCTATGTTTTGTTTTGTTATGCTATTTTTGTTTTGCTATCCTATGCTTTGTTTTGTTATGCTATGTTTTGTTATGCTATGCTAGTGAGGGTGTGTGAGGGTGTGTGAGGGTGTGTGAGGGTGAGTGAGGGTGAGTGAGGGTGTGTGAGGGTGTGTGAGGGTGAGGGTGTTGAGAGTGTGTGAGGGTGAGAGGGTGAGGGTGTGAGGGTCCGTGAGGGTGTGTGAGGGTGAGGGGTGTGGGGTTGAGGGTGTGAGGGGTGTGAGGGTTAGAAGGTGTGAGGGTGAGGGGTTGAGGGTGTGTGAGGGTGAGAGGGTGTGAGGGTGTGTGAGGGTGAGGGTGTGAGGGTGTGTGAGGGTGAGGGGTGTGAGGGTGAGGGATGTGATGGTGAGATGGTTGTGAGGGTGAGATGGTTGTGAGGGTGAGGGGTGTGAGGGTGAGGGTGAGTGAGGGTGTGTGAGGGTGAGGGTGTGTAAGGGTTGAGGGGGTGAGGGGGTGAGGGTGATGGGGTGTGAGGGTGAGGGGGTGTGAGGGTGAGGGGGTGTGAGGGTATGTGAGGGTGAGGGTTTGTGAGTGTGAGGGTGTGAGGGTGTGTGAGGGTGAGAGGGTGTGAGGGGGTGAGAGGTCTGTGAGGGTGAAGGCGTGCGAGGGTGTGTGAGGGTGAGGAGGTGTGAGGGTGAGAGGGTTGTGGGGGTGAGGGGGTGTGAGGGTGAGTGAGGGTGTGTGAGGGTATGTGAGGGTGAGGGGGTGTGAGGGTGAAGGGTGTGAGGGTGGGTGAGTGTGAGGGTAAGGGTGTGAGGGTGAGGGGGTGTGAGAGTGAGGGAGTGAGGGGGTGAGAGGGTGAGGGTGTGTGAGGGTGAGGGGGTGTGTGGTGGGGGGGTGTGAGGATGTGGGGGTGAAGATGAGGGGGTGTGAGAGTGAGGGTGTGGGGTTGTGAGGGTGAGGGTGAGGTGGTGTGAGGGTGATGGGGTGATGGTGTGTGAGGGTGAGGGGTGTGAGGGTGAGGGGGTGTGAGGGTGAGGGTGTGAGTGTGAGGGGGTGTGAGGGTGACGGGGGTGAGGGTGATGGGGTGATGATATGTGAGGGTGAGGGGGTGTGAGGGTGAGGGTGTGAGAGAGTGTTTGAGGGGTTGTGTGAGGGTGAGGGTGTGAGGGTTAGAGGGTGTGTGAGGGTGAGAGGTGTGAGGGTGAGGGGGTGTGAGAGTGAGGGGTGTGAGGGGGAGGGGGTGTGAGAGGGTGTGTGAGGGTGTGTGAGGGTGAGGGGGTGTGAGGGTGAGGGGGTGTGAGGGTGAAGGGTTGTGAGGGTGAGGGTGTGAGGGTGAGGGGATCTGAGGGTGAGGGTGAGGTGGTGTGAGGGTGATGGGGTGATGGTGTGTGAGGGTGAGGGGTGTGAGGGTGAGGGGGTGTGAGGGTGAGGGTGTGAGTGTGAGGGGGTGTGAGGGTGACGGGGGTGAGGGTGATGGGGTGATGATATGTGAGGGTGAGGGGGTGTGAGGGTGAGGGTGTGAGAGAGTGTTTGAGGGGTTGTGTGAGGGTGAGGGTGTGAGGGTTAGAGGGTGTGTGAGGGTGAGAGGTGTGAGGGTGAGGGGGTGTGAGAGTGAGGGGTGTGAGGGGAGGGGGTGTGAGAGGGTGTGTGAGGGTGTGTGAGGGTGAGGGGGTGTGAGGGTGAGGGGGTGTGAGGGTGAAGGGTTGTGAGGGTGAGGGTGGGTGAGGGTGGGTGAGGGGGTGTGAGGGTGAGGGTTCTGAGGGTGAGTGAGGGGGTGTGAGGGTGTGAGGGAGGGTGAGGGGATGTGAGGGTGAGGGGAGTTGAGGGTGAGAGGATGTGAGAGTGTGTGAGGGTGTGTGAGGGTGAGAGGGTGAGGGTGTGAGGGTCAGTGAGGGTGAGGGGTTGTGAGGTTGAGGGTGTGAGGGGTGTGAGGGAAAGGGGGCGTGAGGGTGAGGGGTGTGAGGGTGTGTAAGGGTGAGGGGTGTGAGGGTGAAGGGGTGTGAGGGGTGTGAGGGTTAGGGGGTGTGAGGGTGTGTGAGGGTGAGATGGTGTGTGAGGTGAGAGGGTGTGAGAGGGTGAGAGGGTGTGTGAGGGTATGTGAGGGTGATGGGGTGTGAGTGTGAGGGGGTGTGAGAGTGAGGGGGTGTGAGGGGGAGGGTGTGTGAGGGGGAAGGGGTGTGTGAGGGTGAGGATGTGAGGGTGAGGGGGTGTGGGGGTTTGAGGGGTGAGGGTGGGGGGGTGAGGGTGAGGGGTGTGAGGGATGTGTGAGGGTGAGGATGTGAGGGTGTGTGAGGGGGTGTTAGGGTGAGAGGGTGTGAGGGTGAGGTTGGGTGAGAGTGAGGGTGGGTGAGAGGGTGTGTGGGGGTGAGAGGATTTGAGGGTGAGGGGGCGTGAGGGGGGGGGTGAGGGTGAGGGTTCTGAGGGTGAGTGAGGGGGTGTGAGGGTTTAGGGTGTGAGGGTGAGGGAGTGAGGGAGGGTGAGGGGATGTGAGGGTGAGGGGTTGAGGGTGTGTGAGGGTGAGAGGGTGTGAGGGTGTGTGAGGGTGAGGGGTGTGAGGGTGAGGGATGTGATGGTGAGATGGTTGTGAGGGTGAGATGGTTGTGAGGGTGAGGGGTGTGAGGGTGAGGGTGAGTGAGGGTGTGTGAGGGTGAGGGTGTGTAAGGGTTGAGGGGGTGAGGGTGATGGGGTGTGAGGGTGAGGGGGTGTGAGGGCGAGGGGGTGTGAGGGTATGTGAGGGTGAGGGTTTGTGAGTGTGAGGGTGTGTGAGGGTGAGAGGGTGTGAGGGGGTGAGAGGTCTGTGAGGGTGAGGGTGTGGGGTTGTGAGGGTGAGGGGGTGAGAGGGTGAGGGGGTGTGAGGGTGAGTGAGGGTGACGGGGGTGAGGGTGATGGGGTGTGAGGGTGAGGGTGTGAGGGTGAGGGGATCTGAGGGTGAGGGTGAGGTGGTGTGAGGGTGATGGGGTGATGGTGTGTGAGGGTGAGGGGGTGTGAGGGTGAGGGGGTGTGAGGGTGAGGGTGTGAGTGTGAGGGGGTGTGAGGGTGACGGGGGTGAGGGTGATGGGGTGATGATATGTGAGGGTGAGGGGGTGTGAGGGTGAGGGTGTGAGAGAGTGTTTGAGGGGTTGTGTGAGGGTGAGGGTTTGTGAGTGTGAGGGTGTGTGAGGGTGAGAGGGTGTGAGGGGGTGAGAGGTCTGTGAGGGTGAAGGCGTGTGAGGGTGAGAATGTGTGAGGGTGAGGGTGTGGGGTTGTGAGGGTGAGGGGGTGAGAGGGTGAGGGGGTGTGAGGGTGAGTGAGGGTGACGGGGGTGAGGGTGATGGGGTGTGAGGGTGAGGGGATCTGAGGGTGAGGGTGAGGTGGTGTGAGGGTGATGGGGTGATGGTGTGTGAGGGTGAGGGGGTGTGAGGGTGAGGGGGTGTGAGGGTGAGGGTGTGAGTGTGAGGGGGTGTGAGGGTGACGGGGGTGAGGGTGATGGGGTGATGATATGTGAGGGTGTGAGGGTGAGGGTGTGAGAGGGTGTTTGAGGGGTTGTGTGAGGGTGAGGGTGTGAGGGTTAGAGGGTGTGTGAGGGTAAGAGGTGTGAGGGTGAGGGGGTGTGAGAGTGAGGGGGTGTGAGGGGGAGGGGGTGTGAGGGTGAGAGGGTGTGTGAGGGTGAGGGGGTGTGAGGGTGAGGGGGTGTGAGGGTGAGGGGTTGTGAGGGTGAGGGTGGGTGAGGGGGTGTGAGGGTGAGGGTTCTGAGGGTGAGTGAGGGGGTGTGAGGGTGTGAGGGAGGGTGAGGGGATGTGAGGGTGAGGGGAGTTGAGGGTGGGAGGATGTGAGAGTGTGTGAGGGTGAGAGGGTGAGGGTGTGAGGGTCAGTGAGGGTGAGGGGTTGTGAGGTTGAGGGTGTGAGGGATGTGAGGGAAAGGGGGCATGAGGGTGAGGGGTGTGAGGGTGTGTGAGGGTGAGGGGTGTGAGGGTGAAGGGGTGTGAGGGTTAGGGGGTGTGAGGGTGTGTGAGGGTGAGAGGGTGTGTAAGGTGAGAGGGTGTGTGAGGGTGAGAGGGTGTGTGGGGGTATGTGAGGGTGATGGGGTGTGAGTGTGAGGGGGTGTGAGGGGGAGGGGGTGTGAGGGGGAAGGGGTGTGTGAGGGTGAGGATGTGAGGGTGAGGGGTGTGGGGGTGTGAGGGGTGAGGGTGGGGGGTGTGAGGGTGAGGGGTGTGAGGGATGTGTGAGGGTGAGGATGTGAGGGTGTGTGAGGGTGAGGGGGTGTTAGGGTGAGAGGGTGTGAGGGTGAGGTTGGGTGAGAGTGAGGGTGGTGAGAGGGTGTGTGGGGTTGAGAGGGTTTGAGGGTGAGGGGGTGGTTAGGGGGTGTGAGGGTGAGGGTTCTGAGGGTGAGTGAGGGGGTGTGAGGGTTTAGGGGTGTGAGGGTGAGGGAGTGAGGGAGGGTGAGGGGATGTGGGGGTGAGGGGAGTTGAGGGTGAGAGGATGTGAGGGTTGTGAGGGTGAGGGGGTTGAGGGTGAGGGTGTGTGAGGGTGAAGGTGTGTGAGGGTGAGGGTGTGAAAGTGAGAGGGTTGTGAGGGTGAGGGGGGTGAGGGGGTGAGGGTGAGTGAGGGTGTGTGAGGGTCAGGGGGTGTGCGGGTGAGGGGGTGTGAGGGTCAGGGTGTGAGGGTGAGTGAGGGTGAAGGTGTGAGGGTGACGGGGTGTGAGGGTGAGGGTGTGAGGGAGGGTGAGGGGATGTGAGGGTGAGGGTGTGTGAGGGTGGGGGTGTGTGAGGGTGGGGGTGTGAGGGTCAGTGAGGGTGAGGGGTTGTGAGGTTGAGGGTGTGAGGGGTGTGAGGGAAAGGGGGCGTGAGGGTGAGGGGTGTGAGGGTGTGTGAGGGTGAGGGGTGTGAGGGGGTGTGAGGGTGTGTGAGGGTGAGAGGGTGAGGGTGTGAGGGTCAGTGAGGGTGTGTGAGGGTGAGGGGTTGTGAGGTTGAGGGTGTGAGGGGTGTGAGGGAAAGGGGGTGTGAGGGTGAGGGGTGTGAGGGTGTGTGGGTGAGGGGGTGTGAGGGTGTGTGAGGGTGAGAGGGTGTGTGAGGTGAGAGGGTGTGTGAGGGTGAGAGGGTGTGTGAGGGTATGTGAGGGTGATGGGGTGTGAGTGTGAGGGGTGTGAGAGTGAGGGGGTGTGAGGGGGAGGGGTGTGAGGGGGAAGGGGTGTGTGAGGGTGAGGATGTGAGGGTGAGGGGTGTGGGGGTGTGAGGGGTGAGGGTGGGGGTGTGAGGGTGAGGGGTGTGAGGGATGTGTGAGGGTGAGGATGTGAGGGTGTGTGAGGGTGAGGGGGTGTGAGGGTGAGAGGATGTGAGGGTGAGGTTGGGTGAGAGTGAGGGTGGGTGAGAGGGTGTGTGGGGGTGAGAGGGTTTGAGGATGAGGGTGAGGGGTGAGGGGGTGTGAGGGTGAGGGTTCTGAGGGTGAGTGAGGGGGTGTGAGGGTTTAGGGGTGTGAGGGTTTAGGGGTGTGAGGGTGAGGGTGTGAGGGAGGGTGAGGGGATGTGAGGGTGAGGGGAGTTGAGGGTGAGAGGATGTGAGGGTGAGGGTTGTGAGGGTGAGGGGGTTGAGGGTGAGAGTGTGTGAGGGTGAAGGTGTGTGAGGGTGTGAAAGTGAGAGGGCTTTGAGGGTGAGGGGGGTGAGGGTGTGAGGGTGAGTGAGGGTGTGTGAGGGTCAGGGGGTGTGCGGGTGAGGGGGGGTGAGGGTCAGGGTGTGAGGGTGAGTGAGGGTGTGTGACGGTGAGTGAGGGTGAAGGTGTGAAGGTGACGGGGTGTGAGGGTGAGGGTGTGAGGGAGGGTGTGAGGGAGGGTGAGGGGATGTGAGGGTGAGGGTGTGTGAGGGTGTGTGAGGGTGGGGGTGTGTGAGGGTGTGTGAGGGTGAGGGTGTGTGAGGGTGAGAGTGTGTGAGGTTGAGAGTGTGTGAGGGTGAAGGCATGAGGGTGAGTGAGGGTGAGAGGGTTGTGAGGGTGAGGGGGTGAGGGTGAGTGAGGGTGGGTGAGCTTGGTGAGGGTGAGGGTGTGTGAGGGTGAAGATGTGAGGGTGTGAGGGTGAGTGAGGGTGTGTGAGGGTGGGTGAGGGTGAGGGTGTGAGGTTGAGTGAGGGTGTGTGAGGGTGAGGATGTGTGAGGGTGAGGGTGTGTGAGGGTCCGAAGTAAATGGTGGCAGGGCAGACATTATAAGACAGAAAGAAACACAAATGTTAAGATAACAGTGCTGGAAGGGGTTGTGAGAAGGTGGAAATGGGATTAAAGGAGAAAGGCTGAAAAGTTAAGTAGGAAAGAGGCCAGAAAGGAGACACAAAGGAGTGGAATGTGTGGCGGAAACAGGGAAAAGCAGAAAAGAATGAAGATGGATCCGAGAGAGTGCAAGTTGGGTCACATGCGGTAGAAGGAAGACTCGTTAGGAGAGTGTGATGAAGCTCTCGGCATTGCTGTGGTTTGGGAAGGGGAGCGCATTCCTTTGAAGTCTGATGCGGGGGCGGGGGAGCGGCTCCCTTTGAAGTCTGATGCAGAGGCTTGTGGTGTGCTTTGGGCATGCGCCTGGCTCACATGAGCTGTACCCGATCCGCAGCAGGTCAAGACCTAAAAAAGTGAAATTGCACTTCAGAAAGAGGTTATGGGGAGATGAGGTTCACTGTTGTAGATTTCTAGTAAGGGAATTAATGGAGAAGGATATGGGGAGGAGAGCGTCAGAAAAGACTTTGGTAACCAACGCTACCAGCGCTCGAGCCGGCCCTTGCTGGGAGTCTTACACCCCCAACCATCCCCCCCCTTTTTACCCGTCCCCCCAACCCCCGAAAAAGTTGTAGTCCTATGTGGCTGGTTTCATAAGAGTCTTAGAAAAACTATTAAGACTTTGTATCAGCGTCGGATTGGTAACGTCGGCATTCGGGCAATGACCGAGGGGCCGGGGTCCGAGTTCCAGCTGAGGGCTGCTTTGAGCAGCCTGGGGGCCGATTTGGGCGGCGTCTCTGTTGTTCGGTGACACCTACAGTGGCCCAGTGGGTGTCTGAGTGGCCTTTCTGGAGGGAGATGGGCGCTCATTACCTCCCGTACAGCAGCACCAGGTAGAGGCGTCACCCCTTTTCTTTCGCTGAGTCTCCCATTAATGTAGGCATACAGAGCAGGGCTGGGGGCCTGAGCAGAAGTGGCCTCACTTGTTTTAAGGTGTGTTTCACTAGTATAAACCGATGCGTGCATTTTTTTTACCGCCCCCTCCCCCTTTTTTATGTAAAATTACGCTAAAAGCAGTGATTTGAGGGAAGGCATTATCCAAATGTGGGCCGATTTTTTATGCGTGCCGGGGCAGATTTTTAATCCCAATCCAACCCCGCTTCGTATGTATTGTTTTGCCAGCCTCCTATTGTTTACATTACATCAGAATTGTAATATTGCATTAACTCGTTTATTTTTTGCTCGGGTTATTACTGGAAGCCACAATCATTTTTAGAAACAACCGCATTTCAATTCCTAAATAAAACAGGAAGCGAGTGTGCGTGCAAGGTCGCTGAGGCTCGTTATTTCCCCGGGAATCCACTCAATGCGGTGACGCTGCCTGACGTATTTCCCGCACTCCGACACCTGAAAACATTTCCCGGCCTCACTGAGAAAGGAGTCTGAATACTTCGTCTGCCTCGGGGTCCTCAATGGCCTCCTGCATCTCGGACGCTGCCACAGCTCGGTTTTTAAACAGAAAAGCGTCTTGGTCACTGTGGTAACTCAACAGCGACGAGGAGACGTGCATGGATTACTATGGCAACCGATGACTCGCCTGGGGAATACTGCAGCGACCCTCCTGGTTGTGAAGCTCTGATAATACTTCACCCTTAAAACAACTCGGCAAATATTTTGTTCTGACAGGAAGAACACGTCACGCTTCCTAATAAACATAATCGTTGATGCTGGGTTTATGGAAAACATGATCTGGTCTGCTCAGCAGTTAAACTTCACTCTTCAAAGCAGTTGTCGAAGAGCATTAAGAAAAGTACGAGATCCTGAGTCAAAAGGCTAGAAGGTCAGAGAGCATGGGGGGGGGGGGCAGGGGGGAGGGGGGGCGAGGGGGTAAAGGCGTGACTAAAAAGAACAAAATATTCTGTAGCTATTTTTGGTCTTCCACCTTCAGGTAACTGCATGTAAAATAACACACACCTTAAATGAAAAAGAATTGGAAGTTAAACGAATCAATGAGAGATTGAGAGATGCATTATTTTACTATATGAAACCTCCATTGTTTAATGCAATCACTGCAGATGTCTTTGAATGTAACCAGGGAGCATGTCATTGATTTCTGGTTGGTGGAGTGGGGAATAGCGACTTGTGTGTTTTTACTGTTACGAGGTCACAGCATATAACACAAACGGCCTTAAATATATGCGTCCTCAACAAACCAGGGGTTCTAGCACAGCTAGGCTGCTCTTAGCTATGCACAATCGGATACAGGGTGCAGGGACTCGATGAGCATGAGAGTGGTGAAGATGGAGGGTTGAGTGGAGTGCCTTGACGAGCCAACAAGGCTTTTGTGGAAACTTTAAATGCTCTCCAGTGGCGGCTACTCCACCAGGTCTGGACTGGCCGTAGCGGGCAGTGGGGGTTTCCCCAGTGGGCTGGTTTTGGACCCCTGGGGGGTGGTTTTGTAACAGGTGGCCGGTTTTGCAGCAGTGCTGCAATTTCGGCCGCCTGTATCAAAAGCAGCAGCGGGAGTGGTGCTTTCCACTCGCACTCCCAGCCCAGGGGGGCGGTCGAGCTGATTGCCAGGGCTGGTTTCAGTTTCCAGTCCGGCCGTGTTCTCTACTAAGGTGGAGGAGTGTTGCCTCACTGATTCACAGCAGTGAAGTAAAGGAAACATAAAATGATAACTCCAATTATTATATTTTTTTGCTTTCTTCTGCTGCGGCAGCTTTCGAGTCGTGCTGCTAAGACTACAGGGGAGCAGGGGAGGAGTGGTTTGCCCACTCTTATGTGCACACAACTGTTTAGCCGACCCTCTTGAGCAGGCTAATCATTCATGCATACTTGACATCTTCTCCATGCAGGCTGTATTACAGCCTATGTAGAGAACTTGCCCAGGCCCACATTCCCTGGCTGAGTGCCGATACACAGTCCTCAGACCTATCACAACGCTGCATTGCAGCATTGTGAGTGGCTATCAGGAGGCTGGGAGGATGTGTGAGAAGTTGGCCTGATATGTGATGTTTCCAATTCTGGAACCACCTTGTATCAGTCCAAACAATCCCTTATGGTGTCTGGTTGTAAGTCAACCTTCTTGGATGAGAGCCGTGCACTGCACTTAAGGTTATCTTAGGTTTAAGGCGTAGGTCGTGCTCCTATGTATACCCCCGCTCGGGAGTACGTGAATAAACTGAGGATTACGCTGGCACTATACAATGCCAGTGTCACATAGGGCACAGACTCTTGAGTGCTGAACTTGTCAGCAAAGGTTTGGACAATAAAGTTTTCGACAAAGGTTGTTTTCTGTTCAACACTTCAGTATTTTATTCATACTTGTTGAAATTTGATATTTTCCAGTTTCATAGATTTTTTCATAGATTTTTTCAATCAGTCGATATATTTGTTCAATGTAGGAAATGGGACCCCCAGCCGGCCAGGGCTTGCGCCACAGCCAGTCAGAGACCGCCACTCCTATGTAAAGTCGACCCCTGCTCACCCTCTAGGTAACGCGGCGTGGGCAGTCAGGCCTATCTCGGAGGACATGTGTGAAGCATTTGCGCACGCACCCACCAACAACAACATCCAGGGCCTCCCACAAAAGGACTCCACACCAAGTATATATGAAAATAGTCTTTGTATTAAGAAGGACACATAGGAACACACATTGTACAAGGGACCCGAGGCACAGGCAGGGGTTACAAGGAAGAAGGTACAGGGCAGGGCCAAGGGGCCCCTGCCAGGGGTATGCACATGATGGATCACATATCCACTGCGAGCTTCCTAGAACTAGCAGTAGAACTCACTCTGACCAGGGATCACATACATGGGACATCGGGTAGTCAGGAGGGAAGGGACAAGGTACATAACACAACAGAGGCCCCCATCAGCAGGGCAACACATAATAATTCTCAGCATCACATTGATATTAGTCAGTAGGACCCCATAGGCCAGATGGCCTTCCTGGGGCAAGGGCGCCTTAGAGTCTCGATGTTCAGGGTGGGCTGCAAGGGGCCCGGGGCAAACCTAAACGTGGCAGCGGCCCACGAAGTGCTGGGCCGCTGAGGGGCTTTGATGTAGCCTTGCAGGCTCGGGGGAACAGGGGGGCAATGGTGGAGCCTCTCGGGGCTCTTGATGAGCGGGGGGAGTCCCTCTCGGGGACTCGATCTTAAGGGGCCCCACGGGCCAGGACGGAGCCTCTCGGGGCTCGGGAAAGGAACTGTAGGCAGGCGGGGCCCCCCCTTGGGGGACCCGGCATCACTGGGGGCCCTGAGGGCCTCTAAGCGCATGTGGGCTCGCGCTGGAGGGGCGGGCACCGGCAATGCGCCCCGACGCCCCGCCTCCCCTCCTGCAGCACTCACCGGTCGGCTGGCAGACGCGCTGGTCTCTCCTCGCTCTCCGGGGCTCCCTCTTGCTCCTGGGGCCCGGGGGGGGGGGAAGCGGCAGTCTCCTGGGGGGAAAGCGGGGGCGCGGAGTAGGCTCCCGCCGCTCCCTTCATTCGCTCGCTCTCTCCTTTCCGCCTCCTATGCTCCTCGGGCCGCCGTCCAATCCCAGCGCGGCCCGGGGAGACGTCAGCAGCAAGTCCCGGGTCAGCGGCCAATCCCAGCGCGGCCCGGGACAGACAACACGAAGGAACCCGGGCCGGTGGTGGTGACCTCGGGGAAACTGGCGAGGGCTAGGTTCCCTCAAGGGAGATGGCAGTTAGCGAGGTAGGCACTCGCTGGGGGTATAGAACCCCCAAAGAACAGGGCAAAAGGCCGGGTGGCACCGGCTGGAGGAAATAGTCCCCCAGGCGCTAGGACAGGGTTACGGCGCTCTGCAGGGGAAGTAGAGCACTCCCAGCGCGGGTAAACTCCATAAAGTGCTCCAGGCGCTCGAGGGCAGAAAGCAGAGCTTCCAGGCGCTAAGTAGGAAGAACAGCGCTCCCCAAGCGCTGGGGGGTCAGAGGAAAATGCTGGAGGAAGAGTAGCAGTCCAAAAACAGTCCAGGACCTCAGGTGGAGCTCAGCAGCTCCTAGAAGGGAAAAGGCCATCAGTAGTCCAGGAGTAGGGCAGGGCCCAGGGAGGCAAGCCAACCCTGAGCCCAAGCAGCAGCAGCCCCTGGTAGATTCAAGTTAAGAACAAGAACAAGTCCAGAGTGTCACAGCACCCTTTTTATACACACATTCTTGGTCTGAAGGGGCAGGCAGGGAGAGAACCAGCTGGAACTGGTTATGGGGGGATTCTTTACACTGGCCAGGCTAGGAACATCAGCCGCACCCCAGGGGGTGGAGCCAGCATTGTCTGGGGAAAACCCAGCCTCATTCATGACACTCAAACCAGACCGTCAATCCACAAGCAGACCCAGGCTCACTCCTCCCCTCACATCAGCATGCTAAACACTCCATTCACCACCGGGGCAGACCCTCCCAGATCCTGGGAGCCAGGCTCACCAGCCAGCCTCAGCCAATCATACGCCAGGCACACATTCCACAAATATGCCAACTTCTAAAAGGGGGACTTCTACACTAGACACACTCATGCCACATATACCGTTGCGCAGCACTCAATCTCACGAGTTCATACATACCAGACTTGACCCTGCACACCCTACGCATCGGGAACTACCGAGGACTCATCCATTCCCCATGTATTCCTATGGAAGGGTAGGTCGCTCTCTCTTCACACGCACTCAGAGGGGGAATCACCATCCCCAGGTTACATATACCATAAAAACTTCAGGGGCGGACCTGCCAGACGGGCCAAGTCCAACACATGCCCCTCCCAGCCCAAACGCAGGGTAGACCAATCACTACCGTGATGGACTTCCCTGCTGCAGGGCGATAAAACATGGACGCGGCCCGCACTGCCGGACACCCTCCAGTTCTACGCCACATGGACCGATAGACATACACAGACTAAAAATAATTTTAAATTTTTTTTAAAAAATGAAGACATAGGCCCAACCAGGCTACCCACCTGGTACTCCTTAGTTGTCCAGGACTAGGACCAGGCCCTAAGCCATCCAGATACCACTGGTCCCTGCTAATCCGAAGTGGGGGGCGGTAACCCCTGGCCCACAATAGCCATTCTCCACTCCCTTTCTCAGTGTAGCCACGACTACCACTATTCCTTCCACCTAGGGTCCGTACCCTCAGGCTTGCCAGAGGTCACGGGCAAAAATTGCCCCACCCTACCTCTACTTCTGAGGTTCCGCGTTCTCCCAGGAGAAACACCCTCAGAACACACTTTCCTACCAGTCTTGGAACTTCCTCCCTCCACTGGTCTTCCACCTGGGAACTAAGCGTTCAGCTCTCCCCAAGGCAAGCCGCGGCCGAGCCAGCAGGTCTTCCTTGTCCGGGATACAACTTAACATAAATTCAACAAGATGAGCCGCGGCAGCGCCAGCAGGTCTCAGTGTTCAGCTCTCCCCAAGGCAAGCCGCGGCAGCGCCAGCAGGCCTTCCTTGTCCGGGATACAACTTAACATAAATTTAACAAGATGAGCCGCGGCAGCGCCAGCAGGTCTCAAGGTTCAGCTCTCCCCAAGGCAAGCCGCAGCAGCGCCAGCAGGTCTTCCTTGTCCGGGATACAACCTAACCTAAATTCAACAAGATGAGCCGCGGCAGCACCAGCAGGTCTCAGTGTTCAGCTCTCCCCAAGGCAAGCCGCGGCAGCGCCAGCAGGTCTTCCTTGTCCGGGATACAACTTAACATAAATTTAACAAGATGAGCCGCGGCAGCGCCAGCAGGTCTCAAGGTTCAGCTATCCCCAAGGCAAGCCGCGGCAGCGCCAGCAGGTCTTCCTTGTCCGGGATACAACCTAACCTAAATTCAACAAGATGAGCCGCGGCAGCGCCAGCAGGTCTCAGTGTTCAGCTCTCCCCAAGACAAGCCGCGGCAGCGCCAGCAGGTCTCCCTTGTCCGGGATACCACTTAACATAAATTCAGCCAGGGCGACACCTGACGCCTAAAACACATTCAGCGCGGGGGGGGGGGGGGATTAAGGACAGGATTATCGTTGATTCAGAAAGCTCCCCATCCCAGAGAACTTACACTCCATGACTCAGCACACCTCAACATTCATCCACACACCGTCCCCTAGGCTGGTAAGACAGTTTTCCACCGCCTCTGATTCCTCAACCTGACCCTTGTGGCACAGGTACCATTACTCTAGGGAAGGGACAAGGACCATACACATTTGAACACAATTACGCAGCCACCACTGGATCCCACCCTTCTGGTGAATCCAGAAAACCATATTGAACTAGGGAGATTATTTACCCTCCCAAGCTAGGGACACCTAACTCACAGTGTATACACACACATTTTACCACAGAACGGACATTTAAGTAACCTTTAAAAACTTTCCACAGAACGGGTATTTCTATTAATCTAAAACATTTCCACAGAACAGACATTTAAGTAACCTCTTAAAAACAATAATCTCCTTTCTTTGCGACCATTTACAATACAGAGTTTTGTAGGGAGGCCAGTTATCGTTGTGGTACTGCGCAAACACAAGTCCGGATCCCACCGCTAGCCACAAGTGTAGGAAATGGGACCCCCGGCCGGCCAGGGCTTGCGCCACAGCCAATCAGAGACCGCCACTCCTATGTAAAGTCGACCCCTGCTCACCCTCTAGGTAACGCGGCGTGGGCAGTCAGGCCTATCTCGGAGGACATGTGTGAAGCATTTGCGCACGCACCCACCAACAACAACATCCAGGGCCTCCCACAAAAGGACTCCACACCAAGTATATATGAAAATAGTCTTTGTATTAAGAAGGACACATAGGAACACACATTGTACAAGGGGCCCGAGGCACAGGCAGGGGTTACAAGGAAGAAGGTACAGGGCAGGGCCAAGGGGCCCCTGCCAGGGGTATGCACATGATGGATCACATATCCACTGGGAGCTTCCTAGAACTAGCAGTAGAACTCACTCTGACCAGGGATCACATACATGGGACATCGGGTAGTCAGGAGGGAAGGGACAAGGTACATAACACAACAGAGGCCCCCATCAGCAGGGCAACACATAATAATTCTCAGCATCACATTGATATTAGTCAGTAGGACCCCATAGGCCAGATGGCCTTCCTGGGGCAAGGGCGCCTTAGAGTCTCGATGTTCAGGGTGGGCTGCAAGGGGCCCGGGGCAAACCTAAACGTGGCAGCGGCCCACGAAGTGCTGGGCCGCTGAGGGGCTTTGATGTAGCCTTGCAGGCTCGGGGGAACAGGGGGGCAATGGTGGAGCCTCTCTGGGCTCATGATGAGCGGGGGGAGTCCCTCTCGGGGGACTCGATCTTAAGGGGCCCCACGGGCCAGGACGGAGCCTCTCGGGGCTCGGGAAAGGAACTGTGGGCAGGCGGGGCCCCCCCTCGGGGGACCCGGCATCACTGGGGGTCCTGCGGGCCTCTAAGCGCATGTGGACTCGCGCTGGAGGGGAGGGGCGGGCACCGTCAATGCGCCCGACGCCCCGCCTCCCCTCCTGCAGCACTCACCGGTCGGCTGGCAGACGCGCTGGTCTCTCCTCGCTCTCCGGGGCTCCCTCTTGCTCCTGGGGCCCCGGGGGGGGAGTGGCAGTCTCCTGGGGGGAAAGCAGGGGCGCGGAGTAGGCTCCCGCCTCTCCCTGCATTCGCTCGCTCTCTCCTTTCCGCCTCCTATGCTCCTCGGGCCACCGTCCAATCCCAGCGCGGCCCGGGGAGACGTCAGCAGCAAGTCCCGGGTCAGCGGCCAATCCCAGTGCGGCCCGGGACAGACAACACGAAGGAACCCGGGCCGGTGGTGGTGACCTCGGGGAAACTGGCGAGGGCTAGGTTCCCTCAAGGGAGTTGGCAGTTAGCGAGGTAGGCACTCGCTGGGGGTATAGAACCACCAAAGAACAGGGCAAAAGGCCGGGTGGCACCGGCTGGAGGAAATAGTCCCCCAGGCGCTAGGACAGGGTTACGGCGCTCTGCAGGGGAAGTAGAGTACTCCCAGCGCGGGTAAACTCCATAAAGTGCTCCAGGCGCTCGAGGGCAGAAAGCAGCGCTTCCAGGCGCTAAGTAGGAAGAACAGCGCTCCCCAAGCGCTGGGGGTCAGAGGAAAATGCTGGAGGAAGAGTAGCAGTCCAAAAAGAGTCCAGGACCTCAGGTGGAGCTCAGCAGCTCCTAGAAGGGAAAAGGCCATCAGTAGTCCAGGAGTAGGGCAGGGCCCAGGGAGGCAAGCCAACCCTGAGCCCAAGCAGTAGCAGCCCCTGGTAAATTCAAGTTAAGAACAAGAACAAGTCCAGAGTGTCACAGCACCCTTTTTATACACACATTCTTGGTCTGAAGGGGCAGGCAGGGAGAGAACCAGCTGGAACTGGTTATGGGGGATTCTTTACACTGGCCAGGCTAGGAACATCAGCCGCACCCCAGGGGGTGGAGCCAGCATTGTCTGGGGAAAACCCAGCCTCATTCATGACACTCAAACCAGACAGTCAATCCACAAGCAGACCCAGGCTCACTCCTCCCCTCACATCAGCATGCTAAACACTCCATTCACCACCGGGGCAGACCCTCCCAGATCCTGGGAGCCAGGCTCACCAGCCAGCCTCAGCCAATCATACGCCAGGCACACATTCCACAAATATGCCAACTTCCAAAAGGGGGACTTCTACACTAGACACACTCATTCCACATATACCGTTGCGCAGCACTCAATCTCACGAGTTCATACATACCAGACTTGACCCTGCACACCCTACGCATCGGGAATGTTAGACGGGGACCCGGAGGGTCGGCCGAGCACAGGGGGAGAGGCCTCCGGCGAGGGCCCTCTCCGGTAATCGTACAGACAGGTAACTTCCCCCCCACAGATAGACACCACACAGAGATGAGTCTGCACACTTTTATATATCTTTTCAAGCAAGGTGATGAGCGGTACAGGGAACCCAGGATACGAGGATCCTGACAATTCTAGTCTCTTTGGGGATAGGGGGTAGCGGGACAGTCTGCGTACCGGTCTGGTACAGAAGCAGCAACCGTTGGAGCTCACAATCCTCGAGCTGGAAGGTTCGTAAAGATGGCCCGCGGCAGCGCCAGCAGGCTTCGAAGATGGTTCACGATGAGGAGGGCCGCGGCAGCGCCAGCAGGCTTCGAAGATGGTTCACGACGAGGAGGGCCGCGGCAGCGCCAGCAGGCCTTGAAGATGGTTCACGACGAAGAGGGCCGCGGCAGCGCCAGCAGGCCTTGAAGATGGTTCACGACGAAGAGGGCCGCGGCAGCGCCAGCAGGCCTTGAAGATGGTTCACGACGAGGAGGGCCGTGGCAGAGCCAGCAGGCCTTGAAGATGATCCACGAGAAGGAGCCGCGGCAGCGCCAGCAGGCCTCCAAGGATGAATTCGTCTCGGTGTCTCTCGACTCCAGGATACAACTGCCTTCCTGCTCTGGAGCTGCCCCTGTTATAGGTCTGGCGCCCTTTGATGTCCGGACCCTCGCACTTGGAGGTCGGGAGGTCCGGGATGAGGGAGTTCAGACACCCAGCAGGGGGGTGGAGCCAGCGCCCAGGGAGGCTGGGGGCGATCGACACCTGGCAGAGGGGAGCCATCACCACTCCTCCTTCCATTGACCTGCCAAGTGGTCTCTTCGCCCCCTGGGCAGATGGTGGTGCCTCGATGTCGGGGCCTGGCCAGGCCCGGGGTGGAGGTCGATCCGAGGCCACGCGGCCTGGTCGTGTAGTGTCCAAAATGGCGGCTGGGCCGGGGGCAGTGGTCCTGGAAGGGGCACGGGCCAGCCAATGCCGGGTTGTTCAGGAGCTGGGGTTCCGTCGGGGACGGACCGTGGGTGGCCCCGGCGGGTTGCCGGGATAGTTCTTGTTCTGGAAACAGGAGGAGCAGGGGTCCGTGCCTCGCCATGCGGGAACGGATCGGGCCTTCTACGAGGCCTGTCCAACATGCGTCCCCCCCAGCTGAAGGCAGGGAGAGTCACCCATCCTCTTGGGTTCTCTCCTCGCCGAGGCGGAAGAAGCGGGACAGGCCGTCTGCGTTGGCGTGGTCCGGGCCGGGGCGATGCTCCACAGTGAAATCCATCCCCTGCAGGGAGATGGACCAACGCAACAGTTTCGGATTTTCTCCCCGCATCTGCATCAGCCATTGCAGGGGTCGGTGATCTGTTTGCACCCGGAAGTGTGTGCCGAAGAGATAGGGCCGGAGCTTCTTGAGGGCCCACACTACGGCGAAGGCCTCCCGCTCGATGGTGCTCCAGCGCTGTTCTCGGGCCAGCAGGCGTCGGCTGATGAAGGCCACTGGTTGATCAACCCCCTCGGTGTTGAGTTGGGAGAGGACGGCCCCCACGCCATGATCTGAGGCGTCCGTCTGTACTATGAATTCCCGGCTGTAGTCGGGGGCCTGGAGCACGGGGGCGGTGCACATGGCGGACTTCAATTTGTCGAAGGCTGCCTGACATTCAGGAGTCCAGTTGACTGTCTTGGGGTTCTTTTTGGACGTGAGTTCTGTGAGGGGCCCCACAATGCTGCCATAGTCTTTTACAAAGCGCCGGTAGTACCCGGTGAGCCCCAAGAAGGCTCTGACCTCTGTTTGGGTGACCGGAGGCTCCCAGGCCTAGATGGCAGCGATCTTGAGCTGGAGGGGGGCCACCAGACCGCTTCCCACTTGGTGTCCCAGGTAGGTCACGGACCCTTGGCCAATCTGGCACTTGCTGGCTTTGATGGTGAGCCCGGCCTGCCGGAGGGCGTTCAGGACCTCCCGGAGGTGGTGGAGGTGTTCTGTCCAGTGGCGACTGTACACAGCAATATCGTCCAGATAGGCGGCGCTGAATTCCTCAAGCCCCGCCAGTACCTTGTTCACGAGTCTCTGGAAGGTGGCGGGGGCGTTTTTCATGCCGAATGGCTTCACCTTGAAGTGGTAGTGGCCATCCGGGGTAGAGAAGGCAGATCGCTCCTGGGCCCCTGGGTGAGGCCGATCTGCCAATAGCCCGCTGTCAAGTCGAAGATGCTCAGGTAGCGGGCGGCCCCCATGCGGTCAATCAGCTCATCTGGGGAATGGGATGAGCGTCTGTCCTGGTGACGGCGTTCAGACCCTGATAGTCTACACAAAACCTGAGCTCGGGGGCGACACACGGGGCGGCGGCCTTGGGGACCAGTACGACCGGGCTGGCCCAGGGGCTGTCGGAAGGCTCGATCACTCCCAGAGCTAGCATTTTGGAGACTTCCGTCTGGATGCAGGCGCGTACTCGATCCGGTACTCGGTACGCCCTGTGTTGGATAGGGGGGCTATCCCCGGTATCAACGTCGTGAAGGCACCAGGGGGTGACCCCAGGGATGAGGGAAAACAGGTCGGCAAATTGGAGCAGAAGGTCTTGACAGTCTTGGTGTTGCGCTGGGGACAGGGCATCGGAGAGGTTGACCCCTTCCACGGAGCCGTCCTTCTCGAGCGTTTTCAGCAGGTCAGGGAGGGGCTCGGAGTCTTCTTCAGTCCCACTGTCGGTAGCCATCAGGAGGCTAAGTTCCGAGCGCACAAAGTGGGGCTTGAGTCTATTGGCGTGGAGGACACGTAGGGAGTTCCGGGGTGACTCCATGTCGATCAGGTAGGTGACTGGTCCCTTGCGCTCTACTACTTTGAAGGGTCCCATCCATTTGTCCTGGAGGGCGCAAGGTTCAACCGGGGACATCACCCAGACCTGTTGTCCCGGCTCGAACTCGATGGATGAGGCATGCTGATCATATCATCGCTTCATGTCCTCTTGGCTGGCTTCGAGGTTGGCCTTGGCAAGTTCCCTAAATCGCCGGGTCTGGTTACGGAGGGTCAAGAGGTACTTGTATACATCCGGGGGAGTCTTCTGAGGGGCCACCTCCCACCCTTCTTTGACCAGGCTGAGGGGGCCCCGGACGGGGTGTCCATACAATAGTTCGAACGGACTGAAGCCCAGGGATTTCTGGGCGACTACCCTGTAAGCGAACAGGAGGCACGGGAGCAGCACGTCCCATTGGCGACGTAGAGGTTCTTCCAGGCCCATGATCACCCCCTTGAGGGTGCGGTTAAACCGCTCTACCAGACCGTTTCCTTGCGGGTGATAGGGGGTCGTGAATTTGTAGGTGACCCCGCACTGTTGCCATAGGGACTTCATGTACTTGGAGATAAAGTTCGTGCCCCTGTCACTGACGACTTCCCGGGGGAAGCCCACCCGCGAGAAGATCCCCATCAGGGCTCGGCCCACCACAGGGGCCGTCACGGTCCGAAAAGGAATGGCCTCAGGATAGCGGGTGGCGTGGTCCACCAGGACCAGGATGAACCGGTGTCCCTGCGCTGTCCGGGGCTCCTGGGCCCCCACAATGTCTATTCCCACCCGCTCAAATGGGGTGGTGACGATGGGGAAAGGTTGCAGGGGTATTTTGAGTTTTTGGCCGCTCTTTCCGCTGGCCTGGCAGGTGGGGCAGGCCCGGCAGTGGTTTGCTACATCGTTCCGCATCTTCGGCCAGTAGAAGTGGGTCACCAGGCGGCTGTACGTCTTGTCTTGCCCCAGGTGCCCGGCAAGAGGCACATCGTGCGCCAGGTTCAAGAGGAAGTCCCTGAAGCTCAGGGGGACCACCAGCACCCGGCTGGCTCCCAGCTCGGCAATCTTTTGCTCACTGTAGAGCAGCTTGTTGTCCCAATAAATCCAGTGGGCCCCAGAGGTATCTCCTGCGCTCTGGACTAGGGCTTGTTGTCGGAGTCCCTCGAGGGAGGGACACGCTCTTTGCTCCTGTCGGAATTGTTCCTGAGTGGGGCCACCCTCTTGACGCCACTGGGCCAGCTCTGGGAGGTCTCGGAGTCGATCAAGTTCTTCCTCGCTGGACTCCGGTGGACCGGGCTCCGGTGTTGTTTCTTCGGTGACGATCGGCGGAGGAGGTTCCGGCCATTCCGGTTCCTCGGGGCTGGAGATGACGCGGGCGGCCATGGACCGGGTCGTTACACAGACCCATTCAGGGAGGCCAAGCATTCCCAGGTGCTCCCTTCGCTCAACGGCTGACCAGGGGGAACTTTCGAGGTCGTTCCCCAGGAGGCAGTCTACTGGGGCATCGTCGCGGACAGTCACTTTTAGCATGCCGGACACCCCTCCCCACTCGAAGGGGACGCAGGCCATCTGGCACAGGCTTTCGGAGTTGTCGGCCGACCGCACTGGACACAGTACATTTGGTAGGATCTGGTCAGGGGTCACCAGATGGCAGCGGACTGCGGTCACACTGGCCCCTGTGTCGCGGAGGGCTTCAGCCCGGTGTCCATTAATGGTGACCCACTGGCTGTACTTTTGCGTGTTGGCGGGGAGGGGTGCCCGCAGGACCATGTCTCTCTCCCCTAGACAGACCAGGGACATGGCAGCGGGTTCCCACTCAGGCTGGTGTGGCTCGTACTCTTTGGCGTCTTCTTGGGCCGGCTCTTCTCCCAGGGCGGAGGCGGCGACCTGGCGGGTCATGGGGCTCTGGTTTTTCGGGCAGTTGGGATCATTGGCGTAGTGGCCGGGTCGTTGGCATCGGTGGCAGGTAACGTTGGCGCGGAACCCTGGTCGCGTTGGGGGGCTTCCTCTTCCGGCCGGGGGCGGGGTGTTGCTGGTGGTGGCACCGTGACGGTGTCCCTGCCCCGACCCTGGCCTCCTCCTCCCCCCCCGGGGGCGGTGGGGCCCTTGGGAGGCCCTGTTCTGTTCGCTGGGCCAGCTTCGAGGGACTCGTGTGCTCTCCCATCGGGCTGCTTCGATGGCGAGTTTCCGAGCTTCAGTCAGTTTACTATCAAGGAGGTGCTGCCTGAGTTCGACGAAGGAATTATTGGAGAGATGCCCCCATACAATAAGGTCGAACAATTGCTCGTAGGTGGTCACCTGGCTGCCCTTGATCCATCCCTCGAAGGCTCGGCTAAAGAAGTTCACGTACTCCACCCAGGTTGTACCCGGCATTCGTTTGCAGTCGCGAAACCTCTGGCGGTACATCTCGGACGTGAGCCCATATCGAGTGAGGAGGGCGGCCTTCATGTGGTCGTAGGATGTCATCTGATGGGAGTTGCAGCAGGGCGTCTCGCCCTTCGTTGACGAACCTCCCCCATAACCCAGCTCCCCAGTCGCTCCGTGGGATTCGGTGGGAGGTCATTGCTACTTCGTAGGCTTTAAACCATTGCTGGATATCATCGTTCCGGTAATATTCCCTGATGACATCCTTGGGGATGTGGACCTTGGGGTCCGTAGGGGCAGGGGGGCTCTGGTGCCCAGAGACTCCGAGGTCTTTGTTCTGCCGCCGAATTTCTAGTTCCTTCAAGTTGCGCTCATGCTCGTAGGCTAGTCTTTTCTCTTCCAGCTCCCTCTGACTCTTTTTCTCTTCTCGCTCCTCTCGGAGCCGTAAGTGTCCTAGTGTTATTTTTTGTTCTGCCAGTTTGAGTTCTCCAGCGAAGCGAAGTCGAGCCAGCTCCAATTCGTGGGGCCGGCTCTTCTCCCGTTCTCGGGCCTCTTCGGACGAGAGGCCCGGTCTTCTTTCCTCTGTGGGAGCGGTACTCGTTTCTGTGGTCTCGAGGCTTTGATTTTGGGGTGGGGATGTTTCCGTATCCACCCAAGACTCTAAGGCGTGTTTGAGGTCATCTTTCGTGCTCAGTCCTGTGGTAGCAATGCCCAGTTCTATACAGAATTGTTTTAGTTCCTTGTGGCTGAATTCTTCTAGCTTCTCCATCAGGAATTTTTCTGTTGTTCCACTTTCCTTTGTCGTCATGGTGGCTGTGTGTCGTGGGGTGAGTTACTCTCTGTACGATTATGCGTCGGCTCGGATCGCGCCGCTGGCCACCAATGTTAGACGGGGACCCGGAGGGTCGGCCGAGCACAGGGGGAGAGGCCTCCGGCGAGGGACCTCTCCGGTAATCGTACAGACAGGTAACTTCCCCCCCACAGATAGACACCACACAGAGATGAGTCTGCACACTTTTATATATCTTTTCAGGCAAGGTGATGAGCGGTACAGGGAACCCAGGATACGAGGATCCTGACAATTCTAGTCTCTTTGGGGATAGGGGGTAGCGGGACAGTCTGCGTACCGGTCTGGTACAGAAGCAGCAACCGTTGGAGCTCACAATCCTCGAGCTGGAAGGTTCGTAAAGATGGGCCGCGGCAGCGCCAGCAGGCTTCGAAGATGGTTCACGATGAGGAGGGCCGCGGCAGCGCCAGCAGGCTTCGAAGATGGTTCACGATGAGGAGGGCCGCTGCAGCGCCAGCAGGCTTCGAAGATGGTTCACGACGAGGAGGGCCGCGGCAGCGCCAGCAGGCCTTGAAGATGGTTCACGGCGAAGAGGGCCGCGGCAGCGCCAGCAGGCCTTGAAGATGGTTCACGACGAGGAGGGCCGCGGCAGCGCCAGAAGGCCTTGAAGATGATTCACGAGAAGGAGCCGCGGCAGCGCCAGCAGGCCTCCAAGGATGAGTTCGTCTCGGTGTCTCTCGACTCCAGGATACAACTGCCTTCCTGCTCTGGAGCTGCCCCTGTTATAGGTCTGGCGCCCTTTGATGTCTGGACCCTCGCACTTGGAGGTCGGGAGGTCCGGGATGAGGGAGTCCAGACACCCAGCAGGGGGGTGGAGCCAGCGCCCAGGGAGGCTGGGGGCGATCGACACCTGGCAGAGGGGAGCCATCACCACTCCTCCTTCCATTGACCTGCCAAGTGGTCTCTTCGCCCCCTGGGCGGATGGTGGTGCCTCGATGTCGGGGCCTGGCCAGGCCCGGGGTGGAGGTCGATCCGAGGCCACGCGGCCTGGTCGTGTAGTGTCCAAAATGGCGGCTGGGCCGGGGGCAGTGGTCCTGGAAGGGGCCCGGGCCAGCCGATGCCGGGTTGTTCAGGAGCTGGGGTTCCGTCGGGGACGGACCGTGGGTGGCCCCGGCGGGTTGCCGGGATAGTTCTTGTTCTGGAAACAGGAGGAGCAGGGGTCCGTGCCTCGCCATGCGGGAAGGGATCGGGCCTTCTACGAGGCCTGTCCAACAGGGAACTACCGAGGTCTCATCCATTCCCCATGTATTCCTATGGAAGGGTAGGTCGCTCTCTCTTCACACGCACTCAGAGGGGGAATCACCATCCCCAGGTTACATATACCATAAAAACTTCAGGGGCAGACCTGCCAGATGGGCCAAGTCCAACATTCAGCAATTGTATATCCAACTTATATTTCAAAAGAATACATTCCGTCTATTTCAATGCATTTCGGCCGCTTGGCCTTCATCGGGGAAATCTGTGGAACAAAGATAGTATCTATCACTATGCTGTACAAGCGATTACATATTGCAGTATAAAAACCAAAGAAAATACCAATGCTCAAACTCGAACATAATGCATATTATACAGTGGCTGACACGATTTTCAGGAGCGAGTTTATAGTGCCTGGTTACTATGTATCCCTGAGTTTACGCGCTGACCTGTCAGTTAATTGCTATAATCTACGTAATGAAACAAACATACTGCCAAAGTTATATTAACGTACCCGCTGATTACCACATGTCCCTGAGGGTTCATATACAATGCTTCAGAGCTGGGCTCAAGTAGTTGGCTGAGAACGCATCTAAATCGCTTGATAAAGTGGATACTTTACGCGCAGTCTAAGATCTTACCGGGAATGTTTTGGTGACTGAATTGCAAACCGCGCTGGGGTCGACTCCTCTCTTCGCGGGAAAAGTTGGCGTGTGACGTATGTGGGTGGGACTCTTATGATACTAAAACGCGCGCGTTAGTTAAAGGGCCCGGCTATGAATTGTGTAGTTAAACTCCTGTGTGATACGTTCGGGGCGAAACAATAGACCACTATAAATAATAGTATGTAATCTTAGTCAAACAGTACAAGTATGCAGCACCATAATTACATCATTGCAAATTACAAGTAACAACTAAATTCTGTCCGTTCATTAATGCCATGAGGGCGTAGAGTCTGTAAATAGAATATCCAATGGTTTTCACGTTTTAGCGAGGCTTTTCTGTTGTCAGTTTCTTCATTCTTTTCTACCACTTCCAATATGCATGCTTTGATTTGGTTAATCTGGTGGTTATGTTCGATAAAATGTGTGGCAACGGCTGACTTTAGCACTTTTGTCCTTATATTACTTTTATGTTCGGTTAACCTGGTCTTGAGTTTGCGCTCAGTCTGTCCAACATAGGCTTTGCCACAAGGGCATTTCATCATGTATATAATGTTTTTTGTATCACAAGTGCCATTAACACATAACTTAATCTTGTTTCCCCTCATGGGGTGGGTGATGGTGTTACCTTCCATGATGTTATTGCAATTACTGCAGTTTCTACACGGGATGGTTCCTTTGAATGTTACTTGAGGTTTCATGGCCTTAGGTGTTTTGATGATTTCTCCTATGTTTTTGGCTCTTGAAAATGCGAACAATGGTTCCTCACCAAATATCTTGTTAAAGTCAGGTTCAGATTGTAACATCCGCCAATGTTTTTTAATGATTTTCTTGAATTGGGGGCTGGCTGTGGAGTATTTACTTACACATGTGATTCTATCAGTCTTTTTGCTTTTTTGTGAAGAAAGAAGAATTTTTCTATCTTTGAGTGTCGCTCTTTCTAGAGCTCCTTGTAGTATCTCGTTAGGATATCCTCTTTTTTTGAATTTGTTCAACATAATTTGCATTTGTGTCTTTGATTCTTCAGGGTCTGAGACAATTCTTTTCACACGAAGAAGTTGTGAGTACGGAAGGTGTTGTTTGAGGGGGGTTGGGTGGAAGCTCTGGTAGGCAAGAAGATAGTTACGATCTGTGGTCTTGGTGTGAAGGGTAGTTTCAAATTTGTCACCTATTTTTCTTACTGTTACATCTAGGTAATTAATTTGGCTCTCATGAATTACGTGGGTGAATTGTATCCTTTGGTCAATTCGATTGAGTTGTTGGATGTTAGTAATCAGGCGTTCTCTGGTATCTTTCCACAAAATGAAAATATTGTCAATGTAACGTAAATATAGACGTAACCCCAATTGCCATTGGTCATTTTGTAGGATGTGGTTATTCTCATATTGATGCATAAAAATGTTCGCGTACGCTGGGGCTGCCGGATTTCTCATGGCAGTTCCCGACTTTTGTAAAAACCCCTTGTCCTCCCATTTAAAATAACTATGCATCAAAGTGAAATTGAGTAGTTCCAAAAGAAATACTTTCATGTTTTCTTCATATTCCATCTGAAGAAGTGCTTCTTCTACTGCCTCTAACCCCAGTAGGTGGGGTATAGAGGTATACAACGCTTAGACGTCAATAGTACACAAGAGTATTTCTTTATTGGTTTCAAGTTTGATGTTATCTAGTTTAGTCAAAAAATCTGTAGTGTGACACCTCCCTGTGACAGGAAAGCCTTTGTCCAGGCCTCCTCTGCTGAGTTTCGGTCAGCAGCAGGAGGTCAGACATGTGTCTGTGGCAGAAGCATCCATTTTGTGGATCTGAGGCTCCTTTTAAAATCAACCGCGTTTCAGCAAAGTAACATGTCTTCTCCCTCTAGAAGGGTGGAATGCTACCCCCGTCGCCAGAACTGGCGAGGGGCTAGTATTCCAATTCGTATGACACCTTACACGACATGTTTTGATAAAGCCAAACCAAAGTTGCTATATAACCGCGAGGATTATAAGGCACTTTATAGTATATGGTATGGCATTATCCCAGAACAGCTTAGGGAGTTGTTCCCGACAGCTGCAGACAGGCTCAGCTCATGCCAGAGCTCCATCTCACATTAAACCACGCACTCTGCCTCCAGGATTGATAAGGCCTTCCATAGGAGTGACTCACAGGTTTATATGTGTCCAGATCAGTGTTCCCCCTAACCCGCGCGCCTGGGCGCCCGCGCACGTTTAAGGCACTGAGCGCGCAGTGCCTCTTGTGAAGCGCGCACACGTTCTGGCCGCCGCCCGCTTTCATAACGCGAGCGGCGAAAAACGGCAATTTACTGGTTGCCTGAGGCCTTACAAATGCCCTCAATCAGCCCGCAGCCTCTCTCTATTCAGAAAAGCCACGCATCAATTCCAAAAGCATTACGTGTGTTTTACACGTCATGCTTTTGTACTTGCTGCATTTCTTTTCTAAATAGAGCGCAGCTGGGTGCTGATTGTGGCCCATTGTGAAAATATTGCTGTTAATGGCAGCACATGAGGGTGCTGCCATTAACAGCAATACTTTCACAACGGCCCGCAATCAGCACCTAGCCGTGGTCTATTAAGAAAAGGAATGCAGCAAGTCCAAAAGCATGACGTGTAAAGCACACGTAATGCTTTTGAACTTGATGCGTGGCTTTTCTGAATAGAGAGAGGCTGCGGGCTGATTGAGGGCATTTGTAAAGTAGGGGGGGGGGCACTTGAGGGCAGCAAGGCCCGGTTTACCGGCCTGGAGTACCACTGCACCCAAATACCTTAACTGTAAAGTAGTGTTTAGGGTGTTTAAATCTGTGACGCACACTTGCTCTAATGTATATGATTCCGAATTTAGCTTTAAAAGTTTAGCCACACGTCGTGTGTATGTATGATTGTGTGTGTATATCCATCTCCTACTGGCGGTCACAAATACGTTAACTGTGTAGCTTCTGTGCGCCGGACCATTACACTGTGGCAGCTCACTTTACGGGTGTGACATTTTAAAGTAATACAGCCTGCCTGGCTGTGATCGCTGTGTGTCTCACAGCCTCTCCCGAGGATTGCATAGAAATCAGGCTTCCATGCCACTACTAACTGCGGCGGCTAGAGTCCGAAAGTCAGCTGACTAATTAATTTATGGTATGGCCCGACGGACGCAGCTGAGCTCTGTGTTAGGGCCTCTCACATCCTGTTTTATAGTCAGTCCTGTGATTCTGCCGTCTGAACACAAGTCCTTGCTCTTTTTTTTTTTTGCTGGTAATTCTTATAGGAGCCATGTGAGTCCTGCTTTCTATATGTCGGCTTTTAACTCTGTTATTCACCTCACTCCAAGTGACCTCGTCATGTACAACAATCACCACCCGGTAAACGTGATTTGTTTAATTCTCCTTGTTTCACATATGCTCCTTATCTTTTATTTTGGCATTTTTTCCACGTTTTTATCCTTATTCGCCAATACATTGTGCCATTCAAAATGTACACGTTTATTATATGATCAGCATTGTACAAGAGAAGCAATTAAATAGCAATAGAATAAAACACATACTTCCTATAACTTTTATGAAATATGTAAGTAAAGAAGACTTGGTGTCAAGAACAGGAGAATGGGCACGGCTTCAATGCTATGCATGTGAAGTGATGCCCACCCTCTTTCAAAGCAGCCAAGATTATGTGTGAAATTTTGATATTTTCATTATAATTATGAGTTACCCACGCAGGCGTTTGCAGCAGTTTTAAAATCTTCTTAGAGTTTCTCATTGCTCAAATAGGTCTAATTTCTGATATTTATACGTTTCCCTCGTCTTCATTGCTTGTTTTTTTTTCTCGCAAGAAAGTGTCACTCATAGTTGTTGAAATGTCACTCATAATTATCCTGAAATTGTGAAAATGTCACACATAGCAATCTGAAACCTTGGCAGCTATGTGGGGGAGAGAGGGGCTGAGGACCCCCGGTACCACAGCTGTGTTGAGGAGATGCATGGAGCAGTAACGCTACAGATCCCACACACACAACACACCCTACGGCTGGACGGGCTCCAGCTGCAGCCCAAACCCCCTTCTGACCACCCACACCCTTCCAAACTCGGGGACACCGGAGCAGCCTCGTCACACCCACTGGAACAAGCAGGAACAACCCCACCCCACGGTGCCACCCGTCGTCGCACCCGGGAACTGTTTGGATTGACACGCAAAACAAAGTGAAACAAGGCATGATGTGTAGGAATCTGCAGTCTGCCATCAGATGTCGGCGAGCATCCAGTACGGTTACAACAAGCGTATAAATATGAAAGCCCACACATGAGACTTCGAGGAGTTTGCAGAGAAGGACAACCATTGCACAAGATCTAGGATGACTCCTGTCTAAATCTCCAAACATGTCCAGCAATACATCGAACAACATGTGTACAGGACAGGTGATGCCAGGCCTTTCCTCGCACTTTGGAACGTGGCGCTTCAGCAACCATGAAGAAGTTAAAGAGACTTCTGGGCAGTACCAATTTACAAACCTAGCGTGCACAGACAGGAGTGCAACATTTTAATCTATGCTAGATGAACACTTCTGAGTTCCCATGCTACCATTTTGTTTGCTGGAGGCTTTTCTCCAAAAGGGGATTGGGCATTGGGGAAGCCAAAATAACTCAGTTTTCTGCTGCAGCACACTAGCACCAAGCACGTTTTCACATCATGACCAGCCTAAAGCGGTCCCAGACTGATAGAGCAGTTGCTAGTGTGGCAAAGGCTATTGGTGCAGATGTATCTTCCAAAGCCCGCTCCGATGATTTTTATGAGACGTTTCAGGTCACAGAATGGCACTTTAGGGTCTTCAGCAATGTCTCCTGTTGGGCCGCCATGTAGTGAAAGTTCCCATCATATTTCTTCCACCCCCGGTGTTCCTAAGATGGGAGTTCGGGCCAGGATTGCTGACTGGCCACCTCGAAAGGATAAATAAGTAAATGCAAGCCGTAAGGCAGTCATTTGCAGAAATTTCTTTGTCATCCCCACGAAGGCTAAGAATCGTTCCGCCGTTAGACATGTTACCAAATTACACTGGCACAGAAGCTGTCCTTTCAAATTGAATTACTATCGGCAGTTTCCCTTTATGTGATATATTTTATTTGTACTGTATTGTTTTCTCTTGAAATATATTTCATCTCTTGGTATCAGAGTACTTAAGGAACATGTTTTATATTTATTTGTAAAAGACAGTATATCCCATTAACCAATTCTAGAGGCAAAGCTCATCGTACTCAAAGATAGCGGTATTTGTCATACTCCAAGTAATTCTAGTAATTATTTTGAAAGAAGATGCAGCAGTTATTATAAACAAGCACTGGCGTTGCCAATAGGTCTCGCAGTAGGAAAGTTTGAGCTATTGGTTGTGTAAATGACAAAGCCCTTTATGTATTCTAAATGATAACAGTGAAAGGCATTGTTATTTGCCATTGTAATAGTTCCACCTGTCGTACTGCACGATCAATTGGCAACGTGAGTGTTGTTCGTGTGTGAGTGGCGTTGTGTGTGTGAGTGGCGTTGCGTGTGTGAGTGGCGTTGCGTGTGTGAGTGGCGTTGCGTGTGTGAGTGGCGTTGCGTGTGTGAGTGGCGTTGCGTGTGTGAGTGGCGTTGCGTGTGTGAGTGGCGTTGCGTGTGTGAGTGGCGTTGCGTGTGTGAGTGGCGTTGCGTGTGTGAGTGGCCTTGCGTGTGTGAGTGGCATTGCGTGTGTGAGTGGCGTTGCGTGTGTGAGTGGCGTTGCGTGTGTGAGTGGCGTTGCGTGTGTGAGTGGCGTTGCGTGTGTGAGTGGCGTTGCGTGTGTGAGTGGCGTTGCGTGTGTGAGAGGTGTTGCCTGTGTGTGAGGCGTTGGCTGTGTGATTTGTGTTGCCTGTGTGAGTGGCGTTGCCTGTGTGAGTGGCGTTGCCTGTGTGAGTGGCGTTGCATGTGGCAGTGGCGTTGCATGTGGCAGTGGCGTTGCATGTGTGCGTAGTTGAGTGGTGTTGCGTTGTTTAGTGGCGTTGCATGTGTGAGTGGTGTTGCATGTGTGAGTGGCGTTGCATGTGTGAGTGTTGTTGCGTAGTTGAGTGTCGTTGCGTAGTTGAGTGTCGTTGCGTAGTTGAGTGTCGTTGCGTAGTTGAGTGGTGTTGCGTTGTTTAGTGGCGTTGCATGTGTGAGTGGTGTTGCATGTGTGAGTGTCGTTGCGTAGTTGAGTGGCGTTGCATAGTTGAGTGGCGTTGCATAGTTGAGTGGCGTTGCATAGTTGAGTGGCATTGCGTAGTTGAGTGGCGTTGCGTAGTTGAGTGTCTTTTAGTAGATGAGTGGCGTTGCGTAGATGAGGGTGAGGTGTTGAGGGTGAGTAAGGATGAGTGAGAGTGAGGGTGAGTGAGGTGTTGAGGGTGAGTGAGGAGTTGAGGGTGAGTGAGGAGTTGAGGGTGAGTGAGGTGTTGAGGGTGAGTGATGGTGAGGTGTTGAGGGTGAGGTGTTGAGGGTGATTGAGGTGTTGAGGGTGAGTGCGGGTGAGGAGTTGAGGTGGAGGCGTTGAGGGTGAGTGAGGGTGAGTGTGAGGTATTGTCATTGAGTGTGAGTGTGAGTGAGGGGGTGTGAGGGTGATGGGGTGTGATGGTGAGGGTGTGTGAGCGTGAGGGTGTGTGAGTCTGAGTGTGAGTTATTGTCATTGAGTGTGTGTGAGTGTAAGTGAGGGGGTGTGAGTGTGTGAGTGTGAGGGTGAGGAGTTGAGGGTGAGTGCGTGTGAGGGTGACTGTGGAGTTGAGGGTGAGTGAGGTGTTTGAGGGTGAGTGAGGATGAGTGAGGAGTGAGTGTGAGTTAGGGTGAGGGGTTGAGGGTGGGTGAGGGTGAGGGGTTGAGGGTGAGTGAGGATGAGTGAGGATGAGTGAGGGTGAGTGAGGGTGAGTGAGGATGAGTGAGGATGAGTGAGGGTGAGTGAGGGTGAGTGAGGGGTTGAGGGTGCATGCTATTTAGAAAACAAAAATATGCTATTCCCTCAAAGTTATTACTAGCAAAATACTGGTAGTACGTGTGAGTGAAAACCGCAAGTGTAGTTTGCACAAAGCTCTAAAATAGCACTGGAAACAAAGAAAACAAGTGAAAGCAAGTTACGGTACCATAAAGTGGGTTTGAACTTTCATTTAATGTTCTTCCCGAAATGTGCTCCAGGCAACACGTTAATCTCTTTGTACGCCGTGTTTGTGCTGCACATTTGGAGGCTTAACAAAAACATGCTAGTTGGGGCAGAGCAACTCCATCGCTGCCGTACCAAAATGGTTAAAGGGACTGTAAGAAGGGGCGGTGCAAGGAAAACAAACTGCGACGTGCTGAAGGAGACTGTAAATAAAAAAAATTCTAATGAAAAGAAGCGGGACAGGTATAAATTACAACAAACTGTTGTCCAGCACCACAGCATTTATATTGGAAATACTGTGCTTCTGTCAGACGGTGGTCAGAGGGCGGAAACAGCAGGGGTCCCGGACAAAAAAACAAGCGTTAAGAGCGGCCGGGAAACTGAAAGCACGGCCGGCCAGCCATGATTAATTAGGGGAGGAGAAGCCGCTGAGCGCACGCTGGGCGAAGCCCTTTGATGTGCTGGTGGCAAGAAAGTGCATCATTTTCGAAGAACTGCCGCTTTAAATATGTGACTACATAAAGGATGAAGGCGGAAAAGAAAGTTCTCTCTTTCTGACTTCGGCTCCAGGTGGCGTTAGAGTCTTACACTTGTATATGCAACTGTTAAAGTAAATGGCAGAAATAAAACAATTATCTCGCATCTATACAGAGCTGAACTTTCTAATTTGCGAAAAGTCTCCTAGAAGCCAGACGTGCCGTGTAGTACAGATACTTGGAGAGGTCGCTGCCATTGGGAGATAAGAAAAGCTGACTGTATTTATAGACTACAGTGCAGATGATAGCTAGTGCTTAGCTCAAAATAAATGTTTTATTTTTCAAAAAGATCTTTTAAAACTTAGAATGTCGGGATTTACATGGTAATTACGCATGCTTGAAGTTCAAAATGTATTACGGAAAAGTCACGATTTTTATTGTTTATTGAATCAAAAGTTCCACTTTATGCGCCGTGGCCTGAATGATAAAAGGCACGAGACGAGTCGACCTCGCAAGCGTTTTACGCTCTGTGAACTCCAGGTTATATAAAAGTTACCAGCATACACTGCGGTTTCTCAGGATAAACAAACACCAAAACTGTTGTCTGAACATCCAGACACTGTAGAACTCATGAATAAACCTCCCCTCGAAAGCCGCATATCTCAGACATACAACTATTCCAGACCTTTCCGTTAAAATGGAGGGGATTTGTTGAGACAAATATATCAGTAAACAACCTGGGAAGCCAAAACGAGCACTCGGACAGGAGAAACGCGACGTGCACCAGAAACAAACAAAAAAAAAATGAAACGCCGGATGGGGGCGGGAAAGCCTGGTGGGAGGCGTGAATGCGCGAGGGGAGGCAGGCGGATTGGGAGAGAAGCCTGATGGGGCGGGAGAGCCTGGTGGGTGGGCGTGAATGAGGGGAGGACTGGGCTGGGCTTGCATGCGGATTGGGAGAGAAGCCTGATGGGGGCGGGAGAGCCTGGTGGGTGGGCGTGAATGAGGGGAGGACTGGGCTGGGCTTGCATGCGGATTGGGAGAGAAGCCTGATGGGGGCGGGAGAGCCTGGTGGGTGGGCGTGAATGAGGGGAGGACTGGGCTGGGCTTGCATGCGATGCGCGTGCATGTTGACGGGCACTGCATGAAAACCGCGGGCTGAAAGCCCTTTGGTTTGACGAGAAAATAGCCGACTTGAATTCTCCCCATTTCCCATTCCTGCGGAATGGTAAAGGCTCGACCTAAAAATGTAACAAAAGTAGTCCAGGGTGAAACTTTATTGAGACCAGCCAAAATGTCTGAAGTTTTATCATCCAACATTGTGCAAAATTTGCTAAAGTTTTCAAAGTGTTATATTATTCAAGTTTAGGTAAATTATGCATGCAGGGAGAAATCACTTGCGCTGTGCTCGCTGGTCTCTCACATAATTTGTTCATGCTAGTAAGCCCTCGAGTGAAAAAGTAATGATTGATACTTAGGAGTATATTTATGAAGGGGTTTTGGGTCTTGTTTGCACCACACAACATGGAGAAAAGAAATGCAGCAAGTTTTCATATAGTGCGTACTCAACCGAAAAAGTATTGCAGCGCTTTACATGATTTATTATATATTTTTTTGTATGCATGGGGAGATTAATTGATTTGCCCAGAATCACAGGATTTTAGGCTGACCTGAGACTAAAAACCCATCTCCAAAATCGACAGCTCAAGCATTAAGCCACAACCCCAACCACAAGAGCGGAAGCATTTTCATTATTATATACAACTTGATTCAAAAAACAACTATTGATAAAGCCAATTGACTTGGCCAGGGCTCGAGTCGGGGTACCACGCGGGTGGACGGCGTCCCCCCACTTATTTTGCCGGGAGCTCGATAACTGGAGCAAATGGAGCCACACATTCACTCTTTGGCCTCTCTGGGGTGAGATCGGAGCCCATTCAGAACGCTGCTCACGCGCTGGCTTCTCTGATGCAATCGCATCCAAGGGGTGAGTGAGGGGAGGCAATGACAGAAGCAGCAAAATATCAGTAGGGTGGCACACTATATGATGCACTCATTTTTAGCTTAATTGCTTTGAAGCCACACCCTTAATTGCATTGGTTACGCCCCTTTGAAAGATCCCCGAGTATTTTCATTCACTCAAAGCTCTGGTCTACAAGCGCGGTCAGGTTCTTGGCGCACATAGCCTTGGCTGCAGCGCACAGAGATCTTACTCTGCCGCACACAGAGGAAAATAATTAGAGGGAACATTGGTCCAGATAGGTTTAGATATAGGCATACTATATCTAAGCAAGGGGTGATTACACCACCTTGCCCCAGCTGAGTGATCAGCCAGTTGTGTCAATTTTGGATAGCCAGCCAGGGGTGGCAAAAGATATGCTGCAGCCCCTGGTAGGCCTTGGGTGGCACCTATGCCCTGGGCACCTATAGTGCACTATACAGGGGCTGATAAGGTGACCCAAGCCAATTTAGTTATGCACCTAGGGTACATGGAATCCATTTTACAGAGAGAGCAGATAGCCTGGGGCCCTGATTAGCAGGGAACCAGGCCAACTAAGTCGAAAACCAGCTAAACACAGGGAAAAAATTTGGGGTAACCATAGTCAGGTAGCCACCTTCTTACACAACCCCCCCCCCCCCCAAACGAAAGGAGATAAGGCTATCCTTGGCCAGGTAAGCCTATATTGCCTGAGTGGCCATATAAGGAAGTACCTGCACTAGCATGGGTACCCCCTGTCTCATGGTCCACTAAGCAGTCCCTCGCCCTAGGGGTATTAGAGGGTCTCCACCATAGGGAATCACTACCTTGGGTGTGTTTATGCAAAGTTAAAGGCTGGTTTGGATATGGAGTATTGAAGTGAGGCTCCACTAATTTTGGGCTCAACTTCCTCCAATTATCTTCCACCATTTGTGCCTTTCTTTCTTCAACTGAGTTGCACTGAGCTCTCAGGGTCAACCTCTGGCTACCTAAAGCTGGAGGCTGGGTCCCTCTGTTTGACTTGCTGGAGGGACAGTTCAGGTTTGGGCCCTTTGGGTCCCAGGTTTGGCTGTGCCCAACAGAATCCATCTGTGGGAGGTCCCTAACTGTTTTTAAGGGGGCTCCCTCATGAGTTTATAAAGTTTTCACCTTACTAGGGCTACTAGTTTTGGTGCCCCTAATCTGTTGATGGAGGTGCTTTATTTGACAGGGGGCCCTCCGGGTCTCACTGTGCTTCTTGTCCTCTGCAGCCCTGGGCTGACTAAGGCAAGGTAGAGAGGGGCAGGTTACCTGCTCCAGACTGGGTCCCACCTGAGAAGGGGCCACTGCCATCAGAGGCTCTGTCAGGCCAGGCCCAACAACCTCTGGGGCAGTTCCTTCATCAGGGGTAAGATCAGTTCCCTGAGGAGGCTGATCCTGTCCTAACGTCTGGTGAGGGGACGATTTCTCTTCCTCCTCCATGCTCTCAGTTTGGGTGGAGTGATCCATCATTTCAGGCTTCACAACAACCGTATCAGTTTGAGTTTTGGCTGTGGCCATCACAGCCCCACCAACCTTTTCAGGAGGTGACTCAGTTTGGGTTTCTGCTGTTATCATAACAGCTTTGCTATTCTGTTTTGGAAGAGCTTCTGTTAAAGATGGGGCAGAGAGTTGCTCAGCCCTACCAACCTTTTCAGGAAGGACATCTTGGGTTGGGGCTGTAGCTATTACAGCCCCACTAACCTTTCCATTGGAGTTTACCATTCTAGAATGGATTTTCTGTTCAACCTCAGCCCAGGCTGAGATTTCTAAATCATTACCCAGTAGGCAGTCTACAGGCAAGTTTGGTGACACTGCCACTCTCTTTGGGCCAATGACACCTCCCCAGCTGAGACTTACTACTGCCATGGGATGATTTGTCTGGATGCCATCAATGTTTGTTATCTGGTATGTGGCACCTGGTAACAGTTGCTTAGAGGGGACTATACAGTGAGCCACCATGGTGATGCTAGCCCCTGTGACTCTAAAGGCTTCAACTTTCAAACCATTGATGCTGGGTTCTTGTCTATATTTGCTCAAGGTATTTGGGCAAGCAGAGAAGTTGGCAAACCCCATGCCAGTCTCATAAACAAGATCATTGGGTGAGGGGGACCTGGATAGGCCAGGGTCCACCTGGGCTCCAAAAGTAACCCCATCCAGATTCCTGGGTGTGCTCCCACCTCCTGGGGGATTACTGCTGACAGTAACAGGAGGTGTTGGAGCTGGCTTTGGAGGTATGTTTTCTTTATTGCAATTCTTGGGACAACAGCTGTCTGTTTTGTAATGCACAACCTGTTTGCAGGCATGACAATAAGGCTTTTTCTCAGTGGATGAAGTGTCTTGGGACCCACCCCCTTCTTGGAGTTTTGGGGACCTGGGGAAGTCTTTTCTTTACTTTTATCCCCACCCTTATCTTGAGGCTTGGTAGACTCCTTCTTCTGGTTACTGTCCTGATTCTTAGGCCTAATCCTGGTTCTGACCCATTTATCTGCCCTCTTTCCCAATTCTTGGGGAGAGTTCAAATCTGAGTCCACCAGGTGCTGGTGTAAGAGCTGGTTCTGACAATTACTTAGGATCTGCTCCCTCATTACCAAATTATACAATCCTGTGAAGTCATGTACTTTGCTGCCATTTAGCCAACCCTCCAGAGCCTTAGTTGCACAATCAACAAAATCAGTCCAGTCCTGAGTCTGTGTCTTCTGGGTATCTCTGAACTTCAACCTGTACTGTTCAGTGGTTAAGCCAAACCCATCTATTAGGACACTCTTCAGGACTTTGTAATTGTTGGCATCCTCATGTCTGACAGTGAGGAGCCTATCTCTCCCGTTCTCTGAAAAGGAGTACCATAGGATTGCTGCCCACTGTTCCTCAGGAACCTGCTGTACCATGCAGGCTCTCTCCAGAGCAGTCATCCATTTGTGGATGTCATCCCCTTCCTTGTAGGGGGACACAATGTTTGTCAGGTTTCTACTACCATATGACCTGGGTTTCTCTTTAGGAATTTTGCTGCCACCAGTGGCATCTAAGCCACACAACTTTTGTTCTCTTGCTAAAGCAAGTTTAGCTTGAGCCAAGTCTATCTCTTCCCTCTCTCTCTGGAGTTGGACAGCCCTCATCCTGGCCCTATGCTCTTTCCTCTGGGGGGAAGTCATTCCCCTTTGAGATTCTCTTGAGACACAAGAAACATGAGAGTCCCCTGATGGAGATCTCACCCTTCTGTTGCCTGGGAGAATTAGGTTATGGGATCTGGGGAGGTGCTGGCCCTCTCCATTCCCTAGTAGGTCCAAGTTGGCTTGGCTAAGCCTCCCCACTGGGACCTGGTTACCCCTCTGACTCTGAGCAGGCTCATCTACCTCTGAGCCTTCTTCCTCCTCTGCTTCTTCTTCTGGAGAAATCTCATTCTCAGGGGAGTTCACCCCCTCTCCTGTCTCTAAGGGAGCCTGACTCACCTTATCTAAGTCATCCTTTTCCAGGATGGCTGTTGGACAGGCCACGTGGAAGGCCCGATCCCTCCACGCATGGCGGAACATGGACCCCTGCACCTCCTGTTTCTCGGACAAGAACCACCCCTGCAACCCGCCGGGTCAACCCACGGCCCTTCCCCGACAGAACCCTGGCTCCTGAACACCACAGTATCGGCTGGCCCGGATCCCTTCCAGAACCCTGGTCTCCGGCCCAGCCGCCATTTTGGACACTGCACGACCAGGCCTCGTGGCCTCGGGTCGACCTCGGCCTCGGGCCCAGCCAGGCCCCGACATCGAGGCACCACCATCCACCCAGGGGGTGAAGAGACCACTTGGCAGGTCAATGGGAGAAGGAGTGTCGATGGCTCCCCTCCGCCAGGTGTCGATCGCCCCCAGCCTCCCCGGGCGCTGGCTCCACCCCCCTGCTGGGTGTCTGGACTCCCTCATCCCGGACCTCCCGGTCTCCAAGTGCGAGGGTCCGGACATCAAAGGGGGCCAGACCTATAACTGGGGCAGCTCCAGAGCAGGAAGGCAGTTGTATCCTGGAGTCGAGAGACACCGAGACTAACTCATCCTTGGAGGCCTGCTGGCGCTGCCGCGGCTCCTCTTCGTGAACCATCTTCAAGGCCTGCTGGCGCTGCCGCTGCCCTCATCGTCGTGAACCATCTTCTAGGCCTGCTGGCGCTGCCGCGGCCCTCATCGTCGTGAACCATCTTCGAAGCCTGCTGGCGCTGCCGCGGCCCTCATCGTCTTGAACCATCCTCGAAGCCTGCTGGCGCTGCCGCGGCCCTCCTCGTCGTGAACCATCTTCAAGGCCTGCTGGCGCTGCCGCGGCCCTCCTCATCGTGAACCATCTTCAAGGCCTGCTGGCGCTGCCGCGGCCCTCCTCGTCGTGAACTATCTTCGAAGCCTGCTGGCGCTGCCGCGGCCCATCCTTGCGAACCCTCCAGCTCGAGGATTGTGAGCTCCACCTTTTCCTGCTTCTGTATTAGACCGGTATTTAGACTGTCCCGCTACACTTTTCCCCAAAGAGACTAGAATTGACGGGATCCTCGTATCCTGGTCCCACTGTATCGCTCATCACCTTGCCTAAAGATGTATAAAAGTGTGCCAAACTTATCCTTGTGTGGTGTCTATCTGTGGGGGGGAAGTTACTTGTCTGTACGATTACTGGAGAGGGCCCTCGCCGGAGGCCTCTCCCCCCTGTACTCGGCCGACCCTCCGGGTCTCCTAACATTAGTGGCCAGCGGCGCGATCCGAGCCGACGCATAATCGTACAGAGAGTAACTCACCCCACGACACACAGCCACCATGACGACAAAGGAGAGTGGAACAACAGAAAAATTCCTGATGGAAAAACTGGAAGAGTACAGCCACAAAGAGCTAAAACAATTCTGCATAGAACTGGGCATTGCTACCACGGGACTGAGCACAAAAGATTACCCGAAGCACGCCTTAGAATCTTGGGTGGAGACGGAAACATCCCCACCCCAAAATCAAAGCCTCGAGACCACCAAAACCAGTACCACCCCTGTGGACGAAAGAAGATCGGGCCTCTCGTCCGAAGAGGCCCGAGAACGGGAGAAAAGCCGGCTCCACGAATTGGAGCTGGCTCGACTCCGCTTAGATGGAGAACTCAAATTGGCAGAACAAAAAATAACCCTCGAACACTTACGGCTCAGGGAAGAACGAGAAGAGAAAAAGAGCCAGAGGGAGCTAGAAGAAAAAAGATTAGCATACGAGCATGAGCGCAACTTGAAGGAACTAGAAATTCAACGGCAGAACAAAGACCTCAGCGTCTCCGGGCACCAGAGCCCCACTGCCCCCACGGACCCTAAGGTCCACATCCCCAAGGACGTCGTCAGGGAATACTACCGGAACGATGATATCCAGCTATGGTTTAAAGCCTACGAGGTTGCAATGACCTCCCACCGAATCCCGCGGAGCAACTGGGGAGCCGGGTTATGGGGAAAATTCGTCAACGAAGGAAGAGACACCCTGCTGCAACTCCCCGACCACCAGATGACATCCTACGACCACATGAAGGCCGCCCTCCTCACTCGCTATGGGCTCACGCCGGAAATGTACCGGCAGAGATTCCGAGACGGCAAACGAATCCCTGGTACAACCTGGGTGGAGTACGTGAACTTTTTCAGCCGAGCCTTCGAGGGGTGGATCAAGGGCAGCCAGGTCACCACCTACGAGCAATTATTCGACCTCATGGTATGGGAGCACCTCTCCAATAATTGCTTCGTCGAACTAAGACAGCACCTCCTTGATAGTAAGCTGACCAAACCTCGAAAACTCGCCATCGAAGAAGACCGATGGGAGAGCACCCGGGGCCCTCGGAGCTGGCCCAGCGAACAAAACAGAGCCCCCCAAGGGCCCCACTGCCCACGGGGGGAGGAGGAGGCCAGGGTCGGGCCGGGACACCCTCACGGTGCCCTCCACGAACAACACCCCGCCCCCGGCCGGACGAGGAAGCCCTCCAACGCGACCAGGGTTCCACTCCAACGATACCTGCCACAAATGCCAACGACCCAGCCACTACGCAAATGATCCGAACTGCCCGAAAAATCAGAGCCCCATGAACCGCCGTCGCCCTGGGAGAAGAGCTGGGCCAAGAAGACGCCGAAGAATATGAGCAGTACCAGCCCGAGTGGGAACCAGCCGCGATGTCCCTGGTCTGTCAGGGGAGAGGGACATGGTCCCGCGGGCTCCCATCCCTGCCAACACGCAGAAATACAGCCAGTGGGTCACCATCAATGGACGTCGAGCTGAAGGCCTCCGTGACACAGGGGCCAGTGTGACCGCAGTCCGCTGCCATCTGGTGACCCCGGACCAGATCCTACCCAATGTACTTTGTCCAGTGCGGTCGGCAGACAACTCCGAAAGCCTGTGCCAGATGGCCTGCGTCCCCTTCGAGTGGGGAGCGGTGTCCGGCATGCTAAAGGTAACTGTCCGCGACGATGCCCCGGTAGACGGCCTTCTGGGGAACGACCTCAAGAGCTCCCCCTGGGCAGCTGTTGAGTGGAGGGAGCACCTGGGGATGCTTGGTCTCCCTGAATGGGTCTGTGTAACGACCCGATCCATGGCCGCCCGCGCCATCTCCAGCCCAGAGGAACAGGAGTGGCCCGAACCTCCTCCGCCAGTCGTCACAGAAGAAGCCACCCCTGAGCCTGGGCCTCCGGGGTCCGGCGACGAAGAACCGGATCAACTCACGGATCTCCCGGAGCTGGCCCAGTGGCGCCAAGAAGGTGGCCCCACTCAGGAACAGTTCTGCCAGGAACAGAGAGAGTGTCCCTCCCTCGAGGGACTCCGACAACAAGCCATAGCCCAGAGCGCAGGGGATGCTTCAGGGGCCCACTGGATCTACTGGGACAACAAACTGCTCTACAGTGAGCAAAAGATTGCCGAGCTGGGGGCCAGTCGGGTGCTGGTGGTCCCCCTCCGATTCAGAGACTTCCTATTGAACTTGGCCCACGATGTGCCTCTTGCCGGGCACCTGGGGCAGGACAAAACGTACAGCCGCTTGGTGACCCACTTCTATTGGCCGAAGATGCGGAACAATGTAGCGAACCATTGCCGGGCCTGCCCCACCTGCCAGGCCAGCGAGAAAAGAGTCCGAAAACTGAAAGTCCCCCTGCAACCCTTTCCCATCGTCACCACTCCCTTTGAGTGGGTGGGGATAGACATTGTGGGGCCCCTGGAGCCCCGGACAGCACAGGGACACCGGTTCATCCTTGTCCTGGTGGACCATGCCACCCGCTATCCCGAGGCCATACCGCTCCGGACCGTGACGGCGCCGGTGGTGGGCCGAGCCTTGATGGGAATCTTCTCGCGGGTGGGCTTCCCCCGAGAAGTCGTCAGTGACAGGGGCACAAACTCTATCTCCAGGTACATGAAGTCCCTATGGCAACAGTGCGGGGTCACCTACAAATTCACGACCCCCTATCACCCGCAAGGGAACGGACTAGTGGAATGATTTAACCGCACCCTCAAGGGGATGATCATGGACCTGGAGGAACCCCTACGTCGCCAATGGGACGTGCTGCTCCCGTGCCTCCTGATCGCTTACAGAGAGGTCCCCCAGAAATCCCTGGGCTTCAGTCCGTTCGAACTCTTGTATGGACACCCCGTCCGGGGCCCCCTCAGCCTGGTCAAAGAAGGGTGGGAGGTGGCCCCTCAGAAGACTCCCCCTGATGTATACAAGTACCTCCTGACCCTCCGTAACCAGACCCGGCGGTTCAGGGAACTTGCCAAGGCCAACCTCGAAGCCAGCCAAGAAGACATGAAGCGCTGGTATGATCAAAATGCCTCATCCATCGAGTTCGAGCCGGGACAACAGGTCTGGGTGATGTCCCCGGTTGAACCTTGCGCCCTCCAGGACAAATGGACGGGACCCTTCAAAGTGGTAGAGCGCAAGGGCCCCGTCACCTACCTGGTAGACATGGAGTCGCCCCGAAACCCCCTACGTGTCCTCCACGCCAACAGACTCAAGCCCCACTTTGTGCGCTCGGAACTCAGCCTCCTGATGGCTACTGACAGGGGGCTGAAGAGGACTCCGAGCCCCTACCTGATCTCCTAAAGACACTCGAGAAAGACGGCTCTGTGGAGGGAGTCCACCTCTCCGATGCCCTGTCCCCAGCGCAACGCCAAGACTGCCAAGAACTGCTAATACAATTTGACGACCTATTCGCCCTCATCCCTGGGGTCACCCCCTGGTGCCTCCACGACGTTGACACCGGGGATAGCCCCCCTATCCGACACCGGGCGTACAGGGTACCTGATCGAGTACGCGCCTGCATCCAGTCTGAACTCTCCAAGATGCTAGCTCTGGGAGTGATCGAGCCATCCGACAGCCCCTGAGCTCAGGTTCTGTGTAGACTACCGGGGTCTGAACGCCGTCACCAGGACCGATGCTCATCCCATCCCACGGGCGGATGAACTGATTGACCGCATGGGGGCCGCCCACTACCTGAGCATCTTCGATTTGACAGCGGGCTATTGGCAGATCGGCCTCACCCCAGGTGCCCAGGAGCGATCCGCCTTCTCTACCCCGGATGGCCACTACCACTTCAAGGTGATGCCATTCGGCATGAAAAACGCACCCGCCACCTTCCAGAGACTCGTGAACAAGGTGCTGGCGGGGCTCGAGGAATTCAGCGCCGCCTATCTGGACGATATTTCTGTGTACAGCCGCCACTGGCCAGAACACCTCCACCACCTCCGAGAAGTCCTGAACGCCTTCCGGCAGGCCGGGCTAACCATCAAGGCCAGCAAGTGTCAGATCGGCCAAGGGTCCGTGATCTACCTGGGACACCAGGTGGGAAGTGTCCTAGTGGCCCCCCTCCAGCTCAAGATTGCCGCCATCCAGGCCTGGGAGCCCCCGGTCACCCAGACAGAGGTCCGAGCCTTCCTGGGGCTCACCGGGTACTACCGGCGCTTCGTAAAGGACTATGGCAGCATTGTGGGGCCCCTCACAGAACTCACGTCCAAAAAGAACCCCAAGAGAGTCAACTGGACTCCTGAATGTCAGGCGGCCTTTGAGAACTTGAAGTCCGCCATGTGCACCGCCCCCGTGCTCCAGGCCCCCAACTACAGCCGGGAATTCATTGTACAGACGGACGCCTCAGATCATGGCGTGGGGGCTGTCCTCTCCCAACTCAATACCGAAGGGGTCGATCAGCCAGTGGCCTTCATCAGCCGACGCCTGCTGGCCCGAGAACAACGCTGGAGCACCATCGAGCGGGAGGCCTTCGCCGTTGTGTGGGCCCTCAAGAAGCTCTGGCCCTATCTCTTTGGTACCCACTTCTGGGTACAAACAGATCACCGACCCCTGCAATGGCTGATGCAGATGCGGGGAGAAAACCCGAAGCTGTTGCATTGGTCCATCTCCCTGCAGGGGATGGACTTCACTGTGGAACATCGCCCCGGCCAAGACCACGCCAACGCAGACGGCCTGTCCCGCTTCTTCCGCCTCGGCGAGGAGAGTACCCAAGAGGATGGGTGACTCTCCCTGCCTTCAGCTGGGGGGGACGCATGTTGGACAGGCCACGTGGAAGGCCCGATCCCTCCCCGCATGGCGGAACAGGGACCCCTGCACCTCCTGTTTCTCGGACAAGAACCACCCCTGCAACCCGCCGGGTCAACCCATGGCCCTTCCCCGACGGAACCCTGGCTCCTGAACACCACAGTATCGGCTGGCCCGGATCCCTTCCAGAACCCCGGTCTCCGGCCCAGCCGCCATTTTGGACACTGCACGACCAGGCCTCGTGGCCTGGGGTCGACCTCGGCAGGCCCCGACATCGAGGCACCACCATCCACCCAGGGGGTGAAGAGACCACTTGGCAGGTCAATGGGAGAAGGAGTGTCGATGGCTTCCCTCCGCCAGGTGTCGATCGCCCCCAGCCTCCCCGGGCGCTGGCTCCACCCACCTGCTGGGTGTCTGGACTCCCTCATCCCGGACCTCCCGACCTCCAAGTGCGAGGGTCCGGACATCAAAGGGGGCCAGACCTATAACTGGGGCAGCTCCAGAGCAGGAAGGCAGTTGCATACTGGAGTCGAGAGACACCGAGACAAACTCATCGTTGGAGGCCTGCTGGTGCTGCCGCGGCTCCTCTTCGTGAACCATCTTCAAGGCCTGCTGGCGCTGCCGCGGCCCTCATCGTCATGAACCATCTTCTAGGCCTGCTGGCGCTGCCGCGGCCCTCATCGTCGTGAACCATCTTCGAAGCCTGCTGGCGCTGCCGCGGCCCTCATCGTCGTGAACCATCCTCGAAGCCTGCTGGCGCTGCCGCAGCCCTCCTCGTCGTGAACCATCTTCAAGGCCTGCTGGCGCTGCCGCGGCCCTCCTCATCGTGAACTATCTTCGAAGCCTGCTGGCGCTGCCGCGGCCCATCCTTGCGAACCCTCCAGCTCGAGGATTGTGAGCTCCACCTTTTGCTGCTTCTGTATTAGACCGGTATTCAGACTGTCCCGCTACCCTTTTCCCCAAAGAGACTAGAATTGACGGGATCCTCGTATCCTGGTCCCACTGTATCGCTCATCACCTTGCCTAAAGATATATAAAAGTGTGCCGAACTTATCCTTGTGTGGTGTCTATCCGTGGGGGGGAAGTTACTTGTCTGTACGATTACTGGAGAGGGCCCTCGCCGGAGGCCTCTCCCCCCTGTACTCGGCCGACCCTCCGGGTCTCCTTCTAACAATGGCTATCAGCGAAGGAATGGTAGGGCCTCTGCCCTTCTTTAGCCCTCTTTCAGTGCACAAGGCACCCAAGTATTTGTGGCTAAGGTTGTCATATCTGGAAGTTGCCTTGATGGGGTCAACTATCACAGGGGCAGAGCCTGAAGCTCCTCCTGTGTCAGACATGGCTGCTAGTGAGGTGTAAGTGGTGCACTTACCTACACTAAGTGTTTTCCTACTGTACCTTGCTAGTGAGTTGTAGTCAGGGTGGGCTAATCCCTTTAATCTATAACTACTAAGTTCAGTAGAACTTAATATGCTAAGCTTTTGATTTATATGTACCTAAGGTACTTGATGTGATCTTTCAATTTGATAAAAAGATTGTAATGGTAAAACAACAGCAAGCTCAAATCCGCACCGCTGCGCACCAAGGTGAGAAGTTGGCCTGATATGTGATGCTTCCAATTCTGGAACCACCTTGTATCAGTCCAAACAATCCCTTATGGTGTCTGGTTGTAAGTCAACCTTGTTAGACAAGCTATCCTAGGGGTAGCATGGACTAAGCAGCCTTAAAGGCTTAACTTAAGAGGTCGTGTTAAGCGAGCTGTTTTACCACATACAATCCTGTAATACCAAATGAAAGGACACCACACAAGTATATATTATAAAAATATATGTGTTTATTTCTAAAATAATCCCCAGTACTCTTTATGAGCATAGGGGCACAAGCGTTAAATCAAAAGCACAATATAACATACAAAGTTGCACAATTATGGATGAGGGCGGGTAGCCACTCAAACCATATATTAAAAAAGTGGTATAAGAGGTACCAATCGAACAGTGGTTAGGCCTAGGGCGTAGAGAATCGCTGGGAGCAGTCTGGACTAGCAATGCTGAAGTCGGGAAAAGCCCGCGGGATTCGGGTGCAGCACGTAAAGTGCGGCTTGCACCAATGCAATGTCAATGGTGCGTAAAAGTTATACAAAGAGAGTTTAAAGATACTTCCGCTGAACCTAGAGGAACAAAACTTAAGACACAGACCCTAGAGGTGTGTACCAGTGTGGGAACACCAGCGTTGCAATGTTACCTCACCCACAGGAAGCGGGTGCACAGGGTCAAAGTGGCGTTGGGTTTTGACACGCAGGCTCTTGGTGCTTGGAGCTGAAGATGCTGCAGGCGATGGGAAGCAGAAGGGTATAAAGATAGAATATCGACGGGAAAATATCGACTAGCATAAATATCGTGGTAAGAATATCGAATGTTAAAAATATCGTATTAGTAAATATCGTTGTAAAAAATATCGTTTTGTGAGAATGACAAAAATATCGTCAAACAAAAATATCGATGAACAGAATATCGTTGACTAAAATGTCGTTGTATATAATATCGACACAAAAATATAAGGTGTTATAAAAATTATAAAAAAATATGTATTATGTTTTTAAAAAACTTAGAAAACTCCTACTAGTAATAAAAAGTGTTCAAATTTTTTTTTTACAAAAGATTTGTTAAAATTCTAGTAGCGGGTTATTGGTATTATAGGGGATAAGGGTGGGTAGTAATTTAAAATTTAGTTTTTAAAAAATTTATAAAATATAAACAAATTAGAAATTAATTAAGAAATCGAATTTTTAAATTGAAATTTTGAATTGTTCACGAAATTTAATTTGTAATAATATTTTAAAATTTCAAATAAAATTTTAGTGGCGGGGTTTTGGTGTTATAGGGGATTAGGGTGGGTAGTAATTTAAAATTTAGTTTTTAAAAAATTTATAAAATATAAACAAATTCGAAATTAATTAAGAAATCGATATTTTAAATAGAAATTTAGAATTGTTCACAAAATTTAATTTGTAATTATATTTAAAAATTTCAAATAAAATGTTAGTTGCGACTTTTTGGTATTATAGGGGATTAGGGTGGGTATTAATTGAAAAATGTAGTTTGAATTTTTTTTTATAAAATAATATAAAATGTGTAAATTATTATGAACTCGAAATTGTAAATCGAAATTAAGAATTGTTCACGAAATTACAATTATAATTATATATAAATATTTCAAATTAAAATTTTAGGAGCAAGTTTTTGGTATTATAGGGGATTAGGGTGGGTAGTAATTTAAAGAAGTAGTGTTAAAAAATTATATAAAATATTAATAAATTAGAAAAATATCATGAAAAAATTTTTAACATCGAAATTCAAAATTTTACACGAAATTTATTATTTAATATTAATAAAAATTATTAAATTAATATTGAAGAAGCGTGTTTTTGGTATTAAAGCGGAATAGGGTATAAAAAATAATTTAGAGAGAAAAATTTATATAGTTTCCTATCCTGCACATTCCCTGACTTATGTTGGATTGGAGTTAGAATAGTAATTTATTATGGTTTACTATCCAGCACTTTCCCTGAGTTATGTTATGTTTGGAGTTAGAATAGTAATTTATTATGGTTTAGTATCCAGCACTTTCCCTGACTTATGTTGGATTGGAGTTAGAATAGTAATTTATTATGGTTTACTATCCAGCACTTTCCCTAAGTTATGTTATGTTTGGAGTTAGAATAGTAATTTATTAAGGTTTACTATCCAGCACTTTCCCTGACTTATGTTGGATTGGAGTTAGAATAGTAATTTATTATGGTTTACTATCCAGCACTTTCCCTGATGTTATGTTTGGAGTTAGAATAGTAATTTATTAAGGTTTACTATCCAGCACTTTCCCTGACTTATGTTGAATTGGAGTTAGAATAGTAATTTATTATGGTTTACTATCCAGCACTTTCCCTGAGTTATGTTATGTTTGGAGTTAGAATAGTAATTTATTATGGTTTACTATCCAGCACTTTCCCTGACTTATGTTGGATTGGAGTTAGAATAGTAATTTATTATGGTTTACTATCCAGCACTTTCCCTGAGTTATGTTATGTTTGGAGTTAGAATAGTAATTTATTATGGTTTAGTATCCAGCACTTTCCCTGACTTATGTTGGATTGGAGTTAGAATAGTAATTTATTATGGTTTACTATCCAGCATTTTCCCAGAGTTATGTTATGTTTGGAGTTAGAATAGTAATTTATTACGGTTTACTATCCAGCACTTTCCCTGACTTATGTTGGATTGGAGTTAGAATAGTAATTTATTATGGTTTACTATCCAGCACTTTCCCTGAGTTATGTTATGTTTGGAGTTAGAATAGTAATTTATTATGGTTTAGTATCCAGCACTTTCCCTGACTTATGTTGGATTGGAGTTAGAATAGTAATTTATTATGGTTTACTATCCAGCATTTTCCCAGAGTTATGTTATGTTTGGAGTTAGAATAGTAATTTATTATGGTTTACTATCCAGCAATTTCCCTGACTTATGTTGGATTGGAGTTAGAATAGTAATTTATTATTGTTTACTATCCAGCACTTTCCCTGAGTTATGTTATGTTTGGAGTTAGAATAGTAATTTATTATGGTTTAGTATCCAGCACTTTCCCTGACTTATGTTGGATTGGAGTTAGAATAGTAATTTATTATGGTTTACTATCCAGCATTTTCCCTGAGTTATGTTATGTTTGGAGTTAGAATAGTAATTTATTACGGTTTACTATCCAGCACTTTCCCTGACTTATGTTGGATTGGAGTTAGAATAGTAATTTATTATGGTTTACTATCCAGCACTTTCCCTGAGTTACGTTATGTTTGGAGTTAGAATAGTTAATTATAATGGTTTACTATCCACCATTTACCCTGACTTATGTAGGATTGGAGTTAGAATAGTTAATTATTATGGTTTATTATCCAGCAGTATCTATTTACTATTTTTAATAAGTATCATATATGTCATGTTGTAAGATTCATTTCAACAATATAAATGAAAAACATTTTTATAATCTTTTTACATACATTTGACAAGTTTCTAAATTAAGACACAATTTTTTTTCAAAAACAATTTTTTTATTCATAGTTTACTTTGTTACTGCAAAGATTTTGAACATTTTAAAAAACATTTTACATAATTTTTTGTAACAAATTATATAGCAGTTTTGTTCATAAATACAGTTTCAATTATGCATAAATTAGTATATTAAATTTTAATAATTTTTATTAAAATTTAATATATTACATATTTTTATGTCATTGTTTTTATCAAGATGTGTACATAACATAAATTTACATTTTGTAACATCTGAAAAAAATATTTAACAATGAAAAACATTTTTTAATAACAATAAAAAATGTATACATAATTCTATTGAACATATTAATGTATATTTTACAATATTCATATGTTTTTTAAAAATAAAAATTAAAATATTACTAAACATGGAAAATATTATGCTATTTAATACAATTTATTTTTGATCTAAAGGGTATTTAGTCCTATTTTAGTTTTTATTATGCAGCCATTTTGTTTTTGGAACTTCACTTTTTACTCTATCAACATCGTTGTTTGGGTCATTTTAGAAAACGGGATCTCGCGGTTGGGAGCTGTTTCTTGTTGGTGAAGGTAAGTTTATTTTACATTATTTTTAAAGATATTTAAATTTATTTTAGTGATAGTTGTAGTGTGTACGTGTCGATATGTGTAGTACTTTACTCATTATGTGCGAATTACGTGTTACTTAGCGTCGTTATGGAGAACGTACTTTGTGAGGTAGTTCGAACACAAGTAACGTTTACTGTTGTATTAATGGATGAATTCAGATGGTTTCTTATGTTTTATATGCTATGTGTAGGCTATGTGTATTTCCTATGTTTTGAGGGTGCGTTTTGTTTCGATTATTTACAGGTGTTCGTTTTGGGGAGCAGATGGACTGTAACTTTTTTTTTTAAAGCAGGTACATACTTTTTTTCTTTCCCTGCTTTTTCGGGTTTTCTACTTTTTTACTCGGGAAGATTTATCACCTTTTTAATGGTTTCAATTTCGAGAGGATTGCGACGGGGAGTATTATCAAACAGTTGTATTTTTTGCATTTTGTTGGGATTTTTAAACACTATATGGATAGCTTTTGGTATTATTCCTGTGGAAATAATCACCATGGAACATATTCTACAGCAGCAGAACCGTAAGTAAAAGTGATATTTACTTTTGGGTTGCATTGTGTTATAGTGTACTATTTAGTTAAATGTAATGTTATTATGTCTTGTAATAATATATTATTTATAATTTTACATGACATAATGTTACTAAATTTAACTACATAGTATGTTTTTTTATGCTTTACTCACTTTTTTGGTATTTATATTTAAAGGATGGATTTAGCTATTAGGTCTAAGTATGCTAGACCTTCTATACTTGGGTACATTCTAGTTTTTTGCTGGAGATATTCGTACATATTTAATGTTTGTTTACTTAGTTTAGGGCCAATTTTAGAAAGGGATTGCTCTATTCTGAGTTCTTGGTAGCTTTGCTCTTTTTTAATGCTTTGGATTAGTTTGTGAAGTGTTGGTTGACTTCTTCCTAAAGTGGCTTGGAAGGCATTATGCCATCCTTCAACTGCGTTGTTAGTTTTAGCTTTCTGTGCTATTGTACTAGCATACACATTCCACCATGGAATTTGAAATTTAGGTTGTCTACGGTGGCCTGAACGATGTAATCTTCCAACCCAGGTATCTTCAAAGTAGTCCAAGAAGGGAGTTAGTTTTTTTTCATTGGTGCGGTAGAAAGGGCTGTCAATTAATAAATTGTAGTAGTTAGCTACTTCTGTTGTTGGTACATATGCCAATGCTATCAACTTTTTTATTTGATAAGCAAAGTGACTGTTTGTAGAATATTCAATGCTTAAAGTAGATTTTTGTAAGTGCCTCCATATGCTTTGGTTGTAGTGATAATAACAACCTTGTATTGAGGTATGGGGATATATTTTAAGGATAGCTTGAATCATGGCCATTTCAAAGTCAATTATAATTCTTTGAGGATAGTAATTATCAGTTAATTCTTTGATCGTTGTTAAAAGTTCAATGTAGGTAGTATTTGTTTTGTTTGGCAGCAGAGTATAAATTAGAGGGATATTTGTATCTTGGTATTCCCCATGGATGGTGTAAAGTTGATAGAAAGGTTTGGGACAAACTTTAAAAGTCCCGTCCATCATCCATGTTTCACATGATTTAAGTTTTTGCAAATTAGTATTAGTAGCAAAAAGTAAAATTAGTTTGTCATGACTGTGGTTGTCATACATTAATAATTTATCCTCATTATGTGTAATGGTATATTCAGGATATATTTTTATATCCTGAAAACTTTCTGGGGTTGGTGGAGTTGGATCTGAAGCACGTTTAGTTTTTGCAATTAATCTCTTTAAGTTGGGAATAGAAGGTAGCTGTCCTGTCACATGTTCTGGCACTTTGCTTAAAACATTTTTCAAAATACTAGTGCTTGTTTCTTGTGATCCTGTACTAGCATCTTTCAATGTTTCCAGTGCTTCTCTAACTTCCACTTCAGTTACATTTGGTGGGTGGTTATGCTCACGTACATTTACCACATTGTTATCAACAGTTGTTGCTCTACCATAGTATGCACTTGAGTAATATTTACTACATTTCCAATGGGTCTTTTTCCCTTTTATTCTTTCTTGGGTGTAGGTGTAACCCATGTAGCTCAGCATTAGTTTCCCTTTTTGCGAAGTAATGAAAGTAGCTCCAGTTGCCATGTCTAAGGTAGATCTGTGGAAATATATATATGTATTTTTAAGAACATTGAACACGATTTATAGAGGTGTGTATAAGAGCAGGAAAAAGCGTGAACATATACTTACTATGTGGCTTCACTGATAAATCTTTTATTCTTATTTCTCTTTCAGAATTTTCTCCTTTTTAAGTTCTGTAGTAGTGTTAAAGAATAGTTGAAAGACATGATTTAGTGTAATAGGTGTTTCATTTTACTTTCTGAATTGTTATACATACAGTGACTATACTTACTTGATGTAGTAGAAGATGTTGGTAGTGTAGTTGTAGATAGGCAAATAATTTTGTAGAGTCTGTGGAAAAAATTATCTTTGTGTTACTTGTAGTATTTGGATGATAGTAGTTGTTAACATATGAATTAAATTGTACATTTACTTAGCGAGTTTAAATAATTTTTATCAGCTATCTAAGTAGACATGGGTAAGGTAGTTTATAAATGTTTTTACATCTAAGTTTCGGGTCGTTGTTGATAAGTTCAACATGTTTTGTTTTCACTCTAAAGAAGAACAGTTTTTAAATTAGGGAGTTTATCTACTTTTAGCTAAGTTTGAATGAAAAAAGCAATGGTATTTAACTTACTTGAAGTGTAGTATGACGTTTTGTAGTTGGAGTCGTAGGTTTGTATTCTCTTCTCTCAGCAAGGTAACCGTTTTTCTCCAAGTTTGGGCCAAAAATGGTAAATTACGTTAAGTGTGTTATATTAGTGAGTTAATTAATGGTAGCTTTTGATTGGTTCAATTAGTGAAATTTCAAAATCATTGGTTGAGAACGTTATTTTGAATTAGAAAACCGTTATTTTCGTAAGAGTTTGTTGTATCACTATTTGTTTGTTAAAGTACATAGTAAAAAGTTTTATATTTGCTTTTTTGTGTTATATGTAAATAGTTTATATGTAGAAAATAATTAAATGTGTTTTACATTTAGGCCATCGGAGTGTATGATAGTATCAGTAAATGTACATTTTTTTAACCTATATTATTTATTTTTATATAAATAAGTAATAGAAAAACTAAATAATTATATGTGTGAATAGTTTTGTAAAGTAAAATAGTAAAAAAAAGTGAGTAAAATAAAAGAATAGTGCATATCGAGTTGGTAATAAAAAGACGATATTTTTTGTATCTTTCTATAAGCAGATAGGTCGTCGATGTTAGTGTAGTCGATATATATGTCTACGGTAATGTTATTTAAAATAAAGTCGATAATGTAGTAGTCGATATTTATGTTGTCGATATTAGTGTGAACGATATTAGGGTTGTCGATAAAAAAAAATCGATATTTGTGTGAAACCTTGTTTAAGTATAGGATGACGATATTTATGTAAGCGATATTTTAGTGACGATATTTATTTCTGACGATATTTATGTTAACGATATTCCATCATGGAACCAGCAGAAGTGTCCGGTGTGATCCAAGGGTGGATCGAAGTCGAGAAGTATCTGAAAGCAGAGGGGACAGAGTCTGGGTCACTCAGCAGTGACCAGGGTGGAACCAGGACGGAACCACGCAATGTCGGGCGCAATCAGATGGTTGTTGAGGAGCTTCTCTCCACTGTCACGTGGGCTCTGGGGCATCTGCGACATCCAGGAGCAGGTCACGATCTGTCCTACGTAGTCTTTCGCCGTCAGCGCCGTCGGCTTCAAGATTGGAGCAAACAGCACTTGGCAAATGCAATCCACGTGGAACCGGGAGATTGCTTCTCACTCAGACCAGGAGGGTCAGAGCGGGGGCTCCTTTTCACAGGAGCTGGTGCAAATCTGGAGCAACCAGAAAAGCAGGTCGGTTTAAGGTTTTCGTTGGCACAGGGGCCACAAGCCAGCTGGCAAGTGACCGGGACAACGCGTCAAGCCAACACAAGCAGAAGGGCCCCACGCAGCACTCGTCGAGTGTGGAGGGGTGAGCTTCGGTGCAAGAGCAGCTCAGGGTTGGGGCTTCTCAAACCCCGGTGTACAGCTTCGAGGGTCACTCGTGGGCTGCACGGTCAGCGTCTCGTGGCCTTTTCAAGGTGGCGTGCCACATGTTTCCGGTCGCCTCCACGGGTCTCAGCTCTGCAGGGACTGTGGATCGGGCTGGAGGAAGGCAGGCAAGCTTGATCTCGTCGATCTCTGTTGCTCGAGTTCCGGCGGGAACTGCAACAAAGCGAGGGTCGAGGTGCTGGATGGTACCTGTTTGCACAGGGTGGTCACTCCTTGACCACAAGGGAGATTCTTCAGTCTTCTACGTTGAGTAGGATGTCGAAGGGTCCAGAGTTTCATTTCTTATGTTTCTTCAGGATAATCTGAGTTGCATTGGCACTTCTCCCACTCTTATTCGAATCTGGTGGGCTGGATTACCTGCTAGGTCCCCTCCTATGGGTGGGACCCAGGAAGGGGGTGGATACACCCCTTTCCTTTGATCCAGGCCGCGCTGGGACTGGGGCTGGTGTGCCCCAGAACCGGTTTGGCCGGATTATGCAAGGGGCAGCCTTGTGCTCCCCAGGCAGTGTCTGGTTTCTTTCAAACCTCCCTGCTACAATCCACTATCTCCTGTCTGAGGTTGTGTGACACCTCCCTGTGACAGGAAAGCCTTTGTCCAGGCCTTCTCTGCTGAGTTTCGGTCAGCAGCAGGAGGTCAGACATGTGTCTGTGGCAGAAGCATCGATTTTGTGGATCTGAGGCTCCTTTTAAAATCAACCGCGTTTCAGCAAAGTAACATGTCTTCTCCCTCTAGAAGGGTGGAATGCTACCCCCGTCACCAGAACTGGTGAGGGGGTAGTATTCCAATTCGTATGACACCTTACACGACATGTTTTGATAAAGCCAAACCAAAGTTGCTATATAACCGCGAGGATTATAAGGCACTTAATAGTATATGGTATGGCATTATCCCGGAACAGCTTAGGGAGTTGTTCCCGACAGCTGCAGACAGGCTCAGCTCATGCCAGAGCTCCATCTCACATTAAACCATGCACTCTGCCTCCAGGATTGATAAGGCCTTCCATAGGAGTGACTCACAGGTTTATATGTGTCCAGATAGGTTTAGATATAGGCATACTATATCTAAGCAAGGGGTGATTACACCACCTTGCCCCAGCTGAGTGATCAGCCAGTTGTGTCAATTTTGGATAGCCAGCCAGGGGTGGCAAAAGATATGCTGCAGCCCCTGGTAGAACTTGGGTGGCACCTATGCCCTGGGCACCTATAGTGCACTATACAGGGGCTGATAAGGTGACCCAAGCCAATTTAGTTATGCACCGAGGGTACATGGAATCAATTTTACAGAGAGAGCAGATAGCCTGGGCCCTGATTAGCAGGGAACCAGGCCAACTAAGTCGAAAACCAGCTAAACACAGGCAAAAAATCTGGGGTAACCATAGTTAGGTAGCCACCTTCCTACAGGATGCTTCCTGCTGCTTCCTGCAACCTGCTGCAGAATGGAGACAGGAGGAAGATGACGATGGAGAGGCGGTGGACGGCTGTCCGTTACAGGTAAGTGTTTTTTAATTACTTTTTTTGTTTCCCCCGCCCCATTTATCCGCCAGCGCCCCACCACCCAGGTCTGGTAGCAGCCGCTATTGATGCTCTTTGCTCACAAACCAAAGCTACCACTTTAAGATGCAAGGATTTTGAGAATCGCTATCAGCAGGATCACTTCTGTAGTAAGTGGTAGGAGATGGAAAGTGAAGGCATTGACCTGGAGATATTGGTAGTGGGTTAGTTTTCAGAGATTAGGTTGGAATGCGTTCATCATGTGGGTCAGAGGATTAGCATAATTTCTAGTGGAGTGACAGTTGGTATTGCTGAATTTCACAGCTTCAAGGTACAGAAAGAGGTTCTGAGGGCTGCAAGAGCTAAAGGTACATTTTCCTTTCAGAACAGCGATTGTTAGCTCTTCCAGGATATTGCATCCGCAGCCTTACAACAAAGTCAGCCCTCCAAACCAATCATGAACAAACTGAGAAATAATATTATTAAGGAGGCTGTTATGGTTTTCACCTTGCTACATCTCGCCACAGCCTGTTCCTGCTTGCCATCATTGAGGGATACATCTTTTGACCCTCTGAACACTTGCCTCAGCTAAGAGGAGCGTCTTTGCTCATCGAGACCACGGGGATCACACGTCCCAGAATCCCCTCCTGGAACTTCACCTGTGGCTACTTAGTGCTTCCCTGAACCAGAAAAGAAGCACCCAAAACTGGTCTCTCCCTTTTTGAAGCTCTTCAATTGAGTGTAGCTTGGTCCATTGGCACAGTAGACATGAAATCCACATCTGGGTATACCCGTGGCAATTAGGACGTCTCACTGAAGTATACAAAAAAGGATTGATGGAATGCTTGAATTAATCTTAGCTACTCATCATAACTCCGGGCCCCTCCCAGTCCCTCGCTTATTCGGGCACCATACCACCTCAGTTTGGACCCAGTCTTATGCAAATTATTCTTGACCAAGCTCGAATCAGAACAGTCTAGCCTTAACTGCCAGGCCAAGTTCTCACTGAACTGGAACACAAGCAACCAAAAACCGTTTTCTTCCGAATTGAGGCTCTTCAGGTTGGTGTATCTTGGTTACATCAGCATAGTACGCACAGGATGCATGTCTGGGAATACCCATTGCTCTTGGGACTGCACACAGAAGCATACATAAAATTGATGGATGGAATACTTGAATTAATTTCACCTGCTGGTAATTACTCAGGGCCACATCCCAGTCCATTGTTATTTTGTACACTATGCCATCACAGTTTGGAGCCAGTCATATGAAAATCAGTCTTGACCCTGCTTCTTTCAGAACAGTCCAGCCTGTACTGCCATTGATGGTGTACCATGTGTTATGGTATATATTGCAGCAAAGACTGTGCCTCAGGTGACACATTCTTCCACTGGGTGAAACATTGTGGGAATTCTATGTTTGTCTTGGGGTCCCATATGAGGAACACTGTTCCTAGGTGATTTGTTTTTTGTGCAAACCAGATCAGAATGTCCTCCAGTTCGGTGGGAACTTTACATATAATTGTGTTAATGGTTACATGACTAATTGCTGGAACTGATAAATGTGGCTGCACAGCTTGAACAGGCCTTGCTGGGGTTGTTGTGACTGTTCCCATAACTAACTGTGTTAAATGTCTTTACAGTCTGTGTAAAGAGCACATACCTCTGCAACATTCAACGGGGTTAATATTGAATATGGTGTACAGCCGCCTAGGACTGGCCAGGTTACTCCCTCATTGCTGATGGGACCCCATCTTACATTGTTGAGTGAATGAGGTAGGGGGCCCTGGAACCAACTTGTATGTTCCTGAAATGTTAATGCAATTTTTAAGTGTTCATAGGCTCTGTATTGGTCTGGTAATGTTGCTGTAGTGTGGTTGTGAAATGTTTGTGCATCTGCATCTGCTGCAGGAAAAGTGATCCATGAATAGAATACCTCTGTCCTGTATGCTTCATAGGCCTCTACCACGAAGGTAACATCTCTTCCTGTAAGAAGAAACTCTTGTTGTTGTAACATGTTTGTTACAGCTTTTCTGGAATTAACAGGAATAACTGCTACTTGGACAACATTTAATGAACGGAAGTCGGAGAAGGGAAAAGCTACAGTGCAGGAGTCCTTTTAAGAGGTTCAAACTTGAACAACCTACAGACAGAAATAGGGGATTTACTATTTAGCTGAGGATAATTAATTCCTAACACCACAGACATCTCTGTATAGGGTGATTAGGGGCCTTGGGCACACGTAAGAATTACCCAGGAGACCCATTAAATAAGTACCTGACCTAGAATGTTGGTGGCGCCATGTCATATATTTCCTTAAGTAAGACTGTGTACAGGACAACATACCCTTCAGAATATGGGGAATGATTCCACACGTATCATCAGAGTATGTTGGCCTAATTCCTAGATAGCTTACAGTGCCCCATCTAGACCCCTAACCTTACCAGCGCACCAGATGGTATCTGCAACCTCAGGACATGACACTGTAATTCCCCAAAGAAATTGTGGAAACAATTCTACCCTTTCGTCGTTACTCAGACATGCTCTACGGAGACACATGAAAGATACAAATTGGCTTTTCAAACATTTATTGAAACAATTCTATTCTTGTGTAAAAAGCATGAGCGGCAATTATACATAGGACCAAAGAAAGCATTGTAACAAGTATTACAAAAATGGTGAAAAAAACAGTTAAATCATTATAATATTACAAATTGATTATGATGATACTCTTATCCTATTACTACCTACACTATCTAGAGCATAGTGGGTGTACCCTCTGCCAGATCTCTTGGGACAACTCAACCCCCCTATACCTGTGTATGATGTATCAGAAAGCCGATCTGGTGTAGAGCAGGTTACTGTCCTCAGCGGGATGAAGTCTAGAGTCAGCAAGGTTGCATCTCAGGCACAGCATTCCAGGATAATCTCAGCGGAAGTGCTCCTCTGTCCAATTTGACACAGAGGCGTTTTTATAATAAAATCACTGTTCCCAATCACACTGTCTCAAAGATGCACCAATTGTTTGTCTTACGTCCCAACCGGACTACTATATGCAAGGGCATTGTGTTCAATGTTTTTTAGCCTTGGACAAAGTGTATGAATAACATGATAATGCTTACTTAAAAATGTACTGCATGCAGAATCATTTTTAAGTAAGTTATTATGTAAGTAAAAGGCATATAAAAAGTAAAAAGTCACTGTTTATAAAAAGATGGCATGTTTAAAACATATAACCAAGGGAGTAGTTAATTAAAATACCCCCCACTTTGAACCAACATTCTTAACAACACTGAATGAGAGAAACAGTAAGTCCAACCCTTCCTAAATTAGTTATCTTCACCTATACATCTTCCAGTCTATCCACTCATCCTCCCACCTTTCCAGTCATCTATTCTTTGATCCCTTACTCCATCTTTGCATTATTCCAGCAATCCATTGTCATTTCTTCTGTCCACCGGTCCACTTCTTCATTCATCCATACATCGTTTCATTTAATGAATCATCCAACCATCTATTTATCCATCCTTTCATCATTTCTCCTTTCAATGACCATTCCCTTCATTCATCGATCATCCATCCTTTCACTTTTCCATCCATTTATGCTAACAGCCTTTTTGTCCAACTTTTCTTCAAACCCATTCACCCATTTATCATTTTACTCTTCATTCCAACCTTTTGTTAATTGATCCTTCCACCCCTTCATCCAAACTTTCATCCTTTCAACCATTCAGCCTTGCACCCATCCTTTCACTTCGCCTTTCATCTCTCTTTCTTTCCTTTCTTTTCATCTTTGATTCCTTCCAATTTTTTCACCCTTTTACCCTTAACGGCTTCCAGTTTCTATCTATCATATTTTTTACTTTTCTTAAACTAGTATATCAATTTTATCTCAACCCCCTTCCCTATATCCCCCACTAACTTTGGGCCCTATTAGGATGGCGGACGGACCTGCGTCCGTCCGCCACCCCAGAGAAGGAGGGACCGTCCGCAGGGGCAGCGGCGGTCCCTCCATGCAAATTAGGATGTGACCGCCACCCTGGCGGTCACATCCTGTATGTTTAACATTGCGGCCGGTGCTACTTGAAGCAGCACCCGCCGCAATGTTAAAAATGCATGCTTCGCATTTGCATGCACAAAGCGGCAGGCACCGCGCGGTGCCTGCTGCTTTGTGCATGCAAATGCAGTGGGGTACCATAGGTACCCCCCATGTGCACCCCCCACCCCCCGTCACCCTGGGGGCTTGTAACGGGCCCCTAAAGAAATCACTGTATGCCTTTCCACGGCGGAGAAGCCGCCGCGGAAAGGCATCTGTTCACCCCCATCCTAATATGGCTGCCGGTGTCTGTTAGACACCACCTCCATATTAGAGCTTTTCCGCTGCAGTCGTAAGGCGACCGCGCGGAAAAGCGGCGGACGGTCTTCCTTTATTTTATTTTATTTTATTTTATTTTAGGAAATTTGTTAAGCGCACAAATACCCAAGGGTGTCTCGGCGCTGTGGGTCCACTATGCTGTCCATAAAATGATTACTGATTAAAAAGCCATGTTTTTATCTGTTTGAGAAAAGAGAGAAGAAAAGTGCAGGTTTTAATTTGGCATGGAAGGCTATTCCAAAGTTTGGTGGCAGTCACTATAAAGGACCTGTTACTCACCCCACAAGACTTTCTTAGTCCTTAGGACCTGCACAAGACATGCGGTGGATGAACGGAGGGATCTTACCGAGGTATAAGGGCAAAAGGCATCTTTTAGGAAAGCAGGTCCTAGGGACTGAATTGTTTTATAGGCAATACAAATTGCCTTAAATTTAGTTCTTTTCCTTACTGGCAACCAGTGAAGCTGTTTAATAGTGCTGGAAATAGGTGTAAACTTGGGGGTCCCAGTGATCAATCTGGCTGCAGCATTCTGCACCAACTGTAGTTTTTTGAGAACTCCTTCCTGAGCATTCACAAATAACCCGCTGCAGTAATCAATGCGAGATATCACTAATGCGCTGACCAAAGTCCTGGCCATACTCATGGGAAGGTAAGGAAGGAGTTTTTTAATCATTCTCATAGTATAGAATGAGGATGACACCACTGCATTAATATGGTGCATAAGGGTAAGTTTACTGTCCAGTACGACCCCCAGATTTCTTGCCTTGGCCACTGGGGACGGAGGTGGTCCAAGAGCAGCAGGCCACCAAGTGGGTGACCAGGCTGGGGAGAGATTACCAAACACCATAACCTCAGTTTTATCGGAGTTCAGTTTTAGGCAATTTGTGGACATCCAGTCACTTATTGCAAGCATTCCTAAATTAAAATTAGAAGCCACTTTATCTCCGTTTTTGTTAATAGCCAACACAATCTGGGTGTCGTCAGCATAGGATGTCACCGCCAGGTGATGGGATTTAATGACCCTCGCCAAGTCCGACACATAGATGTTAAATAGTGTTGGACTTAGCGAGGATCCCTGGGGGACACCACAGGGGACAGTAAAAGATGGTGAACTGAAATTGCCAAAAGCGACGGATTGCACTCGATCTGCAAGAAAAGAGGAAATAAGATCCCTAGCACCATGTGTGATCCCCACCGCTGAGACACGGTCGATCAAGATGGAATGATCGACCGTGGCAAACGCGGCGGACAGGTCCAACAAAATGAGCACTGCTGATCCTCCCCCGTCGAGTGTCATCCTGCTTTAATCCGTAGCTTTAATAAGCGCAGTTTCCGTCCCGTGTCCCTTTCGGAATCCAAATTGCGTGTTATCCAAACAATTATTGTGATTGATATAATCTGAAATTTGGATATTCATGATCTTTTCAACAATTTTGGCAGGGAGAGGGAGGCAGGCTATAGGTCTGTAGTTGGCAACTTTAGAGGGGTCTAAATAACTCTTCTTAATGAGAGGTTTAATAGTCCCTTTTTTCCAGATGGAAGGGAAGATATTTGAGGAGAACATGACATCAAATATTTCAGTGAGTTTGGGACTTATAATGTCAGGGAACATCTTGAGAATGGAAGGGGGACATGGATCTTCCGGCAAGCCAGAATTGGTAGTGCAAAGTAGGTGCGATACCAGTTCTGACGGGACCTGAGTAAAATTCTGAAAGGAAGGATGGAAGGTCGAGTCAGGCGAGGTAGAGCCTGACCTAGCCAAGTCCTTGTGATCCTTAGAAGTGGAAGGAGAGTGTCCAGTACTAATTGTGTGTGCCTTGAATTGAGTATAAATGTCAGTCACTTTACTTTGAAAATGGTCCGCCAAGGAATCGCAAAGTTCTTGAGTAGCTATGATGGGGATAGATGTAGCTTGGCCAGAGAGACGCGTGACTACCTGAAAGAGTTGTTTCACAGAGTCGTGCACAAGATTAATTTGGGTACTGTAAAATTTACTTTTTTCCATGACGATGAGTTGTTTATATTTAGACATCATAATTTTATAGCATGATTTTTGGTCTGGATCGTAGTCTCGTCTCCATCTACGTTCCTGACGTCTACATTTTTGCTTTTCCTGCCTAAGTATATCATTGTACCAGGGTGCGGACTTAGAAGCCCTATTAATAGATTGTTTCTTTAAAGGGACCGTCATATTAATTGTGTTCTGAATCCAGTTGGTGTAGTTAATAGCTCCTAACTCAGGATCAGTCACAGTAGATGTTAGCGAGGTCAGTAGTAATGATTGAGATGCAAGAGTATCAATGCTTTTCCAAGCTCTAAAATGGGTGACGGAAGAAGAGTTTTTAGTTGGGGAGGAAATATCTTTTAGTAAAAAATCAAAAAGAATAGCAGAGTGGTCAGTCCACGTCAAGGGGAGAACATCTCCTATCCTGAGTGATATATGCCTAGAAAAAAGACCATCCAAGAGGTGAAACTAATTGTGGGAGTCCTATTACTTCCAATTCTGATAAGAGATCTACAGTGTCGGGATTGTCCAGCGCCTCTAGGTGAAAGTTAAGATCACCCAGTATAGTATACTGGTTTTCGCCTGCTAATGGCACAAGTAAAACTTCCAGGTTAGCAAGAAAAGCACCTGAGGTCCTGGGGGCGATAGATAAGAGTGCCTTTGAAAGGGGTAGCGTATGGAGTGGCAATTGTAAAAGTAATTGCTTCACAAGTGGTGGTAGGGACAACCTCCAATCGTACTTTTAGATTATTATGATATATAATGGCCAGGCCACCTGCCTTTTTCGGGGGTGGTATGTCCATTCTGATGTTCGTGAATCCCTCAGGGGTTGCAGTGTTCCTGACCCTCCAACCATCCTAATCTGGTGGGGGGTCTTTGAAGGCTCGGCAGCGGTTTTTCCGCATCCTCCGGGCCGGCGGACACTTCCGCCGGCCCGGAGGATGCGGAAAAACCGCAATCCTAATGACCCCCTTATTTTGCTGGTCATTGTTTTCTTTTTATTAATTACATTTTCATAATTTCTTTTTCTCTCTCCTTTTTCAAACCTGGCTCATTTTGCATCTCTTGACCTCCAACTCTGGGCCCTGACCTGCTCTTCTCACAGCTCGGTTTGTGAGCCTGCAGATATGAGGCCAAATGTAAAACGAATCAATATTTAATGGGAAACAGATATCAAGGTAATCTGGGGAAGCGGCTACCCCCACTTACGCTGCTTAATCATGGAGGGGGCTCCACCACCACTGCATGAAATTAAAATGGAGACTTATGCATGAGCCCTGATGCACCTCACAACAGGCCAAGTTCCAATTCTCGTTTCTAGGACACATAGGCCCGATTCACAAAGGTAACTTATGTGTAGTAAAGTTACGAGTGCAGAGTCTCTGCACTTGGGGTGGAATTTCTGCACTGTTCACTCTCTGTAATGCGCAGTGTGGAAATTCTGCCCCCAGTGCGGAGATTCCTCTTCGAATGCAGAGACTACACACTTGTAGCTTCACTACATGTAATTTGCATTCGTGAATCAGGCACATAGGTTTTACACACAAGTCCGACCTATATATTTAACCAGACTTCCTTACAGGCCTGATGAAAGCTGCAGACTCAATGGGCTAAAGAAATTACGGCTGAAACATGTTGACCATATGCGATGGAAGAGCAATGACAACCCACATCCATTGCAAATAACGCCCAGTGACTTTCTACTTTTAATCCAGCCAGGATAACTAAGAACTAAAACTGATTTGTTAGGATCATCTTAGACTGTTTTCAATGTAAATGACTTCTCTGACACAAGAAGAAAAGATTGTTCTTTGTAAAGCTTTAAAAAGACCTCGCTTCTGCTTGTAGGTGGTTGTAGTCTACCTAGACTTCTCTGAGTCAAGAGTGGGAGGCCCAATGATGACGCTTGCAATATTTTGTGGTTGAGGGCCTTGCTTTTCCCAGTATCTGTCTGTCACCAAATAGGTGATTACAGATTTGATCAGCCCTATTTTCTTTCTGGCTCAGAATTAACTGAAAGCTGGGACGACAGAGTGGTACTTGGCTGGGGATCCTCCTTTCCCCTCAATAGACTTAACAAGAGGTGGGCGTTGAGTGCGGGAAAGGCGAAGGAAACTACAATGAGGGTGTCAGGGCCGGCTGGACTGTTAGGAGCTCCCTTAAGGTGGTGCGCCAGAGAGGCGATACCAGGGACTGACTCCTTGGGGGTACCTAAAAGGTGCTGCAGTTGGAGTGGCACCTCCTTAGTGCCATCAGATGCTTGAGTTCCAAGGGAGAGGAGATGGGTAATCCCCCAGGTCTTAATACATACCTCTTATTCAGAGTCCTGAGGGCCAACAATGGCTGTTAACTGCTGAGAGCAAAGCTGTCAAAAAAGAGTGAGGCATAATAGTTATGGCACCAGGCCCCTCCAACAGCACCTTGATCAAATAGATAGATGGTGAATGAAGGGAAGCAAGTGGGCATACACTGGTGACCAACAGTGAAGGCATACACAAGACACTGTAGAAAGAACACATAGGTGTTGAGTGGTGAATGAAAAAAACAATTGCACACTACAAGAAAGCAAAAGTACCTTAAATAAAATACTCACATAAGGATCAGGCCTGAGCCTACTACCCAGGTTATAAGGTGTTTCCTTTGTGATAGGGGACTGGCCCTACATAGAGCACTGGGTCTATAAATTCACAGCACGTGCCCAATATAAACATGAACAAATGAGCAGAAGAAAAGTAGACTGACCCTGACAAACAACCCAATGTGTTTATCCTAATAACTGCAAGGGGTGGGCACAGCAACGCGAACTAGACTCGATTGAACAATCCAAAAAACCTAAACCAATGAGTGACAATAGGAAGGCAGAAGCCTGTGAAAGGCTCTGTGGGGCAAACAAGCCTGACTGCAGTTGAAGTAAGTCATTTGGGGGCATATTTACAAGCCTCTATCACCACAAGAACATCCCTTTTTTTTGACTGTGTGGTGGCAAATCGGGCTTTGCCTTATTTACAAGGCAGAGTTAAGCTACTTAATGTGGCTTAATGCTGCCTTGTAAGTAAGGCACCCTTTCGTGCTATATTTAGCGTTAACCCTGTCGCTGCTAGGAGGCCTTTTCCCCCCTGTGCTAAGCCTTTTTTGGCTATTTGGGGTAGTTCACTCTTAGGCCCCTGTAACTTTTCGACCACATAAGGTATCCACGACAAATGTGCGTCCTTTTTTTCCAACATCATGGGTATTCTAAAAGTACCCAGGGTTTGTGGATTCCCCTGGAGGGGACGAAGAAATTAGCCAAAATAAATGTAATCTTGTTTGTTTTTTTGAAAAATTGGAAAAAAGGGCTACATATGAAAGTGTCTGGTGTTTTCTGCAAATGGTATCAAAAAGGGATTGTGGTGCTGAAATCACAATCTTCCCAGCTTTCAGTTACAAGCAGACATTTGTCAAAAAACCAAAATGTTTTACACAGTTTTGGCATTTTTCTGGGACATAGCCTATTTTTGCTATTTTTGGGCTTTCAACCTCCTTCCAGTTAATGGTAGAAATGAGTATGAAAGCAATAATGGATCCTGGAAATCTATACATTTTAGGAAAGTAGACAACATCCTGAACTCAGAAAAGGGTCATTTGTGTAGATCCTTCAAGGTTTCTTTATAGAAAAAAACAGTTGAATATAGGAAAAAAATTAAATTAGTTGAAAAAAACAGCCATTTGTGTCAACATTTTCACCTGTAACTTCTAATTATGACAACTGTTTGAAAGCAATATACCGTTACATCGTCTGGACCTTTATGGTTTGTGGATATATAGGACTTGTAGGTTCACCAAGAACCAGACGAACCCAGAGCCAATAAATGAGCAGTGTCTTGCAATGGTTTTTTATTATGTACCTGGTATATAGCAATTCATTTGGGAAAATATATACATTGAAAAATCGGTATGAGAGAAACCTATGTATTTATGAAATTGGATTAAAATATAGAGTTTAGAAACAGTATATATTTGCACATTTCTGAAATTGTGAGCACCCATACTAGCATGAGAATTATAGGTCATTTTTCAAAATGACTTCTTTTTTACACATTGTCTTTCATTTGGAAGGCAGAAATGCATCGAAAGTCATAGGTAATAAAAGTTGCTCTACAATCCTGTGTTACCCTAAGTCTCCCGATAAAAATGGTACCTCACTTGTTTGTGTAGGCCTAGTGCCCGCAACATGGACACACCACATTTTTACAGTGAAAACCGACCCTTTTTTTGCAAAGTGCTTAGCTGTAGATTTTAAACCCTAGCTCTGCTGGCACCTAGGAAAACCTAGCAAACCTATGCATTTTTAAAACTAGACACCCAGGGGAATCCAGGATGGGGTGCTTGCCTGTCTCTCACCAGGTTCTATTACCCAGAATCCCTTGCAAACCTAAAGATTAAAAAAAAAACATATTTCCCTCACATTTCTGTGGTGAAAAGTTCTGGAATCTGTGTGGATCCACAAAATTCCACCCACCCGCATTCCCCAAAGTCTTCTGAGAAAAATAGTACCTCACTTGTGTGGGTAAGCCTAGTGGCCGCAACAGGAAACGGCCCAAAGCGCAACATGGACACACCACATTTTCACTGTGAAAACTGATCCTTTTTTTGCAAAGTGCCTCGCTGTAGATTTTGAACCCTAGCTTTGCCGCCACCTAGGGAAACCTAGCAAACCTATACATTTTTAAAAACTAGACACCAAGGGGAATCCAGGATGGGGACACTTGACTAACTCTCACCAGGTTCTGTTACCCAGAATCCCTTACAAACCTAAATATTTGTCCAAAAAACACATTTTCCTCACATTTCTGTGGTGGAAAGTTCTGGAATCTGCATGGATCCACAAAATTCCACCCACCCACATTCCCTAAAGTCTTCTGAGAAAAATGGTACCTCACTTGTGTGGATAGGCCTAGGGCCCTCGACAGGAAACGGCCCAAAATGCAACGTGGACTCAACACATTTTCACAGGGGACACTGACCCTTTTTTTGCAAAGTGCCTAACTCTAGATTTTTAACCCTAACTCTGCCAGCACCTAAGGAAACCTAGCACACCTATACAGTTTTGAAAACTAGACACTCGGGGAATGCAGGATGGGGTGACTTGACCGGCTTTCATCAGGTTATGTTACCCAGAATCCCTTGCAATCCTCAAAATTTGTAAAAGAAAACCACATTTCCTCGCATTTCTGTGGTGAAAAGTTCTGGAATCTGCATGGATCCACAAAATTCCACCCACCCGGCGTTCCCCAAAGTCTTCCGAGAAATATGAAACCTCTTTTGTGTAGGTAGGCCTACTGCCCGCGTCAGGAAACGGCCCAAAACACAACGTGGACACACCACATTTTCACAGTGAAAACGGACCGTTTTTCTTGCGAAGTGCCTAGCTGTAGATTTTGAACCATAGCTCTGCCGGCACGTAGGGAAACCTGGCAAACCTATATATTTGTGAAAACTAGAACCCCGGGAAATTCCAGGGAGGTATGGCTTGCGTGGATCCCCCAAAGTTTTCTTACCCCGAATCCCCTGCAAACATCAAATTTAGCTGAAAAGAAATCACTTGTTCCACAGATTTTTGTGTGGAAATATTCTGGCATCACTGGGCTGACACAAATTTCCTACCACCCAGCGTTCCCCCAGATATCCCGATACAAATGGTGCCTCACACGTGTGAGAGGCCCAAGCACCCGCGACAGGCAAGGGCCCAAAAAGTATTGAGGCAACATCAGATTTGCCTATCACAAAACGACCTGGTTTTGCAAGGGGGGTCACCTGGGTTTTTGACCCCTTGCTCGGTGGCCAGTTAGGAAAACCTACCAAACCCACAGAGTTCTGAGAAATAGACACCTGGGGGATTCCAGGGAGGTATGGCTTGCGTGGATCCCCCAACCTTTTCTTACCCAGAATCCCATGCAAACCTCAAATTAAGCTGAAAAAAACACTTTTTAACCCATATTTTTGTGTGGGAAAGTTGTGGCATCACCAGGCTGACTCAAATTTCCTACCACCCAGCATTCCCCCAGGTCTCCCGATAAAAATGGTGCCTCACTGGTGTGGGAGGCCCAAGTACCTGCGACAGGCAAGGGCCCAAAACATATTGAGGCGACATCAAAATTTCCTATCACAAAACAACCTCGTTTTGCAAGGGGGGTCACCTGGGTTTTTGGCCCTGTGCTCGGCGGCCAGCTAGGGAAACCTACCAAACCCACACATTTATGAAAACTAGATACCCCGGGGATTCCAGGGAGGTATGGTTTGCATGGATCCCCCAACGTTTTCTTACTCAGAATCCCCTGCAAACCTCAAATTTAGCTGACAAAAATCACTTTTTACCACACATTTTTGTGTGGGAAAGTTGTGGCATCACCGAGATGACACAAATTTCCTACAACCCAGCATTCCCCCAGGTCTCCTTATAAAAATGGTGCCTCACTCATGTGGGAGGCCCAAGTACCCGCGACAGGCAAGGGCCCAAAACGTATTGAGGTGACATCAAAATTGCCTATCACAAAATAACCTGGATTTGCAAGAGGGGTCTCCTGGGTTTTTGGACCCATGCTCGGCGGCCAGCTAGGGAAACCTAGCAAATTCACACATTTGTGAAAACTAGGCACCCAGGGGATTCCAGGGAGTAATTTTTCCACCTAATTTGAGGTTTGCAGGGGATTCTGGGTATTAAAACGTTAGGGGATCCATGCAAGCCATACCTCTCTGGAATCCCCCGGCTGTCTAGTTTTCGAAATGTGTGGGTTTGGTAGGTTTTCTTAGCTGGCCGCGAAGCAACACCTTTCTGCACATAAACAATCATTCCCCACAACGCAGGCACCCTTGCACTATGGTGCAAGGGTGCCTGCATTGGTGCTAAGCAGCTGAAATTAGCACCAGCACAGGGGAAATACGGGGCTGCACCGTATTGTTCTAAATAGAGTGCAGCCCTGCGTTTCAGAAGTGGCAGAGCGCAAGAAGGCTAACGCCACACTCCGTCCCTTCTTTGTAAATATGCCCCATAGTTAGCGTTTAGAAACAGTTGCAAGAGTCAGCGCATGCTTATCAGGAAGGAGGTCAGACAGACAAACTAGATAAGATGGTGGAAGCTATTGGCCAGGGAGGCGATGGAAACTAAGTGATTTCACTCTCTCAGAGACAGGATTGTTGCAGGACGACAATCAAATCTAGCAGACAGGGTCAAAGAGACTGAAATAGCCTTCTCACTGTTGTAACCATGCACATCTGAAATTAAAACCTAAGTCTGAGCACTCATTGAGCTAGTGCGGTTCTCAGAGGGTGGAGTTAAAAATGCAGTAGGGAGACTCCAACGTAAGAACATCAGAGTGATTTACATTGTGGATGGTGTAGAAAGCAGTGATATGCTTAGATATCTCAAGAAATGGCTAGGTGGGACCTCCGTGACTTGCAAAGTTCTATGCAATGGCGAGAGCTCAAAGAATACCTGTGAGAAGGACACAGCCAGCCTGACCCCCTAGAACAGTAATAGCCCGCTTGTTGCACTACCAGGATAGAGATACTATTGTGTAGAAAGACTATGAGCTAGGCAAATTGAAGATAGAGAATAATGAACTCCACATATACCCGGATTATACAGCATCAATTTAATAACAGTGACCTTCTTCGCAACAGTCAAAAAGCAGTTAAGAGAATCAAACTGCATGTCAGTCTTTGAGGACCCCAAATAGGCATGGAACTGGGATGAGCAACACAATGGTACGGATGAGGAAAATGAATGGACTCTTCCCTAAGGCCACAGTATAGACACCGAAGATGTTGACTGCCAGGTTACAACTTTAGTTGACCTTCGAGGATCCAAACAGAAGGAGGAAAGGCAGTTGCAATTGCCCACATCCAGGGAGAGACTGGGACGACCCACAGAGGGACATTTGTGCACTCTTTCGTGAATAAAAAAAATACCAATAACCCTGAATGTGATGAAGTATTGCTGCCAGACCTTATGCTGAGAATGGCAGATGACATTTGAATTGATAAATTGATCTCACCATTTCTGATAATAATTAATAACAGACTTATTGAACCTTGTGAATCCCCATACACAAAATATAATCCTGTACGGGTCAATCATAAAGGTGCAGCATAGATTTGTCAGCTTGTTGAAGGAGCCAAGGGTTTAAACCAAGGATATTCAGTTCCCCCTTCCATATTTCTCTCCTCATCAGGTAAGAGGCGAGCTGGTTTGTTTCCAAGGTTTGTGTTTTGGGTGGATTGCACATACCCCACTGACTTGGGAATTGGGAGCTAGGGAAATGTTCAGGTTCTGGGCTCAAGTGCATGAAACAGTGAAACTTACGTATGTGAGGGCAAGGCTAGGGAGAAACTGAGGGACGCACTAGGAAGGGTTACAAGAGCAACAGGAGTACATGCTATGGGAAACATCCTCATGACACAACTCACCAAGTATAAACTCATAGCATACAATCTCCGGGTATTGGACCGAGCAGGAAATGCTTTAACAAATGCTTTCCTGAAGCATAGGGGCCCCAATATAGCGTTTCTGCAAGAAATGCACCTCACTAAGCAGAAATCTCTATAAGTGCAGTGCAAAAGGAGGAGACATATCATAGTACATAATGTATGTGGATACCCTTAGGAGTGATAAGTTTGCACTTTACAAATGTGGAATAGGACTAGGGGTGGGCGGAAAATCCGTTCCGCTCGCGGATTTTGCGGATTTTCGGGAAATACGCAATCCGCGAGATTTGCGAATCTCCCGCAAAATCCGCAAATCCGCGAGCAGCGGATTTTGCTCGCACTGCTCGCACTGTTCGCGTGAGTTCGCGTGAGTTCGCGCCCCGCGAATAAGTGCAAAATTGCAGAAATACGATCTTAGCAAAACTGAAAGTATCTACTTACCAGGTTCAAAAGTTCAGGCTCATCATTAGTAGCCATTTCCTGTAGTGCTTCCTGAGGGGCCCCTCCAGAGTTCAGTTGCCAGTTGAAACTATTATGTGACCCTGCTCTGAACCTCAGAATAGTTACACATATGCCACAAAGGTCCTGAATTACAGCTAAGGGAGACAAGCAGGAGCCAGGCTGGAAGTTAAAATCCATTAATCAGCCCCTAATTCATTATTGTCAGTTGGGGCAGGGCAGGTGTTGTAACTAATTTTGCAACAATGAAAGCACTTAGCAAGTGCAAAAGATCACTAATCAGGGCGCACTAAGGAAGCAGGTGCCAGCTAAAAAAATATTCTGTGACACATTAATCAGCCCCAAATTAATTCAGGTCACTTGAGGCAGGGAAGGTGTGCTTTGCTTTGCCGAAAATAATGTACACTGGACAACCAGAGGGTGTGGTGATGAAACAGAGGGTGGCATGGGTGGGCCAGAGGGTGGCATGAGTAGTCAGAGAGTGGCAGTGGTGACAGAGAGTGGCAGTGATGAAGAAGAGTGTCCCAAACAGGCTGGACACGTAGAAACAACAAGTTCGCGAAACTTGCGACCCGACAGGTAAGTTCGCAATTTGCGAAAGTGTACAAAACCCTCGCGAACTGGCAGAAACACGGGCGAACACAAAAAAAAAAAATTCGCGGGAATACGCGGATTTTGCGGATTGCGAATCCGCAAATCCGCAAAATTCGCGAACGCGAGATCCGCAAAATTCGCTCATGCTTAAATAGGACATACTACCAGTCTAGGTACCCATATCGTATTTTCAAGAGCTAGATGGGAAATCTTCAGACCTGATTTGGTTCCCTAATGGGCAGAAAGTTTCACACCATAAATGGAAAAAGCTAAAGTTGGAGGGCAGTCTAAGAGCCCCAGCTGTTGAATCCTATGCTCTTGTGGCGCAGCTCCAGTGGTTAGCCTCATAGACAGAGGGCCATCAGACACCTCAGACAAGAATCACAAATTAGAGAGGATAAACTATCTCGCCTCCTGACTAGCTGTCAAACTCATACTAATAAACAACCCCTAACTGTGAGTACTGCACTGAAAATCTGGATAAGCGTGTTGGCAAATGCAATACAGCTACTCAGTTGCGATGATGGAATGATAAAGGAATATCAATGATGCATAATCTCTCGCACTCCAGAGAGGAACACTTGTGCAATACAGAATCCCAAAGCGATGAGTCAGGAGGCATTGTTTAAGAAGAAACTCAAAACCTGGCTCTTTGTGCAGATCTAAGCCTTTTCATATTCTGATCTCACTGCTCGTGCCGGGACACCCCTTGGAGTTGCTGTGCGTGTTATAAACTCCTGTTATATCAAAGAATACATTCCACGAGACGTGGTATGCATTAGAAACAAAACCAGAGACACATGGAATACTTCAGGTAATCTCTACCATGGGTTGCGGGACAAGGCTAATTATATGGAGCTATGAAGCAATAATTAACATGATATAAAACACACCAAACGAGACAAGAACAAAATGGGAAGCTGACTTACCCATAGCACTGGAGAAGAAGGAATGGGGAATCATCTTAGTAGTACAGTATTGTAACAACAAGGGAACCCTCTAGGTCAGCGTTTCCCAAACTGTGGTCCGCGGACCCCCAGGGGTCCGTGACACATTCCCAGGGGGTCCGCAAGAGGCAGTTTTAAAAGCACTGCAAAGCTCCTTGTCTAATTAGCAGTTTTAGAGCAACAATAAAAGTGTCAAAATAACCCTAGTGATTAATGCACCTGCTGGAGAGATGAGTTTTGTCCAGTTGCAGCTTTGAGATATCTAACTTAGCACAGAACAGAGGGTGTAAAGAACGTGTACCATGCATTTGAAAAAAATAACAGTGTTTTATGTGCATTGGTCAGTGGGTTGCTGCGTTTGTCACAGATTTCTTTGTTACTCTGCAGTTCATAAGTGACAATTGTAATCTAGCACACTGACCTATATAAACTGTCAAAGAACTGCTTGCAAACTGCATGGTACAAGTTAGTAACTTATGTTTTTTTCCAAGTCTTTCATTATCCTGATGCTGCTAAAAAGGTTTATATGGGCGGAAATAAATTTTTATTTTTTAAAGTCAATACTAACCACTAGCTGATGTTTTGAATCCCAAGTTTGCGCTTCTCCGGATCAAGCACTCTTTAAAAATGCCTACTAGTATGAATGACATGTGAATCCTACACATTGTAGTACCCTTTGCCTTATGTAACATTTTCTATACACTGATTTACACGTGTGATTCATTGTCTCTATATGTTTGTGATGTAAAGTGCTCAGACATCCTACAATGGTATGAGAGATACTATAAAACAATGTGCCAGAGAGAAATACATGTGACAGAGAGGCTATGGAGAGATGAGAGGCACTGCTGAAGGATGATAATAAGGGAATCATTGAAGAACCCCAACAAAGATGTTGTATACTGGTGTATAGTAAGGTCTTAATTTACTATTCGTTAAAAGCCAATACAATTTAATATATAATGATATATGTGTTTTAGACTGCACCAATGTTTCCTAAATTTCTTGGAGAGAGAGCCTCCCAAACCTCCCTTTGTAGTGGTCAGGTTTACTCACTGCACTTGGTGTGCACCGTATGGCGACTAGTCTGAAAACATTTGCCAGGGCTGCTTTGGGTTTCCAGTCTGGCCGCAGCAGGAGCCATGTACTGCGAAATAAAACCAACCATTTAAAAGTTAGTCACGGAGAAGCAGCACCAACTTTCCCATTAAAATGTTTTGTTTTTTGCAAATTCTTTGAATATAAAATACTAAGGGGGATATTTACAACAGAAGTGGCAGAGAGTGTCGTTAGCCTCCTTGGCTAACGACACGCTCCGCCACTTCAGAAACAGCGGGCTGCACCATATTTACAAGAATATGGTGCAGCCTTTGTTTCCCCCTGTGCTGGCGCTACACTTAGTAGTGTAGCGCCAACAGGGAACCCTTGCACTATGTATGCAGTGGAAGATTGTTTATGTGCAGGAAGGTCCCGCTTCAATCTTGAAATTCCGTTTTGTCACTTCTGTGTGCTGCTTAATGCAGCATACATGGAAGTTACAAAATGGAATTTTTTTTAAATGGTCACCTTCCTGAACATAAACAATCCAAGGCGTTTTGCTTTTTCCATGTGTGCTGCACAAAGCAGCACACATTGAAAAAACAGAACGAGGAGAAATAAAGGATTTCTCCTCGGTTTCCCAAGTTAAGACCTGGTTTTCCCTGGCTTAATTTTGGCACTACCTCCTATTTATGCTGCCCTTGAGAATAGGGGGCAGCGTCAAAATGAATGGGTGTTGCGGTGGAACGCCCACCGCAACACCCACACCCACCCCTTTCAGGCATTGTGTGCTAGGGGACCTTATTTACAAGGCAGTGTTAAGCCATGTTAAGTGGCTTAACGCTGCCTTGTAAATAAGGCAAAGCCTCTAGTGCCATGGGAACGTTGCAAAAAGTGATGTTCCCATGGAGATAGGGGCTACTAAGTATGCCCCTAAAATCCTTAGTAATTTGATTATTTGTTTTGTGTGCACGCATGTTTATTTTTTCTGAATTACTGTTATAATGTTTGAAATTTAAATCATAGAAATTGCTTGGGGATCCCCGGCTTCCAGCGGTGACTCAGTGGGGGTCCTCACGAGTCAAAAGTTTGGGAACCACTGCTCTAGGTAGTTAAGGTACTGGGGTAACGATATTTTAAGGCAACAATGCTCCTTAACATATCAAATATTCAAAGAGCAAAAATATTTTTAGGCAACAATGTGTGCTATAAGTAAGGAAGTGTCCAGCCGGGCACTTGATTTAATCAATATATGAAAAATTAGAAGGATGTTAGTGCTCTTTGAATATTTGATATGTTAAGGACCATTGTTGCCTTAAAAAATGTGGAATCATCTTGGCATACACCCACAAGATTTCAAGAAATGCCAGTTTTAAACGTATACTGTTTATTTACTTACACAGAAACCACCTCATGCTCAAGCATCTTAGTTGTATTTATGAAGCAGCACCCTCCAACATGACCTAGATGCATGCAACCAGAGCCAGTGTTTTTATTATGTGGTGTCCCATGCTAGCTCATATCTGAGGACAAATAGCAGAACCATCCAGAGGGATGTCTTCTTGGCCGTTTTGGATGTCCTAAACAGAAGAAAGTGGGTAAATCTTTTTTGAATTACCCCTCCTGCTAGCGAATGAGGTCTTATGCCCTGAAAAGCCACTAAGGCCCGACTATAGAACAATGGAGGCAGGTTGTTCAAAACTCGGCCTAGGCAGTTCTTATCTATTTGTAAGAGATTAGACTTCTTCATGTTTGGCTTCTTAGAGTGTCTTGACCACATTATAAAAAAACTAAATAAACAACAAAAGAGTGCGGCCTAAGAAAAATTAGAGAAACACGGCAAAAGGAGTCACTCTTGTTAGTTAATAGAAACCTCACTCACCAACTTAGTTGGTGACATGCTTCATCATTGGGTTACCACCAGAGAGGCCGAGTGCCTCCATGGTGTGCTATGACGCCTGGTTACAGTGGAGCAGGTTTTTGTGTAGGACAAGTCTGATTAAGTGAAAGTGATTTAAAAAGTGCCCAGTTCAACCGTAAACAGACTTTATTTGTGGTGAACCAAGCACTACTTAAAAGCAGTGTGACAGATTTTACAAAAACTAGCTAGATTGACCAGATACATCCATAGTGTAAAAAAGAAAAAGGGTGGCCAACATGTTTCTGTCTCTATTCACTGTTTGCAAGGCATTCGTCAGGACCAAAATACACCATGGCGGTATGCGTACACTAAGGCGCACCCTAACCTGTGGTGTTAAAGAAACCAGTGTAACTAACGGTTTTTAGGAGAGCCTTCAGCATAAGTGAAAGCCACGGGTATTTAAAATATCCGGTAATTTTACCCCATGGGTCCTGGTGGGGGGTGTGAACTTGTAGTCACACTTACGCCAAAGTTCGTCCTGAGGAAGGGAGCATGCAGGTCCCATACGGGCGACGAACTCTGCGGAGTAACATCACCAGTGGCTCCATAGCTAGAGAGAAGAGCAACGGGGACAAGGGGCAACCCTGGCGCATCCCTTTGGACCCGAACAATGGATCGTTGGTAGAGTAGCTGGACCATGCTCATGTAGTGATCTCTCAGATCATATTTGTGTAGTACCAACGCTAGATAGGGCCACTCCAGGGAGTCAAAGGACTTCTCCAAGTCTAGCACTAGGCAGCCAGAGCGTGGCCAGCTGTGTAGTGCATATTTCTGCACCCGGAAGAATCTGCGTATATTAAGTGAGGATGCACCAGAGCCTTTACCAACGGCGACAAGCGCTTGGCAAGAATCGATGCGAAGATCTTGTAATAAGTGTTCAGGAAGGCCAACTGGTGATAGGAGCCAATGGATTCAGAGATCCTGCCAGTTTTAAGGAGAGAGACCAGTAACGCTTCGTTTTGCGTGTCAGTAAGTATAGAGTCGTCTACCATTGCCTCATACAATTTAAGCAGTTGTGACGCTAATATGTGTGCGTAAGCCTTATAAAATTCAGTCGGTAGACCGTCCGGTCCCGGTGATTTCCCATTCGACAACGAAAAGATACAATCCCTAACCTCCTCTAGAAGGATGGGGTCATTCAGTTCCACCTTCTGAGCCCGCGTGGGATGTGGCAAGGTGAATCCCTCGAGGTAAAGTTGCGATTCCACAGGGGTAGCCTGCATGTGGGATTTATATAAATCTTTATAATGCATCACAAACTTGCAATGTATGTCTCGTTGCATGTATACTGTAATCCCACGCGCCATACGTATTGAAGCCACGGGGGCTGTCGACTCATCCTGGCGAATCAGCCATGTGAGTAATTAACCAGCTTTGTCCCCCATGTGGTGTGTTCACGCCGAGTGCGCCGCATAATTAAGGCAGAGCAGTCGCTCCAGCAGGCGAGCGTGTTCCTCCCTATGTCGTGCAAGTTGTCCTGGGGATCCCTCTATCGCCTACTGTTCTCTAGATGCCAGTTCTCGCTCCATAATAGTGATCTCTCTCTAGCTGCACTCGAATGCCCGAATGAGCCCCCAGACAGTGACCTCTCACAACTGTTTAAGGGCTTCCCATTCCTACATTGTGAACGAGGCAGTGCCCACATTTTCCTCAAAGTATTGTGCTATGGTGGTAGCCAACAGATCACGAAAAGGCGCATCAAGTAAAGCGTCCGGCTGGAGACGCTAGACTGGGACCGGCGGCACTTCGTTTTCCCACTCCAGTTCCAGCATATGCGGGTTATGGTCTGAGTGCGTCTGCCCTGTGTAATGTGACCCGGAGATTCATGGCAGTAAATCACCAGACACCATGAAACGGTCTAGACGTACGTGAAAACTGTGAGCGCCCGAGTAGTAGGAGTACACTTTGTCTTTCAGGTTTCTGTGTCTCCAGGCATCAGTTAAGTGCCACTCTGTCGCCCAGTTGTTTAACGCTTTCTTAGCAGAGCGCATAGCCGTGCCAGGCAGGGGGGGGGGGGAGGAGCGATCCAGCGAGACGTCTAAAACGCTATTATAGTCACCACCGAGCCCCATGGGGGTATCATGCCATGCGGCCATTTTGTGAGATAGCATTTCCAGAAAAGCGGCCTGTTCGGAATTAGGCGCATATAGGGATGCAATAATCATCGGTCGTCCGTCCGTCCCGAACATCCGTCACCATGACATATCTACCCTCAGTTTCTATTTGGGAAACCACCACTCGGAAGGGAGTCTCCGGTCTCACCCATATTAACACCCCACGTGCATATGCGGAATAGCCTGCTGCATATAATTGACCTCTCCATCTCCTGTGCAAATGTGTCACTTCTGATATAGGCAGGTGCGTTGGTGGGCTGTGTATACCCCTCACATTCCAAGTATCTATCTTAATGGGCGTCATAGCGTGTGGCTAGTGGTAACATGTAAGGCCTTATCCGGACAGTAAGTGAGTGAAAACAGAGCATTGTATGTGAGGGTGATGACAATTATGTGCCCCCCTCGAGTCAATGACTCGACCACTGTACCGCAGTGCATAGTTGATGCCATGATAAAAAAAAAACTACAAAAATACCAAAAGGGCGAGTGGGCAACAAGCAATCGTCCAAATACTAAATAGAAGCAGCATGCAACTAACGTCTAGGGAGGACTATCGCGCATAACAGTCTATGGGACGCCGATAAGTGGGGATCCGTCACCAATGGCCTCCCTCTCCACTGGCCAAGTGTGTATGAGCGAGGCCATCATTCGGATGTCATCCATGATGTTCCCGCGAGGAGGGAGACCACAAGGGCTCTCCATCTATTTGCGCTGGGGCCAGACCGCTATTACAGTACCCCCTCCCAATCGAAACTAGGATCCTAGCACGTATGCAGATTTCTAACAGTGGAAGCAAAGGGAAGCACTATATAGCCTGAGCATATGTCCAGTGTACTTGCGTGAAGGGTGACACAGTCTTCCGTGCAGCCAGCGAAGGAAGCAGTAATACCAGGAGTTTAGACAATGTCATCAGAGGTCTGTTGAGTGACCTGGGGCAATTCACATGAGTCTTGGGAAGCAGGAAAACTGTCCGAAAGTTCATCCTCAGTTGGCAGACCTCGTTGGTCAGAAGTCGAGTTTGCCTCTTCATCCTGTGTCCAGCTAATTACCGCCACTGCCTGTAGGGCCTTGAGCTGGCCCGTCAGTATCTGTTCCGGGGCAGGACCGAGGGATCGAGAGGTCAGAGCCTGTATCTTCTTCCTCTCCCTGCGGCGGCGGCGCAAGAAGACCTCCGGGCCCAGCTCTCCCTGTCCGGTGGTGGAGTCCCTGCCCCCTGCGGGATCGTAGGTGTCAAGCCAGTTCTCCGCCCCCTCCGAGGTAGTGAAAGAATTAGTCTTGCCGTTGGCAATTACCCTCAGCTTTGCCAAAAAAAGTAAACAAATATTTGATATTGTTTTGCCGAAGCCGTCGTCTTACTGCCATGTAAGAAGATCGTTGTTTCTGTACCTGTAGTGTGTAGTCCGGAAAGAACATGATCCTGTGATTGTCTATCTGTATATCTTGCAACTTCCTGGTTTCTTGCAGTACAACATCTCTATCCCTGTAGTTCAGCAGGCGGATTAAGAACGGCCGCGGATTGGAGCCTGAGGGGGGGCCTTGCCGGCACTCTATGAGCTCGTTCAATGACAAAATGCAGAGATAGGGCTTCTTCAGGGAGCAGCGTGCGGAGCAAATGTTCGGTATAGGCCACAGCATCTTTTCCTTACTTCCCCTCCGGCAAGCCCACCACGCGGATGTTGTTGCGACGAGCCCTGCCTTGAGCATCCTCAGCCCTGTCTTCCATGAACTCCACATGGTTCAGAAGGCCCTGGATATGTTTCTCCGCCGTAGCCACTCGCCGAGAAACGTCAGCAATGTCCTTTTCAGTAGCAGTGGTGTGGTCTGCGAGTTTAAGGTGATCTGCATGGAGAAAAGTAAGGTTGACAGCTACCTTCTCTATTTTGCCTTCCAGGGGGGGTACGGATCTGGTTCATAGTCTCCCCCAGCTTTTCTACCGCCGCCAGTACGGCATCCAACTTGTGAGACATCGGGTCAGTTGCTTCCACGCCTGCCATTTTGGCTTGGGCTTGCGGAGGAGGGGCTGGCGTGCCTCCAACACCGGTCTTCGTGCGCCCCCACGCAACATGGGCCTCTAGGTGTTCACTCAAGAGAGGCAGGCAGTGGGTAAACCGCTGCCGCTGTATCACACGCTAAGTCACCTCTGTAGGCGGCAGCGTCGGCCTGCTGGATGAGGCGGGCATATGGAGGCTGCCACTGTCAGCTTTCCATGGGGTTTCCAATTGCTTGTTGCACTCCTCACAAGCAAGAGCACTCAGGATATGGGGCAATGTCACTGCTGCCACCAGGCACCCCATGGAGTCCGCCTCCCGCGCTTTCACATTGCGGGTCTGCTTGCGCCCACCACCTCTTCCCACGTCTCTTCCGTGACAGTAGACATCAGACCCCAGTTGGAGTGATGTGGCATGTGTTTTCAGTGTTGCTGGGGCAGACAGGGCCACGTATGGTATGAGACAGTGTCTCAGCGGGGCCCTTAGCGGAGAGGCAGGCTCGGTCTCACTGCGCCACTACCACCAAGCGCCACCTCCAGCAGGCGCCACTCTCCCAGTGCCTCAGTGCTCTCTTGTAGTGTTTGTTTATTGCAGCGTGATGCAGCTACATTGACCCTCCAGGAATGCGGGTCCCAGCAGGGGGGGAAGAGAATGCGCTGAGTCCGTGCAGAGTCACCTCGGGTCCAAGAGCAGCGGAGTCAGCAGGTCGGAGCTCAGCCCCAGATCGCGCCACCGAGGGTGTCGTCGTCTCGCAGGAGAAAGAGAAGGCGCGCCAGGTCCGCGCTGCCCCACAGATGTTTGCACCATCAGCGGAGCAGTTTTAGCCTGTCCCGGACACTGTGGGAATATAGAGGGAGCCCACTAGTAGCTGTGCCGCGGGACTGGGCCTATTGGGCTGGGCCAGTCCCCGATTTGGCGTAGTACGTGTCTCCCGGGAGAACGGAAACCCGCTGAGCGGCTTCAGTACTTGCATGGGCCGCTCCGACCTCCCTCGTCCGCCACGGTTTTCAGCTTCACCGGAGCTTCAGGGCAGCTCCCGGGGCGATCGTGCTGGTTGGCAGCCCTCTGCAGATGCGTGTTAACAGATCTTTGAGGTCAGGGAAGGGAGCCTGCGACAGAGCTCTACACGAGCACATTCGGCTCCATTGCTGGCTTAGACACGCCAGAGCACCCTGTTCTACTCTTTGTGGTGATCCTAGAGTTCTCACATCATGTCTATCTCTGTACCTTGCCGTTCATTTTTGTTAACCAGTAGTCCTTCCTCAGTATCTAAAATAGTAGTAAGAAACATATATACATAAATATATATATATATATATATATATATATATGTATATATATATATATATATATATATAGATAGATAGATAGATAGATAGATAGTTAGATAGATAGATAGATAGATAGATAGATAGATAGATAGATAGATAGATAGATAGATAGATAGATAGATATTTTATGTATATATGTTTCTTACTACTATTTTATGTACCGTGGGACTCCCACGTCGACGATGGGGAATTATTATTCAAGCATGTGAATCTATGAAAGACACCCTAATACTGGAGAAAAAGATATTTCTCCTCGTTGCGCCTCTGGTGGGGAGGCGTACAATTCTGACGCATTCCCAGGTCTACCAATGTTGGGAAATCTGGGAATGTGTCATTATATATATATATATATATATATATATATATATATATATATATATATATATATATATATATATATATATATATATATTCACTGAAAAAACCATAGGTTATAGACCATATATAGTTAGGAATTTGCATTTACAAAACCTTGAAAATTCACTGAAAAAACCATTGGTTATAGACCATATATAGTTAGGAATTTGCATTTACAAAACCTTGAAAATTCACTGAAAAAACCATTGGTTATAGACCATATATAGTTAGGGATTAGCATTTACAAAACCTTAATTTACTCGCACAAAACCATAGAAATTCGCATATATAGTTAGTTGCAATAACTATATATCGCGCACCCGCAATTCACTGCTGATGATGTCACATATTACATCATTCATGACATGGTCAGTGACATCAATGATGACATCTCAAATGACATCACTGATGACATCTCAAATGACATCACTGATGACAACATCCAGTGACTGTATGTTTCTGTAAAGTTAAAATATGTCTTACATATTGAAGAATGAGTGGATGTATAAGTGTTTGGATGAAGGATTTAGTAGGTGCATGACTGACTGTATGAGAGAATGATTAAATGTGTCTCACTGAGTGCATGGGTTAGTGACTAAACTGTCTTAATTTGTGCATCATTATTTCTGTAGTTCTGTAAACTGCTGCATGTGTTGATCAGTAGCTATATGATTAACTATATGGGTTATTGATTGGTTGCCCAAATATTTGTATGGGAGAGTGAGTGTGTGTGTGGGGGTGGCTGGGAGGTGTGTGACTCTGTGCATAGATGTGTGAGCAGTTGATTCACTAGATGTATGGGTTCTAAAGTGCATGTGGAAACAGCTGTATGGGCGGTTGACTGTCTGCATGAGTGTATTGGTGAGTGATTGGATTTCTCAGTGCTACATGTCAAAGTAAGTACATATGTAAAACACAGTACATGTAAGAGTTGACATATATAAATAACTGTGCATAAGAGCCAGTGAATGTGTGAGTGGCTGTATGGATCATTGTGAACTTGTATCAGTGATTGTATAAGAGAGTAAATATGTGTTAGTATATGTTTGATTAAGTAAGGTGTGTATAACTGTATAGTTGAGGAAATGGAGGTTTGATTGATTCTTTGCATGACTGACTAGGTGTGTGAGTAACTCCATGGATGAGTGACAGTCTGTGAGTGTCTGTTTACACTGATTGTATCTAAGGTTATATTAAAGTCTGAAGAGGTTCATCGTATTATCACATGAATGATATCATCAGTGATGTGATCAGTAATGTCAAATGAGATGTTATCAGTGATTTCATCAGTGATGTCATTTGAGATGTCATCAGTGATGTCATCAGTGATGTCATTTGAGATGTCATCAGTGATGTCATTTGAGATGTCATCAGTGATGTCACTGACCATGTCATGAATGATGTAATATGTGACATCATCAGCAGTGGATTGCGGGTGCGCGATATATAGTTATTGCAACTAACTATATATGCGAATTTCTATGGTTTTGTGCGAGTAAATTAAGGTTTTGTAAATGCTAATCCCTAACTATATATGGTCTATAACCAATGGTTTTTTCAGTGAATTTTCAAGGTTTTGTAAATGCAAATTCCTAACTATATATGGTCTATAACCTATGGTTTTTTCAGTGAATTTCATTGGTTTTTTAAAAGCTAATATCTATAGCTGTAAAATATATTCTTTATTACATGACGTATCACGTAGCCACGTGAGACGCCTCATGACACGTCGCATAAACGTGACGTATCGTCTCTGCAGCGCAAACAAAACCCGTAACGTAAGCGCGCCAGAGCACGCTTACAGATATATATATTTTTTTTAACCTTAATTAGACAAAATCCACACGTGCACATATCTTGAGGCCTTGCAAAGGCACATCAAACAAACAGTCCCTACAATTTTGCCAAGTTTGGTGGAAATCTATTCCTTTAAATTTTATTTTACTGTTTCTCTTGGTTTTCCCCTTGTTACGCTTACCGGAACGCTACCCGGTACGCAAACCGGACGCTCCAAAAACACAAGATGTCGAACTCCCGTTACGCTGCCGGTTAGCTGCCCGGTTGGCGTACCGGGAAGCGCCTCTACCGCGAAAAATCACAATTTTTTTTTCTTTTGCCCCGCGGGGCACTTTAATATCCCCCTCATCAATCCTAGGGGGTCAGGAGGGGTCTACCTTGCCCCCTTTCCTTCATTTCCCCCTTCGCTTTTCACCACCTCTTGTCTCTCGATCCTACCGAGAGACAAGATGGCGGCCGCTCCGGACTGTTTACAATGTTGACAGCCAATCAGATTCTCCTCAGACTCCCGTTACGCTGCCGGTTAGCTGCCCGGTTAGCTGCCCGGTTCACATACCGATTTGCGCCTCTACGACAAAAAATCGATTTTTTTTTTTTTTGGGGCCCCGCGAGGCACTTTAATATCCCCCTCATCAATCCTAGGGGGTCAGAAGGGGTCTACCTTGCCCCCTTTCCTTCATTTCACCCTTCGTTTTGGCCTCCTCTTGTCTCTCGATCCTACCGAGAGACAAGATGGCAGCCGCTCCGGACTGTTTAGAATGTTGACAGACACCGGAGAGCCAATCAGCTTCGCTTCGCAAAGCTCCGTTACGCGAAAAGTACGCAAACTGGTGCGCTATCCGGGACGCTGTCACAGATATATCTGTTTTTTTAAACGTTAATTTCTCAAAATCCACGGGAGCACATATATTGAGACCCAGCAAAGGCACATCGGGCTAACAGTCCCTACAATTTTGCCAAGTTTCGTGCAAATCCATTCAGCCGTTCGAGCTAAAAGTGAGGCCAAACGCCCTATGGAAAAATGAATGGGAAAAACGCGTTTTGGGACCCCCCTTTTTTCTCGGCCCCCCCTTGACGGAACCCCCCCAAATTTTCAGGGGCTGCTCAGAAACAAAATGTGCCATTTTCCTGAACATTTCAGCCAATTCCGTCCACAAACGCCAAAGTTATTAGACATAGAATTTTCAAAAGTTCCATAGAGAAAAACACCTAACTATATATACCTACTGGCTATCGCCAGTAGGTAATATATATATATATATATATGTATATATATATATATATATATATATATATATATATATATATATATATATATATATATATATAGAGATATTAAAAAATATACATAATAAAAAGTAAAACCTTAAAGTACCATAGAACAACATTGGCCCATAGAAAGCATTTAGGGAGAGTTCACTTTAGTAACATATCCATGTCATTATAATAGTCCTTATTCCAGCCAATCAGGCTGTAGCACCCTCTAGAACAGAGTTATTCAAACTGTGGGGCGTGCCCCCCTGGGGGGGCGCGACGCCATCTCAGGGGGGGCACGCACTCCACCAGCTCCATAAAATTTTACCTTTCATTGTTTCACACGGCCGCGAGGCAGAGTGGAGCTGCTGGGGCCCTAAGAAGGGGTGAAGACTATCAACACCTCATTAACATGTCAAAAGGTCTTTAAAAGACCGGAAACACCCATTACATCGATGTCAGAAGATTGCGGTGCGATCACACCACGACTTTTACATCGCAGTATCGTTTGAATCGCATGCATTCCCTATGCATGCCACAGCATTTGGTTCCTTTCTCTCCATATCTGGAATCGCAGTAACCCCATTAGGGTTCGTGTATTTTTTTCCTCCTCTTTTACCTTTTCCAGTTTTGTTCTTGCAATATGAATTCTCCGCATTCTACAACATTGATAGTTGCATTGGGTTAGGAAGTACTCGGTCACCTGCAGCCATGGTAATGTACCGAATTATATCTTTGGCCATGAATGTTGTAGACTTGTTTGTGAGTGTGGTCTCCATCTTGTAAAGTAGGCTCCTCTTGCAGTGCCACCAATTGTGTCCTTCCCAAAGCTCGCATTATACAACACTTTTTGTAGCAGGTGGTTTGATTGGTCATTCATTCTTGCCAGCATATTTCCCTGAACCCTCTCGCTATCTTTTCTTCAGGCTTGCTAGATTGACCCAGCCAAGGCACTGGGGTTATTTTTGAAAAATGTTGAGTATTGCCGTGGACAGCAGCTGTCATAAATAACACTATTTAACCAGAATCCATTTATCAAACTATTTTGCTCCCTGTTCATTGTTTGTCGTTTTGTTGATTTATGCATATAGATCAAAAGTTATTGGGCAGATCACTTGCAGAGAATATGCAGTTGTTTAAGGTTTCTGACTTGCAGATATTGGGAACTCGTGAAAGTAATGTCCCTATCTGTAAACAAATGCAATTGTATCACATTAAGAAATAATATATTTACTCCAACCATTGTTTTAGAAGACAACTGCAGGGGCTTCTAAATCAATACATTTTATTGCGCAGTAAAAAGAAGCATCATATCAAGAGACAACCAGCCTTTAACATCGCATGCGATTACAACGCTTACCGCGACTGTAAACTTATTGTAATGCGGTAACTTATTGTAATGCGGTGTCAAATGTCAAACACAAGCACGAGGCTAGGTTCCTGCAGTGTCAACTTATTGTAATGCACAAGAGGTTCCTGCTCTAGTCGAGGCTTTGGAAACATGCAAGTACGGCATGAAAAACAAAACACAATCACGAGGCTTTGTGAAATAACTATAATTATGCATGAAATAAGTATAAACTGCATTACATTATTGTGTGCCAAGAGGTTGGTGGTAGATGTATGGGTGATGGGAAGGATGGATGGATGGATGCCTGATGGATGGATGGGTGCATGATGGATGGATGGATGCATGGATGGATGATGGATGGGTGGATGGTGTATGGGGGGATGGATGGATGAATGATGGAATATATGGATGGATGGATGGATGGATGGATGGATGGATGATGGATGAATGCATGATGGGTGGATGGATTGGTGGGTGCATGATGGATGCATGGATGGATGATGGATGGGTGGATGTATGGGTGCATGGATGCATGATGTGTGGCTGGTGGATGTATGGCGGGATGGATGGATGGGTGCATGCGGATGTATGGGGGATGGATGGATGGATGCATGATGGATGGATGGATGGATGGATGGATGGATGGATGGATGGAAGGAAGGAAGATGATGTTTGGAAGGATGGGTGCATGATTGCATGATGTGTGGGTGGTGGATGTATGGGGGGATGGATGTATGATGGATGGATGGATGAATGATGGATGGATGGATGTATGATGGATGGATGGATGAATGATGGATGGATGGATGGATGGATGGATGGATGGATGGATGGATGGGGGCATAATGGATGGGTGGATAGGTGGATGTATGTGGATGTATGGGGATGGATGGATGCATGATGAATGATGGGTGGATGGATGAATGATGGATGGATGGATGGGTGCATGATGGATGCAGGGATGGATGATGGATGGGTGGAAGGATGGGTGCATGGATGCATGATGTGTGGGTGGTGGATGTATGGGGGGATGGATGGATGCATGATGGATGGATGGATGAATGATGGATGCATGATGGATGGATGGATGGGGGCATAATGGATGGGTGGGTGCATGATGGATGGATGGATGGGTGCATGTGGATGTATGGGGGATGGATGGATGGATGCATGATGGATGGATGGATGGAAGATGGATGTTTGGAAGGATGGGTGCATGGATGCATGATGTGTGGGTGGTGGATGTAAGGGGGGGTGGATGGATGCATGATGGATGGATGAATGATGGATGGATGGATGCATGATGGATGGATGGATGGATGCATGATGAATGGATGGATAGATGCAGGATGGATGGATGAATGAATGATGGATGGATGGATGGATGGATGCATGATGGATGGATGGGGCATAATGGATGGGTGGATGGGTGGGTGCATGATGGATGGATGGATGGATGGATGGATGGATGGATGGGTGAGTGAGTGGATGGATGCATGGATGCTGCGATGCCAAACACAAGCACGAGGCTTTGGAAACATGCAAGTACGGCCTGAATAAATGCGGTGAAATAAAAAATGTGGTGAAATAAATGTAACTCTACAGTGCTTCTCAGTGGAGAGCATAGTCTTTGAATGGTACTCATTTTATTGACCACAGAAGTTTCTTTGAGGAGACTTTGCAAGAATTAAGTGGAGAACCTGTTACAATTTGCACACATTTTATCTTGAAAAATGTAGTTTTGGACTGTGTAGTAAGCCTCTGTCATTTCACCGCACCAACTCGCAAACCTGCAGTTTTCTAAACACTCTACTGTGTTTAACATTATTAGCCTGATATGGACTGGGAAATGCGGATGACGGTCGATTATGTAGAATACCAGGTTCCAGAATTTTTTGTCAAGTGGTGGGGGGGCCCGACATCTAAATAAATTCAGCTGGGGGGGCTCAACCTAAAAAAGTTTGAAGACCTCTGCTCTAGAACCTTCTCCTCAGAAGCTCAAGCTCTCTACCGCACGACGTGTGAAGGGAGTCTCCCTGAGCTCTGCTCAGTTTTCTTCATCTTCAAACCTTCAGAACTTCAAGAACATGTCTTCAACTAAAAAGTCTTTATTCAGGCCCTGTTCTGCCTGTGGAAAACTTTGTCTTTTCTCTGAGGACCCTCATAAAAAATGCATCTACTGCTTATACCCGGGCCATGAGGTGAGGAGTTGCAAATTTTGCAGAACTTTTTCTTCAAAGACCTTAAAAGATAGAGAGGCCCGTCTCATTCTGTGGCTACAGAGGTTGAAGACCTCAAACAACCCTGTGTCCGATATAGAGAGTGTGTCTTTTCGCCATTCTAAGACCTCTCTGAAGCATGGGTCTGAGACTGAGATTCCTTCTCCTTTTCTAAAAAAGAAGAAGCTTGTGGACACCCCGAAGTCAGTCTCCCCATGGGCTCTGCCGGCCTCTACGCCTGCGGGACCTAGTTCTCTGGTGTCGCAGATCCACACTGTGCCCTCGTCCTCTAAAACGAGTGCCAGCTCGTTGACGAGCCCGTCCACGACGACGAGATCCGTCGACGTTATAACTACTTTGACGACGACCAGCTCTCTGTTGGCGACGGCGTCTACATCATCGACGATGGTCCAGGAGGTCCGGCCTATCTTGTCCATTGTTAAGAGATCATCGACGGAAAAGAAATCCGTCTCGTCGACGACCATTCCTAAGCGTCATTCGTCGACGAAGACTTCGTCGTCACGTCTCGTCGACGCTACCTCTTTCGTCGACGACGGGTACATCTTCGTCGGCGCCAGTGTCCTCGTCGACGAAGCCCTCGCTGACGACTTCGACGACAAGCTCGTTGACGGGACAGTCGACGGCGCAATATTCTCTGGCGACTGCAACCACCTTCACAGTGGTGACAGCTACTATTGTTAAACGCCCATCTCCACAGGTTTTTAGCCCTTTACAACATTGATCAGGTCCACCAGCTCAACTATTTGCGTCTGCAGAGGAGGACTCTTCAGATGACTCGTATGCAGAGGACACCTTTCGTGCTGCAAGTAGCCCGTCAGAGCTACATATCAAGTGCCAGGACTATGATGATGATGATGAGCGGGAGTCACATATCTCAGTTCCAGATAACACACATGATGATGACCATGATGTTCCTATGGCTCAGTTACCAATGACTTTGATCACAAACCTTCAACATATGCTCGAGGATTATAATCGTCGTTTCCTACCTTCTTCGCAGGCCTCTCCACCGCCTCCTTCAATACAGGCGTCACTTCTGGTTGCACCGGCCCGGTCACCAGTTCCTCAGTACCCTGGTAATGATGATGACAATCATAACGATACCGGCCAGGATGATGACGCTGTCCTAGCAGATTGGGACAATAACCAGGCTCAGACTCTGTCCCCTCCTCCTGACTCTCCTATGGCATCTCCTCCAGTGGACATTGGAGGTTTTCACCTTTTGATGGCGAGAGCAGCAAAGCGTTTCCACTTGCCTATGATCATAAGACAAGAGCTCTGTTTTCTTTATGATTTTTAAGATCAACCTCTGAAACAAGTGCATGCCATTCCTTTTATAGATTTCATCTGGAAGGAAGGACTCAAACTCATGGAACGGCCTAATTCAGTTCTGGCTGTACTTCCACGCATAGACAAGAAGTATAAGGCACCAGATGATTTGCCTGCCTGCCTTGTTTCTCAACCAAAGCCAGACTCTGTAATTACGCAGGCTGCCCAAAAGAGATCGTGTAATCCGGCTTCTCCTTTAACATCCCCGCCGGACCAGGAAGGTCAACAACAAGGTCTCACTGACACCTCACATTCAGGGAGCGTTAGAATGGTGGGCTCACCCTCCCAACCTCGCAACAGGGTGAATGTTTTAGGAGACAGCCCCCATGCTTACCCTTACAATGGACGCTTCCTTAGAGGGTTGGGGCGCACATCTCAAAGGGTTGTCAGTCAACGGCAAATGGACAGCGGACCAACGCAGATGGCACATTAATCGCCTGGAACTCTTGGCCATTTTGCTCACCCTGAAATCCTTACGTCTGCTGGTGGAAGGAGAGTCACTGTTGGTGCGTACGGACAACACCACCAGTATGCACTACCTCAACAAGCAAGGGGGTACGAAATCTCTTCTGCTCTCCAGACAGGCACAGCAGATCTGGGCTGAGCTCGTCATCAGCATCGAAGTGGTTATACCAAAGGTTCCATCAGACTTCCACCTTAACGAACCTGTAATACTCAAAACTTTTTTCCCTAACCCTCAGTCTCCCGCTGAGCGTACTCTTCATTCCCTAGACTTGAAGCAATGCCTCAAATTCTACATCCAACGCACTGCTGTCTTTCGAAGGTCAGACCAACTCTTTGTGGCCTATGGTCGGATGCGCAAAGGACATCCGGTCACTAAACAGACCATCACTCGTTGGATTTCTTCTGCCATCTCCTTCTGCCATCAATGGGCTCTCAAGCCTCTTTCTGCTCCGGTGCGAGCACACTCGACGAGAGCAGTAGCATCCTCTACTGCCCTGTTTGCTGGAGTGCCTCAACATCAGATCTGCAGGGTGGCAACGTGGTCCAGCAGGCACACGTTCACGAGGTTGGATATAAAAGAGAGAGACCCCCTGTACCAGGGGAATAGGGTACTTATCAACAGTAAAGTAAAAAAGATTCCCTTGGCAAGATTACTGGCTAATCAGGCCCAAATGTTAATATTGGACAGTCACGTTGGACAAGTATAACGAAACATATGTGTGTAAAAATTATATCAAATTTATTCTTTTATGTTAAAAACATAGAAAATACATAATAAAAACAAATTCACAATCCATGGGTGTGTGCTGCTAAAATTGTCACATTTCTGAGTTACACAAACTTTGTAAACATTCGATACCAATCTTAAAAGAAAAAGACGAAAACAATGTCATACAGTTAGTCAATTAAAAAACACAATGAGGGGGAGAGACAAACAAAAGACAGTCTAATTTGTCATTGAGATTTTGCACATTGAGTATCCAAAGTTCAAACAACCAATCCTGGGCACATTTGATTCTTGCCGTATATAGGAAAAGCTTGATTGCTCAATTGTGCAATTTTTATGGCGTCAACGCGTTCACGAGGCACTACTGTCTGGAAACAGCTAACACTGCGGACACTGCTGTGGGTCAAGCGGTGCTACGAAATCTCTTCAAATAAAGGTGAACCTCTGTTGCTTCCCGCCTCCTGTTATAAAAGGTTTTCTTGTGCAAATATGCAATGTTACCAATGGGTATTTATATGATTACACTTTTCATTATTGCCTTTTATGACTCTAATTATTATGGCTTACTGCTTTCTATTCTTATTCAAGCATGTGAATCTATGAAAGGCACCCTAATACTGGAGAAGAACAAAAGTTACTTACCTGTAAACTGTGGTTCTAAAGTATTGGTATCTTTCATAGATTCACATGCGACACACCCTTCCTCCCCTCAGAGGCTCTCTTCTCCTTATGCACTCTTGTGGTACGAACATCTGAGGGCTTGAGCTTCTGAGGAGAAGGTTCTAGAGGATGCTACAGCCTGATTGGCTGGAATGTGGACTATTATAATGACATGGATATGTTACTAAAGTAAACTCTCCCTCAATTCTTTCTATGGGCCAATGTTGTTCTATGGTACTTTAAGGTTTTACTTTTTATTATGTATATTTTTTAATATCTATATATATCTCTCTCTCTCTCTCTCTCTCTCTCTCTCTCTCTCTCTCTCTCTCTCTCTCTCTCTCTCTCTCTATATATATATATATATATATATATATATATATATATATATATATATATATATATAGATAGATATTATGTATATATGTTTCTTACTACTATTTTATGTACCGTGGGACTCCCACTTCGACGACCGGGAATTATTATTCAAGCATGTGAATCTATGAAAGACACCAATACTGGAGAACCACTGTTTACAGGTAAGTAACTTTTGTTCATATGATTTCTCTATCAAAGTGTGGGGCGTTCTGATTGTTAATCCAGGCATTCAGGTTCTTAAGATCCAGGGCTACCCTAAATCCACTGTCTTGCCTTTGTGTGTTTCAGGCCTCTAGTAGCCCTCGGCAGAATCCTTACAAGTATTATATAACCTGCTGGGTGCAACCAGTAATCCGCCAGCCTCTCACTTCACACACATGAGAGGGTATATCTGTAGCACATGTGGTAGTGTGATTTAATGCGCTTTGATACTAACTCAATTGATGATCGTTATATTTGTTTATACGCTTCCCTGAAGTGTACTGTTGTAAAGAGTTTGTAATTTGCAATTTATAGTTCTAAATGGTTCTAATGTTGAAATACTTCTGTAAAGTGCTCTGATACCCTTCGCAGGGTCATGTTCGCTCTATAGAAAACACTAAATAAATAAATGAAATAAATAAATAGGTCGGGTTAATAAAGTTTGTGATGCCATGAGTTGCATGATGAAGAATAAAGACGTGCACACCAGAGCTTCCTGTGTGGCATGGCCTGTTACCTGCTCCCGGTTCGGGGATGATGCTACAACTGGTGACGAGATAGGGGATACCAGTGGCGGCTGGTGAAGTTTGTGAGCAGTGGGGCTGGGCTTGGAGGGGGAAGGATGGGAGGATGCATGTTAGAGGTGTGCGAAATATTTTTGGAAGGCTAGTTGCCATTTCCTGTCTAAATTTTATTTAACAAAATGGGGTAAAGTGATGTTTTTTTCTGCCTCATTTTACTAAGTAAAGCAATAGCCCTTCCCTTCATTATGTGCCCCCAGCTTTGGCTTAAACGCATAATTATCAGCACTTAATGCCTTTTATCAAAGGCATTTACTGCTGTTAATGACCGGAGTGATAGGGCAATAATACTTTAATAGTCAGTGTTACTTTCTTTTTTCACACAAAAATGTTTAAGGTTTCCACCTCTTCAATTAATTTGAACATGACTATTGACACACCTTTTACGGTCTTCAGCTTTTCTCAATGTACTACGTTTTCACATGCCGAGTCTTCGTAAGCAATAGTTACACCTAAGAGGACAGAAGCATACTTGACCTTTGTCTCATACAGCAAATGCATTACTAAAGGGACCATGATTTTGAAAACTTTAGACTTAGACAATAGAACTATCAGTCAAGATCCACAGATGTCTCACGATTTCTGGGTGGTCTATGCATCAGTAGCTCACTGTCTCCAATTGCAGGGGTGTAATGAAGGCCCCAGCTGAACCGCAGGGGTTCCCAACTCTTTAAAGGGGCCGTATTTAGCCCATTCCAACTGCAACAAGCATTTACAATGCAATGGTTTCGCCTTTTGAAAAGTTTGAGCTATTGGCATTGTAAATGACAATTTTTATTTATGGGTTGGTTTTGAAAATAAATCAATAAATGGCATTGTCATTTACAATGCCAATAGTTTAGTCTCTCGCAAATGCGAGACCTATAGCATTTTCAATGCAATAGGTCGCGTATTTACGCGACTTTGAGCTAATGATATTGCAGATAACAATGCGTTTTATTTATGTTTCAAAACCCAAAACATAAATAAAAGGTCTCTCACACTGCTGTCTCTCACACACTGCTGCCTCTCACACACCATGCTCTCCCACACACCATGCTCTCCCACACACCATGCTCTCCCTAGAAGACTCAAACTGCTTTGTGCTGGATAGTGCGAGTTGATAGCCTGTAGCTATAGGAACTGGTTACTTCTAGATAGGGAGCAGATGTAGCGATCTGATAGGTCTGCTTGCGCAGTTAATTGTTGGCTACAGAAAACTGTAAGGAGGGGGTGGAGATAGTATGGCCAGAGTGTATAATCATGGCACTTAAAGTACTGGACAAACTGTGATTGAGTTAGTGTCGACGGGAAGCATGAATCAGGCAGAGCAATTATTTTTGTGCAGAGCGGGACATCACGCAACCCACCCCTGCAAACGACACGTTAAAAATGGCCACCACAAACATTTAAAAAGCACATCCGCCCACCGCCGCATGACGTGCTAAAAGGGGCAGGATGAGAAAAACATCGCCGGAACGCCCACGAATCGCCTCGGACCATGACGGACAGATCTCACTTCCAATGGCTAGCCTCCATTTATGGAGCTAGCCAATGGAAGTGAGAGGCTTGACAAAGGCACCATACTCTTCTCAAAAGTTTTCGCCTGCGCGAACGCTGCTGTGCAGCGGACGCCAGGACAAACCTAAAAAGTATGGATACTGCAAAGGGGACGGCGGAGGCGGAATCAAAGGCGTGGCAACTATTCAATGAACTTTTACCATCCAATAACTACATATAAAATAATTCACACCTCACCTCAACTGAAAAATAAATTAAAGTTGAACTAATCCGTGGGAAATGCACAATTTTATGTTATGAAACCTCTATTGGTTAATGCAAATAACAACCAGCAGCCCATAGAATTGAATCCGGTTTGGTGCAGCAGAGAAAAGTGACTTCTGTATATTCAGTGCTCTGAGGTCCCCACTGCGAATGAGTAACTCATTTTAAACGTGCATTACAACAAGTATAATCAAGGGTGCCATGAATTGCACATCTGAATTAATGATAAAGATGAAAAGTGCCTCTAAAGTATAGATTTCAAGAATGCGAAAATTACACCTAGTGTAAATTTTGTGTACAGTCCTTGAACATTACGGACACGTGGTCGCCCTAACACGTAGCACCGACCAGATTGGGCTTGGGGGCGCCATGACTGAGTTTGGGAGGTACGCCACAAGCAGCATGCGATCCATAAACTGACGGAGTCTCGCCGTGAAAACCAAACAAGCACTGGCTAACCACAGAGGTCTGGCTTTAATGTGCTGAGGTATGCAAACACAGATATGCACCACTGTGCACACACTATATGTGCCATGTTACTGCTCAACCAGCCTCTTAAGTCTTAACATGTTTTACTTCCCTAAACTTCCGGTTTGCTCAGTGGCACTGGAAAAATAATGCGTGCATGCCCGTGTTTACATTAAAGTCAGACCTCCACATTTTGACAAAACTTGCTTGTATAGGTGTCCAGTCTGAGCAGAGCCGGCCTTTGCTCCAAGAGCGCCGTGGGCAAAATCAAATTTGGCACCAGCACCCTTCAGAATAAAGAGTTTAAACACACGTTTCATTGACCCCACGTGGTAGGCAGACTCCTGCGCCCTGGGCGGGAGCCCTGCTCGCACATGCCCGTTTTTGGATTTAATTTATTTTTAATTACTGCCTTCTCCCCTGGTCTTAATTTTGATCTGGCCCTTACCTGCACCGTAATTTGTGGAAACACCACCGCTGTTTGGCGGGTCCGGGTTACCGGGAGGTTGTGGGTGTCAGCGCCATCTTGGATTGGGGAAGAAGCGCAAGCGCCATCTTGGAGCATCCAGGTGACCTGGGACGCCGAGACGACGCTATTTAGGGCGAGCTGGTCGTGAGGTGAGCCTGTTTAGGTTCCTGAGCCCGAGATTCACTTCGGCGCCTCGCTGCTGGTCGCGCGCTCGTTTGCTCATTGTAAAATTTTAAAAATCCCCGTTTTTGGATTTAATTTATTTTGAATTACTGCCTTCTCCCCTGGTCTTAATTTTGATCTGGCCCTTACCTGCACCGTAATTTGTGGAAACACCACCGCTGTTTGGCGGGTCCGGGTTACCGGGAGGTTGTGGGTGTCAGCGCCATCTTGGATTGGGGAAGAAGCGCGAGCGCCATCTTGGAGCGTCCAGGTGACCTGGGACGCCGAGACGACGCTATTTAATGCTCGCCCACAAAGCGCAGCAGTGACGCGCAGCGGTAGCGCCCTCCCTGCGCCTGAGTCGTGCCAGAGTCCTGCCCGTCTGCGCTCGTCAGCGTCTCGGAGGCGTGCGAGGCGGGACTCTGGCTTTCGGCTCATACATCTAGCAGTGGGGCCTCATTGTTCCGGAGGCTGGTGTCGTCTACTGCCGTTTCGGCATGATCACTTACAGCGCTGCTGTTCTCATCTATCGGGCTGCAAATGTCTTTTCCCCGGAGGACGCCTTCTGGGAAAAGGCTGTCCTGCGTGTGGTTGGCGCCCTACGGTTTCGCAGCTCCTGCTCCGCCATCTCCCACTCAGCACTGTCACTGCGCCCTACTGAACACCAGGTCCTTGGCCTGCCATTCTACGGACATCTGGAATCTTCTTGCAGACTCCAATACATCATGTCTATTTCTAACTGAGACTTGGTTGGGGGCAGGTTCTGAACCGGATATTGCCTGTGCCCTTCCCTCCAACTATACCATCCTAAGGAAAGACAGGACTGGGGGCAGAGGAGGAGGAGTGGCCCTGATAGTGGATAAGGCCTTGGGGTGTTCCTCTTTTCCTGTGGAGAATATCACAGGATGTGAAGCTTTAGGCTTTACTCTTAGTGTATCTGCCTCGCAGACTTGCACAGGGATTCTCGTCTATAGACCACCTGGGCCCATTGGCTCCTTTTTCGAGGACCGGCAGGTGGCTGTTTCCGTACCCTGCATGCGAGTGCACTGTATGCTGCTGGGTGACTTAAACTTGCATATGGACTCAATAGCAGACGCTGAAGCGTCCAAACTGCGGGATATCACTGCACTGTTGGGGCTTGCCCCTTTCATTGACAGTCCTACCCATGTTAAAGGCCACACGTTAGATTTAATTTTTTCTACGGTGCCGATTGAGGTGTCCCCGCCGCTCCCAGTCCTTTGGTCAGACCACTTTTTAATAAACTTCGCTATTGCACATGAGTCAAGGACTAGCCAAAGAACACAGAAGGATGTGACTCGACAGTCCAGAGCGTTTCATTTAGTGACAGTAGATATGCTATCTGATGCTCTCTGTCAATATCCATGTAAACTTACAGGGAACCTAGATGCTGATCTGGCTTTGGTTCAGAACTGGTTGCAAACAAGATTCGAGGAGCTAGCCCCAGTTAAGTCAGTTAGAACAGCCCCTGCCATGACTCCGCTCCTTGGTTTACCTCCACACTACGAAAAATGCGCCAAGACTGTAAAAAGGCGGAAAGACTCTAGCGTCGCAAATACGACCCAGTGGAGAAGATAAAGTATCGTGATGCCATAAAACTGTACCACAAACGTATTTCTGAAGCTAAAAAGGAATATCTTGAGCACAGAATAGATCAGGCGGATAACACGAGTAGGGAACTTTTTAGAATTGTTAAAGAGTTTGCTGATCCGGCCGCTGGTGCCCTCTCACACTCTCATACTGAAGAGTGGATTAGGCAGCTTGCTGACTTTTTTGTCATAAAAATTTAAACTATTCAAGAATCCTTTCCCCCCGTGGACTCTTCCATGGATGCCGACGCCTCAGGTTGCAAATGGAGGCCGGCACCATCTTTAGAGGCAGAGCCTGGGCCCACACTATCGGTCTTTCCCCAGATGTCCTGTGCAACATTGCTTGAGCTATTGTCCCGGCTTCAATCTGGCTCACCCCTGGATGCATGTCCAGCAAAGTGCTTGGGCAAGGTGGCATCGGCAGTAAACAGCTTGCTGAATCCCCTGCTCAATCTGTCTTTGAGCTCCGGAGTGGTGCCTCAGGAATGGAAACACGCACTTATTCTGCCGCTGATCAAAAAACCTCTGTTAGATCCCTTGCTGCTGGCTAACTATAGACCGATCTCCCTCCTCCCTGCTCTGGCGAAGGTGGTTGAGAAACATGTACAGCATACCCTTACCTCCTTTATTGAGAATAACAACATTCTCCATGATTCTCAATCTGGTTTCCGTGCTAACTATAGCACGGAGACAGCCCTCGTTGAGGTGACCGACGCCATCAGGGAGACGCTCGATCTGGGGGGAAAGGCTATGTTAGTCATGCTGGACCTGTCGGCGGCTTTCGACACCGTCCCACACGCAGGTCTCCTTTCAAGACTCCGGGAGATAGGACTGCGGGGGACGGTGTTCGATTGGTTTCAATCCTTCCTATCCGACCGTCGACAGGTGATCTGGGCTCCACCGTTCTCCGCTGAAATGCCATTGCTAGAGGTTGGGGTTCCTCAAGGGTCTATACTGAGCCCCACCATCTTTAACATATATATGGCCCCTCTGGCCATGGTAGCGGAGGCTTATGGGGCCCGGGTCATCTCATATGCTGATGACACCCAGCTCCTGTTTACTTGCAGGAAGGGAGAGGTTTTTGAAGGCGACAGGATTAAAGACTGTCTGAGTGCAGTCTTTGCGTGGTTTCAGCGGCACAGCCTGAAATGCAACTCGGATAAGTCTGAGTTGCTTTTCTTTGGCTGTGCCCCTGATCCTGGCTGGAAGTCGTGGTGGCCCCAGGACATGTTCCCTCCTGAGAAGTCATCCTCCCAAGTGAAAAATCTCGGAGTTGTGTTCGATGACGACCTCTCTTTCCGACCCCATATTATAGGGCTATCAGGGAAATACTTCGGCATCCTCAAGTTGCTTAGGAAATTCCTTCCACTGCTCTCCCTGCAATATCGTAAGACTGTAGTCCAGGCGCTTGTGGGGTCTCGGCTAGACTACGCGAATGCGCTTTTTGCAGGTCTGCCCAAGTATCTTCTTGCCAGACTGCAAATTGTTCAAAACTCGGCGGCCAGAGCCATATTTGGCCTGCCAAGGAGAGCCAGTGCCTCATTGCTTCTAAATAGGTTGCATTGGCTACCTATTTCTAGTAGAAGTAGGTTTAAAATTCTCACGGTGGCGTTCAAAGCCCTCCACTCTGTTGGTCCTAACTACATCAGAAAGCGTATCGCTTTCTATGTGCCGCGGAGGATGTTGCGGTCAGCCGATTTGGCCAAAATGGAGGTGCCTGCTGTCAAACGAGTTCGGATGGGAGGACGGTCTTTTCAATATGTGGCAGCTCGCTTTTGGAATGAGCTCCCTCTTTCCCTCCGCAAAGCGAATAGCCTTCTAGCTTTCAGGAAGGAGCTGAAGACCACGCTCTTTTCCATGTAATCTCTGTGACTGTAGCGTTTCTGCCGTTGTGTTTCTGGGTTTTTCAGGCCTCTTTGTCAAAGCGCCGGGACACCCTCTGGGGTAGCCGTGCGCTCTAAAAGTACGGCTTTAACATAACATAACATAACATGCCGGAGGCCGGCCCTCCTGAGCGCAGCTCAGCTGGCATGCACAAGAGATCCTGAAGATGTGCGGCAGATTAATTTCAGCCTGAAACAATACTTATCCGTACACACCGGAAGCCACAGAAGGAGCCACGGAGGCAGGGCCGACACCTGAACTTCGTCTGCGGTTCCCTAACTTAACCGCAGGGACGGGTGTATGTTAGAAAAAACATTAAAGACATTTCGTCTGTTAACATGGCAATCATGGTTACCTTGTAAGACGAGGTACACGTCATAGTGCAAGAAGATTATGCGGGCAGGCACACGGACAGCGGGAGGGGGGCGGGCAGGCACACGGACAGCGGGACGGTGGCATGCAGGCACACGGACAGCAGGAGGGGGCGGGCAGGCACACGGACAGCGGGAGGATGGCAGGCAGGTACAGGGACAGTAGGAGAGGGACGGGCAGGCACACGGACAGCGGGAGGGGGGCGGGAAGGCACATGGACAGCAGGAGGGGGGAAGGAACGGCAAGAAAGGCACTCACCTGGACTTCCTCCGGCGGCGGTCGGCCGCGGAATGAGCAAATGAAACCTCAACGAGCGAAAAAATAAACCCCGCCCACCGCCGCACTGACGTAGGCAAAAGGGAAAAATTCTACGGAACGCCCACGAGTCGCCTCGCAGAATGACGGACACCTCTCTCTTCCAATGGCTAGCCTCCATTTATGGAGCTAGCCAATGGAAGACAGAGGCGGAACTGAGGCCACACTGTTTCGAACATTAGATTTCGCCTGCGCCGTAAAGCTGCGCAGTGCGCAGCTTCCGACGAGGCGAAACCTGAAAACCACACTACTGGGTCAGATGATGATCACATAGCACGCGAAAAAATTATGACCGGAAGTCGTTCTGTCACGAGTAAATAATTTGGTCAAACAGTATTTTAATCTAGACCCTTTTAAATGTTATATGCTTACAAGACACCCTAATACTAGAGAAGAACAAAAGTTACTTACCTGTAAACTGTGGTTCTCCAGTATTGGTGTCTTTCATAGATTCACATGCGACACACCCTTCCTCCCCTCAGAGGCTCTGTTCTCCTTATGCACTCTTGTGGTATGAAAATCTGAGGGCTTGAGCTTCTGAGGAGAAGGTTCTAGAGGGTGCTACAGCCTGATTGGCTGGAATGTGGACTATTATAATGACATGGATATGTTACTAAAGTAAACTCTCCCTCAATGCTTTCTATGGGCCAATGTTGTTCTATGGTACTTTAAGGTTTTACTTTTTAGTATGTATATTTTTTTATATCTATATATATCTATATATCTATCTCTCTCTTTCTCTCTCTCTCTCTCTCTATATATATATATATATATATATATATATATATATATATATATATATATATATATATATCCATCGCTACAGGAACCACACTTTGAAGGAGACCACAGAAAGTGGAAATAATCTCTTTATTTTGCATTATGGCAGCTTGCTTGCAAAAAGTCTTGATCAGGATAGCTCATTCACCGTATAACAGCCGGACGCGTTTCAGGATGCAAAATCCCTTCCTCAGCGGCGTGGTCATAAGCACAATGCAGGCGCTGAAACGTTGCACTTCTTATCTTAATCCCACCCTGGTAGGCGTGGCCTTCACTGTGGCCTTGTGGGATCCGTAGTGCACGTTTAGTAATACCTCAGTGGGTGCGCTAGCATTTGTGGCAATAAATCCATAGTCTTTGATAATCCCATCCTGATAGACACATGCCCAGCTTTGTAGTGCCATACAGAGTTCAAAGCCAGCGCTTCCCTGTAAAAACGCCAGCATCGATGTTATTCTCCCCAATTCCGACATCAGCGTGATGCTCGAAGCGGGACCGCCTGCGGCGGCGGGTCTCCTTCACGACTTGGGCAAGCCGTTACAAATCCATCGCTACAGGAACCACACTTTGAAGGAGACCACAGAAAGTGGAAATAATCTCTTTATTTTGCATTATGGTAGCTTGCTTGCAAAAAGTCTTGATCAGGATAGCTCATTCACCGTATAACAGCCGGACGCGTTTCAGGATGCAAAATCCCTTCCTCAGCGGCGTGGTCATAAGCACAATGCAGGCGCTGAAACGTTGCACTTCTTATCTTAATCCCACCCTGGTAGGCGTGGCCTTCACTGTGGCCTTGTGGGATCCGTAGTGCACGCTTGCCTAAGTCGTGAAGGAGACCCGCCGCCGCAGGCGGTCCCGCTTCGAGCATCACGCTGATGTCGGAATTGGGGAGAATAACATCGATGCTGGCGTTTTTACAATGAAGCGCTGGCTTTGAACTCTGTATGGCACTACAAAGCTGGGCATGTGTCTATCAGGATGGGATTATCAAAGACTATGGATTTATTGCCACAAATGCTAGCGCACCCACTGAGGTATTACTAAACGTGCACTACGGATCCCACAAGGCCACAGTGAAGGCCACGCCTACCAGGGTGGGATTAAGATAAGAAGTGCAACGTTTCAGCGCCTGCATTGTGCTTATGACCACGCCGCTGAGGAAGGGATTTTGCATCCTGAAACGCGTCCGGCTGTTATACGGTGAATGAGCTATCCTGATTAAGACTTTTTGCAAGCAAGCTGCCATAATGCAAAATAAAGAGATTATTTCCACTTTCTGTGGTCTCCTTCAAAGTGTGGTTCCTGTAGCGATGGATTTGTAACGGCTTGCCTAAGTCGTGAAGGAGACCCGCCGCCGCAGGCGGTCCCGCTTCGAGCATCACGCTGATGTCGGAATTGGGGAGAATAACATCGATGCTGGCGTTTTTACAGGGAAGCGCTGGCTTTGAACTCTGTATGGCACTACAAAGCTGGGCATGTGTCTATCAGGATGGGATTATCAAAGACTATGGATTTATTGCCACAAATGCTAGCGCACCCACTGAGGTATTACTAAACGTGCACTACGGATCCCACAAGGCCACAGTGAAGGCCACGCCTACCAGGGTGGGATTAAGATAAGAAGTGCAACGTTTCAGCGCCTGCATTGTGCTTATGACCACGCCGCTGAGGAAGGGATTTTGCATCCTGAAACGCGTCCGGCTGTTATACGGTGAATGAGCTATCCTGATTAAGACTTTTTGCAAGCAAGCTGCCATAATGCAAAATAAAGAGATTATTTCCACTTTCTGTGGTCTCCTTCAAAGTGTGGTTCCTGTAGCGATGGATTTGTAACGGCTTGCCCAAGTCGTGAAGGAGACCCGCCGCCGCAGGCGGTCCCGCTTCGAGCATCACGCTGATGTCGGAATTGGGGAGAATAACATCGATGCTGGCGTTTTTACAGGGAAGCGCTGGCTTTGAACTCTGTATGGCACTACAAAGCTGGGCATGTGTCTATCAGGATGGGATTATCAAAGACTATGGATTTATTGCCACAAATGCTAGCGCACCCACTGAGGTATTACTAAACGTGCACTACGGATCCCACAAGGCCACAGTGAAGGCCACGCCTACCAGGGTGGGATTAAGATAAGAAGTGCAACGTTTCAGCGCCTGCATTGTGCTTATGACCACGCCGCTGAGGAAGGGATTTTGCATCCTGAAACGCGTCCGGCTGTTATACGGTGAATGAGCTATCCTGATTAAGACTTTTTGCAAGCAAGCTGCCATAATGCAAAATAAAGAGATTATTTCCACTTTCTGTGGTCTCCTTCAAAGTGTGGTTCCTGTAGCGATGGATTTGTAACGGCTTGCCTAAGTCGTGAAGGAGACCCGCCGCCGCAGGCGGTCCCGCTTCGAGCATCACGCTGATGTCGGAATTGGGGAGAATAACATCGATGCTGGCGTTTTTACAGGGAAGCGCTGGCTTTGAACTCTGTATGGCACTACAAAGCTGGGCATGTGTCTATCAGGATGGGATTATCAAAGACTATGGATTTATTGCCACAAATGCTAGCGCACCCACTGAGGTATTACTAAACGTGCACTACGGATCCCACAAGGCCACAGTGAAGGCCACGCCTACCAGGGTGGGATTAAGATAAGAAGTGCAACGTTTCAGCGCCTGCATTGTGCTTATGACCACGCCGCTGAGGAAGGGATTTTGCATCCTGAAACGCGTCCGGCTGTTATACGGTGAATGAGCTATCCTGATTAAGACTTTTTGCAAGCAAGCTGCCATAATGCAAAATAAAGAGATTATTTCCACTTTCTGTGGTCTCCTTCAAAGTGTGGTTCCTGTAGCGATGGATTTGTAACGGCTTGCCTAAGTCGTGAAGGAGACCCGCCGCCGCAGGCGGTCCCGCTTCGAGCATCACGCTGATGTCGGAATTGGGGAGAATAACATCGATGCTGGCGTTTTTACAGGGAAGCGCTGGCTTTGAACTCTGTATGGCACTACAAAGCTGGGCATGTGTCTATCAGGATGGGATTATCAAAGACTATGGATTTATTGCCACAAATGCTAGCGCACCCACTGAGGTATTACTAAACGTGCACTACGGATCCCACAAGGCCACAGTGAAGGCCACGCCTACCAGGGTGGGATTAAGATAAGAAGTGCAACGTTTCAGCGCCTGCATTGTGCTTATGACCACGCCGCCGAGGAAGGGATTTTGCATCCTGAAACGCGTCCGGCTGTTATACGGTGAATGAGCTATCCTGATTAAGACTTTTTGCAAGCAAGCTGCCATAATGCAAAATAAAGAGATTATTTCCACTTTCTGTGGTCTCCTTCAAAGTGTGGTTCCTGTAGCGATGGATTTGTAACGGCTTGCCTAAGTCGTGAAGGAGACCCGCCGCCGCAGGCGGTCCCGCTTCGAGCATCACGCTGATGTCGGAATTGGGGAGAATAACATCGATGCTGGCGTTTTTACAGGGAAGCGCTGGCTTTGAACTCTGTATGGCACTACAAAGCTGGGCATGTGTCTATCAGGATGGGATTATCAAAGACTATGGATTTATTGCCACAAATGCTAGCGCACCCACTGAGGTATTACTAAACGTGCACTACGGATCCCACAAGGCCACAGTGAAGGCCACGCCTACCAGGGTGGGATTAAGATAAGAAGTGCAACGTTTCAGCGCCTGCATTGTGCTTATGACCACGCCGCTGAGGAAGGGATTTTGCATCCTGAAACGCGTCCGGCTGTTATACGGTGAATGAGCTATCCTGATTAAGACTTTTTGCAAGCAAGCTGCCATAATGCAAAATAAAGAGATTATTTCCACTTTCTGTGGTCTCCTTCAAAGTGTGGTTCCTGTAGCGATGGATTTGTAACGGCTTGCCTAAGTCGTGAAGGAGACCCGCCGCCGCAGGCGGTCCCGCTTCGAGCATCACGCTGATGTCGGAATTGGGGAGAATAACATCGATGCTGGCGTTTTTACAGGGAAGCGCTGGCTTTGAACTCTGTATGGCACTACAAAGCTGGGCATGTGTCTATCAGGATGGGATTATCAAAGACTATGGATTTATTGCCACAAATGCTAGCGCACCCACTGAGGTATTACTAAACGTGCACTACGGATCCCACAAGGCCACAGTGAAGGCCACGCCTACCAGGGTGGGATTAAGATAAGAAGTGCAACGTTTCAGCGCCTGCATTGTGCTTATGACCACGCCGCCGAGGAAGGGATTTTGCATCCTGAAACGCGTCCGGCTGTTATACGGTGAATGAGCTATCCTGATTAAGACTTTTTGCAAGCAAGCTGCCATAATGCAAAATAAAGAGATTATTTCCACTTTCTGTGGTCTCCTTCAAAGTGTGGTTCCTGTAGCGATGGATTTGTAACGGCTTGCCTAAGTCGTGAAGGAGACCCGCCGCCGCAGGCGGTCCCGCTTCGAGCATCACGCTGATGTCGGAATTGGGGAGAATAACATCGATGCTGGCGTTTTTACAGGGAAGCGCTGGCTTTGAACTCTGTATGGCACTACAAAGCTGGGCATGTGTCTATCAGGATGGGATTATCAAAGACTATGGATTTATTGCCACAAATGCTAGTGCACCCACTGAGGTATTACTAAACGTGCACTACGGATCCCACAAGGCCACAGTGAAGGCCACGCCTACCAGGGTGGGATTAAGATAAGAAGTGCAACGCTTCAGCGCCAGCATTGTGCTTATGACCACGCCGCTGAGGAAGGGATTTTGCATCCTGAAACGCGTCCGGCTGTTATACGGTGAATGAGCTATCCTGATTAAGACTTTTTGCAAGCAAGCTGCCATAATGCAAAATAAAGAGATTATTTCCACTTTCTGTGGTCTCCTTCAAAGTGTGGTTCCTGTAGCGATGGATATATATATATATATATATATATATATATATATATATATATATATATATATATATATATATATATATATATATATATATATATATATTTTATGTATATATGTTTCTTACTACTATTTTATGTACCATTTATGTACCATGGGACTCCCACTTCGACGACGGGGAATTATTATTCAAGCATGTGAATCTATGAAAGACACCAATACTGGAGAACCACAGTTTACAGGTAAGTAACTTTTGTTCATATGATTTCTCTATCAAAGTGTGGTGCCTTCTGATTGTGAATCCAGGCATTCAGGTTCTTAAGATCCAGGGCTACCCTAAATCCACTGTCTTGCCTTTGTGTGCTTCAGGCCTCTAGTAGCCCTCTGCAGAATCCTTACAAGTATTACATAACCTGCTGGGTGCAACCAGTCATCTGCCAGCCTCTCACTTCACACACATGAGTGAATATATCTGTAGCACATGTGGTAGTGTGATTTAATGCGCTTTGATACTAACTCAATTGATGATCGTTATATTTGTTTATACGCTTCCCTGAAGTGTACTGTTGTAAAGAGTTTGTAATTTGCAATTTATAGTTCTAAATGGTTCTAATGTTGAAATACTTCTGTAAAGTGCTCTGATACCCTTCGCAGGGTCATGTTCGCTCTATAGAAAACACTAAATAAATAAATAAAATAAATAAATAGGTGGGGTTAATAAAGTTTGTGATGCCATGAGTTGCATGATGAAGAATAAAGACGTGCACACAGGAGCTTCGTGTGTGGCATGGTCTGTTACCTGCTCCCGGTTCGGGGATGATGCTACAACTGGTGACGAGATAGGGGATACCAGTGGTTGCTGGTGAAGTTTGTGAGCAGTGGGGCTGGGCTTGGAGGGGGAAGGATGAGAGTATGCATGTTAGAGGTGTGCGAAATATTTTTGGAAGGCTAGTTGCCATTTCCTGTCCAAATTTTATTTAACAAAATGGGGTAAAGTGATGTTTTTTCTGCCTCATTTTACTAAGTAAAGCAATAGCCCTTCCCTTCATTATGTGCCCCCAGCTTTGGCTTAAACTCATAATTATCAGCACTTAATGCCTTTTATCAAAGGCATTTACTGCTGTTAATGACGGGAGTGATAGGGCAATAATACTTTAATAGTCAGTGTTACTTTCTTTTTTCACACAAAAATGTTTAAGGTTTCCACCTCTTCAATCTGCAATTAATTTAAACATGACTATTTACACACCTTTTACGGTGTTCAGCTTTTCTCAATGTACTAAGTTTTCACATGCCGAGTCTTCGTAAGCAATAGTTACACCTAAGGGGACAGAGGCATACTTGACCTTTGTCTCATACAGCACATGCATTACTAAAGGGACCATGATTTTGAAAACTTTAGACTTAGACAATAGAACTATCAGTCAAGATCCACAGATGTCTCACGATTTCTGGGTGGTCTATGCATCAGTAGCTCACTGTCTCCAAGTGCAGGGGTGTAATGAAGGCCCCAGCTGAACCGCAGGAGTTCCTAACTCTTCAAAGGGGCCGTATTAAGCCCATTCCAACTGCAACAAGCATTTACAATGCAATGGTTTCGCCTTTTGAAAAGTTTGAGCTATTGGCATTGTAAATGACAATTTTTATTTATGTGTTGGTTTTGAAAATAAATCCATAAATGGCATTGTCATTTACAATGCCAATAGCTTAATCTCTCGCAAATGCGAGACCTATAGCATTTGCAATGCAATAGGTCACGTATTTACGCGAGTTTGAACGAATGATATTGCAGATAACAATGCGTTTTATTTATGTTTCAAAAACCAAAACATAAATAAAAGGTCTCTCACACTGCTGTCTCTCACACACTGCTGCCTCTCACACACCATGCTCTCCCACACACCATGCTCTCCCACACACCATGCTCTCCCTAGAAGACTCACACTGCTGCCTCTCACACACCATGCTCTCCCACACACCATGCTCTCCCTAGAAGACTCACACTGCTTTGTGCTGAATAGTGCGAGTTGATAGCCTGTAGCTATAGGAACTGGTTACTTCTAGATAGGGAGCAGATGTAGCGATCTGATAGGTCTGCTTGCGCAGTTAATTGTTGGCTACAGAAAACTGTAAGGAGGGGGTGGAGATGGTATGGCCAGAGTGTATAATCATGGCACTTAAAGTACTGGACAAACTGTGATTGAGTTAGTGTCGACAGGAAGCATGAATCGGGCAGAGCAATTCTTTTTGTGCAGAGCGGGACATCACGCAACCCACCCCTGCAAATGACACCATGCACAATTAAGCTATTTTACGTTTTGGCTACAAAAAAGAGGGCCCTGCCATCTACATGTTAACAGCTGTTTTGTATGTAATAGGAGCATGTAGAAAACACTTAGTTTATTTTGTTAGTCTCCTGAAAAAATGCCTTGTATCCCAAAGACATGATCACCAGTGTCACAATTTTGAGAAAGGCATAACCTTATACAGCCATAACCAACAAACTTATAAAACATCATTATCAGCAACAAAACACCAACTATCCTTACACTTCTTTTACTTACCATAATACAAAAAGAACGATAGGATCTTGTAAACCAGGGAGACGAGGTGTAAAACCCGATTTGTACTGGGAGGCCAAACTAGCTGCAGAAAACCCAACATACGGCTATACATCACGTAATACAGATATTCTAAATCTAACAGGCATATTTCGAAACAAATACCATTTTAATGCAGATGACTACTACTTATATCTGGTGCATGTGGCGTTGTTAACTTTTCAACTAGGAAGGAAATACGAAGTAGCACAGGCCTGTACAGTTTAATCGGATGCCTTTCAGTTTGGAGCACGCTCATTGTACAAATCTGGACCGTTAACCTGTCCCTATTTGGCCAAGCAAAATGAATTCAGCAGGTGGTCTAGCCCTGGCCTGGTGTTCGGTTATGGGTTAGGGCATAGGCCATGTCGGGTTCTATAGAAACCGTTGGTCCTTAGCTAAGTGAGGAACAGGAGGCCCCAAGGGCTTCAATGAGCAGTCTTCTCTTGTGCTCCATTATAAGAGCCATGTATTTGGTATGACACAACTATCCAGATGGTCGTGGTTGCACGCATAGATTGAATGAACGTGCCGAGTAGCCAATAAGAAAGCTTATCACCGTCGTCGGTGTCCGGAGAATCACACTTGTTCGTGTGAATGTAGGTCACGATAGGTACTCACCCAGCAGATTACGAGCCTTCATTGGGAGGGTGAGCTCTGTACACATCTTCCCCTCCACACGGACAGCGGGAGGGGGGGTGGGAACGGACAGCGGGAGGGGGGGTGGGAACACCAAAAGCTGGAGGGGGGGCAGGAACGGGAACACGAACAGCGGGAGGGGGCAGGAACGGGAACACGAACAGCGGGAGGGGGGCGGGAACACGAACAGCGGGAGGGGGGCAGGAACGGGAACATGGACAGCGGGAGGGGGGGCAGGAACGGGCACACGGACAGCGGGAGGGGAGCGGGAATGGACAGCGGGACATCACGCAACCCACCCCTGCAAACGACACGTTAAAAATGGCCAACACAAACATTTAAAAAACACATCCGCCCACCGCCGCATGACGTGCTAAAAGGGGCAGGATGAGAAAAACATCGCCGGAACGCCCACGAATCGCCTCGGACCATGACGGACAGATCTCACTTCCAATGGCTAGCCTCCATTTATGGAGCTAGCCCCGTGGTTCCCAAAGTGTGCGCCGCGGCGCCCTCGTGCGCCGTGATGAGAAGCCAGGGGCGCCGCGACGCCGTGCAGGATGTGGGTTGTGAAAACTGCAGCCACAATTACTCCCCCCTCCTTTGTGCTGCCAGGTCAATTGATCCCAGCCCTCGCCCTCTGCATCTGAATAGCTCCATTAAAGGCCGTGCTCATCAGCCCCAGCGCGTTACCTGCTCCTACTGCCCAGTAACGAGCTGCTAATTACTGGATTCCTTGTGCAGATAAGGCCAGCCAGGGCGGGGGCTCTGTGATTACAGGAGGTGTCAGGTGTGCATCTCACCAATCTGCAATTGCCATTGAATGAACTTTCTGTCCAAAACCGGAGAGATTGCACCCAGAAGAAGCGAAATGATGATTGGAACATGAATATGAACACATTGTTCAAGATATTGCAGACGCAGGAGTGATGTTGCTTTGTCATGAAAGACTTTGAAAAACATTTTGTTTGATCATGAAACAGAATTAATTCAGCTACGGACTTTTTTCTGATCATTGGTAATCATCATGCACTCGTGAAATGTTACATGCACAGCACTAACTTTGTCAGTTCAAGTGGTGATTTATGCTTGAAATACTGCTTTGTATAGAATATTAGCATTTCAGTTCACCAGGACGGGGAGCATTAGTTCCAGTGTACCTTTTATCTATTGTTTGGGGCATTCTGGGTAATGGAGTTTGGTGAATTAGCTGCATTGGAAAAGCCAATGAGCAATCTTAGAAATCCTGTGCCGAGTTTAGCATCTGGTTGGCATGTAACAATTCACCTGGGGCGAGTTGGTGGGATAAAGGAAAGGTGACGTTTGAGGTAGTTAAGCTGTTTCTATGCACAAGAGGTGTGCGCCGCGGCACCCCGGTGTGCCGGTAAAAAAATGGTGGGGAGCCACGGCCAACTACCAATTAGGTCAAGGGAGCCACGGGTCAGAAAAGTTTGGGAACCACTGAGCTAGCCAATGGAAGTGAGAGGCTTGACAAAGGCACCATACTCTTCTCAAAAGTTTTCGCCTGCGCGAATGCTGCTGCGCAGCGGACGCCAGGCGAAACCTAAAAAGTATGGATACTGCAATGGGAACGGCGGAGGCGGAATCAAAGGCGTGGCAACTATTCAATGAACTTTTACCATCCAATAACTACATATAAAATAATTCACACCTCACCTCAACTGAAAAATAAATTAAAGTTGAACTAATCCGTGGGAAATGCACAATTTTATGTTATGAAACCTCTATTGGTTAATGCGAATAACAACCAGCAGCCCATAGAATTGAATCTGGTTTGGTGCAGCAGAGAAAAGTGACTTCTGTATATTCAGTGCTCTGAGGTCCCCACTGCGAATGAGTAACTCATTTTAAATGTGCATTACACCGAGTATAATCAAGGGTGCCATGAATTGCACATCTGAATTAATGATAAAAATGAAAAGATCCTCTAAAGTATAGATTTCAAGAATGCAAAAATTACACCTAGTGTAAATTTTGTGTACAGTCCGTGAACATTACGGACACGTGGTCGCCCTATCACGTAGCACTGACCAGATTGGGCTTGGGGGCGCCATGACTGAGTTTGGGAGGTACGCCACAAGCAGCATGCGATCCATAAACTGACAGAGTCTCGCCGGGAAAACCAAACAAGCACTGGCTAACCACAGAGGTCTGGCTTTAATGTGCCGAGGTATGCAAACACAGATATGCACCACTGTGCACACACTATATGTGCCACGTTACTGCTTAACCAGCCTCTTAAGTCTTAAAAATGTTTACTTCCCATAACTTCCGGTTTGCTCAGTGGCACTGGAAAAATAATGCGTGCATGCCCGTGTTTACATTAAAGTCAGACCTCCACATTTTGCCAAAACTTGCTTGTATAGGTGTCCAGTCTGAGCAGAGCCGGCCTTTGCTCCAAGAGCGCCGTGGGCAAAATCAAATTTGGCACCAGCACCCTTCAGATAAAGAGTTTAAACACACGTTTCATTGGCCCCACGTGGTAGGCAGACTCCTGCGCCCTGGGCGGAAGCCCTGCTCGCACATGCCGGAGGCCGGCCCTCCTGAGCGCAGCTCAGCTGGCATGCACAAGAGATCCTGAAGATGTGCGGCAGATTAATTTCAGCCTGAAACAATACTTATCCGTACAAACCGGAAGCCACAGAAGGGGCCACGGAGGCAGGGCCGACACCTGAACTTCGTCTGCCGTTCCCTAACTTAACCGCAGGGACGGGTGTATGTTAGAAAAAACATTAAAGACATTTCGTCTGTTAACATGGCAATCATGGTTACCTTGTAACACGAGGTACACGTCATAGTGCAAGAAGATTATGCGGGCAGGCACACGGACAGCGAGAGGGGGGCGGGCAGGCACACGGACAGCGGGAGGGTGGCAGGCAGGCACACGGACAGCGGGAGGGGGGCGGGCAGGTACACGGACAGCGGGAGGGTGGCGGGCAGGCACAGGGACAGCAGGAGGGGCGGGCAGGCAAACGGACAGCGGGAGGGTGGCGGGCAGGCACACGGACAGCGGGAGGGGGCGGGCAGGCACACGGACAGCGGGAGGGGGGAGGGAACGGCAAGAAAGGCACTCACCTGGACTTCCTCCGGCGGCGGTCGGCCGCGGAATGAGCAAATGAAACCTCGATGAGCGAAAAAATAAACCCCGCCCACCGCCGCACTGACGTAGGCAAAAGGGAAAAATTCTACGGAACGCCCACGAGTCGCCTCGCAGAATGACGGACGCCTCCCTCTTCCAATGGCTAGCCTCCATTTATGGAGCTAGCCAATGGAAGACAGAGGCGGAACTGAGGCCACACTGTTTCTAACATTAGATTTCGCCTGCGCCGAAAAGCTGCGCAGTATGCAGCTTTCGACGAGGCGAAACCTAAAAACCACACTACTGGGTCAGATGATGATCGCATAGCACGCGAAAAAAATATGACCGGAAGTCGTTCTGTCCCGAGTAAATAATCTGGTCAAACAGTATTTTAATCTAGACCCTTTTAAATGTTATATGCTTACAAGAAGAGAGATTTTAGCAGGGAAACACATGCAAATCGTGTACCTCAAACAGCTACCATTAAACAATCATAGGCATATAAGCCACTACAGAGTTAAGGAACATAGGTATCGTACAAAATGGTAATATGAGTACATTTTACAATTTCATCATTTGGTGGTGTCTTCTGGGCACTGACTTAAAGGGAAGCTTAGAATCAACATTTGTATTCCCAGCTGCTAGTTAGGAGAGAGGATGAAAAGTGGAAACCACAAGCTTTCATTCAATGCAGAGCTCACTTGGAAAAGGAAGACAAAAGCATGCCTTTTACGAAAGTCAAATTTGAAATCAACAACTCTGCCCTGAACTTTGTGAACTGTTCAGCCTTCCTAACTACGTTAACATCAATTAAACACATACAACTTTATGCAGTCCCCAGCTTCCTGTTGTAGTGCCTTACTGTATGCAATACATTATTCCTCAAAGAAACTGTAAACCCATTCATTTTAACAGCGGGCCCAATTAGAACTAATCAAAGGGGCCGTTCCCAGCAGCTGGCACTTTTTTTAACCTCACCTGGTGAACTGGAGGGAAGCAGCCTTCAAGCCAGGCTAGTTCAAGTTACGCGGACCTCGACTCATTCACGACAAGAACTGACTTAAGTGCGCATAACAACACCTTGCCCTTCGCTCCCCCAATGTCGCCACAAGTCTAGCTCACTAGTAGCTTTTAGTGAATGGATTAATTTGTTTGAAGACTTCAGACGTACACAGGAGCTGAAATGGCGTCCGGCTCCAGCATTAACTCACTCACGCTGCACGATGCAAGTCGAGTCTGCGCAGTATGTCCAGATGACAAACTGTGCAGACTCAATTTCCTGGCTTCAGGGCTCTCCACTGATTGACGTGAAGGCTTCGTACTACAGGGCTTGAATTTGAAACGCCCATGGCCAACTAAACCTCCATGTCATCAGGGGGTGGAGACTGCTCCTTAATGCTACGTATTTGCAGACTGATGACCTTACAGACATCGGGGCTAAGAGACTGTCAGCCCCGCAAATACTCAAGACTTTCGGGCTGCCCAGGGAAGCATATTTAGGGAAAGCGCCATGACACACTAGTGTCAGTCACAACAATACAGCGGTGAGTGGCAGACAGTGTTACTGTTGTGCAGCCAGCATGTTTGTACACACGTTTATTTCTTTTTTAAACAAAGGCAGATTTAGCATTTCTTTTTACTGTGACCGTGAAGGGGGCGGAGCCCCTACGCCCCCGCACAGAAACCACCACTGGGGGATACGTGACACCAAGGATACAAGTCTGCTTTCCCTGAGAGTTTGCAGTGGTCCAGCAAACTACTCGTGTGTGCCACGTGCGCTGTAAGAAGCGGTCTACAGTTGGCGTATGTGGAGTCAAAGTGCAACTCCAGCTTTTGAGAGGCCCTCGAAGAAGGTGAAGTGGCTACGAAGGAGCACAGTCATTATCTACTGGTAAGGCCAAAAGAAGATATACTGCACCATCTCAATACACAGAGCCAGTAACGATACAAAGCAGAAATGCTAAAGACAGTGAAAACCAGGTAGGAAGAAGCGCTAAAGGCAGCGACAGCCAGGTGCAGGAAGTTGCTAAAAGCACATAAGACCAGGTACAGAGAAGCGCTAAAGGCACCGAAAGCCAGGTGCACGAAAATGCTAAAGACAGAGACAAGCAGGTACAGAAAGTACAACTGTACTCACTGGAGCAAACAAGAAAAGTGCCACTCAACCTCCAATCGAGATTTGGCTGGGGGCTGGTGCACTCAAAGTAGCATGCGGCATCCACAACAACTCAAAGGTAAGCATAGGGGTATGCTTATGAAGCCATTGATCCCCTCAGAAGCTGCCACAAAAGCAGGTGGTGGCACTCAACGCAACTCAAAAGATGTTCAAGCTTTGAAGCTCTCTAATTGCTGTTGAAAAGAGCGACAATTTTGGTGCCGCCACGTTCCTGAAACCACCAACTCCATTCGATACTGCCAAAAAGCAGAATATTGGCACCAGATGGACTGCCTGGATCGTAGCGTTCAATGACTTCATAGATGCTATAGCAGAAGCAGATGACAAAAAGATCATCAAACACTTAAAGGACCTTGCAGGTGACGGAGTAAATAAAGTGAGAAAGAAAATATCACAAGCTGATGAGGTATCATACCATCAAATCAAGAAGACGTTGGAGGCGAAGTTCAATCCAAAGCCGAATGTTGACTATGAAAGGTGCACTTTCAACCAAGCACGACAACAACCTGGTGAGACAATGGATGAGCTTGTTGAGAGACTTGATACCCTCATAAAGCACTGCAAGTTCAAGTACAATAAGTACTTGGGTGAGGGGCGCTATACTTACCAGTTCCCTATTATTTAAGGGTTTGAAATTTATTTTTCTTATGTTTTTATGGATGAAACTTCATTGCCTATCTTTCCTGAGGTCAGAAAGTTTAGTGTTGGTAATGTTTGGCCGGTAGTTGGGTGTGACCTTGTTAACTGGTGGACACAACTTATAACACTTACTATAAACAAAAGATCAGTCCTGATTGGACCACTTGGATTGGTAAGACTGTGGGGTAGCCAAATTGGCCCAAACCCTAACTATATCACACTGTTCCCTAATGACTCAAGAAAATACATACACATTTCTCACTTGGAACGTTTGCAGTATGGGTACTGCAATTAAACACTTAAAGATACATTCATTTTGGGGGACGCAGAGGTATCACCTCAAGGGCCATGAGATGAGATTTCAATATAGATGCAAGGGGCAGATTTTTGCTAGTGCAAGCTCTTTGTATGTCAATGGAGCTGTAATTTAGTTCAGTCATGGGGATCCTCTAGCTGCTGCAGACGTTCACATAGTCAAGAAGGGAAGGCTTGTTCTGGTTTGAGGTAAATTAGATGGTACTGATCACTGCTGGATAGTGCCTATGTGCCCAATAACACCTATGCTAGTTTTTATTCTCTAAGTGGATATAGCACAATGATCAGATATATGTTTGATAATATAGGGATTACAATTGTGCCATTTTTTATTTTTTATTAGGTCACGGATAGAATATAACATTACAGTTCTTTAAATTAAACCTATGTTATTATTCATACCTTTGAAAACTTTGCCCATTGATTATCTTCAAATATATTCTAATGTCTACGTAGTGAATCAATCCTGTCCTCATTTAGTTCCCAAATTCTAGCACACTTTTGACATAGGCTTTTCCAAACATGCAATTTTTTTAGAGAGCCAGTAATATGTGCTTAGGAGCAGTTATGTTTATGGTAAGATACTCATACTTTACAATTTGTGAAATACATGACTGTTATCCATCTCGTTGAGTAATGTGCCCTCTCTTTCCTCTTCTTGCTTTACAGGTCCATGAAGACTTTTCTCCTCCTTCTGGACTCCGCTGTGTCCTCCACCACCAAGCCCTTTGGAAAATAAAAGTTAGGTACTACAATACAAAAAGAAAAGAAATCGGATTAACAAAATATACCCCTTCCTCTTGTGACCCTTCTTTCTCTGGCCATTGTGAGGAACCTGCATTTTTGTACATTGACAGGAACTGTCATCATGGTTCAGAATACAGAAAACACAGATTGGTCAACAGTCCTCTCTAAATGGACGGATGGAAAACCAGACATCAAATTCTAAATCTGGCCCTCGGGTCTCTTTTCACCAAACCCTCATCTTCATATATGTTCATTTGAAGCATAGCCATTTGGTTACAGCATTTTCAAGCAAATAGTTGCAAAATTCCAGAACCCAGAATACACTGCCTTCAACATCATTTACTCTGATGATGAATCCTTGGCAGACCACTTTTTCCCAGATGCCAAAAATCTGGAACAAGTACTTTGACACAAAAAGCTAAGAATAAATCAGTCAATCTAGCCTCAGCTATGACCTCTCAAACCAGCCAACAACCTATGTTCAGTTCCTTTAACCAGGGCTGAGTTTAGCATGGTACGAAAAGTGCACCTGCAAGTGGATCTGAGCTCGGGCGGGGGGATAGGGGAGGTTTGCCTGTGTTTATAAATAACTTATGGATTTTGAAGCACCTGGTGCAGAGTTTCTTGTGTGGTTAATGTTACTGCTGGAGAGAGATCAGAGTTTTGTTTAATGGCAGTATTGACTCATCATAAAGTAGCACAGAGGGTTAATATGCCTGCTGCAAAGAATGTCTACCATACAGAACTGTATTCTATATGACTAGCTCAGTGGGTTACTGCTTTTGTCACAGACATCCTTTTTAGGTCTCGCTAGAGCCAGCACATGCGCTGCTCTGCAAGACATTTAGTAGGGGCTTTAAAAAGTGCTACCACAAGCTGCTTTGGCTGGCCTAGCGCTTGCGTTCACACGCGCAACCGCCAGCTTTCAGCGCCAAATCAGGCACCATCTGCCTTTCCTCTCACTTGATTGCTCCTCCGCCCCTCCCCTCCCCCGCCGCGTCGCGCTGCTTTCACTTTCGCCTGCGTTATATTTTTAAACACCTGCTTATTACTTCAGCCTGTTATATTCGCACCGTTATCGGATTCTGATTTGCACCAAGAATATCCTTTACAAAACAGAACGAAAATCAAACAAGTGCCACCTGCTCAGCAGCAGCGCTGCTGTTTTGAAAGGTGACGCGTATTTTACAATTATAGGAACCATAGAGTCACCTTCTGTCAAGCATGCGCCCGAGTTCCGGCATTTACAAGTCAGAATAAACACAGCCCGTCTCTGTGTGAAAACAGGCTGCCTCCACCCACGTGACCTGAGCACCCACGTGATCTGGAACTAATCAGATCGCAGGCATGGCAGCCAGCAGCCCCAGCTGGTGCAAACAAACACCTGCGCGGTTACTACTTGTGTCAACAGAGCAGCAGCTCCAGATGAATAAAGAGTTGTAGTGCCACGAATCGCCATCTCAACCCCTCTCAGCCTGTTGGGGAAGAATATGTGCTCATATATAATATGTATGCCATACTGATTAATATAGGTGCGGTCCAATAACACTTGTTATTTGGAACAAGTGTATTCATTAACACAGAGTCACACATGCTTGGTGTGTCACCGACTCCATTCTGCGATCACTTTACAGCAGATTGCTGGTCCCCAAAAGTATATGCCGGTGGGCGCTACCTGCAGCCACCGGCTCACTGCTCATCACGAAGATCCCAGTAGCTCACACCAATTACATCTGATGCTGAATTTCAGATTCATTCTTGTTTGTTTAACCTGCAGTACAACTGCCAGACTTCCCTCCCATTCCCTTAAAAGACAGACTTTCTTTTCAATTCCCAAGGTTTGTGCGAGCCAATCTCACAAGGGAGCTGGCGTGCAAGAAAAATGTCTGTGTCCTTTCATAACTGGTATATGAACTCTATTTAATTGAGATGTGACCGCCAGGGGCCTAGCACCCCTAGGTACCCCTGGACAAAGATGCAGACATCCGAGCCAGGATGCTCTAACGCCCCTCCTTCCATTGGAGGCAATTCAATTTGTGGCGCCCACCTGATAAATAAAATTTTAAAAACATAATAATAAAATGTACTGCAGTGTCGTGCACAGCAAAAACAGTAAACCCCTTTCCTATTAATCATTGTTTGCTCAACTTTCTGGTACTAAACGTTATTAAAGGAATACAGATGGTAGGCTGATTATTCCATGTGTACAGGCTATGTTATGAAACTTTCCAAGGGAAAACAAGTGCTCAGAAATATCCTTGGACTTTCAAAAGTAAATGAATCAACAAAAATGCCCAGAGTGGTTTATCGACCCCTGTGACGCTGCAGGAGTTATGACTCGAGCAAACGCCGCCTCCTGAGACCTGCAGCTTCCGGCCGGAGGTGCATACACACCAGCAGCACCTCCGGTGGAGCGGGGGACATTGCTGCTGTCTGTCTGGGGGCATTATTTGCAGCTTACCTGGAGCTTCCTGCTGCACGGGGACTTTCGCTGGGGCCATCGCTTTCCACCGCTCTCCCCCGCCGCCGAGTGCTACCGGCCGCCGAGTGGGGAGGAGCCTCGCAAAACTACACCTCCCAGCATCCCTGCTAGACCGGGACCGGGACGCCGCCTCCTGAGACCTGCAGCTTCCGGCCGGAGGTGCATAAACACCAGCAGCACCTCCCGCGTCACGGGATGCGCGCGGGCGGAGTCGGGCGGAGCCCGGGCAGAGGGCGGGCCGTCTGTGGCCGTCAGGGGCCAAAGGAGGCCGGGCTGGACCACCCCCATTGATCGAAGTAATGGGTAAGCGCAAACATTTGGGGCCTGAGGGACAGGGGACTAAAGACGCTAAAGTACCCCGTAAGGCAGATACCATTATTTCATATCTTACATCGGCGGTTGGCGCTATTAACCAGAAAATAGCCAACGCCGAAAAGGAATTGGAACTGGGAAAGGCCACTGACTCATCTAACATTGACCCCTCACATCCCATTGAGGCAACCCCTGAATGTCTTTTGGTTGAGGCATCTCCTGTTATTGACTCCGAGACTAATGATCCCCCAGAACTGTGTCTAGAGAGCCAGGGCTTGGGTCAAAATGTGTCACCAAATAAAACCAAAAAGAAACCCAAGAAAAATGGGGGGAATGGGGGAAAAGGCATTCCAGCTTCCCTTCACCAGGAATTTGTTTGTGACATCTGCTCACTTATGGGGGATAAACTGGAAGAAATGATTAATGACCGACTAGAACCAATACTGGAAGAAATTGGAAAAGACATTGTTGACTGTTTGAATACTTGTTTGGCCGGGTTACTAAAGAGATGTGAGAAAATTGATTTATTTATTAATGATTTTCGCTCAAGAGATCAATTTTCTGCAAACAATAGTAAGACTAATGAGACTCACAATTGGAGTCCATGGAATGCATTGCGACACAACCCTCTCTTGCAAACGCACCCCTGCTACTTACACATGCCCCACCAACCCAACCATTAACTCTACCTCATAAGGTGGCTAAATCTGGTATTAGTAAGTCATCGTTACAACACAATCCCATCCCAGCCACAAATGTGACCACCGCAGCACGTCCTAATACTTCCCACGTTCCACCTACCCTTAGTTTTCCCAGCACCGCTAGGTTGCATCTACCACCTGAGGCGGCCCCCTTTGTGGCAGTAATAACTGGGGTTCCGTCTCTACACTAAAAGGAGAAAGCGTCCACCAGGGACTTACTAGACAAATCTAGGGAATGGTGTAAACAATATTCTAGTGGTGAACATGATATAACCCGTTCAATCATCATGGCCAGAAGGGTGGGGTGGGTGGGACATGGGGAGAAGAACATTGTGGGAGACTGCATCATCATCAATTTCTCAGAGAAAGAAGTGGCAGATAAACTTTTCTGGGATGGGTCTCCCATTACAAATAATGGAATTAGACCGCTCCCACTGGGGTATTTCTATCCCCCGCGGGGGAATATGAAGGCCTATTCACATTTGCAGAAGGTAGCTGGGAATAGAACTACACCTACTCTAGGGCCATGCCACTTTGCTATGCAACATAAGAGCGGGGCTTCAGCTCCTGCTCTTTGGCACTCACCATCATTCACGATATCGACACTGACCCTGAATAGTAAACAACCTGAGGGTGTCTCCCTATCTAACCGTTTTGCACCATTGTTATTCAAAGACAACTCGGATTGACTACACAAGACAAAAGATACCAACCAGATTTCCCCTTTGACATGTAAGAAGATGTGTAGGATTCTTAGTTGGAACATCGCAGGCTTAAGATCGAAGAGCGAAGATGAGAATTGGCTGAGTTTCATCTCATCTTTCGATATTATATCCTTCCTGTAAACGTGGGATATAGCTAAAAGATTTGATTTAGATGGGTTTGTCCATTTTAATATTCCTGCTATACCAAGTGTGTCGGGCAGAGCAAAGGGTGGCCTAGCTATATTACTTTCACTTAACCTTGTCATATGGATACTTCATTACATATATTGCGTTAAGTTAGCATGAGTGTATTACATGTTTAAACAGCCGTTTTGCCTTCGGCTTCAGTTTTGCACACGACACGTACTTGTTGTTGTAGCTTTCACCCTAGAAGCGGCGAGTTGCTTTATTTGAGAATAATATGTTATTCCTATGCTATCAGCTTTGCCTGGTACACTTGGTACAACTGTCTGCACACTGAGAGCTGCACACTCTAAGATTAACCTAACACAAGGTTGCTAGGAGGTCTGATCCTCGCACCACATTAGACATTAGACATAACACAAATAATGTTGATGCCAACATTTTGGGCTCTACGCGGGTTTAAGATAGAGTTACACGGAATGAACGTAGACACTTGGTGCTGCGCATGAAGAGAGCTGGTAGCTGCTGATGTGAACTGCTCCTACTGACATTGAGAGGTATGGGGTCGCCCTGCTAAAGCCCGAACGAGACCTTCTTAGATATAATATAATATGCTAGATAGGGTGCGCGAAATATAGGTGATATAGATTTCTATAGAAATTGCATTATAACATGCTAGCACCTTTTGCTTACTATGGATTAGTGACTATGTTGCTGACTATGATTTTTATAATCTGCATTTTGGTATTATACAAGATACTGCGTTTGAGAACTTTGCATTGAATAATAAATATTTCAAACTTGCACGTGTGTTCTTTGACTCTCAGTTTTGGTTTGAAATGATTATATAACGAAAGAGTGTTCATGTGTTCCACGACTCCTGAGGTATTCTAAAGATCATGTTCTGGTTTGTCTAATACATGTATCATTCCATAATGATCCATGAGACACTGTAGCTAGCTAGGTAACGAGATTTCTGACACTGAGATGAGTTTTTGGATCATCCTAACTCACTAAGGTTCTAGATCTCTATGCACAGTTCTGTGGGAGAACGGAAACCCTGCTACATGGCGCCCAACGTGTGATTCATACTCTCGGCCACCAGCGCGTGGGAGTCCACGCTGTTGGCAATTCGCTTGCTGATGAGGCAGCGAAGTCTGCGGTATCAAAATACTTAGTTGCAGCGGTCACGAGGTCCAAGAGCAAAATAGATGACGACATCTTGGCGGCTATTGCTGCCACGGCGAAGGGAGGTAAATATCCTGCGGGGTTCCCTTCGAAATACACATACCACTTAAGTCCCGATAAGGTTCCTTATGTGAAAATTCCTGAAGTTGGAGAGCGTCTGATTCCCAACTCGGATCGCAGAGCTTCTCTGATTACAGCGGCTCATGAAGGTGTGGCGTCTGCGCATGCGGGCGTCTCAGCCACTGTATCACAGCTACAACAGAGGTTCTGGTGGCGGGGACTGTACAAACAGACGCGCGATTATGTCCTTATGTGTGACATTTGTCAGCAGATTAAGCCTTCTACTGCTGCGCGTCCGCCTCAGACAAAGTTGTACATTTCTAATAAACCGCTTGGTTGTGTTTATTTGGATCACTGCGGTCCTTTCTCTTCTGATACTGCGTATAAGTACATCTTAGTAGCAGTTGACTCATGCACACGCTTTGTGTGGTTATGGCCGCATCGCAGCGCTGATTCACGGACTGTCATTAAGGATTTGCGTGTCTTTGTGGGAATCTTTGCTTGTGGTGCTTTCCATTCGGACCAGGGTCCGGCTTTCGCCTCTAAGGCGTATAAGGATGCTATGCTTTCGTTGGGAGTACAGGTGAAGTTTTCAAGCCCCTACAGGCCTGAGGGCAATTCTGTGGTAGAAAGAATGAACCGCGACTTAAAGCAATCTTTGACAGCCCGAGTTATAGGCACTGGTAGTAACTGGCTGACCCACCTCTATGGCGTGCAGCGTGCGCTTAATAATCTCCCTAGAAGGTCTCTGGGTGGGCGGACCCCATACGAAATGCTCTTTGGTATCAAGATGTACGTCCCTGACCTTGATGGTGCAGACTGCCAGGCCCAGGCCGCGGCCTTTGACGTAGATGAACATTGCAATGTTTTACAGGATCTACAAAAGACCAGAGACAGTCTTGCCAAGGAACACTTGCCCTCCACGTCGGATGATGCGTTGCAGATCCCGGTAGTTGGCTGGCTACCCCAAGTTGGAGAACTGGTTCGAGAGAAGATCGATAACAAAAAGGAGTTTGGTCCCTCATATCGAGCGCCAGTTCGGGTCCTTGGAGTGAAGGGCACAAGAACAGTCATTTTACCACCACTTCCAGGTCGTAAAGAAAACAGATTTATTTCTATTGACAATGTCAAGACACACAGGGTGGCCGATTCTTCATAGCATGACACCGGCTGTATCCTGTCCTTCCATGGTGAGGCACTCTGTACTGGCTATTACATCTGGTGCAGATCAGGAGGTGTCCCTCGAGATGCCTGCCATATCAAGTCCTTTATTAAATACTATTCCTGTTACTAACATTGATGAGGTGACCTATGCAGATCCTGCTGATTTATCCATGTCCGATTTACATGCACGTTTGGCTAACCAGTCCAGATTCTCTTTTGACTCTGGTTCGGAACTTTCAAAGAAACCATCAACTATTGCAAAATATGCCACGTTGTTTAAAAAACATTTTTTAATTCCGCCTTGGACATACGTTTGGCTTATACTATTTTCGTTTTATCTTTTTATGTCAATTGGTTTTGTGTTTTATTTTTTCCGCCTGATTGATGGCCATTATGTGAAAGAAAGAACAGGAATTCGGTACCTTAATGGAACATTGGCCCCTCACTCCTCCTCGCATTCAGCACACAGACTAAAGAGAGACTTACATTCAGTACAAATTACTGCTTGGCCTGTCCTTGATGGGATTGTGTGGGATGCGGTTAGGTTTCAGATACATGGCCCCACAGAAGTTATTAATGTTCCTAATGTGCTTAGAGTAAACATGGGAGATGTGATTAAGCAAAATATTCGTTCTGATGATTGGGATCTTCAGGCAGTAGAAGCATTGTTCTCTGATTTGAAATATTATGCGGCCTTTGATGATGAGGATTTGTATTTAGATTCTGTCAATTATGGTGATTTATTTTGTTACCAACATTATGGAAATCATTTCTTGCACAAGACAAGTTCCAGGCGGGTTCCTGTGAATTACACTCAGTGGGAACATTGCCCTGCTCCTTTACAGGGGAGCTCAAGCACTTTTCTGGGAAAATACTCTTACTTTACAGATTTTAATCAATCAAATCCTGAGTCTTTTTACTTCAAGGTGAAACAGAAATCCATGCCAAAAGTTAGACTGACTGACACAAAATTGTTGTATTCAAAGTCCTTTCTAGAAAGGTTATCTGTGGATGGCTATGAGTTATGGAAGGATGCTATTGACCTTAAATCGGTTTGGGGTACCAAAGATTGGCAGGTACAAGGCACTGAGGCTTTGCATCGTGCATGTCTCATCCCGAATCACATGTTGTTTTTAAATTCGACTATTTCCCAAACAACATGTTTTGGATTGGCTACATCTAAAAAATTAAATACCCCTACTATCCCTGATTTGGAAGAATATTCAGGTTGGAGTAATTTCACTACATTGCCCATAAGTGAGGTACAAGCACTTTTGCAGAATTCCTCCTTTAATATTTCCAGTTTTGATCCGGATGGGTGGCTTTTATGGCAAAGGAGCTCTGATTCTTGCCAAAGTCGTTTTTTGGGTTTGTCTGAGGGTTTTACACGCATCAGGCCAGATCCCAGGTTTGACTCAGATCACACTGTTACAACTTATTCAGTAGGCAAATTGTGTCAGAACTGGTTACAACATTCCACTTTAGCTGCAGTTAAACTGCATCTGTCCCAGTTGAATGAGAACATCGAGTTAAATGATTTTATAAAAGGCCCGACTATGGGTAGGTCTAAACGCTTTATTTATGCTATTTATAATGAAATTTGGAAATTTTCAAGAGTCGAAGCAGCTAAACGCCTGAGGGCTATTGATCAAGCCAATTTGGAAAAAGTGCTTGCAGTGGTCGATAATAGTATTAACACGCTTTCTTCCAGAATTTACACATTGGATAATATTGTTTCTTCTGTTGTTGATATTGTACATGATGAAGTGTCCACGTTATACCATGGTCAAAATCAATTACGTTCTGTAATGCAGTTTGCCTGGACTCTACAGACAATTAAGGCTGGTCGAGTTCCCTGGACCTCATTGAACGTTTCATCACTTTTTGCCCCTTTTAATCTTACTGATAAACAGCGCATGCTTTCAATGCGTGATGCATCGTTTTCTATGTTACATATTGAGAAGCTAGAATCCTTACCTTTCTCTGTTGCTGAAACCACCACTGCCACGTGGCTTATTCATGGTTTAATTACATTACCATTTCCTTTATATAAATTTACTAACTGTATGCGGTATATTGCTATAGGACGATATGAGCCACTAGGCAATGCATTCCTACATGAGGCATGGTCATTACCATACACATACAGATGTCTGAAAGATGGAAAAGAAGTGAATCTTAATGGTGAGGAATGCACACAGTCACCTGACCATTCATTAATATGCAGACACATTCAGTTACACGGTTCTTGTAATCAGGACCGCCCAAATTTAGCATGTGTTTTAAAAGGCACGCCAGTTCCAGCAGTAGTTCCCACATTTACTTTATTAGCTAATGGTAGTTATTTGCTTTTAAACAACGAATTATGTTGTGGTTTATTAATTGGTGTGGCTTATATAGTTACTGTATCAGAGCGTGTAGTGTGCTGCAAGAACGTCCTATACCCACCCACGCATGGCTCTTCAGATGTCTCCATCTGGCCACGGATCCCAACCTTGGAAGCGAAATTCAATGGTTTAAGCAGAATAAGGGCTCTTTTGTCTCAAAAACAAGTGACCCTGAGTTCGGCTCGGGAAACTTATGTCCTTCACATAGCTAACACCCGCACAGAGGTGCAGGCGCTTTTAAACACTGATTTGCCATTTCATTTCTGCGAGCTGGTACACCAGATTTTTAATGCTTCTTTAACGACTGGGCTGGCACATTTTTTTAAATTAGTAAGCAGTGGCCTCGTGACTACGTTTGAAAAAGTTTTTGGTCTCATTCCCACGTTTTTCCACACTATTTTTTCGAGTTTGTTTGGTGGAATACCTGTATTGCTGGCTGTAGCCGCAGGCTTTCTGTTGGTGTTTTTCTTCATAAAACATGGATGCCCATCCTGCGCAAGACGCCGTTCAACGCCTCCTGACACTGTGCCGTAATCGGATGCTCAATTACTATGGAACATTGCCGCTTGCAGCATTAAGCACGGCCTATAGATTGTCATTTCGGTTCACCGACTTCACGTGTGTCCAACCTGTGTTTCACTGCCTAAACTGCGAGTTCGATTGGGCCATTGATTTGTGCCTATGCTTGAGGACTGCTCCTGACGTCGATTTTGATCAGCTAATGCGTCCCGTGGTGGCTCATGAGTTGATCTGTTCTGGCGAGAGAGTTATGGCCTTGGCAGCGATAAATGGAGTTCTAGGCCAATGGGAGATCTCTGCAGCGGCAAATGCCTTTCTGACACACAGCGATCTGGTGAACCCACCGAGTTGTCCTCTGACGTTGCAGGAGGATCCGATGCTGGAGGAGCACGTATGTTCTTTCCCATTGCTAAATTGGATGGCTGAACTATTTTCGGATGATGGCAGTGATTTCATACTGGAGGCTGTTGCAACTTTCTTTGCATATACTTTCCAATCGTGAGATGCCTGGGAGGAATGCTTTGTGGTGAAATATGACTTTCCCCTCGCTGAATTGGAGAGATGAACTATGTTCAGCTGATGGAGAGTTCACTCACGTGATGTCGCTGGAGATTACGTCTAGGTGGCACATGACTTTGGATATCGGATAAGTGCCTTGGTTTTTCTCTTACAAACATTTGAAAGGATGAGACCTGGTTCTACATTTCGTAATTTTGAGACCTGGCGGATGACTTTTGATTCAAGGGTTTTTGTGATTTTTTATTTAGAATTGAGGCCACTGTAGGCATTTATACATATTCATTCATACATATTCATTCATACATATTTTTAGCTTATTTTTGCTCAAAATTATTGAATTTTGCTTTCAATTTTTGTATCTGATTTAGTATTGCCTTTTCCCTTATGATTGGCGGTGCTCGGACCAATGGGGGGGTGTCATATGGATACTTCATTACATATATTGCGTTAAGTTAGCATGAGTGTATTACATGTTTAAACAGCCGTTTTGCCTTCGGCTTCAGTTTTGCACACGACACGTACTTGTTGTTGTAGCTTTCACCCTAGAAGCGGCGAGTTGCTTTATTTGAGAATAATATGTTATTCCTATGCTATCAGCTTTGCCTGGTACACTTGGTACAACTGTCTGCACACTGAGAGCTGCACACTCTAAGATTAACCTAACACAAGGTTGCTAGGAGGTCTGATCCTCGCACCACATTAGACATTAGACATAACACAAATAATGTTGATGCCAACATTTTGGGCTCTACGCGGGTTTAAGATAGAGTTACACGGAATGAACGTAGACACTTGGTGCTGCGCATGAAGAGAGCTGGTAGCTGCTGATGTGAACTGCTCCTACTGACATTGAGAGGTATGGGGTCGCCCTGCTAAAGCCCGAACGAGACCTTCTTAGATATAATATAATATGCTAGATAGGGTGCGCGAAATATAGGTGATATAGATTTCTATAGAAATTGCATTATAACATGCTAGCACCTTTTGCTTACTATGGATTAGTGACTATGTTGCTGACTATGATTTTTATAATCTGCATTTTGGTATTATACAAGATACTGCGTTTGAGAACTTTGCATTGAATAATAAATATTTCAAACTTGCACGTGTGTTCTTTGACTCTCAGTTTTGGTTTGAAATGATTATATAACGAAAGAGTGTTCATGTGTTCCACGACTCCTGAGGTATTCTAAAGATCATGTTCTGGTTTGTCTAATACATGTATCATTCCATAATGATCCATGAGACACTGTAGCTAGCTAGGTAACGAGATTTCTGACACTGAGATGAGTTTTTGGATCATCCTAACTCACTAAGGTTCTAGATCTCTATGCACAGTTCTGTGGGAGAACGGAAACCCTGCTACAACCTGAAAGGGAAAGTTAAACAGATAGAGACCTCTTCTCCCCATTTTTTAGTTGTAGAACTGTCAGTGTCAAATTCACTCACCATTCTACTTATCAATTTTTATAATTCCCCTGAATTTGTCAGTACAAACCAACTCAAAGCATCACTTGAGGAATTTTTGGAAAGTTATAAATTAATTAAAAGTAGTTTTGAGATTATTCTCATGGGCGACTTCAATATTCACCCTTGCTGCTTGAATTGCATTTCGGAAGATAAAGGGGGCCCACCTTTTTCGCTCATCACGCACTTTGAGCATACTAAATATGGGGAAGTATTGGAGAATTTTTTGGCCTCATTTGATCTCTATGAATCGAGTTGTTGTCCAATAGGTTTTAGACCTTCAACATTCAAAGGGAAAGACACAGGCTCGGTCATAGATTATATTTTTATATCATCCTTTATTTTGGCTTCTATCTTAAGTTATAGGGTAGTAGACTCTATTTTTAGTGACCATAACCCCGTGGTATTAGAGGTTACACAGGGGGGGTTATTTGATTTTAAAGATCCTAAAGATTCTGTTACGCGGTGTGCGACTGATCTGATAATTAAGGACCAGGGCCGAAGATTGAAATGGTCTAATGTGACCCCGATCACCTTTCTAAAAGAGGTATTAGCAAAGGTCGAAGACGAGGTTGGCATTTGTTTAGATCCCCTTGCCACTAATAGTAGTATGGTACAGGCTTTTAACTCAATATGCCAGCAAGTAAATAAAGACCTAACACTTAAAACCAAACCCGGGGGACAGAGAGGTAAACGCTGGTTTGATACTAACTGCTCTAGGGCTCACTCCGTCCTCCTAAAGGGATTAAAAGAGATACCTAGAAATAAAATAAATGTAGCCCAACTTAGGAAGACATACAAACAGGCCATTCATGCCCGGAAAAAGTACATTAAAGGACATGCATGGAATGAACTTCAATCTGGAGAGGTCCTTCGGGATAGCTCTAAATTCTGGGAGGTGATTAATCACCCCTATTTTTCAGGGGTGGAGAATCAGGCCGCGGAATGTGTTATACCCGATGAGCAGTGGCTATCCCATTTTGGCAATATCTATAGTCAGCCTACATCTGGTCACACGCAGGATTGTCTTACGCATTCTCATATGGAACTAATTAAAATGTTCGAACCTGAGGACGTAGAAAAAGCGATAAATGATACACTTAAGAATAAGGCACCGGGCCCTGATGGGGTCCCCGCGGATCTATATAAAGCAGCACCCAAATTTTGGGCTAAGATCTTGACAAATGTGTTTAACTGTGCGAGAGAAAATACATTTCCCCAATCTTGGTCAAAATCAATAATCATACCAATCTTCAAGAAGGGCCTAAAGGGTGATCCGGCCTGCTATAGACCTATCTCCATAACTGACTCTGCCGTTAAGATCTTGGGCAGAGTCATTTTGGGTAGGATAACATCGTGGTTAGAAGGCAGGGGAATTCTATCAAATGCACAATACGGATTTAGGCCCAAAAGAAGTACACTGGATCAGTGCTTAAATCTGCACTTGATAATTAGTAAATATACAACAGTGAAAGAAGGGGCCCTGTACATGGCATTAATGGAGCTCTCCTCAGCCTTTGACCTGGTTAACAGGTCAAGGCTGTGGGGAGTACTCCTGGAAATGGGTATGGAGAGACCACTGGTGGGATTTTTAGCAGACCTCCACCAGGGGCTAGAGGCCTCTGTTAGAGTAACCCAAGATGGAAGATGCACTGGACTTTTCAAATCACAGAGAGGGGTGAGGCAGGGATGTATCCTTGCCCCTCTCCTTTTCACCTTATATATAAATGCACTTGAGCCAGTGCTCTCCACCTTGGGGACTGACGTCCCGCGTGCAGGAGAGACTAACATCCCCGTCCACTTGTACGCGGACGATGCAGTCCTATTTGCCCGAACGGGTGTGGCCCTTAATAAGTTATTGGCTTCCTTTGGGGATTTTATGACCTCGTTAGATTTGAAAATAAATATACAGAAATCTCATGTCATGATCACAGGGCTTAAGGGTAGGAAAAAGAAACCTATAACTTTCAGTTGTACAGGAAAGGAAGTACAAAGGGTTTCTTCCTTTACCTACCTGGGCGTGATCTTTGATGATAAAGGAAACTGGGGCGCTTAACACAAGTCCAAATCAAATGCAGTCACCAGATCCGCCGCAGCCCTTTTGAATTTCGCCAAAAGAATGGGGTCACGTCCAATAGAAGCTATTCTCAAGGTATATAATGCTAAATGCTTAGCAATCGCCACCTATGGAGCCTCAATATGGGGATATACCAACCCAGTTAACATCCAGAGGGCGGAAAATAGATTTTTTAGATCACTACTTTCCGTCCCCCAGTCTACTCCCACTTTTACCATCCACTCAGAGTTGGGCACTGGGTTTGTCTCAGACCTCATAAAATCTGCTCCTGTTATCTCTTGGTTAAAAACTTGGCTAAATGAGGAGATTTCTTTAAACCATCAAATCCTCAATGACTGCTTGGCCATGGATGGAGCCCTAAAGATCCCATGGCTGACCTACGTAAAAACTATGTTATCTCAGGTGGGACGCATTGATCATTTTGATTCCCCCGCATTCAAAAGGAAGACGTCAAGATGATAAAAACATCATTGATAAGTACTTTTACAGCAGAGCGGGAGGAAATAGAACTTAAAAAATCAAATAAGGAAATTGGTGGTTGGGTTATAATTGCGCTGGGTAACAGTGATAATAGTAAGGATGAGAAAATATATAAAAGCTCCAAGGACAAGGTTTAGACCACCAATCTAAACACAACAGGCATGAACCAGTCAATGCCCTGATACACAACACAACATTTATCCTGAGCTAGTACGAAAATTCACTTTGCAGCCAATGGACAAATCACAAATCACTGTTTGTTTTCTTCTCTTCTTTCTTTTATTTCATGCGTTGATTGTTCATAAAACCTCCTAGCCGACACGTGTTTCGTCTGATATGGCGTTAATCCACAGACTTCTTCAAGGCTTAAATTGAGTAAATTCGGCCTCTAATCTCTTATTCAACACCCCTGCCACAACGTCATTGGGGTTCAGTTGTCCTCTTAGTCTATTTTCGTTGTTTTAGCCCGTGGGTAGTGGTTAAAATCAGTCTCTCTCCATACGATATTAATCGGGTATTTTCCTCCTGTGACGATATCTCGTCTTCTCTAAAACCGGGTTCCTGGCGTTCAGGAACCCGGTTTTAGAGAAGACGAGATATCGTCACAGGAGGAAAATACCCGATTAATATCGTATGGAGAGAGACTGATTTTAACCACTACCCACGGGCTAAAACAACGAAAATAGACTAAGAGGACAACTGAACCCCAATGACGTTGTGGCAGGGGTGTTGAATAAGAGATTAGAGGCCGAATTTACTCAATTTAAGCCTTGAAGAAGTCTGTGGATTAACGCCATATCAGACGAAACACGTGTCGGCTAGGAGGTTTTATGAACAATCAACGCATGAAATAAAAGAAAGAAGAGAAGAAAACAAACAGTGATTTGTGATTTGTCCATTGGCTGCAAAGTGAATTTTCGTACTAGCTCAGGATAAATGTTGTGTTAACTTAAAAAAATCAACTGTGAGAAGAAATTACGCCCTTATCACTGTCCCAGGCCCAGAACCCTACCTGGTCTTTGTTATTAAACCATACCACAGTTTTCTTTTAACTAGGTTCCGTTTAAACCTGATACACTTTTTGTTAGGCACCTACACTAGATGGGATACACCTGATAATGCAAACCCTTGTGATTGTGATCATTTCTCACCTCAGGACACTTTACACTTTATTATGTTCTGTGATCACTACGCACAAAGCAGGAAAAAATACCTTTTACCAATCCTTCGAGAGGTTGGCTTTTCACAGGTTAGGCCAGCACTCCTATTTTTGCAACTTTTGCACAATGCACAAATAACTTTTCATGTTGCAAACTTTCTAGTAGCAGGAGCCCGTATAAACAAAAGACGTAACAGAGGAAGACAAGGACATATCCTAAACAAAATTTTCTAAAATATTTTAATATACTGTAATGTTTTAAATCTTTTATATGAATTGACTTTTTATTCAGGCCAATTTAGCACGATGCATACCTTGTGTATATACATCTCTTAACAACTGATGAAATTTGTTGGTCGGATGTATGATATATTATGTAGATATATTTATTGTTGTATTTTATCGTCCTTTTTATGATCTGTACCCTGTGTCTTTTTATGATTTTCAAGAATCGAATAAAAGTGATTGACTGACTGACTGACTTGAGCAAACAGGTCGAAGTGCGTGGAATCTGTGGGGAACAGCGTCCCCCCAAAGTTTTTGCTAAAGAATGACCGTTCCTACACATTTATTTATTTATTTATGAATCTTGTAGAGCGCGCAGCTACCTCCGTCGGAGGTGTCCCGGCGCTAAAGACTGTCAGCAGAGATAAGGGGGACCTATCTAAGATGAGGAAAATAGCCATGTTTTCAGGCGGCTGCGAAACAGTGCTTCAGATGGGGCAAATCTGAGGTCCAAAGGGAGGCTGTTCCAATGTTTCGCAGCAAGAACAGCGAAAGCTCTGCCACCCATTCGTGTGCGGCGGAAGCGTGGCACAACCATAAGACGTAGGCTGTTGGAACGTAGGTCTCTCACTGAGTGAGATAATGTCAGTCTCTTTCTCAAGTATTCTGGACTGGTACCGTTCAGAGCACGGAAAGCAAGAGTGAGTATTTTAAACTTAATCCGACAGGCTATAGGAAGCCAATGAAGCTTTTTGCGAAACATGGAAATCGAATGTCGGAAAGGGATATTGCCAATCAGTCTTGCTGCTGCGTTTTGAACTACTTGCAGGCGTTCAATTTGGTACAAAGGAGCCCCCGCATAAAGACTGTTGGCATAATCCAAATGGGAGGTTATTAAAGCCTGGGTAACTGTTCTACGTGCGTCCATTGGCAGGAATGGAAAGATTTTTCTCATCATTTTTAGCTTTCCAAAGCAGGCAGCCGTGACTTTATTAATTTGAGGGCTGCAGGAGAGCGTGTCGTCAAACTGGAATCCCAAATTACGGGCGGTGTGCACCGGGATTGGGGGGGGGGGGTTGAGTACCATAGGCCACCACAGTGAGGGGGGTATTGTCATTTTTTGATTAAAAAACAGAACCTCCGTCTTATCAGCGTTAAGACGAAGGTGGTTCGAGGCCATCCAAGAGCAGATTTCTCCCAAACAGTTGCGGAAGCTAGAGAGGCTGGAGTCAGAGTGATCTCTAAAGGAGAATATCAGCTGTGTATCATCAGCATAGGAAACCACTCTGACTCCGCATGCCTCCACAACCTTGGCCAACGGGGCCAGGTAGACATTAAAGAACAGAGGACTCAGTGCCGAGCCCTGCGGGACTCCACAGGCAAGAGGTTTGGACCCTGATTTAAAAGGTCTGAGGAGGACCCTCTGTGATCGGCCCTGGAGAAAAGAAGTGATCCATGACAATGCAGAACCACCCAGTCCAATCTGCTCCAGTTGGTCTAAAAGTATTTGATGAGACACCGTATCGAAAGCGGCGGACAGGTCGAGGAGAACCAACATGGCCTCCTCGCCCTTATCCACACACTCTCGAACAGTCTCTGATACTTCTAGTAATGCTGTTTCCGTGCTAAAACCCACACGGAAACCAGACTGGGAGTCATGGAGTAGGGAATTAGTCTGGAGATATTCTGCAAGTTGAAGTTGGACGGCCTTTTCCAAGACCTTCGCTGGTTTTGGGAGGAGGGAGATAGGCCGATAATTACAGAATTGAGTGGGGTCCACATCTGATTTCTTCAGGATAGGCACAAGCAAGGCTTCTTTCCAAGCAGAGGGGAATTGGCCTAACTGTAAGGAGGCATTCCATAAGGAGGTTAGTGGCCCTAATAATAGGGTAGCTAAGTCGGTCAAGATCTTAGGGGGAACCGGGTCCAAAGGGGAGCCAGATTTGCATTGTATAAGAAGTTTAACTGCAAGATCAGGAGTGAGGTCCTTGAATGCCAGTAGGGCAGGAGCGGTGTCGTGCCTGATTGATGTAGGGGGACGGGGGTACTCAGACGCCACAACAGGATGGAAGGTGGATGAGATTTTCTCAATCTTTTCCTGGAAGAAGTCAGATAATCCATCACAAAGAGACTGGCTGGCAACATTGAGCATGAGTTGCTTCAGGGTGAAGAGAAGGAAGGGGGTCACCTGCACTAAGAAGATTGGTTGAACTTGGATTTGGTTTTATTTGAGGAGTGCGTATTACAGTTATACCTCAAGCTGAAAGCACAGCATTACATTTAAAAAATATTTTGTTCTTTTAATTATGCCGCTGACCACGTACACACGCTCAGGGACCCTACCTCCGTTGTGCTCCGCATCACAGCTCCCACACTTTTTCTAGGCACTTCAACCACTACACAGGCACATGACTAAGACAATGGACGTAACACAAAATGATGTGGCCCGCCTGCGGAATGTAGCAAGGGGCCCAAGCCACCAATATCTCTCAAATATGCCAATACTCCAGCTCAATATGGCCCCCCTGAAGGGCTGTTCACCCTGAAGGATTGCTTGGGCCCCTCCCCTGCACTGCACTACACCCCCCCCCTGCGCCTCTGAACACTGCACGTGCTGCTCTGTCTAATTTCCTCTGCAAGCGAGCGCCATGACAGCCGTGCAACACAGTGAGTGGCACGTAAGAGGCGCAAACCGCAGCATGCCAGGGTCATGACCTCCATCAATAAGCATATTTTGGTAGCACATTGTTACCAACCCCTACAGACTATAGTTCCACGTTAAAACAAGCATTGGCATAGCCAATCGGTCTCCCCTTTGGGACCTTGTACGTGTTTAGCCATGCAACAGTTGATGTTGTTGCACCAAGGATATTGTGCTGGATAACTAAACACTTATAAGGTCCCAAAGGCGAGACCTATTGGCTATGCCAATGCTTGTTTTACTTGCAATTTACAATCCTAATAAAGCACAGGGACCTATGTATTGCCATCATAGAGCTCCATGCTGCATGATATAGGTTAGAATGCTATGTTTTTTCACTAGTCTTGCATCGTTCTAATGTTCCTAAAAAGGGTTCTTTGTGTAGAAATACATTCACATTAGTAAAGCCAAACTCAATCACTGTAGTGTTTTCAACCCTGAAGTTGTGCTTCTCCAGACCAAACACTATCAAAATATATTGTCTATTAATATGGATAACGTGATTCCTACACCTTGTAATCCTCATTGTCTTTTGAAATATTTCCTATAAACTGATTTACACACGTCTGATTTTTTGGCTCCGTATAATGTGTGTGATGTAAAGTGCTCTCACCCCCCAATGCTGGTATGAGTAACGCTATAAAACAAATAAATTGCATATGAGAGAGAGGCTATGGAGAGATGAAGGGCACTGTTGGAGGGTGGCAGTGAGAGAACCCGTGGAGAAGGAGATTAAGGGACCGCCCCAAAAAGTTGTCGCACTGGACGCCACAAGCGCTAAAGCTGGCCCGGTCTTTAACCCCCCGTCTCCCATTGCTTTAACTAACCTCATTAAGGTATTGGGGCTCAGCCAGGTCTCCAACAGACCCATGCTCTACACATATATTCACGAGCAGCCCTCCCCACCACAGCTACCATCAACCATTCTTTGGTGTTAAAACAATCCTGGAGGAACTCAAGAACTCCTATGTTAAACCTGCTTCTTTGTTGATACCCGGTGATATTCAGAGTCAGGTGTTATGGAAAGAAGATTTAGTGATAGTTTGTGACTGTAGTGAGGCTTGTTACTGTTACTATTCATCCAGATAGACATTGACTGACTAGAAACGAATGGAAAAGCAACATTTTAATATGGTATATCTATCTTATTTAGAATTCTCTATAGATTTTGCCTTTAGTATGCATCTGTATATGGACACGTTTTTTTTTTCCATAGATGACAAAGAATTTCAGGACATTGATAGCAGTAAATTTCTAGCAATAGTCAGGGAAGGTAATAAGACTGGAGTAAATCTGAAACCTGAGGATTTGGGAGTGATGACTGTAGTAATATTCTTAAATACGATGTTAGAACAGACTGCAAATGAAAAGGGGGTTATTAAGAAGGATTTGCTTGGATGCCAGTGCAACACGAAACACTGAGGCCCTTATTTATCATGGGTTTGCATTGGCCTTGTGACACGCAAGGGGGTGCAAGCTTGATGCAAAACCTAGAATGACATTTACCAAGCAATGCAAGGCCACCTTGTGTGGCCCATCGTGGCTTAGCAAATGTGGAGTAATGCGAGTCGCTGCCTTGCATTACTCTGCCCCAGGGAGGCTTTACATGGGTGGAGTGTGGGTGTTCCCAAGCATCCACCCATGGTTTTTGGAGCATTCCCAGATTTACCATTAGTGGTGGACCTGGGAATGTGTCAAAATGCCAGACCTCCCCAGGGTAGATGTACCGAAGATTTTTTTATTTCTCATTTTTTTCCTCTTTCTAAGTGTGCTGCAGCACACATAGAAAGAGGAAAATGCCTTTGAGGATTGTTTTTATGCAGGAAAGTGTCCCTCCCTGTACAGAAACAATCCTGACTGCCTCTCTCTCCATGATCTTGTCTCTCTGTTTTGGCACTCAAGAGCTACCATACTGCCTCAGTCCTCTTTCCATGCCACTTTATGCTCGCGCTTTCTCATCATTTTCGGAGTGCAAATGAGATATTTTGTTGCAACATGGTCGCCTGTGCCCAATACTTTTCTTAAAGAGAATTCTCTTTCAATTAAAATGTTGTGTAACTTATTTTCAATTCATACTAAGCTTTACATTTAAAAAATCTCCAATTCATATATGAACATTTTGATCATGAATGGTACCAATCATTCAGTGGGGAAAGTCGGTGGTGGCACCAGACACCTGCTAGTGTAATATGGGCTTCACTCATGGCTAAACATGATAATGATCTTCTTTCTGCTTCGACTACTTTTGGCAAAAATAAAACAAAAGTGGAGCATTTAAATTTGTCTAAACAAACAGCACATAGGAACTATTTTCAGACCTCGGAGTAGCTGACAGGTGGTGTAATCCAGCAGCTGATCAGTGATACAGTTCCATTTAATAGACCCTCTCAATAAGAGGTAGACTAAAGTAATATATTAAACTAAAGGTCATCTTGATCAACCTAGTTACAGGCACAGTTACAGATACTACAACCAGTGCAATGTACTCTTAATTCATATGACCCCGATTCCCAATGCTTTGGGCATCCGGACAAAAGAAAAACGACACATCAATATTTCTGAAGGAGAAACCAAACAATACAAGGTCCTCTCAGGGATTTAATGTTTTGGTCGGCACAGAATCAACACCCACATCCTTCTGACTGGCTTCCAATGTGTCACACAGCTGGGTGTGTGCATACTAGCTATCTCTAGACTAACCAGCTTATGACAAGCTATAGGCAGAATTCGGTCTCATACCCTTCAGACGGGGTGGTAGTGACCCCAAAAATTGACCCTAACTAAGAATCTTTTCTATCAAAATTGGAAAAGGATCCCAGGAATTGTATTGTATTGTAATTGCATTTATATAGCACTTACTACCCCTGACGAGGCGTCTAAGCACTTTTTCGACAAGTAGCACGCTACTCCGGGACCCATAGAGGATTAGTGTTGAATTAGTATAGTGAAACATGCAAGTACATTTTAAGTGGTGTATAGGTTAGTCAGTTATTGAGATTTGGAATGATAGCAGAAGGATAGAGGAGGAAAAAATGTTTGTATTTATATAGCGCTTGTTACCCCCAATGGGGTGTTGAAGCACGCTACTCCGAAAGCCCATAAAGGATTAGTGGTGAATTAGTATGGTGAAATATGAAAGTAATTTCAGTGGTGGATATTAGTCAGTTATTTGGAGTGGGAAGGATAGCGGAGGGATAAAAGGGAAGAAAGGTTTGCATTCATATAGCACTAGTTACCCCTGATGGATGTTGAAGCGCTTTTCTGTCGAGTAGCACGCCACTCCGGAACCCATAAAGGATTTGTGTTGAAAATTAGCATAGTAAAATATGAAGTAATTTGAGTAGTGGATATGTTATTCAGTTATTTGGGTAGAGAAGGGTAGGTGGCGGGATAGTGAAGGGAAAGAGGTTTGCATTTATATAGCGCTTGCTACCCCTGATGGGGTTTTGTAGCGCAAGTAGCACGCTACTCTGGAACCCAGTAGGATTAGTGTTGAATTAGTATGATGAAACATCAAAGTAATTTTAGTGGTGGATATGTTAGTCAGTTACTTGGATTGAGAAGGGTTCGGAAGGGGTAGAAAAGAGGGAAGAGTTTAGAAAGGTTTGTTTTGGGGGATCGGTTTAGTAAAAGAGGTGTCAGATGATGCAATGAGGGGTGGTGTAGGGGAGAGTCTAGAAAGGGTTATTTTGGGGATCATAGTAGTGGTATGGGGTTTGGGATAAATGAGAGTGTGCATGTAGAGGATACATTGATAGATGTAAAGGATGAGAGATAGGGTAGTGCACTGGAAAGAGTACTAGAAAGAAGTTTGAGATGAGTCCGAAGGTTGGGCTAGAAGATATATTGAGCGAAGTATAGGCTGAGAATTAGGGAAGTGCATTGGAAATGCTAAATTTAGAAGAAAGTGATAAATATATTGATCCAGGAGTATATTGAAAGTATATAGATACATAAAGGAGGTATGTATATTGGGCAGTATTTCTGGCCCTAGTCCCGACCAGTCTCGAACAGGCTCAAACAGGAAACTGCCCTTGTCCTCTCTGCCCTTAACAGGCTCAAACAGGAAACTGGTGATCCATTTTGTTGAAAAGGGTCATTTACCTGAAGAAATGTCTTGGTATATCCTGGAAAGGATACACCCCAAGTCAGGCACTGATCCAGACAAAATAAGAAAATTGAGGGAAGTATATTGGATTTTTTTGCTAGGCACTGCGGTACAGGGACTGAACATGGAAATTCCATGGGAGCAGGCCATAATTTAATCTGGGATGAGTAGCCACAACCTTACCCACTTATTTGTAACCATGACTAAACTGGGTATAGCCAATAATGAAACTGTGTACAAAAATTAAATGTTGTCTTATATTTTCTTGCTTTATCTGAAAACTCGAGCAATACACATGTTGTTCTCCTAAATATGCCCAACCCTTCATAGTCAATAAGACCACAACCCATTTTTCCTATCTTAGACATCTCCCAGTTATCAAAATTTCCTGATCTATTTCGGCAATTCTAAGAATGTTTTCCCCTAGGTTTGACTCAGTTTAACATATCTATAAGTATCTTCCCCACATAATACACTACGCATCACTTTGATCTCTTTGCTATTGAAAATATAATTTCCCGTAAGTTAGAAAGGCTATTGGATATATATACGACGCACAACAGGATCTGAAACATACCTATCGTATGAACATGAAAATTTAGATCGTATATAATATATCTATAATATATGGAGAAATAATTAATATTCTCCTCAATTACGTTATCAGTAAGTATCCATTTAATATTGTATGACCAGTGAAACATGATATTCTCATATCTAGTGGTGAAAGATATACCCACCATACAGATATCGATGCGGGGTATTCATATAAGTAATTCGTATTGTCTGAACTCGGTATAACTACCGGGTAGAGAACAGTCAGATAAACCCTTATGGCAGGTGTACCTGCATATAACAGACAAATACATACCATGCAATATGAACATCATGATTCTACAGAAACAGTTCGGAAGTCCCACAGAAGCCTCAGAACTGATGAGGATGCCCGGTTATCCCACACATCCCCTCTATACCTCCGCCACGCCCCCCATATCTTTTCCCATTTCCTAGGACACCCTCTGAGTTCCTTAAATACTTAAGCATCCCGTGTTCTTCAATAAAGAAAATTATGCTGGAATCAACACTTCGTCATTCAGGCCTCCCACTCCCCCAGCACCTCACAGAGGTTTTAGGGCTTATAAAACCTTTACTTTGAGTGCAAAACTGAAAGATGTTCTTAAGGAAGCAGACTGGTCTAATGTGTCTAATTTCCACAAATGTGTTTGCAAACTGGTGACTCACGCGTCCCCCTCAGAGATAGATTTGCTTTAAACAAGCATAATAGGAGCCTTCGGACTTGCCATAACATACAGATTTCCCTAACTGGTTTTGTCAGCAAAGTATTAATTTTTATTAAAGATATAGGGCAAAGATTAGCCCTCCCTATGGTTATTATAATGAAAGCTTCCTCTTTTTTCGGTTTCACTTATTGCTCATTCTTTGCAGTGCCACTCCACTCCAATAACTTTGGTGGCCTAGTCATTTATGGTGATTGAGAAGCACAATGCCTTCTACTGTTTCTTCTTTTATTTGACTTTGTTATTGTGAAAAGCAGATGTTAAAGCCAATAGGTTTTCAAGGGCATCTTATGATTACATTGTTAACAATTTCACACAGGTAGCATGTTACAGGGAATCAGTCTCACGCATTACCATGAAAGGCAATTGTTTTTGGTGTTGGCTATCCTCCGTGACAAACCCTCTTGGTAGAAGAATTGCACTTCGAGAATCCTTGTTGTCCCATTTTAAGAATGGCTGTATATTGTTTTGGCCACTATAATTTTGTGCATATTTATATTTTATGACTATACAGATGTTTGCCTGGAAGCTTAAGTGGAATACAGTATGTCTGATTTGGTTATGATGAGACGCCAGTGATTAAAAGCTATTGGAATTATTGTTCCATTGCAAAAAGGTATATCAGAGGCCATATTTGTAAAATTTTAATTAGGGAAAATTTACAACAAAAGCAGTAAGTATGTATTTTCGTGAAAATCGTGTTAAAGCCAATAGGCCTTTAGGGGTGGATTATTAATAGGACTATGCTGCTTTAAAGCCTGTGAAGTAGTGAACTAGGTAAGGACTTTGATGTTGTTGTCCCCTTCTCGTTTCTCATTCTGAGAAAACCTGCAGGCAGATGAGCAATTTGATCATTCTTGTATACGATCTTAGGAGAGGTTGAATATTTTTTGCCCCCCAGTAATTTTGTCTATTTATAATTGTTTGACTGTATGCCAGAGGGTTGCCTTGTGAGAAATATGCCCGAGGTCTTTATGGTGTCAAGCCAATGATAGAGGCTATAGACGGATTGGTTAACTGGGGAAAATTCTCAGATGCCATAGGTCTGATATGATTATTATGAAAAGCGATGACAAACACAATAGGCATGAGTTATGTATTGTAAAAACCATGTGTTGCAGCCAATAAGCCTTTAAGGGCGGTTTGTGGTTAAACAGTCTGCAGACAGGTATTGTGTTACATGGAATCTCATGGATTACTGTAATAGAAAGGGATCTGGTGTTTGTTGCCTTTCTGGCAAACCCTGGAAATAGAACAGCTGCACTGAGAGAATCATGAAGCCCTTCTAGAGGGGTTGTATATTTTTTTTTGCCAACTCTAATTTTATACATAGTTCTAATTTCATGACTTTATACTTACTTATTTTATGTATTTAAGAAGTTTTCTATAGCGCTGGTCTGACCCTAGGGTATCGGAGCGCTTTACAGCAGATACATAGCAGAGAATCACCTTACACAAAATAGAAGAGCGATACATTAACAGAAAAACACAAAATAGAAGAGCGATGCATTACAGTGCAGGACAGTCTTAGTCTTTGGAGTCCTTCGAAGTCTTAGAGTTGGAGCAGAGTGCAGTGTCAGCTAGCTGCTCCAAGTGATCCTATCCACTCCATAGGGAGCGGTTGGGGAACAGGATTTTGAGTTGGCTTTTGAATTTTACAAAGGAGGGAATGGTACAGATGTGAGGGAGGATAGAGTTCCACATTTTAGGAGCGCTTCCGGCAAAGGATCGATCCGTAGTTTTTTGTTTTATACGTAATGGGTTCTAATTTCATGACTTTATACGTAATGGTTACCTTGTAACCATGCTTAATTTGAGCCAGTGGTTTCTGTTGCTCAGCACCCCCAGTTAATTGGTTTCCAGATCTTGGCACCGGCACTTAATTGTCAACACTGTACTTATGACAGTCTGCCGCATGGTGGCGCTACTAATCTAATTTCGAGGAGCATAACAAATATACATGTTAAAAATTACTATAACCTGCCTTCCCAGCTATTCCTTTTAGCTCTGAGGACTTGGAATATTCGGAACGGTCGCACTTGCTGGCGAAATAGATGGTGTGTAGTTGTTTTCGCAGCAATGACAGTGGTAATGTATGGTGCATGCTGCAGTGGCCTCCTGGTCAGAGCCCGGGCACTTATTATTTGATAAATTAAGCACTGCCTTGTAAGAAAACATTTGCACAATATGGTACCCCTTAATTGGTTATAGCGATGAGTCACGATAAAGTGTATAGGCCTGATTGGTCACATGCCATATATAATCTGTTCAGTTATGAAAAACTGCAAAGGAAAAACACCTGATTTATGTATAATACATGGGATTCTGTAACCCCTGTATAAACAGCAGTCCAGAGACTTGTGACACACCAATTCGCCGATTATTAAGAAAAGACGTCAGAACTCAACTATTGTGAGGTTATTATAAATGAGTTCTGACATCACGATGCCTGCTACCAGAGCCAGCAACCCAAGCAAAAGGCAGGTCAGGTCACGGAGCATAATTAAAGCAGCTGTTAAAAGCAACAATAAGTGAAGGTTGCTTTTCTTTCTTCTGCTCTATTTCAATAGCTTACAATGACAAGCAGAAAGAATACGTTTATTTTTTGTACTCCTTAGAGAAGACAAAAGCTAGAAACTCTGCGTGTTTCGAGCTGCTGCAGATTTATTTTTTAAACTGACTTGTATTGCACTGTTGCACAAGTTACTACTTGTGTAACGATATATCTGTAAGAGACATTAGTTAGTGATAGATTCCTTACCTTAGAATATCCCCAGGCGTCAGACTGGATCCGGAAATTTTTGCGTAGCAATACCCCTGCGCGCTGGTAGGCGTCGTCTGCGGCTCCGCGTCCGTCGTCGGCGTCGTGAGCGCCGGGATGACGTCATCGGAGTATATAGACGGCGCCCATGCGCGCTGACGTCAGTTCTGATAACACAGCTTTTCCGCGCCAGATACGCAGAGCCATGATAGAACTAACACTGGTGCCATTGAAACTAGGGCCCTGAAAGGGGATGACCTTAACCCTAAATATCGGTTCGCAGAACGGGGAGGATGGGAGGGCGGTAAGGAATCTATCACTAACTAATGTCTCTTACAGATATATCGTTACACAAGTAGTAACTTGTGCATCTGAAAGAGACACGTTAGTGATAGATTCCTTACCTTAGAATAGATACCCCAGCAATACCAACCCCGGTGGTGGGTCTGCGAACCAATATCACACCAGAAAGTCCTGGAGGACGGAACGGCCAAAGAAGCCATCCCTCCGGACTTGACTGTCCAGGCAGTAGTGTCTTGCGAACGTGTGCAGCGAGGCCCACGTGGCTGCCTGACAGATGTCCTGCAGGGGGACACCGCGGCCCAGGGCAGTTGTCGTTGCCGTGGCCCGAGTGGAGTGAGCCCGCAATCCAGCCGGGGGCTCCTTCCTCGCCATGGAGTAGCATGCTTGGATGCACAAGATGATCCACCTGGAGATGGTCCTCTTGTGTACAGCCTTTCCCTTCTTCGCGCCCACGTAACCAACGAAGAGTTGGTCATCCACCCGGAATTGGCGAGTGCGGTCCAGGTAGTAGGAGAGCGCACGTTTTGGATCCAGACGGTGGAGCCTCTCCTCCTCTTTCGAGGGATGCGGAGGCGGAAAGAAGGTGGGCAAGGTGATGGACTGCCCGATGTGGAAGGCCGTGACAACCTTGGGCAGAAAGGAAGGTCGTGTACGCAACACCACCTTATCAGGATGAACAGACAGGAAAGGCGGAGAAGAAGAAAGAGCCTGGAGCTCACTCACCCTCCTGGCAGAGGTGATGGCAACCAGGAAGGCCGTCTTCAGCGTAAGGAGACGAAGAGGACAGTTATGAAGTGGCTCAAAGGGAGCACACATCAGATAGGTGAGAACAAGATTCAAGTCCCACTGGGGCATCACGAAGGGAACAGGAGGGAACATGTGCGTGATGCCCTTCAGAAATCTACTCACGATAGGGGACTTGAACAAAGAAGGCTGATCTGGTAGCCTCAAGAAGGCTGAAAGAGCAGAAAGGTACCCTTTAAGAGTGCCCAGAGCAGAGCCCTGCTGGGCAAGGGAAAGAAGAAAGAGCAGCACTTCCGAAAGGGGTGCAGAGAGGGGATCCACAGCCTTTGCTGCGCACCATGCCACAAATCTATTCCACCGGCAGGCGTATACCGACTTCGTGGAGGGACGCCTGGCTGCCAGAATGATGTCACAGACTTCGGGAGGCAAGTCAAATGGCCTCAACTGCCGCCGCTCAATCTCCAAGCTTGTAGGTGGAGACTGGACAGGTTCGGGTGCAGGACCGTCCCCCGCTGCTGCGACAGAAGGTCCTCCCGAAGAGGCAGACGAATCGGGGGATCGACTGACATGCTGAGTAGCTCGGGATACCAGTATCTTCGAGCCCAGTCCGGAGCCACAAGGATAACTTGGGCCCGGTCGCGCCTGATCTTCTTCAGCACTCTGGGCAGAAGTGGTATAGGCGGAAAGGCGTACAACAGGCCGCAGCTCCACTCGCGACGAAAAGCGTCTCCGAGCGAGTGCCGCCTTGGAAACTCCAACGCGCAGAACTGCTGACATTGCGCGTTCTCTTCTGTGGCGAATAGATCTAACCAAGGCTCTCCCCACTGTCGAAAGAGACCTTGCGCCACGTCCGAGTTCAGACGCCATTCGTGATCCATCATGCACCGGCGGCTGAGTTCGTCCGCCCTGGCATTCAGAGAACCTGCCAGGTGTTGAACCACCAGAGTCACGCCCTGATGTTCCAGCCACTGCCAGAGGCGCAGAGCCTCCTGGCAAAGGGTCCACGACCCCACACCGCCCTGTTTGTTGCAGTACCACATGGCGGTGGTGTTGTCGGTGAACACTTGCACCACGCTCCCCCTGACAGAGGGGAGGAATGCCTTCAGTGCAAGACGAATCGCCCGCAGCTCCAGAAGGTTGATGTGGAGCCGGGACTCCGCCGGAGACCAGAGGCCTCTGATCTCCGCCTCTCCCATGTGGCCTCCCCAGCCCTGGAGGGACGCGTCCGTCACAACTACGTGCTCCGGCTGGGGTAGAGAGAGGGGTCTGCCACTGACCCAGTCGCGGTCCGTGAGCCACCACTGCAGTTGCTTCGCAGTGCCCTCCGAGATCAGGACATGATCGGACAGGTTGCCCTGATGCTGGGCCCACTGAAACTTCAGGTCCCACTGCAGAGCCCGCATCCGCCACCTGGCGTGACGCACCAGAAGGATGCAGGAGGCCATCAGTCCCAGAAGCCGCAGCGTCAACCTGACCGAGACCCGGGATAACGGCCCGAAGATAGGAATCAGAGCCTGAATATCCCGAACCCGCTGCTCGGGTGGGTAAACCCGAAACTGCGCCGAGTCGAGAACCGCTCCGATGAAGAGGAGCTTCTGAGAGGGACACAGGTGTGACTTCGGCACATTGATGGAGAACCCCAGCAAGTGCAGGAGGTCGGCCGTAGTCTGGAGGTGGCTGACGACTGTCTGGGGCGAGCCCGCCTTCAACAACCAGTCGTCGAGGTAGGGGAAGACTGATACCCCTTGCCTGCGCAGATGGGCTGCGACCACCGCCATCACCTTCGTGAACACCCGTGGGGCGCTGGTAAGGCCGAAGGGGAGCACGGTAAACTGAAAGTGCTCTTGGCCTACCGTGAACCGCAGGTAACGCCGGTGGGCCGGCAGGACGGGGATGTGGAAATAGGCGTCCTGCAAGTCCAACGCTACCATCCAGTCTCCTGGGTCCAGGGCAGCCAGGACCTGAGCCAAAGTGAGCATCTTGAACTTCTCCGTCCGGAGGAAGCCGTTGACGTTCCGCAGATCCAAGATAGGGCGTAGGCCCCCTTTGCCCTTCTTGGGTACCAGAAAGTAGTGGGAATAACAGCCACGTCCTACTTCTGGCTCAGGAACGCGCTCGATGGCCCTCTTGGCCAAGAGGGCCGAAACCTCCTCTTGCAGAAGTTGCAAGTGATCCCCCGACACACGGTGGTATTGAGGTGGCATGGATGGAGGGGAAGACTCGAAGGGGAGGGAGAAACCCCTTCGGACAATTTGCAGCACCCACCTGTCCGAAGTGACTGTATGCCAGTGGGAGAGGTGATGGCGAACCCTGCCTCCCACAGGCGTCACATGGGCCTGAAAACTCGGACTAGGAAGGTTTTGAGGCGGGGGCTGCTGAGGGAGGTGTGGACTGGCCTCGCCGCTGGCCCCGACCACCGCCACGGCGGTTCCCACGGCCGCCACCGCGTTGCTGAACATTCTGCGGCGCGTGGCTGACGGTCCGTGGTGGGGCGCCCCTTCCGTGGCCACGAAAGGAGCGAAAGGCACCCGATTGCTGGCGTGGGGCCGCAAGGCCCAAGGACTTGGCCGTGGCCCTGGAGTCCTTAAAACGTTCCAGCGCATGGTCTGCCTTGTCGCCGAAGAGGCGACGGCCATCAAACGGCATGTCCAGGAGAGTGGCCTGGACATCGGCCGAGAAATTGGCGGACCTCAACCAGGCGTGGCGTCGAACCGCCACCGTCGTTGCCATCGCCCTGCCCAGTGAGTCCGTGGTATCCAGCCCACACCGGATGGAAAAGCGTGCCGCATCTCAGCCGTCCGCAAGGGTTTGGCTGAGTTTAGCCCTGACCTCCTCAGGGCATTGTGGCAGCACCTCCGCAACCGTGTCCCACAGAGTGTGGGTGTAGCGGCCCAAGAGACAGTTGGTGTTCACTGACCGGAGCCCTAGGCTCACAGACGAGAAGACCTTCTTCCCGAACTGCTCATATCTCTTGGATTCCCTGTCGGGCGGGGCCGACGGGAATGCGGTCTGGGAGTTGGAGGCCTGGATGACCAGGCTCTCGGGGGTGGGGTGGGTGGACAAAAAGCAAGGGTCGCCCGGTGCCGGGCGGTAGCGTCTGGCCACGTTCCTATCCACAGGGGGACCTGTGGCGGGCTTGGACCAAGTGCCCAGCAGAACGTCACACAAGGCCTCATTGAACGGCAGAAGGGGCTCCGCGGAGCCGGACTGCTGTTTGAGTACCTCAGTGAGGAGATTAGTCCTCACGGCCGCGACGGGGAGCAAAAGGTTTAGGGCCTTAGCTGCCTTCGTCAACACTACACTGTAAGCAGAACCCGCCTCCGAAGCCACAGTCGGGGGCGACGTAAATCCAGTGTCTGGCGAGGTGTCAATACCACTGGCCTCCCCAAGCTCATATGTCCAGTCCTGATGAGACTGGCAATCACGTGCCAGAGGGTCCTCGGACCCCTCCCATTGCTCCTCGTCACCCGGCTCCTGGAGACCAGGATTAACAGCCAGGGCCTCCTCGTGGAGATAGAACTCTCCGAAGGCCGACGGAATCGGCGCCCAGCGGCGCCCCTCCGACACCTGAGCAGGACCGTAGGAAGCATTGGGGTCGGCAACCACGTCGGCTGCCGGGGACGACACCTGAAGGGACGTCGCCGGCGAGGTCGTAAGGTCGACCGGCGAGGTCCCGGATCCGGAGCCGGATCCAGCGAGGTCACGCGGCGCCGGGACCGAAGTCGCCAGCGGCGCCGGGGCCGAAGCACCCGACGTCGTCGGGGCCGAAGCGCCCGACCCGGAAGGACCTCCAGACGGAGCCGATCGGCCCGAAGGCGCCACGGGAACCGACTGAGGAGGGAGGGCCCTCATGGCCATGAGGTACCTCTCGACCTCCTCCTGCGACGCGCCGTGCCCAGGGACCCGAAGGTGTGGGGCAGGCGGCGACGCTTGCGACTCCCGCGGAGCCGCGTGGGCGGTGTCGCCCGAATCCCCGGTCGCGTCGAGCGAGCGACGGGGCGGGTCGGAGGACCGATGGTGTCGCTCCGACCTCTCATGCCTCTTACCTGAGGACTTGGAACCAGACGATCGGTGTCCACTCCCGGAACGTCGATGACTCCGACCTCGCGACCTGTCCCTCGACCTCCCGTGGGACCGGGACCGGGACCTGGAGCGGCGCGGGGCCGACTGCCTCAGCTCGAGACGCTTGCGGGACCGCTCCCGCCTAGCCTTCGACGTCAGGGCCCGGCAGTCGGAGCAGGTTCGATCGTCGTGGTCGAGGCCTAAGCACTTCAGGCACCGGCGATGGGGGTCCGTGACCGACATGAGTCGGCCGCACTTCGAGCAAGGCTTGAACCCGGGCATCCCTGGCACCGATAGTCGAGAATCGACTAACTAGAGGATCAAAAAGATCAAAAAAGTTTTCAGTCAAAAAGTGACTGGGGGTAGAGCTTCTTCCGGATCTGCGCTAGCTGGCGCGGAAAAAAGAAGAACTGACGTCAGCGCGCATGGGCGCCGTCTATATACTCCGATGACGTCATCCCGGCGCTCACGACGCCGACGACGGACGCGGAGCCGCAGACGACGCCTACCAGCGCGCAGGGGTATTGCTACGCAAAAATTTCCGGATCCAGTCTGACGCCTGGGGATATTCTAAGGTAAGGAATCTATCACTAACGTGTCTCTTTCAGATTCGATTATCAATTTGCAATGAACATCTAACAGGTTTTTGAGGTGTTTAATTTTGTACTAAAGGTTTTAATGGAGTATTCCTGTTATGTATTCATATATGTTGTCGATACTGGCTCTATGCTCTTTTTATGCATTGTATACCCCCTTTCTTAGACTGTTACATACTTGTTTAATGTACTATTCTCTTTGTGTCATTTGTCTGGAAACTATACATTTATTTGTCTGGGATATATGCGATTATTCCTGTTGTATATTCTTATTTGTGGTCGATATTGGGTTTATGTCCTTCCTCCCTTCCTTTGTAACGCCCTCCGATATCCCTTGGGATCTTGTTTGCGCTACATAAAACTTTATAAATAAATACATAAGTATTGTTGATGTTTGCAAACATGCTCACTTTTTCATATGAAAGAGCTATGCACTAAGGTTTTAAGTGGTTAGTGGGAATTTTGATGGTGTGGCAATGTATTATATATGATAAATTACCTCCTGGCTCACATGATAAGGATATTGCAAGTCACCTCGGAGTTCCATAACCTTCTAAAAGAACTTGGCATTCGGCCTTGTTCCTGTATTTGGTTATGGAGCCCCTCTGTGACTTACAATATCCTTATAATGTACGGCAAGTGGTACTTTATCCCTTATATTATGAAAATCATAGGTAACGTCAATAGGCCTTTAAAGCGAACTGATAGTACAGTGTGTTAATGTCTGACGACAGGCATTTTGTCAAACGGAATCTCAGATTACTGTAATTAGAAAGTATTTGGGTGTTGTTTACCTCCTTTGACAAACCCTGCAGGTAGGAGACCTGCACTGTGATAATCCTCCTAGACAGTCTTAAGAGAGCTTGGCTGGTATAGTTGGCTGCCAATCCCTTGTAAAAAAACACCCTACATGCATATATAGAGGCTTTTGTGTTTGTTCTCTTTTTGTCTGTTCACGTGTCATTCACATGTAAAATGTTAGCCTATTTTTGGCATTGTTCTATTGGCCTACGATTACCACCATTTTGCTTGATCAAACCTGAAAATGTACTTGAATCAGTGTCGGGACTGGTGCCTAGTCCTTTAGTTTTTATCTTTCCTTTTATCGGTCCGTTTTCATTTCTTTCCTTCCATTAAGAGCGTCCTGCAGCTTCCGAGACAGCCTTACCGGGCCACTGACTTCATCATCAGTGTGCTGCATCTTGTGTGGCCACTACTAATTCTAAACTGGGCCGCCATCTTGAAATGGTATTGTCCATAGTGTATCATTGTTTACGATTTCAAGCTGGTCTACTTGGATTAGTAAAACAGGTATACACTACACACTTTAATTTTTGTTTGAATAAACTTCTGTATTACACATTGCAGCCCTTAAATGGAGTAGGAAGGAAAAGAATGATTGTATCCACAAACAATCCTGATTATTAAAAAATATATATATACAACCACTGTAGTGACTGCAATAAAGTTCTTTTGCATATGCTAAAAAAGTGTGTAGACACTTGTACAAAAAACACCTATATCACAAAATTTATTTGCACATATTATCACAAAAGGAGGGCTAAAGTGGATTACCACTTAGTAATGATATCATATCCATTCTTGGAAGATGAATTCAGTAAAAACATAGTGAACGCATAACGTTTTTTGCATATGTTGAAAAAGGTGTGTAACCACTAGTACAGAAACACCCATATTACAGAATTTATTTGCATACATTGTCACAAAAAGAGGGCAAAACAAGGGGGTTGCTGTTAGATAATTATATCATATCCATTCTTAGAACATGAGTTCAGCAACCTTCTTTCCCTCACTTCAAATATTCAAGCTACTTCTGCTCTTCACCTTAGGTCATATGCCTCTGACGAACAATTGCCATCTGCTGTTTGATCCACACGGTTCTGTCCGAATAGGTTGACAACTTCAAACTGAATTGATTCGGTAAGTTGACAACTTAATAAACCAATAACCTCTGACCTTCTAAAACCATTGGTTGTTTTGATACGCACTAGCCATTGAGTTCTTGCTCATGGTCAATTCTTTCAGATATATCTCTTGTAAGTAGACTTGGCAATGTGTCTTTCCTCTTTCATGATTATTCCCTTACTCTAATAGTGCTCTTGCTGAACTCATGTTCTAAGAATGGATATGATATAATTATCTAACAGCAACCCCCTTGTTTTGCCCTCTTTTTGTGACAATGTATGTAAATAAATTCTGTAACATGGGTGTTTCTGTACTAGTGGTTACACACCTTTTTCAACATATGCAAAAAACGTTATGCGTTCACTATGTTTTTACTGAATTCATCTTCCAAGAATGGATATGATATCATTACTAAGTGGTAATCCACTTTAGCCCTCCTTTTGTGATATGTGTAAATACATTTTGTGATATAGGTGTTTTTTGTACAAGTGTCTACACACTTTTTTAGCATATGCAAAAGAACTTTATTGCAGTCACTACAGTGGTTGTATATATATATTTTTTAATAATCAGGATTGTTTGTGGATACATATTGTCTTTAGTCTGTTCTTTTGTCTTAAATACAAACGTTGTAAATATGTGTGTTTGGGCCATGGTCCTTTTTCGTCTATTGTGATCAATTCGTATGTGTTAATTTTAATGTATATTTATGAATATATATATGTTTGTCGCTCTTTACAGCCCTGACGAAGTTCCACAAGGCAAATGGAACGAAACGCGTTGGCTGTGCCTGTATCTGACGAATACTGTTAAATAAAGAAGATATAAAATACACTACTTTCTTTTGGACTCTAATTGTGTGCACCTTCCATCTCATGTTTGTGTATCTTTGATTTATACACCTATTGGTAGCAGGTGTAGGAAGAAGTTTGCACCATCCAGAATTTAGAACAATAGGATTCGTAGTGCTTGACCTGGTCTGCTGCCTTGATCTTTTGGAACCCAAAAGAATGATTGTATTAATCAGTAAACCGTAATGTGAGCCCACATCATATATTTGTTGTTTGTGCTCTCAAGTGTAATGTGCTCCCCCCCAAAAAAAATCAGGACCTGCATGTACATACATAGCTTAATAGCGCACAGAAAATTTTCTAAAAGCTATTTGAACAAACACTCAATGGTACATCACCTTTACAGAAAATATTTTATTTACATAGTGAAATGTTAATCATCCAGTCTCATTTTGTAAAAAAAAAAAAAAAAGAAAATGAAAACAGTTGCTTTCTTGGATAAACAATACAAACAGGAACGATTTTATCACTAAATATTGCACAGTATAAAAGGAACAAACAAACATATAAAAAAAATCACATAGTTTTGGGAACCATCTCACATTATGCATCATCTACTAAGAAACAAAAGGAACAAAACAATTGTTTCTAAAGTAGCTCTAAGTTTATTATTCTTGGAACGACTACATCCTGTTTAAGACAGCCTAACAGGATGCCTCATTTCGGCTATCCTTTGTGCAAATAATAATAACAAAATAAAAAAAAGGTTGTATCAAATATTGGAATCAGTCTTTGAAATTGGCCAGACAACATAAACGAAAGGATATCAGCGAGTTCTTAACCTGGGAGTCTCAGGCCACAAGTTTGGCCTGTAGTTCCATCTCTGCGGCTCTTTTCAGTGCAACGTCCACCAGCAGCTGGAAGCCACTGAAGTCCTGGTTGAGGTCTGGTGGGGTTGGGGGAGGAGTGTTGAAGAGTCCGCTTTGCGTGTGCGCCCCAAGTTCAGATTTACTGCTCTCCTCGTGGTACGAGAAGGAGGTTTCGTCGTCCGTGCAGCTGCTGCTGTCTGTGTGCTCTTTGAGGTCTGAGGTTTGGTCCCGGTGGGCAGGCTGGTAGAAGCGGAAGGGGACGTCGGCCAGGCCGCTGACCGTGGTGTGGCAAATCACGGACGGTCGGGCCAGGGCAGAGGGCGGGGAAGGCTTGAGGGTCAGTGGTTTGGAGGATATAAAGTAGGGCTCGGAAGCAGTGGAATGGAATGCGAGGTCGTCGAACGTCGGCATGTAGCTCTTGGTGCCTGGGGGGGATTCCGCGTGGCCAGACTCCGAAACCTTACTGGCCCTCCGGGAAATGGTGAACTGGTGCGGGTCTTTGCCATCCTTCCGCAGCATGTCCGGCAGCAGCCTGCGGCGGGCGTTGATGAACCAGTTGCAGACCTGGAAACACAAAGAGAAACAAATCTTTAGTTTTCCTCGTTTTACTCGCAGCAGTAGTCATTCAGAGACAACCCCTTGAAGCGGCGGTGTTTTGTGCCAAGAAGGGATGGCTCACCGTTTCTGACACACCTAAACTGAACGCTCTGTTCTGCTGCCACACCACTCCTTCCTTCCCTTTCGTAAGAAGAGCCCGGGGCCACCAGCCATCCGCTGAAGGGCCCCTTTGTGTGCCTGCGCATGCATTAACCCATTTACTCTTTGTTTCGGCCTCTCAGGTGAAAGGCAGGGAAGTGTTTCCTCTTGCAAAAGATCCTCCCAGCCCACACACGGCTCTAACTGATTTTCAATGTTCAACAGCCTGTGTCAACAAGCAGAACTTGAATTACCTAACTGAAATGTGTTCCTGTTCAAATAGCTAACTTATTTCATGGGCAAGGGGGCAGGAGGAGTCAGGGCTCGGTGTTGGGTTTCGGAGAATGCTTTTTTCCCACCATCCCTGCACGACGATGAAAAACACGTAGGAGTGACATCCAAGGAATTCACCCACAGACTGCGACATGAGGTTATTAAAGCCGGCCTTTTCACTGATTATATGTTATTCGACTGAGCCGCCTGATTACGCGTCCCAGTGCACCCTGGAATCCACCCCTTTTCTTAAAGCTTTGTTTTCCAAAATAATTTGACAGACGAGCCCTGGCGCCTGCTTGCTTCGGCAGTGCACAACTCAGCCCTGGCACACCCCGCAAGTGGCAAAAGGGTGCCCACGCCAGACAGACGGCCACTCGGCCTTGTGTTTTTGGAAAAACAAATGTAAGGAGCTGCCCCACCATACTCTGTAAAATAAATGCAATTTAAAATGGCCACCATTACAATGAGTGGAATCTCAGAGAAGTCCATATGGTAACTAAAGTGACAGGCAGCTAGACTGCTTGGCACCCAGTGAATTCTGCAGCCACATGATGAAAATTGCATGAATAAAAAAAAAACACATACAAAATCAATTTTGTGATAGTTTAGCATGTTTGCATAAGTGAAGACAGGCCCCACTAAAATGTCAATTTCAAGGGAGCTGGGCCTATAATAACTTGCCCCCGAAGAGCCCGTTAACTTTAATTACACCAATATTCCCGCTAAAACCTCTGAATCTTAGATTGGGCTCTACGCAAAAACAGCCTCTTAACCGAGGGGCACCTTCCCATTTGCCTTGGTGTAATTTTACTCCCATCCAACAACGGCCATATATTCAACACAAACAGGAATGGGGGGTCACACTACAGTGTGTAGAATCTTGGTACTTGCTTTCACCGTTTGTGTTCAGGGATAGGGGCCATACCACAAGTGAGTGGAATAAATACACACCAACCAGATGATTTAGAAACCAAATCTTGGCTATAAAGTGGCAGGACAGGACTTCCGTCCCCTATCACGTAGGCTTTATATTGAAGGCTGGACTAACAAACTCCACTACATGATTCGATCATACCCTCCCAATCGCGAAAACTTTGTAGGTGGATAGGCGATTAAGCCGTCAGTCACACAAGAATTCGAGTTTGTTGAGGATTTCAAAATCTTACGAATGTGCAACCAAGCTTCCAATGGAACCTTTTGGCGAGAGGGTGACTTTTACGATCCAGTGTTAAAACGTTTACCCCTTTATATAGTCAAATGATGGCTGAGGTTTTTTGGGGAGGCTGAGTGACCGCCGCTGCATGTGGGTGTGCTAGGTTGACCAGATTTTCAAAACCCTAAACCCAGACCAGTGCAGAACAGAGAACTGGCAGCAACTATGGATGCACTCCTTGCCAACATAGGATTCTAAAAAACACAGAGCTGCCAAGACGTGGTTTTATAGAAATTAAACTAATAAACTTAACAGCGAGATACTTTAAATTCTAGATAGACGGTGTTATAGTTTTTTCATAGGGAAATGGAATTCCAATTTTGTGATCGTTTAAGTGTGTACATTAGGGCGCACACAAGCGCGTCAATAGCCGGTTAAACGGAATTGGGCTAAGAACCTAGACCATGGATGGTGGTCAGGAAGTAATCGGCAGAGCTGGTGAAAGCCATCTAAACTGGCCTGTTGATCGCTTACTAAAAGTCATTTGTTTATGTTTGGTTTTACACCACAGGAGTCTGCAAGGCCTACTATTGCGAATTCTTTACTCTTTTAAATATACATAGTGGGCTTTGGCTCCTACTTGGAAATCTACCTTCTTAAACTTGAACCAGGAAAAAAACGAAATTTCAGTTGTAGGATTTGTTAGGATCAATCTGATCAACTCATTAGTACAAAGCTTTAGGCCTTGGCCCTGCTCCTGCCCCCAGCCCAGTTTGTGAAGTTCAGAATATTGGGGCAATTGACTGTGGTTTAAGATCAGAAGTGCATGTGTCCAAATTCATGCCATTTCCATTTGAGACTTCTCTGCAGCAAGCCCAGAACTTAACACAAAGGATTCTCACAATTAATACATCTATCCAATCTAGAGTGGATTATGGGAAATCCGTTTTTCTTGGAATAGCCACACACAAATTTAACACGCTGCAATATATCCAAAACATAGCCCTCTCAACTCCTTTCAAGATTCTAGAAACTTGAGCATGTTTCAGAAAAGTGCAGTGGCTTCTGGTAAGAAAACCAATGCAGTTTAAGGCAGCTTGTAGTTTTTGTGCTCATCAAGGTAGTGACCCTAGCTTTCTTCCAAAATAATTAAACAAATCTGAAACATAATCCCCAAAAACAAACGTTTGATCAACTTCCACCAAAATGCTAAGAATTCCGAGATTCAAATTCCAATTAGTAGAAGATCGTTCGTGGTAGCTGTAACTCCACTCCGAACACCCTCCCCTTGGCATTTGGCTTGGCTTCCACTCTCCTAAACTTCTGTTACAAAAAGGAAACCTGTTCTTTCAACAACTGAAAATTTTTACTCGACTCATCTTTAATTTATCACTGTCAAAGAGCCTCCACAACACCAAAAGATTCCTAGACAGTGATTGGTGTGTTCAACAAGTAACCTTTAAACACTAATAATAGAAGAATGAAAGCCAAATCACTTCCTGGTGGTTTAACCCCTTGCCTGCGGGGCTGATTCCCCGCTGTGCTGTGGAAAGGAGGGGCACGCACAGCGCCCCGTGCTCATGACGAGCTCAGCTCGTCCGGGCCACACCCGTTTCTGTGGAACGTTCAGCACAGCAGGGGAATTAGCCCCATGTGCGAGCGTTGTGGCGTTATGACGAGCACAGCTTGTCATGAGCACACGGACACAGTGGCTGAGCATGGGAGGGGTTAAAAATTCTGAAAAAGGGGCTGGTGCATGAAAAAATTTAAAACGTCCCCTTAGTGGAAGATTTCCCTGGACACTGCATCGCTCTGTACACACCTTACTGCAGCTGAGAGCTTAACGAATATCGTTGCGGACAACGTGCATCTTCCAGAATTTCTAGGAGCTTTGCATGTTGCTATGCAAAGCTCCTAGAAATTCTGGAAGATACACTTTGTCTGTTTTTATTTGTTCGATCAGATGAGTGATCTTTAGGAGCAGGGCCTTGCCCTCAATTCTTTTTTTTTTTTTTTTTAAGTTGAGAGCTAACCTTGGTGGAACTTCCACACGGTTTTGTGTTGCTGGGGAGGATGCTTTGAATCGGAGGAAGTTGAAAATATAGCCTGAAGAATAATATGCAGGTCCTTCGGGGTGCCACGGTCTTTGCAGCCTGAGGGTCCCTGTTCTGAAAACTTGCTTTATGGTGTACAGCGAATTTCTTCTGTTTTGAGTAATCTTTCTTCATATAGCCCCTTAACGGTCAATTCAAGAGAGATTTATTACATATGTTGTTTTGCTACCAAATTATTACGAGTTGATAAGTTTCCATATTTACTGTATTTTTAGTAAGGTTGTTTGGAATTTTGCTTTGCAAAGCCAAAACAGTAATGAGTAAAAGAATGGATTTTACTCCAAAACAATACACTCTCTCATCATTTGGCCGTAACCGAGCTTTGGCATCAGAAACTCGGATGTAGCTCTGCCCATAGAGTGTTTCTTTTTCTCCCCGAGGCCTTTAATGTGTTATCCCAGTTCGAGTTCAGTATCACTTTACACTAACTTTGTGTTTGTCATCAGTTTACAGATACATTTATTGTCTGCCACTATGAAGAGCCTCTTGCTCCCATGAAGGAATCTTAATGCTTTTTGTTTTGCCCAACCTATCAAAAAATAAACTCACAATACAATGACTGTGGGTAAATCGCCACTCAATATAAACAGCACCTAGAAATCCAAGTTCCCTCGGGTCAGTGACATGTAATAGTGTATGGCATTTGCACAAAGTTGCAGACAAATTTACTTCAGCCTTGATCATGTCTTACAAAAATGTTTGGCAGAGATAGCCTCTGATGAAATTGATAGTAGTTTAACAATATATATAGGGTTAAGTTTACCAACCTAAGCATTTAGAGCAAAGAGGCCCTCTGGAAGCAAGTGTCAGTTAGACCATAAACCATATTGGTCAAAGAGGACAATACAGGTCCAGGAGGCACTCCTCAGAAGCTATAATGTAATCTTAATACAAACACAATTGTGACTGTGGGACCACAGAGAGAGACAGGAAGCGGAAAGCATAAGAGGATGAACAAGAATGGCAGAAATGCAAGAGAAAAAAAGTTTACAATATTAACTGAGGAAATACGTTTATGTTTTTACAGAAAAAATAAGAGATGTAAAACAGACAATGAAACTGGGGTAAAAGCTGAAGAGATCAGTAAATTTGTATTTAAAACGGATCGTGGGCACGTTCAAAAATATTTTGTAGTACAAGGCTTGGACAGTGACACATATTGGATCACAATTCACCGTCAATCCTATGTTGACCACGCCTGAACAGTAAACATTACAAGCTCATTCACATAAATACCTGTAGTGTGGAAAGCTGTGTTTGCTGTGACAGAAGTGCTTTTTCTTGCTCCGAGGGATATGCATTGTATCTGTGGTCATATAGCCAGTCTCTTAGGATCTGCACGGACTCCTTTGGTAGGTTGCCCCGTCTTCGTCGCTTCCCCGAACAAGCCGTGGAGGACAGATCAAGAGGAATATCCATACCATCATCATCGTCTGTATCACTGCCCGATAAAGTCACTACATGTGAAGTAGAAAAGGAAGGCATCAAACAGTGGCTAGTTCAAGCAAATTTCCCAAAACCACATTTTATTTACAAAGCTTAAGCTACTTCAGCGATTTAAAAAGACAGACCATTGAAGCAGGTACATTAAAAGTTCTACCTCACAAAGAGTGCTACTTATGAATGGACTTATGAACTTCTTCCACCAGCATTTTAAATTGGAACTCCAGCACACTGTTTTATCTAGACTAACTAACACGTTGCTTTCATTGTTGCATCTGTATGAAAACTGGAAAAGGAGCAAGGGCCTAGCAAATTCCAACCCCACAGATAGGTTCAAGAAACAGGAAACATAGGTCCTACAATCTTCATAAACAGATGTGTATTCTTTAGTTTACTTTTTCAATAGAGGGAACATAGTGATGAACACCAGAGCGCTTTACTTAGCCCGGGTAGATTATTAAACAGTTCCTGAAGCAATAAAGCGTGTAAAAATCCATAAAGACATCGAGGTATGCATATCAAACAAGATGGTTTTAGTAGTAGCACAATCTTCCTCCAGGTATTGAACAAGCCGTTGCAATGCAATAGGTCTTGCATTTACACGAATTTGAGCCATTGGCATTGTAAATGACAATGCCTTTTATTTAAGTGTTGCTTTTAAAACAGATACATAAAAGGCATTGTCATTTACTATGCCAAAGCTTAAACTCTTGCAAATGCTAGACCTATTGCATTGCAAATACGGAAAATAGTGCTTGGAGACTGTGATTACTGCCTACCAAGTAACAACACACCTAACACGGGTGGTCTCCATGGGAGGTTACAAAACGAGATAAGGAGGGACTACTAAGCCTATTGACTAAATAACAGCCACAGTTTACTGTGGACAATGCACAAGCCAATGAAAAATATGGGCAGAGAGTGGATGGAGCTTCAAGTCCCTACCTGAATCCAGAATGCCTCGCAGGCAGCACATGCGCTGCCCAGGCTTGCACTAAAAAGGATAGTTGCTAATGCAAGTAGAATAATTGGCTTGCCTATGGAAACTACAAAGGAGTAAATATTAGAGATATCACATTGTCCTAGAGATTCCAGGATTCAGAGTTCAAGTAAGGAGCCCTACAGTGCAATGTGCATTACTAAAACATGTTCAGGAGCAAAAACTAACAAGTGTCAAGAGAAGATTGGAAAAGTTAAGTCTGGGAAAGAAGAATGGGTCATTATTCCATATGGCAGAGTGGAAGCAGACAGAAGAACCCTGCATATGTGACAGGACAGCTTGTTCATTCCTCAAGACACCTAAAGTTAAGACTCATCTGTCAGAGTGTTTGTGGGGGAGGTGGTTCTTCAATCTCTTCTCAAAGGTTCTAATCAGATATATTTGGGCATGCTGGTCTATATTTTTAATGCAAGTCCTAATTATGGCACGGGAGGTCAAGGATAGTGAGCTTTTTCCAGGCACTGTGTGTGAAACTAGAAGCCTCTCTGCGCCTTCCAGAAATGCTGAGCCAGGAGGCTGGTTTGAGATCAGAGGGGGGTATGATGGCAGTTTTCTTAATCTGTCACTAACCAATTGCCCGCGCATTTTAAACTAGAGCCATATAATAAAGCGTTCAGGCCAGGGTCACTCGATTAGATCTCCTGTAGCAATGATTTAAAGGTCTAAGACACCCAGATTCCCAACACGCTGATAATGGTCATCTGTGTTTGTCCCGCTTTGAACCCTATCTGGAAACTGCAACCATACCCGTGAACTCACCCTCATTTGATGGGTGTCACCATCTGTTCTGTAATATTCACCCTTCTAAAAGGAAACATGTCTCCAGTGACTTCCATTAGGTCACCCTCTTTTCAAACCTGCATCACTCCCCCAAAAATATATTTACTTCATTTACTTTAATGAGATCACCCTCTTAACCAATTGGCCTCACTCTCAACCGGCATCCAACTGGTTCACATCTATATCAACCAAAGTTGAGCAATCGCGCCCCTACAGTGGTCCTTTTCCGTTTGCGGAAACCTAAAAGATGTCAATAAATCTGTTCAGCTCATAAGCTCACATATTCAGCCATGGCTCTGGTGAGCAATCCTGCAGGTACCTTCTCGTGCACGATCACTCCCAAATGACATCACCTCACACGCATGTCAGTGGAAAGCAGCACGTCTGGCTAACCCTCTGCTACTCTCGACTGACCTTTTCCTGTGGTGACCGGAAGTGACAGATAAAAAAGGTGCAAGTTTGTAGGGACATAAGTGAAATATGTATCACATGGCAATAAATAAAGTGCGTTGCGAACGTGGAGCAAGGCTTCCTTCAAACGGACAATGAAGCGCCCAGGGCTTTCAGGTGGTGAGGCAGAGAGGGAGGGGCGCCATTATGACACAAACATGACTGGGAAGAACAAAATGCCGTAGGTTGTGCTGAGTGGTTCCTGATGCAACATGTCCGGCGCGCTACAACTTTACTACACGCATACTTCATGGGCTCATTCAGACACAACACTGGGATGTGCTGTCTGTTTGCTTTTCAAACCTTCACTGAATGGGAGAGGCCCGAGGCTTCCGTCTTGCAAAACAACTTCCTACAAAAGAAAAATTCTCATTGAACCGAGTCTTACAGATAAATGCTGGAACGCAAATTAATTCTCATACGTCCTCCAAGACCACTGAAGGCAAACGTATTCAATATGGCGTTTTAGCTTTTTTGTTTTTACACTTCTTAAGTCGAAACGGGTTCTTATCTATGTGACGATTCCTGCTGTGGGTCAGGCAGTTACTGCATGTACCAATGTAGCAGGCGGCTGGGGAAGCTTGTGCCAATAAACCCGATGACCCACAAGGTTGCAGATGCACCCCAATGTCCAAAGTGACAGAAGGCACTTCAGTAGCAAGCCAGGACTTTAGGAGGGCAGCCATGCGGGTGTTCTGCCAGACAGAGAATGTGAATAACTGCAGCCTGAAAGAGTCAATATTAAAAGCCCCGGTTCAAGAAAACTGAAGCGATTCATGCACAGCCTGCACCAGCCAACGACATGTCCGAGTTATCCACCTCAGACGCAGTGGACTGCGCAGACATAGAGATGGGTCGCTCTCCAAATGAAGCCAGCCTTTTCAGCAACTGTTGCCTCCCCATAAACTGCAGTGCAACATTCCCGGCTCGGTGCAGGGGCGGGATATTTATCTATTTCAACGAGAAGAGGCACGTATCAGAGTTTATACAGTGATGGGTGCTACGGGGGTGACAGGAACCCTTTCTTGCAAATGGGATTGCATGTTTACCAATGCTGGTTTATAAAGTCTTCTATTTTACATCGCCTGGGTCAATTGGTTGTCTCACGAACTGCGCTCACGACTTACATTTTCTGCCAGCGCCTGGCTAGTGGATCTTTCTAAAGTTAGGGGGTTGTGGTAGAAAACAAGGATAAATGTGTTATGAAAAACTGACACACAAAAGGGAGAACAGCCACCTGATGTAAAAGTGTTCGACATTCATTTCACTTCATATCAGCTCAGAGGAAGGAACCCTGCGAGAATAAATGTGCGCCTAAAATTAAATTATGAGTGGACTCATCCTGGACTTCCCCGGCCAAACCCACATTGCCCCCCACCCGAGGGACCTCCAGTTGCTCCCCATCCAGAAGAGAAGCCAATTCAAGGTCCTCACACACAGATATAAAGCCCTCCACGACCTAGGACCTGCCTACACTAACCATCAACTCAACTTCCACCAACCCTGTGGACACATGCGCTCCTCTTCACTCGCCCTCACACACAACCCCCCACATCTGTTGCAGCCGTGGCCACTCCTTCTCCTACATCTCTGTCAAGATCTGGAATTACCTCCCCCTCTAGCTCCTTGCAATCCCCTCGCTGGCAGACTGCAGAAAGAGACTCAAGACCTGGCTCTTTGACAGAGACACCGCGCCCTGATACCCCCAGGGGTGACAGTGTTGCGCTCTACAAATGCTGTTTGACTGACTGACCAGGTTATTTGCTGCGCATAGAGAACTGATGATGGCTATCGGGTAAACAGAATAAACCCTATGCCCTCTATGTCTCGCTGTAGTCAGTTCTCCTGAAAACATTTCTGAACGGGCAAACCTGTTAAAACTCTACAATGCAAAAGATCGGTGCGGGCCTCTGAATACAATGACAAAAAGGCAGTATGGGCATATCCCCTTGTTTTCCCGCACCCTCTGTAGAATGAGGGCCACGTGGCTCTGCGGATCCCATTTTCTAGGCTCAGCTGAGAGGGCATAACCAGAGTAGTAAACCAGAGTGGCTTTATCAGCACTGAGTGTGTGTGGTGCAATGTCACGTGTCCTGCCACCCATCCTCCCCAGTAACTTGGTGCTTATAAAAACCAAAACTACAAGACATCGCTCATAACCCTCCAAGCAAGGCCATACACAGACTGTAGCAGATTTATTTATAAGGGTGAAAGATATGTAGGTGTTCCAACGCTTGCACAAGAGGGCAAATACACTGAAAGATTGGTTAATGAAGGAAGGAGATGATGCCACTGACACCTTTCAGGCCTAGTCTGGGGCACAAAATGCACTCTCAATACATTTGAAGACATTACCTCCAATCCGGCTGTACTGGCATCTATATACATAGTAAGAGGCTCAAGCAGTGGGATTAGGAAGAAGCCTCAATTCCTTCTTCTACATGTTCAGGTTGCCGACGCATCACCTAACCAGGAGGTGGCCCAGCTTGCAGGCCCCCTACTGCCCTCCTCATGGACCCTGCCATTGCATCCATGGCCACTCTGTACCTGCCAGAGGAGCACTAGGGAGCCAGCTTGTCCCAAGGGAGCCCAATCCAGAGACTCAGACTGCGCCTAGAGACCTCCTCACAGGATCCCCCAACTCTCATCCCAAAGTACTGTTCCAGTCACTGATAAGAGCTTCACAGGAATAACTAACCCAATGTGCACCTCGCTGGACGAGTGCACCTCAAATGAAGCTCTCCTGCGTTCTCTCTCCAGGTTCTCCACAACATGTCTCTCAACCAACCTTCGCGCATTTGTATTAATGGCAATACCTAGCATGTCCTAAAGGCATTGTTGTGTCATGGCGGCTTGTAAAACCGGACAAGAATTGCCAAACCTGGGAGAGAGGGGACACGCATAGTAAGGTCAAATTGCCAAGAAGGTTTTATCACCATCACAGCTCAAACAAAGAGCTTAACTTATGGTTAGACACCATAATCGTGCTGCGTGCCAAGGGATAGCTTGACGACAACATGCTGTGCAGCATAAGGTGGCTTAAATATGTCAACAAATCTGTATGCCACGTCTTCTGAATGTTGTTGTAGTAATCACAACTTGTCCTATCTCGGTTTTGAGCAGTGGTGCTGGAACAATTTTCAGAGTGGGGGGTGATGTAAATATTACATCACTAAGTTCATAGGGATTGTAAAAAATACAAGTGTCCCACAAAGAACAAGTGTAGTAAATTATCCATGCCCATTCATGGTCAGGGTGTGAAATGTAGCTGGTGGTGCATTTTGGAGCACACAGTCACGCAAGTGTTACTAAAGCCTGGTGCAGTATTTACGGACAGCAAATTCTCCGCTGAAATGGCCATTAAGTTCGAAAAGACATCCAGTTTTACTGATAAACTAATGTAGAGCCCACACAATAATATGGGAAATCAGGTTTCAGCGAGCAATGTCATTTGCGCATCACCAAGTAAAGTGTCTTGATTTGTTATGATCCTATTAAACCTTTGTTTCCATCAAACTTCAGGTTAAAACAAAAAGTGCTTTGTTTTCCTTTAACTGCCGACATATTGTGAAATGTGTACGGTTTATTTATAGGTATTTAAGGTTTGCTGTGTCAGAAAAAATTACACCCTGCATCCTTTCCTTTCTCACCAGCAAGATTGTCACACAGTTAATTTTACCAAATGCTCTCACTCTGCAGTCAGAGATCAACCAGTGAGCTTCAATTTCTATGTTAAAGGAAAAAGCATCAATTTATTAGAAGGGACTGATGTTTAAGGCGATGTTATAAGCAAAGTGGATTTAAGTGGCTAGACAATCCTGCTTGGGTGTCTGACTGTATTTACTTAATCCTGCGATCATCTGTGATGCTTTTAGGGTCTGTAATTGCAATGCATTTTTAATGATATCCACGTGTTGAGTACTATCATTCTAAAGTGTGCAAAACATGTATTCTTGCTGCTGCGCTTAGGTGAAGACCCCAGACTATTAGCCCTTAAGATGTAGAGGTGCCTACTGTATGGTCAGCAGGAGATGCTCAGTCAGGATCATGCGTCACCAAGGCAGGTGTAGCCTGTTTAATTTGTGGAGGTAATGGGGGGGGGGTCGCCACTGGGATGGTGCCAGTGCATAGGGCCCTCGCTCCAGGTTAAGACCAATTCACTGCATTGGGGGCAAGAGGATGTGCACACATGGGAGTGGTGATACTAGACCCCATCCCCCCTGCGGGAGGGGTGGAGATGTTATGCAATGTCACAAGGTAATTCCATTAGCTTATTTATATTTGTAAATTGGTGTATAGTATTGAGTGGTGTGTGCGTTTAATAAATGTACTCTTACTTTTATAAAGCAAAAAAAAAAAAGAAGACACAGCCTGACATTTGACATATGACTTTTGAAGGCACTGCAAATATGACATGAGAAAAACTGAAATCTAAAGAAAGTGTTATTGCTCATTCATCTTCATAACTAAAGCACGGTTATTTTAAGGGTGCGGCAGCACTTATACTTCCAGCACCTATGGTTAAGAGCAGGTACAACTACCATATTCTTGTTTTTTTGCATTTAGATGCATGCAACTTCACGTTGTAATGGGTAAAAATGAAAAGTACCATTTGCAGACAAACTTTTCACATCTAGCATGGGCGAAATACGGGATTTCTGTACTGTCTACTCCCCACCAAATTACAGCCCTGCCCCAGAACACTCTCCTCTCCCCACCAAAGTAACCGTTCACAAGCTTTTCAGGGCAGGCAGGACAATTAGTCTTGAAGTTAGCCCTTGGGTTACATAGGTGCCATGTCTGTATGTGTAGGACCCAGGACCTACTTTAAGAGAAAATTATCACCATGCACTGACGCCTCATACATAGCTCCCAAATGGACATTCAGTTCTAAGTACTTATCACATAAAGTGTACAAATTCAGCGCAGAAATGTGCCAATAATGCACCTTAGTGCCGCAACACCTTCATCTTGTCCTTGCCTTTTGGCCAACGCTGTCCATGCTGCGACTTCAAGGCCACACCTGTGACAGAAAAAACAAACCTGAAACTTCCCAGCGGGGCCACTTGGTAATTCACAACTTTATGTCCGCCTTTACAGTTAACAGGAAGCACAGACCTCTGTTCTAAAGAAGCTATGCTGTCACAGAGCCGTGCACATCTGTCCACGGCGTTATCCTCCCAGAAGCACCTCCCATTTAACCATCATTTAATCCTTCCAGAAATGCCTGGAATCTTGTGAGCCATGCACGCATTCTATAGCCACCACCGGCCCCATGAGGCTTCAATTACCACAGTTCATCGGCCCTTTAGAAAAGGGCCTTTCAAAAGAATTTTCCCATCCATTTTTTTTCTCAAATCCAGAAAGTTTTGAACCAGGAGAGAAAAGAGAGTCTAGGAAACGAAGTAAAATGTAATTAAAGAGCATTTATCTTCCAGGAGCATTCCAATTCTGCCGGCCCAGCATGCACCTTCTAGCTGTAGCGAGCACTTTCAGAAACAGTAATTAAATAGTTGAGGGTTTCAGCTGCCTAGTGAATCCAGACCAGCAATCTTAGTGGTATGCGCTCATGTGTGAGGAAATCTGAGTCAACATGAGGCACTTGCTGCTAGGCAGAGAATTCTGTCAGGGGGCAGTCCAACTTTTGAAACTGGATTTCTCAGAAAACACAGGTTTATAAAATGATCATCAAATCAAAACAGGAATTCATACGGTCAGAACTGGAGAGGGCTAAAAACAGACCACGAAAACTCTTTGAAATCCTAAAGCAACAATCAAACAAATTAGCCAAATCTGCCCTTGAGAACTCAAAAACACCCCTAAATTGCGGAGAATTTGCTACATTTTTCACTGAGAAGGCGAAATCTCTTGAAGTTGAGCTCAAAGACGCTGTGGCAAACAATCCCACTGAACCAATGCTTACGTTGGATATCGCCGCAACAATGGAGATTACCAGAACAAAAAATGAGGCAAGCTGGGACACGTTCGAATTGTATGATCAGCACAGTATCGCCAAAACGCTTTCTAAAATGAAACCAAACAATCACTATCAAGATCCCCTTCCTGCAAAATGTGTAAAAGAAAACAATCACGTCCTGATTCCGATATGGACCGAAATTATAAATGCTTCACTGTCACAAGGGATCCTCCCTGACTGCCTAAAAACAGGTCAAGTTGCCCCCCTAATCAAAAAACCTACAGCAGATAGATCAGACCCAAACAATTATCGCCCAGTGACCAACATCCCACTATTGGCCAAACTAATTGAAAAATGCGTACAGATCCAACTAAGCCGACACATCACCAAGTTTTCATTGCTTGATGAATGCCAATCAGGATTCAGAACAGGCCATAGCACTGAAACTGCGATCCTCCATATTGTTGACGATGCGCTACAGGCACTCGACCAAAACAAAGCGTGCCTATTGATTCTCCTCGATTTGTCGTCGGCCTTCGACACCGTAAATCATGAAGCATTATTGTCCAGGCTACGGGATAGGATGGGTCTATCAGGAATGGTGCTGAAGTGGTTCATCTCTTTTCTACATAACAGATCACAACGATTCTTGGTCAACCAGTCAATCTCACCTCCCTGTCCTATCTCAATCGGAGTCCCTCAAGGGTCTACGTTATCCCCAGATCTGTTCAACCTTTATGTTGAGCCGCTTACAGAAATTTTCCAAAAAGCAGGGATATCGTATCACATGTATGCAGATGACACGCAAATTTATCTAAAGATCTCGTCCCTACAAGACTTGGAACGAGGAAACAAGGCTTTAAAAATGGCTATGCAATGGTTAACTACCAACCAACTGAAGCTTAACGCCACCAAAACGGAGTTCCTACTAATCTCACCAGCAAGGAGCTGTACGAAAATAAAGGAATGGACGAAAGTGATGACTGCGCTAAACTGCACCCCAACACTAATCAAGTCAGCGAAATCTCTAGGAATCACTCTGGATGAGAACTTAGACATGAAAGCCCACATCAACGCAATGGCCAAGAATGCTCGATTCCACCTGAACTACTTAAAAAAACTGAAACCTTTCATCTCAGAGGCTGATCTCAAACTGGCCATCCAATCCTTAGTTATCTCTAGGATTGAATATGGCTGCTCCACCTTAGCGGGCTTACCAAAAATGTCCACAGCTCCACTGAAAGCTTGCCTAAACGCTGCAGCAAGAATTATCACCGGATCCAGGAAATACGACCACATATCGCCACACCTGAAAGCTTTAAGCTGGCTACCCTATGAAGCCAGAATCCAAATGAAGATAGCTTGTATCACTCATAAAGCACTACACCACAACACCCCGGGATACCTAGCGAAGAAACTACAGCTGTCGGGAGGGAATCGGCCAGCGAGGAGTACTGAAGAATTTCTACTACGGCCAGCCTTTTTCCACAAAAAAAAAACTTATGACAGAGCGTTCTCAGGAGCTGCCCCCAGAATATGGAACTCTATTCCTCCTACCATCAGGAAGATCCATAATGTAGAAGCATTCAAGCGAGAGCTAAAGAGCTATCTGATGAAAAAATACACCATCTAGATCCAATCAGTCTCAAAATGACATTGAACTAAATATCATACCTGTTTACACACTCTACTTATGATATATATATATCCACCTATGACTTTATCTATCATCTACCTCCTATCATCTACCTCATAGTTGCTTACACATCTTCTCGTGAGTGAAATATAACCTACACTGTTCTATATTTATTACCTACCTCCTATCTTCTACTTCATATTTGTTGTCTGTTGAACTGTTTGATATATATGTCTTTGTCCACGCCTCATATGCAATTTGTCTCGTTGCCCATTTAACTGAGTGATATATAATGTATGTCGCATACGCCTATATGTTAAGCGCTCTGATACCCACGGGTCTTGTTCGCGCTATACAAAACTTTCTAATAAATAAATAAATAAATAAATAAATAAATAACTTTGCCTCTGCGCCTGCAACGGTTTAGGGAGAGGCAAACTGGCCTGATTGCCTTGGATTGTGTGCCACTGATTGTGTGTTTTCCTAATGCACCCCCTTGGTGGTGGCAAACAGGGTCCCATGGACACCCACAGACATTCTCCTGCAGGCGGGTGCAGTCACTCATTGCACCTGCCTCCAGGGGGATCTCTGTAAACTCTTTAAAGTGCGGGTGGACTGCCACCTGCACTATGAAACGCAGAGAGGCTAATAAGCAGCAGCTCCATCTTTTACTCTATGTGCTGCCCCCGGGCAAGGGGGGTTTCATGGCAGCCATGAGCGCAGCGCATTAATTGTAATAAGGCACACTGTCCCTGTTTACGCTTGGACCTGTTTAAAGGTGCGCCTTGCCTATAATAATGGGCTCAGGGGTCACATTACACATGGGGTGCCCAGTCCGTGTCATGGCTCACCTTTCCAAAGGTGTGCCTGGCTCAGACAGGGATTGTGCACCCCATTATGATGACTGAGCTGCACCCAGGGCAGCTGCAAACTCATGCTGCCCTGGGGGTATCGTATTTAGTGAAATATGGAGTGGCGGCTGGCAAGCCACTCCGTGTTTCACAGTACAGGTGGCAGCTGCCCATGCTTTAAAGACAGAAATCCTCCTGCAGAAGAGCGCAGAGAGTGACTGTAGGGTGATGTATGGAAGGTCACTGGTATCTCATTTCCCCAGTCCAAAGGGTCGCGCATAAGGGGGACACCAACAGTGCACCTTGGTGCACCACCTTTTTGTGGCACACTGTCAGTGCGCCTGGAAGGGTCTGTTTGCCTCTGCGCCCACATTCCTAATAGGACAATGAGGCAAAGGGATTCCCTCAATTGCATGGAACCGAGGTAACACCTTCTCATAATAGCGCTAGTGCTACATGTACACCAGCACTGTGATACCAAAGTGCCCTGGGGGCACAAAAAAATGCATGCACACATCTGTTGCACCCCCGAGGCATTCTGAATAAGAGGACCCTTGGTGTTTGTATAGCACATGACGTGGCTAATTGACGCTTGCACCTTGTCAGGTGGATTGTAAGCAAGAGCGAGCGTGAGTTGTCCAAGTGAATGTTTTACAATGTAGAAGAATTTGAGAAAGTAGGTGAACACAAGGGATGTGCTCCAATCGTGTAACCTTGGATGGCTATTCAGTGTGCAGGTGTCAGAAACATGTATCAGGTATTCTAGGTAAGTCATGTTTCACACGTACCTCAATCAACTATATGCAAGGTCAATTTTAGGTCCAAGTAATTAACAGCAAAACCAGAAGGCGCGTCATAGAGTGGGCATGGAGATACTACTGGAAGGGTGAAGGTGGGTGGTGTTAAATCAAAAATTTCAGGGCGGTCAAACTTTTACAGCTCTCCAGAATAGAGACAGTCTGCCACGGTTTGAAGTGAAATAGTAAAGAATTCCACAGTTTGGAGGTCTGGATCGAGAACAAGGTAGGCTCCTTAAGTTGTGTACACATAATCGGAAATCATAATGGTTAGATTTGCGCGAGACTACATCTAGACCAATGTCAATGCAGCTTCCCTTGTAGGAACAATGGACTGACTCATCGAAAAGTTCGGCATGTAAAGCACAGGGCCTTGAAAGCAGTTTTCTGGATGGTAGTCAGCCAGTGGATTGCTAACACTGCAGAAAGTGTGGTCCCACTGTCAGGGGTATAGAATAAACTTGCACCTGAGCTCTGAAGCCTTCGAGCCTGTTTAGAAGATATTCAATTGCAATGTTTACTGCAGAAGAGAGTACAAACGTTGTAGTGGCTTACTCTCTGAACATGAATCAAAGGAAACAGTCACCTAAGATGCCTGAAGTGCAAGGAAGACTTGACGACTCAGTTGATCTGGGGTGCCAAGAGAGATAGGAGTCTAAAAATGACTTTGAGGTGCCCCGTAGGTGGAAGGGATGTGCGGCAGGTATAGCTATGTTGGCCAATGGAGGGCTAATTGCATGCCACAACTTTAATCTTGTTGGCATTTAGTTTTAGATGGTTGAAGTTGCCTTGTCAGTGATGGAAACAGTTACTAGATGCCTTACAAACTTTCTCCCAAAGTGATATTGGTGTTGTTTGTAAAATTAAAGCAATGAAATGTTGAGCGCTCCGCTGAAGACAGTGGAGTTGCTATGGGCTAATAATGGCTAGTATAGACCTTCTACCAGAACAGTCCAATGTTTGTCTTTCTGTTTCTCCCTTTTTAACTTAAAACATTCTGCCCTTCGTGGGTGGCACATACAATAGTTTTATAGCCCTTCAGTCTCGGGATATACATGTTAAAGGTCCTCTCCCTCATTATGGGCCTTCGCCTGTGGCTCAGGCCTGTCACTCTGGTTCAGGACTTCACCCTAATCGTCTCTATTTGAACAAGGATGTCCAACAGCACTAGACATGGTTGCTAAGAGGACTGGCATAAAAGTTGAACAGTACCAGGGCTGCTGAAGTGCTACGGTGGACTACAGAAAGAACCGGGGAGAATTTAAAAAGGTAATGGAGATGGTTTGGTAGCAGGAAAGCTGGATGGAGGGCGAAATAACTTATGCTGTAAATGGCTGTGGACACGTCCAGCAGGATATATGTGCCTGCTCCATTTTTGTCTTGTCATCTTAGAGGGGCTGTTCTAACAAGTCACATCTGGGAAATAGGTTAAAAGGGTGATCGAGCTCGATGAACGCCGTAAAACTGAAACAGCCCCTCTTTCAAATCCCCCAGCCATGAGGGCACTGGTCTGCGCTTACACATGTAGGAGTCAATTACATCAAGTTCACTGGGAAACACTCCACATTAAAATGATATATTGAGAGTGGGTATAACCAGTGTGGCAGCAGGGGTAGGGTGCCGGACTTCCTTAACAAGGGATGGCGGTCGACGTGTAGCAGATTCAAACCTTTCACATATGGCCACAGAAGGTTGCCTCCACCACACGAAGCAGAGATGGATGCCGATCCCCCTTGGATTACGAGCGAGCAGCATGTTTACATTCTCAAAATGGGGGCGACTGACTAGTAAGCGAAGGATAAAACAAAATAAAGAAGATAACATGGCCTCTGAAGAGATACCTACATACGGCGGGATACACGCTCACGTAGTGTTCCTGAATGTGGAGAAAGGAGTTCAACTTTAGGGAGGGTTGATATCTGAGACACTAAAAACACTGTCTGGGGTCAGTTATGATCTCAGAATCCTCCAGACCGCTCCCGAAACTGTAGCCACCACGTGACCATGGAAATGGTAGAAGTACGCTATACAAATACTGTTAACTTAACATGACAAAAGAAAAACATGTGCTTCTTCAGGCGCCGACGCTGCGCGTGACGTCTCTCGGCGCCTGCACACCTCAGCGGGGCACTTGCTTTGCACGCGTGCTGAGTTTTATGTACTAAACAACAAATTGGGAACAAAGGCCAAAAGCAACCGGTAAGCTGCCGTGGAGGCTACTTTCTGTGTCTCCAAGTGACAGAGCCGGGCGAGAGCACCAGTCTGGGTGTCTAATACAGACCCGCGGTCGTTCTGTAATCACTGCAGTTTCGGCCCCCCTCAGCACACACCTCCCATTCGTGGCCGGGCGAGCTCAGGTCTGCTGATGCACAGCCTGGGGAATTCCAAAGGGGAACATTTTGCCATGAAAACGCACACATTCTGCCAACCATGAGGTAATCTAGCAGAAGCCACGTGATCAAAGGGAAAGGTAAACGGGTTGTATCTCATGAATCATGCTTTATTTGCAACGCGGATGTCGTGGTTTGTGTATGTTGGAGGGGAATGGCAGTAACTTAATGAGCAAAAAAAGTCAGCTTTAAGTTAAAAAGTCATTAAAGTAACGTTAGATATTTTAAATATAAAAACAGCATTTTTACATTAACCACCTCTACCTTACGTGAATATTGTTAGACTTAGGTCCCTATTTACTGCAGATAGTTTTCAGCTAAAATATGTATGCCATCTTGACGCATCTGCATAGTGGTACATCGATCTCATGCTGTCTTTTCATATTGTTAAACAAAAGTATTTAAAATGACCAGCACACGAGGTCATACCGTGCAGTGGGATCTTATTTAAATAAACAGGTATTGCTGTTATGGGGCGAGTTATCTTCGCTCTATAAAGGGCTTGTAGCGCGGAATTTGACGTAGAAAACAGAGCTTGTCTATCTTTTTATCAAGTTAGATTCTATTTCCAGGGGGATCATAATGAGATTTGGCCTTTGCACCGTAGTTACAAATGTATGCAAGCGATTTATCAGTACACCTGAACGAAATGACATGTTTAATTGACCCACGTTTATTTTCACTGGCATGTCATGCATATACATATATATTTTTCGTGCATGACATTTGGCCCTCTGCATGCTGGCCAGCTGTACCAATGTTGAAACATGAAGTCTCTGGTTAAATTCTGACAACAGGAAGAGGAAGGCGCCGCAGCGGATTCCGTAGTATCACCCCCTGCTGACAGTGACATCTCGCCATGACGCTGCTGGCATTCAGGGCGGTGCTCACGGGCCCGGCGCTCTGCTGTAACTACTTACCTGACTCTACTCTCCCCCTCCTACTTACGTCCTTGAAAATGTGGCAACGTATGGCTTGAAGGGGAAGGTCTATCCACATGTTTTGGAGCATCAAAAGCCCTGCACTACAAAAAGCTCAGAACCATCCAGTCATTTTAGTTCCCCAATGTATCTTGTCATTTTAAATTTAACAGCTGAAAAGTAACACTTGACAGCCATAATTGTTCTCCCTCCATGTTCTGCACTCACACATTTCAAGTACATACTTTTTCTCAAAGTAGCATCTGAATTCTACTTGAAATTTGACATAGAAATACAAGAGTGAAAGAGAGCAGCTGTCAACTGTTATCTTTCAAGTGTTAAAGTTGGGAAACTGTTACAGAAATGACACTGAAAAAAAGAATGACTGGAGGATTATGATTTGTATTGACGGTCATTCAATGGCCCAAAGATGTGTTGGGTGGATCTCTTCCCTCCTTAAAGCCTCAGTATGGGCACATAAACTGCAAAACTGGGCAGCAAGCAACAGGTTTCTTTCTGGCTTTCTTACAAAAATATGTAATTTAGAAATAAAATCTAAGGCATTATGGGGGCAGATTTACCACACAGCATGACCACCTACAGTGCTGCTTTGAGTGACAGGGAGATTGCAGGAATGCTCCATATCTACTAAGATACGCTGCATTTCTGCTCTCTCCCTGCGCTGGCACACTGAGTGCATCCTAGCGCCAACGCAGGCACCCTTGATCCATGGTGCGAGTGCGCCTGTGTTACAGCCAGGATTGTTTTTTTGCAGGAAGGGACACCTTCTTGCATATAAACACTCCTATGTGTGTACATGTAAAAAGAAGAAAAACAACTGGAGAAATAAAGCTATTTCTCCTTGTTACGCCTCACCTGGGAAGGCATAGCATTTTGACTCATGCACAGGATTACTGTCGTTAGTAAATATAGGAATGTGACAAAAACCATGGGTGGATCTGTGGGACGCCCCCACTCCACCCAGGGAATGCCTTCCCAAGGCAGAGTATCACAATGCAGCAACGTGTGCTGCCTCACATTACTCCAGATTTACTATGCCACACAAGGTGGCTCTGCGTGGCAGAGTAAATCTGACTTAAGCCCTTGGGTTGCCCTGCTTTACCTTGTGTGACGCAATGACAAAGCAAGAGTTTTGTAAATCTGGCCCTTGGTTCACGTATGGAGTCCCTCAGGGCTCGGCCTTTGCCCATCGCTATTTATTGCCCAGTATCTTTAACAGATACTCAGAATCAGGAATTTGCCTTTATAATCCAACAAATGATGGAATTCATCACTAGTTTTCTTAGATCATATAACATAACGTGTACTGGTAAAGCGCACGTTCACCCAGAAGGGTATCTTGGCGCTGAATAACAGATGTTTTTTGTTACCCATCTCAATAGTAATCAATCATTGCCCTTGGAAGGATGAAAGGCTGAGTGGACACACTGGGATTAGAACCCGTGACCATGAGATCAAACACAGACCCCCTACAGTGAACATATTAATGAGTACAGTAAGCCACCAGAGTCGTCAATGGGGCTTTCGTATGACAAACTCCAAGTACATTTCACTTTCCAGAAATATCCCTGCTGTGAGACTTATCGGCTGAGCTTCACTTAAGCAGAGACAGGTTTTTCCCCATACTTTCCACAATCAGGCCATTAAAATAAAAAGGAAACTTAGTCACTGTATATCACTTGATGCCAATATGGTGATTTACAATAATCCCCAAACGTTGGGAAACCTGTTTGAATGCACCCTTCAAATGAATCAAGTTACTTCTCCAGTAATACTTAAAAATCAATTGCTGCATTTGACGCCTTCTTTTAGAAGACCATTGTGCACCTTTGGCAAGAACCGTTATTGACTCCAAAATAGATAACCGACTCGTATGGTATTGACATCACGAACAAAAGGCTTTAAAATGTCCAGATTTGTCTTAGTTTTACTGCTTAGAACCTGACTGGTACACCTCAACGGGAGCTTATCTAACATATCCTTGGAAATTGCCCCCTTTTCCTGTTAGTGGTATAATTACTAATCAAAACTGGTGTGTGGAGGGTCAAGGGGTGTTATTTATTGACCTGTCACCTTGTGCCCCTAGTAGCAAGCTTCCAACAACCAAAGAAGGTGACCAGGTCAGGGGAGGTGTGTTATCATGATGATGACTGAGAATCACAGGGTAGTATGCGTGGAAACATAGAATGAGTCGCCAATGGCTATTAAAATTCCCATCTGACCACCCTCGTGGCGGAATTTCATCATGTGGGAATTATGAATCGACTTACGCACCGTCCATTCCAGCAGGTAACGGTGCAGAGGTAATTGTCGATACATTAGCCATAATAGTGCTCAAAAAACTATTGCTGATAAAGTGCAGTGCTCAAATAATAATGTGTAGATAAAATTGGCTACCTAGATCAAAGAAAATGTTTAGTGAGAAATGTCTAGGTGTCAAGAGTAAGAACCCGCCTAGTCATCAGTACATGGGACAACATTATGGCGATGTGAAATGGTCAACATGTTTCAGCCCAGAGGAGCATTGCTCCGGCTTTCGTCAGGACCTCATTAAACAATACGCTACTGCAAATAAACATGAAGTTGCTTTCTGGATACTGTTATATCTACCAGGAACTTGGAGCTCTAATGTCCGCTGGAGACAGTATGAGTTCTTCTCCCCAGCATTGTGTGGGTGACGGCCTCTCCTCGCCCGGCTACCGCTCGGGGAATCTGAGGCCCCGCTCTGTCCGTCGGTACCCCGCGCTCTCATCGAGCGGAAGTGGCCTGGTCACCTTCTTTGGTTGTTGGAAGTGGTATAATTACGCAACACCTTGCCAGATCAGGTATGCAATGACAATCAGCAACATGACTGAGATAATCTGGGTCCGAATGATGATGTATTTTGATCTGGATTCCTAGTGCTTGGATGCACTCACCAGGCTTCTGAAGACCCCTCTTCTCTCCTGCTGGGGGCCAGCAGGGCTGTGCTGAAAGTGCTTCCCTGTTAGGGTTGTCAGCTAAGACTCTGCTGATAGTGGTCACGGTTCTACCTAACAGTGGAGAGGGGGCTTTATAGGTCTGGTGCTAGCCAAGACCTTTTGATTTTAGTAACAATGTACAAAATAGTTATTTACAGAAGCCTTCTTCATCCTTTGGTCTGTTGTGTCATTCACATTTTTCTTCTGCCCACTATAGCATTCAGTGCCGACTCCGCCACTGGCTTCCTTCTCAGTGACAGACAGCATTCTGAAGAACAGCTGCACAAAAAGTCCCTCCAATGCCAAGGAGTACTATGGTGATTTTTCTTTTGAGGCTATAAAGGCCCAGCAGTTCACTCAACTAAAATGTTTTACAAACACCATGAGGAACCAAGGCACTGACAAAGTGGCAGCCAGTTCTGACCTTTTAGCATTGCCAATGCTTGCTGAAAGACAGATTTTGCCATCCTCCCAGGCGAATTCCGTATTTTTAATGTCCTGTAAGAACTTGTGAAGAAGCATGCAAATTAGAGTGACATCCCTCCTGAGCTGGCGAGCAAACAATGACGCTAGTTGATAGAATTCGCCACCCTTCATGGTTCTTGGTTAGTAGGCCTCAGCTGTACTTCTCTGCACCACAAAAGCTTGTCCAGGTGAATGACTGCAACGTCTCCTATGCCCTGCTGATACCATATCAATATTAAGATTAATCAGCAGTGGTTGCAACCAGGCTACTTCCCCTCCATGCGCAACTCCCGATGAGGCGGGTTTGAACTGTCCACCCAACGTTTCATTCTCATCTCACCCCCCCCCCCCCAAAAAAAATGAGTACCTTTCCCTCCAAATAATTTCTCTAGCCATGGAATTGTAACCAAAGGTACATTTGGACCAGCGTTTTAATAATGTCAGTGCAAGCCTGTTATACCTTTAGGAGGTCAGGAGACATGCAGACGCTAGCAAACATAGCCAGCCGTTTTGGCAACAATATTAAATTCAGGTAAACTTAAAGATTTTGATCGAAGCGTTTTAAGTATGAGGTAAGTTGATTTCAAAAGCAGGGGTGGGGTCTCCTTGTAGACCAGGCACATAGGCCAAAACGTTTAATTATGTGAAGAGATATGGTAACCAAGTATAAAGCAAAACGTGGGCGCACTGCACTCTTATTTGGGGAAAGAATATAGCAAAATAAGTGTATAAATGGTGCTCCAAGGAAAGGATTGGTTACTATACACAATCCTACATGCCCTCCCAAAGAAGAGCAGAAATCTTAGATATACAAATCCGAGCACTCAAATATTTATATGTACAATAGTATCTTATTGGTAGTCCAAAATTGTGGATGCATCTACAGACACCGTTTTGATCAGCCATGAAGGTCGAGGTCTTAATGACCCAACGACGAAGCACGTGTTGGCTTTTTGTCTCTAAGCTGTGTACCCAACTGCTCGTCGCTCTGAACAACTGTACTGGATTGTCTGCTTTCTGAACACAAGTGGAAATGATAATCACTACAAACTTAATGTTAAGATTTGGACAACTATTTGGGCCTGAACTGAAGAACTTGTATTAAAATGGACTACCTATAAGATACTATTGTACATATAATTTGAGTGCTCGGAACTGTATATCCAAAACGTTTAATGTTGAAATGGGGTGGGGGATTCCGACATGAAATGGCTGGTCGAACTTGGACATTCACTTGTAAATGCGGCTCCAAGCTGGGGGCACAGCTGGACGCTTGATCCTGCTGCTCGAGAATGTGGGTGGAGCCCTCCAAATGAAGGACTTTGCCTGTCAAACTGCAGCCGAAACGCCTCAGAATGGCCAGTTACGCGGGAGTTACTTGTGCCCCTTGCAGGCTGGTGAGGGATTGGTATGAGAACGCCTGGGGGTGCCAGGGACTTTTCGCCTTTTCTCACCTCGAGCTTCAAAAAAAGCAGCTGAACCAGTTTCCTTTCTTGTCTCTTCCCCTGCGTGAACTCAGCATCTTAAGTTCCCGCAGAAAAACAGACATTTGCCGCTGCCTTGGAAAAAGAATCAAAGGGGTTTCAGATTACACAAAACAGGACTGATTTTGAAAAGAGCCTCTTTATCTACCTTCCACCACCTTGTGGGTGGGTGACTCCCACCACCTTTGTCAAGCACCAGTGGCTGACAAACCAGAACAAAAAGATCCGGTCTCACGCCCGGAGCCAAGGGGAGAAACGCAAGCCTTTGTCCCAGCGAGCTGGAGGAGGGGAGGAAAAGTTTTTGGCATCTGCGTGTTTTCTCGCCTCGTGTGTTCGGTCGGCGGCTGCAGCAGCAGCAGCTGCAGCAGCACTGCCCCCTCCTGTCAGAGCCGAGCGCAGGAACAACAGAGCACATGGCTGGCAGCACACAATGAGCCGCGTGCACACATGCCAACCTCTGGAACACCACGACGAGGCACAATGCCCGAGCACATGTGCGTCTGTTCGTAAACGGATGGGGCTTATAATTTACTCAGCCACCGCGCTGTTTTTAAGAGACAGCGGAAAAAGTTATATTAAAAAAAAACAGAGACCAGGCATACTACTTTTTAATAAATAGGGTCGGTTGGTATTCACTTTCGAGGGCAAATTTGACACGTGGCCACTTTCTCGACAGTAGCTGCCACTTAAATCCGCAAAGAAATGTCGAGTTGGTGCTGGTTGGGCATATTGTTTACTTGCTGCAAACGTCCTTGCTGGTGTTCAGTATTTGTTCATTTTTTCCCGGTTGCTAATAGGTTGTTTTATGGTTTGTTAAAGTACTTCTTGCTCTCTTGTAAACTTACTGATGCCTTAGGGGCGACTCGGCACTAAATAAAAACCGCAAAATAAACATGACTGCGCGTGGGTTCTAACACATCCGCCAAAATTCACTTATTCTTAGCAAATCTCCGTTTTGTTTGTAGGGGGAAACTGTGCGTCAATGACTGGTGCGCGAACCACAGAGGCAGTAAATGAAACAGACAGTTACCTTACTTTCTTTAACTTTCATTCCGAGAATGGAGCAAATGTTCCGTTTCTCGCTCCCACCCACGTGTCAACTCTCAGCACGCGAAACTATGCATAAAAAGAATACTACGTTCAGTTATAAAAAATAAAAAAAAGTTGAAGGCGAGGCCGAGCCCCAGACAGCAGTTGGAAAACACATGACGCCTTCCCAGCCAGGAATGCCAGCGCTGCAGACAAAGAACCCTGCACCGGGCTGTTGAGTTAGTACAGGACTTTAAACAAAAGAGAGCATTCAACAAGTTGAAATAAGGTAAAAGGAGCGCCAAGTCGCGATACTAAAAGGTGGGATTCAGTAGACGAACAGGGGTAAGGTGCATGAAGTAAGAAAACGAAAAGACAGTTTGGAGGTAGGCAGTTGAACACGTTGTTTTTGACAGCGCGCCAAGCAACATGGAAACGTGCAGGGGCACACAACAGGACGACTGTGGATGTTTTGTCTGAGCCCGAAACTCGCACACAGCAGCTCTTTGTGTAGCTTTTTCCACCGGCTGAAACCAAAAGCCTCTTGCCACGGTTCAGTACACTTTTTTGTATTACCTCAGCTTGCGCACCTTAAAAGTTCACGAAACTTGTCACCGACCCCCCATATGTTTTCTTAGCGCACCGTGGCATAGCAACAAGCCTCGAACCCACTCACTGGCACTCAAACACAACTTACCTCTCTTCGCTTTCATCCTGCTCCGCACTTCAAAACTTTCCCCGGTCGGGAAGAACATAGAAGCAGCAGGGACAAAGTTTGAGGCGCTGGAATCCGCCTGGCTTTGGAGGGGTTTCGGTGCAGGCGTGTGGCAGGTGCCCTCTGCCAGGGGTCTGGGGTGCCCTCCTGTCGGTTCCTCCACTCTCAAGGCAGGCACGTGTTGCCAGCAGCACCCCTCGGTCTCAGCCAGAATCCGTGCCACTGTCCCCCCGGCTGTCAGAGGGAGGCACAGGGACACGCAGCGCACACACCAGCCACGGAGAGATGCCGCAGACGACTGCTCGCCACAGAGCCTCGCTGCCTGGGCCGCTTCCTGTGTTTCCTTTCTTCCTTCCCAGACAACCGTTTGATCATTAAACTGCGGCGAGGAGGGGCAGCTCCAGACTCCTGGGCTGCTTTTTTTTTGTTTCCCTCTTGTTTGACAGCTGCCCTCTACTTCGCCTCCTTTCCCTGGCGCGGTGAAACCGGATGAGTGCGCCCACCCCCGGGAGGAGGGGAGAGCGCAGACAAGAAAGCGGAGGATGTTTCGGCCAGAAATGCAAAGGAGAAGAAAAAAACTCTTCGGAGATTACCATGCCATTAAAAAGCCAGGTCACAAAGGAGGCGCTGGCGCCCCCCTCCGCGTCCCTTCTTATTATTTTGATTCATTCTTTGTCACGGGGAGTGGTTGGGTAGTTTATGACTTGTTTGCGAAATCGCAGTGACAGAGAAAGCTCGGCTGTCACTTTTTCCCCGCATGCTTCCCTTAAACTCGCAGAGTGACTGGTCACAATTTACAGAAGTTAAGGGTGCTAGTTTTCATCCTGTTTTATGCTCAAATCGGTGGAGTCATATTTACCAAATAGATCACCACAATTTAACATCTTATTTTTGGGTTTCAGGCACCATTTATTTTTTATGCTACAGTCCGCACTTACACGTGCTTTGCCTCGAGTTTTGTTGTTATGGATCGCCACATGTCGCTAGAGGGCAGACCCCGAGGCTATATTAGCAAAAGTTGTAAAAAACAGAGCCCAACGTAAATAAGACTGTTTACTACCATTGCTCAAGCACATGCTTAGAAAAAAAGCCGTTCATGGTCCTCGAAAATAGAAATCGATTAGCTGCCACACTCTCGAATGCAACTCACAAATCTTTATTACGTTTAACATATACATGTATAAGCACTGTATTTTGGCATCAAGAGATGATTTTGACAGTGCGTGTGTTTAGGGGCGTTTATTTACATTTAATAGGACATACCAGAGCATTAGCATTTCGGAGCTAATCCCGCTTTTTTTCCTCCAAAATATTACTGTTCCTTATTTTTTACTCTATTCCTTCTGACATATCGACCACTTTAAGATTAGGCAATATTTATCTGCACCTCTTGGGTGTGTAACCCCCGTCCCCAGGTGACTGAGCGTCACTAACTAGTACTCTTTTAAACCACCTTTTCTTTTTTTTAGCCAACATGAATTTGCGTTCTGGGACTTGTAGTTCTCCTGGCAGTAAAAGGTTAAGAAATCTCCGGACGGAACCTGCACAGTTGTTTGAGAAGGGGGGCACTGTCAAAATCTCAAACTGCTGTTGACAGAAACCCAGGCAGCTCTTCCTATTTCCCCCCCAAAAATCTGACATTCAGCTGGGAGCTGCCACGTTATGCAAAGTAGGCTGAGGGGGGGAGGGGTGGGCCATTTAAACTTTAAAAATCAACATCGGCGTCCGTTGCACGCCCCTCCACATGGCTGCAGCTGCGCGCTGCACTCACGGCTCGGTAACGTGGCTCAGCTGCTGCTGGTTTCCCCCTCACGCTTCCTGTAGCCCGGGGGTAGCTTGGGTGGCTCATATCCGGTGCACTTAAACCCCTCTGAGTCACTGGCTGGCTGTCGCTGAGCACACAACAAGCCAACCGTCTGAAGGGAGACAGGGAGGGCTCGCGGGCTCCCACCCCCCTCCCGCCGCCCGAAGAATGGCATGTTTCTCTCGCGCACACAGGCACAGCCCGCCTAGAGCGCCCTGCACGAGCACATGGCGGGAAGCGCACTCTTGAAAACCGCACCGTTGCCTAAAATAAATCAAACTATCGGGGAAACAATAACACAGCCCAACAGCGCGATACTACTTAGTGTAATTTCTGGACGAAGTGGAGCAGGGCGCGCTGACGCGTTTATATAATATGTTGGGTGGGATTTCCACGCACCCCCGACGTTGAAGCAGAGTGATCCGGGTTCGAGCCTGGAGGGAGGCTTATGCATTTTGTGAATCTGGGCAAATCACTCCGTGACTAAAAATTTATGTTTTCGTCTATAACGCAACTGGTGCTTATATAAAAGCCCTCTAATATCTTCGGGTTGAGTTTGCTCTAATTAAAACGGTAAAAAAAAGTCCTCGTAGTATTTCCTATTTGCAACTTTATAATCGTCATTTTTTTTAAAGTTCATTCAAGAGGGTTTGGGGGGGGTTTAGATAAAGTACTGAACGCACAATGGTGATTTTAGTATATATCTTCCACCCAAATATAGCCCAGCTTTACAAACTTGTTGTTTGATACGTTTTTTCTGTTTTCTATTTAACATTGTCGTGTCTCTGCGCCCCTCAATCAAACCACATTTTAAACGCTGAGACTCACGCGCATCTGTCCCTCATGTGAATCACCCTTTACAGGAAATCAGTTGTATTGTCAATGGATGAGTGTCAAAAAACCTAAGACCGTTTTACTCTGCATTTGCATCGTGTCTCGGTGACTCACTTCAGCTGCAGCAGCTTTCTGTGAAGTTTGCTTGGCTCGGCCTGCCCCCAGCAAGGAGGAGGGGGGTGGAGGCTTTTGTTCGTCGTCACGTCGGTGCCCTTTCATGTCGGGCTGTAAAAGCTTCTTGTTGAACTGTATGGCAAATCATTCCCCCACACACAGAGGACAGCAACGCCACTGCCAGGGAGACAAGCATCCAGCTCTCACCAAGCCGCCCTCCTTAAAGTTATACCCAGACATTTAGAGCAAGCGTGTATTTTATTATTATTACACAGTTGCGGCCAGCATGGCTTTTACAAACAAAACCATGGAAACATTCCAACTGCTAAGCAGTGAATGCCAGGATTTGTAGTTTCCTGCCTGCTAGGGTTTTATAGTTTTTACGATTAAATGGTTAAGATTGCTTCCAGGCATTTTTAAGCAAACCATGTTATATCTACAAATTCACGTGAAACACGTCCCCAGATCTATATATGGGCCTGATTAGGAGTTTTTGTAGTTTAGGTTGGACTAGGATGCAGAATAGGTCGGGGCACCCTAAAAACAAGCATTTGCAATGCAATAGGTCTCGCGTTAGGAAAGTTTGAGCTATCGGTATTGTAAATGACAAATATTTTATTTATGTGTTGGTTTTGAAAATAGCAAAATTAATAGCTTTGTCATTTACAATGCCAATAGTTTTAACTTTCGCAAATGTGACACCTATAGCGTTTGTAATGCAATATGTGTTGTATTTACGTAACTTAGATGTATTGATATTACAAATAACAATGGCTTTTAATTTTTTAAATAATTAATACTTAAATAAAAGATATTGTAATTTATAATGGCAATAGCTTTAACTTTTGTAAATAACTTTTGTGAAGATTATGTTCAGTGTATTTTATTTTGACGAAAATCCAAGAACAGAAGTGAAATATTAACATCTTTTTGTGACATTTGTATTAAAGGTTGAAACATCGAGAGAACATATTTGAACCAGTTGTTGTTGAATGGTTGCACAGATTGATTCTGTGGTGGCGCTGAGTGATGTTGCGGTGGCGACGAGTGATGCTGTGGCGTTCAGTGATGCTGTGTTAGCGCATAGTGATGTTGTGGTGCCCCTGAGTGATGTGGTGGTGCTGAGGGATGCTGTGGTGATGCAATAGATAGATAGAGTGAGGGCGATAGATAGATAGAGGAAGGGCGATAGATAGATAGATAGATAGATAGATAGATAGATAGAGGGGGCAATAGATAGAGTGAAGACGATAGATAGATAGATAGAGTGAGGGCGATAGATAGACAGATAGTGAGGGCGATTGATAGATAGATTGATGGCAATAGATGGAGTGAGTGCGATAGATAGAGTGAGGGGCTAGAGTGAGGGCGATAGATATAGTGAGGGCTATAGATAGCGTGAGGGCTATAGATAGAAAGGAAGGAAAGGGGATGGAGAGAAAACAGTGGAAAACAGGGGTGGTAGGAGTAGTGCTTTTAAAAGAAAGAGGAAAGATGAAATTTGTGCACATGTAAAGTGCCCCCCAGCGCCGCAATTACACCACTGCACGAGCCAATAGGAAGAGCACACACGGGAGAGCACTTACCTGAATATTGTATGCTTACTGTCCTGTTAGCAACTTTGTAGATATTAAACTATAAATATTATATGCCTTTTATGTGTATGTAAGCACTCTCCTCTACTTTTTGGAATGTGTAGGTGCTAAGATCGGAGTTGAAGGGATACAATAACGATGAAAGGGGAAAAGAGGGAGGTGGGAGGGGGTAGAGAGAGAGTTAGCCAGTGCCAGGGTGTAGTGAAAGCTACCCAGAGTTCTCTCCTTCTTTTTTGCATAATTTATGCATCACTCTATGCCTGAAAGGGTTTTGTTTTGACTTAATACTGGGTGCTCCCTTGTGTCTGGACAAAGCTATACCTCTCTAAGAGCTCTAATTAGAGCGAAACACTGTGTCAGGGGTTGCTTTTACTCATTTCAGGTTGGCTTGAGTTGGTATTTTACCAATTCAAAGCTGTAATATTGTGCTTGGAGTGATCAATGGCTTTTGTCATTTTGCAGCATGGCAAATACAGCACTGTACTAGTCCTATGCTTAAAGACTTTGCTGTATTAATGGCAAAAGACTTTGTCATTTTTGTAACTCTGCGTGGATAGTACTGTGCTAATCCTATGCTTAAAAACTTTGATAGAAAAACAGACATTTGAGGTGAGCAGATCTAGAGTGTCGCTGGTGTTGAGAGTGCTCTAACAGGAGCTGCTTTCCACCTAAACTTGAGAGCTACCCAGAGTTCTCTCCTTCTTTTTAGCTGTTCCTATGCACAGGGCGTCTGGTTGCTCATCTTCATAGACCACAATGGAGTGAGTCAGCCAGTCCCACCACACCGGAGTAGTGTACAATATAATCATGATAAACGCGGTGTCACAAAATTAAGCACCCAGGCTCTCTTTATAATGAGCTGCATTCATACTGTAGCCAGGTGTTTATTATAATTTGCTGTAATGAGGGAAAACACAAAACTATTAGTATTTAATTAACTAATCAGGGGGCATGAAAGAAAATTACGGAGGTGTGTGTAAGTAAGTAAGTAAGTATTTTATTAGCACAGTTAATTAAAACCAATGGAATACAAAAGTAGAATATATAAAAACAAGAATATGAAATGACATGTATTTTAAAACCGACATAACATAGACATTGCTGTTCTATTCGTGCTGGTAATAAGGTGTATTGTCCTTTCATTTTTCACGCAAAAAGTACTTTGGCAGTGGAATTAGTTTTTGTTTTAAAACCGGTTAAAAATCGGTTCTGGGCATTTTTTCCACTGCCTTTTAAAATTTTACCAGGCTGCAGCTCAGCTGGGGATCCTGAGATGAAAAACAGGTGAGAACTGCACTCCGTGTGTGTGTCCCGTATCGAATGAAATGGCGATTCAGCAGGAGTTTCCGCTCATCTAGCAGTTTCTCGCAGGAGCATAGCAAGTGTAGCATGTCCTCTTGCATGACGCCACATAGCTGGCATAGCGAGCCTGCTTTCTCTTTTAACCAGTGTGGAAAATGCTGAATGCAGGTTAGCAGACCTAACCGGTACCTTAGGAAGCACATTTTGGTAGTTTTGGCATAGCCCAGGCCAAGATAGTTCTGAGGAGCTTTTGCCGAATACGAGTTTAGAATCATCCAGGCGTGCGTTCTTTATGAGAAGTCAACTTTGTCTTGAACCCATGACAGTTGTTTGATTGACTTCTTGACCAAATTTTTAAGCGTTGTGTGATTTGTGGAGGTGGCCCAGAGCTGTTCCAACCCAGTGTTTGCAAGACTGTTTGCCAAATACTTGGCTGCAGGTGAGGTTGGATGCTGCTCTAACTCCTTCCATAGATAGTCGTTCAGTGTTCCTTGTGCGGATTACCTCACTTTATCCCAGGCGCAAATGTAGGCCCCCTGTCTTGCCAGGAGGTGACGTTGACGGTGATCGTGCTATCAAGTGTTGTTGCGTCTCTGCCTCGCTGCACCTCGCTCCCGTAGGTAATTGTTGGCAGCAATTTGGCGCGGATAACTTGTACCAGAGTTATTAGAGAAGGGCCAGAAAGTTTGTTGTTCAGTGCTTTTTACCGAGGTGTATGGCCACAGGCTATTTGAACATGCACACTGCACCAAAGTTCACTATTACCCAGTGCGTAGCATGCAAAACACAATAGTATTAAGAGCCTGGAAGGTCCCAGCTTGTGCGGTGGCAGGGGGGCAGAAAAGAAGAAAAAAACAAAGGGAAAGGAGGTCCAATGGTGGAATGGAACTGAAGAATGGGTGGGGCAAGAGAAACCAGCGAGCATCCTCCCCTTTCATCTCTGCTTTCTCAATTAGGTTTTACTTTGTGTGCAATTGAACCAGCTTTGTATCCATTGTAGAGCAATAAAATAAACATACTTGATAACTGCGCCAATTGAATAAGTGCCAAGAGACCCACCAATGGTGTTTTTATCACAGAGATCACTTCAAAAAGATTAAATCATGTAAATTAATGTGTTTCTTTGAATAACAATTGTTTTATACAGAATTAAGTTGTGGGAACTCGCATGTCCTTTGAGTCAAGATGAAACGGGAGAGTGCTCGCTGGTTTAAAGTGATGTTTGCAGAGAGCGAAGGAGCGACACAGTATAGCGTCCGAATCTCCTATCCGTACTCGACCTTTGATCCACTGTGGGACTGATGAATTTAGAGACGCGTAGATGAGGAATCTTACTAAAGCTTCAGATGGGATTTTTATTCAAATACAATTTTTTATTTAACTAATGCTATAACCATGAGTCAGCCTAGTAAACGAAAAATGCATGTATTGTGATCAGTAGAGCTTTGAGATGCCCACCGATTCCCCTTTATCTATACTTTGAACATTGTGTTAACCCACCCGCTGGTACTGGCAATCAGCAGAGTGCAGATACATGCGAAAGAGAAGAAAAATAACTACAGCTGTTTTTGTTCAATAAAGGACAGAAACGTGCGCTCAGACTCCGCCCTTGATGGGAACATGAATCCGCAACACCAAAACACGTTTATTCAAGGCTGTGGCGAGCATGAGCGATGGAGTGGGCATGGTTGGCAGTAGCAGGGTAAGTTTTGAGGGAGCAGAAGCATACTGAACTGACCGCATCAGTTGCATAGGGCATTTCTACCAGCAAGCCAAAGAAACAGAAATTAAAACATGCATTCAAGCAGCTTTTCTCAGAGGTCGGTCTCTTGTGTTAGAGTCACAAAATAAGTGTAAACAAAGGGAGGGGATCAGCAGCGCCACAAGGGCTGGACTAGAGGGGAGAAAAAAGCCCAACACGCAGGAGGAGGCAGCATCAGATGCAGCCTGAGGAGTGGGAACAGAGGCTTGCTTGTGTTATGGACACACAACAATAACCAGTAGAAACCAGGGAAGTGGGATGAGCAGCGCTGCGGATGTGTACTAAACGACAATTGTCCGTCATGATTTTTGGGGGGAATGGAAGTAGCAGCCTCTGTTACAGAGTAAAAGCTATCTTCACTTGATAAAAGGAACATCCCTTGCTTTTCTGAATATTGTGGTACAGTCCACTGTACTTCATGTCTTGGTTTCAGATGGCTTAGGAAAACACGGAGTGCTAGCTAATAAAAAAAATAATCTCTCGGGTATTGGGCGGCGAGGGCAGGGGAGCGGCTTCCTTTGAAGTCTGATGCCGAGGCTTTGGGTGTGCGATGTGCACGCGCCTGGCTCACATGAACTGTACCCGATCCGCAGCAGTTTGGGTAGACTTTTGAGAGCCTTACTGTAATCTCGACAAACAAGCATTGCTGAAGCAATGCTGTAGGTCGAGACCTAAAAAAGTTGCCTACATTTGCGGATTGCTCCTTTTCCAAACCACTGCTTCAGTGTTTTAAGTATTATGAAAAGGAGGAGGGGGCATTCTCTAAAAAAGGCATATTTTCTTAAGTTCACTGATATAAAAAAAATATGCATATGTTGCCAGGACTCTTTGTGCATGGATTAGCTCACAGTGGTGAACCACCCCTGAATATAAGTGAGGCCACCTCTGCTCATGCCCCCTACCCCTGCTCAATCTGCATACTTTAATGGGCTGGCCAGCAAGAGATTGGGAATAACACCTCCACCCCGTTGATAAAACAGAGATAATAGAGACCCATCTGCTTCTGGAAAAGTCAGCTCAGGCCCCCACTGTGCTGCTGGTGGCATCTGTAACAGCACAGTCACAATCCAAATCGGCCTTCACGCTGCCCAAAAAGTGGCCCACAACTTCAACTCGGATACCAGTCAATCAATCAATCAATCAATCAAAGACATTTATAGAGCGCACTACTTACCCGTAGGGTCTCAAGGCGCTGGGGGGTGCCGCTACTGCTCGAACAGCCAGGTCTTCAGCTTCTTCCTGAAGGAGAGGTGGTCTTGGGTCAGGCGCAGGTCGGTCGGGAGGGAGTTCCAGGTCTTGGCGGCCAGGTAGGAGAAGGACCTTCCTCCTGTAGTCGCTCTTCGGATGCGGGGGACGGCGGCGAGGGCGTGGTTGGCTGATCGGAGGTGGCGTTGGGGAGCGTAGAAGTTGATTCGGTTGTTGAGGTAGCTCGGGCCTTGGTCGTGTAGGGCTTTGTGTGCGTGGGTGAGGAGGCGGAAGGTGATTCTTTTGTTGACGGGGACCCAATGCAGGTCTCTCAGATGTCCGGAGATGTGGCTGGTTCGTGGGATGTCGAGGATGAGTCTGGCTGAGGCGTTCTGGATCCGCTGGAGTCTCTTCTGGAGCTTGGCGGTGGTACCGGCGTAGAGGGCGTTGCCGTAGTCCAGTCGACTGGTGACGAGGGCCTGGGTGACGGTCTTCCTGGTCTCGGTGGGGATCCACCAGAAGATCTTTCGTAGCATGCGTAGGATGTTGAAGCACGCCGAGGAGACGTTGTTGACTTGCCTGGTCATGGAGAGGGAGGAGTCCAGGATGAAGCCCAGGTTGCGTGCGTGGTCTGCCGGTTTGGGTGCGGTGCCCAGGGCGGGAGGCCACCAGGAGTCGTCCCAGGCGGAGGGCGAAGAGCCCAGGATGAGGACCTCCGTCTTGTCTGAGTTCAGTTTCAGGCGGCTGGTCGTCATCCAATCGGCTACCTCTTTCATCCCTTCGTGCAGGTTGGCTCTGGCGGCGGCGGGGTCGTTGGTCAGGGAGAGGATCAGCTGGGTGTCGTCGGCGTAGGAGATTATGCTGAGGTTGTGTTGGCGTGCGATGGCCGCGAGGGGGCTCATGTAGACGTTGAAGAGGGTGGGGCTCAGTGAGGATCCTTGAGGGACGCCGCAGATGACTTCGGTGGCCTCTGACTTGAACGGTGGTAGGCGGACTCTCTGTGTTCTTCCGTTGAGGAAGGAGATGATCCATTCCAGAGCCTTCTCCTGGATTCCGACGTTGCTGAGGCGCTGTACTAGGGTGCGGTGGCAGACAGTGTCGAATGCCGCGGAGAGGTCTAGGAGGATGAGGGCCGCTGTTTCTCCGTTGTCCATCAGGGCTCGGATGTCATCGGTGGCGGCGATGAGGGCGGTCTCGGTGCTGTGGTTGGCTCGGAAGCCAGACTGTGAGGGGTCGAGGGATCCATTCGTCTCAAGGAAGGCGGCCAGCTGCTTGTTGACGGTCTTCTCGATGACTGTGGCTGGAAACGGGAGGAGCGAGATGGGGCGGTAATTCTTGAGTTCGGTGGGGTCCGCTGTGGGTTTCTTGAGTAGAGCGCTGAGTTCGGCGTGTTTCCAGCTCTCAGGGAAGGTGGCGGTGTCGAAGGATGTGTTGATGATGTCTCGTAGGTGGGGTGCGATGACAGCGTCGGCCTTGTTGAAGACATGGTGGGGGCAGGGGTCGGTTGGAGATCCGGAGTGGATGGAGTTCATCTTGCGGACAGTGTCTTCGGTGCTGATCGGAGTCCAGGCGCGGAGGGTGGTGGTGGGGGGTGGTGGTTCGGTCGTGGTGTGCGTTGGTTGGTTGTTGAAGCTGTTGTGTATGTCCGCGAATTTGTTGTGGAAGTATGAGGCGAGGGAGTTGCAGAGGTCTTGCGATGGGGTGATGTCGTTGTTTCCTGCGCTGGGGTTGGATAGCTCTTTCACGATGTTGAAGAGTTCCTTGCAGTTGTGTGCGTTGTTGTCCAGCCGGTCCTTGAATGCAGTTTTCTTGGCGGCGCGGATCAGCTGGTGGTGCTTCCGGGTGGCAAGCTTGAAGGTGGTCATGTTGTCCGGTGTTGGTTCCCTTCTCCAGACTTTCTCGAGGGCTCGGCAGTTCTTCTTGGAGCTCTTGAGTTCGTCGGTGAACCATGGGGCTTTCTTGCTGCCGGGTCTGCTGGGCGGGGTCCTCAGCGGGGCGAGCTCGTCCGCGCAGTTGCTGATCCACTTCGTGAGGTTGTCGGCGGCCTGGCTGGGGTTCGCTGAGCTGGCAGGAGGGTGCTGGCTCAGGGAGGTGGCGAGCTGGTCGGCTGTGATCTTGTTCCAGCTTCTGCGGGCAGCCTGTTGCTGGTGGTGGTGGGTCGTCGTTCTTTTGAAGGTGAAGTGGACGCAGCTGTGGTCCGTCCATTGAAGCTCTGTGGCGTGGCTGAAGGCGATGTCTGTGCTGGATGAGAAGATTGCGTCGAGTGTGTGTCCGGCGAGGTGGGTGGGGGTGGACACCAGCTGCTTGAGTCTGAGATTGGCGAGGTTGTCGAGCAGGGTGCTGGTGTTTCAGTCGTTGTTGTTCTCCAGGTGGAAGTTGAGGTCCCCCAGGAGGATGTAGTCAGCGGAGGGGAGGGCATGCGGGCTGACGAAGTCGGCGATGTCCTCGCTGAATTGGGTGCGTGGTCCCGGAGGTCGGTAGATCAGGGTGCCTCTGAGGGTGGTCTTCGGGTTGGAGTGGATCTGGAAATGCAGGTGTTCGGCGGTGGTCAGGGTGTTGTCGGTGCTGGTCGTGATACGGATGGTGTTCCTGTGGATGATGGCGATGCCTCCTCCCATCTGGTTGGCGGTGCGATCCCTCCGGGTGATCTTGTAGCCCTCTGGGATGGCGATGGCGATGGCGATGTCGGGAGCTGAAGAGGCGTTCATCCAGGTCTCCGTGAGGAAGGCAACGTCAGGGGCTGTGGTGTCGAGGAGGTTCCAGAGTTCGATGGCGTGTCTGTGGATGGAGCGGGTGTTGAGCAGGATGCACTTGAGGTGGGTGCTGCTGGTGTTCGACTTGGCGGGTGCTGGTGCGAGGCAGGTCCGGATGCAGGTGAACTTGCAGGCGTGGCAGCTGAGGGGTCCGTGGGTGCGTCGTGGTGTGGCTTGGTAGCATCCTGGGGATCGGCCGGTGTTGAGTGCGATGAGGGTGGCGGCTGTGTACGTCAGGCGGGTCGGCCGGGGTCCTCGTGGGCCAGGGGTCCTGGCGCTGGGCGCGGTCCAGGCGCGGACGGGCGTAGACGGGCTTACCTTTGGCGCGCCTTCGGCGCACAATCGGCGCGCCCGCTGCGCGTGACCGCTGCGCGTTCGCACGGTCGCCATATATGGCGAAGTGCGCGGGGGGGGGAGCAGCTGGGAGGCGGGAGCGGGGAGGGTACAGAAGGCAAAAGGGGCGGGGTTTGGCGGCAGTGGCGGGAAGCGGGGAGGGAGGGCGAAGGGCAGCGCCGACGGCACAAGTACAGAAGACAAAAATTAAACAGTCACAGAAATTAAAGATTTACAGAAAATTAAACAATTACTACAGTAGATACAGCAAGGCAACAGGGGCAGGACAAGCGATCGCGGACCACGCCGCTGGAAGGCAGGGGGCGTGGTCACGCGGCGGCAGCGAGGCAGTCAGGCAGAAGGGGGCACACGCAGCAGCTGGAGGCCGTGCGGCGCGGGGGTGTCCTAGAACTAGGTCATCACCCGAGTGCCCGCTTTACCAATCCAACCCTGGTTTAGGAGTTATGTATCGCTCCTGATTAATACCGATACCACAGTGTACGTTATTTATCTAGTTCAATATATAACACCTATTATGAGTTACTGGGGAATAACATTCAGATTTTGGTGTTTAAAGCACCAAAATCTCCATGATATGGTAAATAACATATGTTTTTCACCCGTTCAATTTGGACAGCTTTGGCTTGCCAAAATTTCCAGAAGGTTGGGTTATATAATGCATTCGATAATTATAGGATACGTTGAATACCTTCAAACTCTTAATTCCGACCCGTGCGTAAACTAGTTTATGCATGGGTTGGAATTTAATGAGCTACTCGCAATTAGGGTCTAAGAGGTGTTTTAGGGCAACTTACTACTTTTCTATAGTGGCCTCAATAAATAAGTATCTACTTTCCAGCACTGGACATTCGTAAGATGTTCTTTGCCTCCTAAAAGTAATAAAAGCATAAGTGCCAAATCACTGTTCTTTGTAGTAGCTTGAGGTTGTGCCTAAAAGCATTTTGGAGGTGGAAAAGTGTTTAACTAAAGCTCGATAACATATAATACCAGTTGTTACAGAAATGTGGGTGTAAGCTCTGATACCCATTGGGCACCTCAGCTTCTCAACAATCCAAGGTATAGATACGGCAATTGATAATTAAGGGCACATGCCTTTTTAACACCCTTCTTTCTAAAAACACTAGCATTCTGGGCTTTTCAAGCTTGATGATCTCTTGTTGCATTTATTCTGTTGGCAGACAGGCGTAATCATTCATGTGTTATTCACTAGCCCTGTAAATCAGTAACCACTCCGTACTTTTCAGTTTAACCAGAAGCAGAGAATGATTGCACTCCTACCATAAAAAGAAAGCTTGCCGCTATTTACCAGTTTCTTAACCAGCGATCTGAAAAATTGTGGCACGTCTCTGCTGCTTATCCGCTTACTACCTGACTAAAAATATGCATATTAATATTTGGGATCAAATGACTAAGTTAGTGAGCTTTGTTAATGCCTTCTGTGCTCGCGAGCACTACCTGCTGGGTGCTGCGCATGAACGTTGGCCGACGCAGCCCCACCCACTCCGTTGAACGCCTGAACCACGGGTCCGCCCAAGGCGAGGGCCTTTAGCAAGGGAGCAGGACTTTAATGCTGGTATAGTCCAGCAACGAAGGGCTGTAAGTCTATTCGAACATTCCGCCACTAGAGGGCAGAATGCTCTAACAAAAGCCTCACAGAGCCCAAGGGGATTGATATTCCCTCGGGCTCCTTGAGGCCTTTGTTCACAGCAACAGCTGTGAATGACAACATTGGAATGTTGGAGTTCCGAGCTTCTATCGACCATTAGACGCCCGGAGCACACCATTGTTTTCAATGGAGCTCCCAACATTCCAATGTTCTAATGTCAGTTAAATCATCATTCCTTTCTGCACCCAAAATCTGGTAGCGAACATGACAGATTTAATAGTACCCTGGAGTGTGCTAAATCTAACATGAAATCTTATTAAATCCCAAAAGTTCACTTCACAAAATGGGGATGTGGGCATGCAGTGAATGTAAGAAATTGGGTTATTAGTTGTAAGGGTCGGAAGCAGGGGGGGCTCCAACGTTTGAGCGGAGGAGTGTTGCCTAACTTAATTGTCCCAGAGATGAAAAATAAAATGGTAATGAAGTTAATTCATTACTATCTTATTTTCCATCAACCCGTCCTGAACAGAGTGTTAGGAAGGGGTGGGGCCTGTTGAGTAGCAGCAGTGGTGTGCTGCCTGACTGTGCACTAGTTTATACTGTGCATGTGATCCAGCGGGTTACCAACCTGCGAAAATCTATTACCATATATTCATCTGGGCCCATAAACACACTCACTCATATAGGCTAGTCAACACCACTGGGGGTCAATTTTTAAAGGGCTTAAATTGTAGATTTGTTTGCTTATCAATTCTCTATTTTATTACTGATCCAAAGCCCTCTCTTTAATTAATGAATCCATTTTAGTTGAGTAGTGATTGATGATATGACCTAAATTCATTTACCCTATTATTTATTAAATATTAACAGACTCAGAAAAGTTTTAAAATGTTTATCAAATTATTCATATGAGCAAACAAATTACAGTGTCAACTCCATCTTATCCAGGAAGTAAGATCATTATATTCAATTTTAGTATTCAATTAAATGAGATTTTACAACAACAAGTATCTCAGGAAAGGAGGGGATAGAGAGAGAAAAAAGTACATTGACACAAACACAGATTATATTTACCTAGGATGGTGTGAAAATCAGAACCCTCTGGCCAAGAGTTAATGGGCCCCTTTGAAAGTTCAGGTGACAAGGACTTCAGGACAGGTTCGGGACAGGATAAATGACCTCTTCTGGATTAGACGCCTGCGTCTCACCCCTCTCTGACACTAACTTCCTCCTCTATTCTTCCGCGATCTTCCTCTAATTCTATTACCTCCTCGATTCTTCTGCGATCTTCTTCTAATTCTATTACCTCCTTGATTCTTCCGCGATCTTCTTCTAATTTCTATTTTGCTCTGAAATTCTAAGTCTGCTTCTCTGAGTATTCAATCAGCATGTATGTATGTATGTATGTATTGGTAATCTTTTATAGCGCGTGTCTGTCACCCAACGGGTATCCTGGCGCTTGCAGACAGCATGCAGACAGCATCTCAGTCTCTCAGCTTTCTGGTTGCAACTGACCAAACTAATCTAACTAAGTACCCCAATTATACCTTCTTAATGGCATGTACCACCCCTAAATGTTTCAACTTTATGAACCTCCTATTTCTGATTGGACGAGCTAGGGGGATGATCATCACACCATGCTAAGTTTTTAATAATTTTCTTTAGTTCATTGTTTAAGTTACCGCCTATTAATTTGTTCTCCCATGCTTTATTTTCCACCCGCATTTGCAAATTTTATCAATGTATACATTTCACAGTTGTCCATTGAATCTCAGGATGTTCAGCTGGTTCCCAGGACATGTACTGAGACTCTCCTTGGACGAGATGCAAGACTTGTCGTCACTGTTTCTCACTTGTCATGTTTGCGCATGCAGGAGAAACCACGTGGGTGGCAGACTTTAGCATCGCTCAGAGGCCCAAATACGAACTAATAGAGAAGTAAAAAAAAAAGTATTAATTTCAAAATAAAATGATTTCACTGTATACCGCCTATCTTTACTCTCATCCCATTTACTGAGACTCTTCATGCATTAGCATTTAGTATACAACTCATTTTAGTTTTCAGAAAAGCGGATGCTTAGCACGTGAATTTCCAAGCGGTCATTTTAGATGCTATTGCACAGAAGCAGACTTTTCCCTCCAAGCTTAAAGACATCATTCTGCATAGATGAAGTTGATGCATGCGCAATACAGTTTCGTGTGTTAGCAGCCATCTTTAATCACACTCGGGTTACTTGTCAGTAAAACGCATATGCAAGCTTCCTCTATCTAGAGATATATGAAATGTGGTGCATATTAGTATCAAATACATTGTTAATATTTCGCTCCAGGTTTATTTGAGAGGATTGCGTTTGAGCAAGTCTCTTTTATACGAGTCCTTGCTCCATCACATGTCCCTTTGGCTGACCCTCTTGAGACTGCCAGCCTGATATGCGCACTATAAACCTTTCAACCCGGCTGTCTGAAACAAACAGGTTGAGAGCCTACAGAGGCCTCTAATGTCCTCAGGAGCAGTGACAGAGGCCACTCCCTCCAATCCTGGCACTGCTCTCATGCAGCACCAGGATTGTTTAAGCCCAGCTGGACGTGAGGTGATGTCAGGCTAAGAAGACGACCGGAGCGAGGAGGACATGTCTCTGGAAAATGATAAGTACCTTTCTATTTCTGATGCATGTGCAATACAGTTTCGTGTGTTAGCAGCCATCTTTAATCACACTCGGGTTACTTGTCAGTAAAACACATATGCAAGCTTCCTCTATCTAGAGATATATGAAATGTGGTGCATATTAGTATCAAATACATTGTTAATATTTCGCTACAGGTTTATATGAGAGGATTGCATTTGAGCAAGTCTCTTTTATACGAGTCCTTGCTCCATCACATGTCCCTTTGGCTGGCCCTCTTGAGACTGCCAGCCTAATATGCGCACTATAAACCTTTCAACCCGGCTGTCTGAAACAAACGGGTTGAGAGCCTGCAGAGGCCTCTAATGTCCTCGGGAGCAGTGACAGAGGCCACTCCCTCCAATCCTGGCACTGCTCTCATGCAGCACCAGGATTGTTTAAGCCCAGCTGGACGTGAGGTGACGTCAGGCTAAGAAGACGACCTGAGCGAGGAGGATATGTCTCTGGAAAATGCTAAGTACTTTCTTTTTTTTTTTTTTTTTAAAACCTTTATTATACCTTCACATCTTTACACAGCATGTCGCCTACAACCCCGAAGGGCCGGCCGCTAATCTTGAGTATCACATCGGAACGACAGCCTTAAGTAAATACAGTGCACACGTTGAAAAAGTCAGTTCAGTAAGGGTCGCCGGAAGAATTAGTGAAGGGCAGAAGCAAATGTTTCATACAGGGTAAATGAGGTTTTCATTTTCTATTTTAAAACAAACAAAAAGAACAACCAAACATCGGGAAATCACAGTGCGATCATTGCTAACGTATATCGCTAGATAGATACGGGATTGTACCTGGAATACGGCAAAGCCTTTTTCATCCTGGAATTAACGCAGGGCGTAAAGAAAGCATCGCCCCCCCCCCCCCCCCAATCCCTCCTGAAGGACCCCACCCCACAGCCAACCACCCTCACTCCAACCCTTCATCATCATCCGAGTCCAGTGTGTCATCTTCTGGCAGCGGGTCGCAGATGTCGCCCCGGTAGGTGTTCCACGGGGACCAGACCTTGTTCCACTTGCCAGGACAGGCCCGGCTTAGGTATACCGCCCGTTCTGTAACCATCGTTCTGTCCATGTTTGTGCACCAGTGTGATGTTGTCGGGAGGTCTGCCACCCCCCAACGCTGCGCAATGTCTCGCTTTGCTACCATCATACCCAGTGTCACCCAAAGGCGGCCATACCGGGACAAATCTGTTGGTTCCCATACATTGAGGAGGCACCGTCGTGGCTCCGGCAGTACCGAGACCTCCAGCACCTGAGATATAGTGCGCAGGACCTGACGCCAGTAGTTGTGTATGCGTGGGCAATCCCAGAATGTATGGAAGAATGTGCCCTCCTCCCCGCAGCCTCGCAAACAAAAGGGGTTTGGGGTTCGGTGTATGCGGTGTAGTAGTGTTCTAGTGTAGTATGTTCTGTGAAGGACTTTGAGCTGAACTAGCCTCATCCTGGCTGATATACCCGCCTCCTTAGGGGAAGCCAGTGCCTCATTCCACTCATGCTCATCAAACGCGCCCACCTCTTGCTCCCATCTTTCCTTGAGGGGCATCAGCGGATCTGGAGAGTTATTGAGGAGCTTCCGGTATGTGAGGGAGGTTGCCTTCTCTACCATATAGTCTGTCAGAAGGCGATCCTCCAGCGGGGAGGACTCAGGAAGAGTCGACCCAGCCGGGATGGCCGAGAGTAAGGCGTGGCGGATTTGCACATGTCGGTATGTGTCGTGCGGTCCCAGATCATAAATCTCTTTCAAACGGGCGAAGGTGATGACATCCCCTCGCTCCCACATGTCCCCCACCGTGGAAATTCCGATGGAATCCCATCGGGAGAACCCCTTACTGAACCGAAGATTGCCCAGAGCACGCGTGTCCCAGAGCGGAGTGAGTTTAGTTAGCGTGCCTTTCCATCCCAGTGCAGCGGTGGCTGCATGCCAAGTGGCTACGGTGAGCCTAGTGGGGCCCACAAGCGATCTGAGCTTCCTCCGATCATAAAGTGGGGCTAGTATGTTATTGGCGCCCAACTGAGCCCTGTCTGCTTGGAACGCCGGGTCGGATTGCGGTGCATGTAGCCACTGGTTAATGGGCCTGAGTTGTGCTGCCCAATAATATAGGTGCAAGTTCGGGAGTGCAATTCCGCCCTCGTACTAGCTTCTGCAGAGTTTGGCTTGGGCTATGCGCGCAGGGCGATTGCCCCATAACAATCCGGAGATCACTGCTGCAATCTTCCTGAAGTATCCCGTTGTCACCGGGAATGGAGTGTTATCCAGGATGTACAGGAAACGGGGTAGGGACTTCATTTTAAACAAAGCGGCTCTCCCCAGCATCGTTAACGGCAACCCAGCCCAGAAGCCTGCGTCCTGTTTGAGACGATCCAGTGGTGGTAAGAGGTTTAGCCTCTTGTATTCGGAAGGGTCTCTCGTGATGTGAATGCCTAAATATTTAAATGAGGAACCGGCCATCCGCAGAGGGCAGTCCGGCCCAAGTGGTGGGGGGTCTCCTGCCAGTACATACAACTCCGACTTGTTCCAGTTGATGGTGTAGCCTGAAACTTCGCCGTGGTCGTTACAGAGATGCAAAAGGGCTGGTACGCCATGCTCAGGATCTGTTAGGTACACCAGCATGTCGTCTGCATAGAGAGATATGCGGTCCTCCCATCCCTCCCTCCATTGAATCCCCTTGAGTAGGGGGGTAGTTCTGATGCGAATAGCCAGGGGTTCTAGGGAGAGTGCAAAGAGCAGGGGGGAGAGAGGGCAGCCCTGCCGGGTGCCACGGCCAAGCGGAAACGTGCGTGATATGTGGCCATTCGCCACCATGTGTGCCACCGGTGCTGTGTAAAGTAACTTTATCCACGAGATGAAGTTTGGGCCAAATCCCATGTGTGAGAGGACCTCAAAGAGGTAGGCCCACTCCACCAAGTCAAAAGCCATCTTCGCATCCAAAGCCAGTATAGCAGCACTATCGCCAATGCAATCCGCCCTTGCCAGCACCCCGTGTACCCTTCTAAGATTGAGCGCGGTGTTTCTGTGGGGCATGAATCCTGACTGGTCCGGGTGGATAAGGTCAGACAGGTGTGGCATTAGGCGGTTAGCCAGGAGTTTTGCTAAGATTTTACTTTCCGCATTTAGCAGAGAGATAGGGCGGTAGGATGAGCACTCCTCTGGGGGTTTACCGGGCTTAGGGATAGCCACAATAGTGGCCGTCCGTTGGTCCAGCGGGAGCATCCCTTTTTCTCGACATTCCACATTCATTTTAAGTAAGTGCGGGCAAAGAGCGTCAGTGCGTGCCTGGAACCACTCAACCGGAATGCCATTTGGCCCAAGTGCCTTGCCGGGTCGGAGGGCCCCAATGGCCGTTCGAAGTTCATCGATGGTAAACGGTGCCTCTAGCTCGGCTACGGCCTCCGGCTGCAGCGACGGGATATCTATATTGCTTAATGCACATTGGGCCGCAATCAAGGTCACTTCTCGTTCGGGGGTGTACACTTTTTCAAAGTGGGACGCCAACGCCTCCACCACTCGATCGGGGTCGGTTAGTATCCTGCCATCGCCATCCTTCACCTGCTGAATCCCCCTGGAGCTACCCCCTCTTCTATCGAGCCAGGCCAGCATCTTCCCTGCCTTGTCCCCCACATCGTATACCCGGTTCTGTGTGTCGGTTATATGTCCCTGTGTCGTGAGGCGTGCATGGTCTGCGTGCAGTTGCTGGTGAAGTGTGAGGGTGTGTGCCGTATCAACCGTGGGGTCGGCTTCGTGGGCATTAGTGACTTCGCGCAGACGGAGCTCGAGGGCAGAGTGTTCAGCTGTCTGTTCCTTTCTGTGTGTTGCTATAGAGCCTATCGCCTGTCCCCGCAGCACTGTTTTATAGGCCTCCCAGAGAATCTCAGCAGAGGCCGCAGTTGGCTCATTTTCCGTGAAGTAGTGTTCTGTGGTCTTTTGAAGGGCCTTCCTGATCTTCGGGACTTTAAGGTAGGAGGCATGGATGGGGTATATGCGGCGACGGGACCGTGTCCGTGAAGTGACAGAGAGAGTCAGTGGTGAGTGGTCGGAGATGCCTCGAGGGTGTATATCTACCTCATCTACGCGCTGTAGCCCATCCCCTAAAGCCAAGAAGTAATCAATGCGAGATAGGCTGTTGTGAACTGTGGAGTGGAACGTGTACTGCCGGATCATCGGGTGAACGTGGCGCCAAACATCCACCAGCCCCAGTGCCACTAGAAATCGCCGAAACTGGGAGGGGCCCCCCGGTAGGGCGGTCGCCGGAAACTTGTCGAGCTGCGGGTCTGCAGCCGCGTTGAAGTCCCCACCTATGAGCATGTCCCCCTCCGGGAGGGTCAGCAGGAAGTCTCCTAGGGCCGGTAGCATCACCGAGTGTAGGGAAGGTGGGATGTACACTGAAACCACTGTTAATGGGCGACCGTCCCACTGCCCTGCCACCGCCGCAAAGCAACCCTGAGTGTCGGTTTTAGTACTAAGGGTGATGAAGTGGGAGGATTTCTTGATCAGTATGCCCGTGCCCCGTGAACCAGTAGAAAATTCGGAGTGGACCAGCATTCTATACCCTCTTCTGTCCAAGGCCTTGGTAGGGCCACCCACCAAGTGGGTCTCCTGCAGGAGTATTAAGTTTGGTTTGTAGCGTTTAACCTCGGACAAAACAAGGCCGCGTTTTACCTTATCACCCAGGCCTCGCACATTCCAAGCAAGAAGTCGGAGAGTGGAGCCGCTTGTCTGCGTCTCATCCACCCTCGCGGCATTGAGCTGTTCACCCGCCATCATTATTGATCAGACACACAGTTTGTCTATATAGAATCAATCGCACTAGCAACATTACAATAACAGTCAAAGCACACTGTACATTTCGAGATCGACTTTGTGAATTTCCCATGAAAAAGAACAACCCCCCCCGTCCCTTCCCACCCTGCCTCCCTGCCAAACGGACCTGCAACTGCCCGCCACCCCAACTCAGCAGAGCGCTTATCCCATTCCAAAAACAGAGTACTTGCGCGTCAGGGGAGAGTGTCCCCCAAAGCAGGCGGTCCCTCTGCCGCCCTCGGGATGTCCAGGCCAGCGTCCATGAACGACGAGAACAGCCATCCTTATGGGAGAAAGCCAGAGTCCATCACGTGCGGGTTTCATTCGTCCCCAGCGGCCCCAGAGCGTTCCTGTGATGGCGACTCGCTCGCACTTCCCCTAGCCGAAGACTGTGAGCCCGGTCGGCCGTCGTCTTCAGGCCTGTTGCGTCGACGATTAGAAGCGCGATCCACCGTGCGCCATCCCTCCAGCCAGTCTCTCACTGACTCCGCAGAGTCGAAAAACCAGACCTTCTTGTCGGCCACCACTCTCAATCGGGCCGGGAACAACATGGAATATGGCAGTTCCTGTTCGCGAAGCGTTTTCTTCACCTCCAAAAAAGTTCTCCTCCTGCGGGTGACCTCTGCTGTGTAATCCGGGAAGAAGGATATACGAGAGTTCTGAATTTGGATAGGTGGTGCCACCCTGGCTGCTTGGAGAATAGTGTCTCGATCTCTAAAATTGAAAAGTCTTGCCAGGATGGGACGCGGGGCAGCTCCCGGCGTGGGTGTCCCGCCGGGCACCCGATGAGCACGCTCCACTGTAAAGAAATTGGAGAGCCCCTTCGGGGCCAGCTGGGTCTTTATTAGGTCTTCTACGTATAAGTCCATGGCCCCTTTCGTCTCCGATTCCGGGACCCCCAAAATGCGGACGTTGTTGCGTCTGGAGCGTCCCTCATGGTCATCCAACTTGCTTTTCAGGAGTTTATTGTCTGCTTGCAGTTTTTCCATAGCCACCTGTAGGTCAGAGACATCCTCTATGAGCGATTTAGCCACTACCTCCACTTGTTTCACTCTTTCGCCCATCTTCTGGAGGTCGGCTCTTATAAGGGTCACCTCGGTAGCAGTCGAGCCCACTGTTGCCTGAACTTGTTCCAGGGCACGCAGGACATCATCCAGAGTAGCCTTTTTCGTCCCTTCATTGTCCGCGCCCTTGCCAATGGACTTGCGCTGCTCAGGCTGAGTGGGTGCCTGGTTGTCATATGCGAATTTGCCGAGTTTCGCCTGAGCGGCGGTTTGCCGTGGCCCTTTCCCCGCCATTTTGGCTCTACGGCGAGGCACTTTCTGTGGTGAGGTGAGCAGATCGTCCGTAGCCGAGGCGGCCGTTCAAGAGGTTCAGTTCGGGAATAGGCCAGTGGTCGCTGTCGATGTTGTGGTGTTTCCGGCAGCAGCGGATCCGATTCAGCCCCGGCAGGCCAGAGCAAGATGGCGGTTGTTGCGCAGTAAGTTACGGGTCTTGGCCGAGTGCCGTTGTGGGGCACTGCTTCATAGCGCCACTGGATAGGAAACGCTGGAGATCAAGTGTTCGAAGGGGAACCGCCGGTTCGGTGATTCGCTGGTGTCGAGCGCTGTCGTCAGCGGGCACTTCCGGTCGATCATGCCGAGGAGGGTCTACTTCCGCTCGGCCAAGGGCTCGACTCGACACCGCGGCTGCACTCATGTCACTAGGCCCCTCGCCTGTGAAGGACTAAGTTGATGTTTCGTCCTTTTCCTGGGTCCGAGAGCTCCCAATTTTCTCCTGCGGTTGCCGTTCGGTCGCCGCACCCAGGACACCCTGTCTGGGACGATTAGTGAACGGCTAGGCATGCGGATTGTTGCGGGAAGCCGCCTTGCTACGGGAGCCTCTCTAGGTTGCTGCCGCCATCATCGGCTGCTAGCCACGCCCCCCCTGCTAAGTACCTTTCTATTTCTTTTATGTATTTATTTACTTTTTAAAATGTATTAAATCTGTAGCAGGGTTTCCGTTCTCCCACAGAACTGTGCACAGAGATCTAGAACCTGGGTGAGTTAGGGTGACCCAAAACTCACCTTGGTTTCAGAAATCCCCTTACCAAGCTAGCTACAGTGTCTCATTGGTAGTAATAACTTCCCAATGACTTAGACAATCCAGAACATGAACTTAGGGTACCTCAGGTATCGTGGAACACATGAACACTCTTTCGTTATATAATCATTACAAACCGAAACTGGGAGGCAAAGAACACACGTGCACGTTTGAAATGTTTATTTTTCAATGCAAAGTTCTCAAACGCAGTATCTTCTATAATATCAACATACATATTGTAAAAATCAGAGTTAGCAGCATGGGCACTAGTCCATAGTAAGCGAACAGTGATAGCATATTATAATGCAAAATCTATAGAAATCTGTATCACCTATATTTCGCGCACCCTAATTAGCATATTATATTATATCTAAGAAGGTCTCATTTGGGTTTTTAGCAGGGCGGGCCCATACCTCTAATGGTCAGTAGGAGCAGATCACATCAACAGCTACCAGCTCTCTGCATGCGAAGCATCAAGTGTGTTGATTCATTCCCTGTAACTCTATCTTAAACCCGAGTAGAGCCCAATGTTGGCAGCAACATTATTTGTGTTATATCTAATGTGGTGCGAGGATCAGGCCTTCAGCAACCTTGTGTTAGGTTATTCTTAGAGGGTGCAGTTCTCAGTGTGCAGACATTTGTACCAAGTGTACCAAGCACGACTGATATCAGAGCAATAACATATTATTCTCAAATAAATCACATCTTTCGTCTAGGTTGAAAGCTACAATAACAATTAGGTGTCGTGTGCAAACTGAAGCCGAAGGAAAATATGGTGTTTAAACATTTAATAAACTCATGCTAACTTAACACAATATATAGAAACGCAGTACCCATATGACACCCCCCCAATGATCCGAGGACGGTCAAAAAAGGAAAAAAATAAGCCAATACTATAAGAAAGGCAAAACATGAAAGCAGAGTTCAACAATATTGAGCCAAGCTAAATGTATGTAAATGTATATAAAAATCAATAATACAAATTATGTTTGAATGCCTATAGTGGCCACACAAAAATACAAAAAAAAACTTGAACTTGAGGCCATTTATAAAATCATAGGCCCAGAACATATAAAAGTTCAATGTTCGTGATAGAAAAGGCACCATTCAGAATTACTAAAAAGTCACGTGCCATAATAGTGAAAGTCTCCAAAGCCACTCATGGGTGGATAGAATATGCAAAATAGGTAGCCACAGCTTCCAATATGAAATCACCGTCATCATCCGAAAACAGTTCAGCCATCCAATTAAGCAATGGGAAAGAACATACGTGCTCCTCCAGCACCGAATCCTCTAGCAACATCAGAGGACAACTCAGTGGGTTCTCGAGAACGCTATGCGCCAGAAAGTCATGCGCCGCTGCGGATATGTCCCACTGACCCATTAGTCCATGCATCGCTGCCACGGCCATAACCCTTTCGCCAGAACAAACCAACTCGTGAGCAACTACGGGGCTCATCAGCTGATCAAAATCGACGTCAGGAGAAGTCGGTAAGCAGAGACACAAATCAATGGCCCAGTCGAAATCACAGCTCAGGCAATGAAACACAGGCTGGACACATGTGAAATAGGAAAATCGAAACGATAATCCAAAAGCTGTGCTTAAAGTCGCAAGCGGTAAGGAGCCATAGTAATCAAACATCCGGTTGCGAAACAGCATCAGTAGGGGCTGAGCGTTTTCTTGCGCAGGATGGGCATCCGTGTTTTATAAAGCAAAATATCACCAGAACGCCTGCAGCCAAAGCCAGCAAAACAGGGAATTCGCCAAACAAGCTTGCGAATATAGAATGAAAAAATGCAGGGATAATACCAAATACTTTTTCAAACGTAGTCACGAGACCACTGTTAACCAATTTAAAAAAATGTGCGAGGCCAGACGTGGAGGAGGCATTAAAGATTTGATGAACCAGCTTGCAGAAATGAAATGGCAAATCAGTATTTAAAAGTGCCTGCACCTCTGTGCGTGTGTTAGCTATGTGAAGGACATAAGTCTCACGGGCCGAGCTCAGGGCCACTTCTTTTTGAGACAATAGGGCTCTTGTTCGGCTCAAACCATTCAACTCCGCTCTCAAGGTTGGGATTTGCGGCCAAATGGAAACATCTGAATTCCCATGCGTGGGTGGATATAACACGTTCTTGCAACACACCACACGTTCTGATACAGTAACCACATAGGCGATACCGACCATTAACCCACAACACATTTCGTTGTTCAAAAGTAAATAACTACCGTTAGACAATTAAGTGAATGTGGGAACTATTGCAGGAACCGGTGTGCCTTTTAAAACACAGGCTAAATTTGGTCTGTCCTGATTACAAGAACCATGCAATTGAATGTGCCAACATATCAGTGAACGGTCAGGCGACTGTGTGCATTCTTCACCATTCAGATTCAGTTCCTTTCCTTCTTTCAGACATCTGTATGTATATGGTAAAGACCATGTCTCATGCAGGAAAGCACTACCTAGTGGTTCATATCGCCCTATAGCAATATATCTCATACAATTTGTAAATTTATACAGAGCAAATGGTAAAGTAAAAATACCATGGATAAGCCATGTAGCAGCAGCCGCCTCAGCCACAGAGAATGGCAAAGATTCTAACTTCTCAATGTGTAACATAGAAAATGATGCATCTCGCATGGAAAGCATGCACTGCTTGTCAGTCAAATTAAATGGGGCAAATAATGATGAGACGTTCATAGAACTCCAAGGCACTCGACCAGCCTTCAGAGTCTGTAGTGTCCAGGCAAACTGCATAACAGAACGCAATTGATTTTGACCATGATATAATACGGACACTTCATCATGCACAATGTCAACAACAGAAGAAACAATATTGTTCAATGTGTAAATTCGGGAAGAAAGCGCGTTAATACTGTTATCGACCACTGCAAGTACTTTTTCTAAATTTGCTTGGTCAATTGCCCTTAGGCGCTTAGCAGCCTCAATTTGAGACACTTTCCAAATTTCATTATAAACAGCATAAATCCACCGTTTAGATCTACCCTTAGCCGGGCCTTTTATAAAATCATTTAAATCCACATTTTCAGTTAACTGAGACAGATGTAGTTTAACTGCAGCTAACGTGGAATGTTGTAACCAATTCTGACACAGTTTCCCCACAGAGTAAGTGGTGACAGTATAATCAGCTTCAAAACGGGGATCTGGTCGCACTTGTGTGAACCCTTCAGCCAACCCCAGAAATCGACGTTGGCAAGAATCAGAACTCTTTTGCCACAACAGCCAACCCTTTGGATCCAAACTGGATACATTAAAGGACGAATTGTGTATTAGAGACTGTATCTCACGAATAGACAATTCAGAAAAATTACCCCAACCTGAATATTCTTCTAATTCGGGGATAAGTGGTGTATTTAATTTTTTAGAAGTAGCCAATCCAAAGCATGTTGTTTGGGAAATAGTAGAATTTAGAAACAACATGTGATTCGGGATGAGACATGCACAGTGCAAAGCCTCAGTACCCTGTACCTGCCAAACTTTGGTACCCCAAACCGATTTAAGGTCAATTATTCCCTTCCAGAACTCGTAGCCATCTAAAGCCAGTTTGTCTAGAAAGGACTTCGAATACAGCAACTTTGTATCAGTAAGTCTAACTTTGGACATGGACTTTTCTGTCATCCTGAAATAAAATGACTCTGGATTTGATTGATTGAAATCTGTAAAATAACTGTATTTTTTCAGAAATGTACTGGAGCTTCCAATTATGGGAGCTGGGCAGTGTTCCCATTGCGTGTAATTCACAGCAATCCTCCTGGAATTCGTCTTATGGAGAAAATGATTACCATAATGTTGGAAACAAAACAAATCACCATAATTAATAGAATCTAAATATAAGTCTTCAGCATCAAAAGCCGCATAGTATTTTAAATCAGAGAATAATGCTTCTACGGCCTGAATATCCCAATCATCAGAACGTATATTTTGTTTAATCACATCTCCCATGTTTACTCTAAGCACATTCGGAACATTAATCACTTCAGTGGGCCCATGTATTTGAAACCTAACCGCATCCCACACAATCCCATCAAGGACAGGCCAAGCTGTAATGTTGACTGTATTCAAGTTTCGTTTCAGTCTGTGTGCTGAATGTGAAGAGGAAAGAGGGGCCAATGTTCCATTAAGGTACCAAATTCCTGTTCTTTCTTTAACGTAGTGACCATCAATCAGGCGGAAAAAATAAAACACAAAACCAATTGACATAAAAAGGTAAAATGAAAATAGTATCAACCAAATGTATGTCCAAGGGGGAATTAAAAAATGTTTTTTAAACAACGTGGCATATTTCGCAATAGTTGAGGGTTTCTTTGAAAGTTCCGAAACAGAGTCAAAAGAGAATCTGGACTGGTCGGCCAAACGAGTCTGCAAATCAGGCATCGATAAATCAGCAGGATAGGTGTAGTTCAGCTCATCAATGTTAGTAACAGGAATAGTATTTAATAAAGGACTGGATATGGCAGGCATCTCGAGGGACACCTCCTGTTCTGCACCAGATGTAATAGCCAGCACAGAGTGCCTCACCATGGAAGGACAGGATACAGCCGGTGTCATGCTATGAAGAATCGGCCACCCTGTGTGTCTTGACATTGTCAATAGAAATAAATCTGTTTTCCTTACGACCTGGAAGTGGTGGTAAAATTACTGTTCTTGTGCCCTTCACTCGAAGAACTCGAACCGGTGCACGATATGAGGGACCAAACTCTTTCTTGTTATCGATCTTCTCTCGAACCAGTTCTCCAACTTGGGGTAGCCAGCCAACTACCGGGATCTGCAACGCATCATCCGATGTGGAGGGCAAATGTTCCTTTGCTAGACTGTCTCTGGTCTTTTGTAGATCCTGTAAAACATTGCAATGTTCATCTACGTCAAAGGCCGAGGCCTGGGCCTTGCAGTCTAAACCATCGAGGTCAGGGACGTACATCTGGATACCAAAGAGCATTTCGTACGGGGTCCGCCCACCCAGAGACCTTCTAGGCAGATTATTAAGCGCACGCTGCACGCCATTGAGGTGGGCTAACCAGTTTCTGCCAGTGCCTATAACCCGGGCTGTCAAAGATTGCTTTAAGTCACGGTTCATTCGTTCCACTACACTGTTACCCTCGGGTCTGAACGGACTTGAAAACTTGACTTGGACCCCCAACGAAACCATAGCATCCTTATACGCCTTAGAGGCGAAAGCCGGACCCTGATCCGAATGGAAGGTACCACAGGCAAAAATCCCTATAAAGACTCGCAAATCCTTGATGACAGTCCGTGAATCAGCGCTCCGATGTGGCCATACCCACACAAAGCGTGTGCATGAATCAACTGCTACCAAGATGTACTTGTATGCAGTATCAGAAGAAAATGGACCGCAGTGATCCAAATAAACGCATCCAAGCGGTTTATTAGAGATGTACAACTGTGTCTGAGGCGGACGCGCAGCAGTCGAAGGTTTAATCTGCTGGCAAATGTCACATTGAAGGACATAATCGCGCGTCTGTTTGTACAGTCCCCGCCACCAGAAACTCTGTTGTAGCTGAGTTACAGTTGCTGAGACGCCCGCATGCGCAGACGCCACACCTTCATGAGCCACTGTAATCAAAGCAGCCCTGCGATCCGAGTTGGGAACTAGCCGTTCGCCAACATCAGGAATTTTCACATAAGGAACCTTATCGGGACTTAAGTGGTATGTGTACTTAGAAGGGAACCCCGCAGGATATTTACCTCCCTTCTCGGTCGCAGCAACAGCTGCCAAGATGTCATCATCTATTCTGCTTTTGGACCTCGTGACTGCTGCAACTAAGTATTTTGATACCGCTGACTTCGCCGCTTCATCAGCAAGCGAATTACCAACAGAGTGGACCCCCACGCGCTGATGGCCGAGAGTATGAATCACAAACACGAGTGGCAACTTCTCCTTAAGTTCCGCCACTCGGACCCAGATCATTTTATGTTTTATTGTGCTACCCTTGGAATCACGAAACTCATTCTGAATCCAAAAGAACAAGTTTTCATTGTAAGACTGGACACAGTAGTAAGAGTCACTTACTATCAAAGTCGTCACACTAGGATCTGCGTACTCCAATGCAAGCATTAGAGCACGAAGCTCAGCTAATTGTGCGGTGCAGTCCCCAAGCGTCTGCGTGTGCACGACATTGGACTTGAACTCATCGTTCACCATGGCACTGACCACATGCGCAACCTGCGCCGAACCATCAGTGTAAATGATGCAATGGAAATCCTCCAACGGCCGCATTGCTAAAGGAGCAGGATGAACAAATTAATACTGTAAATACTCCTGCGACCGTAAAGTGGAGTCAAAAATAAACGTGACATCCTGGGATGTCAAGGATGCAGCCCACTGAATCCACCGAGGGTGCAAAGCTTTGGAATTAGGTACACTGGCTTTCATAACTGCCTCCAAGGCAGGACACTGGGTAACAACCAACATGCGTTTTCCTTGTGACAGGGCACGTTACTCAAGAATCGCCATCTGCACAGCCGTTAAAACTTTCTCCACAGTGGAAAAACGCAATTCAGCCGAAGTGTACAAGTGTGACTTGTAAGCAATAGGTACTGTATCTCCTTCATTAAAAGTCAGGTACGTGAAACCCACCGCCCCAGGGATAATTCTTATCACCAGGTTGGTCTGGTTATCACAAGTCTGTAAGTATTCAGAAGCGAGCAAATCAGCCTGCAAAGACTGCAGAATGGCTGAATGCTCAGGCAGCCAGCATGATTTGGAAAAAGATGGTTGTATCAAAGCATACAAAGGCTTGATACGCTGGGCATATTCCGGAATGTAAGTTCTCCCGAAATTCAAGAAGCCCAGTAGAGATTGTAATTTTTTCAGTGTTGTCGGAGAGCGCAACTGTGCGCATTTCTCCAGGAAGTGAGGTGCTAACCCCTTTCCCTCGTTGTTAAGCTCGTAGCCCAGAAACAACACTGTGTACTCTGCAATGTGCGACTTTGCAAAGTTAAACTTGTAACCCCTATGTCTGCAAAGTTACAAATTATGCTATTTACTCGACACAGATGCTCCCAAAGATCGTCGTCTGTGAGATAAATGTCATCCACATACGAACAAGCAACTGGGTCGATGCCCTCCAGAAGAGAGACAATGCGGGCGGAGAATACTCCAGGACTATTCTTATAGCCCATTGGGAGACGCCGAAACATTTTTTGCACACCGCCGCATGTAAAGCTGGTCCATTGGGAACTTAGACCGTCTAATCTATGGGCATAAAAACCATTGGAAATGTCAAGCGTGGTTTTGAACCGTTTACGCTCAAGACTATTCACTAACGCAGAGCCATGAGTATTCTGTACTGCGCAGTTACGGCAATGCGAGTTCAAATGCCTATAATCGAAAACCAAACGATATGAGCCGTCCGGCTTGTTTACAGTAAAAAGGGGGTTATTCATCGGTGACACACACGTTTCAATTACACTTTGATATTCCAATTGTTCAAGGATAGCCGCGACTGAAGCTTTGGCTTCACGCCGTAAGGGATATTGAGGTTGAGGCTGCGGCTGAGACCGTAAAGGAATCTCGTGGCTCGGAGACAATTTATCCCAGCCACACTGATTGCGGTACACAGCCGGCGCAAGTGCCAGAGCCCACTCTTCTGCAAAATGCAGCGCTTCCACTCTCGATACAGTGTGCGCGAAACTGGGGAGGATCACCTCCTCCCCTCGCGGAGCTGCGAGAACAAAAAGTGGGGGCCAGTCAGCCTCCGAAAGCAAAATGTCATACGCAGACGAAAGATTTTCCCAAAATACCCCTTTTACAGTTCGCTGCATGTCACCTTCGATTAACAGGACAATTTCAAAAAGACGTTCAGGGGGAGCAACATGCGTATCAGCAGTTTCAATTACAACATAAGTGTCAGTCGCTGTCACCTTCAACAGTGGACGAAGGGCCTCTCTCACTATGGTAATCTCTGCCGCGCTGTCCAGCAAGGTCAGAGCCCACGTCAGATTCCGAAGCCGCGTTCTCACTATCTGGGGCATATCGATGCGCTGTCAGGGCGGCGACTTTCTTCGTGGCAAACTGTGGTCTCTTGGGCGTAGCGCCTTCCTGCTGCTCTCCACCGTTACGCGGGCGGGGCTGACCACGTCCTTGCTGGCCACCCCGTCCCCTGCCGCCCCCTCCACCACCGGTTGACGGAGCCGATGAGTCCTGAAAGGAACGAGGAGAGCGTTGGTCAGAAGCCTGAAACCTTTCAGGTGATTTAATCATCGCGCGGTCGCGCAAATCATAAACATGATCCGACTGCGCAGGCAACGGAGACGCAGAAGCAGAAACCTGTGTTTGTTGTTGTTGTTGCTTACCCTGATTCTGCTTTTTAGGCCAATTTTGTTTCTTGGACTGCGGTTGACCACTAGTATCCGAAGACTGACCCTGGGGCTGCTTTTTCTCTTTATCAGGAAAAGCCTTAAGCCCCTTCGCATTGCGGCCAACCGTTTTATAAGCAGCCACAATAATCCTTGCCAACCGACGGGGTCTCTCGGCCTCGGGAACTAACGCCAAAGCGTTAGCAACCTGAAAGTTCACTGCATCCCCCTCAACATTTGCAAGGATCAGATCGCAAACTACATCAAAGGTGCCACACAGGCGCATACCCAATTCAACCGCCGACTCCGGTCCGTGTTCGTCCTGAACACGTTTAAGGACCGCACCCAGATTGGTCACAGACGGGGTGCCATAGCACCTCGAATAGACCGCTGCAAAAGTCTTACCCCAGGTCTCACAGTCAACAAGTTCAGGTGCCAAATCTTTCGGTAAACTTAGTGTAAGAATCCTGTGTTTATCACCAGGACTCGTGTTGGGAAACACAGCTTCCAGCTGGCCGAATTTCTCAGCAAGCCAGAACGGAAAATCATCCTTGTCCTGGGGCTTTTTGCCCATCACGGAATTCACCATGACAGGATTGATTTTCAAACCAGCCTGTTCTGCACGAAGCTGCGCACCCCTAGGGGCTACGTCCTGAACATTACGGCTAGTGTAATGAACAAGCGCTCTAATCACTGCCACTGCGACTTCATGAAGCCGCCGCAGATCAGCCACGTTACAAGTGGCGCGATTAGGGTGAGGAGTGAATCCAGCCAAAGCGGGCCAAGGTGTGCCCGGAATGGACAAAGGACCTAACCTCGGAGCGGTTAAAGCGTGTGGTAGGGCGCCACCAAACCAAACTCCATGCTGCCAAGCATCAATAGGAACCTCCAGTGCCCTGTACGGAGCATACGCAACCGGTACAGCTGAAGCAGTGTATGAATGGAACACTCCAGAATTAGCGTCCACCGCCGGAAACGTCACCCACGAATAAAACAGTTCGTACGGGTAAGCATGTTCCGCACTCACCACCAGAACCACAGCCAAGCCGTCCACAGGGACATTATAAGCCCGTAAATGGTCACGCACCGCAATGCGACTATGCTGCGGGATGTCCACGGCTTGTGCCATGTCAGCACAGGAAAGTGAAAAAACAAAGATAACTTTGTAGCACAACTGGGTAGTAATTCAAGGAAACCGTTTTTAGATAGATTCAAGCTTGAAAAAGACCTATTTCAAAAATAGGTAGGTTTTTCCGACACTGCCGTTTTCCGGAAACGGGAATGAAGGGGTTAAGGTTTGAATGATATACTACTCGAGTGTCATGATATGAGGCCAACAACGTATGGGCGCCATGTAGCAGGGTTTCCGTTCTCCCACAGAACTGTGCACAGAGATCTAGAACCTGGGTGAGTTAGGGTGACCCAAAACTCACCTTAGTTTCAGAAATCCCCTTACCAAGCTAGCTACAGTGTCTCATTGGTAGTAATAACTTCCCAATGACTTAGACAATCCAGAACATGAACTTAGGGTACCTCAGGTATCGTGGAACACATGAACACTCTTTCGTTATATAATCATTACAAACCGAAACTGGGAGGCATAGAACACACGTGCACGTTTGAAATGTTTATTTTTCAATGCACAGTTCTCAAACGCAGTATCTTATATAATATCAACATACATATTATAAAAATCAGAGTTAGCAGCATGGTCACTAGTCCATAGTAAGCGAACGGTGATAGCATATTATAATGCAAAATCTATAGAAATCTGTATCACCTATATTTCGCGCACCCTAATTAGCATATTATATTATATCTAAGAAGGTCTCATTTGGGTTTTTAGCAGGGCGGGCCCATACCTCTAATGGTCAGTAGGAGCAGATCACATCAACAGCTACCAGCTCTCTGCATGCGAAGCATCAAGTGTGTTGATTCATTCCCTGTAACTCTATCTTAAACCCGAGTAGAGCCCAATGTTGGCAGCAGCATTATTTGTGTTATGTCTAATGTGGTGCGAGGATCAGGCCTTCAGCAACCTTGTGTTAGATTATTCTTAGAGGGTGCAGTTCTCAGTGTGCAGACATTTGTACCAAGTGTACCAAGGACGACTGATATCAGAGCAATAACATATTATTCTCAAATAAATCACATCTTTCGTCTAGGTTGAAAGCTACAATAACAATTCGGTGTTGTGTGCAAACTGAAGCCGAAGGAAAATATGGTGTTTAAACATTTAATAAACTCATGCTAACTTAACACAATATATAGAAACGCAGTAACCATATGACAAATCTTTTTATCGCCCCTCTTATCAGCAGCCTTTCCAGCCGCCACTGGCCGGAAGCCCCCTCAAATAATAAAAACAGTCCTTGTCAAGGGTAACCACAAAAGGTGCTAAATAAACCTGTGCTTAACTCTTTGGTAGCTAGGCACAAAAGCAGTCAGGCTTATTTTAGAGGCAATGTGTAAAGCATTTATGCAGCACTCAAACAGTAATAAAGTGAAAACAGCACAGAAGAAATACCCAAAACCAATTTAGCAAAATCGAGTTAATTTTAATAAATAAAATGACTCCAAACCAACAAAAATCTATTCAGTAGAATTGGAATTATTGATTCTTGAAGTTGCCAGTGAAAATAACACCAAAAAGTGACAATTGTGGTTATCTGGTTGCGGTACACCGGGTCAAAGTCACAATTTCAGGTTGACTTTGATGGGGCACAAATTGGATATAAGCACAGGTTTGTCACACTGAATATTTTACCTTCGCTGAATCCAAGTCCCCATGGGGAACTGCACCGGAGCTTGGCATTGAAAGTCGATGCGAGGAGACAATTGTTGGCGCAAGGAGCAGGTCGGGTATCGCTGTTCAGCGCGAAGAATCAGTCATTGATAGAGCTTTGCGGTGGCCGGTGACTCTGAATGCGGCCATTGGCGCTGGTTCTCGGAGTGGACAAGAAGAGAAAGTCATCACTGCAGATTTATGTTGTTGTGAATAGTTGGTGGGCAACACAAGTAGTCCACGGTTGAAACCACCCCAGAAAGGTCTGGATCATCACCTGGTTCTGATGCCAACCAAGGGTCCAGGACCTGGAGGGGCATCTTTGGGGATTAGGATTCACTCCAGCAGAGGCCAGCAGCAGGGCTCAGGCAGGTCCAGTTGGTGTTGATCAGCTAGGCAGTTGCAGGGAGGCCTCTGGTAGCTTGCTGTGTCCCTTTAGCGCAAACAGGTGGTCAGGCAACTGACTCTTGGAGTCGCTTCATGGGAGCCTGAGTTCAAGGCAAGCAGGTTCCATTTTCCTTCCTCAGACAGCAGGGCAGTCCTTCTGAATCTTCCTCAGGTCCAGCAGTGTTCTGAAGAGAGGTTCTGATTGTGCCGCTTTTATCCCCAGTGCTAGTCTGTGGGTGAGCAATGCCCTCTTTGCTGGGGTTGCCGCCAAACTGTCTAGAGTAACAAAGGTCAGGCAGGCCTAAGTGTGAGTGTGTGACAGGGCAGGCAGCCCTTAGACGTCAGGAAGAGGGAGGACAAGCCCTGAGGCTTTTACAGAATGAGAGAAGTGTAAGGCCTCATAAGTGTGTGGTTCGCATATTTTTTTTTATTTTTTTAAGGCTTTATTGACATTTGTGCAGTTTACACAGCATTTGCCTACAACCCGGAGGCCGGCTGCTATTTTGTCCCGTAATGTCATTTAACAATTGAGTTTCATTCCTGCGAAAAAGATACAGTAAGAGTAGCAGTTCAATGACATTTAGCAGTAATACGGCAGCCTGTGTTAAAAGTTTAAGTGGCGCCTTACTTTTTGTTTTTATAAACTTAAATTAACTTGTGACTCGATAGATCAATTGAGCAGTTCACAACCTTGCATTCCACTTTTGACTTATGAGAAATCTTAGTTCGGTACTTCTGCACAGTTCATTGCTCTCAGCTCCCCCTGTTGAATAAAACTCCCGTCATCCCTCCTATTCCCGTCTCCTCCCAACCAGTACTCCAGCACACAAATCCTAGTCTACATCATCCTCTTCCTCTGAATCGTCCGAGTCCTCCTCTGACAGTGGTTCACATATATCCCCCCGATAACTATTCCACGGAAGCCATACCTTGTTCCATTTCCGAGGATTAGCCCTCTGTTTATACACCGCCCTCTCTATTACCATGAGCATATCTATATTCCTACACCATTGTGCTCGGGTCGGGACCTCTATCGCTCCCCATTTCTGCGCTATATCACGCTTGGCCACCATGAAACCTATAACAGCCCATTGTTGTCCCTGGCGTGTCAGATCATTAGGCCCCCATATATTTAGCAGGCACATGCGTGGATCAGGTACGATCGACACCTCCAGTACTTGTGAAATCGTGCGCAGTACCTGCCTCCAGTAGTATACAATTAGTGGACAGTCCCACAGTGTGTGTAATAGTGTCCCTTCCTTACCACATCCTCTGAGGCAATATGGGTGATCCGCCCTATGCATTTTGTGCAATGTGGTCCTTGTATAATGCACCCGATGTAGTATTTTAAATTGCACAAGTCTAAAGCGCGCTGAGATGCCAGCTTCCTTTGGAGAGGCCATTGCCTCATTCCACTCCGTCTCATCCATCCCCGCTATCTCACCTTCCCATTTTTCCTTCAAATTTAGCAAGGGGTCTGGCAGATTATTCAATAATTTCCGATACGTAAGGGAGGTGGCGCTTGTCTGCATGTAATCTGTCAACAGACGATCTTCTAGCGGGGATGACTCTGGGACATCCGTACCCGCTTCAATCGCTGCTAACAGTGCGTGTCTTATTTGGATGTAACGGTAAGTTTCATTGGGTCCCAGGCCGTACTGCTGCTGCAGCTGGTCAAAGGGAATCACTCCATCTCTGGTCCACAGGTCTCCTACCGTGGAGATGCCTATGTTGTCCCACTGTGTGAAACCTTTACTGTGTCATAACTGTCCCAAGGCCTTGGAGTCCCATAGCGGTGTAAGTCTGGTTATAACCCCCCCCCATTTCAGTGTTGCCTGCGCTTTGTGCCATATCGCCACCGTGTGCCTAGTAGGTCCCATGAGTTTCGCTAGAAGTCCCTTGTTGTATAACGGGGCCAAGAGAGTGTGCGTACCCAGTTGTGCTCTGTCTGCTAGGTAGGCAGGGTCGTCCTGCGGCGCATGGAGCCACTGGTTGACAATCTTAAGATGAGCCGCCCAATAATATAGTTGTAGATTAGGCAGGGCTATCCCACCACTGTACCAGTCTCTGACCAGTTTCTTGTATGCCACTTGAGCCGGTCGGTCCCCCCACAGTAGCCCCGCGACCACTGAGGTCACTTTACGAAAATATGAAGGTGGCACTAGTACTGGTGTATTTTCCAATATATATATGAAACGAGGCAGTGCCTTCATCTTAAATAAGGCCGCCCTTCCCAGTAACGTCAGTGGAAGTGACTTCCAGTGTCTTGCGTCCGCCTGAAGCCGCGTGAGCAGAGGCATCAAATTCAGGTCGTAGAAGGCTTTACTATCTCGAGTGATGACTATCCCCAAGTATTTGAATGTGTCATGCGTCACCATCAACGGGCAATCGGCTGGTAGATTTGGGGTGGGGCAACTAGGCACATACACTACCGATTTCGTCCAGTTGATCTTGTAGCCAGAGGTGTGTCCATGTCGATCACACAGCGCCAGCAACATCGGGATTCCCCTCTCTGGATCCAACATGTAGATTAGCATGTCGTCTGCGTACAATGAGACCCTGTCTTCCCAAGTGTCCCCCCACGGTATCCCCCTCAGCATCTGGGATGTTCGAAGGACCGCTGCTAACGGTTCCAGGACCAAAGCAAACAATAAGGGCGAGAGCGGGCATCCCTGCCGTGTCCCTCTTGCCAAGGAGATATCCCGAGAGATATGTCCATTCGCCGCCACATGTGCCACCGGGTCAGTGTAAAGCAATCTAATTCAGGAAATAAATCTGGGGCCGAAGCCCATATGTTCCAAAACTGCAAAAAGGTAGTTCCATTTTACCATGTCAAATGCCATTTGGGCAACTAGTGACAGGATAGCTGTCGGTTCCGTCAGCAGTTGGGCCCGCGCCAGCACCCCGTGGAGCCTGCGGAGATTAAGTGCTGTGCTCCGATGCGGCATGAATCCCGACTGATCCGGATGGATCAGTTGTGCGAGATGGGGTAGCAATCTACTAGCCAGTAGTTTCGCCAATATTTTGGCCTCCGCGTTGAGGAGGGAAATAGGACGATAGGACGAGCACTCAAGCGGCGGTTTGCCTGGTTTCGGGATTGCCACAATGGTTGCAACCCGCTGGTCCAGGGGCAGAATCCCCCTTTTCAAGCTATCGTTATACATGTTTAACAACGGTGTGCACACCTCCTCAGATACGGTCTTAAACCATTCTACTGAGATCCCATTGGGGCCTACGGCTTTACCCGAGTTTAGTGCATTAATCGCCAGGCGAATCTCATCAGTTGACAGGTCTGCGTCAAGGTCTCCCTTTGCCTCTAGTGACAGGATCTGCGTCGGTACCCCGTGGAGCGCCATCGCCGCCTCCTCATGTGCTATGGCCACCTCAGGGGTATATACTTTGTGAAAGTGGTCTGCCAGGGTTTCAATTATCACTGATGGGCGTGTATCCACCTCCCCGCTCGATCCTTTCAATTGCAGTATATGTTTGGTACCACCCTTCTTTGTGTCTAGCCATGCCAGGAGTCTACTCGCCTTATCCCCAATATCATAGACTCTATGTGTTGTCGCTGCAATGTTCTCGACCGTCTTCCTACGAAGATGGTCATTGTGAAGTCGCTGACAAAGCTGTAATGTGTGCAGTGTACTCGTGGTTGGGTCTGACATGTGCGCCAAGTTCGCCTGCTCAAGTTCCAGTTCCAGTTTAGCTAGTTCCTCCCTTTGGTTGCGTTTATGCCACGTGATTGATGCTATTGCCCGCCCTCTTAGGACCGTCTTGTATGCCTCCCACAGGATTGACGATGAAGTCACCGAGGCCGTGTTCTCAGCAAAGTAGTATCGGGTAGCCTTTTTTAAGTCTTTACGTATGGTTGGTATCTTGAGGTAATCAGGGAAGATCGGGTATATTCGCTTTCTTGCTATGTCTGGACAGGATAGTGTTAGTGTCAGTGGCGAGTGGTCTGAGATGCCCCTGGGTTTAATTTGCACGTCATTCACGGTGAGGAGCCCATTCCCCAAAGCAAGAAAGTAATCAATACGGGACAGACTGTCATGTACAGCTGAATAATAGGTGTACTGTCTGTCCTCAGGATGCAACTGTCTCCAAGGTCCACTAGACCCTGTGCCACTAGGAATTCACTAAAGCGGGAGGGACCCGGGTGGGCGTACGAAATGGAAATCTATTGTGCGCGTTATGCACCACCGCATTAAAATCTCCTCCTATGAGAAGATCTCCTTCTGGGAGGTCCAGTAGGAATTTCCCTAAGTCAGGAAGCGCGACTGTGTGGAGTGCTGGCTGGATATATACTGATACTAGTGTCAACGGCTTCCCCTCCCATTGTCCATGTGCCGCAGCAAAACGGCCCTGGTCGCTGTTTTAGTGGATTGTAATATGAACCTGGATGACTTTTTTATTAGTATGCCCGTGCCCCGTGACCCTGAGGTGAATTCTGAGTGTGCAATCATTTGGTACCCTCGCCTATCTAATGCTGCTAGCCGCACCCACCAAATGTGTTTCTTGCAGTAGAGCCACTGAGGGACTCAGCCGCACCCACCAAATGTGTTTCTTGCAGTAGAGCCACTGAGGGACTCCGCCTCCGGATGTCTTGCAAAACCAATCCACGCTTGATCTTGTCACCCAATCCCCGCACATTCCAGGACAGCAGCTGCAATGGTGGCACGGGCCCCCGCTCCGGTCCCCCGCCCACTAGATCACTCCGTGTATCGTGTGCCATTGTCTGTCTGCAGCGGTAGGTCCTTGTGTACCCTTAGCTTACCCTGTCGTGTCAGTCATGGAACTGTCCCTATACCTTTGTGTGTGTGCCCTAGTAGATCCTTTCGAGTCAAACAGTATGAACAGTTTGTTAACATTGTGAACAGACCCCTCCCCAACTCCCCCTTTCCCTGCCCCCCAGCTATACGGACATGAAACCGCCCGCCACCCCAACTAAGCTGAGTGCTCAACCCGTTCCCCACACAAATGATACTTGCTCGATGGGGCGAAGGACTCTCCGGAGATGGCAGCCCCTCTCACTCTCTCCAGGTGTCCCAGCCCGGTATCCAGTTGCGGCCCATCTGGCCCACCGCTGAGTTCTCAGGATGTCCGTAATCACCGGTAGTTACTGGTCCTCATTAACCCCTTCGTCTGCGCTGTTTCTCACTTGAGATTGGTCTTCTGACTCATGTTGAGAATCTTGTGAGCTTCGAAGCCCTCCTGTTTTTAGAGTCTTGTTTGGTCTGTTCGAACGGCGCGGATGAGTGGCCGGCCGCCAGCCGTCCAGCCAATCTCTGGCTATTTCAGGATTATCGAAAAACCAGGTCCTGTTGTCCGCCACCACACGCAGCCTGGCCGGTAACAGCATTGAGTATGGAATCTCACGCTGTCTTAGTTCTTTTTTCACGTCCAGGAACGTCTTTCTACGGTGGGCCACCTCCGCCGTATAGTCCGGAAAAAAGGCCAGTGTTGAGTTTTGAATTTTGACCGGTGGTGAGACTCGTGCTGCTTGCAAGATGGCATCCCTGTCCCGGAAATTGAACAATCTGGCCAGAATCAGGCGTGGGGCCGCACCCGGCTTTGGTTGTCCCCCTGGGACCCGGTGCGCCCTTTCAACGGAAAAGAAAGCGGACAGGCCCTTAGGTTGGAGTTCTTTCTTTATTAACTCTTCCACGTAGAGGTCCATCGCTCTGGTACCTTCAGATTCTGGAACCCCTAGGATCCGGACGTTGTTCCGTCTGGAGCGCCCTTCCTGGTCGTCCAGCCTTTCGCGCAGCATCCTGTTCTCCGCTGTTATCTTCTCCACCGCTGATTGTAATTCCGAGACATCCTCGACCAGAGACTTTGTTACCACCTCCACGGAGCTCACCCTCTCCGACATTTTGTGAAAGTCCGCCCTTATAAGGGTAATTTCGGTGGATATCGTGCCTATCGTTGCTTGTACCTGAGTCGGGGCTCTCATGACGTCATCTAGCGTAGCTTTCTTCCCGCCCATGCCTTCTGCCGCCTTGCCCGTTGACGTTTTCCCATCCATCGGAGAGGACATGGTCTTATCACAGGCAAATTTATCGATTCTGGTCTGCGTAGTGCCGCCCTTTCCGCCTTTACCAGCCATGGTGATCAGCACTGTTACACAGTAGCGTTGGTCGCTGCGCAGAGGCGTACCCGAGCACACAGAGACCAGTTTAATAGATATGGATCAACGTGCACACACTGCAATATTGCCACGCCGCACCGCCTGCCCACCTGGTTAGGATAGCTGTCACCCTGGTTCCAGTTTGGAGTATCCCAGCAGCGGATGAGAGGCGCTAGATGCGGAAGCTAGCGTTGATAGGCTCTTGCCCCGCGATCTAGTGTCAGATTAGGCCTTGGTTGGTGAGCGATGTCACTCCGTGAGGTTGTTGAAAGTATGAGCTGGCAGGCTGCACTGTGCGTCGCTCAGTTTGAAGTCTGTAGCGCCTCTATCCAAGGTGCTGATGTCTCGTGCCCCCAGTCTCGCACCTGATGCTTAGCGTGCGGCCCAGTGGGGAGCCTCTTCACTCCTCGCAGGTGTACAGCAGCAACTCTTAAAGGGAAATACCAGGTTTGATAGATGGGCCCATTACGTCGCGCTCACAGCGCTTGCGGTGCGCATTGCTGGCTGTAGCTGTCCTGTCCCTCCCCCTGACTCCGGCCGGGATATCACTCCCTTCAGTTGCTGTGTGCAGCGCCCCTGGTACACACCGGTGCCCCCGCCGTCCAGTGTCCACCGTCAGCTACCTTGAGACATGGGGCGAGTTGTACTGCTCCAAGATGGTGGCACCTTCCAATCGCCGCCGCTGTTCCTGTCGGATTCAGCCCGCTTCACAGTCTGCAGTGCCGCTCTTGCCACAACCGCTGCAGTCCCGTGGCAGTCGCCGGTGATCCGCTGCTTTCCCCTATGCAGCGCTGCCAGTAGTTGAGTGCTGGTGCCTGATCACTCGCGGACGGGCGCTTCCGGTAGAACGTGCCCAGGTCCGCTGCATTTCCGGCCGGGTCAGTCAGCAAGGAGAGCCCCTGGTCCGTATCTCCTTCCTAGGCCACGGCTGTCGTTGGTGATATCTTTGTCCCACGATGTCCGATTTCACTCAGCGGCAGCGCGTCATGCAGCGCCCGGTCCCGGGCGTCAGGTCACCCCTGCAGAGGTCTCTTAGTTGGCGGATAAGTGCACGGATTGTTTGAGAGGCTGCTCTACCCACGGAGCTCGCCTTTTTAGGCAGCCGCCATTCTCAGCCGCTAGCTACGCCCCCGTGGTTCGCATATTTGATGTGGAACTGGAGTTGATGGCCGATTCCAGATCACCTTGGACTATCAATATGAAAGAATATTGTTTGTAGAGGTTTGGTGATAAGGTGTGTTTAGACTCTCTCAAGGCGTTTAATATCATTGCTCAGAGTTTTGTAAGAGTCAAGAATAAATATTGTGGGGTATGAGTTGGCGGATGTTGAATTCAAGGGCACTTCTGCTCAGGTTTAGTTTTATGTGGCCACACAAGGTGTCAATGTGTTGGGATGGAAGGACCAGTGGTAGTTGGGTATCGTCCTCAACCCGAGAAGTATTGAACCTGTTTTTGTGGTGGGGGATGTGATGGGCATGGACGGGGTGGTCCAACAGTTCCCCAAGGTTTTGGTGAGTAGCTGGGGAAGTTATAAGGGTTTTGTCATAAAATCAAGGTGAATGTAAATGCTATGCCCATGATGCAGAGGTTGAGAGGGGTTCAGGTGACTATCAGCGAAGAACTGAGAAACATGTTGGAAGAAATGGTTAAGAACAGAATAATTAGAGGTGGAATCTTCTGAATGGGTATCCCCGATTGTTTTGACTTATTAAGCTGACAAAAGTCTTAGGTTGTGTGTGGACTTGAGGGGTCCTTATGCCAACCTGGTTGTGGACTGTCATCCGCTGCCATATATCAAGGAGGTTATGTGTATGCTAGAAGGAGCAAAGTGTTTTTTACATTAGATCTTCATTCTGCAAACCACCAGATTGAGCTAACAGAGGAGTCAAGGCAGTTTACTGCATTTATTACTCCACAATGCCTTTTCCAATATTTCAGAATGCCGTTTGGCCTGGCGTCAGCACCATCAGTTTTTTCAAAGAGCAATGTTCTGTATTTTCAGAGATTTAAACAAGTTCGTAAAATGTTTCCAGGACAATATTGCTATTTTGTCTAGAAATGAAAAGGATCAAATGGAGCATGTGGGGGAGGTTTGCAGAAGTGTCATGGTCTGATGCTTAAAGAGGAGAAGTGCAAGTTCTTTTGCGAGTCTGTTGAGTATCTTGGACACACGCTATCTGGTGTTGGTGTGATTCCTAAGAAATCTTTGGTTGATGTCATTGTAAATGCTCCTGCCCCTAACAACAAAGAGAAGTTGCTACCTTTTGCAGGGTTGTGTGAGTATTGCAGTAAGTTTATACAGTCGTTTGAAGCTAAAAAGGAACCTCTCGGAGAGCTAACGAGGCACAGAGCTGATTTGATTTGGGCAGAAAGGCAACAGACCGATTTCCAACTTATCAAAGAAGAAATTGCACATGCACCAACACTAAAACATTTTTGCCTTAACAAAGTCTGCATTGTTACAGAAGATCCCAGTTTAGATGGTATTGGAGGAGTTTTGGGTCAAAGGAGTGGTAAGGAGGAATGGTGTGTGGCATTTGCTTCCAGAACGCTATGAAACAGAGAGAAGGTATGCTATCATTTAAAAAGTACTGCTAGCTTATTGTGGGTCGTGGAACACTTTTGGAACTATGTGTGGGGTAGGAGGTTCATTCTTAGGACTGACTATAAGCCTCTGGTGGGGATTTTGTCACCAGGAGGAGGATGGAATACCACTGCACACATAGCAAGATTTACTTCGAGGTTGAAGGAATACAACTTCAGTTTTGAGTATGTGCCTGGAAAGTGCAATGTTACGGCCATTGTCTTTCTAGATTGCAATTCATGTCTTGATGGAAGGAGCGAAGCATAATGAAATGGAAATGGTTGCACCAGTTAGTGATTTTGTGAATGTGGAATTCAAGTGTTTGTCAGAGGAGGCATTGGAAGAGGGACTAGTGGTGATGTTGTGTGACAGTTTATCAAGAAATATCTGGTGGAAGGTTGGCCCAAGGAGAAAGGTTTGTGTTCAGAGTTGCAGCACTTCTTTAAAGTTGTGGGTGAGTTGGAAATGAAGGGTGATTTAATCTTTAAAGGAGGAAAGTGTGTTCCTCTGGGTGCCATGCAAGGGGAAATTGTGGAATTGGCACATGAGAGACACCAGGGAAAGTAATCAATGAAGAGTCTTAGCAGGGCTAATGTTTGGTGGCCAGGTATGGATGTTATGGTTGACAAAATGATGAGGGAGTGGATTGTGTGTGTGAACAGTGATAGAATGCTAAAGATATACCCTGCTCCTCTCAAGCCTGTGTCCTGTCCTAATTCACCATAGGAAAAAGGGGTGTTTGATATTTCTGGTCTGCTTAACTGGTTGCCCTAGCAATCCAGATTTGCTTTCTTGATGATTGACTATTATTCGAAGTGGCCGGATTTCCGGTTTGTTGCACATGCTGCGTCTTCTGTGGTGACTGAACCTGGAATATCTGAGTGTGAAAAAATCAGTTCAATGTATAAGGAATTCATGGGTAAACAATGCCTGGTATCCGTACCTGGATACCCTGCCTAATCAAGGGCTAAGGGATGAAATCTTAACAGTACGAGTTGGTATTAATCCTTGGCTGATGGAAGAAAAAATAAAAACAGCAATGATACAGACTGATGGAATTTGTAAATGTAGTTTAGGAACAAGAAATTATATTTTGTACTTATTGCTTGATTGCACCTCAGTTTTAGCATTACAGAAACTGTTTTTATTCCCCATATTTTTAAAATATGAGATAAGACTAAGCGCCCAAGCGGTAATCCTACTTACGGAGATGCCATATGTTGATATTGCAATTGCTCTGGGAAAATATATGAAAGCCATAAAATGCTTTATCAGGGAGAAACTGAAGGAGGGGCAGTGATTTTAAATTGTTTTAGTCTTCCGTTTTCCATTAATATAAAAGGTTTAGGTGAAACTATATGAAAAATGTTAAATGTTTATACTGAATTATGGCTGTATGTTGATGCCATTTTTACTAAGTGTTTTATTGGTAACTTATTTGTTAAAGAATGTATATTGCCACCATTATTCTGGGTTCCCATTGTGTTTAAAGACTATGGTCTAAATAAACAGAGTTTCTCTCTCTCTCTCTGTGGTGCCTGAATTCTTTAAAGAAGTCTTTTTCTTGTGAAGTGTGTCCTGATGTACTGGTTACCGATAATGGTGTGCAACGTAAGTCACAGGAGATGGAGGAGTTCCTGTCTGGGTGTGGCATCAGGCAAGTCACCACATCTTTATATGAGCCACAGGAGAATTGTCAGGTTGAACGCTTTGATTGCGTCCTCGAAGACGGGATTGAAGTGGCACTTAGTTTAGGAGGTGAGTGGAAAAGTGAACTGAGGGAAAGGCTGTGGATGTATCGTATTACTCCTCATTCGGTCACTGAAGTAAGTCCTTTCCGGTTACTGAAATGTAAGGATCCTATTTCCATACTATGTCCTTGTTGGATAAAGAAGAAGATGCTAAAGGCTAATTTAGTTGATTTTGGCAGAGTGGCCGAGATGGTAAAGGACACGCAGGAGAAGATGAAAGCCAAGTATGATGAGAAATGGAGAGTCAGAGAACCCAATTTTGTAGTAGGAGATTGGGTGAGGATACTCAAACCTTGTTTTACTGTGAAAGGAGGTTCAAAGTTTGGTTAGTCACTCAGGATGGAAGAGTGTGGAATATGAGGAGAGTTGTCAAGGGCAGAGGTATAAAGGATGCTTGGTAAGGTCTTGGGTATATGTTGTAGGGGTTCTTTATAGCTTCCAGCTTGGTAGGGATCTTATTGCGGGGTTTTGAATATATATAGGTTTGTGTATGTTTCATTTGTTCCTTTTTGTTTGTTTATTTAAAGGGGGAAAATGCATTATATACATAATTTTTTTTCGTGCATGTTTACCTTTAATAAATAGTCATAGTTCCATTGTTGCCAGGGGCGATCTGGAATGCCTCTGTGAACAGTTGTCTTCAGTGGGCCTGCTTGCATGCAGATGCAGTGTACTGTATTGCTTGAATAAATAAGACTTTTGGCACTTTATCTTTTGTTGGAATATTACAGCATGTAAAACGTAAACCCACATGTCTTACTTGTTAAATATCCCACACCCAGCCCTTGGGGTGGCTAGGAACTAACTTCGGGATTACCTATAAGCATTACAAAGGAAGGTTTAGGCCTGGCAAAAGGTTAATTTTGCCAGGTCGAAATGGCATTTTAAAACTGCACTGTAGACTGCAATGTTAGCCCTGAGATTTGCTGTACAGTACTACTTTAGTGGATGCCACAATGAGGGCTGCTGCCCACCAGTAGCAATTCATTTACAGGTGCTGGATACTAAGGAATTACAAGTAAATAAAATGTACCAATCAATTGTAGGCCAATTTGACCATCTATTAAAGGGAGTTCACAAGCACTTTACCACTGATTAGAAGAAGTAAAATGCACAGAGTCTTAAAAGCAAACAAAACAGGTTTAACAAAAGAAGGCAACAATCTCGAGTAACCATGCAGGTTAGGGCCATCTCCAACAGTGAGCAATCTGCAGTGAGAGAGAGATTAGCCACCAGAAAGTGCATTACCAAAGGTTAGTAACTAATTTCTCTGATAGATACTTCAAACAACAGACTCTTCACCTTGCAATTCAATACGAGGGAAATGTCCTCTCCAGGGAGGTCTGAGGAGTAGAGTTGTCTTGCAAAACGTCTGTGGCCCTCAGGGGGATGTTTTTGGGCCAAAGCGTAGCACACTTGATGGGAAAACAATCCATTGGGACAAGGCCCTTTTCTGGACTGCCTTTACTTTCTTCGCACCAGTGAACCTGACAAACACCTAGTCATACACACAGTGTTTCCTAGTCCTATCAATGTAGTAGTGGAGCAGAGGCCTCAAATCCAACCAGTGTAGTCTTTCCTTCGTTGTAGATGGATGCGACAGACGAAAGACCTGGGGCTCGTGGTGTGCTATGCTACAAGGAAAAGGGACACCCCTTTTGAGAGAAAGGACGCACAAATCCTAAGTACAGCTTGTCAGGGAAGAAAGTAGTATATCAGGCTGAACTAATAAAATCTGCAGTTCACTGCCACACCACACACATGTAGTTGCAATGAGAAAAACAGACTTCAAAGTCAAGAGTCCCAGAGTACAACTATGAAGAGCCTTGAAAGAAGTCCATTTAAAGAATGTTAGGATCAAAATTGAGGTCATTCTGCAGCATAATAAAGGGAGCAAGGAAAAGCATTAGAGAAAGCCATTTCAAGAAACTCATCACAACATGGGATTTTCACAATGAGGGCTGATAAAAAAAAATGAAGAAAGGCTGAGAGGGCTGACAAGTAACTATTTATCATGCCCACAGCTATCCTTCATGATCAACATAACACCAGATAATGACTTTTTTGTGAACTAACTTTTATTGCTTTCAAGAGAACCACGTTCCTGGTACAAAAGGAAACACATAGACAATTAAATGCTGATAGATGCTAACAACCTGAAAGCACATGCATCCTCCCAACATCAGATAATGTAGTCTGTAGAGGTAAGTCCCGCTTTTCCTGTCACCAGGTGACAAACTTGTGCCAGAAGCCTGAATAGACAGATTTAGTGGCAGGGTCTCAAGCAGCCAAAATGACAACCACCCCGTTCGACGGTGTATCAAAACCTCTCGATGGTTTCTCTCAGTCTCTTCGCTAGTAGGCGCAGATTATGGATCTTTAAGTGTAGCACCCTGTGTTGCTGCTGAGGCAGCAGCTCCCCTCTAAGAGGAAGTTTGAGTGAGGTATAGATTCTCAATGTCAGCAGTTTGGAGGACCAGACCCTTCGAGCCCAATCCAGGGCCACAAAAATTAGCTATGTTTGGTCCTGCCTGACTTTCTTCTGTGTATACGATGCCAGAGCTTCTAGTGGAAACTAGAGCGCAGAAAGCTGCCAGCCGCAGCCGGTCCATTGGGGCTGAGGGCCACGCCACTCCACCTTTCCCCCTCACGAACAGTGTATGTCAGGCTGAACAAAGGTCAGCCTGACAGACACTGTTTATTAACAGGTCAGGCAGCCAGGAGCTAGACATGTGCTAAATGCGCAGGTTCCTGGCTGCCTGAGCTGAACTTTGTTGAGCTGAGGAAGTCACAGATCCTGTGGGCTTGACGTCCTCAGCTCAGCAAAGGTCCCTTAGTCCCTCCCCTCAGTGACGAAGGGTAGTTCACAGATTGCCTTGCACCACGGCGCCTCAGTTTTAACCCCTGAAGCTCCCAAGGTCGGGTGACACTTCATCACAGAGTGGGGTGGGGTCAGCAGTCTTACTGGCCCCATCCCACTCTATGATGACGTTGGGCCTGCTGCCTTCCCTCATTGGCTGACCTAAGGTCAGCCAATGAGGGAAGGCAGCAGTCCCAAGCCTCCTGGGTCCTCCAAGACAGAGATGGCTGAAGGTTAGTCTGTGTTCTCTATTAAATTAATGTTTGGTGCGTGCATGTATATATGAATGTTTTGTAAAGAGTGTTGTGAATGGATGTGTTTGTGTGGGTGCACGCGTGTGAATGCATGGCTGTGAATGTTATATGTATGTGTGCGTGTTTGTGGCCTGTCCTCCCCCTCCTTCCAAAACCTACCGGCCGCCACTGGAATAGAGTATTTTTGGAGGTAGTAAATGGGTTTGCAAAAGATGTGCCCCCCTGGGCGAAGATATTGTGCGCCCCCTATGAGTGCAGATGGCACTTGTGATGGGCATGATGAGCCTGCTAAGTTCATCCATCTTGACGGTGAGGGATACTGCCACATTATGACCATCTGAAGCATTAGACATTGCCAAATCCTCCAGACTACTAGACTAATAAGTAATCACTCTGCCCTTCTTGTTGTAGTACCACATGGCAGTCGTGTTGTCTGTCTTTAAGGCCACTGGGATGGTTCACAGGTCCTGAAGATTTATATGATGCTGTTGCTCCTCCTGGGTACAGAGACTTTTGAACTCCACTTCATCTATGTGTCCTCCCCAGCTAGTACATGACACAATTGTCACTTCTGTTCGCTCCAGAGGGGGCAGGGAGAACAGTCTGGCACACGTAAAGTTGGCATTTGTCATCCACCATTAAAGGTTTTTTGCTGCCTCATCAGAGACACAGATCTGGTCTGAAAGGCTTCTCCAATGCATCCACATATTCCATTGAAGGGCCTGCATTTGCCAACAGGGTAAGGCACCGTAGGATGTATAATGCTAATAGCTAAAAAAATCTCAGAATCATCTAGGTCATAACAGCGGCTCTTGCCAAACTGTTGGGATCAATGTCTGAATGTCCTTGGCTCACTATGGAGGCAAGAAGACTGTCTGGAATGGCCTAAGTAAATGAATTCTTTGCACGAGTTAGAGATGGGATTTAGGATATTGCTAGAAAACCCTGTGGTAAACAGTAATGACACTGTTGCCTGTAGGAGATCCGAGACTAACTGAGGCGATCCCGCCTTCAGCAGGCAGTCAAGGTATGGTAATACGTCTATCGCCAACCTGCGAAACTGTGCTACAACCACTGACATAAATGTCACGAAACCAAAGAGCTAGAGTATGGCCAAATTGCAGAACAGTGAATTGGAAGTGGCCTGATTCCCTTACAAAATGCAATACCTCACAGTGACGGCTCCTCCGCTAAGGTGGAGGATCATCTCCCCACTGCTTTTTAGCAGTGAAATGAAGGGAAAATAAAATGATAACTTGTGTTATTATCATTTTATTTTCTCCTACTTTACAGCTTTGCATCAGGGGTCAGAGGCAGGAGAGAAGTTGTAGCTATGTTGTAACCTAATTACCTCAAATGCATCCTCTCCTTAGCTACTCAGCCAGGATGAATGTGGTGTCTGCGTGGAATGTTGGAATGCCTGATGAGAGAGAAAGTGGAATGTTGGTGTGCCTGCTTGTGTGGAGAATGACAGTTGGAGAGAGTGGGCTGAGTAGCAAAGATGCTGCTCCTGGTGGGACCTCTTTGAAACATGTAACATCTAATCAATAAACCCTCTACTTGAAATATACCTCCTGGCTACCTCTGGTCATCTGTACAATTTATCTTACAACATTTGGGCGACGGACGTGAAGAAACCCTACGTGTTTTAGCCACAAGAATATAGGAGGTGAGGAAACTTACAATTTTACTCAACTTTATTCGTACAAGAAACAAGGCAAAGCAACTTTGGAAATAAGAACAAGGAAAAGTACGCTCTAGCGAGTCCCACCAGTTTCCTCCACCATCTGGACAGCCTGCCCGGGGCGATTCATGTTCCGTTATAAGTCAACATTTTCCTGCTTGCTGTGAAAATTGATCTACCTGTTTGGTGCCAACCCAGCTTTGATCTCTACAATGAGGACTGGCAAACCACTGATCTATCTAGACCTGGAATTTGCCTCATGAGAGAATAACTGGATTCATTATGCAGCTAGCACCAATTGTATTTGTATTGGAGGTAGTGCCATAACAGAGCCTGTGGCCAAACAACGTTGTTGTCACGAGTACCACAAGTTACCACGAGTACTTTTTATGACCTGCCTGTTTCCTTTTGGGAGTTCTGTATGGGAGTGCAATCTGCCGAGTATGTTGGTCTTAAAAAAAAAAGGGGTCTGCAGGATCTACTTCCTACTGTCAGTTTTAATTGGATATGGCTTGCTGTCTGTGCTTGGGACTGATGGGCAGGTGAGACATTTTATTTTCTTTTTCTTTTTCTTTTTATTCAAGATTGGACTTAGTCTTAGTCCTGTCGTGTACATTTGTTGGCAACTGCCGGTTTTGAATTTTGAAATCCTGCCACGAGCTCAAGCACACACTTACCTTCGTCCCGAGGATGCGTTCTTAGCCTCCTTAGTGACGTTGTGGGCGCTGCCGATAGGACGTCCTGCTGCACTGGTGTGCGGTGAACCAGCCGGCATACCGTCAACAAGCGTCCCGCCATTTTGGATTTGTACTTGGGCCCTGCACTGTACCTTGCTTTTTAATTGTTTTTGAGCAGTTGTTGCGCACCAAGATACCGTTTGCTGCCAACCTTCAAGTCTCCCGCTTAACTTTCCTGTTGAGTTTTCTTCTGCCTTGGATCGTCTTCACCTGCATTGGACTGTAGTAACGAGTCTCTCCACAGGTACTGGGTTCCCGTTGGCAAATCGAGCTATTCATCAACATTGCTCCGTGTTTTCGTCAAATGTTTTCTACACTGACTGAAAGTGTTCACAAGATGTGCTTCCTTGATTCTCAGTCTCCGTTTCGGATCGGGTGAGACACCGCTCACCAGCACCATCTTGCTTCATTGATGAACTGTTGCTTTTTTTTTTTTTTATAATTGTATTTCCAATATTAATAAACATCCAAATATGCGAATTTAACAATTCATACATTTTTTACATGAGTCTCCCTCCAATTGGTTACCGGGGCCCAGAACCTTCTTCCGAAGTCCCGTACTTTCCCCCTCTTATACTCATATAGGCAGATCTCAATATTGTGTATACCAAGGAGTCTAGATAGCCACATTTGAAAGGATGGTGCAACTGTATCCTTCCACCCCGCAGAGATCAAGATCCTAAGAACAGCAACAGAAATAAATACCAATGCTTCTTCTTCCTTGTCCAAATTTAAATTCGAATCTGTGCCCAAAATCATCAGGGTAGGGGATAGATCGATCTTATGACCTAGCAGCCCCTCCCATAGTTTTTCAATCTCTTTTTTCACTGGTGTCAAGAGAGTGCAAGAGAAGAACATATGCAGTAGATCTGCTTGCCCCCCCCCACATCTTGGGCAATTATCATCCGCTCTAGCCCCCCATGTGTGTAATTTCGCCGGGGTATGGTATAAGTTAAATACCGTTTTATAGTGTTGGGCTCTTAGGTTTGTAGCTCTGAATATTCTTTTATTCAATTCAATAGCCTGGTCAACATCTACATTCGGGTTCCCTAATTTGTTAGACCATGCCACCTCTGTTTTCTCAACATCATCCTTGACCTCAGCCCGAAGGATGTTGTATAAAGGCTTGATTTTACTGCATCCTTTGGACAATGCTTCCAAGAGGGGACTATTTTCAGGGGGAGGTGGTTTTGGTTTAATGGACTTCAGGGAACGGTCAACCTGGGTATAGGCGAACCAGTGATTATCAGGAATACCGTGCCTCCTTTGTAATACCTCAAAACTCATAAATCCTTCTACATCCATTATGTCTCGTAGTGTATTGATGCCCAGTTCACTCCAAATTTTCAAAACCCTTCCAATCCCAAGCCTTGAAAAGAGGCTGAATCTGTAGATGTGGATATAAGCATTAATTTTGGGAATATTACACAGTTTTCTACTGGCCTTCCATACACTCCAAGCGCTATCAATAATCTTGTATCTTGCTTTTTTATAAAACCTTCGATCTACTTCACATAACATGATACCAGTAGCCTTTCTTCCCAATAATAATTCATAAATGGAGGGGGGTTGATATGTCAATGTTAACATCTAATTGAAATAGTATTTTCATTTGTATTAAGAGACAGGTCCAGTGGTATAGCCTTAAGTTGGGGAGATCCAAGCCCCCCCTTTCCCGCTGGAGAGATAAAAGACTTTTTGGCCTTTTTACTTTGCCATATTGCCAAATAAATTTGATGAAGACCGATTCCAGTTTTGACATTATTTTTTCCTCAATAAATAGTGGTATGGCTCTAAAGAGATATAAAAGCTTCGGGAACATCGTCATCTTGACTGCATTTATCCTGCCAATCAAAGAGAGGTGTAGTCCATCCCATCTTTTTAGGTCCGTCTCTATTGATTTTATCAGTGGTAAATAATTACCTTCCACTATTTTCTCTACAGAAGCATAAATTGTGACCCCCAAATATACTGCTGCATCCTCGTATCTAGAATCTGCCTTTACCACATTCCCTGTACATATTATCTGAGTTTTTGTTTCGTTTAATAGGTAACCTGACTTGGAGCCAAATTGTTTTGTCAGATCGACCAACGTTGACATTGCTTGTTGGGGATCCTCAGTAAAAACGGCCAGATCATCGGCATAGGCTAATATTTTATTTTCAAATCCATTTATTACCACCAGTTTTAACCTAGGGCATCCCAGAATTGCCTGAATAAGTGGGTCAATATATAGGGAGAAAAGGATAGGGGAACATGGGCATCCTTGCCGGGTTCCTCTTTTAATGTTAAAAGTATCAGATTTCTCACCCATGACCGTGACTCTTGCCACAGGATTAAGATACATAGCTTTTAGAGCTCCGATAATTTTTTGCCCAAAACCTCTCCCTATCAAGATTTCCCACAGATAGCTCCACACCACACGGTCGAAAGCCTTTTCCGCGTCTAGCAGGATCATGGCGACTTTCCCACCCGTGACAGCATGGGCGTCAAATATAGCTATTGCTCTGCTTGTATGATCGGTAGTGCCTCGTCCAGGAACAAACCCATGCTGCCACGGAGAGACCAGACCGTCAATGACCCTGCCCATACTAGAGGCCCATATTTTGGAATAAAGCTTGGTATCGGAATTAATCAAGGATATCGGCCTATATGACCCCGGATTCTCGCTGGGTTTCCCTTTTTTGTGGAAGATAATGATGTTTGTCTCTTTCCAAGATTCCGGGGTTTCTCCCTTGTATATTATCCCATTAAAGAGGTCAGCTAATAGAGTTATGATTTCGGATTCAATACATTTGTATACCTCCAAGGGGAGGCCATCCGGGCCGGCAGCCTTCCCTGGAGCCAACTCCTGAAGGGCAGTTTTAACTTCCAGTTCGGTAATATCTCTGTCCAGTTCCTCTTGAAGGGAGGGATCAAGACGGGGACCAGAGTCTTCTAAGTTCGTATAATGCCCCCCGATCATTGTTTCTTCGTCATATAATTTTTTATAAAAGTCTCTAAAAACACGGAGGATGTCTGTTGTTTCTGTGTACTCTCTACCCCTTTCTTCTATTTTTTTAATAGTGTTTTTTGACCGTTCCTGCCTAAGTCGCAGGGCTAAGGCTCTGCCGGCGTGTTCTCCAGTTTCATATCGGCTGGATCTTGTAGCCTGATATTCACCCATCGCTTTCTGAGTGGAGATTTTCTGGAGATCTGCCTTGATTGCCATAAGTACTTTATGGCTGCTGCTACCGTCTCCCCCTGATGCAATGAATTTCACATACTCTTCCTCGATATTCATGAGTCTATCAAGTAATTTTTCTTCTTCTTTTCTATCATCATTTCTTATTTTGGTCGAATAGCTAATAGTTTCTCCCCTCATAGCCGCTTTAAAACAATCCCACACTATGTTCCTGGTAGAACTATATCTATTGGCCGAAAAAAAGTCATCTGCTCAGCTCTTAATATGGGCAGTAAATATGGCATCCTCCAGTAATCTCCTCTCAAAAGACCATGGTGGTCTATTTGTTCTACGGTAGCTCCTTTGATAGGTTATTACTAAGGGGTTATGGTCAGATAGTATTCTTGGTAGTTTAGTAATGGTCACCTTATTTATCTCTGGTGTAGAGATAAAAAAATAATCCAGTTTAGAATGCTTCTGAGCAGGATTGGAAAAATATGTGAAACCAGAGTTATTAGGCTCCTTGACCCCCCAAATGTCCACTAGATCTATTGACTCTTTCAGGGATTTGATTGCCCTGTAAACTCGTGGTTTTCGACCAATATATTTTACATTATTCTCCCAGCTAGCAGAAATATTTAGATCACCACATATTATTACAGGTACAGCCCAGCCTGCAAGTTCAATGTCTAAAAAATCAAAGATTTCTGGGTCGTCGCCATTCGATCCATAAATTACACAAATGGTAAATCCTAACTCCAGCTCGGCAATCACCCATCTGCCATAGCTATCTGCTTTTACCTTCTTAACCCCCCCCAAGGTTTTCTTTATCAGAATAGCCACCCCTCTGACCATTGAGGTTTGTAGTGAGCACGCAACCAGATCAAATCCATTTATTGACATGAGGTTTCGTTTTGCCCATGGGAGGTGCGTTTCTTGGAGGCATAACACATAAATTTTATTGAATTTGATAAAATGGTTCATCCATTGTCTTTTCCTCCAGTCGTTTAGCCCTCCGATATTCAATGTACATATTTTAATGTCTGACATCTTTATTTCTAGTTTGACCTTTTGTCATCTTCTCCCTCTTAGATTTGGTATTATCTTTCGACTGAATTAAGTGGTTCCTGTGTCCTAATATGATCTTGGCCATAGTGATGCATCCTGAACTCCATTTTATGTCTTTTTTCCCTTTTTTTTTTACCCCCCCGTAGCCCACCCACCACACCCAACCCCCTCTTCCTCCCACCACCCCCCACCCTGTTCGCCCAGCACGCCCACCCACACTGTGAGGCGCACAACACTTGTTTGTGCGTGTGATGGTCATGCAGTTGCAAATGAGGATACCAAAATACCAGAATTAGTTACAATAAAGTTACACCGGGAAAAAGAAAATAAGAACAACTACCATAATTGTGACAAAACTAGCTTAAACATCTCCTAACCAAGCTGACCACACATGAGGAATCCACATATTACATTCCCTTTTTTTTTTTTTTCCCCATTCTGACCGTTTACTATTATTTGTCTAGGCTATCCAAATATTCTTTTGCCTTAATCTCAGATGAGAAATATAAAGTCTTCCCTTCATTAATAACCTTAAGCTGGGCTGGATTTATTAGGAAGGCTTGAAGTTTCTTCTCTTGAAAAGGCTTTATTAGCCCTCTTAACCGCCAGCGTCTTTCCACTGTCACGTGGCAAAAATCAGGGCGGACAAAGAAAGAAACACCATCGCAGTTCTTCTTTGCATCTGGTCTTGCCCTTTCCGAGATTGCCTGACGGAGTACAAAGTTCCCCAGAAAAATAAGCACTGCCCTGGGTTTATCTCCTTCTTTAGTGTTTTTTCTTATTTTGAAGGGAATACGGTGGACTCTCTGTATCTCTTTGGTCCAATCCCATCCGGGCAATTCGGGGAAAGCCTGTTGGAAAAGTTTAACGATATATGCTCGGATGTCTGACCCTTCTCTTCCCTCCGGAATTCTTAGGACTCTAAGGTTATTCCTTCGGAGACGATTCTCCATCTCCTCCAGCTTCCATTGCATGTCTATAACTTGGGAGCATTGAGCCTCGACTTTAACCGTAGCAGCTGCCATCTCAGTCTCTGTAGCGACCACCCTCTCCTCTAGATTTGACACTCTATCCCCAGTGGTGGCGCATGCCTTGGAGAGCTTTCTCACTACCCCCTGCATTTTACTCATGGCAGCCTGTGATTTTCTACTATCTTGGCGTGTCTCCTCGCGGTGTGCCAATATCTCCTGATGGATTGTCTCAAGTAGTGACATTTGAGTTTGTTCCAGATGAGGGTTTCCTAGTAGCGGTTGTGTGGAGGAATGATCCCAGGTGAGCTCCTGATGCTCCTGATGCTCCTGGTACTCCATCTCTTGACTCCAGTCAGCTTTTTTTTTCCTCAAGGCTGTGGTCGGGATATTATCCTCCAAATCAGTGTCCGTCTCCACACAGGAGCTACGTTCCTCATCCTCATCAGACCATTCTCCTCCGTCGGAGACTGAAAAGAATGCCTCGCAGGGGTCATTTTCTTTATCGCCGCCTCCCCCTCCTATAGCACCATTTAGTATTGTTTCATCTTTAGTAGTAAGGGGGATTAGGGGTTCAGATAATGCTCCATCTGCATTGCTGGTGTCTCCCCTAATGAATTGGGTGCCTGTGTCCTGCTCCTGTGCCTCAATTATAGCATCACCGTTTTTATTTAATATAGGGGCTGGATTTAAACCCGCTGCCTTAGTTACATTCTCAGCTTCATTCTCGACTTCATTTATCTCAATAGTCTCAATCTCCATTACTGTTCCTGTTGTTGATAATGGGGTTGGTATTTGAGTCTTGGGGGAACACGGCTGGTTTAAGTCATTTATAATCTCAAGTGTTTTACTCTCACCAATATCTTTGCCCCCCTTCTCCTTACCCGCTTTTACCAGGAGGTCCAAAACTGATGCAGCCGCCAACCGGGTCTTGGGGGCCCCCTGCTGACGTTTTTTTGTTGCGCATCGGGTAAGGTGGTGGTCTCATCGTTGCAAGAGTTGTCGGGGGCTGCATTACCTGCATTACCAGCTTCTTCTTTTTGCATTTTCTTTCTCTGCGTTGATTTGGACCCCTGATTAACTTTGGGCGCCATTACAGACAGAGTACTCTGCCTAAGGTGCCTCGCTGCTTGACGGGCTTGGCTGCAATCACTATGCGCTGCTTCGCTTTCTTTTCTCCCTTTGATCCTGCCGCTGCAGCAGCCCATCGGTCGTGCTTGTTTCTGCTCTGGCTGCTGGTGTAGAGCGGCACTTCCCCAGCCGCCTCCGTTGTTCAGTGTCAGGTCTCTCCTCCGCGGCTGACTCCGTGCTTGGCTCCGCAGCTGACTTCGCAACTGACTCCGCCTCTCAGCAATGCGGAAGGCGAAGGTGGCAGGTAGAGACCTCAGAGTCAGCCGAACCGCCCGCAGAATCAATTTCGCCACCATGGCACAGGGGAGAGTCAGCATCCCACCCAGCCCTCCGTAAGCCGGTAAATGTTTCTTCCGCGAGTATTATTCAACCGCGGTTCTTCATTTCCGATAGCATGCACCTTCAGAGCCTCAGAATGTGGATTCCCTGTGCATGTAGCTTGGTCCCGGGCAAGTTTTCCGTCTGTATCCTCACTGCAGTACTGCACCGGCTGTTCAAGCGGCCGCCATCTTGCGAAACTGTTGCTTCAGATTACTTCAACATTTAGTTATTTTGCTGTCTGAATACAATATATACTTATTTCTCATTTACTGTACCATGTAAGATGCACATATGCCTTTATTTACTGCATAATATTGTTAACCTCCTAAACAATGTGTAATGGATTGCATACAACTTGCTTACTATTTTGTTGTTTGGCACCTTAGTTTGTTCTTATTTTACTTTGCAGTCATGAGTGTCATGCATAGTTCTTTAAGCTTATTGCCTCGTGTACATTGTGTGTTAGATCAAATGTACTGTGTTAGTGTATACACGTGCTAAGCATCTTCCCATGCTGTGGTGCCTTAGTGAGAGCTTAAATTATTTTGAGTTTGTTTTTATGGCAGGTATTTTCTTGGTGCTAGGACTTCTCCTTAGGGGATTTATTGTATAGGGGCTGGTCTCCATATAATTATTATATTCTTTCAGTGTGGGTAGTGCACACCCTTTTCACTGATTTTTTTCCCCTTAGATTTGTGTGTCTAACAGCTTAGGCCTTACGTACTCCTCACTCTCGCTTTACCAATTACATGTGCTCAAGTAGCAGTACGAGTTGTTTTGTTTCCTTATACAGTTTTTTGAGTTCACTCATTAGATTGTTGTGCCCAACAGGCAGTGAACCTAGTATTTTGCGCTTTGGGCAGTGTACCCATCTTTGGTTTTGTTGCGCTATGGGCAGTGTACCCATCTTTGGTTTTGTTGCGCTATGGGCAGTGTACCCATCTTTGGTTTTGTTGCGCTATGGGCAGTGTACCCATCTTGGGTTTTGTTGCGGTATGGGCAGTTTACCCATCTTTGGTTTTGTTGCGCTATGGGTAGTATACCCATCTTTGGTTTTGTTGCGCTATGGGCAGTGTACCCATCTTTGGTTTTGTTTCGCTATGGGCGGTGTACCCATCTTTGGTTTTGTTGCGCTATGGGCGATGTACCCATCTTTACTTATGCTGCGCAATGGGCTGTGTACCCATCTTCAAGTGTTATGCGCAATGGTATCAAATTCATACTTTATTTTGGAAATGTAATGTGCAATGGGCACCTTTATTTCTACATGCGCGATGGGGTCTGTAGTCCTACCCTATACTTGTTTGGGCAGTGAACCCCATAAATTCAAGTATTTGTAGTGTTTACACTACTGTCTTGCTTCTTTCTCTTCATCATATTTTCCTCCTTTTTATTCTATTTTCTCTTTTCTCTGTACTTTTGTTTTGCTTTATTCGAATGTTGTACTTGCAATGTTTTACATGCAACGTTTTACATGCGATGTTGTAATTATTTCTATTAATTGTTTGTCCCAAGGGAAGGGGATGTGCTATCTTGAAGCTTTTTGCACTGTTTTTGCACTGTTTCACCCTCCCTTCATTCTAGTCTCTTTCTACTACTTATTCATTTCTTTCTTCCCTGTCACAGTACTTTCATTTTTCATTTCTTGCTGCGAGGTTGTAAATTATTGTTGTTTATTGTTCTCCAAGGGAAGGGGATATGTTGTAACCTAATTACCTCAAATGCATCCTCTCCTTAGCTACTCAGCCAGGATGAATGTGGTGTCTGCGTGGAATGTTGGAATGCCTGATGAGAGAGAGAGAGTGGAATGTTGGTGTGCCTGCTTGTGTGGAGAATGACAGTTGGAGAGAGTGGGCTGAGTAGCAAAGATGCTGCTCCTGGTGGACAAAAATATTTACAACAAGGGGTGGTGAGGGACAGAGTCTCTGAATTAAGCAGAAAGCTCTCACCCAGTCAAGAGATCAGGGCTAGATCCAACACCGTTTTTTAGCTCACTGCACCATCCCAGTTTCAGAACCTGGCTGTATGCAAATTAGTCTGTTCCTGTCCCAGTGCATGATGGGAACAGGGCAAACCAAACTACAAAAGCCAATTTTTACACTGGGAAGGAAACAAGCTCCCGGGGACCGGTTTCTGGAATTACAGCCGTCTTCGGCCCGGTTTGCTTGAATCCTGATGGTGCAATGAGCAAGGGACTCATGTCTGAGTATACCCTTCCACGCTTAGGGTGGACAAAAATATTTACAACAAGGGGTGGTGAGGGACAGAGTCTCTGAATTAAGCAGAAAGCGCTCACCCAGTCAAGAGATCAGGGCTAGATCCAACACCGTTTTTTAGCTCACTGCACCATCCCAGTTTCAGAACCTGGCTGTATGCAAATTAGTCTGTTCCTGTCCCAGTGCATGATGGGAACAGGGCAAACCAAACTACAAAAGCCAATTCTTACACTGGGAAGGAAACAAGCTCCCGGGGACCGGTTTCTGGCATTACAGCCGTCTTCGGCCCGGTTTGCTTGAATCCTGATGGTGCAATGAGCAAGGGACTCATGTCTGAGTATACCCTTCCACGCTTAGGGTGGACAAAAATATTTACAACAAGGTGTGGTGAGGGACAGAGTCTCTGAATTAAGCAGAAAGCTCTCACCCAGTCAAGAGATCAGGGCTAGATCCAACACCGTTTTTTAGCTCACTGCACCATCCCAGTTTCAGAACCTGGCTGTATGCAAATTAGTCTGTTCCTGTCCCAGTGCATGATGGGAACAGGGCAAACCAAACTACAAAAGCCAATTCTTACACTGGGAAGGAAACAAGCTCCCGGGGACCGGTTTCTGGCATTACAGCCGTCTTCGGCCCGGTTTGCTTGAATCCTGATGGTGCAATGAGCAAGGGACTCATGTCTGAGTATACCCTTCCACGCTTAGGGTGGACAAAAGTATTTACAACAAGGGGTGGTGAGGGACAGAGTCTCTGAATTAAGCAGAAAGCTCTCACCCAGTCAAGAGATCAGGGCTAGATCCAACACCGTTTTTTAGCTCACTGCACCATCCCAGTTTCAGAACCTGGCTGTATGCAAATTAGTCTGTTCCTGTCCCAGTGCATGATGGGAACAGGGCAAACCAAACTACAAAAGCCAATTCTTACACTGGGAAAGAAACAAGCTCCCGGGGACCGGTTTCTGGCATTACAGCCGTCTTCGGCCCGGTTTGCTTGAATCCTGATGGTGCAATGAGCAAGGGACTCATGTCTGAGTATACCCTTCCACGCTTAGGGTGGACAAAAATATTTACAACAAGGGGTGGTGAGGGACAGAGTCTCTGAATTAAGCAGAAAGCTCTCACCCAGTCAAGAGATCAGGGCTAGATCCAACACCGTTTTTTAGCTCACTGCACCATCCCAGTTTCAGAACCTGGCTGTATGCAAATTAGTCTGTTCCTGTCCCACTGCATGATGGGAACAGGGCAAACCTGGTGGGACCTCTTTGAAACCTGTAACATCTAATCAATAAACCCTCTACTTGAAATATACCTCCTGGCTACCTCTGGTCATCTGTACAATTTATCTTACAACAAAGTTGTAGCACCCTCCTAAGTGCGCAATGACTGCTTGGCCGGCCCTCTCGGGCTGACCAAACAGTCTTGCACACTTTGCATGTTCTCCATGCAGGCTGCATTACAGCCTGCGTGGAGAACATGCCCAGGCTCCCAGTCATTGTCTGAGCGCCGAACACGGCACTCAGACCAATCACACCGTTGCTAAAGGAGAGTTGTGATTGGCTGAGTGGGAGCATGGGTGCGTTTCCTGTTCAGGCCAGCGAGGGAGGACTAAGGAGGAGAGACGTGGCGTGGAAGTGGCAAGAAGGCACGTTTTTAATTTTATTTTTTAACACCCGCTTTCCTTGCTTCCTGCCCCGCATCCCTACGTCCGATCCGTGCTGGCCTCCGTTGATACTTCCTATGGGATTGCAGGACCGGCACACAAATTTGTGCATCCTGCAAGTCCAAGAACACCATCCCATCTACAGGATCAAAGGTTAGCTGAGCCTGAGCATGTGGTTTTGCTTTGTTCGCCCTAAGTTGGCAGGGTATGCCCAGACCCGGGTCCCTTGCTCACTTTGCCAGTGGATTCAAGCTGGCCTGGTTGATGATGGCTGATGGATGGATGGATGGATGGATGGGTTTTTATATAGCGCAATATCACCGCCAGGTCTCAAAGCGCTTTGCATTGGGAACCCGTCTTGGTTTTTCCCTGTGAGATAGCCCCTTATGGGTATCCCCAAGGTGAAAGCCAGGCATCCCGCCGCGGGGGGCCGTAGTGGAGATTAAGCAAGCTATTGCCCAGAGTTGCAGAGTGTGAACCTGTGATTCGAGTAGGCACCGAAGCGAGAATTACCGAGTCCGTGGACATTTTGGGCTCAAGACCCTGCCGCGTCGGGAATTGAACTCTGGTCCTGGGTCTGATCTCAGCGTCCGGGTCTGCCTCCTCTAACCAGTGAGCCACACTTCTCCACATGATTAGCCAGAAACCGGTCCCAGGATGCTTGTTTCTGGTCCGGGAAGACATGGCTTGGCAGTTCGGGCTGGACTGTTCACATGAGGCAAAGGGTCATACTGATATGCATATGGCTGGGTCTGAACTGGAGTGGCTGAGTGCACTAAAGAATGATGATGGATTAAACCAAGATCAGTTAACTGGGGGTGAGCGCTTGCAATGTTCAACACTCCGTCCATCATCCCCTTTGGTTTTGTCCTGAGCAAATGTTGTCATTTTGAACTTCTCCTTTTTAGGAAAAAATTCTCGAACATGAGTTGTTGAATCAATCTCAGTTGCTATCTTCCTTGGGGGCAGAAGGTACAGAGAGTAGCAATGCAGCCCTCTCTCTGCCTCGGGTACAAGTTTGATTGCTCCTTTGCAAAGCAATATCAGCGGCTCTTTGGACAGAATAGTGGCATGATCCGCTGACGTCTGAGTGAAAACTGGGGAAATGTGTGGGAAGGGAAAAGCCTAATTGGACTGTTTAAAGGATCCATCGATCTGACGTGATAGAGCGCCAATAAGGGAGGCAGTCTTGGAATTTGGCCCCCTCCAGCCTCAACAGATGTCTGGAGGATGAATTAAATGGTTTTGTCAGTGGTGCGAGACACAAAAGAGGAGCACTGTTTTTGGTATTGATCACCCCTGCCACCACAAAAAGTCTGCATTGATTGCTGTACCGGCTTAGAGGTTGTCACAGGCAATACACAAGAATTTTCCCATATCCTTTGAACATTCTATAGTGCTGATCAGAGAAAAATAATCTTTCGTCAGTGGACGGTGGCGCCTCTGTCTTTAAATTTCCCTAAGGCTGCTCTAGCCTTCTCACTGATCTATTAAAGGCATGGGCATCAAAGAGCCCTTGACACCCCCAGACAAGCCTGTTTAATGCATCCAGGGTGGTAGGGTGGTCTCCTGATAGTGACTTCTGTTCTCCTCACATGGCAACAGAATCTGCAGTGTCCAGACCATAACATAGAATATACTTCACAGCATCCCATCCTTCTTTTACTGTCTTTTACTGTCTGAGCAAAGGCATTGCACAAATCCTCCAACAAGGATGGATACATGTTTTGAGCACGTGTAGCCACCCAGGAAGCATACTTTATTCAAGGACCGCAAAGGCAAACTCGTAGAAAATACTTTTTTCCATGGCGTTACTTCTTTAAAATGTCCCCTCCGGGGGAGATGTCTGAAATTAATTTGGGTTTATTTTTCTGATGGAGGTATGCCTCACAACACTCTAAGGATTCGGATGCTGTGTCTAAAAACTAAGGGTCAACTGTTGCTGGTCTGTGAAATTTTGTGACTGGGGGATTTACTTCTGACCATAGAATGTTTTTGAACAAGCTGCCTAGATAGTGTCAGTTCGGGCTTCATTGAAAGGCAATAAGGCAGCTGGGCGAGGTTGTCAAATCTGTGTAAGTAGGTTAGCTTTCTTCTCCTCAGTAGTGAGAGTGTTAATTCCAGTGCATCTGTAGCCCTGTGAAACATGACCACTAAATGCACTTTCCTCTGTAGGGGGCTCCACGGCCGATCCATGGCAGACTCTGCAGAGGTATCCAAGCAACTGGGTTTTGCAAGTCCATTTAAAAGCCAGCATCGCTATTGTTGAGGTGGTGGGGAGTGGAGAAAATTATCTGTCTCCTCGTTTTAACCATCGGCATATGCATGGTCAGCATACTAAGTAAGTCATCAGAATCAGATACTAAATGTCTTTCATCTTAGGAAGGCCCTTGACAGCCTTAGTGATGGTGTATCGAGATTAGGCACGCTCTTACCAAGGATGCTTCCAGATCTGAGCTGGGTACAAATCTGGAACTGGTACCACCGATTGTGGACAAGGAAGTAAGACCTACAGCAGAGGAGTTGAGGTGCAGCTCAGTGGTGGAGTGGGCTGACTTCATCCAAGGATAGCCAGGAAAAGACCCTTTGGTGGAAGTCCAAATGGTAGCCTGATGGGTGCTTGGGGCTAAAAGGCATGCCAGAGGGACCCAGATCAATTTTGTTGATCTGCAGCATGGCTTTCTTGAAATGCCTTGCTTTATTGTAGAGTTGACAATGGCATGGGGAACTCAAAGCCTATCTTCTCCAGATTCGGCACATGGTCCGAAACAGGCACCGAAGTCTGCCTGAAATGCTAGCTTTGTTTATACCTCATTTTCAACTTTTCCCTCCTTTCACCTACCTGATGAGGGCAACCTCGACCAAGATCAGCCCTGTTTCTTATGTTTGGGGTGCGCAGCTTGGCCTCTCATTTCATAATGGCCTTCATGTGCATCCAGGAACATTTGTCACAGGACCTGGAGTTGTGGTTGGTCGCAAGGCACCATAACTCTAATCACCACTTGTTTCCGATACATGAAGTGTGTCTTGATTCCTGTTGAAGCATTTGAGGCTAGTATGCTAGTGTCATCGAGAATGCACATCCTATGCAACTACAAATTGGCGTGTCAGTCCCACGATGATAGTAACGGCATAGAGGGGGTGCCACTAAAAACATTGTGATTAGGGTGTGCAAAGTACATGAGATCTTAACGAGTGAGTGAACAGTACGTGGATTTACTGTTTCAGATAATTATTTTTAAATTAAGAGACATATTCTCACCAAATCATTACCATTCTGATCCAGTGTGGCAACTTCTCGTTTTATGCTTTTTCTTTTCTAGTGAGATGAGAGCAGGTCCTGTCCAATTAGACTGAATGTAGTTTTTAAGAACTCAAGTCTTTTTGTTTTTTGTTAAATAACTTATTAGGATTTTCTCCATGAATACAGTTTCAAGCTTATTTCCTCTGAAGAGTTCCACACAAAACACTTACAAGATTACATATGCTTGCAGAATATTAAAATACACTTAATAATTAGACTCCTAGAAAAAGATTAAGATCCAGGACAGCATTAAAACAACAGTACGGTAAGCACACTAAAATAAAATCAATATAAGTTGTGAAAACCTTTAAAAAAATTAAACATTGAGGAGGAGCTACGACACCAACCAAGATGGCCGCATAGTCTCCCGGCTCTACGCTCGCTTATCCTGTCGAATATCCTGATCTCCTGCCCCGGATTCGTGTGGGTGAACTAGTTGGCACCCTGATGGTGTGACCACGGACTTTTTCCGATGTTCTGGGGTGCAGTAACATCGAAAACGTTTTGAGGCCTAACCCAGACTGGAAGCCGGGGTCTCGATTGCTGATCTACCCGGGTCCAAAGTGAACAACAACGGACTGAGGAGAGTGGTTGGGTCCGGTCCTTGGAACTTTTGAAAATTTCTCTGGACTACTTTGCAACCATCTGCTGCCTGGTGCTGTACCTGAGATGAGGTGACGGGTGGCGCGCGGTGCTGCGTCGCGGAGGCCCGGCACTAGCACCGCTGGTGCCCCGGGGTGGGGGTCCCGCCGCGCGTTGCTGCGTGCTGCTGGCCCATCCCTCACGGCTTGATTCTGCTCCGGCGTATCCTGCCCCGGGGAGGGCGCCTCTCCGTGGGGATCGTTATGCCTGCGGACGTGTGGAACTTGGCGGAATGGACTCAATGTGGCCCTTCCTTGCGGATGGTAATGGCGGAACTTGCGGCGCTTCGCTCAACGATGAGGGCCCAGGTCAATCGTTTGCTGTCGGCAGCAGATGGGATCATAGGACTGGGAGCAAGCCCTGACTTGATTTTTGAGACCCGGCAGCCGACTTGCCTTCTGTTGGGCGCCCTAGTGGCGCGTTTGGACCCGGTGATGGAAGCTGGGCCTGCCCCCGAAGAAATGGAACTCATCGTGTGTGCTGAGATTGGTGACTCTCTTACGTACTCGGAAACATTGGTCCTACAGTTATCGGAACATTTCACTGCTTCCCCCAATCTGGACACTGTTGGCCCACATTATAATCTGTATCAGAACAAGTCGCACCCCCTCCCCAATCGGTCTCCTAACATGGCGGATGTAACGATGCTTGGCTTCGGAGACGGGGAGGGTCATCGTTTGTGCAAGCCGTGTGCGTTGGGATCTGCTATTCCTCTCCCATTTACTGGCCCAAGCTTCGGCCGCTACTGTGTGACTTTTGACTTTCCGGGGATGGGGCTTTCCTTATCCGAGGGGCTCAGCAACTTTGATAGACGGGGCCAGGGCTGAGATTGTGGGTTGAATTGTTTACGATGGATCTATTGGTAACGGGACTGCTTCGTTAACAGACGGATTCTGGGGCGGGGGGTTGTGGTTCCCCCCGGGGCCCCTTTGTTAGGGCGGGGGGGAGAGACCGGGAGCGCAGAGACTATCGCCCTCCTTCACTTCCCCGTTGGATGGGGTTTCCTTTCTTTCTCCTTTTTCTCTGTCTCTTCTATATTTCGGGTTTTGTTCTTGGGCGACAAGCACACTGCTGGGGGGGGGGGCGTAGTCATCTGCAGGGGTGCAGTGCAGGGTGGAGGGTTGGGGGAGGGGATTGTTCGTTTTTATTTTGTTTCTATGGCCTTTTTTCTATTCTCTTATCTTTCTTTGTCTTTTTCTTTTTCTGGGTCCGTGCAGTGGGTTTCCTTTGGTATCAATCACTGCTTTTTCATCTGTGCCTCAATTTTCGTGGTGTTCTCTGGGTCTTAGGGCAGGTGACTAGCAGGCGCGAATTGACCGTAATATTCCTTCATATCCTGAACCGCCTGTTTCAGCGCCATTGATTTAACCGATTGCTGTTTACTGTTGACACGTTTACTAGTCTGACTGCTATTTTTCGTTCCTGGGAAATTGTTCGGCACCTGATCCTTCCATCCTATACTATAAAATGAAAACCTTTTATATCCTATTTTTCTAATTGTGCTGTTAAGTGACCAAGAGTAAGATAGCATGGTGATTCTGCTCCCCGAGGTGCTGCATGTGATTTAAAATTCGCTCTCTGCTAATCTAACTGCATAGCGGCCAGCCCCGGGGGTTGTAGGCCCTTACTTGTATTTGGTTGAAATGTCAATAAAGGTTTTAAAAATAAAATAAAAAAATTAAACATTCTATAACAGAACATTTCATTAGGGGGCACACAAAGTGACTGTAGTGCGTCTTAGGCAGAAAATAAAATATGGAATACTGCAAACATATAGGCCTCAACTATTTTAGACGGTGTAATAAAATCGCTGGGCAAACAAAAAGGATGTGATTTAGGTCTTGTGACATAAATTACATTCAGCAGGGATTCCATACTATTTTTCCAAAAGAGGATTAAGTGGAAGCATACCCAACCTGAGCAAAATCTAGAAGTTTCTCAGCACATGAGGCAGATTCCAATTAATATATGGTTGGACTCTGTTTGCTGAAATGGAGTTTATTATATTCTGATACCCCGCTATTTCTTTTAAGGCACGTCTCCCTGTCCACGCGAAAGCTTAACACCCAAGTGGCTTGTTACCGTCTAGCTTTTCATTATGACACAGTTAATGCAAGAATCAAGTTGGTATCTAATTGGAGCTGATCAACAGCATAAGAGAAGTTTCAGAAGTTTAATGACTTCTTTTTTGTCAACCAAAATTTCTTTCTTCATAAGGGATCTTAAAGTGTCTGCTTCGCTCCTCGTTAAGCATGCGACCCAGGGTACCACTGAGGTTCCGTGACAATCGTAAGTGGTGTTTTCGACTCGCACGAATATGGTCGAGTCTGGTATCTATGAACCGCAAATGACGAGTTTAGTGGGTGTACGCTCTTTCGCTGTACTAGCCTGAACCGTTCGTTTGTTTCGTGGGTTTCTTCATCTGAACCCACGGGTTCCATCTTAGATACGGCATCCATTTTGTTTCTTGCCCTCAAGTAGCCAGCGAACGGAAGCTGACCGCTTCGCGACCCTGGGATTCCCAAACTCTTGCGGAAGACACATGTTCCTTTGAGGGTGTCTTTATGATGAGGAGGATGACACTGTAAGGCAGATGGCCCCGCTCGAGGCTCATCTTGCTGTGCCGGTCTATTGTCTCAGTCGTGCATTCATTAGGCACGTCCCCTTTGATGCCTATAGCTCGTGTTTCCTGATACCACCCCTTTTACACCCTCTTCGATCTGTTCGCTATCCTCGTCTTCCTCTGCACCTGTTTCTGTCTCTTCCTTGATTCGTTTACAGCCGAACGGAATGTACTAATGGTGGGAAGATGTACTTTTACGGTTGGGAATCGCCAAATGCTACTGTAATTATGTTCCGGGCCCTGAATACATGAAAGCGACCCCCTATGATATTTATTGTGGTGACCGGATTGTAAACCTTTGTCTGTCTTGTTAACCTATGAGAGAAAACTGTATAAAAGGAGCGATCCACAGATACAATTTGAATCAGACTCCGTGAACTTACATGCAATGTACTTCTCGTGACTTCTGTGTTCCCTGCAGTAAATAAACCTCGAATCTTTGACGCCGAAGGAAGTGTCCCGTGTCTCTGTCATTTGTACGCCGGAACAGGTAACCCACGAAGGTTTCAGGTGTTATCCCTGGCACCGCTGGGTCTTAGAATAACCCAGTCCTTCACCACCACTAACAGACCCTGAACAAAAGCACTTCCCAATCCCACTTCTAGCCTTAGAGCGGTCACTGTCACTGAAATCGCGGATTTAAGAGGAGATGTTTCTTAGGACCCGCCCTTCCATCAGACCTAAGAAGCCCCAAATAGCTACTTCAATGTGTGCCAAACCATAGAGCAGTAAAGCAGAATTTTTTGATTTGTAAACCTCTAAGAGCTTTTTTACGTCGAGGCTACCGTCGCACTGCGAAGCAGTGGGCGGAGCCGAGAATTTATGACTTCTACAGTGGGGCTTTAACCCGCCTCTCTCTTCCATTGGCTAGCTTCGTAAATGGAGGCTAGCCATTGGAAGAGATGTGTGTCACTCCGGGCTGGAGCAGATTCGTGGGCGTTTCTCGCTTTTTTTAAGCCCCGCCCCTTTTTTCCATCATTGGGAGGTGGGTGTTTACTTTTTTTCTTTTTTACACAGATGTTTTTCGTCATTGCTAACGTCTCTGTTGCCGGGATGGACGTAGTGTTGCCGCTCCCGGTCCCCTCTAAGACCCCCATGTCCCTGTCCCGCGTGGTTGTATCCTGCCCCCCTCCTGCTGTCCATGTCTTTGTTAGCTCCCCCCACCCGCTGTCCGTGTCTCCGTTCCCGCCCGCCTCCCGCTGTCCGTGTCTCTGTTCCCGCCAAACTTCCTGCTGTCCGTGTCTCCGTTCCCACACCCCGTCTCTATGCCGCGCGTGATGCGGCAGAAAATGAACTTGACATGAAGCAGGGCCAGCAGAGCCCACCCGCGGCCTGCCTGAAGCGTCCCCTGATGACGGAGCAATACGTGGAGCCCACCCGCTGCAGGGAGAGACGCTGCTCAGCCTGGAATATTGAAGCGGTAAGCGACCCGCAGCGTGTGGAGAGCTGCCGGGCGCTGAGAACTACAGCGACGCCCACCCGTGATCGACACAAGTGCCCCCAAATGAAAGGAAGCAGCCTCCGAGAGCCGCGAAACACCCTTCCACCCGCACGGTAAGTGAACAGTGAGCCGGGTGGAGGGAAGTGAGGCCAGGACTAGAGACACACACCACGAGGGCAGAAATCAGCCGCCCGCAGCTGATAGGAGCGGCGTTAGCCCCTCCCTGCACGTCCTGAGATAACAAAAGGACTCACCGCTGGGAGAGAGGCAGTTCCATGGCAGCGCAGGCTATTTTCAGAAACCAGATATCTCCCACTTATTAAAAAAGAGCACAATTGTTAAAGAAAGGGATACAATACCGATCCAGCACTCCTAATGAAAAACTGTCTCACAAACGCTACATATCTCCACAATACTCACCATTAATCATGAATCACTTACCAAGGCCCAAAACTAACGAGACAATTTTTGAGCGACTGAATCATGTGACCTAATTAATCAGATCTATTCACAAACTATTTACAAAATTATTTACAGACTGCAGTTTATCATTTCTTACCATGGTTTAAAACATATGTCATTTAATTAAGTCACAAAGGCGAATGGATTAACTGATGGTAACTAGATCATGAATAAACAAGACCAGCTTGTCACTTCAAAATCTAATTTTATTAGCTTTATTATTCAAAGAAAGAGCATTTTTAATCAAGAATCTTTATTTTATTAGCAAAGTGAAATCCTCATTTTAAGGAAAAGGCTTTTTAGTCTGACATTTAAAGATAATTTAGTTAGCATGAATTAAAACAAAATATAAGTTTCCATTCCCTAAATTCTATCTCCCTGTCTAAATCTCACTTCACCTAAAATGAATAATCATTAGACTGCTGTCCTTACGTGCGCCAAAGAGTCCAACAACACGTCACGCCCTTCAGGAATCGGAAAACAAGGAGAGATTCCCTCCTCCCCATGAGCCAGGTTTTATACCTTTCTTTCTAGCTAATCTTCTCAAATTTGTTCATATTTCTTTACCATCCAGAGTTCCCATTGGCTGTCTTATGTCAGACCATATTGTGTCATCAGCATTTCCAAACCAAGAACGGGTTTTTCTTTAGCCCTATAGTCCTTGCTTTCGTGTCATTTCGCTTCCTCGAAAAAGTATCTTTTTATTCGAGCTACAGTTCAGGACTTCCTTGCCTTGGCAATCTTGCCGCATCCTTTCCTTGGAACATTCTCTCCACGAGCACATTAAGCACAACTTATTAAACAGTATTTTCTGACAAAATTGTTGACGTGGTAAAAGTTTCCACTTCTGTGCAAGGCTCCTTTCTGGAAAGGATTTGAAAACGCCATCTTTTGTAGGCCTAAGTCCTCTCATGGAAACTAGTATTTAAACAAGCACAAAACACTAATTAATTAGAGAAATTAAACCCATTCTGTTACCCACCCCTTTACTAATTGTTAACCCATTAATTTATGTTACCCAGCTAAGCACACAGAGCAGCATTTATATCTACCTTCTTCTTTTAGGCTATAAGGATTCTCCACAAGCTTTTGCCACAGAAAAGACATAACATAACATAAGCACAAAAATAGGCACATGCCATTAATTAAACAGCCACATTTAATACTGACAAAGTCAATAGACAAGGTTAGTTTATTATTTTCCACACACTTGCACTTGCAACATAGAGCATAACAATTAGTCCCACATGTTTTTCTGAATGTATGCATTTTTAAAACTAAGTTGATTAATGATTTCAACACATGCTTATTAATACAATTATATTTCTTATGGAAGTTTAACTTTGCAAGTTTGAACAAAATTTCATTCATCTGCTCGCTCCATCAACTCCCTCATCTGGTGATTTCATAATCACCAAACTACACCCAAAATGTCAGCAAAATTTTAATCCTACGAACATGTTTTGAACATCCACTGTATTAGTTCTTCTAAACCTTTGATTCAGCAGTTTGTCTACAACTCTCATATTGGGCTTTACGAAACTCTTCTAATTCTATTTCCTTTTCTCGTTCTTTTCTGAGCTTATAAATTCTTTTCTTTTCCTTTACATATTTCTTTCTCTTGTGTATCATGCAACTAATTTTTAACAAAAGCATCACTATAACTATAACTATTACAGGATAAAGTATTTTACCAATGATTGAACTACCAATCTCTTGAAACCAGTTTCTGATTGCTGCAAATCTTTTGCTCAAACGTTCTGAAAAATTTTCATCTTCTAAAGGTTATATCTCAGTATGTAATTCAGTAATATTTTTGATAAACATCTCTATGTTCTGGCTCTTATCTGGAATGTATGTACAGCAATGCTGGACATGTAAAATTCCACAAACTCCTCCCTCTTTTGCAAGCAGAATGTCTAGAGCAAGACGGTTCTGCATTACCATTGACCTCATAGCAATGATTTCTGTATCAACTAATTGAAATCCACTTGCAGTGTCTGTTGACAATCTGTCAACAATTGTAGACACTTTTGTTTTTTTAAAAAAAATATCTTTATTAGATTTTATACAAAAAAAGACAAGACGACACAACACATATAACAACACCCTCCCCCCCCCCCCCCCCCCCCCTCCAGGTCGGGCAGGTTGTATATGGAACAAAAGGAAACCATAAAACATATATGTAATAAAAGTAAAATGTAAACTAAAGCATTATCAGATAATCATTCAAAAACGGATGAACTTCAGGTTACAAAGGTACACGTGACAGTTAAATCATTACAACCAGGTTGTTACTATATATGTAATTGAGATTGAGACCATTCTATTAAAGGTGACCAGATTCTTAACCCTTTGGTCCTACGCTTCCTACCTTTTTGTTTTATATATTGCCATTTCTAGATTAAAGATGGCTAACATTCTTGAAAACCACTGTTGATACGAGGGGGCCAAGGGATCTAGCCAGGCTGATGCTATGCAAATTCTTAGTACTGCCTTCGAGATAAAAATCACTTCATGGCCGAAATTCTGGTTGGTACGATTTTTTACGCCCAGAACAACTGTTTGATCAGATAGGGTAACCACTATTTTGAGAATCTATGAGAGGAAATGTTAAATTTTTGACTTTAGAGGAGTTAAACCGGAACAGGATGAGAAGATGTGTACACAGTCCGCATTTGGTAAATTACATCAAAAACAGCATGTACCTCTCCCACTGCCCCATTTAGCAATTTTGCCTGGAGTATAATACATAAAGAAACATATTTTATAAAATTGTGTTTGTAGTTTCGTCGACATAAGAACAGTTTGCGAAAGGCCATATGCATAATGAAATTCATCTGTGGAAATAGTGATTTTACTTTGCCATTTCTGAGTGATTTTCTGCATATCATCCGTAACATGCATCAATAACAGCTGATATAACCCCCCAATCCTGAGTTTTTTCTGAGAGTTGCTTAGATTGTCGGCTAAGGCGTTTTTAATCAGGGTGCCCTCTCCCTCTATACGTCGTGACAGAAAATCTCTTATTTGGAGATATTTGAAGAAGTCTCTCCATTCCAAATGATACTTATCTTGCAAAAATTCAAAAGAATGTAGCCCCTCTGAGGAAAAAAAACACCCTATATGAGTAATTTTGGCTGTATTCCACATATTGATGTAGGTATCTTTAAATATTTCTGGTAAGGAGGGATTATTTTGTATGGGGGAGTAAAAAGATAAACGTCCCAAACCTATCATTTTCCTCACAGATTTCCAAACCTTGAAGGTTCCTATGAGTGTTTTTAATCTCACTTTTTTATGGTAGCTATCGAAGAGATATCTCCACAGATAGCCAGTGCTTCTATCGCCCAGTATTATTTAGTGGATTGAAGGGGCATCATTATTCGCTTCTGTCCCTGTCCCATCAAGATGAAAGAGTTCATGACTATATAACAAAACTGTTGTCCAGTAATATAACTTAAGTTTTGGAAGGGCTAATCCTCCTCTTTCTTTGGGAAATGTCAGCAGTTTATAGGCGCGGCGGGGCTGTGTGTACGACCAGACAAAGTTCGTGAAAATACGCTCCATTTTTTTAAACCACTGGTTTGAAATTTCTAGATTAATGGCTCTAAATATGTACAAGAGTTTTGGAAAGTAGACCATTTTTAATGCATTCACCCGTCCTATCAAAGAGAGATGTAAATTATTAATACGGCGGAGATCTTTTTGTATTTTATTTAGTGAGGGTTTTAGGTTCAGGTCGACTAACGTCCCTAATTCAGATGTAATAGTGACTCCTAGATAAGTATCTGATTCTGTTATGCGTGGATCTGCCATATCACATTTGTTATTGATAATTATTTGGGTTTTCCCTTGATTCAGGGCATATTCTGAAACTTTCCCGAATCTTACAGCCTCCAGCTCAATAGTAGGCATAGCCAAGTTTGGATTAGCAGTGACAATGGCGATATCATCGGCATATGCAAGAGTCTTTGTTGAATATCCATGTGTCGAGATAGCAGTTATATTCCTATTATATTCCAATCTCCTAATAAACGGATCAATGTAAATAGCGAACAGCAACGGGGAACACGGGCATCCCTGCCTAGTTCCTCTCGAGATTTTTAGTTCTTTAGAGATACAGCCATTGACCATCACCATAGCCCGAGGACTAATGTAGAGTTTTTGAATTGCCTGTATGAAAACATGCTTGAATCCGACCCGGGACATAGCCTGCCAGAGGAATGACCAGGAGACCCTGTCAAAAGCCTTCTCGGCGTCGAGTAGTATTAACGCCATCGGGTCTCCTGTCACCTGGGTATTGTCAAATAAGCTGATTACCCTCCGTGTTGGATTGGTAGTGTCTCTCCCGGGGTTAAAGCCATGCTGAAATTTAGATATAACCTTATGTATAATTAATGAGATACGATTAGCGAGCAGTTTAGAGTAGATTTTGGAGTCTACGTTTATTAACGTAATGGGACGATAAGAGCCCAACTGGTCCGGGGGTTTGTTTTTCTTAGGAAATATAACAATTTTTGCCCTTGACCAGGAGTAAGGGGGTTGCCCTCCTCTAAATAAATGTAGGCATAAGTTTAACAATATTTCTTGAAGCTGATCCATGAATACTATATAAAATTCCAATGGAATAGCATCTAATCCAGTTGCCTTTCCACCGGAGAGATCTTTTACTGTTTTTACTACTTCCTCTATGTCCGGGGCCTTTTCCAAGCTTTCCTGGTCTTCTGTGTTAAGTTTGTTGCAAGTATCTGTATCTAAATATATTCAGTAATTTTCTCTTGATCTATTTCTCCCCCTTCTGTATATAAAGCACTATAAAAGCGCCAAAAAGCTTCCCTAATCTTCTCTGAGTCGGATACTCTGCCATCTATAGGGTCCTGGATTTCCTGTATAATATTCTGTGAGGTCTGCTGTCTCATCTTGATGGCTAATTGCTGACCAACTGATTCGCTAACCTCATATATTTTTTCATGGTGAACAGTAGCGTTTTTAACTGCTTTGATGGTATATACATTTGTGATTGCTGCTTTGGCTATAGCAACCTGAATTTGAACATTAGTTATCTCTTCTGTGGTAAAAGAGCCTCTTGTTACCCTTATAAGATCTTCGTCCACCCCCTTTAAAGTTTCTTGTAACAATCTTAATGATTCTCTTGCACATTTGTTAGTCCTGAGTTAGTATTGTATTGTTTCTCCCCTAATTCCTGCTTTTAGGGCATCCCAAACGAAATCTACCGTTGTGCTCCCATCTGGTGATTTCATAATCACCAAACTACACCCAAAATTTCAGCAAAATTTTAATCCTACGAACATGTTTTGAACATCCACTGTATTAGTTCTTCTAAACCTTTGATTCAGCAGTTTGTCTACAACTCTCATATTGGGCTTTACGAAACTCTTCTAATTCTATTTTCTTTTCTCGTTATTTTATGAGCTTATAAATTCTTTTCTTTTCCTTTACATATTTCTTTCTCTTGTGTATCATGCAACTAATTTTTAACAAAAGTGTCACTATAACTATAACTATTACAGGATAAAGTATTTTACCAATGATTGAACTACCAATCTCTTGAAACCAGTTTCTGATTGCTGCAAATCTTTTGCTCAAACGTTCTGAAAATGTTTCATCTTCTAAAGGTTATATATCAGTATGTAATTCAGTAATATTTTTGATAAACATCTCTATGTTCTGGCTCTTATCTGGAATGTATGTACAGCAATGCTGGACATGTAAAATTCCACAAACTCCTCCCTCTTTTGCAAGCAGAATGTCTAGAGCAAGACGGTTCTGCATTACCATTGACCTCATAGCAATGATTTCTGTATCAACTAATTGAAATCCACTTGCAGTGTCTGTTGACAATCTGTCAACAATTGTAGACACTTTTCTGATCTTATTTGCATTCAGGGTTATTCTCACCATAGGTATAATTGCACCAAATATATCTCCCATTATTTTTGAAAAACTTTCCCTCCAGAACCTATTCAGGTGTTTGCCAATTTCAAATGAACTTTCTGAATTTCTATCTATATGAAAAATCTTTTGAAAAACTAAACCAACATTACAAGTCCCATACCAATGGTATGGGAGATTGAAGTGCGCTTTGTTCCTACAAACAAAATAAATTCCAGGAAAATTTGGATCTTTGCCTCCTTTAAATCCCCACCCTCTTAAGATACGATAGGTATCTTCACATTGACTAGCACCCACAAAGTAATTATCAAATTGAGTATTATCTCTCCTTATGCACAATTTTCCACTAACAGGTTTATCTATGTGTATAGCAACATTTTCATTTCTACTATTAAGCTTTTCATCCTCACTCTGCCAAAACTTAGATTTAGTTTGTTTCAGCATCTCGTTTCGTTTATAAATTGCTCTTCTGTCTTCAACCATGTTTAAGAGAGACTTTTCTTCCGTTCTCAATTTGCATGTTAAATTGTTTCTAAAAGCATACTCGTAAGTGAGTTCATTAGTCACTATAAAATATTCCCTCATCTGTTTAGCATGTTTCAGTTTATTTAGACTATTGTCAATCTTTAAATTTGCAAAAATGTCATCATAATTAGAGTAATAATACTCTAATCGACCCGTTCGATAAAACAAACTGGCTATTACACTACAGTGATGCCATAAGTAAGAGGAAGCATATTATAAATGACCCCTTCCGAAACAGAAGCAGGTAGTTTCACACAAATGTAATAATCTTTCACATTCATCACCTTAACATATTCAGATAAAAGTCTAGAAAAGGTATTACTAGAAAAATCACCAACAGATCTATCTTGGTGGATCTCTGGTTTGTGCTCAATGACTTTATTAGTCTTACCTACTACATCATGAATAGCTTGATTAGCCACAATTTTACTAGTCATATTAGCTTTAACCATTTCTTTGTCAATTCCAAAAGGAAAAATGACAGCTAAAATTAACCAAACCAAAATTAATAAGATCACACAAATAGAAGACATTTTGCAACATCTTCTTAAAATAGAGCATCTTGAATTATTGTTAGTATTAGGCATCTTTACTTTGAGACAAGAGCCTTTTTAAAAAAATCAAAATTTTAAAAATGACTAAATATACACCCCCCTTTTTGACTTTTTTTAAAATAAAGAATCCTCTAACAGCTTTTCTTCGACCTTACGTCTTACATTAATGTGTTTTTTCAGCTAACACAATTTCTTCAACCTTGTGTCACCTAACACAATTTCTTCGACCTTATGTCATCAATAACCCTTTAACTTTAAGTAAAAACAGAATCAATCATTATCGCTCATGTCATCTAAATCTTTTTGGCTACTACTATTCACTTCCACTACTGGTGGAATGATGATATAAGTCCATTCAGGTGACTTATATTTTTGATTAGGCTTTAACACCCTCTTTGCTCTACTGCTAATCACTTCTATTTTCTTTCCTGCTTGATTTTTCTTATCTGAATCACTTTTCTGACTTGAAATGTCATTAACCTGTTCTTTTGATTTGTTCACTAATTTGAATTTCAGACCCTCATTCTCATTTGGCCAATTATCTCCTTTTCTTGAGAGTTTCTTCTTTGGCTCAGTTAGATTGCATTCAACTCTCCAAGCTCTTTTTCTTGATCTTTTCACATTGGATTTATCATCACTTTCATCTGTTTCGCTCTCTGTGATATCAGCTTTAGATTCAGGTACTTCTTTACTCGTCAGCTTCACTCTGTTAGGAACATCATCCTTATAGCTGGTACTTGGTAATTCGTCTTCTTCTTCTTCTTCAATTACTTCCAATCCACCAGTTTCAGAATTTTCGTTCCTTCTTCCAGAGCTTCCAATCTGCTTTTCAATACTCTCCTGATCTTGATTCACTTCTTGTTCAGACTCTTTTTCTGCTTCTTTTTCTAGCATATCTTCATCATTTTCAGAGTCTAGTATCACAATCTCCAAATCTTTTTCATTCAATGCCTCATTCGCATTTGAGTCTTCCAGATGTCAACTTTCTTGTCGATCCTCAGTATCTGGATTTCTTTCAGGTTCTTCTTCAGAATCTGAATCAGTTGTTGTATCACCTTCGTCAGGATTTTCAGGTGGTGCCACTCGAATGGTATGACTAGCGTGAATCCATCTCTTCAGACCTCTACACTTTACTGCATTTGTTGTGACAAGAATCACCTGTCTTGCCTTCTGCCACCTGGGTACCAGACAATTTCTTCTTCGATGAACTTTTGTCCTTAGTTCCAAAAGGTCAAGGCAGCAGACCAGGTCAAGCACTACTAGTTCTATAGTTCTAAATTCTGGATGGTGCAAACTTCTTCCTACACCTGCTACCAATAGGTGTTTAAGTCAGAGATACAAAAACATAAAATGGAAGGTGCACACAATTAGAGTCCAAAGGAAGAATAGTATATTGTATATCTTCTTCTTTATTTAGCAGTTTTTGTCAAATATAGGCACAGCCAACGCGTTTCGTTCCATTTGCCTTGTGGAACTTCGTCAGGGCTGTAAAAAGCGACAAACATATATATACATAAATATACATTAAAATTTCACACATACAAATTAATCACAAAAGTAGACAGAAGACCATGACCCAAAACACACATTTACAATATTTATATTTGAGACAAGAGGACAAACTTATTTACAATGTTTATATTTAAGACAAGAGGACAAACTAAAGACAAGATGTAAATACAAACAAACCTAATTATTAAAAAATTCCCTTTTGTGTCATATGTATACAGCCATTGTGATGACTGTATTCAAGTTCTTTAGGTTAGGCTTAAAAAAGTGTATAGACACCTGTGCAAAGATCAACCATCTATCTCACAAAATTTATTTACATATATCATCATAAAAGGAGGGCTAGAACGAATTGTCGCCAATTGGTGATACCATATCTATACCTGGGAAGTTGCATCCAGTAAAAACATGGTGAACGCAACACTCATTTTTTTGGGAGTATGTTAGCAGAGGCGTATAACCACCAGTACCAAGACGCCCATATATACTATTGGGTGGTTGTATCATATCCATTCTTAGGAAGTAAGTTCAGCGACAGCACTATTAGAATAGGGGAATAATCTTAAGAGAGGAAAGACACATTGCCAAGTTTACTTATTGGAGATATATCACAAAAGAACCGGCTGTAGGCCAAAACTCAATAGCTACCGTGAGTCAAAGTGACAGTTAAATTTAGAAACTTACCGAATTGATTCAATTTGAAGTTGTTAACCTATTCGGACCCACCATGTGGATCAGACAGCAAATGGCACTAGTTCCTCAAAGGCATGTAACCTAAGGTGGAGAATAGAAGTAGCTTAACTATTTGAAAAAGTTGAAAGGAGCTTCAAGTTAAAATACTTCTCCATATCTATTCCATTGAAGCGGGACATAGTCCCTGGTCTCTGGTAAACCATCAATAAGACATAGCCAAAATATTTCAAGCGAAGTAATGGGAATAGCCAGAACGTTTTAAGCAGAATAGTGGAGGTTCATATGTGATTCCTCTCCAAAAAACTCTTTTTCTCCCTAGGTCCGAGGAGTCTGACAACATTGTGTACAGGTGAAAAACTAACTGGGGTATCTGGATAAGACTATTTTGAGTTATTACCTTCGTTTATTCAGAGGTGGTATTCACATTGGATTCGAATAGGTCAGCCCAGTAGGTATCCCAATATTAAATCCAGAAGTTTTCAGAGTACTCAGGGACTTGATATAATGATTGTTCGAGGTTGGACGAGCGTTCGCCAGGGAGTCTATGGTGTGGGAAAAATAACAGGCGGAGAAGGGATTATCAGATATAATAAGGCCCAACTTTTGAGACAGGTTTATTACATGCCCACCAGTACATGGTTACAATTTATCAGAAATATGTTAGTGGATTTCAACCACGTAAGTTCTGAACGGATAAGCCAGTAAGAGGCAGTCGGAGTGTCCAACAGTGTCAAGTTATGTTATCATAATATAATATACATCCGGACAAGATTACCTAATGGTCCCCAAGGAAAATTTATTTTTTCTCTTTCTGATATCCAACTCCAGTACGGGCATAGAATGAAGCTGTAGAGGACACCGGTCCGTAGTGTAACGCGGTGTTCGTGGTAATAACCACCGAGCACCTATAATCAAAGAGGTATGCATATATCCATAATAAGTACACCATCAGTGTTATCAGAATAAGTTTTTTTAGGAAATGCCCATTAATAGCAAGAGATATAGTCCATGTGGTTAATCTGGCGACATCCCTCGTGTTAAATATCACCCTCCCGGGATCCGTACGCTTAAATACTGTAGTTCACCGAGTCACCGAGTTACCCCGTACATCACATAAAAAACACCAACACGGGCTCAGGGTTGCGGTAAAGTCACATCGCAGGCTGCCTAACTGTCCCATTAACTAGGCACATTTCACAAGCATTTCACAAGCATTACCTCAGGGTTGCGGTATAGTCACATCGCGGGCCGCCTAACTATCCCATTAACTAGGCACATTTAACAAGCATTACCTGGTAGCACCCTGGGCAATACCCGTCTCCCATTACAATATAGATTGTTGGTAATGCTCTGTTTTGGGCCGTACGGAGTGCCGGCAACCCCCGCCCTCCCTAGGAACCCACTCGTCAGTAACGCTTTTACGTGTGTCGCCAAAAGATTGGGCTGATACACGCAAAAAGAGGCAAACAAAATGCTGAAATGTTAATAGTCCCCGTAGTTCCTACCTGTAGTCGGGTGCTTCGTTTTCGTAATAAGGCTCGTAGCGGCGTCCCGGTCTGTTGTCCAGACCGCCATTGCGCTAGATATACGGAAGTAAGTGGAGCGAGTTCCTCCCACTTACGTGTCCTTCCCGCCCATTGCTGCCGATCACGTGGTGGGGCCCATTTCGGCTTCACAACAAGCACCAGTAGTAAAAGACAATCACCCTTTCTTAACTTCGTGTCGTATTATAAACTCAACCGCATTGTTTAAACCCATTGTAACCGGTCACGTATTGGGGCCCATGGCGGTTTACAAGTGGTAAAAAGCAGTAGAAAGTACACCACTCCTTCCTAGCCCTGTGTCTCAATATAGCCTTTCCGACAGGGTTGAAGCCAAGTTAATTGACAAACAAGAACAGAAGAGTTAAGTAAGATTGGCAATGTGCTTTGAGTAGAGATCTAATGTGATGTGTAAGGGGATTTATTATGTCCAATGATACATACTACAGACACATTTTTGAATTCAATATTTCCCTTGCGTTACATATTACAGACACATTTATAGATTCATTAATCCCAGAGGTAACATTCAATTAAGGAAGTAGTGCAATTCCCTGTCAGTGTTGTGTCCCATCTGTACCGCCCTTAGACGACAGATCCATTTCGCTTCCCTCTGTCGGAGTGTCAACTCTCGGTCCCCACCCCGGCTATCCTGTGGTATGTGGTCAATTCCATGAAACCAAAAGGTCAAATCTTCTGGATGTTTCTCTTGGTAATGTGTACTGACAGGATATCGTACATCCTTGCTGGCAATGGCCCTGCGGTGCTCTTGAATCCTGACTTTTAAGGGACGTACTGTGCTCCCAACATATATGTTTCCACAGCTGCAACCCAGCACATATACCACATATGGTGTGTTGCAGTTTATGAATTCAGTGATCTTGTACGTTTTAGACGAATTGTAAGTGAATTCAACAATTTTGTTGCGGCCGAAGGGACATACATTGCATGAGCCACAGTTAAAGAAACCCGTGGGTTTTGGTGGAAACCACGTTGGTCTAGCATTTGTCACATAACTCCTGCAGAGAGTATCTCGTAACGATCTCCCTTTGCGATAAGTCACTCGTGGGTTATCACTGATAATATCTGAGAGGCTGGGGATGCCTCTGAGAATGGACCAGTTTTTTTTGAGAATATTATAAACCCTGTTACTGTTATTATTGTACTGGGTAACGAATCTGACTGGACAGTTTGATTCGGAAATGGATTGTGGTTCGTTCCGTTTGGGGCAGAGTGTGTCCTCCCGGTTTAGGTTTGTTGCTCTTATGGCTGCATTATGCACAACGTTTCTATTGTAACCCCTCTTTAGAAACCTTTTACTGGCTTCCTGTTTGTTGTTAGTAAAGGTGTCATCTTGGCTACAGTTTCTGCGGATTCTTACCATTTCCCCATAGGGGATATTATTGATCACTGACTGCGGGTGCGCACTTTCTGCCCTCAACACAGCATTGCACGCTGTTTCCTTTCTGAATAGGGTACTTTGGACGACATTGTCCTTGATGTAAAAATGTATATCTAGAAAATCGATGTCTGTCTTTCCCTGTTTCATAGTTAGCTTGACATTGCAGTTGTTGTTATTCAGGTAGGAGTGGTAGTCTGCGAGTTGTTCACTCGTTCCAGACCAAAGGACAATATTGTCGTCTATGTACCTCACCCAGAACACAATGTGTTCAGTCCAGGGGGAGGCACATCTGCCCCATGCATGTTCCCGTTCGTACCATCCCATAAACATACATGCGTACGACGGCGCAAATTTTTAACCCATGGCGGTCCCACAGGTTTGGTGGTACCAGGCGCTTTCGTGCAGAAAGTAGTTATTGTTGAGAATGATTTGGATCATTTCAAGTAGCATCTCATTATAATCATGTAACTCCGCCCTCTCTTTGTCAAGAAAAGATCGTACAGCAGTTATGCCCAGATGATTTTGGATACATGTATATAAGCTCTCTACATCAAAGGTTACAAAGGAAAGTTCTTCAGACCATTGTAAGCCATCGAACTTCGTTAGAATGTCCTTACTGTCCCTGATGTAGGAGGGTAGATTGGTAACGTGTTTTTGTAAGTTGAGAGCAACAAATTAAGACAACTTTTCAGTTATTGAGCCGATCCCAGAAATAATGGGGCGTCCCGGTGGAAAGGTGCCCCCCTTGTGTATCTTTGGTAAGATATATATACATGGATATCTAGGTTTATCAACTTTTAGATATCTGAATTCATCATCATTTATCAGACCAGTTTCACGCCATTCAGTGAGTTTAGATGTGATAATACAGCCGATACGAATTATAGGGTTACCTGAAACGTGTTGGTAGCAGTTGGTGTCATCCAGCTGTCTCTGGATTTCAGACATATAATCTCGATGGTTCATCACTACTACGTTTCCACCCTTGTCGGCCTCTTTGATGACAATTGTGTTATCTGTACTCAACTTTTTTAGGGCCAGTCTTTCTCTAGCCGTGATGTTATGGTTTGAAGATGGATACCGTTTCTCATTTGTTTCCAGTTTGTATAAATCATTTGTGACCTGCTCCTGAAAGATATCAATATTGGGATGATAGTTATAGGAAGGGACACATTTAGATCTGGGTTTGAGTTTGCTATCAGTATTGAGATCCTGCTGAATGCCTAGTTCCTCCATTATCAATGTCATGTCATGAGCCTCCTCATCATCCAAATTGAGTAAGAGCTGTATGTTTCTAATGTCTGAAACCGTATGGGAACCTGACTCATTGTCTTCCCTGTTATCATTTGTCTTAGGCATCTGGCGAGAAGAAAAGTCTCTAAGTTTCAGTATTCTCGTGAACTTATACAGATCCACATGCACATCAGTCAGATCCCCACTTTGCGAAGGACAAAAATTAAGACCCTTACTTAGAACTGAGATTTCATCATTATCCAGTATTTTATTAGAAAGATTGATAACCTTCAAGTCCAAGTCACAATTAACATCATTAACAGAATCATCAGTACAGGTAGCATTTATTGTTTCGGTCTGGTTCCGGTATTGGGTTTGGTTGTGCTGTTGTTTACCTGGTTCTTTCCTGTACCTGCCCTTGCCCCTCCGACCACCCCCCTGGTTTTGCCTGGTCTCTTTGTGGGTTTGCTGTATCCCTTTTCTGTTGAAGCCTGTTGCTGATGCGTAGGTTGGCCAACTCCTTCTGAAAAGAAGTGTCCCCCTCGGCTAAAGGGATATCCCGTGGGGTGGTGGATGCTGTGCTACAGGAAGATGCAGACGTTATACTGCTTCCTGATCTCGCATCATCATTGTCATCCCTTTCCTCACGTTGCCTTTTCCTATCATCATTGCCCTGTAGGCTATCAAATTTTTGGGCGAATGTGTATATTCGCCCATCTTGATAATCCTTATCATCTCTGCGTATCTTTCTTAATTTCTTCTCTTTGAGATATACCTGATGCTCACTAATAACCTTTTTTAGTATATCAAAGTTTTTTTCGATCAGGTCTTTTTGTTCCATTCCATTCATTTCTAACATTAAAGCTTCAATTTCCTCTCGTAGCTTATCCCCTTTTTCCCGTGCATGTTTTATTAATATCTGCATCATAATTTTAGATGCATGTTCAAGGTTGCCCTCCCATTCCGACAGTAGTGTGTCACTCAAGTCTTCAAATGTAGGGAAGATAAGAATTCTTAATCCCCTTGGTACTTTCTTGTTGTTTAAGTACTGTTCTAAAGTAACCCCATCCCACCATCGGGACAATTCTAATTTCTTTAATCGTTCCAATTTCAGGAACAGGGCTTTCAGACTTGGTTTTCCAGGGGAGTGTGTCTTTGGGCCTATCAGTGCCAAATAGATTGAGGGCCAGTTCCTCCCTCCCATCATCAAATCTTGCCATATTATTTTTCTGTTGTGTAAGGACAAGTAAAAGAAAGAACCGGTGCAAGACAGTCAAATACAAGCAGCAAAGTTCCAAAAGGTCAAGGCAGCAGACCAGGTCAAGCACTACTAGTTCTATAGTTCTAAATTCTGAATGGTGCAAACTTCTTCCTACACCTGCTACCAATAGGTGTTTAGGTCGCTTCGCTTGAAATATTTTGGCTATGTCTTATTGATGGTTTACCAGAGACCAGGGACTATGTCCCGCTTCAATGGAATAGATATGGAGAAGTATTTTAACGAAGCTCCTTTCAACTTTTTCAAATAGTTAAGCTACTTCTATTCTCCACCTTAGGTTACATGCCTTTGAGGAACTAGTGCCATTTGCTGTCTGATCCACATGGTGGGTCCGAATAGGTTAACAACTTCAAATTGATTCAATTCGGTAAGTTTCTAAATTTAACTGTCACTTTGACTCACGGTAGCTATTTAGTTTTGGCCTACAGCCGGTTCTTTTGTGATATATCTCCAATAAGTAAACTTGGCAATGTGTCTTTCCTCTCTTAAGATTATTCCCCTATTCTAATAGTGCTGTCGCTGAACTTACTTCCTAAGAATGGATATGATACAACCACCCAATAGTATATATGGGCGTCTTGGTACTGGTGGTTATACGCCTCTGCTAACATACTCCCAAAAAAATGAGTGTTGCGTTCACCATGTTTTTACTGGATGCAACTTCCCAGGTATAGATATGGTATCACCAATTGGCGACAATTCGTTCTAGCCCTCCTTTTATGATGATATATGTAAATAAATTTTGTGAGATAGATGGTTGATCTTTGCACAGGTGTCTATACACTTTTTTAAGCCTAACCTAAAGAACTTGAATACAGTCATCACAATGGCTGTATACATATGACACAAAAGGGAATTTTTTAATAATTAGGTTTGTTTGTATTTACATCTTGTCTTTAGTTTGCCCTCTTGTCTTAAATATAAACATTGTAAATAAGTTTGTCCTCTTGTCTCAAATATAAATATTGTAAATGTGGGTTTTGGGTCATGGTCTTCTGTCTACTTTTGTGATTAATTTGTATGTGTGAAATTTTAATGTATATTTATGTATATATATGTTTGTCGCTTTTTACAGCCCTGACGAAGTTCCACAAGGCAAATGGAACGAAACGCGTTGGTTGTGCCTGTATTTGACAAAAACTGCTAAATAAAGAAGAAGATATACAATTTACTATTCTTCCTTTGGACTCTAATTGTGTGCACCTTCCATTTTATGTTTTTGTATCTCGAACTTTTGTCCTTACCCAGTCTCCTGGCAACAAATCATGAGCCTGTTCTTTTTCTTTTGTAAGTACTTCAGTCCCCACCTGATGGAACACAGAAGTCACCACGTCAGAAAGGTTTTTGCAGTAGTCCATAATTGCACTATCATTTATACTTAGTACTTTATCAACTGGAACAAACGCTTGTCTCATGACTCTGCCAATGAGTATCTCATGTGGGCTTAAACCAGTTTTTCTATCTGGAGTACTTCTCAAAGACATCAAAACAAGTGGTAGTGCATCAGTCCACTTCATTCCTGTAGCCAAACACATTTTCGCAAGCCTATTCTTTATTGTACCATTGACTTGCTCAACAACACCTGATGCTTCTGGTCTGTAAGCACAGTGTAGCTTTTGTTTTATACCGAGTGCTTCACAAATCATTTGTAACAGTCTGTTTTCAAAATGTGTGCCATGATCAGTCTCGACCGTCACCGGAAATCCATACCTAGGTATGATTTCTCTCAAGAGCAATTTTGCCACAGTAACTGAATCATTGTGACGAGTAGGGAATGCTTCCAACCATCCCGAAAACAGACAGATTATCACCAAGACATTACTTAATCTGATATGGGGTGGCATATCAATGAAATCCATCTGTAACCTGGTAAAAGGACCACCCTCCCGTCCTATGGTTCCCAAGCTTACAACTGTTTTTCTGTTCGGATTGATCTGTTGGCAGATCAAGCATCTCTGACAAAAAGATTCTGCAATTATTCTGAATTTTGGATTGTACCATGTTTGCCTAAACAACCTGATCATTGAATCTCTTCCTAAATGTCCTGGACCATGATACATTCGTGCCATGTCAGCAATCATGCAGTTTGGCATTACTGGCCTGTCATCTTTGTAAACCCAAATTTCATCTTCTTCTCGCTGTCTACAACCTGCTTTTAACCATGTGTCTTTTTCCTCATCATCTGCCTCATCTTGTAAATCTTTTACTCGTTGCCATGTCTCAACTACAGATGTTAGCAAAAGTGAGTTCAAAACATGTTCATTGTCTTTTTCCCGAATAATGGACATATTATTCTTTGCGCAGAATTTGGCAATTTCATCAGCATATGCATTTCCTTTTGTCATGTAATCGTCTCCCTTCTTATGTGCTGTACATTTCACTACAGCAATTTTCTATGGTAGCTGAATACCATCGATCAGCCTTTTGATCAATTTTGCATTCCTGATAGGTATTCCCGCCGAAGTTAAATAACCTCTTTGAGACCAGAGCTGGCCATACTCATGGACTATGCCATACCCATACCGACTATCAGTCACTATGGTAATTTTCAACCCTTTTGCTCTTTCACATGCACGAATCAAAGCAATCAATTCTGCTATTTGAGCTGAACGAATTCCTTTGAGACAAGAAGCTTCAACTACGTCTGCAACTGTACAGACAGAGTATGCTGCACTCAGAATGCCTTCATCTGTTCTTAAGCATGAACCATCAACAAAATAAACAAAATCTGATACAGCTAATGGAACATCTTTAATGTCCTGCCTACGTTTGGTACAATATTCTAAAACATCCAAGCATTCATGATCAATGTCATTTTCATTTCTGATTTTTGTCACAGTACCATCAGGCAACAATGTGGAAGGATTTAAATTCACACATCTAGCAATTGAAACGTTATCTGATCCCAAAATAATTTTTTCATATTTTGTCAATCTGTTGCTTGTTAAATGCTGTGTTTTGCTTCTGGTGAGGAGAATCTCAACCGAATGGGGCACATACACTTTTACAGGAAACCCCATTATTATCCCTTCACTTTGTTCCAGACTCACACTTGTTGCAGCTACTGCTTTTAAGCAACCTGGTAATGCTTTTGCAACAGGATCAAGAACAGCTGAGAAATATGCTATTGGCTTTCTCAGTCTTCCATGTCTTTGAATCAAAACTGATAATGCACATCCTTCCCTTTCACTGCAATACAACTCAAATTCTTTCTCATAGTCTGGCATTCCTAATGCTGGAGCTTCACACAAACGTCTTTTTAACTGCTCAAAAGCCTCTAACTCAGTTTCTGTTAGGGTAATCGGATGTTTTATATCTGCTTTTGTCAGTCTCTGCAATGGTTTTGCAATCACTGAAAATCCACTAATCCATTGACGACAATAACCCACCATTCCTAGAAACATTCTGACCTGTCTCTGTGTTTTTGGAGGTTGCATTGCTTGGATCATTTTTATTCTTTCAATTGTCACTTGTCTAATTCCTTTTGCGATTCTGTGACCAAGATATTTTACTTCTTGTTTACAAAATTGTAATTTTGCAGGAGACACTTTATGTCCCTCATCTGCCAAATGATTTAAAAGATTAATGGTGTCTGTCACACAGTTGTCTTGTGTTTTTGCGGCTACAAGGAGATCATCAATATACTGCACTAATGTCGATTTTTCAGGCAAATCTAGATTTTCCAAGGATTTCTTTAGCAACTGATTAAAAATAGATGGACTCTCTGTATACCCTTGAGGGATACGACACCATGCTAGAATACGCTCTTGGAATCTGAACGCAAAAATTTGTTGGCTTTCTGGATGCAATGGAACAGTAAAGAATGCGTTACAAAGGTCTATAACTGTATGCCACTCTGCATCATGCGGAATCTGATATAGAATTATCGCTGGGTTTGGTACGACTGGGCAACATGGAACAACTATTTGATTAACCTTTCTCAGGTCTTGAACAATCCTGAAAGTTCCGTTTGGCTTTTTGATTCCCATAATCGGTGAATTACATGGAATGCTCTCAATTTCTTTTAAGACATCTTGTTTTATAAATTTTTCAATCACAGGTATGACACCTTCAATAACTTCTGCTTTCATTTTATACTGAGGAATGTTTGGATAATCTGCTCCTTGTCTTACTGTTATTTTTACTGGGTCTACATGTTTCATCAAGCCCATTTCATCTCCAGATAAATCCCAAATTTTAGCATTGACTGTTTCTTTTAATTCTACAGGTAAATCATTTTTGTCAAAAGCAGGAAATAATTTACTTTCTTCTGCTTCAACCATTAACATTGTTAATTTATAAAGGCCATCTTCATCTTGAGTTTGGAGCTCAATACCATCCGGTGAGCAATACATTTTACAGTTCATCTTGCAAAGAATGTCCCTTCCTAACAAGTTTACAGGACTGCTATCGCAAACTACAAATCTATGTTTGTCTTTAAATTTACCAATTTAAACTTTAACTGGTTCTGTTAAATCTGTTTTAATCTGTTGATTAGCTACGCCAACTACTTGGATTGAGTCCCCAGAGAGAGGTAGGTTTTCTATTTCCACGGATCTAACAGTAGAACGGGTAGCACCTGTGTCCACTAGAAAAGTGATTTATACATCATTCACTTTACCATTTACAAACGGACCAGACTGATCTACCTCAAGAGTGGCTCCAAGCACACACTCTTCCTCCTCTCTCAGGCACCGTCATAAGTAATCCTCAGATTCGCTTCCTTCATTTTCTTTCAACCAATATTGTTGAGAAACATTCGACACATTCACTCTTGGTGATCTGTTTACCTGTTCACCTCCGCAGAATCCTGTTTCTTTATTGTATCTCTGCACAATAACACAGTTTGGAAGTGGCGGTTGTGGAATCTGACTCTGCTGATTCACTACCTGTCACTGTAGCTGTTGCTGCTGATTTATCTCATTTAACTGTCGCTGTAGCTGTTGCTGCTGATTTATCTCATTCTGCATCTGTGGATTTAATGATGCATTTTTAAAACTTCTGGGCGGATTCTTACATTCTCGCTTCCAGTGTCCAATTTCACCGCAATTAAAACATGGAAGTTTCAGTTTTAATTCTTCATTATTACCCATCAATTTTGGCTTATTATAATTACCCTTAAATTTCCCTTTATTCTGGTGAACATTTTTGTTTTCCAAAGTTGCAATTTGTTGTTCAGCCACTTTTACCTGTGCCCACATAGCTTTTTCTTTTAGCTTTTTTTGTTTAGCATCTATCTCATCACTGCAGTATTTTGCTTTTCTCAAAATGTAATCAACTGTGAGTGATTGCCAACCAACTATTCCTGATCTAATCATCTCACCAATTTCAGGTCTCAAGCCATAAACAAATCTGTATATGAAATGGCTCATATCCTTTTCACTCAATTTCTCGTAACCACTGTATTGCTTGAATACCAGCAGTAATCTTTCATAGAATGAATGTACTGATTCTTTTGGTTCCTGATTTGTTCTGTCTATTTTAACCCAATCTACTTCTTTCGGGGGAATCTTATTTTTCAACCACACAATCAACTTATCATACAGATTTATTACATCAGGTGAAGGTGCACCTGTTACTTTATCTCGAGCAGGTTCTTCTTTGGGCCAATCTATAGAAATTTTACATTCAGTCCAAAGATCCGAAGGAACAACAATGTCAAAGAATCCATCAAGATCAATCCACAGAACCTTTGAAACCTTAAGAAATCTTTCTACCTGACGATACCATTCCACAGGTTTTTCTCTCAGTCGGGGAAAATCATTTGTAAACAGTAAAATGTCCTGTCTTGTCCAAGGAACATGAACATACCCTCCGCCAGCTATTTCTCTCATAGGAAACTCAGTTGCTATTTCCTCTCTTTCTCTTTTGTCTTCCTCTCTTTTCTTTGTCCATTTCACTCTCCATTTGCTTATTTCACCTAATCTTTTTAGAAACACTATTAATTCTTTAATATGAATTATTCTTCCTGTGGTGTTCATGTTTTCGATATCTTTTTCAGAGAAATCCACTCTGTAATATTTTTGCAAATTTTTCTGTCTACTCAAATCTATTTCTAATTCAGCAGCAATTTCCTCTAATTGATCATACTTGGGTTTTGTTTTCCATTGTATACTTTTACAAATAAACAATAATTCATCATCCTGCAATAGCTTTAAACTGTCAGGTCCAATTGTGCCAATAATCAATTCCTCCAAATCCGCCTTCAACTTTGCGACATCAAGTAATTTAAATTCTGGGGTTCGTGGAGTCTGCGTTAAATCTATTTGCTTTATACTCTTTTCTGGAGTTTCAGAATCAGATCCTGAAACAGATGGAGTTTGATCATTTGACAAACTTTGATTAAAAGTTAAATCGGGCATCTTGTTCTCTAGGTGAATTTCTGTTAAATCTGAATAAAAATTTTCTGCCACTTTCTGAATTTCCGCATTTAATGGAACAGTCAGAGCTGAATGTCTAATTTCCCTCTGATCAAAAACTGGAACAACAGGTCCAATTGTTATTTGTACTGTTACTGCTTCCATGCTTTTAGTTAACTGCTGTATTAATTCATCTTTTGATCGAAAATATTCTGAGGTATTTGGCATATCCCCACATCTTTCTGTTCCCATTACATTTCTTGGGATTCTATTTCCCTGAACTGGAGTTTCAGCATAATTTCTACTTTCTCCAGATATGCTAGAATTAGTTCTTGTTTCTACTCTCTCAGGAAATTTTGCATTATTCTGATTTAATCTAGGTGGAGTTTCATCATTACCTTCCCTAGGAGGAGCACTTGGAGAAGTTCCTGGAGGAATTCTCGGGGTTGACCATGAACAAACTGGTTGATAAGGTGGCGGTTTCGATTTTGTGATATAAATCTCTTCTAAAACTGAATCTTCTAATCCACTATCTTCACCAATATTATTTTTCTTTTCAGTACTCTTTTGACCTGATACCTCACTAAATCTTGCTGGGTACAAACCATTACACATTTCTGCTTGTCTCCAACGACGCATTCTATCTTCATGAGTTTCTCTATTAATGTCTAATCTAGGGCCTCTTGTTATACCTCTGTTTTCTCGTTCTAATTCAAACATCTCATCCTCCCATTCAGCTAAAGCCTCAAATTGTGTAGGTCTAGGTTTTGGTACAAGAGTCATCATTTTTTCTCTCAAGTTTTTCAACACCTTAATGTTAAATGACCCATCTTCCGGCCATGCCAATACACCATCATTTTCGGTATATTCCATCTAATTCTCCATCCAAAAACAAGTATGATAACCATATTCACCTGACATATAAGCTGCAGGTGTTTCGTACTTATGAAGTAATCTTCCACCTCGCGTTTCAATTTTCTTGTCATTTTTAAATATATTTTTCAATTTCTGAAACCGTGAAGGCTTCTTTTCCTCTTTCATGTAATAATAATCCATATTTTAAACAATTCCGCTTACTACGAAAAAGATCACAAATATTTTCTTGTGTTCCGCTACTCTAACCAATCCGTGCGCGAAACTCACCAACAAGCCAATCTGGTTAAGCTACGTCACTATTCTGCTCAACCAATAGAATTACTGTATTTCTGGATGAGCCAATCAGCTACAAGCCTGCCTAGTCACATGAACCAATCAGTGAGCGAATACTGTGACGTATGTTAGCCAATCACAGCGCGATCCTTGTGACGTATGCTGCTGCTACAGCTTCACTGTCCTCGCTCTGCTCTGACTCTGACACCTCCTTTACAAAATATTTTCACAGCGCCATATTTTTACAAATCTTTCAATGAATTTCAGTTAGTAACTCCATACAAACAAACCATTTGTCTGTTTCACTAAAATAAAGCGATAGCTTTCTTAATCATTCAAGTATTCTTTCACATGAAATAGACGACACTATTTTCACAGAATATTTAAATTCGCCTATAAAGTAAGTGGCCTTACCCTACCCTTCTAACACACACAATCATACAGAAAGAATCCCTAATCATTCATACATTAAATTTTGGTAGAACTTTAACCCGCCAATAAAAATCCTCACTAGCCAGTAACAATAGACGACGCTTCCTTACCCTTCACTCAAGTTTGGATAAATTCTACTACTCTTTTCACAGTGAGTTTTAAAACAGGACAGGTGTCCCTATACTCAAAAGCTACAATTTCATAGACAATCCTCACTATACATTCAACCTAACACACCTAAATCCCTAAACTTGTGCTGTACGTCCACAACACTTGTGATATATGACAATGCCACTATTTTGAAACAGAACAAATGCACTGTGTAACTTCACTTGTCACACCACTCTACACTTCACTTCACTGGCCAGTATAACTAGGAATTTTCACACTGCTGGAAAAAAACCTTTCGACTACACATAACAACTGAACAAACGTAACATGTTTTAGACATGTATCCTATGTAATTATCATGTAACATGTCAGTTGTCATAGTAACCGTAACTCTGCTACCAAGTAATTGATCCAGCGCTCCTAATGAAAGACTGTCTCACAAACTTAACATGTTTAGACATGTATCCTATGTAATTATCATGTAACATGTCAGTTGCCATAGTAACCGTAACTCTGCTACCAAATAATTGATCCAGCGCTCCTAATGAAAAACTGTCTCACAAACGCTACCTATCTCCACAATACTCACCATTAATCATGAATCACTTACCAAGGCCCATAACTAACAAGACAATTTTTGAGCGACTGAATCATGTGACCTAATTAATCAGATCTATTCACAAACAATTTACAAAATTATTTACAGACTGCAGTTTATCATTTCTTACCATGGTTTAAAACATATGTCATTTAATTAAGTCACAAAGGCGAATGGATTAACTGATGGTAACTAGACCATGAATAAACAAGACCAGCTTGTCACTTCAAAATATAATTTTATTAGCTTTATTATTCAAAGAAAGAGCATTTTTAATCAAGAATATTTATTTTATTAGCAAAGTCAAAGCATCATTTTAAAGAAAATACTTTTTAGTCTGACATTTAAAGATAAATCAGTTAGCATGAATTAAAACAAAATATAAGTTTCCATTCCCTAAATTCTATCTCCCTGTCTAAATCTCACTTCACCTAAAAAGAATAATCATTAAAGACTGCTGTCCTTACGTGCGCCAAAGAGTCCAACAGCACGTCACGCCCTTCAGGAATCGGAAAACAAGGAGAGATTCCCTCCTCCCCATTGGCCAGGTTTTATACCTTTCTAACTAGCTAATCTTCTCAAATTTGTTCATATTTCTTTGCCATCCAGAGTTCCCATTGGCTGTCTTATGTCAGACCATATTGTGCCATCACCATTTCCAAACCGAGAACGGGTTTTTCTTTAGTCCTATTGTCCTTTGCTTTCGTGTCATTTTGCTTCCTGAAAATGTATCTTTTTACTCGAGCTACAGTTCATGACTTCCTTGCCTTGGCAATCTTGCCGCTTCCTGTCCTTGGAACATTCTCTCCATGAGCACATTAAGCACAACTTATTAAACAGTATTTTCCGACAAAATTGTTGACGTGGTAAAAGTTTCCACTTCTGTGCAAGGCTCCTTTCTGGACAGGATTCGAAAACGCCATCTTTTGTAGGCCTAAGGCCTCTCACGGAAACTAGTATTTAAACAAACACAAAACATTAATTAATTAGAGTAATGAAACCCATTCTGTTACCCACCCCCTTTACTAATTGTTAACCCATTAATTTATGTTACCTAGCTAAGCACACAGAGCAGCATTTATATCTACCTTCTTCTTTTAGGCCATAAGGATTCTCCACGAGCTTTTGCCACAGAAAAGACATAACATAACATAAGCACAGAAATATGCACATGCCATTAATTAAACAGCCGCATTTAATACTGACAAAGTCAATAGACAAGGTTAGTTTATTATTTTCCACACACTTGCAATTGCAACATAGAGCATAAAAATTAGTCCCACATGTTTTTCTGAATGTATGCATTTTTAAAACTAAGTTGATTAATGATTTCAACACATGCTTATTAATACAATTCTATTTGTTATGGAAGTTTAACTTTGCGAGTTTGAACAAAATTTAATTCATCTGCTCGTTCCATCAGTACGAATTGCTAGGTCAGAGAGGGCGAGAGTGCAGCCGAGTCCAGTAGGGGCGTTATCATCTGTCAAATTCCATGTTTCCACACTTTGTGGGTGAGCAGTGTTAGTGAAAACACTATTGGAACTGGTTGCACTTACGCTGCAGCGGCGGCAGCAGTGGCGGGATCTGTGCACCCTCTGGGCACTGGGTGTGTTTATAAAATGATAAGCCGGGAGTGGGCCTGTGCAGGACTGCGGGGCTGTCGGCACGCATGGAGCCCTGCTTGTAATTACCAACTCACTCTCTGCTCCATGGGGACAGACACCGATTTGCTTGTGGCAGCAAAGTGACCAGTGCACCAGTGTTTTTCTAGCTAATAAGGACGGATACGAGGGAGGCCCCGGGCTATTTGGCTTTCCGTGGCTTTTCTCTCTCTCACTCCTCCGCGACGCTGCATTCCTCCATCCAGGGCCCGCTTCAGCGCAGGTGGCACCTGGTGAACATTCATGTTTGAGACTCCCCCCTCCCCCTCCTCCTATGTTCTTCGTCTCCACAGATGTATTCCCTACCAGCCTCCAACAGTGCCCCCATCTCTCCATGGCCCCTCTCTCACATGTATTTCATTTGTTTTATAGCACTTCTCATACCGGTCTAGGGTATGAGAAGCCTATATATTCACCTATTTATCATTCATTCACCAGCACCTACCTATTCACCTGCCCATCAGCTATACCATGAGATCAGCGTGTAAATCCACCCTTCCACCTGGCCCGCCTGTCCAAATGTCCACCCAAGCATCTTTCACCTATTCATCCTCTATCTGATATCAAACCTTCAGCAACCATGCCACGTGCCTCACTCTGCCTGGCCGTGCAACACGTCTCCCTGATCAGAACCTTCCCTTTCCTGGTCCAGCAAGTGTTAACTCAATTAGGTGGCTTTATGGGAGAGATTTTAGTTACATTACACAGGGACACATTCTGTATTTTAGGAACAGGGTGATTAAGTGATTTGCCAAGAATCACAGGATGTTGAACCAACGCTGAGATTCGAACACAGTCCACCAGTTCCAAAGTTGGCAACTCTGGCCACAATATGAAATGCCTTTTTTTTTAATTAAAATGCATTCCACGAATGCCCCAGGTGCCTTATCCTTCAAAATGGCGACCAAGGCGCTGGGAAGGATAGAGTGCTTTGCTCCAGATCACACAGCTCTGTTGCTTGAGAAAGAAACACAGGGTATATCCTAGGCCTGCCATGTCCTATTGATATCAGTTATGTTAATTTATGTTGTGTGTGTGTGTGGGTCTGTGTGTGTGTGTGGGTCTGTGTGTTTGTGTGTGGCATTTGCTAGAGATTAAGCTATTGGCATTGTAAATGACAATGCCATTTATTTATCTGTTTTCAAAACCAACACATAAATAAAAAAATTGTCATTTACAATGCCAATAGCTCTAACTTTTGCAATGGCGAGACTGTTGCATTGTAAATGCTTGTTTTTAATGTTATTCTCAATATGGGCTTTATCATTAAGATTAGCACACATTATCTTCCACAGAAAAGTGCAGGATTTTGTTTTTAACTTTTGGGCGCCCAAGGACCATAAAACCTTGTAATATTTGGGTTTCTTCTTACCATGACAGCACATGATTTTACTCTTAGAGATGTTAATCTTTAAATGGTGAGTAGTAGCAAACTGTTGCAATGCCTACATATGACTATTTAGACCTTTAGGAGTAAAGTCCAGAATTATTATGTTGTTCACATTTAATAAATCGGCTATTTCCTTCCGCAAATTTACGGAGCTATGCCCTCACTCTGTGATAAGTGGACTGGGAGGTCCGAAATGTATAGAAAAAAGAAAACCAGAGCTAGGAGTCACCCTTGTTTTAGACCATTTATTGTTGGTATTTCCTTAGAAAGGCCCTGATCGCCGCCTAGCAATACTCTGCACCAGGTAGAGGAGTGGAGTGCGGTAACTAAATCTAGGAGGGTGTGCGGCATACCCAGTCTTAAGAGCTTTGTCCGCAGCAAAGGTTGATCAACTTTATCAAATGCTGTGGAGAAGTTGATAAATGCCGCATAATTCACTCCTGCTCTCATCATTACATACTTCTCATTGATCACCTGGAGAGCAGCTATATCATCAAGAGTTCCATGTTTTCCCCTGAACCCAGTTTACTCCATGGATGTGATTTTATTATCTTCGGCCCACTCGCTTATCGGTGTCAATAGGCATTTTAAAAACACTTAGCCCATCCCATCTAAGAAGGCGACCTGACGGTAGTTCCCTGGCAGTTTTGATTTCCCTTCTTAAATCGTGGGACTATAATTCTTCCAGCCCAGGAGGGTGGAACTCTTCTATTCTTAAAGCAGCTTTTGAAAACCAGGAACAATATTTGGCTCCAAAGGGTTACTTCTTGTTTTATGACAGAGATTGGGACTTCATCAGACCCCGTCACAGCAGAGGTATGCATTCCTCAGATGGCCAGCTCAATTTATTTTGCGGAGGGAGGGTTGTGGGTATGTATACCCCGTTCTGATTTGGGCAGATCAACCTCCTCTCCATTTGCCACATATAAGTTAGAAATAAGTTTAATCCAGCTAGTTTCCTCTATGGCCGAAGGGCAAAGATCCAACTTGGCCCACAGCCCTCTGCTACTAAAGTCCAAAAGGACCTCTTCTGTCCCTTAATAGCAGATTCTCTGTTTGACACAAAGCCTGTCACACGCTTCTCTTTTATTGAAGCCTTTAGTCGACTCCTTCACCCCTTTATTAGGGACACCCTAGCATCCCTCTAGGGAGAATATGACACATATTGTTTGCTAACTTATGCATTTATGTCTCGATTTAATATGAGAATTGGGAGGGGAGTTGCATTAAAATTGCCTTGGGTATTTTTCTATTTGCAGTTATTACTAACTGCTTCACATACATCCTAAAATTATCCAATTCACCTCCCACCCAGACATCAAGATTATCAAGTGTTGTTTCTAGTTTACTTTTTGGGCCAGTAACCATCCTATGATCCCACTATGTTCTCCCAGTTTTTTTTATCAACCCTATATAAGAGGACCCATCAAACCTCCACGAACTGTTAGGGGAAAAAATTAAACCCAGAGAAAAAGTCAACAGACAATGGTCGCTGATGGGCGTATCCATTACCTTTAACTCACCCATCAAATAAAACGACTTCCATCCAACCACCACATAATCTGAAATTGCCCCTACCCTTGCAGATTTATGTGTGCATAGTTGGTTCAAAGCATAATTGGATATTTTACAGTTTAAAACCCCTACTAATATGACATGGGGAACCTGCTCCCTATCCAGGATTGTTGTGATAAAAAAGATACCTTATTCAGGAGTGCATCATGGGTTGTATCTGACAGAATATGAGCAGTTACCAGTGAAAGGGATGGTGAACCAAGCTCCCTGCCCGGATGGAACAGCATTACTGCCATAAATAAATATGTGGGATCTCTATGACACACATACTTCCACTTATTGGACAAAAGGCATGCTGCTCCCCCCTTTGCATGCCCCCCTCCTGGAAGGCCTGGCTTTACAATCCAGAATAAAATAATCTGCGCACTGAAACTCCCCATCACACCATGTCTCCTGGGGACGAATCAGGTCTGCCTGACATGCTTAAAAAGTGCAACACCTGCCTACTCCTGCATTCTAAGAGACAGTAGTCTTTAGCTCATTGCTAGTTATGGGGCAGCAGAGAATGGCTGGTCATACATGCACTAATTAAAACATGAGGCAACCAATTTCATCTTTGCATTATATCATTTACACTTTGATCAGAGGTTTTCAAGGCATCCCTGAATGATACCTGTGTACCATTTTTTCAGCCCCTTGTAATTGACCGACAGCTCACCACTAGAAGACCCTTCTCGCTACTCTGGTGTGAGACCATACTTACATCCTGTCCACCCCTCTCTTCCAGTACTGGAAAATCATCAATACCTCTGCATTGCAAGCTTTCAGAATTTTGTAATATTGTATTTGCAATGGTTTTTGAATGAAAGGTTGCCCTTGATTCAGATTGTTGCCCTGTGTGTAATAAAGAAACCAAATCATTATCCCTGCTTTTGATTAAGTTCAAATTCTCAATGTCCGTGAAACACACTAGCAAAGAGGACCTATTCCGAATTAATTCAGCATCCAAAAGAGGAATAAAGTCTAATATACAGGTATCAATATTGCACCGCATGGAACCTTTGGCTTCTGGATTAGGTGTTTCCGGGGGCCGGTCTTCGTGCTTGAGACCAAAATCGATTTAGAAAGTGGATTCAGAGAAGACAAGATGGAAGATAGTCGACCAGCAGAGGACATTACCCATGTCATCTCTATAGTCCTCTCATTCACCGAGCTTGAGAGTACACATAGAGGGCCCACCACCAGAGGGGCTAATCGAAGATTTTTACGATGGCCCTTCTGACCTTTGTGAGAGGTCTGTCCCCTCTCTGAATAATAGTTTTCTGCATTCTCGCTTTAGAATTCCCTCCCTGATTTTTTATCTTGCCCTTAGACTTTGACTGTGGGGACAGGACTCACTGACACTTATGCCTAGAGCTAGATTTGAAGATAGTCCACACTTCCTATTCTGCACACAAAATGTTCCCAGAAGAAGCCCTAGCTGCAGGAATAGTCATATCAGTGTCAAAGATATATCTTGTAGAACCGATTGGACTTTCAGCAGTGAGAACTTCTTTAGGGGTGACCTTACATTGTGGTTATCCTGCCTGGGAACCTAAATCAATTTGTGTACGTGCCTCTTTATGGTCATTGTGAGAAAGTGGCTCTATATATACTGGACCAAAGTAAGGTACAGTGTGTATGGGGACCACAACCCCCAGAGGTATAACAGAGGTTAAAGTCAGGGCTGACCTTACTCTCAAAAGTGGTAGCTTGGTCGAGCAGTAAGGCAGTACCAGAGGACAGTGCAAAGCATTTGTTGTACCCACTCAGTCAGCAAAAGGTTTCACACACTCAGGGACTGAACTCCAGGCCAATTGTTTTTATATCAAAAGATATAGTTGTTTTATTTTTAGAACCAGCAGGTACCAAAATATACTTTTCTCAATATGAGTGATCTCAGATAATTACTTTGCAGTAAGGTGATAAACTTTGTAAACACAATAGGTACAGTGGTTGCAGTAGGCAACACAATTCTAAACATAGTTCAACATTGAGCTCAATGAGTTTTTCTACATAAATACAGTTGATTACTTTATAGATTACTTTTGTAACTCCAGGACTGGATCCTAGATTCAGTCCTGGGGTCTAAGCTGAAAACAGTTTAGTAAAAATTTTTGGTTATTGCAATGATTTTTAAAGACTATAAAGGTATTTTGAAAGTTGACACTTAGAAACTTTTCAGTGAAAAAGTAGCAATGTTATCCTATGGAAGGAAATTCAAGTCACAGGTAAAGAAGGTTCTCGTTACTTTTGTAATCCAGTACTGGACTCCTAGATCCGGCACTGGGACCTCTACCTAAGACAGGTAAGTATTCATGTTTCAGTAGTTGGTACACTTTTTAAGGAATATTTGTAGTTTGCAAAAATCAACACAGGAGAAATTTCAGAGGAAAACAGTCAATGGTTTCCTATGGAAGAACAAGCATTAGAAATGCAATCGGGCTCGGATTTATTTGAGTTTGAGCTAATGGCATTGTGCATGTGGTGTGTAGTGGAATTATGTGGGTTGGATTGTAATTTTAGCAATGGTGGCATGCTGTGCTTTAGATGAATATGTTTAAAAGTAAAGTGTACCATACTGCGATTGCTACAATAGTTAATTGTGGATGGGTTAACAATTGATGCGTGCACTGATGGCTGGTGGTGTGTGTGCTTGGTGGAAGAGTGCACTGGCGCCTGGAGGTGTGTGTGCCTGGTGGAAGGGTGCACTGACGGCTGGTGGGTGTGATAATTGAAGATATATGGCCTTCTGCTCATAACACCATGCCTTTCACGTCTGCCCTACACGGAAAGAGAACACCGGAAAAGCACGAACGCGCGCCATTCACTGCAGACTGGTGAACGCGCCCACAACATCTGCATTACATTATCGCGGCACCCTGACAGCTCCTAATTAAAATTAATGGACTGCCGTGCGCGAAACCGCACAGAAAATGCAGGAACTGCCAAACGAAAATTACACATGGCCTATTGAGATAAGGCTACTAGAAAGAAGGCACCGCAAGGACCAATTACCATGCAGATGGTAAAATAATGTACTAAAAAAGCTCGCGCACTGAGGAATTTTTCCAGCACGATCCAGAAACCCCTTAACAATACGGCTCGCAGCTCCTCCCCAATTCTGACGAAGTGGTGACGTCGCCGAGCCCGTAAAAAGCAGGTAACTGGTAAGTACAGTTAAGATTCCTTTTGCGGTTCAGCACTGGCTTCTCTCCTGATCCCAGGTGAGTATTTCGGAAATCGTTATTCAACTGTTTTTTGAGGAATATTTTAAAGTTGCAAAAATCGACACTTAGAAGAAATTTCAGATAGCCTATGGAAGAAAAGTGAGTTATCGGCTTTCAAGTGAGTTCTCGACTGGTGAGGTTAAAGTTCTGGGCATAGACTCGGGGGTTTCCCAGGGTCGGAAAGGTACAGTTGTTACACCCTCAGTGGCACAGGGGCAGCCGGGTGCAGAGAGAGTAGGCCCAATGCAATCCAATGGAGGGTAGGGGGCCTTCGGTTGGTGGCTGCAAGCAAGCAGGCCACGCGGCTGTGGGAGCTGAGCTCCTGGTCACTTACTCAGAGCAAGTGGGGAAGTAGAGTAGGGTAGTTGTTGCACTTCCAGCGTCACTCAGGCGGCTTGGTGCAGGGTGCTTTTGAGCCGTCGGGTGCTCAATGTTATCCAATGGGAAAGGTACAAAGGGAACAAAGGCTGCAGGCTCCGGGACGGTGATTCTTCAGGTGCGACCACCACTTCGAGAGGTAAGTTGGGATCTTGGAGCAGGGGTAGGTACCCCAAAGGAAGGCACAGAGGACCGTGGGGCGCCGGTTGCAGGGGTGTCTTTTGGCGCCGGGAAAGCTTACCCTCAGCTGGTCGCGGTTGGAGGGGTCCCTGGTTCTGAGGCTGCAGGCGTCGTCTGGGTCGTTGAGGAGGGTCTTTGGCCACTGTACTTCAAGTCCTAGTCGCCGGGGAGATGTCCTTGTGGTCTTGGATCACTCGGGCACGGACCGGGCTTGGCGGGTGCAGAGTGGGCTGGGTTTGCGGTTCCTGGCTGGCACCAGGGGTGTTGCTGTTGGAGCAGAGCCTCTGCTCAGGGGAGTCCCAGTCTGTTAGAGGGTCAAGGCAGGCAGGTCCTCCGGGTTGTCCAAGATTGCTGTCCGCAGGAGTTGCTGGGATTAAGCAGGAGCAGGTTCCAGGATCGACAGGCCGGGATGGCTGGGGCCAAGTCAGTTGGTGCCGTCCTGTTGTTAGCAGCTGCACAGCAGGTCTTCTTCTTCTTGATCTTCTTTCTTCTATTCTTATCGGGATCTTAGAAAGGAAGGTTCAGGGTGCCCCTAAATACTGAATTTAGATGCGTTACAGGTAGGGCAAGGGCAGGGACCAATAGGTCCCTGTCCTGGGGTGGGTACACCCCATAGTCTGCTCCTCTCCTGTGGGAGGGGGGCAGGAGCCTAGCTGTGATTGGGCAGGGCTCCCCATCTCCAAGATGGCCGGAGCCCGTGGTCGTGCTTCACCTCGCCTCTCCCACCTGAGGGGTGGGGTTGGCACAGGCTGGCACATCCCCATTCCTGACGTAGGGTTTCCCACCAGTCTACCCGCCAGAGTGGGGGTTAGAACTGGTGGGGGCCAGTTGCTGGGTACAGCAAATGGTCTGGAGAAGCTCACAAGGGCGGCAGGCCTTTGAAGCTTCCCCCTGCCCATCCTGGGGGAGGAGACCTAGCACCTCGCTCAGGATGTGCATTGTTGCAGGTCCAGGAGAGCCGGGGGCTCTCTACCCAGGGGTCCAGCAACATTTCTGCTGTGTGGCAGCCTCGGCGGCCTCTCAGTCCAGACGTGGATTGTGGGTTAGGTTTTCAGGGGGCATCTCTAAGATGCCTTCTAGTGCATTTTACATTAAATCCCACACTGGCATCAGTGTGGGTTTAATGTGCTGAGAAGTTTGATTTCAAACTTGTCAGTCTTCAGTGTAGCCATTATGGTGCTGTGGAGTTCGTAATGACAACCTCCCAACCTCTCTTTCTATGTCCCCACACGCGCCCTACGTTCTCAAGGCCAGGCCTTTGCTGTAGTCCCTAGATTTAGGCTCAGCCGTATGGGGGGATGCTCCTTCAGCGTAAAAGCTGCACTAACCTGGAATTCTCTTCCGGTTGAAATCCGTTTGCTGGAGGACCTTACGACCTTCCGGAAAGCAATAAAAACTTTTCTGTTTTAGTTGCCCCTTTTAGTCTTTTTTTTCCCTGTTGTGTTATGTTTCTCCTTGTCTATGCGCCAGGACGCTCCTTGGCTGGAGTAGCTGTGCGCACAATAAAAAACCATAACATAACATAACATATACTCTTAATGGCATCACTGCACTTACAGTGCCCAGGAATGTCCCTGGGTACTGTAGGGGCACAGTGTTCATGCACCTGTGCCCACACCACTGGCATAGGGCACCCAGCTAGAGGTGTGACTGAGGTATGCCAGGGCAGTGGGTTTTGTGGGCATGGCACACAGGGATGTGTGCCATGTCGACTCTCTGTTTAGTTCTGCACTTAGACACTCAGCCTGCAAAGGCAGTGTGTGGGTGTCAGGGCACAGGGCCCCTAGGGTGGCACAATAAGTGCTGCAGCCCTTAGGGGTCTTCTCTGGTCACCAGGCCCTGGGTACCTAGGGTACCATTTACTAGGGGCTGACAGGCAGCCAGAGATGCCAATTGGGTCTTGGTTTCAACACAGTTTTAGGGAAGGAACACAGACCCTGGGCACCTGGTTGGCAGGAGCCTAGGGCACACTCAGTCAAAGCACATCAGCAGTTCAGCAAAAAGTGGGGGCCTACCAATGCAAGAAATATGGCACTTTCTCACAGTCATCCATTGTGGTTGTCACTGAAATCACCTCCGTTGGGGACGTTTGCCCAGGGCCAGATACCTTGTCTTTTTTGTCTTTCTTGCTGTTGATCAGTTTCTTCAATATTGCGTTCATTATGTCAAAAATAGAGGTTGACCCCCCCTACAAATTTTCCAAGCAAATATAAGAAGGAAGGTAGGCCTTTCTAAGGAGGCGGAAGCCTTTACCTCTTGACCTGGGGGGTGTCACAGCTGATTGTCGATTTTTTCCAAATCTGGCGTCGCTGATAGTTTAGATAACAAAGAAGAGTGATTTTAAGGTGTACTGCTGAAGAGTTGCAGACCAGTAGGTAATATCAAAGGAGGGAACTCCACGGGCTGCAATTTATGATCTCTATATTGTAGCCCATAACTCCTACACAGATCTAAATCTATGTCTGGCAACGTAAAATCCTCATCCAATACACCTAGGTCTGCTCTTTAAGGAGGACCCTCATGGGTTGCTATTGATGACTTGTCCGCTACAATAGAAGTTGATAGTGGCGTATCAGTGACCAGGCATTTAAGAAAGAAGTGCTTAGGGGGGAGTGTAGGGGGTCACACTTTGTGGACCAGGTTCTTCTCTTTGCATGGGGCCCACGTGATGCAATGCTTTTAAATTGTCCTCCTCACTGGGTGCTGCTGTAGGAAAAGCCCCAACAGAGCTTCACCCACTTAAGCTTTCAGACCCTGTAGCCCCCCTTTGCCCCAGAAAGGGGTTCACATTATCTTTCAGTTCTTCATTAGTTGTCTTCTCTTTACCACACAGAGTGAAGATTTGATTCTTTCCTTTTAGTGCAGTGACTGAGGCATCTCTATTCTGTAACGGATTGGATTTTGTTTTTGTACATGCCCTCCTCAATATCAGGCGCCCCAATTTCAGTTTCTTTGCAGTCATTATGCTCCTCCGACACCTCAAGTGTCAGTATTTCAAGTACTAGCATTTAAACCCCGCTTCATATATTTGAGGGGTTAAGAAACCACCAAGATCCCTTTAGGACTTTTGTCCTCAGTCACTGGGGCTGGTGGGTATATTCTGGATAGCTTATTTTTGTGACAGTCTCTCTGGAGTTTGGTTCATCTGGCAATTGATGGATGGGGATACATCTTTCTACAGATGATTAACTGTTTGATAATTCTAGAATGTAGTTTTGCGTAGGTGGTATGCTATGGATTAACCATCTCTTGTTGCTCATATTTATTGTGAGCTCCATCTTGAACCAAATTAATTGCTGAAGCTGCCCTGTCATTGTTGGATTCTTTCGTGGTTTCCCACAATGGTGTTCCTTTTGCTTTAACCAAGAGCTATCCTGCTTTGGTCTGGTTCGCAGGGGAAAAAGCAGCACACACAGACAATGCAAATGGCTTGGCGAGGTTAGACTTTCTGCTTTCATCCGGCTGCTTGATCAAAAGCAATAGACTTTCTGCTACTTCTGCAGTCATATAAGATGTGACATCTTTGTCAGGAAAGTAATCACATTTGTGTTTGCCTGCTTACATGTCAGTGAGGTCAGTCAGTAGACACAACACTAAAGAAATGTCAGGATGGCCTGTGACAACTCACAACACTTGAGAGGTAAAGCAATGCAGAGTCAGCTACTCATATCTGTTGACAGTATTACATTGACATTCACTACCACCTGCTTGTATGGGCACCATTATAGGACATACAAAAGCGATGGGACTTGTGGTCAGAAAAACACTTACACTAGGCCAGGGAAGCACAGACTGTCCAACAGGAAACTATATACTCACTCAGACTGGGGAACACATACATTGGGATATAAAGGGTGGGACAGGAGACCTGGACACAGGCCTTAGTGCAGAAATAAAGTTACACTTGAGCAAGGGCATTGAGACAAGCAGTCTTCGGCATGTGGAACAGGAGCGACAGACGAAGGGATAAAAGATTTAGATATGGACTCACAGAAACAGAGATGCAGAGCCATAAATACTGACACAGGGATAAACATACACAGGGACAGCAAGGGACTTCTTTTACTGAAAAAAGAAATACCCACATTGAAAATAGAGGCTGATACTAGGCTGTGGAGACAAGTCCTGGACACCGGCACAGGGACTCACAAACGCATTGGGACAGTCAACTCCCTTATTTCTGCTTTATCCGACCGTTCCACTACCACTGCCAATGTTCGACACAGAGCAAGAATGTAATCTTTCTGTGTTCCCTGTGCTATGAGATCCTTGCACTTCCACTACCACCCACAGTGCTACAAGGACATATTAACGGCAGAATGTGCTACATCACACCACTTAATTTATCAAGTTTCCAATTGGGTTGTAATTTTAGGAATCTATTAGAATCCCATTGCTTATCACTAGGAGCGGGGTGACTTAATAATAGCCCAACTACAACTCCTTAAGTTAGCTCAGTTGATTGCCATTTGCTAAGACCTGTCTGCAACCTGCAAGTCACCTGTTGTTAATTCCAGGGAATCCTTAGTTAATAAAAATGTGTACTATTGAGCTATTTGAACTTATAAGCCTGTTGTAGTATTGTAGTGTTGAGCTGATTGACAAAGCAGTTTCAAGATGTAAGACCTACTTATGTCTAGAAAAAGTTGTCATTTACACACATGCAAAGTAGGCAGAATTCAGAAATGTACATTTCCTGTGAGTAGGTGTACTTTGCATGTACGTATTGTGCACATATTTGATGCACACATATAATTATTATTTACAAAACCAAAGACAAATGGTAGTTGAAAAGGCATATGCATAATCCTTTATCCTCTAAATTTCTGCGTAGTTAGACTTTTGATGGTTGAAAAATATTCCAGTGAACTAGTTTCCATTACAATAAACGTTATAGAGGCCTTCTCCAAAGACTAACTACTATGAATGACGTCAAGACTCAAAAGACCAAAAAGAGAAAAAAGAGCAGTTTCTGACACCCACAACAACTCCATCACTTGGAAGGAGACAAAGAAGTACCACAACATTCTATTAGAAAACCAACCCTCCACTCTAAACCAGTTAAGTCTTGAAGAAGAAAGCTAAATAGTATACCTGAATCATCTTGTCTGTAACCACAACATTCATAAGCAAGCACTCATCACTAATCAATTGCCATATCACCTAATTGGTCATCTGACTACACTTTCCTTCTATTATCAAACACGGCTTGTACCTAAAGCGTCATACCAAAATTTGGCAGCCTACACCACTGAACCAGTTTAACATTGTCCTCTTTCCAAACTCACTTTTGATCATTAGACCACCTCACAAGTACAGCTAGTGACTGAAGATACACGGAAAAAACAATTGCAACATTTCTACCATCAAACCACCTGAATCCAAGCTGGTAGAGGGGAGATCTTGTGAACAGATAAACATTGAATTGTCTGGAAATAGCTCCTCTGTTTCTAATTGTTTTCTCATGCTTAGCTTATTTTTTCATATTTTTTTTACCCACCAGCTACTTAACTCTGTCTTGAGCTCCTTCATCTTTTCTCTTCACTTTCCACCCCCATTCTTACAATCCCAAAATACGTCTGATGTATCTATCCATCCATCAGGACTATTTGTACAAAACACAAGCTCTCTCTCCCAAGTGGATATAGGCTCTCTTGCCCAGAAATCCAAGTGAAGGTGAGCCCCCTTTTGTAACTTCTGTCAGACCATGTCCAGACCCAGACAGACTGTGGAAAGGTGGTGGACCGATATACCTGCACTATTTTGAGACCTATTGACAAAAGTGAATTTACACATATAGATTTTGTTAGACGGACCGGGAGGGTCGGCCGAGATTACGGGGAGAGGTCTCCAGGGAGAGCCGTCTCCAACGACTGTACAGGTAAGTAACTTCCCCCCCACAGACGGACACCACACAAGATTGAAGGTTAACGAGACTTTATATGCAATTCTTAGGTTACGTCGCTATGATACAAGGAGGTCTGGACTCAGGGGTCCCCTCGGTTCTGATCTCTGGTTGAGGAGAAAGGGTAGCGGGACAGTCTTAGTTACCAATGAGTTAAATAGCTCTCAATCCTCGAGCTCGGCGTGGTTGCTGATCGGGCCGTGGAGGAGCCAAGCAGGTCCCGAGATGGATGAAGGATGGTCGACGGGCCGTGGAGAAGCCAAGCAGGTCCCGATGAAGATGATGGTTACAACGGTCCGCGGCCTCGCCAGCAGATCCGGACGACGGTGAAGAATGAAGGTTACGACGGCTGTGGCAGCGCCAACAGGCAGGACGATGGTGCACAGGACAGAGCTACGGCAGCGCCAGTAGTCCGTCCAGGATGAGTTCCTCTTTACGTCTCTCGACTCCAAGATACAACTGACTTCCTGCTCTGGAGCTGTCCCAGTTATAGGGCTGGCGTGCTTTGATGTCCGGACCCTCGCACTTGGAGGTCGGGAGGTCCGGGATGAGGGAGTCCAGACACCCAGCAGGGGGGTGGAGCCAGCGCCCGGGGAGGCGATGGGCGAGCGGCACTGGGCGGGGGGAGAGCCATCGGCACCTCTCTCTCCCATTGACTTGCCAAGTAGCCCGCTCACCTCCTGGGTGGAGGGTGGTGCCGGATTGTCTGAGGCTGGGCTAGGCCCAGGGTTGAGGTCGATCGGGGGCCAGGCGGCCTCGTGGCGAGGCGTCCAAGATGGCGGCCCGGGCTGGGTGCATGGGCCGGCAGTGGATCGGACCCACGAGGTTATCATGTTCGAGGGCAGGGGTCCCTGAGGGGACGTAGGGCGTGCAATGGTGGTGTGTGGTGCTTGCGTGACTGGGCTCGGGCCTGGTCGAGCCGGGGGAGAGCGGCCCGTCATGTGGCCTGTCCAACATGCGTCCCCCCCAGCTGAAGGCGGGGAGAGTTACCCATCCTCTCGGGGACTCTCTTCGTCGAGGCGGAAAAACCGGGACAGGCCATCGGCGTTGGCGTGGTCGGACCCAGGCCGGTGTTCGACTGTGAAGTCCATACCTTGTAAGGAGATGGACCAGCGTAGCAATTTTGGGTTTTCCCCCCGCATATGCATCAACCACTGCAGGGGTCGGTGGTCAGTCTGCACCCGAAAGTGGGTGCCAAAAAGGTAGGGCCGGAGCTTCTTGAGGGCCCATACCACAGCGAAGGCTTCCCTCTCTATGGTGCTCCAGCGTTGTTCCCGGGGTAGGAGTCTCCGGCTGATGAAGGCCACCGGTTGATCGAGGCCTTCGGTGTTCACTTGGGACAGGACCGCCCCAATGCCCTGGTCGGAGGCGTCCGTCTGGACGACGAACTCCCGGCTGTAGTCTGGGGCCTGGAGCACAGGAGCGGAACACATGGCGGCCTTTAACTGTTCGAATGCCGCTTGACACTCTGGGGTCCAGTTCACCTTCTTGGGCTGATTTTTTGACGTGAGTTCGGTGAGAGGCCCCACGATGGTACCATAATCTTTCACGAACCTTCGGTAGTAGCCCGTGAGGCCCAGGAAGGCTCGCACCTCAGTTTGAGTGATAGGGGGTTGCCAGTTCTGGATGGCGGCAATTTTCAGCTGTAGGGGGGCCACTAGGCCGCTTCCCACCTGGTGTCCGAGGTAGGTCACCGACCCTTGTCCAATTTGGCATTTGCTGGCCTTGATCGTGAGGCCAGCTCGCTGAAGGGCTTGCAGCACTGCTTGGAGGTGGTGGAGGTGCTCGGTCCAATGGTGGCTGTACACAGCGATGTCGTCCAGGTAGGCGGCGCTGAACTCTTCGAGCCCCGCCAGGACCTGATTGACGAGCCGTTGGAACGTCGCTGGGGCGTTCTTCATGCCGAAGGGCATGACCGTAAAGTGATAGTGGCCATCGGGGGTGGAGAAGGCAGAGCGTTCTTGTGCTCGGGGTGTGAGGCCGATCTGCCAATAACCTGCCGTCAGGTCGAAGATGCTGAGGTAGCGGGCAGCGCCCATTCGGTCGACCAGTTCATCTGCCCGGGGGATGGGGTGTGCGTCCGTTCTGGTGACTTCATTCAGACCCCGGTAGTCGACACAGAACCGGAGTTCTGGTGTGGTCCCGGGGGCGGCTGCTTTGGGGACCAGTACGACCGGGCTGGCCCATGGACTGTCTGAGGGCTCGATGACCCCGAGCGTGAGCATCTTAGCTACTTCCGCCTGGATGCAGGCCCGTACCCGATCAGGTACGCGGTAGGCCCGGTGGCGGATAGGAGGGCTGTCTCCGGTGTCCACATCGTGCACACACCAGGAAGTGACACCCGGGGTGAGGGAGAACAGACTGGCGAACCGTGATAGGAGGGCTTGGCACTCTTGCCGTTGTTCTCTGGTGAGGGTCTCCGAGAGTCGGACCCCATCCACGGAGCCGTCTTGCTCCTGGGTCCGCAAGAGGTCAGGGAGAGGCTCGGAGTCGTCTTCCACCCCATTGTCTGTGGCCATCAAGAGGCTGAGTTCTGTTCGTGCAAAGTGGGGTTTCAGTCTGTTGGTGTGGAGGACTCGGAGCGGATTCCGGGCGGACTCCATATCGATCAGATAGGTGGCAGGACCCTTGCGCTCGATTACCTTGAAGGGTCCCGTCCATTTGTCTTGGAGAGCGCACGGTTCGGTGGGGGACATTACCCAGACCTGTTGCCCCGGCTCGAATTCAATGGATGAGGCGTTCTGGTCATACCATTTCTTCATGTCCTCTTGACTGGCCTCTAGGTTGGCTTTTGCTAGGTCTCTGAACCGCCGGGACTGGTTGCGGAGGGTGAGGAGGTACCGGAAGACATCTGGAGGACTCTTGGCCGGAGGCATCTCCCAGCCTTCTTTGATCAGGCTGAGTGGCCCCCGTACTGGGTGCCCATAGAGCAGCTCGAAGGGGCTGAAGCCTAGGGACTTCTGTGGGACCTCCCGGTAGGCGAAGAGGAGGCACGGCAGCAGCACGTCCCACTGGCGACGGAGGGGCTCTTCCAATCCCCCGATCATCCCTTTTAGCGTGCGATTGAACCGCTCAACAAGTCCGTTTCCTTGGGGGTGATAGGGGGTCGTGAAGCGGTAGGTGACCCCACACTGTTGCCAGAGGGACTTCATATATTTAGAAATAAAGTTCGTGCCTCTGTCACTGACGACTTCTCGGGGGAACCCCACACGGGAGAAGATCCCCATCAGGGCCCGGCCGACCACTGGGGCTGTCACGGTCCGGAGAGGAATGGCCTCAGGGTAGCGGGTGGCGTGGTCCACTAGTACCAGGATGAAGCGATGGCCTTGTCTTGTACGCGGGTCCAGGGGTCCCACAATGTCTATCCCGACCCTCTCAAATGGGGTTGTGACTACTGGAAAGGGTTGCAGGGGAGCCTTTAATTTGCGGCCGCTTTTCCCACTGGCTTGGCACGTGGGGCAAGATCGGCAATGCTGGTGCACATCGTTTCTCATTTTGGGCCAGAAGAAGTGGGTCACTAGGCGGCTGTAGGTTTTATCCTGTCCCAGGTGCCCTGCCAGGGGGGCATCGTGGGCCAGGTTTAGCAGGAAGTCTCTAAAGCGGAGGGGCACCACTAGTACTCGGTTGGCCCCCAGCTCGGCGATTCGTTGCTCGCTGTACAATAGATCATTGTCCCAGTAGACCCAATGAGTTCCGGAGGTATCCCCGGCGCTTTGGGCGAGCGCTTGTTGTCGGAGTCCCTCAAGGGAGGGACAGGTCTTCTGTTCCTGACGAAATTGTTCTTGTGTGGGTCCCCCTTCTTGAGCCCACTGATCAAGATTAGCGAGGTCGGAAGGTTGAGCAAGTTCGAGGGGGATGCCATGGTCGGGGGTCTCGGCGGGGGCGACCGGAGGCGGTGGCGCCGGCCATTCTGGTTCTTCCGGGTGATGGTTGGCACGGGCGGCCATGGACCGGGTGGTGACGCACGCCCAGTCTGGGACGCCCAACATCCCCAAGTGTTCTTTTCGCTCCACGGCTGCCCACGGGGAGCTTTCCAGGTCATTTCCGAGGAGGCATTCCACGGGGGCGTCGTCTCGGACCGTTACCTTCAACATGCCGGAGACCCCTCCCCACTCAAAGGGGACGCAGGCCATCCGACACAGACTTTCCGAGTTGTCGGCTGATCGCACAGGGCAGAGAACGTTCGGTAGATATTGTTCTGGGGTCACCAGATGACAGCGGACGGCTGTCACACTGGCCCCGGTGTCTCGAAGGGCTTCGGCCCGTTGTCCATTGATGCTCACCCATTGGCTGTACTTCTGGGTGTTAGCGGGTAGGGGGACCCGCGGGACCATGTCTCTTCCCCCTAAGCACGCGAGAGTCATGGCGGCTGGCTCCCACTCTTGATACTCTTGCTCGCCTGTTTCTTGTTCCTCGGAGATCTGTTCTTCCCCTAGTGCCGCGGCGGCCACCTGGCGGGGTCTTGGACTCTGATACTGCGGGCAGCTTGGGTCGTTTGCATAGTGGCCGACTCGTTGGCATCGGTGACATGTAACATTGGCTCTGTATCCCGGTCGCGCCGGGGTGCTGCCCCGGTTGGCCGGGGGGGTGGTGCTGGTAGCGGGGGCGGCCGGAGTATTGTCTCTTCCTCGTCCTTGGCCCCCTCCTCCTCCTCTGGGTCGGTAGTGACCATTGTTGTTCCTGTTCTGCTCGTAGGACCCATTCCGGCCCACTCTGGTGATCTCCCACCGGTCAGCTTCGGCTGCGAGCTGCCGGGGATCGGTTAACTTGCTGTCGAGGAGGTGTTGGCGTAGTTCAATGAAGCAATTGTTGGACAGATGCTCCCATACCATCAGATTGAACAGCTGCTCGTAGGTCGTGACGTTGTTCCCTCTGATCCAGCCTTCGAAGGCTCGGCTAAAGTACGTTACATAGTCCACCCAAGTTGTACCTGGAATGCGTGTGCAGTCTCGGAACCTCTGACGGTACATCTCGGGCGTGAGGCCATAGCGGGTGAGGAGGGCCGCTTTCATATGGTCGTAGGAGGTCATCTGGTGGTCTGGGAGCTGTAACAGAGTATCGCGGCCCTCATTGAGGAATTTGCCCCATAGGCCGGCTCCCCAGTCGGTTCTATCGATCCGGTGCGCAGTCATCGCGATTTCATAGGCCTTAAACCATTGCTGGATGTCGTCTTCTCGAAAATATTCTCGGACCACATCCTTGGGGATGTGCACTTTTTTCTCCGCGGTCCCTGGGGTGGACGGTCTGTCGGGCACCCCTAACTCTTTATTTTGTTTGCGCAGGTTGATCTCGGCTAGGTTCCGTTCGTGCTCGTACGTTAGTCTTTTTTTCTCGAGCTCCCTTTGCCTCTGTTTCTCCTCTCTTTCTTCTCGGAGGCGAAGGTGCTCTAAGTTTATTTTTTGCTCGGCCAATTTGAGTTCTATGTCCATCTTGAGTCGGGCCATTTCGAGTTCGTGTAGTCGGGCTTTTTCTCTTTCTTGGATCTCGTCTTGCGAGAGACTGGTTCTTTGCCCCTCAGGGGCCGTGTTGGTATTTTTCGCGGTGCTTTGCTCAGGGGTTTCGACATCCCCGGTCTCTGTCCAAGATTCTAGGGCATGCTTAAAATCGTCCTTGGTACTTAGTCCGGTGGTAGCGATACCTAGTTCGATGCAGAACTGCTTTAGTTCACGATGGCTGTATTCCTCTAGTTTTTCCATTTGGAACTTCTCAGTTGATCCGCTCTCTTTAGTCGACATTGTTGTTCGTTGTGGGGTGAGCTACTCTCTGTACGTTATGCGGTGATTCGGATCGCGCCGCTGGCCACCAATGTTAGACGGACCGGGAGGGTCGGCCGAGATTACGGGGAGAGGTCTCCAGGGAGAGCCGTCTCCAACGACTGTACAGGTAAGTAACTTCCCCCCCACAGACGGACACCACACAAGATTGAAGGTTAACGAGACTTTATATGCAATTCTTAGGTTACGTCGCTATGATACAAGGAGGTCTGGACTCAGGGGTCCCCTCGGTTCTGATCTCTGGTTGAGGAGAAAGGGTAGCGGGACAGTCTTAGTTACCAATGAGTTAAATAGCTCTCAATCCTCGAGCTCGGCGTGGTTGCTGATCGGGCCGTGGAGGAGCCAAGCAGGTCCCGAGATGGATGAAGGATGGTCGACGGGCCGTGGAGAAGCCAAGCAGGTCCCGATGAAGATGATGGTTACAACGGTCCGCGGCCTCGCCAGCAGATCCGGACGACGGTGAAGAATGAAGGTTACGACGGCTGTGGCAGCGCCAACAGGCAGGACGATGGTGCACAGGACAGAGCTACGGCAGCGCCAGTAGTCCGTCCAGGATGAGTTCCTCTTTACGTCTCTCGACTCCAAGATACAACTGACTTCCTGCTCTGGAGCTGTCCCAGTTATAGGGCTGGCGTGCTTTGATGTCCGGACCCTCGCACTTGGAGGTCGGGAGGTCCGGGATGAGGGAGTCCAGACACCCAGCAGGGGGGTGGAGCCAGCGCCCGGGGAGGCGATGGGCGAGCGGCACTGGGCGGGGGGAGAGCCATCGGCACCTCTCTCTCCCATTGACTTGCCAAGTAGCCCGCTCACCTCCTGGGTGGAGGGTGGTGCCGGATTGTCTGAGGCTGGGCTAGGCCCAGGGTTGAGGTCGATCGGGGGCCAGGCGGCCTCGTGGCGAGGCGTCCAAGATGGCGGCCCGGGCTGGGTGCATGGGCCGGCAGTGGATCGGACCCACGAGGTTATCATGTTCGAGGGCAGGGGTCCCTGAGGGGACGTAGGGCGTGCAATGGTGGTGTGTGGTGCTTGCGTGACTGGGCTCGGGCCTGGTCGAGCCGGGGGAGAGCGGCCCGTCATGTGGCCTGTCCAACAGATTTACTACAAGTAAATTTACTTTTACACTTTAGAGTATCTCTACTCCTTTTGGCTATTCACCATTAGGGGTATAAAGTTAAGAAAAGTGTAGACTTGCATGTCCCCACCCACTGAATTTAGTGGGTGGAGCCTAATTTACAAGTGTAAAGTTACTACTTGTATTTTTCACATGTAGGCTGAGGTATCACCCAATGGTAAACAAGACGAAAATGTTTAAAACTTTATTATAAAATATAATGAGTAGAATATTTTTATTGAAATATTAATATAAAATTATTTATTCTTTTAAAAGTATGACTAAATTAAATAATGCTACAGGAATATTAACTACAACTTGTTTTTAATATTTATTCATTTGAATATATTAAAGTAAAATAATTTTTCTTAGGAGCTTTATATTTGATTGATTATGTTGTAAAAATTATTAAACATTGTGTGTACAATTAATTGATATTATTTTGAATATATTTTTAGTTGAAGTTACATTATTTTTTACATTTAAAAAAAGTTGTTTACACATGTTACAATAAATCTATATGTTTAAAAAGGGAATTTAATTTAACATTAGTTCCTACAGCCATTTTTTAATTGTGTGTCGTAATTATTTTCAATGGAAAGGTATTGCAATACCATTTGTGGTGCTGGACTTGAGCTGGAGTACATTTACTATTGACATGGGTCTTTTTTGGCTGGAGTAACTATAGAAGTACAGTTTATGAATAGCAATGGGCTTACTGTTTTGTGAGTGGTTGCTTCTCCCTCCCTAAAGTCCTACTTAACCCTCTCTAAACATCTCCTTACGCTTCCCTTAACCCCACAGTTATTAATAAGTATTCCTAATTTTCCAATCACTCCTCCCTGTCCTTCCCACGTTTACTAATAAATCATATACCTATGTGTTTGGAGATCTTTGCACATAAAAAGATAGTAGAGGCGGAGGCAATGACCTTCACATGTGAGTTAGTAAATAGCATTTTGTAGTATGTTCGTAGTCCTATTGTAGTACTACTAAACACATTACAAAAGGCAGTTGATAGGGAGGACCCTGTGTGAGCAGCTGTTAGTATCATCCCTTAATGCACTTTCTGCCACTAACCTATATGGATACTTGAAGATGGAGCTGAGAGATAAGAGAGGAGCTAAAATCCAGGAGAGTAGGAGTCTCTGGCACAACTCTACAGCAGGTCAGTCCCTCTTGTTGGGTTTCTTTACCGTGAATGCACTCAGCAAAATGGAACACAACCTAAATGTAAATTGTAAATTGATACTTGTAAAGCGCACTACACACCCGCAAGGGTCTCAAGGCACTTGTACGAATACCGCTGTGGAACCCATCCTGGCTTTCCCTGTGAGGCGTTCACTCCTGGGCACCCCCAAGGTGGAGGCCAGGCATCCTTAGCGTTGTGGGGGCAGGAGTGGAGATTAAGCAAGCTATTGCCAGAGTTGCAGAGTGGGGCCCATGATTGGAATAGGCACCGAGGCGAGAATTATCAGGTCCGTGGAATTTTGAGCCCAAGACCCGCCGAGGCGGGGAATTGAACCCTGGTCCCGGGCTAGACCTCTGCATCATACTGAAAGTCTTAAAGTTAGGATTTTTTTCAGTTTAGGAGTCCTAAAGTTAGGAGTCCTGACTTTACTACTCCTAAACGGAGAACAATCCTAACTTTAAGACTTTTGGTATTCACAGAAGGCATTTAGGAGTCCTAAAGTTAGGACTCCTAACTTCTGTGAATACCGAAATGGTAGTAGGTTTAGGATTTTGTCTTAAGTTAGTTCTGTGAATCGGGCCCATGGTAACCATCAGCCAACCCATGCCACCATGATGTGAGACACATAACTAAGAGTTGTTTAGTTGCCACACATTTACTACTTTAACAGCACACCATGTTCATTTATATTCAGACATTACATCAAGTGTACACATTGGACAAAACCTCTTGTAGCATCGTGCACACAAAATGGCCCCTGGCCAGGAAGTTGGCTTCCTGTTTGCTTTTCCATGAACTGTTCTACAATCTGTATTCATGTGAACCATGTAGATAAGGTGATCTGGACGTACCACACCCCATACTAAGAGAACAGCAACAAAGTTGTGTAGCATACAAAGACATCTCATGACATTTTCATCCACCTTGGGATGGTTGTTGGACAACGGTGCACCTCAGTGAAGTAAGATTGACAACTTTGCAAAAAAGGGCACACATTAACACACCTGGACTTTCTGCTCAAATCCTTAGAAGGATTTAGACTAGAGCTACCCAATATTTTAGAGATCCACGCTGTTTTAAGAAAGAATTATTTGATGACTGATCAGGTGTTTGTAATGTGAAACTAGAAAAATAAATATTGCAAAATCCAACAGGGAACATAATATGTTAGATGTGTGGATTTATCACATGCTTCCACTCCTAAGATGTTTTCTCTGGGATAAACTGAGACACAGAGACCTTGATGGGGCTCCTCAGTGCAATTCAAATGCTCATTCACTGTGAGGCTAGAGCTGGACCTAGTCTGGAACACAGTTACTAGAGAGAACAGCCCATCCTAGACACAGGCCTTTCCTCCTGTTTAGTATGGCACTTTTATGAGTGATATTTCCTTAAACCTTAGTCGGAAGGGTTTTTTTGTTCAAAACGGTGGGGAGTTGATCGCTAATCTATTTATGCATGCTGATTATGTATTCCAACAATGTAGCTTTGATTGACTTGACCATAAGGGCTTTCAAGTGCAACTGAAGTTAATTCACACAGTGAGCAATTAGGCTAGTGTAAATACACAAAATCAAAAGATCATTGTCCTTAGTGGGAGCAGTCAGTTGTAGAAGGCAATAACTATAAGGTGATCACAGAGGATCCAATAAGAAGATTGATGACTGTCATACACAATAGGTGGAGGAGGCAGAAACAGGAGGCTGGATTAAAAAAACGAAGCAGACTTCCTTAGAAACATGGACCCGGTCACCCCCCATTTATACATCCTACCAAAGATCTATAAGAATAGAAACTCTCCACCTGGACGCCCGATAGTATTGGGAATAGGTTCAATTTTGAAACCTCTGTCTCGGTTCAGTGATTGCCTCCTGAGATCAATTGTACAGCATACACCGACATAGGATACCACGGACCTTCTGTTGTCACTAAAGGAGGTGGCCTTTGATCCTTGACACAACTTACTGGTGGGACTTGATAGCGAGAGCCTATACACCAACCTCCTCCAAGACACAAGAGAGGATGCAATCAAAGCAATCCTATATGAAGAAGAATGCAATAGCAATACCCCCATTTTATTTTGGAAGCGAAACATCCTTTACAACGAAACTTTTACCACGCAGTACTGTTACAACGCAAGTATTACAACAAAAACCTTTACAACGCATTACACTGGGGGGCGCTCTAGGATAGGGAATAGTTTTAATTTACTATCCAACACCTTCCCTAGTGTCCACGGGGACTGGAGTTGGAATAGTAAATTAAACTATTCACTATCCAGCACCCCCAAGTGTAATGCGTTGTAAAGGTTTGCGTTGTAATACTTGCGTTGTAACAGCTTGCGTGGTAAAAGCATGCGTTGTAATGTCATACATCCATTTTGGAATGTATACGGTTGGTAAATCTTTAAATGTGAAAGAACACTTTTTCTTCAAACTCATGGTAATTCAATGGGAAGCACTTTATTCCAAAGGTGTGGCCTATATGTGCACCACTTTGAGGGCAAATTCATCCTCAACGAATTAAACTCATTCCCATCAAATATTATGTTGTAGAAATTATACATAATGTGTTGATTGTATGGGAGGCAGATGAAGATCAGTAGCTCCAATACAACTTCAGAGTAGCTCACAGTCTTACATTCATTTTTAAATTTCCGCAGAGTCACATTTTTCTTTCAAAGTTAAGGGAAGGCTGTGCTTATTTTGCATTATTATCATCAGGCTGCAGATAGCAATGTCTGATAATAAACACTGCTCAGTTACATTTATGACCCAGGCTGGGGACTGGGGCACAGAGGGGAAGAACTGAATCACTTAGGGATTTAACTCTTAAATAAAAATCCTTGGCAACTCAATATTGGAGTGTGAGAACCAAATTATGTTTCTGCATGCTTTTAAAAGGGAGAAAATTAAAATGAAGATTGGAAATTATTTGCCTGTGCATGTTGGTTGCTTGTATCATACCAAATGGCTACACGTGCACCTAAAAGAGGCTGGGCAGCTACGGGGGGGGGGGGGGGGTCTGTTAGCGGTACCCTTGACCAATTTATCGTGAGGGCGACATCGGTGATCGCACATGAAATATCCCTGACGGAGCGTTGTTTGTCCCTTGACCCTCAGTATGTAAGACGCTCCTCCCTAGGTCCCATTATGTTGGCAGTCTTTCCCAATCAAGCTGTAGGGCAATCCACCAGAAATAGATTGATTAGTGAGGAAGATAGCACTGAACTTGTGGAAAATAACGCACTGGATAAATCCGCATATAGTGAGACCTCCCCCGGTGTCTCTACAAACGCTGCAGTTAGAGATGAAACTACCACTACTGCTGTATCACACCTCACTACTAGATCCTACGTAAAACATAGTGCCAAACCGTCAAAGATTATTCCCACTGTGGGTTGAAAAAGCACCATTGCAAAGAGGAAACGGGAGGGGGCACCCATAAGGGGAGAAACTCTAAGATGATAAACATCTCTATACTCCCCACTAATATTCCAGAGGACATTGAGATTGCTGAACCTAGGGCAGTCCCTATCCAATCCCTAGCACTTACTACTAAGCCAAAATCCACTTATGTCAATGCGCTGGACCCTACACCTTCAGAGCTGCAACCACCGGTTGGTTTTATGCCCCAAGTGGAGCAATTGATGAAGTATCTCATCCTACCCCTCTTAGAAAGGTTAAAGGTAATAAATGAGAGGGTGGTGAGTTTTGAGCACGCAACGCAAGAGAATTTTTAAAAGATTAAGAAACAGGTTGAGTGTTTAACAAGTATTATCCAAGGTAAATCTAATACACCCAAAGTTTCCGTAGCTGAAGTAACCTCTTCGACTTCTCAGAAAGGAGGTAGAAGAACTGCTATGGAATCCCTTGGAAGTAATTGCTTGACACCATTACTTGATAAAGTGAGTAGAAGGTTAGTGAATAGTAATGGTGACTCGAGGGCGGTGAGCAGGAATACTACTATAAGTCCCCCAAGGCAGGTCTCTAATAACATAGCAGTACGTAGGGATACACCCAATACCCCAAAGTCCAACACAATATCAAAATGTATCAACCTTCCACCGGAGTCATGTCCATACGTTGTTGTACTGGTGGGTGTTCCTGTATTGAAGGCTAATATGACAGAAACTTATTTAGAGTTGAAAAACAAAGTTACTTATTGGTAGAACAAGAACAGACCCCTCCCAAGAAATGTGGATGGGAAAAATCTGAATGTACTTAGAGTAAGTTGGGTTGGGAATAGAGTCAAGGACATAGATGGAGATTGCATTATTGCCAACTTCAGGGGCAGGCAGGTGGTTGGTTGTTTATGCAATGGTAATGATCAAAGTGAAGGAAGTGTTATTTTCACGTATGACCTTAATTACTTTTACCGGCAGAGTCCCAGGATGTTTTTCAACTGCAACCCCTTTGTAACACAACATGGAGGGATGATGGGTAGAGTTAGAAGTAATTTCCCAGTTCCCACCTTTAATCGCTTCGATGCGTATTATACGGTTTAGAGGGGGTTGACTGACTGGTTGATCTTGGAAGGTATAAAGTACCTAGGAATGAGAGGGAATTAGTGGGCGCTGCTCATATAAGGAGCATGGTAGATGCCCAAACTAATCAAAAAAGGCTAACATGTCATACGTGCCCATTACTTCCTAATACGAGTCCCCCTGGTGTTACCACCGTAAGGAACAACGGAATGGTCCCCCTTAAATATACTGGCCAAACTGAAGATTTATCTGGGCCTATCCAAGGCAAAGACCCAGTAATCACAACTACCACCCTTATAGGATCTAGCACTGCTATCAAACTAGCCTCATGGAATATCGCGGGATTACAGAGTAAAGTTCCATTTAGTGAATGGTCCTCCTTTGTTGAGGACCTCGATATAATATTTCTGCAAGAAACTTGGGCGGTGGAACAGGTATTCTGGGAGGGCTATGTAAACTTTTCAAAACCTGCTGTCCGGGGTGCTAGGGGTAGACCTAAGGGGGGGGTCTGACATTGTGGGTCAAACAGAGTTATCTTGTTGACTGTGAGACCTGGGGTAAGACTTTTGCAGCGGTCTATGCTAGGTGCTATGGCACCCCGTCTATGTCCGTGCTGTCTACTGTCCTTAAACGTGTTCAAGATGATCACGGCCCGGAGTCTGCGGTTGAATTGGGCATGCGCCTGTGTGGCACCTTTGATGTGGTTTGCGATCTGATCCTTGATAATGTCAAGGGGGATGCAGTGAACGTTCAGATGGCTAACGCGTTGGCGGTGCTTCCCGATGCCGAGAAACCCCGACAGTTAGCGAAAATTATTGTGGCGGCTTATAAAACCTCAACCTCAATATCCCATACGGCGTGGAGCAAAGGCTTCCGTCGCGGCTATCGTTGAACAATTAGAATATCAAGGTGTAATTGAAACATCTGTGTCACCAATGAATAATGCTCTTTTTACTGTAAACAAGCCAGACGGTTCATATTGTTTGGTATTGGATTACCCGCATTTAAATTCGCATTGCCGTAACTGTGCAGTCCAGAATACCCACGGCTCTGCTCTAGTGAATAGTCTTGTGCGTAAGCGGTTTAAAACCACGCTTGACATTTCCAACAGTTTTTATGCCCATCGATTGGATGCTCTAAGTTCCCAATGGACCGCCTTTACTTGCGGCGGTGTCCAAAAACTATTTTGGCGTTTGCCTATGGGCTATAAGAATAGTCTTGGGATTTTCACTGCCCGCATTGTCTCCCTTTTGGAGGGAATCGACCCAGATGCTTGTTCGTATGTGGATGACATATGTCTCACAGACGACGAACTTTGGGAGCATCTGTATTGGGTCAACGGGATTGTTTGTACGTTTGCCAACTTAGGTTACAAATTCAACTTTGCAAAATCGCACATTGCAGAGTACACAGTGTTGTTTCTGGGCTACGAGCTCAACAATGAGGGAGAGGGATTGGCTCCTCACTTCCTGGAGAAATGCGTGCAACTGCGCGCTCCGACAATACTGAAAAAATTACAATCTTTACTGGGCTTCTTGAATTTCGAGAGGACACACATTCCGGAATATGCCCAGCGTATCAAGCCTTTGTATGCTTTGATACAACCATCTTTTTCCGAATCAAGCTGGCTGCCTGAGCATTCGGCTATTCTGCAGTCTTTGCAAGCTGATCTGCTCGCTTCTAAATTCTTACTGACTCGTGATAACCAGACCAACCTGGTGATAAGAATTATCCCTGGGACGGTGGGTTTCACGTACCTGACTTTTAATGAAGGAGACACAGTACCTATTGCTTACAAGTCGCACTTGTACACTTCGGCTGAATTGCGTTTTTCCACTGTGGAAAAAGTTTTGACGGCTGTGCAGATGGCAATTCTTAAGGAACGTGCCATGTCACAGGGAAAGCGCATGTTGGTTGTTACCCCGTGTCCTGCCTTGGAGGCAGTCACGAAAGCCAGTGTACCAAATTCTAAAGCTTTGCACCCTCGGTGGATTCAATGGGCTGCATCCTTGACATCCCAGGATGTCACGTTTATTTTTGACGCCTCATTACGGTCGCAGGAGTACTTACAGTATGAATTCGTTCATCTGGCTCCTTTAGCAATGCGACCCCTGGAGGATTTCCATTGCATCGTTTACACTGATGGTTCGGCGCAGGTTGCGCATGGCTCCAAACATGCCTACGTTTCCGCATGCGCCATTGTGGTCGGTGCCATGGTGAACGATGAGTTCAAGTCCAGTGTGGTGCACACGCAGACACTGGGGGACTGCACTGCACAATTATCAGAGCTTCGTGCTCTGATGCTTGCATTGGAGTACGCAGATCCTAGTGTGACAACTCTAATCGTAAGTGATTCTTACTACTGTGTCCAGTCTTACAATGAGTAAGTAAATAAGTGTACTTTTTCAAAAATGTACTGGAACTGCCTTGTAATGGTGCTGGGCAATGTTCCCTGTAATCAGGACCGGCCTAATTTAGCATGTTTTTTAAAAGGGACTACAGTTCCTGCAATAGTCTATAAATCAGCCATCGATAAGTCAGCAGGATAGGCATAGTCTATGTCATCAATGTTATTAACGTGATAAGTATTAAATAAAGGATTGGAAATGGCAGGCATCTCTAGGGCCACTTCAGGTTCAGCATTAGAAGTTGTAGCCAACACAGAATTTCTCACAATCGAAGGACAGGAGACCGCCGGTGTCATACTATGAAGAATCGGCCACCCTGTGTATCTTGACATTGTCAATTGAGATGAACCTGTTTTCCTTACGACCTAGAAGTGGTGGTAAAATGACCCCATTTCATATTGGAGGCTGTTGCTGCATATTTTGCGAATACAGTCCTACCCTGAGATGCCTCGGAAACATTTTATTGTTTAGGCACGTACCAGTTTGTATTTTTTTGATGGTGCCTTTTTCTTGCGCTTAATTCTTTTTGTCGCCCCCGGCCTATTGACATTATCTTTAGAGGCCTTGTGTTAAAGAGTTTGGACCATTTATTTTGGCCGCTATAGGCCATCATGTATGCCTTTTCAGATTAGCTTCGCTCATTATTATTGAACTTTGCTTTCATGTTACGCCCCTGTTCTGGTTTTACCTTGCCTTGATTTTGTCCGTGCTCGGATCGTTGGGGGGGGGTATCATATAGCTAATTCTTTTCTATATACTGTGTTAAGTTAGCATGAGCTTATTAAATGTTTAACCGCCATTTTACCTTTCTGCCTCATTTTGCACACAACACATAATTGTTGTTTTAGCTTTCAACCCAGAAGAGCTTTGTGATTTACTTGAGAAATAATATGTTATTGCTCTGATATCAGTTTTGCTCGGTACACTGTCTGCACAGTGAGTGCTGAAGGCTGCAAGGATAACTAGACACAATGTTGTTGTGAGGTCTGATCTTCGCACCTCCATAGACATAACACACATGCTGCTGCCAAAATCTGTCTCTAGGCGGGTTTTATATTGTTGTGCTGAACAGACACGTAACACACTTGATGGTGTTTCGCATGCAGAGAGCTGGTGGAAGATGATGTGATCCTCTGCCACTGAGATTTTGAGGTATGGGCCCGCCCTGCTAAAACTCAAATGAGACCTTCATAGATATAAAATACTATGCTAAATAGAGAGGGTGAGAATTAGGGTTGTTAATTCCTATTCATTTCAGCATCTTAGTATGCTGTCACCATTCGCCTTTTATGGACTGATAACTATGCTGATAACTTTGTTGCTTATAATATGTTTGCTAGTATTATACAAGATACTGCGTTTGAGAACCATGCATTAGTAAATAAATATTTCAAACATGCACGTGTCCTCATTTACTCCATGTTCTGGTTTGTAATGATTATATAACGAAAGAGTGTTCATGTGTTCCACGATACCTGAGGTAATCTAAGTTCATGTTCTGGTCTGTCTAAGCATTGGGAGTTTGTTATGACCAATGAGACACTGTAGCTAGCTCGGTAAGGGGATTTTGGGTACTGAGGTGAGTTTTGGGCCATCCTAATTCACCGAGGTTCCAGGTCTCTATGCACAGTTCTGTAGGAGAACGGAATTCCTGCTACACGTCAAATTAGAAGCGGTTGCTATTCATTCCCAGGACATTCTTATTGTCAAATTGGTGCAGAGTAATACCCCTGATACTTTACTTATCAATGTTTATTCAAGAGGAATACAAGGCTGGAAGGCATCAAACACAATAGCATGCTCGGATGGTTTTTTAATAAGTCACAGGGGTCATTGTAATATCATATTAGCTGGGGATTTTAATTGTACATATGAACCACTTGATGGTGAGGATTTGAATTTTAGTCAGGAAGAGGACGAGCTGTGGTCAATTCCACCGCTTGAACTTCAACTTAAAGTATTTTGTATTAAACATGGGCTGCGAGCCGCAAATGGCCGCACAACATCTGACAAACTAGGGAAGTCTACCTATTGCAGTGGGACACGCTCTAGTCGTATTGATTACTTCATCATAAATAAGGAGATGTGGTCAAAAATGTTAGATATTGCTTGACACTGGACCCCCCGGCGGAACAGGAGGAAGACCTTTAGCCCCATATGGCCCGGCGACCCCGTTTCCCACACACACAATTGCCACATCTGGAAATGGCATCGGCACAGTACGTACACACATGCATGGGGTTAGGGTGGGTTCCAGGGAGGGTTCTGGGAGTTGGGTGGGTAGGTAACTGAAAAGATAAAGAAGGGGAAAATGTTTCTTTGTATCCTTGAGTTACATTGGTTCCTCGACTGGACACTCAGTCCTATTTCATGATTGTATCGATATGTTTGGTGGTACCATCCTGACTGTGGGGGGCCACTATATTTCATATGCTCATCTTTATCAATAAAATTGTTGTGAAAAATGTTAGATATTGTGGTGATAGTACGGCCTGAAAGTGACCACAATCCCCTTCTAGCAACATTAAAGATTATTGAAATAGATGCAGTGGTAGAGCCACCACCCCGTCTTGATTTTGTAGAATGCATCTAACCAATGACTCAAGACGTCTTAAATGGGCTAAGATGGCACTAAACCCGGAGAAATTGCAGGAAATTAATAATTTAGTAGAGAAAACCATAAATAGTCTACAGTCTGATGTCGAACTGGATGCATATTTGGATAATGTCGGCCAGGCACACAAGCAATTTTTTAACAAACTCAAAAGTTTTCTTATGGTAAAAAATAAGAGAGTGTCTGTATTACCAATTTCCAAGATCGCAGTTTGTTATAACTCAAACTGTCGAAAAGCTTATAGGTCACTGGCAACAGCAATTAGGAGCAAAGGACAGGCCACTATTAGGGAGAAGAGATTGGCATATAGATTAGCTAAGTTCAAAGCTAAAAGGGAATACACCGGACAATTTAGATGATATAGTTGCACCGTCATGAGGCCTGGAGTCAGGTTGAGAGTTGTAATAATGAGACCGGTAACGATGGATAAATCGGTCACCACGTAAGCCAAGATATTATTGCTGTATTTTAAGATGTATTTCCGCGTGGCTCCGATCGGCAAACTCCCAGCGTCTAACGGCACATCCTGACTCCAGGCCTCATGACGGTGCAACTATATCATCTAAATTATCCGGTGTATCTCTGAGATGCCTGTATCCATATACACTTAAAAAAACCACAAGGTTAATATCAAAGACCGTAATATTTTAAATTAATCGTAGACACTACAAGAAAGGATTATTATTATCGAATATCTTTTCAAAATTTTTAGGTATTGAGAGCTTCATACTTTCAAACCACATATCAGAGTTATCCAAGCATTGCAGTATCTTCTAGTTTTTAAGTGTGGTAATTTCCTGAAGAAGGCGTTTGTTGCGCCGAAACGCGCGTCGATAATTACTACTGTATTGTGCATTTTAACTTTAAGTCCTTTTATGTAGATTTTTATGTATAGTGTGATTCAAGTAGATTTGATTTAATGTGCCATATTGTTTACAACTCTGTAATAGGTATATAACCTAAAATAAAATATACTGTATTTTTTATAATTTGGTTCTTGTTCTTTGTTGAGTTCTCTATGGAGCACTATTATCTAATAATTGCCTAGGAAATATATTTTCTCACATATATCTCATTCATACACACATTTGTTCATACATCCCAAGGACCACACACTTACTGACTCACATGGCAGTACGGTCATAGTGCCCCTAGTCAAAGTATTTATTTCAGACCATAGTATCTGGTTCTATGGACATTGGCCTTAAAGTCAATGAACCTGGGTGTGAGTATGTCTGGTAGCAATGCGCGAGTTGTTTCTATTCAAATCTGTTTATTGAAAGATTGATGTCTCGTACCACAGCATGAAAACATATAACAAGCATGTCACTAGTATACATTTTGCATTAAAGGCTACATAAGTATAATGAGAACATTTACATTGACTATCTTACGCCAGTTATCATGACGACTAAGATCTTAACTATGTTGAGCTGAAGGAACAGTAGTTGTGGTAATAGATAAGGATAAGGAAATACAAAGAAAGAATTGAAAAAGATGAGAGGGGCCGGGGGGGGCTCTATTTCGAATGGGGTCCAGAAAGGCACTCTGTAGTGTCCAACTAGGGGTTTTCTAATGGAATTTCGACATCTGTGGCCAACAACAGGTCATTAAATTCTTTGAGGGTATGGAGCCGAGGAGGGGTGAAGCAAGCATGCTCCAATTTGGAAAAGTGGTCGATATGTGGCTGCCAAATATGTGTGAATTTGCGTTCTGTATGTGTTGCCCAGCACAAGAGAAGGTATATTGCCATAACGTACCAGTGGCTAGTGAACCATAGGGTAGTGGAAGGTGTAGAGGGCTTCTTCCAATGGAGGGCTAGTAATTGTTTAGCGGTGCCAAGCATATGTGAGATGAGATGCCAATCAGAGTCATGGCAGTGAGCACCAAGGGCCGCAATCCTAATATAACCACCGCATATGTGTTCGGGATAGGGTAGCCGATAGTGTCTTTGACTTCCTTCCAGTAAAGGGTCAGCGAGGGACAGGCCCACCAGATATGACTGAAGTCCCCAGCCGCCGACTGGCAGCACTAGCAAGAGGGAGAGGTGGTGGGAACACCTCTTGCAAGCATTGAGGAGTGTAATACCATCTTGTCACAAGCTTATAGGCAGTTTCCCGCTGGGGTATACTTCTGTATATTTTAGGGATGTCTTGCTATAGCTGTTCCCATTGTTTTAGGGGGATCTCCTCTGTGGTGACTGCATGCCATTGTGTTTGGCATGAGCGGAGTCTGGTTGGGGTAGAATGCTGTAGTGCTTGGTAGGTGCGGGAGATCAAGCCCCGGGAAACATCATAAGAGCGTATCAGTGCTTGGAAAGGGGTAAGTGGGCGTGTTTCCCTTGGATGTTCAGAGGTGTGCACCACCAATGCCGAATTTGATAGTATTGCAGTCTAGGCTTGTCAGGTAGGTGAAAACTGCGTTTGCATTAGTTGAAGATTTTGGACTTTTCCACCTCAAAAAGATCTTGGATCGTAAGGCATTCGTCCTCTCTCCATGCCGCAAAAGATTGTGGCTGAAGGGCCGGAGGGAAGTCGGGATTGCGTGCACTGCGACTTTGTCCCAGATGTCTAGCATTGTTTTCGTGGGAATGGTGTAATGAAGTACGCAGGGCAGCATAAAGATGAACAGGTAATGTGAAATTTATTAAGTTCAAGGACGCATAGAAAACCTCATCCAGCAACAAACCCTGCAGCTGTCAACTGACCAGCTGCTTACAATCTATTTCAGAAAATGCTCATTCTACATTCTAGGCTGTGTAGCCTAGTAACAGAGATAACATTCCAGGTGTTCGGGGAAGTGAGAACACTACATCACCTCCCTCTTGATAACTCAATAAATAAATAAATAAAAATGTTACATAAAATGACATAAGAATTAAATATAATCTTGATACCTACATGGTCGTTGAGTGAGGCTGCAAGGCCTAACAGACTTCTGTTGAGACTTGGCATCAGAATACTCTGATACCACGCAAGGTTGAGAATCCGCAACCTGACATTTAGCTACCCTTTTCAGATTCCATACTTTGTGATCACTGATGCAAATGGCATTGTAAAACACCTTAATTACTTTACAGGGTGCACTGAACTTCGAACCAGTTTTGCCTAAACAAGAAGATTTTATTTTCACCCAATCACCCACTGAAACCTTTGTGTTTTTGACAGCTTTCCTCGTATCGTACCATCTCTTTCTCTTCTCCTTTACTTTTCTTTCTCTTTCTCTCGAACCTTCAGCACACAAAGCATTTTTGTCAACAGACATTCTCTTCGCACTGACCCAAGAAGGACACACCTCTGCACAAGGGATTCTCTTCTTGAACACCTGGAAGCGTGACACACCTGTAGACGAGTGTGGAGTAAACTTGTACTCTTTCACTTTCTTTCTCATTGCTGTTTCCCAATCAGCACCAGACGCAACAGCCTGTTGCAAAGCCTCTTTCAGAACCTTTACAAACTTCTCCACAACCCCCTTACTCTCTGGATGATATTTCTTCCAATCGTCGCCAAGTGCAATGAAGTACGCAGGGCAGCATAAAGATGAACAGGTAATGCGAAATTTATTAAGTTCAAGGAGGCATAGAAAACCTCATCCAGCAACAAACCCTGCAGCTGTCAACTGACCAGCTGCTTACAATCTATTTCAGAAAATGCTCATTCTACATTCTAGGCTGTGTAGCCTAGTAACAGAGATAACATTCCAGGTGTTCAGGGAAGCGAGAACACTACAGATGGCTTTATAGGCACTTTGGGGCTGGGCATGCTGCGGGAGCCAGGCCAAGTCCCAGAGTGGTCTGCAGGCCTGTGCCGGTCCATGTAAAACAAGTGCTTTTCACTTTCGCTTATCACCCATTCTGAAATTATTAGAAGGTGAGATGCCCAGTAGTACTCCAGGAGATTGGGGCACGCCTAGCCCCCCTCCCCCTTGGGAGCATAAGTAGTTTGTTGGAGAATCTCAGATGTTTCCTGCCCCATATAAAAGTGGTGAGATTGCGCTGCAGACGCAGTATGTCTACCTGTGGTATAAGTGTTGGCAGTATTTGGAATAGGTATAAGATTTTCGTCAGGATAGATGTTATGTTTATTAACCTATTGCTTTCCTCTAATGTATTGCACGCGCGCTTTGTTCTCTGCACGTGCTACCTGCCGGTGCATTGTGACGTTAGGGTGTTCTACCTGACCACCGGCAGGTTGACAGTTTAGATATGACAGTTGCGACTGAGTGGTGATTGCATCTAGACGTACCTTTGGTGTCAGGGCTTACTTCAATAAAGACCTTACAACTTACCTGTGTTCCTGGTCATCTTTACAAGTTGGCGACGAGACGGGGCTCCTGACACCACGAAGAACCCACCAGAAGCCATCTGATCTGTTGCTGGGTACGTCTTGGAATGCGACGATTACCATCTCATCTTTGTTCCGCGAATAAGAAGTGGTGATTGCGGAATCTCCAGGAGTACAGCTGATCCTCCACGCAGTAATCGTGTGTGGTATTGAAGTCGCAGTACGTTCAGGCGACGTTGCTGTGTACGTGTTCACCATAAGAACATTCCTGGAGGCAGTATTTTTGGAGGTCGATCTGTTCACCGTTAATTATGGGTGAGTTGGATGTCCAGCTGTTTGTGTAGCCCTGCGCGCTGACTGGGTTTACAAAAGTCTCACCCCTCCGGGACTTGTGAGAAAATTGAGGAGGATGTTTGATGAGCTCTGGTGTTTGAGGGGATCACCACTGTGAAGTTCCTTGATTCTCGAGCGACCACTTGCAGAGTTGCTTAGAAGTGTTTCCTCATCGTCTGCCGGTTTGATATTCTGCGGATGTGATGAAGCAAGCTGGTTGTGTGGAGATTCTTCCTCTTGCGTTATGACGCCAACGAATGCCTGAAGAGATCGGTGTGGAGTGGACGCATTGAAGTTTTGAGGGCATTTGCCGCTTCCCGCTTCCCTGTGAAGTTACACGACGTGTCCTGTGGAGAAGGTTCCTGTCAGGTTGTGTGTGACGTCAGTGAAACGCAGCATACAACGACGTCGGGCGGCCATTTTGAGAAACAAAAAGTCGAAAAACTGCATTTCGTGCTTGTCATTTTCACGGTGATGCGCACACCTAACAACATTGCAAAATCGTCTTTTTCTAGCGCGACTGGTGTTTAAAGGACGCTAATAAACACCAGTAGGCTAGGGTTTTGGCATTTGCGTGTTGCGCTAAGCTGTGACACGCACACCTCTAAAGTATGTTTTGTGGAAAATTAAAAGTATAAGTATTAAACACTTACAGAGTCCACAGACATTGGAACTATAAAAACAACAGTTGGATAGCTACAGTTTCATGAATATTATCTAAAAGGAAAGTTCACAAACAGTATTGTACTTAAAGGTCAGAAACGATATTTACAAGAAAGGAAATATTTTTTTTTCAAAAGCTGTCATAAATTGAAAATAGAAAAGTATTGGCTATGGCTTCAGGTAATGTTTGGATTTTATCTCCACCCTTACCTTTCATACCCTCTGCAGGGGATGATGCCCTTAAATGGGAAGAGTGGAGGGAGTACTTTGAAAACTATTTATCCACTTTTGAGGGGGAGGAGGAATTGACCCCAGAGAAGAAAAAGAAAATTCTTCTTCATTGTTTAGATGCAAAGGCTATGAAAATCTACAATCGCATCAACAAAAAAAGCTAGGCCAGGTGATGTATATAGTATTGCATTAGAGGATTTAACAATGTATTTCAAACCTACCATTTCAATTTCTGTCAACAGACTCAAGTTTTTTCAACGCAAGCAAGCACCAGAAGAATCTTTAGAAGATTATGTTGCTGCGTTGAAAAATTTGGCACTAACTTGCAGATTTGGGGCATTACATGACGAGCTGGTTCGTGACCAGATCGTTATGAGATCCTCAAATAAACCTGTCCAAGAGAAGCTGTGGGCTAAGGGAGAATTACCGTTGGAAGAGGTGGTAGAAATTGTTAAATGCACTGAATTAACAGGAAGGTGTGCAAAGGCTGTTTTACAAGAAGAAAAATCCTCCACTGAGGAAAAATCTATGGTGGCAAAAGTCATTAGTTCTAGGAAAGCTAATAGTAAGCCTAATACAGGTTATGTACAGAAAAGAGATTCAAGCCATAAAGCTAAACTTTCAGATGACAGGAAATGTTATAGATGTGGCAGTAGATACCATTTGGCCAATGCCAGATCATGTCCAGTGGTGAGACAAAAATGTTCTAATTGTGGTATGGTAGGACATTTCAGTGCCATGTGTCCAAGTCAAGTCAAGTCAAGTCATGGAATTTGTATTGCGCACTACATACCCAGAGGGTTTCAAGGCGCTTAGGAAGGAGAGGAGGGTTACTTGTCAAATATCCATGTTTTAAGTTGCTTTCTGAATGCTAGGTGGTTCTGGGTAAGGCGAAGGTACGCGGGGAGTGAGTTCCATGTTTTGGCAGCCAGGTAGGAAAAGGATCTGCCTCCCATGGTGGTCTTGTTGATGCGAGGTACAGTGGCGAGGGCTTGGCTGGAAGAACGTAGTTGGCGGGAGGGGGTGTAGAAGGACAGTCGTGAGTTGAGGCAATCTGGTCCGATGTCGTAGAGTGATTTGTGTGCGTGGGTAAGCAGGCAGAAAGTGATCCTCTTATTGACGGGTAGCCAGTGGAGGTCTTTAAGGTGATCGGAGATGTGTTCGTTGCGTGGGATGTCTAATATGAGCCTGGCTGAGGCGTTTTGGATTCGTTGGAGCTTCTTCTGGAGTTTTGCGGTAGTACCTGCGTAGAGGGTGTTTCCGTAGTCCAGTCGGCTCGTGACCAGAGCGTGGGTGACTGTTTTCCTCGTTTCGGAGGGGATCCAGCGAAATGTTTTCCTGAGCATGCGAAGAATGTTGAAGCAAGAAGAAACAAAAAGGAGAAAGAAATGTAAAGGCTGTGATTTATGAAGAAGAAGGAAAATTTACATCTTCAGATGAAGATGATATGAACTTATTTGTGTTGAATGTGGAAGATGGTGTAAACAAAAAAAAGAAACCGATATGTGACATGAACATTGGCGGGGTGGACATGTCAATTGTGGCTGATTCAGGCTCGCCATATACAATAGTAAATGAAGAGGTATGGTTAGAGAAATTTGTTCCAGTTATTGGGAAAAAATTAAAGAACCCAGATATTTTCCCAAAGTCATTTAATTATGAACCCATTGAAATGTTAGGTTACAGGGAACTACTGTTCCAATTTAAATCCCGCCAAACAGTTGGCAAACTGTATGTCTCAAAGGTGGTTCCATCAGTGTTAGGGTAGATTGACCAAGGAGAATTAGGTATAATTCTGGATCCAAACAGTCCGGATCCCGTCCTTATCTTACAAACAGAGGAAGAATGTAATAACTTCTTTAAAAAAAGGTATCCCAAGGTGTTTTCAGAGAGCATTGGAAAACTTAAAGGTTTTGTCCATGAAATTAAAATGAAAAATGATGCGGTCCCTTGTATACACAAGTCCAGAAACATAACGTTTTCCATCATTGGTGAGGTGGAGGATGAACTTAAAAAAATACAGAAGGAGGGCATCATTGAGCCGGTTGAATCAGCAGAGTGAGTTTCACCTTTGGTTATCGCGAAGAAGCCCAACAGCAAGCTCCGTCTATGCATTGATCTACGCAATGTTAACAAAAACATCCTGGTGGATCAATTCCCTTTGCCAAAAATTAGTGAGATTCTGTCCCTTACTAATGGTGCGAAATGGTTTTCAACCATAGATCTAAGCTCTGCCTACCACCAAGTGGCTTTACATCCTAAAAGCAGAAGCCTTACCACATTTGTAACCCCGCTGGGGTGTTTCAGGTTTAAGAGAGTACCTTTTGAACTGGCCTCTGCTGCGGCCATGTTTCAGAGATTGATGAGTGAACTATTCAAAGGGGAAAAAAATCTCTTAATTTTCCAAGATGACATCATGGTAACAGGGAAAAGCAGAGGTGAACATGATGCTAAACTTAACAGAGTCCTAGGGTTGCTAGAACATCATGGGCTTACAGTTGATCTGCGCAAATGTAAATTTGCTGCTAATAAAGTCACCTATTTGGGGCATGAGATTGATGGTAATGGCATAAAACCAAAAAAGGAACTGCTTTCGGCAATTAGAGAAGCCCCCTCACCCAAGAATAAGGAAGAGGTCAGAGCATTCCTGGGGCTCTCAGAATTTTATGCTAAATTTGTAAAGAACTTTTCTTCAAAAACATTGCATTTAAGAGAACTCATAAAGCAGAAGAAAACATTTGAGTGGAATGCTACTTGTGAAGAAGCATTTAACAGGATAAAAGAGGACATTTGTGAGGCCCCAGCTCTTCAAGTGTTTAACCCCAGTTTAAAAAGCATAGTGATCACTGATGCAAGCAACAAGGGGTTGTGAGCGGTACTCTCACAGATTAATGGAGAAGGTAAAAAAGTCACCGTTGCTTTTGCCTCGCGTTCAATCACACCTACAGAAGGAAGAAATTCTGTGATTGAGAGGGAGGCACTAGCATGTGCATGGGCAATGAACCATTTTAGACAATACATTTGGGGATACAAAATCACCCTTAGAAGTGATCACAAACCCTTAGTAAAAGTGCTTTCCACAAAGGGTTTTCAGGTTGCTTCCCCCCGTTTGTCACGAATTTCAATGAAATTGTTAGAATATAACTATGAAGTAGAATATCTTCCTGGTGTGAAAAACAAGGTGGCGGACTGTCTAAGCCGTTTACCCTACCAAACATTCAAGGTCAGGTTTCAGACATTGACACCTTCTGCATAGCTAATATCGTAGAAGAAGTGCCATGTATCTCTGGTGCAGAGTGGTCAGACTTTATAGAAGAAGATGATATTCTTATTGAGGTAAAGAAATACATAAGAGCAGGCTGGCCTGATAAAAAAAAATACCTGTCCTATTGCGTCCATTTTGGGAACTAAGAGACGAGTTGTCAATCGAAGGTGATTTGATTTTAAGAAACGGGAAGGTTGTTCCACCAAAAGGGTTGCGTACTAAACTCCTTAATATTTGCCACGAGGGGCACCTTGGAATCGGTAAAACTAAGAGTAGAGTCAGAAATTCATATTGGTGGCCTGGGTATGACCTAGAAATTGAAAGAAGTGTCAGGAATTGTACTGCATGTGAAATCTCTGACAAAACAAAACAAACTTTTAGACCACCTCTTCAACCCCTGTCTTGTCCAAACATGCCTTGGGTCAAATTGGGGATAGACATTTGCGGGCCTATTCGTGAACAAGGAGAACAGTCATACCTTATTGTACTGGTTGACCATTTCTCAAAATGGCCAGAGGTTGAAGTGGTACCAGATGCTGATGCATAAAGTGTTGTAAGTTTTTTGCGCAAGCTATTCCTAAGAGAGGGACTTCCAAAGTGCATTGTGTCTGACAATGGCCCACAGTTCATGTCAAAAATATTCAAAGAATTTCTTTTTTTTTTTTTTGTAAAATTTTTATTTATTGCATAGTAAACAGAAAGAAGGAAATATAGAGAGAGAAAAAGAGAGGAAAACAAGCGGCAATAGCTCAGTAGTACATATGCAGGACTGGGCAAAGACCCCAACAGTCACCTCTGCTATGATAGTGTCCAGCAAGTAGACTGTCCGGGGTGCAAGGAAATCCAACAATAGTGCAGGAACTGATAATCCTACGTTTCCGGAAGCCTCGGTTGCCTCCTCAATGGAGAAAGTCAATCCAGCAAGTTCATGGGTCTCGATAGCCCCCGGGTAAGCAAAATCTCCCCGCATCTATGCGGTGCCGCAACAATACAGAAACCCCCTTCCCAAACTCCCCCCCATCCCACCACCCCAAGCTCTCCCTCCCCCCAGGGTGGTGGCGCCACCATACATACTCATTCGCAGTCGCACATTCACTCAAGTTACTTAAATCTGAAAAAGATGAAGGGCTCCCAGGGGCGTTGGGCAGACCGCTGATGGCAATCCTCGCGATAAGAATCGGACCAAAGGTTCCCACCTAAACATAAAGTTCTAAAATTGCCCAGGAAGATGTCCGCCATTCTCTCCATGCTCATCAGCCTCCACAGCTTCGCGTGCCACAAAGATAGAGCCGGGCCGTTGGTTTCTTCCAGGCTGCACCCTAAGTAAGTTTAGCTGCCCCCAGACAGAGCCACAGTATTTGTTTGTCCGCCTTCGTTTGATGCTCCAATAGTGGGTCCCGAAGGCCCAAGATGACAAAGGCCATGGAATCCGCGATCGGATACCCCAGTATTTCTTTGATATGTGACAAGATCTCCGTCCAGAAGGGCCGAATAACTGGACAATCCCACCATATGTGACTGAAAACTCCCAGCAGACCACAGCCCCTCCAGCAGCGGTCTGAAGACGCCGGGAAAATGCGATGCAGTTTGGAGGGGTACAGGTACCAGTCAAACATAGTTTTAAAGTGGGCGTCCCGCAGGTCCACTGAGTGATTATGAGCCCTAATGTCACGCCAGAGACCCTTCCATTCTTCCTCCGCAATGTCCCTACCCAGAAGGCCCTCCCAATGGTCCATGTAACGCGGACAAGGAGAGATCGCAGTACGAAGCAAGAGTTTATATATAAAAGAAATTGTTCCTTTCATCGTGGCTGTCCGCAAGAGAAATGCCTCAAAGAGTGAGGGCGGTCTAGTCGCCGCTTCCCGCATGCCCGCCGAGGTAGCCCAGTGGATCAATTGGGCATACCTAAAATACTCCGTAGGCGGAAGGCCATAGTCGCGCATGCAGTTAGGAAATGAGAGGGGCTCCGTGCCGTGAAACAGGTGCGTAAGGGCTCTACAGCCACCCTCTCTCCAGAGTCGAAACGGCCTCTCCTGCAGCGCCGGCGGAAAGGCCAGATTAAAATGCAGAGGAGTAAAGGGTGAGGGGAACGTCGTCCAGCGATCATCCCCCGTCACCGTGTCCCACACCTTCAGGACAGTGCTCGTGGGCGTGCTAATATAAGCGTTTCTGGGCCTGTCCACTTTAGGTTTCCAGGCCAGATCCCAAATCGACCTTCCCGCCACACTCCTGTCCATATGCAGCCAGTGTTTCTCAGACTCTTGTTGTGACCATTCCACTAGCACCCGCAACTGTGGCGCTTTATAGTACAGGTGCATATCAGGGAGACCCACCCCCCCTCCTCCCGCTGGCGCCGCAGAGTTGCATAGGAAAGGCGTGCCCGTCCTCCCTGCCAGATGAATTTCAGCAATAGAGTCTTAAGGCGTCGGAAAAAGTCCATCTCTATAGGGATGGGGAGCGCCTGGAAGAGGTATAGGAATCTGGGAAGGAGAACCATCTTAATGGCATGGATCCGCCCTAGCCAGGAGATGTATTTCGGCTTCCATCGGTCCAGTTCCCCACGTACCGCCGAAAGCATAGGAGGGAAATTTGCTGTGAATAGGGACCCAATGGAGGGTGTCAGCCGCACCCCCAGGTAGAGCAGGGAGGCGGGTGCCCATGCCAATGGCGTAAGTGGGCGGAGTCGCTCCATCTCGGCCGGCGGGAGCGTCAGGTTCAAGATATACGATTTGCCAAAATTGACTTTGAATCCGGCCACTTCCTCATAGTCAGAAAGTAATGATTGAACTTGCGGCAGGGATTGGGCCGGGTCCCCTAGCGACAGCAACACATCATCCGCGAAAAGGGAGATTTTATGCTGTTCCCCCGAAAAGGGGATTCCCTGTATTTGCTCCCTCTCCCGCACCACCAGGGCCAGGGGTTCAATGCTCAAAGCAAAAAGGAGGGGCAATAGAGGACAGCCCTGCCTGGTTCCCCTGGAGTGGGCGAAACTGGCGGAGCGGTGACCATTAACGACAACCCTGGAGGTAGGAGTGCTGTAGTTTGCACGAATCATGGTAATAACTTGGCGTGAAAAGCCAAATGCCTCCAGGGTGCGGAATAGGAATCCCCAATCCACTCGGTCAAAGGCCTTTTCTGCATCCAACCCCACCAGTACCACCGGGATACGGAACCGAGAGGCCTTCTCTACAAGATGTATAACTCTTCTCAAATTGTCATGTGTCTGGCGGCCCTTAATAAATCCCGATTGATCTGGGTGTATTATTGCCGGCATCAGATCCTGCAGCCTGCGCGCTATGATGGTGGAATATAGTTTAGCATCAACATTGAGAAGAGCTATCAGACAATATGAGGAGCACTGAGAAAAATCTTTAACCGGCTTTGGGAGCACCGTGATCACTGCCTCCGTCATGGAGCCCGTTGTTCGGCCCGTGGTCGCCATTTCATTGAAGAGGGGCACCAAGATATCACAGAGTTCTGAAGCAAACCATTTATAGAACAACGCTGTGTATCCATCGGGTCCCGGTGCCTTGTGGAGCTTCAGGTCCCTGATAGCCTCCAACACCTTAGATCTGGCGATGGGGACAGCAAGATGGTCATTCCACTCCTTCGATACCTGCGGGATGGGGAGGTCCGCTAAGAAGCGGTCCTGAGCCACTGAATCCAAGGAATCACCCCTATACAGCGTCTCATAGAAATGGCCAAAGACAGCGGCTTTGTCCCCATCTCTATGGTGTAACGTCCCTGCTGGATCCAGGATGCCTCCAATATAGTCTCTCTCCCTTTTGTCCCGAAGTTGACGGGCCAAGTGCTTGCCTATTTTATTCCCTTGTGAGTAGGAGGTACGCCGAAGCCGAAGGAGGGTAAATTCTGCGCGGTTGTTATAATGGGCCTTAAGTTTACCCCTGACAGCAGTCAGTGGTCTAAGGGTCAGCCTAGATGGATCGGCTTTGTGGGCTTGTTCCAGGACTGCGAGTTCCACCTCCAAGTCTTCTCGCTCCTTCCTCCGTAACCGGTTGAGGTTGGCGTTGAGACTGAGGCAGGTGCCCCGCAAGGAGGCCTTGCACGCATCCCAAGTATTAAAAAGGGAAGTGTCCGAAGCCGGATTGAGGGCCAGAAAGTCCCCAATCGCTTTCCGCAGTGCCCTACAGGAGGTTTCATCCCGAACAAGTTCCGGCGGGAAATACCATCTTCTCGTCCCATCTCCACCGGTCGGTATGATCTGACACTGATAGAGGGAAAACGCTAGCGTCATGGACATCCCCCCTGAGGGCCTGGCTTACAAAGATATGATCTAGCCGGGAATAGGTATTATGTACATGGGAATAAAATGTGTAGTCTCGCGTGTGTGGATGCAGGAAGCGCCAGCTATCAATCAATCCAAGGTCACCAACCACGCTCTGAGAGTCCCTAGAAATAATCCCAGTGCCCGCCCTCCGAGTCTTAGAACAGTCCATACCATGTTAAAATCCCCCATAAGGATCACATGCCCCTCAACAAAATCCCCCGCTCTGTCCAGCAGATCACAGAGAAACCCATTCTGCCCCGAGTTAGGGACATACACCACCACAAATGTACAGCTCGTGCCATGAAGTAGTCCCTTGACCATCAGCCAACGCCCCTCCCTGTCGCAGCTGACCCCCGTAGGTTGGAAGTGAAGGGACGCTCGGAACATAAGTGCCACCCCTCTATGTTTAGTAGCTGCTGACGACCTGTAAATGAGGGGGAAGTGCTTATGACGCAATCGAAGCTCATCCTTACGCGCCAAGTGAGTCTCTTGGAGTCCCACAATGTCTAAGTGGTGATCAGAGATATATTTCCAAATATTTTTGCGCTTCTGGGGTGAGTTGAGGCCCTTCACATTCCAAGTCCCCACACTAATCGGCATGGGAATTAATCAAACTCCCCCCCTGCATGTACATCTCCATAATCTGCCCACGCTCCCTTCCCCTCAAAGGCAGCCAAGCAGATCCCCAAGCCCCAGGCTGCACCAAATCGTCACCGACCCCCCTACTCCTCCCAAGGCCCAGAACCCCAGGTTCAATGACAGCTCCCACCCAGGTAGTAAGCCCTCCCAGGAGCCCGACAGACAGGAGCATAATCAACACAAGTGAAAAAGGACCAAAGCATACTTCACAAACATTCCAGACGCCACCACCTAGCAACCCAACTCCCCCCCAGTCCCCCAACCCCCCCCCCCAATCAGCCCCCCCCCCTCGTCGCCCCCTTCTCACCCCCCCTGCAAACAGAAGAACAGGAGAAATATGAAGAAAAAACACAGTTCACTGAACCTGAACCTTGCACTCCTCAGTACCAGTAGTCCATCCTAATGTCCTGCACCTCCTCTTCATCCAAGATCTGTAGGAAGAGCGCCTGGACATATCCACTCAAGTCCCCTGCTTCACCATCCCACGGCACAGCGCAAATGCGGATGTTGTTCCGCCGGGAACGGTTCTCCAAATCTTCCGTGTGGGTCTGGAGGTCTAGATTTTGTTCCGTGAGCCGGATGATGTCCTGTTGCAACTGGTGGACATCGTTCGCCACACTCACGTCATGATCCTCCAGCGTTGCGACCCTCTCCCCAATGCCATTGATGTCCCTCCGCACTTCCCGGAGATCCGAAGCTAACTGGGCCCGAAGCTCGGAGATATCTTCTTTAATAGAGGCGAAGAGCTCAGTCATAAAGGCCTTGGTGGTGGGGGCATCATCATCCGACTGCTTGGACGACCCGCTGGCACCGGGAGATGCCGGCTGCTGAGAAGATTTCGGTGCGCCATCTTTCCCAGTCCTCCCCTTGCGCAGTGTGTTGGACATCTTGGGATATTCGCTTCGGCGGGAAGGCAGGACTGCCCCACTCGATCCTCCGCAATGCACGCCACCACCACACCTCCTGCTATATCCGGAGATGGGGGGCTGGGCGCCGTGGGCCCACCAGACAAGTTCAAGGAGGGCCAGAAAGGCGGCAGAGCCCAGTCAGGCCGGCGCAATTTCCGCTCTCGTTGGGTCCGGTCGCTCGATGCAGTGGCTACTAATTGTCCAGGCCGCTCTGCAATTGTGGCCTCCCTACAGGCGTGCGCTCCTGCTCTACGTCGAGGGGACCCCCGGCAGAAGGCAGTCCGTGACGGCAGCGCTCCAAAGAGTTAGTCCGGCGCTACTCTCCTCAGATGCAGACCCGCCGCCACCTCCAAGCAGGGAGCCCGAGCCCGGGGGAGCCCAAGCCTCCAGTCGTCGAGATCACAACACCCTCCAGCGCTCCCAGTGGGGATTCCCACCTCTCCCGCGTTGTTCAAAAGGCCCCAACGGGACCCTGTCAGGTGGAGTAGCTCGGCCGGAAGGCCCGTTTCAGGTGGGAGGCAAAGGCGGTATGGGCGTAGCGCCGCGGCCGCTGTGTTCGCAGGCCCAGCTGGCCCAAGCTCAGAGTCCGTCTCCTCGCAAATGTGAGGCCCAAGGTAGCCGCCTCCGTGTGCCAGAGCCAGCTAGTTGCAGGTCGGGAGCCGTGGGTCGAGGCCGGCGCGAGCCCCTGTTAATGACCCGCCAAGGCCGTCTCGGAGCAGAGCCAGGATTCGCCGGAGGTAAGGTAGCGACGGTGCCGAGCACCTACAGATCTCTGGGCCTCCTCCGTAGTCTCCACCATCCGGCCATGTTAGATGAGCTGCCAGACGGTCGGGGCCCCTCCGAGGCCGACCCCGGTCCAATGCGGTCCCCCGGCGTCCACCAGTCCACGTCAGGGTGCGCCTCAGAGTTATATGCAGGTGGGGGGACCGCGGCCGATCTGCGCCGCCAGACCGCCGATGTGGGACTGGGGGGGAGGGGGAAGCAGCGAGGCCGCCGCACTCACCAGGTCCCACCGATCCCCTCCTTCAGTGCCCCACGCCGATTGCCGCCTCCAGCAGGGAGGAGTGGTGTTGTGCTGGTCGGCGAAGGCCGGTTCTGTCTCTCCATCCGGACTCCGGTGGAGCCTGCTCCGCACAGTCGCAGACCGGAAGTCCGGCGCCTCCCTCCACGCCAGGCCGGGGGATTGCCAGGCCGCAGATTGCCGCTGCTGCGAAGTTCACTCGTGGGACTTCCCGGCTACACCTGCGACTCTGAGCCTGACCCTTCAGCTCCAGGGGCCACAGCAGGTCCCAGTCAGGCGAAAATTAAGCCTCCGCTGCCGCTATATCAAGGCTTAGCTGGGTTTGGTGCCGGAGGGACACGAAAGAGCGTCTCACTCCGTCGCCATCTTGGCCACGCCCCTTCAAAGAATTTCTGATGAAACATGGTATAGAACACAAAACCACGTCAGTTTATCATCCTGCAGGTAATGGTGCCGTTGAAAGGTTCAACCGGGTGATTAAAGGTATAATTCAACTGGCAAATCAGAACGACATGTCATGGAGAAAACAACTAATCAAAAATCTTTGGTCATTTCGGGTTATGCCTTGTGTATCTACAGGTACCAGTCCCTTTGTAATCTTGAGAGGGAGGACTTCCATTACAAAGGATAATTTAGGTTGGGCACCCCTAAAAAAGAGATATGGTCTCCAGAGGAGATACAAGGGAATGTACGAAGGTCACAAACCATTGGTAAGAAATACTATGACAGGAAGCATGCTTGTAAAAAGGTAGAAATCAAAGCAGGTGAATATGTTAGAGTGAAAAATACCAGAATTACCAGCAAGGGTTAAAATCACTACTCTCAACCAATGGAAGTAAAAAAAGTGTTTTGCAATTCTGCTCTTTTGAGTGACGGAAAAACTTGGCATTTCTCTGCTTTATCATTATGCAAGGAGGGGAAAGGAATGAGTGATTTTCTACCCACTCCGGAAAATAAAGGGGTTTCCTGTTCTCAAGACTACGATTGGATTCTGGACCGTGAGGAACTTGAGGGGTCTCGGCCAGATGGTACTAACATTGTATCTTTAGGTACAAATGAAGTATCTTCTGAGAGTGAGAACACTTCAGATGCCTCACGGGTGGAAGACCGTAGTAGTAGGCAGAGCAAGGAGATATCGGAAGAGTACAGGTATCAGACCAACAGTGAAACGGATACTGATTCAGATGATTCTGTTTATAAAGATGTTACGTCACAGGACGTCAGTTGTGAGGATGAACCCACTGTGAGCAGATATGGAAGAGTAGTCAAACCTCCAGTTAAGTTACAAGATTATATATGTGATTAGCTGTGGGTTCCTCTCCTTTCAGTAAGCTTCAGTCAGGCACCCACGGTCCCTCTTGTTGTTTTAGGAAAGGAGATGTGTTATGTTTATTAACCTATTGCTTTCCTCTAATGTATTGCACGCGCGCTATGTTCTCTGCACGCGCTACCTGCCGGTGCATTGTGACGTCAGGGTGTTCTACCTGACCTAAGCTTGACAGTTTAGATATGACAGTTGCGACTGAGTGGTGATTGCATCTAGACGTACCTTTGGTGTCAGGGCTTACTTCAATAAAGACCTTACAACTTACCTGTGTTCCTGGTCATCTTTACAATAGACATTTTAACTGTGTTAAGTCGGCCAAGCGTGGAGATTGAATGTGATTTCTAAGTTCTTAGATCTTCTAATACTGCTTCCTACAATCTGGCCAGTCTGCCTGCGTCCATGTCGATAGAGAGGGAGTTATGTTCAGCCCGAGGTAGCGAAGCGAATGTGAAGTCCATTGGAAAGGAGTGGCCGCTTTGAAGACCAGCATATCTTCACTAGGGATTGATAGGTTCAACGCTCGGGATTGACCAGATTGATTTTAAACCCTGAGGTTACCTCAAAGAGCTAAGGAGCCAGATCAATGCAGGTAGAGAATTCTTGGGGTCTGTCAAGATAAGTAAGAGATCATCTGCGAACAGTGCTATTTTGTTTTCACTGCCCCCAAAGGGGATGCCCTTGATGTCCCCTCCCTGTCTGAATGCGATTGCTAATGGCTCCACCACGGGGGCGAAGAGCAGGGGCGAGAGCGGGCAGCCCTGTTTGGTGCCCTATATATGTATGGACTGGGTGAGCTGGGCGTTGACCCTAATCTGCGCTTGAGGAGCAGTGTAAGAAGCCATTTTTCGGGAGACCATAGCCAGGCCCAGACCTTTTTTCCTGGAGGACTGCCCGCAAAAAGCCCCAGTTGACGTGGTTGAACGCCTTTTCAGCATCTAAAGAGTGTAAGCAAGTGGGAATGTCGCAGCAATTCGCTTTTTCTATTAGGTGAGTCACCCGACATGTGTTGTCCGCCCCCTGGCGCTATTGAATGAACCCAACCTGATCTGGGTCAACCAGGCCAGGCATATAGGGTTTCAGTCGGTTTGCCAGAATTTTAGTGTCCATTTCTGAATGGATGTTGAAGAGAGTGATAGGGCGGTATGATGCACACAGTGAGGGGTCCTTACCTGGCTTATGAATCAGGGCAACTTCAGCACTGGACATAGTGGGTGTGAGGCCCATTCTGTCGGAGAATGAGTTAAAGAGGCGCAGTAAGTGGTCTTGTATCCATGGTAAAGCCATGCGGTAAAAAGAGACCAGGAGGCTGTCTGGGCCTGGGGTTTTGGCAATTGGTAAGCTAGTTTATCACCCGCTGGAGTTCTGCACAAGTGATTGGCACTTTGAGAAGTTGAGAGTGGTGTGCATTAACAGGAGTCCACAGACAAGCCAAAAGGAGAGAGAGGATTTTGTTATGGGAGGAAGGGTCTTTCTCATATAGGGCAGTGTAAAATGCATGGAACGCTTGTTGTTTATCGCATACCGAGATGGCCCAGGTATCCTCCACACTCTTAACCTTTGCAATGTGTGCCCTTGCCCACCGCCTACATAGTCTATGCGTGAGGACTGATCCCACCTTGTCCCCCCCTTCATAGTATCTCTGATTTAGTGCCAACAGTGACCGCTCTCCCTGGTTTGTCTGATGTGCCCTAAGCTGGCCTAGGGGCATAGCAAGGCACCGGTTGTGGCTTTTAGAGGGCGCCAAATGGTCCAATCACTCCAATTCCTTGATATCACTGGCCAACTAATCGGGCCTCTCGTCTGCGCGGTATCGCAATCGAGGTAATACCGCTGCTCGTTGTTGCCTTGAAGGTGTCCCATAAGATAAAGTGGGGTCTCTGGTAAATCATTAGTGGCAAATTAGGCAGTGATCTCCTACCATATCTCAGCCAAGTCAACTGGGTCACGTGAGATATGGGGGGGCAATTGCCATCGGTGCCGGGGTCTCGTCGTATTGGCGTGTCCTTGCAAAAGCAATTACAGGTGGGCATGATTGAAAATGGAGATGTCAGAGATAAAGGCAGAATCTAGGTCCCGTATGAGTGAAAGGGTGAGGAAGAAGTGATCGATGCGGTAGTATGAGTGGTGAACGTGTGAGTAAGAGTAATCTTCTGTGTCTGGGAATTGAGATTTCCAGGCATCTATAAGGCCAAGGTCTGTGAGGGTCCTCTTCAATGCCTCAGGCATTGCCCCTGTGCCCTGGAAGGATGCAGAGCTGCGATCTAGGTCAGGGTCTCAAACCAAATTTAAGATCCCCCAGAATTAGTCGGTCCCCCTCTCGTATCACCTGTTCTTTCAGTAAATTCCTGATGTAGAGGTGCTGTGCCTGGTTAAAGTATACACAGGGTGAGGGTTTGTGTGTTATGCTATAAATAAAACATTTTAAGAACCTGCCATCCCTGTCCTTCATCACCTGTGATCCCTGTAGGTAGAGTCCCGCTTTGCATAGGATTGCGACCCCAGCAGTTTTAGTTGGGGAAGGTGTCCAGAATTGTACCGGATATTTAGGATGAGCCATTCAATGTGTGTCGGATTGCAAGTGGTGGATCTTTTGTAGGAAAATAATATTTGGATCTTGGATAAGTAAATAGCACCAGACCTGGCACCTTTTGTTGGGAGCTTTGAGGCCCCTCACGTTGAGAGAGAGAAGTTTAATACAAGAGGAGGTACTCATTCTCGAGAATGAGGGAGGTTACATTTCAGTTGGGACTGACCTGTAAAAACGTTTGTGGTTTTGTGAGCACTTTCAAAACACGCGTTTGGATGCTTGTCGAGTCACAAGCGTGTCTCCTATATTGGAGTGGGGCAGAGGAAGGCTCAGGAGAGTGGAGGCTAGGTATATTGGTAGTAGCCGAAAGTGGCAGTAGATCCTGTGTAGAACCCAACCTGAATGGAGAGCAGCCCAGTAAAATCTCGCCCTCCACCCCGACCCCCCAGAGTGTGAGAAAGAAAAAGAAGGGGAAAAGCAAGAAGGAAAGAAAAAAGAAAAAAGAAAACCATCAACAATTAAAGGACAGCAGGGCCAAGAAACTCCATACCAGTCATGGAATGACCCTTTAGCCGGGGTGCGGGCCATTCTGGAGAAGTCACTTTCCAACCTGTAGAGTTGGATGGGGTGGGTACAGAAAGGATAGTCGGGGTCTCGGTGCTCGTCCGCCACAGCCAGTAAACGGCAGGATGAGTGGAGGTCCCCAACGCAGAGCCTCAATTCATGATAGTGTCAGAACTTCAGGAGCACTTCACCCCAGGAGGTAAAGTTGTTGAGGGTCGAGGATGGCCTATGGTATCTTCGCTAGGTATACAGGTCTACATTGTGTCAAAGCAAGGGGGCCTAGGGTATATAGGATTAGTTTAACAGCAGTTAAGGCATGGCCAGAGCAGCCAAATGTTCTGTGGCCCAATCAATAGGAAAGGATGGCAATATTCATTCAGAGGCTGCTTGGGAGTGGGTGGGCGAATATGCACCGTCCAAGATTCTGAGGTCTTGTATGATGTCCCCCTTGACCTGGGATGAAGATTGCTCCTTGGCCTTGGCGCGAGGCTGAGACACCATGGACCACTCCGGATGTAAGGGTTCTTGAGATGTTACAGGTGGAGGAGAGGGGCTAGCCTCGTGTGAGGGCACTGGGAGCTGTAGGAGCTGTTTCGCTTCTCGTATGGGAATGCAGTACTCAGCGTTTACCTTCCCAGAGGAATCAGGGCAAAGGGATGGCCCCATTGATATTTGATGTCAAGGTTGCATAGCCTACCTGTGACTGATTTAAAGTCTCTGCGACACCGTACCATTACCAGGGCAATGCCTTGATATAGTTGGATGCACCCCTTATATGTCAGCTCTGTTTTGCGCTGGGAGGCCTGTAGAATAGCTTCTTTCTCAGTGAAGAAGTGCACTCTGATAAGAATGTCTGGTACAAAGTCTGGATGGCCAGGCGCTGTAGCAACCCTATGAGCTCTATCAAGGGCAGGCAAGGAGGTGTCTTTGTCGCCTCTAATCTTGTGGAGCAAATCTGCCATGAATACCTTAATGTTTGTACCCTCGGCTCCTCTAGGGACCCCTCTGATGCAAAGGTTATTCCGTCTGCTTCTATTTTCAAATCCACCTGTTTCAGTTGGAGATCACTGTGTTGCTCCTCGAGAGAGGCCATTCTTCTCCATAGATTCTCTTGGTCTTCTGACCGTGTGTCCATCGTATGCTCCAGGTCGTCAACCCGCCCCCCAATTTCCGTGATATTTTGCTTGAGGTCTGTAAGGCAGGTCTTGAATTCAGTTTTGAGGAAGCCAATTTCAGATTTTATTTCCTGAAGAATAGTGTTCATGTAGGCCTGTATGAGAAGGGCGGTCGCAGTCTCTTGAGGAGGGTCCATGAGGGCTGGAGTCGAAGGGCCAGATATGAACTACATAGAGGCGACCGGGTTATCCCTGGAGAGGATGTTCGCAGTATCTTTGTCAATCTTGGTGCGAGGTGTATTCCAGCTGGGGTATCTCTACCTATGCGCTGGCTGACGGGCAGCTTAGGCATGTATCTTATAGAGGCCCAGGCTCACAATTTTGGTGTGTACCGATGAGGGGTACGATTCCACAGCCAGAGGCGGCGGCTAGTGTGAACTACAGCTAGCTTTTAAGGGATTGCAATCCTGTTCTGAGTTTGCTAGGATGTATCTCAGTTCTCAGCCCTGAGCAGCAGAGGGGCTCATGCAGTATGGGGGCAGTCCCACGACCGACCGAGCCATGCTGCAGCACACAAGGGCTGCAGCACGGCAAGCAGAGAGAGTAGTGCCTACAGGAGTGTTCATTGGTGATAGTTGGTCAGTGCCACACTAAGGAACAGAGGAGGAGCATAACTAAAGAGAACAGTCAGGTGCTCTATTACTTGGGGTGAAGAAGGGTGGATCAGGCCTGGGGATGGAACAAGGAAGAGTAGCTAAGGCAATGAGAAGTGCCAAAGTTCAACAAGGCGGTGTGCAGGGGAGCTAGGTGACAGATCAGGGGAAGGGAGGTGGAGAAAAGCCTGCTGCGCGACCCCATAGTCGATCTCCCCTTTCCCCAGCAATAGAGCCGCCCCCCCAATGGGTGTTCCCAGCTATCAAAAGCCTCCAAGGTCAGGAGGCCACTGAGGCGATAAGGAAAAACTAGAGTCTGACAATGCTGCAGGGACCAGGTAGCAGCACAGAGGCTGGGGCGAGGAGCAAGGCCCGCTGCGTGATCCCACAGCCGAATGCCCCTTACCTTCAGGATATAGCTAGAGCAGCACTAGGCATTCCCAGCTGGTGAAGCTCTTAAATGTCCAGCAGTGAGTTCATGTGCCTCCCTAATCGCAGCCTGTAGTCCAGTGAGGGCCCCGCCGGCAGTGAGGGGGCCCAGTTAGGTGCAGTAGGGTCAGAGGAACCGGACAGCCAGCTCCCATGTTGCGGCCGGTTTCCCACTGATGAACCGAAGCCAGGGGGCCTCCACTGGTAGGCTGAAACAAGCAGGACCATGGCCTCCAGGGCAGCAGCTGCCGGGAGCAAAAAAGGCAAGTATAGGTCGAAGTTAACCAGCGGGGCCAGGGAAGTGTCCCATGGTGTCAGCAATAGCTCCCAAAGAAGGCACTGCAATGGCCGTTAGTCTGTGTGGGGAGCGAGTGCTGTGAGTGAAGGCAACACACTAGGCCACACAAGGCTTTGGGCCTTCACCGCAAGTGGCAATGCAATGGTCCTGGTCCAGTCCCGGTGCTGCGTATGTAGCGCAAGGTCGCTCCCTCTGCCCTCAAGAATTGCGGCAGGGGACTAGGCGATCCTCCCTGCCCATGTCTGCCACTGGAGGGCCCCAGGGGAAGCGAAGACGCAGTCTAGTCTTCCCCTGGGGGTCGTTCGCGCGGGGTGGGCCAGGCTGAGGGTAGGGGTGGGGTTTGGGGGGTGGGTATAAGAATGCAGGAGAGGAAGGCGACTTCCTCTTACTGCATTCTGGCATTGTCGGTGGGATCAGTTTTGAAGGCCCCCACCCACCCTACAGTTATTAGGGTTTGAGGGTAAGGTTGGCAGAGCGTGCCAGTTTAGGATGGGCTGTAGGGTTGGTGGTGTGTGAGAGGGGTGGGGGAGTCACTAGCGGGCGCACCCACCTCTTGTGGGGGGGGGGAGTGAATGATGGGGGGGGCCACTGGAGGCATGAGAGTAGTGCCAGGATGCTAAAAGAGATCGGAAGAAAGGAATGGAGAACGGAATGGGGCATGGAGTGGAATGGAAGGAGAGTCCGGAGTTGATTGTTGTATTTTGGTGTTTATGTTTGTGCAGCCTGGTCCTAATAAAATGGCCTTTTACGCTTTTAACATCAGTGTGGCCTGATTATTGCGCGAGGGGCACCAAAGCCAAAAGATAGGGCACCCCCTCATCTCAGGACGTTGAGGGCGCCGCAATGTCCAGACCGCGGGTCCCGTCCTGCAGGCGAGGAATGAGGTGCTGTCAAGTTGCTTCCACTGGGCACCAGGGACGGAGCAGCCAGTAGAGTCTCCGGGCGGCAAGGAGGGAGCTCCCAAAGTCTGTGCTCTGGTCCGCGGCAGGTCCATAGATGGCATGCATCCCCTGACAGGAGAGCCTTGCAACTGCAGGAAGATCGGTCTGTGGGGCACTAGGGAGACGTTTCCCAGTACCAATGGTAATCCCTGTTGTTTCTGGTGTGCCGGCGATCCACGGTGGGGGATCCATTAGCCCCTGTGCTAAAGATTTGGCTATAAAGAGGCCGCAGGGGTGCAAAGACTTGAGAGAGTGCGTCTCACTCGATTTGTGGCTTGGCCAGGCCCCTGCACGAGTTGTTTAACATAAGATGCAAGAAGATTACAACAAAGATAAGCAACTTTTTCATCACACAAGAACACATTGTGAAAGACCGGGATGGGTTGTACACAACAACTAAGTAGTATAAACCTTTTAGAAAAAATGTACCAACAGTGTTGATTTAAATAATGCTGATCAGTGAGCCCCAAAGTTTATTAGGGAAGACAGCATTTCAGAGTAGCCACTACTGGTCCCTGCTTGCAACAGATATTGTGAAGCCTAAATCATTGGAAAGGCAAACATTTTGGGGTTTCTGGTGGGCATCCACAATATCTAGCAGTGAGAAGAAAACTCAGTCTCCACACATGCGGCCTCAGCGGAATGATGTGGAGATGCCAAACTCTTCCGATGCAAAAGCAGTCCCACACTGTAAAGGGGAGGATGAGGGAGCAGAATACTAAGTTCTAACAGAGTAGCTCACCAAATCTTCCTCGCCCCGTCTGGAATGATCAAGAGCCTCCTGGTGGCCTGTGAGAGCCATTGCTGTGAAAAGAAAGTTTCTGAATCCAGTCTGACTCCTGGGGAATGTTCAGAAGGTGATGAATGTACAGTAATATTTAGTGTCTTCTAGAAGTACCTTTGTGGTGAATATCTCTACCTACATATCCCTCACTTTCTGAATATCCTGGATGTCAGACAGGATCTGGAAACCTTTTCAATAGCTCACCCACACAAATCACACCACTGTGACGTTACTGAATCCATCAAGGGCCCAGTTCAAAGGGTTCCTGAGCAACACTAGAAAAACTGTCACTCAAGCCCTAGTCACCCGCAAGTTGGACAATGGGAGCATTCTCTATGCTTGCTCACTAATCAATGCTCTAAAAGACTACAAACCATCCAAAACCCGTCAGCCAGACTTATCTTCAACCTCCCACATAGAACTCAAATCATACCACACCTCAGGGAACCACACTAGCTCTTGATACACAGATGCTGTCATTTCAAACTCTTCATACAAACTTTCAAGCACTACACAACTCAGACCCCACCAACCTGAAAAGCGCATCTGCCTCCACCAACCACCCTCCGCTCCGCAGGATTCCTACTCGCACATATAACAAGCATACACACTAGATCATGAGGATGAGCGTTCTCTTATGTCGCACTTAAATCATGGCACGGCCTGCCACTCTACATCTGAGTGTCCTCTTCTCTTCTTAAAATCCATAAGGAGCTGAATACCTAGCTTTTTAATTAAACAGCTTACCATAGATAGAGCTAGACACACACAATTGCCCAGTGCCAGGATACCCTCCTGGGTGATAGTGCACTTTAAAAATATACATGACAACTGGAGGACATGACCAAGAAGGCTGAAAGAAATATTTTTGAAACAATAGATCTATTGTCTGGGAACACACAAAAAAAGGATTGAACGCCGATATACCACAACTGGCAGTCAATCAATAAGGACTCAATATATGGCTTGCCCACAGACTTAAATGATGACTCAGGAGGAGAGTTAATGAGTGATATTTCTGTGCCTTCTTTTTGTGTTTCAGTTTGTTGAGACCATATCACAGGTTTCAGTTGACCAAGGTGAACTATTACTTCATTCCCTCCATTATGAACCCCAGATTTGGGTCCAGCAGCTCGGTAGGGCATTATTATTATTACTTTTGTGCAGTTTTATATATTTTACGTTATGGTAATTTCCCCCACATTTTTGTACATCATACTTTTTATATTCCCCCTTCTTATCCTTTCCGGCGGTGTTTAATTTACAACCACAAACTTTTCTTGTCATTTCTACTACATTATAACCTGCCTTGGACCTGCTCAAAACACAACAATGTGAACAGGTCAGTTCACGCATATAGGACTCGTCAGGAGGACGGTACTATGACATAAAGGACATATCAGGAGGGGTGGTACTATGACATACCGCTAAATGCAGTGGGTGCGGGCTAAGACGTGCTGCACTAGGGGCGTATTTTGGAAACAGCCACGGTCAGCACTGTCACCATGCAGGGTTTGGAAGAGGAAGCAGGTGTAGAAGTTAAGCCAGGGTGGTAGCCCTTGACAAATTAAATCACATTGTCTTGAGTTAATCAGAGGGGGCCTTACACATTAACCTATCCGGCGCTAAAGCAAAAGCTTGGTTTTTTCCCCTTCTACTGTATGACTAAAGGGTCCACCCACCTATAAATTCCCTAGGGGCCGCAGAATACCCTAAGATATGGTAAGAATGTTTTCCTATTGGTTGTGCTAGCCCTGATCTATACATATTCCATGCATGAATGATGACCATGCCCTCATCACATTTTTGTGTATATAAGAATAGGTTAGCCTTGGTGGCTGACACCTACAACACACTGTTTGTTGTCGAGTTTGCATTGGTTTTGTCTGCTCACAGAATATCACACAATCCCTCTTTCTATATAGTTTGCATTGCTCACAAATGGTGAGATTATCCTAAATTACTGGATCACATTACCCAGAATTGTGAATGTCTAATCTATGTTTCTTTCCCCAACCACAGGTAACAGAAGGGCCAATTAACCCTATGGGTGTGTAAATGTAAATGTAAATGTAAATGTATTGGCATTTATATAGCGCACTACTTACCTGTAGGGTCCCAAGGCGCTTCGACCGCTGCGAAACCCTTCCTGGCTTCCCTGAGAGATGGTCCCTTAATGGGTATCTCCAGGGTGAGACCAGGCATCCCCGGCAGTCTGGTGGGGCCGTTAGTGAAGATGAGGCAAGCTAATGCCGAGTGTGATCGCTGATCAGAGTGGGCACCGAGGCGAGAGAATTATCGAGTCCGCTGACCCTGGTCCAGAAACCTGCCGCGTCGGGAATCGAACCCTTATCCCGGGCCGTCCTCTGCTCTCGGGTCTGCCGCCTCTAACCAGTGAGCCACACTACTTCACTGTGTGTAAGTGTGACTTGCATGACTTGCATGACTGTATGTGTGTATGTGTTTATCCCGCACACAATAGCATGTAGCTCCACCCTTGATGCAGGGGATCACTCAATTGTCCCCACTAGCTTCATCCTTGTTTTTAATCTTGTCAGAGCAGCATGCTACAGAATAAAGTGTGTAGAGGGGACTCAAAACAAGTTTATGTTTAGCTCAGATCCCACCACTAAAGGTAACTCCAATAAGAGCTCCCTTATTTTGACATTGAGCTTACTCGGACAAATGGGTATTCTTGGTGAGGACTTGACGATAAAGCATTTCATTAGTTAGCTCAAGTGGATGACAGTCCTTTCATAAATAGGAGGGATTCCCTTTTGAGTTTGGGTTGGGATGAGTTAATTGGCTTGTGGCCATTTTGGGCCATATGTAGGTAAATGGAGAATACCGAATCCTTAATACCGAATTTTACCGAATCGGTATTAAGAATTCGGTAAAAGCGATGTAGATAAAAAATCTTTAAAGTTTACCGATTCGTTAAAATTCGGTATTAAATACCGAATCTGAACGAATCGGTAAAAAAAAAAATACCTAAAGCCAAATACCGAATCAGTGTTACAGAATCCATTACCGAATCGGTAAATACCGATTCGGTAATTCAAAAAATCGTAATTTGGTGAATCAGCCAATCCTGAATCACCCAATTACCTTCCAAACAGGAAGTAGCCACACCCAGCCAGGTGCACAGGACCTGGTGCTCACTGTGAGGGAGGCTGGCAGGCAGCCAGGCAGGCAGGTGAGCTGAGGAGCCAGCAGCAACACAGCCACACAGCCACAAGAAGAACTATATAACAAGCATTGAAATGGCAAGCCAGGACAGGGAGAAGGAGGGAGGTGACAGAAAAAGAAAACTGAAGTTCAGTGACAAGGAGTTGGAGGTCCTGATCCAGGATGTCAGCCAAGAGCACCACAAGCTTTTTGGAGCCCAGTCTCACCAAGTGCCAGAGTCACAGAACAGGCATTCGGGACAAAATCAATGCCATAGGTGTGACCCAGCGCACCATAGAGGACATCAGGAAGAGGTGGTACGACCTCAGGAAGTCTGCAAAACTGAGTATGGCAGAGAGACAGAGGCAGGCTGGCAAAACAGGTGGAGGTAAAAACCGAGCCCCAGCACCTACACCACTGGAACTGATGGTGGAGTCCACCATCCAGTCGGAGAGTGTGAGTGGCGTGGGAGACGCAGACAGCTCCACCCGAGCAGCAAGAAAACAAGGTAAGAAGCATACCCAGCATGCTGTGCTATCCCCTCCCCAACCACAATCCTCATAGTGGCAAAGGGGCTCCCACTCCACCCCATGTCTTACTGGTTACCTGCAATGCATTATGGGTGATGTAGTCAGAGGGAACTTATGAATAGGACAGTCAGGCTAGCATACACAATAGCATGGTAAAGTAATTGGCTATGTCAGGACAACCACTGTGCTCTGTAGGCATGTCGTTTAATGTAATTCCATTGCAGATAGAGCATTGAGTATATCTGCATTTGTGTCATTACAGGCGAGTCATCTTGCAGTGCAGCAGAGGGCAGCAGAGGCAAGTCAGCCAGGCCAGAGGGGAGGCACCATGAGGATGACAGCATGCCTGCAGGGACCACAAGCTCGGCGCCATCACAGCTATCCAATCCTCCACCACAGCCATCACCACAGCGCCAGGGAGGCCCGCAATCCCCTCTCACTCAGTCCCCACTGCGACGATCACCAACACCACCACCACCACAGTCAGGCAGGAGGCATGCCGTGGTCACCCTCCAGCAGATGGAGGAGTCGGAGGAGGAGGGCAGAGTGGGTGAACAAAGTCCCATAGGAGATAGATACAACAGGGAGAGGGCTGGTTCTGCATCTGAGGGCGCCCACATCTCATCAAGACGCCACAGGGCAGGGCAGGACAGTCCAGAAGCATCTGAGCAGGGTGACAGTGTGTTTGCTGGACTGGAAGGCAACATGCTGAAGGTCCAGCGCCTGCAATGGAGGGAGATGAAGTCAATGCACAGGGAGGTGGCACACATCAACAAGCATATGCACAGGATGGAGAAGGGCATCAGTGCTATGGGGAAGAACTTGTGTGCGGGAATGGAGAGAGTAGCTACCTCGGTGGACAACCTCTGCAGCCAGCTTGAGAAGGACCGTTTTGGCAGGCGCGGGGCGAGACAGAGGCTCCAGGCCTATACCAAGTCGGTGAACAGGCTGGCCACTACAACATCACTGATGTGTCGCAGGTCCATCGCCATGCAGGAGGAGATGGCGCATTGCAGCAGGGATGTGGCCAGGGGGATGGTGTCCATGACCTCAGTGCTAGAGCTCATGCAGATTGCTAAGGCGGCCACAATGGATTGGGGGGGGACAGTGAGGAGGCTACCAGCCGGGGTAGCATTACGCCCCCACCCACCGAGTGCAGGAGGCGTAGTGGACGCAACGTGGCTGCACAGGAACAGTCCAACACTCCAGACAGTGTCGATAGGGAAAGTGCACCTGCAGCGAGTGGACGCAGGAAGTAAAGACCTATGGCTGTTTCCATGCATGAGATCGGTGATGTAACCCATGTCCAATTTGACAATGCTGACAATAGTGGAGGTGTGCCCAATAAACACCTTGACATGTAACTGTTAATGGCTCAGTGTCGTTACTCACTCAGAAATAGTTTGACGTAATCTCTGCCCATCTCTGTCTCCCATCATGTTCAATTGCAACACCAGCTGCGCAGGGCTCTGGCTGAGGGTTGTCCTCGTCCTCGTCCTCTGAGTCAGTTAGTTCCACTGCTGTTCTTTTTTTTGTGGCCAGATTGTGTAGCATTGCACATGTAGCAATTATCTTGCAACATTTGATGGGGCTGTACAGACGTGCACCTCCAGTTTTGTGGAGGCAACGGAATCTGCTTTTGAGCAATCCAAATGTGCGCTCCACCACGTTGCGTGTGCTCCTATGTGCCACATTGTATCTCCTCTCCCTTGGGGTGGTTGGGTTGAGATATGATGTGAGTAGATAAGGCCGGAGGGCATATGCGCTGTCACCTGTGTACAGAAGTAAGTGGCATCGATTAGTGTGACCAATAGCTTGAGCCAGAATGTACATCAGGGTGTGTCACATTTACTTACCTAGTATGTATCCGTCTCCAAATTCACCAGCAAGCAGACGTGTATGGATGCCACTGTTCCGGAAGATGTACGAGTCGAGGCTACTCCCGGGGAATTTGTCCACGATGTCAGTTATTATGTATTTGGCATTACAAATCACCTGCACATTGATGGAGTGGGTGGATTTGCAGTTTCTGTATATGTATTCACTTGCTGCAGGTGGGCAGATGGGTATATGGGTCCCATCGATGCAGCCAATTACGTGTGGGAACTGTGCAAGTTGGTAGAACTCCAGCTTGGTTCTCTGCAGCTCCGCCTGTGTACCTGGGAAGGAAATGTAATGTTCCATTCTGTCCATCATGGCATCCAGGAAGGTGTGGAAGAAACGGGATAGACCGCTCTGTGACACTCCACCCATTGCAGCTATCACACCCTGGAAACTTCCTGATGCAAGGAGGTGCAGGCAGCAGAGTACCTGGACATGGGTGGGGATAGCGTGGGCCCTTGGTGTCTGATGCTCCAGATAGGGTTTTAGGTCCCGTATTAGGTCCAGGATGGTATCTGGGTGCAGTCTGTATCTTTCATGGATTTCAGGTTCTGTCAATTGGAACAATGTGAGGCGTAGTCTGTACACCCTCTCTTCACGTCTCCAGATCCTCACTCCTGCTGCTCTCAGGCGTAGCCGCCCTGCAATGAGGTAGAGGGCCGCCATTGTGTTCACACAGATGCATTTTGGGCCTGTTTTTATGCACTGCACCTGATTACCACATGCTCTTGAAACGTGGTAAATACAGATTCGTTATTACCGAATCTGGTCATATTCGGTAATAACGAGGTTTACTACATCGCATTTTTGGGGGTTTTACCGAATCGTTTTTTCCGAATGGGTATTCATTGTTTCGGTATTTTCAAATCGGTAAATAAGGAATCGGTAATTTTTTACCGATTCGTTATTATCGATTCAATTCGGTATTACGTACATCTCACATGTCTAAATACCGGTCGGTAACGCCGAAAAAGGGCCTTTTCCGTTGTTACCGACCGGTATTTGGCCACCTCCATATGGCCCATAGTGGCTTCTCTCCACATTGATTGGATGATACATTTGGAAGAACAGTGAACCTGATCTAAATGCTTCTATCTCCTTTGGTTGATATTATACTTAATCTGACTAAAGCCTGCAATGTATGTAAGTTGGTAAGTTTACCGGGGAACCCCGCTAATGTACTGCATACCACCCCAGTCATTCTCGCATATAAAGAAATTGCCATCTGTGTAGTGCATAATATTCTCTAGTCTATTCAAATTTGTAGAACATTTCACCTTCATATGTGTCTCCCGTAAGTACAATTCCTTTATCTATCCAGTTTGCAGGTCTAGCCTCAAGAGGTATTTGTTTAAAGACCCCACAATGGGCCTGTCTGTCAGATCTATATTTGCTTCAGTTAAGGAATACATTTATTTCGGGGAGAGGGAGTTGCAAAGCACATATATTTCAGATCGGTACCTCCATGCCTACCTCTGAGTAGCTCTTGTTCTCTGTTGCTTGACTTGGACCACCTGTACGTTAAGTGTTAGGGTTATGATGTCAGGTAATACACTTACAAAACTGTTATTCCCATTCCCACTCTATCACATAGCAATTACAGAGTTTTGAGTTGAATTCTGGTTCTCTTTCCTTCCTATGGCATCAATAAAATGATGCTATCTAATTCTCTGAACACCCTCTTGGGTATAAGGGTAAATAATCTTGTTGGAACACGCACTGACATCATGGGACTATTATAATTTTGCCAACACCACTCTGCCTGTGATGGATAATGGCAATTTTGTCCAGCATGCTATCTGTTGTCGTTTGTGAGCATTCTGTCTATATTCAGCGTAATAGGTCTTCCTGCCTAATGGGTCAACATTATTCCTTAGTATTTTCTTATGGTGTCATGCCACTGTAGTCTCAAGTTTTAATGATTATCTCGGGTTTCATAAGACCATTATCCTAGCAGGAATAATCTGGATTAGTACTGATTTGAAGTACACTGATTTTTTCAACTATCTGCAGTAGTCTTGGTACCAATAACATTGGGTTTCTTAAGTATATCAAGGAAATTGATATCTGTGTTTTCAGCATACTGCTAAATTACATGTGTGGTATCACCTGTTTTCTACCCCATTCTTGTGGTATGTTTCTAATGGTTTGTGCTAGAGTCTCCAGTGCTAGAACAAAGACTAATGGTGACGAGGACATCCCTGGTCGGTGCCTCGCCTCAGCACCCAACTGTCTGATATGTATATTCCCATTTTTACTTGTGTTCTATGTCTATTACATAAGAATTTCATCCATTGCATTATATGTGGGCCATAGCTATATTTTTCTAGCTCTCGGAAGAGGAATTCCAAGGCTATCATGTCAAAAGCCTTTTCTATGTCCAGGGCAGTTATCCATCTTCGCTTTCTAAAATGTCCAAAGAGTACTGTATGTGTGTGAGTCTATATAGCTTGAGTACAGTTTTGAAATGAATACCGACTGATCTGGATGTACCAAATTCCGGGAGCACTGTCAATACTCGTTTGGCTAACATGCCACTGAGTATCTCAGTGCCTACTGGGATCATGGAAAGAGACTTATATGATTGACACTCTTCATGCTCTTTTTCTGCTTTCAGGACTACTGATATTAATGCTTCTCTCATTGTGTCTCACTGTGACTGGAAGAGTGCCCGCCCTGTGCCTTCATACCTCTAGAGGTCTATTTAGTAATATTATGGTTTATTCTTGATACAATTCTGTTGAGAGGCCATCTAGACCAGGAGTTTTCTCCCTTTCTATTTATTTTATTGTAAATGCCAATTGCTGTTTCGTTTAGCATGACATCCAGTGAAGTTTTTTTGTTCTGTTGTCAGCTGTGGTAATTGTACATTTGCTAAATTATTCTCAAGGCTCTGTTTGTATGGGGTTTTTAAGTATTAATGAAATGTTTCGTTGTTTCCTGTTTGGGAGTTATGTTACCGCACTGTGTTATCTTATATTGTCAGGATACACTGTCTCTTTTGTTTCCTCTTTAGTATTAATGCTAGTAGCCAACCTAGCTCCTTGTCTATGTAGTCTCTGCCTGTATGAGGCGTAGGAGTATTTATCAAGTGTGGCATCTTGGTTTTTGGATTCCTGCTTCTTCAACTGCAAATGTCTGGTGCATTCCCATCTGCTCCCCACGTCCTGTTGCAGGACAGCCACTTCTTTTTCAAGGTTGTTTATGTCTGCCTATATTTGTTTACTGACTTGGTACATCTTCTCTATGTATACACCTCTCATCTGCTTTTGTTGCATCCCACTCTAATCTGGTGAGGCAGTATTCCAGTTTTTATTGCAGCTCTCAATCAGGGTTTTGCGTCTTTACCAAAGGTTGCATCTCATGGACATGGGTGTATAGCCAATCCGTTTACCGTTTGCTGGTCTGAGTCTCTAGGGAGCCCGCTTCAACCTAAAGCCAAGATCAAGAATCTTGGTATCTTGATGGATGAAATGAAGCTATCTATAGGAACTGTGTATTCACATCAGGATACAATCACGAAATCCAAGTAAAGTAATTCGTGGTGAAAAAATTGTGTTCCCATCAGATACCCGTCCTGTACCGCCCTACATCATTTGGGATCCTTCACCCGAAGGAAGTGGATACATATCCACTGTGGATTAGGTAGATTGTAGCCTAACCTCTTTGAAGGATACACAGATGTGATGAAAGAAAAGTGGTATCAGGGGGTAAACTGACTAGCAGTGCAAAGAAAACAGTGAAAGTGCTGTGTGCCAAATATGTGAATCAATTAAGATTGGGTTGCGGAAATGGAAGATAAATTTTAATAGGATCCTATCCACACCCAAGAATAAAAACAGTGCAAAGTAGTATGTAACAAATGACTACTTAGATGGAATCGAGGTCGACATGTTTCTGCAGTGGAACAGGGTCAGAAGATCCCTTCCTGCTTCATGAGGACCTTAACAAAAAACGCTACTGCTATTGTGTGAACTATAGTGATATAACGAGTAAACAAAAATCATATCACCTGGAAGGCGCCCATGCAGATGATCCAGATTGTAATAAAATTACATTGGACAAACAAACACACAAAAAGTACACAGTTAGTAACGATAGCTTACAGTGTAGTACACATTTCTTGTGAAGAATTACATATGCCAATGAATTATTAGTCAGTGGTTGCTTATTAGTCAACCCATTTAATCGAATCAGCAAGTTGATGTGAAAAGCCAACGGATAATGCTGTATCCACTCACCCACTATATGGGGAATTCACTCTCCTCCTCACCCGGCTACAGCTCAGGTAGAAATGGAGCACCGCTCTATTAGAAGAGAAAAGGGAAAGCTATAGACAAAGGAAGAACTAGGGAGCTTCGCTAGACACACTATGTTTAAACAGTCATTGATATTCTGTATGACGATGCAGCATAGCATTCTGCAACAGTCATATGCGCCTACCAATTTTGCGCACACCTTGAAGCATTAAGTTTCTGTGTATGTCAGCTGTTTCATCATATTCAAGGTTAGCTTAAAAGCAGAGGGACCGTGTTACATCGCAGTCACCTCGCTACTACCGGTGTTATAAAATGCGCGTTGGCAATCTCTAAGTTTGATTTCGCATGTACTTTGGTTACTTGGGAAATTATTTCGTAAGCACATTTAACAACCTTGGACGACAAAAAGGAAGTCCGAGCTTGTTCTTGAAAAGTGCGTTCCCAATCTCCTGGATATCGCGTTCCATAAGAGGAGTTCTGCCGCAATACCGAGTGAGGTATATCGAAGGTCTAGAACCAGGGAAGCCTCCAGCCCACTGTCCGCTATGAGTCCCCTTAACCCCAAAAGCATGGTTAGCCCGTATTGCCCTGGCCCGCTTACCTGTCCGTCGGTACTCCGGACATCCGTCTTGGCTGTCTTAGTGGGAGGTGCCTAGACGGACAGGAAGCGGCCATATAAACCTTTCTGTAGGGCTACGGCTAAGATCATGTGATCGCGCGAGGGCTTCGCGTCACACGCGCATGGGGCTGATGGGAGTTGTAGTATATATGCGTGTTTATCACTACACCAGCCAATGCTATGGAAAACAGACTGCAATAATTTTCTAGCCTTGAATCTATGTATTAGAACCACTGCTGTTACGAAGATTTTTTATAATTTTTTAACAAGATCACTCTATGGTGATTATAATGTGGTTTGAGCGAGTGTAATTTAAAATTTGAAGATTCGCTCCAAGCCACATCAAGAGAGTGCTATTCCAACAGTTTAGAAAACGCCGCTCATTAGATTATGTTGGAAATGATGCAGGCATGTTGGCCGCTTCCTGTCCGTCTAGGCACCTCCCACTAAGACAGCCAAGACGGATGTCCGGAGTACCGGCGGACAGGTAAGCGGGCCAGGGCAATACGGGCTAACCATGCTTTTGGAGTTAAGGGGACTCATAGCGGACAGTGGGCTGGAGGCTTCCCTGGTTCTAGACCTTCTATATACCTCACTCGGTATTGCGGCAGAACTCCTCTTATGGAACGCGATATCCAGGAGATTGGGAACGTACTTTTCAAGAACAAGCTCGGACTTCCTTTTTGTCGTCCAAGGTTGTTAAATGTGCTTACGAAATAATTTCCCAAGTAACCAAAGTACATGAGAAATCAAACTTAGAGATTGCCAACGCGCATTTTATAACACCGGTAGTAGCGAGGTGACTGCGATGTAACACGGTCCCTCTGCTTTTAAGCTAACCTTGAATATGACGAAACAGCTGACATACACAGAAACTTAATGCTTCAAGGTGTGCGCAAAATTGGCAGGCGCATATGACTGTTGTAGAATGCTATGCTGCATCGTCATACAGAATATCAATGACTGTTTAAACATAGTGTGTCTAGCGAAGCTCTCTAGTTCTTCCTTTGTCAATAGCTTTCCCTTTTCTCTTCTAATAGAGCGGTGCTCCATTTCTACCTGAGCTGTAGCCGGGTGAGGTGGAGAGTGAATTCCCCATATAGTGGGTGAGTGGATACAGCGTTATCCGTTGGCTTTTCACATCAACTTGCTGATTCGATTAAATGGGTTGACTAATAAGCAACCACTGACTAATAATTCATTGGCATATGTAATTCTTCACAAGAAATGTGTACTACACTGTAAGCTATTGTTACTAACTGTGTACTTTTTGTGTGTTTGTTTGTCCAATGTAATTTTATGACCATCTGGATCATCTGCATAGGCGCCTTCCAGGTGATATGATTTTTGTTTACTCTTTATATCACTATAGTTCACACAATAGCAGTAGCGTTTTTTGTTAAGGTCCTGATGAAGTAGGAAGGGATCTTCTGACCCTGTTGCACTGCAGAAACATGTCGACCTCGATTCCATCTAAGTAGTCATTTGTTACATACTACTTTGCACTGTTTTTATTCTTGGGTGTGGATGGGATCCTATTAAAATTTATCTTCCATTTCCGCAACCCAATCTTAATTGATTCACATATTTGGCACACAGCACTTTCACTGTTTTCTTTGCACTGCTAGTCAGTTTACCCCCTGATACCACTTTTCTTTCATCACATCTGTGTATCCTTCAAAGAGGTTAGGCTACAATCTACCTAATCCACAGTGGATATGTATCCACTTCCTTCGGGTGAAGGATCCCAAATGATGTAGGGCGGTACAGGACGGGTATCTGATGGGAACACAATTTTTTCACCACTGTTGGAACCTGGGATGTCAGGTCACCTAGGGTAGCCTGGCCCAGGGTAAGACACATTCACTAGAGGCACATGTGTGAAGGTTGCAAACCACCCAGCAGTAAATTAACGCAATAACACCCAAAAATGACACTACACCAATGTTGGAAAAATACGAGCTTGTTTATAAAAATAATATTTGCTCTCTTGTCTTTAGAAATCACAGTTTAGTATTTTACAGTTTGTCTTGAAAAATGATAATAATACTTTTAAAGTTGCCAAATCAAATCATTACCCAGCATCAACAGTTCATAACAGTAGCTCTATCAGTTTCAGTAGAGATCACATTAAGCCTTCTATTTTCTACAATTTCATATCAGTACAATTCAACGTAGGGGGAAGCAGGGCAGATGGACGTTTGATTAATCCTCTACAGTTTCCTCCAATTACACCCCTCCTTCCCACACACTTTCTAATAAAGAGGTACAGTAATCGAGCAAAAGACAGGAGTGAGGAGAATCAATAAGCACATTTACTTCAGTGAAACCTTAGCATGGACATATAAAGTAGGTTCTCCAGGCAGATGACCCAGGAATTACACCCTGTAGAACTATTATGATCAATCTCCTTTGCCACCCCTAATACCAGATCTTCTCCTGACCCAGTTTCAGGACCAGAGGCCCTTACAATTCTTATAGACCTATAAGTCTCTGATGTAAATCTGTGAGGGTTCTTGAATCAACTTCCTGTGCATTTGTTTCTGTGCCGCAAGAAGAGGTTCCCTGCACTCTGGCTTCCCACCCCCCCACTCTCCTTACTTCCAATGTGGGCCCTTTGTCTCGCCGTCTAGAATTACTGGAGGAAGGGGTAATAGACCAAAAGAGGAGCTCCTCAAGGGCGGCTTGCTTCTTACGCCGATCCTCTCAGACCAGCCACGCTCCCTCAGCACAACGCTAGATGTGAGGCTCCTTAGGCGGTGAGGGACGTGGGCGCTTTCCGCCTGGTTCCTTGAAGAGAGGCTCCTCCGCCTCCCGTCGGGTCCCGCCAAAGGTGTCCTCCGGCCCCTCACTGGGCCTGCGCGTCACCTGGACGCTTCCGTGTTTCCGAAGGCCGCCCGCTCACCGAGGCGGCTCGCCTCAGAGACACGCTCCTCACTCTGCCCCACCTCCCGCAGGCCTGCGCGTCACTCGGGCTGCTTCCACACTTCTGGATGCGAGGCAGCGCAGGTGCGGGTGACTAGTGTTCCCGCTTGGCGCCGCCTTACTTGCTGCTCGCCCGCCCTGTCTCTGCTCCCAAGCCTGCGCTCTCTCTCCTCACCCTGCTGCACTGTTGAGACTGCCCAAAGCGGAACGCTCACTTCCTCAGGGCCACCAATGCTCCGCGGTCACTCGCCTCTCCCCTGCAGCTTCGTGGAGGTGCAGGACACCACACCTCGCTCCAATCCGCTTCCACCACAACGCTGGTAGGTGAAGCTCTGCTAAAGGGAAGTAGGGAGAAGATCCCCCGCAGGAGCGAGGACGACAGGGGACAGTGGGGCCAGGGGCTCAAGGGGGGGTTTTCGCCACAGTCAGGCCGATCTCACAGAAGAAGAAGGCGGTTGGGAGGGTTTGGTCAGGGGCCAAAGGGGGGACGTCTTCCTGTAGTGGTTGTCTATCACAAGGACAAACTAACTGCTTCCAGTGCATCCTCCTCCTCACACCACTGCCTCTCTCCTCCACTCCCTGGACTACACAAAATGGCTCCCTGACCCATGCCCTTTTATAGCCAAACCACACAGGGTCCAGTAGGGTCCAGAAAGTTCTGGAAGGCCTAATGTTAACCTATGGGGCAGTCTAGGATGTGGCAGTTGGGAACAGTTAGTGGCCACCATTTTGTGAACTTCAGTAAATCCCTGACAGGAAAAGGCACCTAAACTGAGGTGGATGATTATGAGGGAAAAAAGGGCACCTATCCCCTAGACCAACACCTTGAAAAAGCTAGTGGACACAAAAATTAATAAAGGTATGAGGGGCAAAAAGGGGACAAAATAAATAATAAATTGGAGGGACTACGCAAAATGTCAGACAGGTCTAACAACCACAAATTACTTTACTTGGATTTCGTGATTGTATCCTGATGTGAATACACAGTTCCTATAGATAGCTTCATTTCTGACCCATTGCTATTATTTGTTTTTATAGTATCCAGGGATTGTAGCGATGCTAGCTCAATAAATATTCCCCTAAACACCCTCCCTATTGTTTGAACGTGTTCTAGAGCAGTCTCTCGACTGCGGGTGGTATACATAATTTTCACCATAACTCAAAGTGTGTTGAGAGAAAGGAATCTTGATTTAGTTGAGGAGCTATTGTTGCAAAACACTAGACACGAAACCATACATCATGGCCACAAATTTAGGCCTAGCATTTGATGAAAATGAGATCCAGACGCTACTCTCAGAGAATCCTAGTATGCTCGAAATGTTACCCACCACCTCTACCAACTCCGAGGAAGGTTGGGCGAAAATACAAATTCTCAAAAAGAACCAAGCCAGAGTTAGCGTGCATGGAATAGTGATGGCAGACTATCTAAGAAGCAATTGTGCCCCCAGTGGCCCAATTGTAGGGAATGTCCCTCGTCTTTTCTTAGACGACAAGGATTTCCTCCATGATTGGTCACTTATAGCGTGGAAGTGCACACGCGACTGGTTAGTGCTCATTATTAAAACGGCAAAAAAGACAGCAGACAAAATACTGGTGGAGATTCAGGTCTTAGAGGGCCAGATTAGAACAACCATCTCATCGAGTAAAGTATTCTCTAAACATCAAGAGGATGGCAACAAATCTAGTAAAGAGTTCAGGGACTCAATACTATTTACTAAACTAGAAAAATTAAAAAAAGATTTGGCCAAATTTGCGATGGATAAGGTTTATCCGTACACTAGTGATGATTTCTCTCCCACTAACCTAAAGAATGGACATGAGGGAGGATCCAACTATGGGAGCTCCAGCTCTGATAGAGCTTCCAGTGATTCAAATGGATCAAACACCAGCCAGTCATCATTTAAACAGAGAGGAAGGGGAGGGAATAGGAGAGGGTGGAGAGGGTACAATCAAGCCTTTGCCCAACCACAAGTTCCACCTTGGTGGCAGCCCTCACTGTGGGGACCACCCCCCTTTCCACCGATGATGAACCCCTATGGCCCGCCACAATTTTATGGTGACTACAACCAACAGTCTTTTTTAGGGGGGGGGCAGGAGATGCCGGGGCCGTCAAAGAACTCCCCGTCAAGGACAGGTCCGCTGGAACCTACCACCCCAGACCATGGATCTGAGGAGTGGGAAGAAGATCCCACAAGATCAAACAGCAACATCGGCGGGACCAGTTTAGTTATCAATCTGAGCTCACAACAAATCACAGAGACTCAGGAACAGGTACTGAACAAAGGCCTAGGCTTCGTTTCCACAAACCGAACCGACCCTTTTCAGGCGCAAATTGAAATGAGTAAATTCTACAGGAAGATCAGACTCCACTATTTGTTTGCAAACAAGACACCAGAGATGGCACATACCAGTCCTATTGAAAGCACAGGGTTGAAAAAACCTTCAACATTCAATCCTACCACTTTGGGTCTGCCCCCGAAGGTACTTACCTTTGAGGAGGCCGTAAATCATGACATGCGGGAACTCTTTGAAACCAGGCAGAGGATCTTCTATAACTTATCCAGAAATGAGCAAGATGCCATCAAGGAATTGACAGGGAATCCCTTAATTGTAATTAAACCTGCAGATAAGGGGGGAGCAGTGGTCATCCTAGATGTAGAAACTTACCGCAATGAGTGCTTGCGTCAACTCAATGACACAAGATCCTATAAAAAACTCAAAGAAGATCCTACTGAGAGACTAACGAACATCATAGGACACATTTTTGAGGAAGCGCTTGCGGAAGGATAGATAACTCCAAAAGAGGGACAATACCTTCGTACATCGAACCCTGTCACACCTTACTTTTACCAACTACCAAAAATTCATAAGGCCCAACGTCCACCACCGGGTCGTCCCATAATATCAGGGATAGGTTCACTTCTGGAACCTCTGTCGACTTTTGTCAATGTTTTTTTACAACCGATGGTACGGGAAGTGCCGACATTTTTAAAGGACACCAAAGACGTCCTAAGACTGCTACCCGACATCGAATATGACACCCAAACGGACATTCTGGTGTCATTCGATGTTGAAAGTTTGTGCACCTCGATACCTCAAACCGAGACATTACAAGTCATAGAGGAGTTATTACTTGCAAGAGATTTGAAATCTCTAACTCCGGTTAGACTCATTATGACACTAGCTACACTGGCTATGACAGAGAATTTTTTCGCCTTTGAGGATTCCCTATATTTGCAGATTAGCTGGACTAGTATGGGCAGTGTTTTTGCCCCTAGTCTCGCGAATCTGTACGTGCACCAATTCGAACAGGAGCACGTGCTCGCAGACACCAACCCCCATCTTAGGTGTCTGCGAGCATGGAAACGCTACATAGACGATATCTTCGTCGTGTGGCGTGGAGATGAGATCCAGCTTAAAGAGTTCCATGAGTGGCTTTATCAGAGAAATCGATTCCTTAAGTTCACCATGGAATACGATGCCTGTAAATTGGCTTTTCTGGTGTTATTGATCTTGGGCACACCTAATGGCCTTATTTCTGAGCTCTACCGCAAACCAATGGCCCGTAATTCATTGCTTAATTATCATAGCTGCCATCCGAAATCCTTGCGAGATAATTTGCCTTATGGGCAATTTTTGCGCATTCAAAGGAATTGTACCACTGGATCTTCATTTGAGACACATGCAAAAAGTCTAGCGCATGATTTACTAAACAAGGACTATCCCAAAAAACTATTACATCAGTCCAAAAAACGAGCGGCAAATAATAACAGAGCCAGTCTATTGGAAATCTTGCCCCCCAAAGAGAAAGTTGAACGCTTGACATGCGTCACAACGTTTGGCATACTGTCCAATCAAATTACCAAGATCATTAAAAAACATTGGGGTATTCTCAACACTGGCAAGGACACACTGCCTCCTCCCCTTTTTGCGTTTAAAAGGGGACAAAATCTAAAGGACAAGCTAGTCCATACAAAACCAAGAGTGGAAATACCAAGAGCCATAGGCACTTTATGGGAGATGCCTGCAGTCACTGGTCACCACCCATGTGGACAATGTGCAGCATGCCCCTAAACCTCTAAATCTACTAAGATCGAGATTGGTACAGAACGACCATGGGAGCAACCTAGGTTCACGAATTGCAACAGTATGAACCTAATTTATCTAATCAGTTGCCCCTGTGAGAAAAGATATGAGGGCATGACCACCAGGAAAGTAAAGATAAGAATATCGGAGCATAAGAGCTCGATACGTTGTAACAAACAAGCTATGAGACTTACCAATCACTTCCTAGCAGCCCACCATTCTCCGATGGACCTACACTGGACTGTGTTAGAACAACCAGTGATACCTAAACATATTTCTGATATCGGCACCTTCCTACATACAAAAGAACAGAGGTGGGTGTATAAACTACAGACTGACAAAACGGGCTTAAATGAAGACATTCCGTGGATGTCTCTGTAGTCCTCCACCAATTACATGGCATTACATCCTTTTGGCTATTGGGTGGTCTTGTCCTGAGCACTAATAGTAGCTATTGTATGTGACCCAGCATCATGTATATTGGGGCTACTGTGATTAAGGTGCTCCGACAGATTAATGTAGTTGAAGACCCTATAGAGGAGATAATCCCCATTTGTACAGTTTCAAAAAACATTATAGCATATTTGACTGAAGGTGGGACCAAGTTTCATAAATTCTCTGCCTCCCAGCGGTAAATGTTCGAAGTAAATTTTTCGGCCAACATGCCTGCATCATTTCCAACATAATCTAATGAGCGGCGTTTTCTAAACTGTTGGAATAGCGCTCTCTTGATGTGGCTTGGAGCGAATCTTCAAATTTTAAATTACACTCGCTCAAACCACATTATAATCACCATAGAGTGATCTTGTTAAAAAATTATAAAAAATCTTCGTAACAGCAGTGGTTCTAATACATAGATTCAAGGCTTGAAAATTATTGCAGTCTGTTTTCCATAGCATTGGCTGGTGTAGTGATAAACACGCATATATACTACAACTCCCATCAGCCCCATGCGCGTGTGACGCGAAGCCCTCGCGCGATCACATGATCTTAGCCGTAGCCCTACAGAAAGGTTTATATGGCCGCTTCCTGTGCGTCTAGGCACCTCCCACTAAGACAGCCAAGACGGATGTCCGGAGTACCAACGGACAGGTAAGCGGGCCAGGGCAATACGGGCTAACCATGCTTTTGGAGTTAAGGGGACTCATAGCGGACAGTGGGCTGGAGGCTTCCCTGGTTCTAGACCTTCTATATACCTCACTCGGTATTGCGGCAGAACTCCTCTTATGGAACGCGATATCCAGGAGATTGGGAACGCACTTTTCAAGAACAAGCTCGGACTTCCTTTTTGTCGTCCAAGGTTGTTAAATGTGCTTACGAAATAATTTCCCAAGTAACCAAAGTACATGCGAAATCAAACTTAGAGATTGCCAACGCGCATTTTATAACACCGGTAGTAGCGAGGTGACTGCGATGTAACACGGTCCCTCTGCTTTTAAGCTAACCTTGAATATGACGAAACAGCTGACATACACAGAAACTTAATGCTTCAAGGTGTGCGCAAAATTGGTAGGCGCATATGACTGTTGCAGAATGCTATGCTGCATCGCCATACAGAATATCAATGACTGTTTAAACATAGTGTGTCTAGCGAAGCTCCCTAGTTCTTCCTTTGTCTATAGCTTTCCCTTTTCTCTTCTAATAGAGCGGTGCTCCATTTCTACCTGAGCTGTAGCCGGGTGAGGTGGAGAGTGAATTCCCCATATACTGGGTGAGTGGATACAGCGTTATCCGTTGGCTTTTCACATCAACTTGCTGATTCGATTAAATGGGTTGACTAATAAGCAACCACTGACTAATAATTCATTGGCATATGTAATTCTTCACAAGAAATGTGTACTACACTGTAAGCTATCGTTACTAACTGTGTACTTTTTGGGTGTTTGTTTGTCCAATGTAATTTTATGACCATCTGGATCATCTGCATGGGCGCCTTCCAGGTGATATGATTTTTGTTTACTCTTTATATCACTATAGTTCACACAATAGCAGTAGCGTTTTTTTGTTAAGGTCCTGATGAAGCAGGAAGGGATCTTCTGACCCTGTTCCACTGCTGAAACATGTCGACCTCGATTCCATCTAAGTAGTCATTTGTTACATACTACTTTGCACTGTTTTTATTCTTGGGTGTGGATAGGATCCTATTAAAATGTATCATCCATTTCCGCAACCCAATCTTAATTGATTCACATATTTGGCACACAGCACTTTCACTGTTTTCTACCACTTTTCTTTCATCGCATCTGTGTATCCTTCAAAGAGGTTAGGCTACAATCTACCTAATCCACAGTGGATATGTATCCACTTCCTTCGGGTGAAGGATCCCAAATGATGTAGGGCGGTACAGGACGGGTATCTGATGGGAACACAATTTTTTCACCATGAATTACTTTACTTGGATTTCGTGATTGTATCCTGATGTGAATACAAAGATCCTATAGATAGCTTCATTTCTGACCCATTGCTATTATTTGTTTTTATAGTATCCAGGGATTGTAGCGATGCTAGGTCAATAAATATTCCCCTAAACACCCTCCCTATTGTTTAAACATTTTGCTGGATGATACATTTACTTTTGAGACTCAAATAAAGAGAGTGGCGGCCAGCTGCTATGGCATTCTAAGATATTGGACTATTTACCCTCTTTAACGCGGAGGATTGGCATTCAGGCATTGGTGCTTTCTGGTCCGGATTATGGAAATTCTCTGTACTTGGAATGCCTGAAATATGTCTTGAGAAGACTATAGATGGTACAACATGCTGCTGCTCTTCTGCTTCGTCTTTTCTTTTCTGAGGTTGTTCCAAGAAGATCAACATAATTCGTACACAATTTACCAGTAAGGCAATACTAATTCATATATAGGAGTTCATATCATGGATTCTCTAACTAAATTCATACATATAGCTAGAACATTACCTATAAATTAAAAAGAAGAAAATATATAAAAATGTATGGGAATCACATTATATTATATCAATCTTTTGTCATTCTATGCCAAACAGCATTGAACTTCATCAGCGATCGTATCCCTCTACTTTTAGCCAGGGCCCTTTCTCTCTCAAAGCTCTCCACCACAGTAGCCCACCATTCGGCCGTGCTGCTAGATTTTAGAGAGATCCAGGCCCTTGAAAAAGCTAATCTGGCAGTAACTAAGATGATAGCAAACAGTGCTTGGCACCCATGGCTAGAGTCAGTCTTATACTCCAACATAATCTCCTGCGTAATGAAAACCAGATCTAAGCCAAAGCGATCTTTACAAACTTCTCTGATTCCCGGCCAGAATGTCAATAGCAGTGGGCATGAAACAAACATATGCACACTATTAGCAGCATATAATCCACATTTTGGACAATTCACTTTGGGGCACATGCATCAAGCTAATTTGCGAACGCAAACAGTGCGACTCACAAAAATAGGGCGTTTGCGATCCCAAAATAACCCTAAGCAATGCATCAACCAAAATCGCTGAATATCTCACATATTCGCAATTTTAGCGATTACCTATTTAGCGTTTTCCGAAATTGCGATTATGTATTAGCGAATCGCTATTTGGGAATAGCAAAGCTATGCATGAAAGTTTGCAAATTGCGATTAGGTAGGCAATCGCAATTTTGCACTCGCAAAATACCGCAAAATCAAATCAGATGGTAACCAAGTGAAAATAATCAAATCAGGTGGGAAACATTGGTTACGTGTTTAAACCGGCCCAGAAGGCCTCAGAATGTTTCACAACGGCAACGCTCTGCATCATGGTGAGGAGGATGAGGCTACGAGCAGCAGCACAGAGTAGGAGGATACAGGTAGGCATTTTTAGAGTGCGCGTTACTTTGTTGGGGCCGACAGAGGATAAGATCTAGGGCAAGCATAGGTTAAGTGCAGACATGATCTATGATCTGATTGCTGAATTAGATCCCCTACTGCAGCGTTAGACTCGCAGGACACATGCCATCCCCACTCATGTGCAGGTCCTATGTTCCCTGCACCTCCTAGCGTCAGGTAGCTTCCAGGGTGTAGTAGCTGCAGCTGGAGGGGTGTCACAAAGTGCCCTATCACCCTTTTTCAGTTCTTTTATTGACGCCATGTTCAGCAGGATACACCACCACATTAGTTTCCCATCAACACCACAAGAATTGCAGCAAACAAAATTAGACTTCTATTAGGTAGCCCAATTTCCCCACATAATTGGTTGCATTGATGGTACGCATGTAGCAATTTGTCCCCCCTCAGTGAATGAGTACATTTATAGGAACAGAAAATGTTACCATTCACTGAATATCCAAGTTGTCTGCGATTCCAGAAACATCATAACTGACATAGTGGCTCAATTCCCTGGCAGTACACATGACTCATACATATTCAGACACAGTGGCAAACATACTCGTCTCCTTGGGGGTGAATTTGGCCAAGGATACCCGCTTGGTAAACATATGTTACAATGCCTTGCATACTCTGGCCAAATGGTGATACATAGCAGTGAGTAATCTGTTGCTTACTGCCCTGTAGGTGACAGCACATACGCTGTGCGCTCTTACATCCTGACGCCATACCTCAACCCAAGTACCCCAAGTGAGCTGCGTTACAATGCAGTGCATATCTCCACCCGCAATGTCATAGAGCGCACCTTTGGCCTACTAAAAAGTAGATTCAGTAGCCTCCACAGGACTGGCGAAGCATTGCAGTAGTGACCGGATACCTGCTGCAAGATTGTGGCCACTTGTGCCATGTTGCACAACATTGCAACTAGAAGAGGTATACCCCTGGAACTGTCTGACAGCGAGCCCGAGGAAGACAACCAACAAGGACAACCACCACAAGCAGCAGCTGGGGCGCGCTTAGCAGAGGGGAGACAGAGACGTGCAGAAATAATACAGCATTATTTATAAGGTGGGTAATGATGAGACACAACACTGCATGGTTTAACTGTGGCGGATGTTTATTAGGAAAGAAATGTGGTAGTTTTAATGCATTTTTTTTTATTAAATTTTTTTTTAGGCGTTGTAGCACACTGGGGGGACATTCGGTATCCCCAGTCGAACCCGATGATGAAGCATGTCACCAACCTGGTTGGTGAGTGAGGGTTCTTTTAAAGATAACATTTCTCTTTCTTTCTCCTATTGCACCCGATTTATTTTGTGGCACTCGCGGTGGAATCATATACAAATGATTTCTTAGTGTTTCTTCTTCATGTCACTCTTTCGTTGTTGTTAAATAGTTAACCGAGGGGTACAGGAGTGACCCAATAACCCTGACTCTCTAGTTGTTTACCATACCAGGTGCAAACTAGCATTGTGACTGTCAAAATTAGACAAGATGACATTTGCATGGAATTTGTATGTCAGCCCAGCCAAAAGGTATACTGGTTACCTCACCAGATATGAGTTTGTCTCTCAATGCCACACTACTTTTTACGGCCACACACTTCCCAACGCCTTTCTATGGGCTCTGTCACATCCCTTGTGGTGCCTTATGATGCAGTGGTGCTCCTAGTAGTGTGCCTCCTGCATGTGGTCACTGGTGCTGAGAGACTACTGAGGCTAGAGGCCTCATCACTCTCCCCTCCACCAGTACATTGCTGCCCCTAAATGAAGCAGTCTGTAATTGGTCCATAGCATTGTTGACATGTAGGAGTCCCCTGGCAACATCCCTACAGCAATGGGTCATTTCCACCTGCTTGCTCACCGCACAACGGGACAGCAGAGCTGTGTTGGCGCTCAGGCGGTTGATGGCTCTAGTGTAGCCATCTAAGCGCCATAAGAATTGATGCTGCTTTTTTGTTTGGACACCAGGCCTTCCTACATGACCTTGCATAGCTCATAGCTCATGAATGGCTCCATTTATCTGTCTATGTCCTTCTACCACTGCTGTAGTGAGCTCCTTCATGCTGTCCCTCATGTCTGCCAGTTGTGCCTGCATTAAACGCATTTTCTTGCATTGCAGGCGCTGAACCCTCAACATTTGGCTCTCCAGCCCACCCCAGACATTGGGACTATCATCTCCCGCAGCTCCCATCTGTGCCCTTGACCTGCGCCTCTGTTTCTGGACTTTGGTGTCTCGCACCTGTAATTGGGGTCTTGGTGTGGGGGTATGTCCAGCCAGGGATGTCTGTGGGTCAGGTTGGCTCTCCTTCTCTTCCACTTCAAAGGTAGGTAGTGGTGCCACTGTGGTCCTGCATCTTGTAGGTGCAGTTTTTAGGTCTCGGCGTCAACGCGCGGAAGCGCGTCTCCGCCGAGATCTTTTGTCAGCGACTATCATTCCCAGGAGACAGTCCCGGCCACGCGCATCCTTCCAGGCGATTTGTAACTGGAACGCGCGCTGAGGCCAGGCGCTGTCTCCTGGGAAGCGCAAGCACCACACACGCATGCGCATACACACACACACAAGCGCCCATGCACGCACGCACATACATACATACAGAGACACCACCCCTGACTCATACACACACGCGCGCACACACACAAGTGCACCGAGGCCCCCCCTCCCCCGCCGTCACCGTCGCACACATACATACACACACACACACGAGCATACACACACACAAGTGCACCAATCGCGCTCCAGCCTTTTGGAACTTACCTTACCTCAGCACGCGGCGCCCAACCTCCTGCTGGCGCGGCCCCGGGGCTTTACACCGCTCACAGGAGCCCCGGGCCGCGAGACGCAACGACTCCGCCTGCCTCCTCTTCCGGTCTGAACGTGGCCCCGCCCCCGTCACAGGCGACCGTGCCTGACTTCCGGGGCGGCCGCGATACTAAGAAAGCTTTTTCAGAAACTATGTAGGAGCGTGATTGAAGACCCACAACAGCAAATAACCCAATCACAAACACGCTGGTACATTGCACAGGCAGAATCTACTACATTAACTGATGCAACTGCCCAGGTGAAAAAAGGGTTTTCTCTGAGTGAGCAGGACGAGGCATATGGGCTTATCAGTCGGCGCCTCTCCTATGCCCATGCTCCACTACTGTGTAGGCCAGCAAATGACTTCCACAAGTCCCTTCAAATGTTCACGTCTCGCACATCGGTGGGAGTGCAGAAAAGGCCTTCCTCTTCATCAGCATTTTTGCGCTCTGACACGTTGTGTTGCTGTGCCTGACGCAGCCTGGATTCTAGCAGCGAGTCAATTTGCTCTTGGCAGGCCCGTAAACAATCCGGGTCGCACTTGATGACCTGGGACAGGAAATGCGTGAGGCACTGGTAGGAGAGGAAGCTGTTGGTGTTGCCGAGGTGAAGACCTTGGACGGCTGCTGCCACGCTGCCTGCCGCGATCATGGAGGGAGGGTTGGAAATGAACTTGATGTCTGTCGCGCAGAGTGCCACAAAAGTCTGAGCGTGCTTGCGGATAATCTGCCTCGTGTCCTCGCCGAGGGGCATTTTGGAAAGGAAATGTTCAATGAAATCGTGAGGGGTGACAGAGGCCAAGTCCCACTTGAGTTTGTTCAGCGTCAACAGCTCCATTTTCACTAATTCGTCGGGTCCGATGGAGTTATCAGTATAAATGCAAAGTTTTTCCGCCGTTAGAGGAATGGTTTCTTTCATTTTTGAGGCCACGAACATGCAGGTAGCCCCCAGCAGCTGCAATCTGTTTTTCTTCAGCGGTTCCACCGACAAAAATCTGTCCAAGTAATTCATGGCTAATGGGAACACCTCCTCTTCACATTTCTGCTCTTTACAAACCTCCAGCATCCAGGTGGCCACGATCTTCCGCATGTAGGGTTGCACTTCACGCTGCACGCACTTAAAGTAAGAAGCGGACGGCGGGCAGTTCTCCTCCGCCTTCAGCATGGTGTGCAGCACCCTGTCGTTCAGGAGGTGCTGATCCAGGTAAGCCCTTTGGATGGTTTCCACCTCGCAGCACAGCAGCTGATGTTCCATGTCTCCCCCGGCGCGCGGTGCCTGCTCTTGAGAGGGGTGCGGGGTGCCCGTGCTGTCCTGTGAGTGAGAGAGCTCCGTTCAGTGCTTGCTGCTGCCGCGATACTAAGAAAGCTTTTTCAGAAACTATGTAGGAGCGTGATTGGAGACCCACAACAGCAAATAACCCAATCACAAACACGCTGGTACATTGCACAGGCAGAATCTACTACATTAACTGATGCAAATGAAAAGCATCTTTGCTTCTACTTCAGGACGTACAACCATTTTCAAAATATTAAATGACCTAAGTCTACTTAAATTAAAACGACTGCTCTTTCTGCTGCAACACTTCCAAGGTGCTCCAAGATGTATGTATGTCAAGCTTTGCATGCAGCCTGTACAAAAGTCCCTGCAGGTTTCAGATACAAAAGGCAGTGAGCGGGCTAGGGTGCTAGTATTATCTCTACCTAGTGCAGAGTGGTGAGTGCAGAGTGGTGAGTGCAGAGTGATGAGTGCAGAGTGGTGAGTGCAGAGTGGTGAGTGCAGAGTGGTGAGTGCAGAGTGGTGAGTGGTGAGTGCAGAGTGGTGAGTGCAGAGTGCAGAGTGCAGAGTGGTGAGTGGTGCAGAGTGGTGAGTGGTGCAGAGTGGTGAGTGCAGAGTGGTGAGTGCAGAGTGGTGAGTGCAGAGTGGTGAGTGCAGAGTGGTGAGTGGTGAGTGGTGCAGAGTGGTGAGTGCAGAGTGCAGAGTGGTGAGGGTGAGTGCAGAGTGGTGAGTGGTGCAGAGTGGTGAGTGGTGCAGAGTGGTGAGTGGTGAGTGCAGAGTGGTGAGTGCAGAGTGGTGAGGGCAGAGTGGTGAGTGCAGAGTGGTGAGTGCAGAGTGGTGAGTGCAGAGTGGTGAGTGCAGAGTGGTGAGTGCAGAGTGGTGAGTGGTGAGTGGTGAGTGGTGCAGAGTGGTGAGTGCAGAGTGGTGAGTGGTGAGGGTGAGTGCAGAGTGGTGAGTGGTGCAGAGTGGTGAGTGGTGCAGAGTGGTGAGTGGTGAGTGCAGAGTGGTGAGTGCAGAGTGGTGAGGGCAGAGTGGTGAGGGCAGAGTGGTGAGGGCAGAGTGGTGAGTGCAGAGTGGTGAGGGCAAAGTGGTGAGGGCAGAGTGGTGAGTGCAGAGTGGTGAGTGCAGAGTGGTGGTGAGTGCAGAGTGGTGAGTGCAGAGTGGTGAGGGCAGAGTGGTGAGGGCAGAGTGGTGAGGGCAGAGTGGTGAGGGCAGAGTGGTGAGTGCAGAGTGGTGAGTGCAGAGTGGTGAGTGCAGAGTGGTGAGTGCAGAGTGGTGAGTGCAGAGTGGTGGTGAGTGCAGAGTGGTGGTGAGTGCAGAGTGGTGGTGAGTGCAGAGTGGTGGTGAGTGCGGTGAGTGGTGAGTGCAGAGTGGTGAGTGCAGAGTGGTGAGTGGTGAGTGGTGAGTGCAGAGTGGTGGTGAGTGCAGAGTGGTGGTGAGTGCAGAGTGGTGGTGAGTGCAGAGTGGTGAGGGCAGAGTGGTGAGGGCAGAGTGGTGAGGGCAGAGTGGTGAGTGCAGAGTGGTGAGTGCAGAGTGGTGAGTGCAGAGTGGTGGTGAGTGCAGAGTGGTGAGTGCAGAGTGGTGAGGGCAGAGTGGTGAGGGCAGAGTGGTGAGGGCAGAGTGGTGAGGGCAGAGTGGTGAGGGCAGAGTGGTGAGGGCAGAGTGGTGAGTGCAGAGTGGTGAGTGCAGAGTGGTGGTGAGTGCAGAGTGGTGAGGGCAGAGTGGTGAGGGCAGAGTGGTTAGGGCAGAGTGGTTAGGGCAGAGTGGTGAGGGCAGAGTGGTGAGGGCAGAGTGGTGAGGGCAGAGTGGTGAGGGCAGAGTGGTGAGTGCAGAGTGGTGAGTGCAGAGTGGTGAGTGCAGAGTGGTGAGTGCAGAGTGGTGAGTGCAGAGTGGTGGTGAGTGCAGAGTGGTGGTGAGTGCAGAGTGGTGGTGAGTGCAGAGTGGTGAGTGCAGAGTGGTGAGGGCAGAGTGGTGGTGAGTGCAGAGTGGTGGTGAGTGCAGAGTGGTGGTGAGTGCAGCGTGGTGGTGAGTGCAGCGTGGTGGTGAGTGCAGCGTGGTGGTGAGTGCAGAGTGGTGGTGAGTGCAGAGTGGTGAGGGCAGAGTGGTGAGGGCAGAGTGGTGAGGGCAGAGTGGTGAGGGCAGAGTGGTGAGTGTGCAGAGTGGTGAGTGTGCAGAGTGGTGAGTGTGCAGAGTGGTGAGTGTGCAGAGTAGTGAGTGTGCAGAGTAGTGAGTGTGCAGAGTAGTGAGTGTGCAGAGTAGTGAGTGTGCAGAGTAGTGAGTGTGCAGAGCGAGTGTGCAGAGCAGTGAGTGCAGAGCATTGTGTGCTGTTGAGTGCAGAGTGCTGTGTATTGGCAATGTTAATGACAATGCCCATTTATTTTTGATTTAAAGAAAAAAATGTCATGAGCAATGCCAATAGCTCTACCTTTAATGATGCCGAGACCATTGCATTGCAAATGCTTGTTGGGGTTACTGGGGCCATTTGTGTCTCCTCTCCTGACTATGCCTGAGACTCCAGGGTGTCATGGCCTTCACTTTCCTCTGACTAATGTGCAGCTGCATCTGTGATGTTAAACAGAGCAAGTTTGTATTTATTTTTTGGACATTTATGTCACATTGTGCATAGTTTTGTTTAATTGAATTAGGTAATAACACACAGTGCCTAGATGTTTCACTTGCTTGTTGTACTTGTAAGCAACAATGCTGGTTTGTGCCCTACTTGCCTATCCTATTGGAGTTGCTGTCTGCTAATCCCATAATGCATTTGTGTGTAGCAAGTAAACTGTGGACTGGAGAATGATTTGGAACACTAAGCCTGATCTGACGTGATGGGTTGTTTGTTAGATTTAGTGTTGAATGGCCATTTGCACGCATCTTACCTTGTGAAGTACTGGCCGGTGCAGAGGTATCTATCTCCGTCACACCAACTACAGCTTCAGGCTGAAGTGTTGACTCCACAAGGTCCTCCAGGGGTGTATTTGCAGTCTGGGTCGGAGGTCCTCCTCCAGTCTTCTGGGCTTCCGCAAGACTGGCAGCAACCATTTCCTTGGCACTGCTCCGCAGGTCATACCAGCGCTTGCACAGATCTTCTATTGTGCGCTGTGTGACCCCTACTGCGTTTGCTCTGATTGTATTCCACACCAGATTTTGCGTTTCTCTGACTCAGGGACCTGGGGTGAACGCTTCACTAAGACTTTATTATGCCTCCTCAATGAGGACTTCAAACTCCTTCTCGCTGAACTTCAGCTTCCTCTTGCACTGTGCTGATTTCTCCTCAGTTGTCCCTGAAGCCATGCTGATGTCCTTGCACGGGTTTAAAGCTTCCAAAATGGTTCCTTCGGCTGTGCTCCTGTTGTCTGCCTTCTCCTCTGTCTCTCTCAGTGCACAGGTTTCAGCATGGGCTGCATCACTTCCTGGTTGTGATGTCATCAGGCTGCATCGGAAATATGGAATCGCTATTTGCAATTCGGTAATAGCGGATTCACAATTTTGCGATTTGGTAAGAGGCAATCGCAAATAGCAATTGCGATTATTACTGATTCTTTCAAATTTTGGCATTTTCTTCATGCATTGCTCTTTGCGATTACCAAATAGCGATTCCTTAAAAATCGCTATTTAGGAATCGCAAAAGGGAAATTTGATGCATGTACCCATTTGTTACTCAGCTGTTGTCCATTTTGCACCCCCCCCCCAACTGGCTATTTTTTCCAGGGTATAATATAGCATGCATTTTGTCCGAAACTGCTGGCGCTTTACATTAGTTGACCAAACAGCTTCTTTTAGCGTTATAAGGGCATCATTTATTGCCATAGGAGTGACTTCTGTTTCTAACGCCCTCTCCATTTTGAAGCTAATTGTAAGCATGGATCAATCCATTCCTGACACAAGTATTTATATGCTATACAAATTGCATATAGTAACCAAGTCCCTTAGAGTCTTAAAACAAACTCGCTTCTAAAGAAACTGAAGCATCAATCAGTTGTGAATCCTTTCATCTCCTTGCATTGGCTTCCAGTGAAGAAGCGCATTCAATTTAAATCTCTGTATCGCACATTGAGCATATTATAAAAAGGGACCACAGCTGTTGCACAATCTGATAAGGTTTTATAGGCTTACATGTTTTCTGAGACCCTCCTTCCTGCACCTGTTTGAGATTCTGAGGGTGTGTAGAGTGAGAAGTGGGGTTCGGGTTTTCTCTTATTTAGCTTCAAAAACATGAGATGATTTTCCCATCATATTAAGGAGGGTGGAAGATGAGAGTAGCTTTAGGAAACAGATTAAAACATGGCTGTTTGTTTAATCGGATTAGTGGGTTCTGAACCTAATCTAATCGCTGGGAGGCCCTTTTGGGTAGCCATGCGCTCTACAAGTCCGAATGAATTGAATTTGACTGTAGGAATTATGTGGGGTGCGTAGAATAACAATTCTTTATCTAGTGAATGGTGTTCTCTCCATAGTTCTACTAAGTCCAGTGTTTTTGTTGATTCTTGAAGTTGACATCAGGAGTGGCCCATGCAGGTAAAAGCGGTGGGGCAGGCTGGTCGGGGGATGGACAGACGACGAGGGAAAATTAAATAATTAATTAATTTTCCCTTGTTGTCATCTGTCGAGCGCCCCCACACCCTGCCCCACCGCTCTTACCTGCAAGGGCCGCTCCGGGTTGTCATTGTAGCCATCTCACCTATCCTGTTTGGTTACTTAACCAATTCTATAGATATAGCATTGTTTAAGTCACCCACACATATTATTGGGATGAGTATTTCCGTGACCATCTTTTCTAATGTGATGTAGATAAAACATGGATGTTGGATGTGTGGGGCCGACTTGTTGATCAAACATAGTTCTTGTCTGTCTATAGCCCAGTGCACTATCGCACATCTGCCTGCTTTATCGGGCCTGATATGCAACACATGCAAGGGTGTTCTTCTGGCGACCCACATTACCACTAATCTCAAACAGGAGATTAGTGGTATCTCCTTTTCCTGGCTATTTTTTTTGTTCAGTCTTTGCTCGGTGTTTCGTTTGGAGAAGACTATTCTCTGGTGTTTTAGGTATTCTTGTGCTTTTTCTTATAGTCCTATAAGCTACATACATTACAAGCCAATATGTTTTACCCTACCAGCCATTTGGGTTTGAGTGTATGAAGTTTCAGCTTTTGCCAGATTTATCAAGTCCCCCTCTTCACTTCACTTCTCACCTGTGCATCTATCTTCTATGTGCATAGTGTACAGTGTATCAATGATTTGTATTTGTATTTCTGGCTTCCCCCACCCTAGGAACTGATGTTTTGTAATGTTATAATGTGGTAATTCCATTTCCAAAACTATGAAGTTAACTTCACAGTTCACATTCGAGCCCCCCTACAACCCACCAACTTTTCCAAACGTGAAACCATAAAACGGAATGTTATCCAACATAAAATTATACCGTTGTGTCACAGGTGAGACACAGATATTGCCAGCAGAGTCTGGGGCAATGGGTGATCCAGAGCCATGACAGATACATCCAGCTTGGTACATATAGTTATCCAGAGGATGTAGAGTTTCATCTGCATGTTGACCTTTTCATTCTGTTATATTATGTGTCTCTAAATTATGATGTATGGTTCTCAGTGCTCCATCATCAATTACCAGCTATCCATTCCCAAGCTGCTTTGAAATCCATAAAGAAGAATTCTTTGCCATTCTTAAGAATTTAAATTGTAGCTGGGTAGAATAAGATATTTTAAGCCTTGCTTGCATAGTTGCCTTTCCACAGCTTCAAATGATATTTCCTGGCATTGGTGAACCTGTTTGTAGTCTGGGAAGATTTGGGTAACTATTGTTCAAGCACATATCAGAATTAGGAGTTCTTTGGATTTTATTGCGCCTGGTATATCCCAGATGTAACAAAAACTGCGTCCACCAGATAAATACCAACAGGCCAGACCTGCTCAAAGAAAAATCTCTAGTAAATACAAGGGCATGTAGATTTGAGTTTGGTTAGCATCAAATCCTATTTCAGTTGAAAAAGCTCACAATGGGTGCTCAAAAACTCATCAGCATCTTTCATAAGCTGATTACATTTTAAAATATCTGCTGGATTACATTTTAAAATATCTGCTGAGATCAGAATCATGATGAGACTAGAAAGTGATAACCTGGCCCAATCAATGATAATCAGTCACTATGAAAAGTCTATGATCCCAAAAAAAAGAAGAGATTACCACACGTTATGCAGAATCAAATATATCCACTATACTAGGGTCCATCAGGACTGTCAGAATTTCCTTCAGAGGGCCACGGAGCAAGCTGGCATTGCTGGGCCCAACCATGAGGGTTGATTCCTTTTACGGGGCCCGGAACAATATGGCAAGCCTAAAAAATATGCACAACTCCCTGAGGTCAGGGCACTAGCAGGCCCGGACTGGCCGTGGCGGGCACCAGGCAATCCCCCGGTGCGCCGCACGGGTGGGGGCCGGTTTTGGGCCCCTGGGGGCCGATTTTGTTACAGGGCCGTTTTTGCAGCATAGCTGCAAAATCGGCCCTGTAACAAAATCGGACGAAACCGGCCCTGGCAAAGAGCTCGGCGGCGCCCCCAACCCCCCCAGGATGGGGGGGGGGGAGCAGCCGAGCACCTTGTCAGGGCCGGTTTTGGTTCCCAGTCCGGCCCTGGGCACTAGTGTTCAACAGGCAGACCCCTGAGTCCTACTTCTCTCTCACTAGCAGTAGTGGTATTTCCTCATTCACTATAGACGAACATTAGGTTAGGCCACACTAGCAGTCCAAGTTTCAGGAGTTTCACTCTGACTCTCTTAAAAAAGTCAAAAATGTTCCAGCACCAAAGTGCTATCTGGCACACAAGTTCCCCCTAAGCCTTCCAGCCCTTCAATCAGTCTTACCCGCACCAGCAGGGACTGCCCAACCAGAGTCTCTGAGAACGTCTCTCTTGCTGGTGCGGTGGCTTCAGCGGCTGCCTTCGATGAGTAGCACATGTGCAGCTCTGCAGGTGCTGTGGCTCAGTGTCTTTGGTGCTGATCTGATACGTCAATAAATTTCCTTTGGTCTTCCCCACAGGTGGGGAAGGAGGAGATCGACGGCTTCTGGTTCTGATCCTGAGCTGGGGCCTGGTCTCACACGGGTGACCATTATGGCCTCTCCTCGTGACGATGGCCTCAGCCAGGCTATGATCCTTGCCTTTTACGAAAGCCCCCTCTGGCATAAAGGGTCACCACACCTACCCCGCACTCATACGACTGCCTTATCGGCACAGCAACAGGTTCCTCTTCACTGCGGCCCCATCTGGCATATGGGGTGGTCGACATACATACCACACATGGGTGATGCCCGATTGCCATGGTTAACTACACAGCGGCCCCCTCTTTCATACAAGGTCACCGTGTTACCCACCGCACACAGGCGACAGCCTTGATTGGCACAGTATTCCTCATACTTCGCTGCCTGAATCCATATGCCAGGATCTCCCACTGACCTTGCTTCCTCCAGTACTTTCCTCTTCCTCACAGGGCACACGGGCCTTTGCAGGCAGGCAGGCAGGCAGGCACTGGTGCTCCAAGGTCAGGGGGTCTTGGATCTTCCCTGGGTGATGTCCCCTCACCCAGCTGGTATGCTGTCAGGCCTTAATCCCAAATCCTGGTCACACGAAGAAGTCTTGCAGAGCCTCTGCTCCTCGCATGGCCCAACTGGCTGCTTGGGAACTGGCAATTTTGTGGCCCTCGAGGTCCCCTGCTTATAGTCCATTTCCAGACACCAAATGTGATTTAGGGTCTGAGTCTTTAAAAGTTCGAACTGGGGCTCTGATTTCTTTGGAGTGTCCACTTCTCTGACCTGTTCTTCATCCAGAAACCTGCTGTCAAGACTCTTTATGATTCTGTTATCAGCTGCATCTCCTTCCTGAGATGTGCCCAGGCCCCTCTTCAGAGACATCTCTTTAAATCAAAAAACACGCTTTCACGTCTACTGAGGACCCTGTCTCTCTCTTCTTCCAGTGTGTCCCATCCAGTTCAATGGAATGCAGCAATCCCCAAACCTATCTGTGGGGATTCCTCACGCTGAAAGGCATCTATATTGAGTACTTTCTGTGGAGCTCTTGACAATGCAAACTACTATGATGAAGATAGCATCAACATTAAAGACGTATGAAACATTTGAGCAACTGCAAACTATTCATGTACTTGTCTTAGGATCAAGAACTAATGTTAGAGGAAATATGGCTAGTTGGCGAGCTTAATTGGCTGGATTCTCAGCTCGATTTTGGTCTAGCCGGTACTTCTAAATGGGGAAGACTAAGAGGATCCCTTAGATAAGTCAAAATTATCAGGCGTGTCAAAACCTACTGTGGTAATATTTTTCATAACAGTTTCTATCAGCATTAGGTTGGTTATGCTCATCACAACATATATGGCAGTGCATAATAAAAATAATTTGAGTGACACCATTTATAGCTATAACAGTTTGACAATGGCAGGTATTATTATTTCGTAAACTCGACTTAGTACACATTAGAGCATAATGACGCCTGTAGAGACCCCAAAGTCACCAGATTTTTGCATGTTTTGCTTGACAGGTGGGTCATTTGAGTACCTCTCTGTCCTTTTTAGAAAATCACAAATGGGAGGGGCAGAGGTCGACCTCCAATACTTTGCAGGGTCTCTCTTGGCAAGGAGGAATCCTGAACCTAGGATTGTATGGGTGCTGAGTGGGAATTCTGCCTTTTCACTAATTCCAAGTGAGGCCATTTTAGGAGATAAACTAATGAAGTAAATGCATACTGTTGACAGCATGTGAGTGACTGATTATCAGTGTATTTGGATCTCCCACACCCCAATCTTGTTATAGAAATCTCCCTTATGAATCTGATATCTGGGACATTCGGGGAATGGAATTTTACCTGTTTTGCCAGTGCTTTCTGGCGTTTGCATGTGTTTGAATAGAATAGGGTGGGGTAAGGCTGAAATTACCAGCTGTCCGACTGCCGCCTTTGCCTCAAGCCAGTGCTTTCTTCCAACAGGCCTAAACCTGCCTTCCAAGCAAGCTTCCCGGCCGTCCACAAATATTTCCAACCATTATATATCATACTTCGTAGAACTGTGAGGTGTTCTTCTTCCCCACTGACCTAAGTGTCTGTATGGTTTCTAATGGGCTACAACCAGGGAGATAAGCACTTTTATTCCTATTCTCCCCCACCGCATGTCTTAGGTAAAGCTATTCAAAGAATTGTGACAAGCAGTAAAACCCTGGTAACAGCATCAGCCCTGGCCAGACTTGATTATTGTGATGCTTTGTATATTGACCTTCAGAAGCAATACATGCTCAAACTCCAATGGGCACATAATGCAGCTGCCAGATTGCTGCTGGGCATTGTCAAATTCCAGCCTATTGCCCATGGCTTAAAGAAACTTCACTGGCTTCCCATGATAAAGAGGACCGAATTCAAATCCCTCTGTCAAGTTTACAAGGCTCTGCAGGGAACCGGACCAATGTTTCTGAGACAACACTTTTCTTGGTACCAGCCTGCTAGAAACCTGCATTCATCTCAGTGCAAACTTCTTCAGACACCCAAATATAAGAAAGCACGTTGGGGAGGAAGAAGCTTCATTCTGGGTACAGTGAAACAGTGGAATTTACTCCCGATAGAGATCAAGAACAGGCCGACATTACTCACTTTCAGGAAATCACAAAAAACCTGGTTATTTGCTAACTAAATTCCACTTTAATTATCCAGATGCCGGTTGACTATCCGCTGAGCGCCTAGACGCCCTCGGGCAATCGTGCGCTATATAAATACTACAATCAAATAAAAATCAAATGTGTATATCAAACTTTAAAGTTAGGCCTAGAACTGATTTCATGTGACCATGGTCTCAAACAACTCCCATCCTGGAAATCCAGATGGCTTGAAATTGCTTAAAGTACATGTAGCCATTTGCTTCAGTTAGCCAAGTTCCACACAACAGTGGAGTTTCCTGTGTCGCCCATTAGTCCCAATGCAACCAACCGAGAGCCTTATGACAGCAGTCAATAGCCATTACAGTGACTTGTAAAGAGTTGCGGCACCTCGCCGCCATATAGGATATGGGGTTTCGCACCCACCAAATCTACAAGTTGAGCTTGGATGGCTGGGTCATCCCATTATCCAACAAGTCAGTCATGGAACAAATATAATATAGGGAACAAACAGTACAGTTGCTTATCTGCTGCGGTTTCCTGCTTGATAAAATGATTGAACACATGCATCATTCACCACTCTAAGCTTCCATTGAAAACTTTGAGGAGGTTTTATTTAAGAGCGCTAGTTGACTGTTAGTAAGGGAGCTCTGTAAGATATACAATAGACTTGCTTCACTGTTGTGAGTGCATGAAAATTAAGCACTGGCAAAACCAATAAGTCTTGCAAAGCTTGTGAAATGTTTATTTTGTTGTTATTATTGCGAGGATATGCCAAAAAATTAAAAGAATGAAAACACACCTCCTAAACATATGCTTGTAAAGATAATTTTAAATGGAAAAAAACAACTGAATACAATTTTAATAGAACAACACGAGTTCTTCCTAGCTGACAACTCTACCTAAAACCGGTGTACAAACCCATTTTTGTTTTAATGCATGTTATAGAAAAATATGATTCTTATCGTCACAAAGAAAAGATACCATTAGCTGTGAATTACCGTAACCTGAAGACATAGCACAAACACCAGCGGTGCTCCTCCGTTAAGGCAGAGGAACGTCGCCCCTGCTCTCTTAGCAGTGTAAACAGAAAAAATAATAATAATAAAACAAGGTTATTATAATTACATTTTTCTTAGCTGAGCCGAGTCTGGGGCGGGATTATCCTAACAGCATCTTGAAGCAGAGATGAAGGGTGGGCACTGTAAGTGAGCATGCTGGTTTGAATGGATGTCTTAGGACGGCCAAAGCGATATGCGTCCTTACATCTCACCAACCCAAGCTGTGATGCACAGCCGGGTGAAGAACAGCCACAGGCTCCCTGTACCTTGGTGAGAGCCAAACCAGGCCGCTCAGACCAATCCTGGCACTTCTCTCATGCTGGTGATGGTATTACCAGCATGAGAGCAGTGTCTGGATTGGCCATGGGGTATCAGGGAGCCTGTGCTTGGTTGCTGAGAGTCGACAGGAGCAGAGGAGCAGAAGACCACCGAAGCAGCGGCAGGCAGGTAAGTTCTATTTTTGTTTTCCTATGTTTCTCCCATGCGCTGCCTCACCAGTTTTCCTTCACGGTAGCCGCCACTGGTAAACACACATTAATGACTAAAAACAGATAAAGAATAGAAAGAAAAAAACATTTGAAAGTAAAGTATTGGCCCTCCATCCCTGGCATTGAAGTACATTACTTTTGAGGAACATGTGTTTAGTTTAAGTTATAGGCGAAATGCTGTCACTTACAGTGCAAAGCAGCAACTGGATGAAGTGGGATGATCAATTGCTCCATGCTGTATTCTGCAGTGGGCAGAAGCAAAATTTGAATGACTGTCTGACTGACCAATGGATTAAGAGATTGGCCCAAATCCCCTCTCTGTATGTATATATTTGAGTTTCTTTTACATATGATTTTTTTCATTAAATGCAGATTACGAAACAGCTAAAGCTGTCTCTAGTCCACACCTAATGATGTGCTGGAAAAAAAGAACTGTCACCTCTACGCTCCACAGGTGTGGTAGTTCCTTACAAATGATCATACACCAAATCTTCTAGCAACGGTATGAAGTAAATCAAGCAAATAACATAATTCATATTCAACACATGGGCCATATGGATTAATGCTGGTGGGCATGACAACTATTGTCTTTTATCGCTTTTTGTGAATGATGTATAAATGTGTTTTGTTCTTTGAGTTATACGGTTCAATGACATCAATTATTGTGATGCCATCAGAATCAAGGTCATGTGGCATCACGTTTTGGGGTTCAGGGTCAAAGGTTCTATGATGTCACTACCTGTGATATTGAGGTCAAATGGCTTATGTCACTTCCACTTACCTAGGCATTTTGGTGACTCAATGCCCATGTAGCTTACGTGGTGAAGGTTTCTAGAAACAGTTCGTTCATGCTAAATTATTTTAATCACTTCCACAGATATAGCTCACATCAGCAAAGGTATTCCAAATATACATTCAACGCTGTATCTGGTAACTGTCCTAGGTGTCATGCTGCGACCCAAGGATATATCCATATGGTATGTGAGTGTCCAAAACGAATCCCTTATTGGCATGCCCTACTACAAGATATAAACAATTCAATCTGTAGTTCAATGTCGGGAACACCCAAATATAAGTAGGTTTGCAGACTTGGAGCTCCTATTGACAAAAAGAAATAGAACTATGGGGTGGAAAGCCAAGAATGCCCCTTCACTGAGATTATGGCATTGCGAGTTATTTAAGTGGGCCAAGGCAGAAGTCGCTTTCATGGTCATGGACAGTGTTAGAAGATGCCTTCAAAACCCGTACACAGATGACGTGTCACCCTTGGGTATGAACATGCACACAGTTAAGGTAGCTCAGCGCCATCTCCAGAGGTGGCTCGTCCGCTAAGATGGAGGAGCGTCGCCCCACTGCTCTGTGAGCAGTAGTTAATGGAAAAGTAAAATGATAATAACAAGCGTTATTATCATGGGAGAGGCCAGGAGGTGGAGTGGTCGCCCACTCTAAAGTGCACATAACTGTCTGGCCGGCCATCGGAGGCGACCATAAAAGCCAGGCGCACTTTGCATATTCTGAACCCAGGCTGCATTACATTACATTCCCCATCTGAGCACCAAACAACAGGGTTCAGACCAATCACAGCGCTGCTTTGCAGGCTAGGGGAGTCAGGAGCTTGGGCGTGTCATGGTTCCTGCTTCCCGGGACCAAAAGGCGGTGACGGCGAGTGGACCGAGAGGCGGCCGCCTGTGGATGACCAGCCTGAAGTTACGTGTTTTATTTTTTATTATTTTAATTTACACCCCCCCCCATATCCTCCCTCCCGCCCACCACAACCGTAAATAGCGGCCGCCACTGGCCATCTCCCAATCCCACTCAATCATCAGGTACATTGAAGCATTGTCATTATCCTCTCCATTCCGCCACTGAGTTCATTGCTGTTGTTTACCAGCAGGGTCTGGTGGCTTTGTGGTCAAATGCATCCACTTTAGGGGCCCGTGTTCAACCTCGTGGTACAGGTTCAAATCCTGGCAGGTCCACTCAGCCTTTCACCCTTCTGTAGTCGATAAAATGGGTACCATTGCATTGTATAACAATAAACATCTGTTATTCAGCGCCAAGATACCCTTCAGGGTGAACGTGCGCTTTACAAATACACGTGGTTGCTGTGTCACTATGCTTGTAAATGTTATATAACGTCCACAGTTGGTCTGCATATAGCGGTTTACTGGCTTTCCATCCAAGTATGAATACATATCATATGTGGTGTCAACTACTGGGACGTTACACGAAAATCTTAGATAAAATATGTTAAAAAAAAGGTTCAAATTCCTTGTGGCATGATTGCATACCAGGTCTATTCATTTCAAAGTAACCCACATTATCAGTAGACCATATTTCCTTCGAAAAGACAATACATGTGATTAAATTAAGGTTTCTCCTAAAGAGGAATAAATCATGAATGGCTGTGCCTGCACTCCGAGTTGCTTCCCTGCTCTGCTCCCAGCAACCCCCTAAACAAGATATATAGTTTGTGTGAGTCTTTCTGTCTGCCTGTCTCTTTGTCCCAGGCTCAGATTGCTGTCCGCCGCCCCTTCAGCTCAGATTTATTGGCACTTGAGACGGAAAGCCTCTTTTATTACTGTTCTTTGAGGTTTGGACGAGCTGTGGAGTTATAGGGGATTGGGACATTCCTGTCAGTGAGTAGCCAGGCAGTCATCTGTGCTGTCAGAATTGACGTTTGCAGAGAGCTGGCATTGTTTGAGTGCAGAAGAGAGCTGAACATACAACAAATCCCGTTGTTTGTGCGTGATGCGTCATACCGCTCTGACTTGTGCGTAAACTGTTGCAAGCATTTTCCACGTGACCTAACTTAACGTTTGTGCTGCTGGGTCTCTCAGCAGCTTTTGATAGGCTGGGGAATGAACACTTCTTTCCATCCTGTCATCTGGCCCGGGCTTGGGTGGGAAAGTCAAATTCTTGGATTAGTTTACATCATTTCTCCCCGGCTGCTCTCAAGCCATCCAGATGAACACATACAGGCCCCGGCCACTCACTCTGGAGTATCCAGTGATTTATTTCTTTGTCCAGATTTATTTAGGCTATCTAAGGAGCCTCAGGGTCATCTGGTGTGTCCATGAGCAGTAAGTGGATGATGCTATGAAACTATTTATTGTGTTGTCTCAGGCTGGCCTCTGGTCTACAGAGTTGCCTTCATGCAATTGAAAACTGCATGGCAAGCTACTCTTTCATTCCTAGCAAAATACAAGAGGCCATATTTTCAAGAACGGCGATAACATTGCCGCTTTAGCGGTAGTAAACTGCTGCTAAAGCTGTGATAAGGGGCTTAATAATATGCCCTAGAGAATTCCAATAGAAGCCCAGGTTCTGGTGTGAAGGACCACAGGCTTCAATTGGAATTCTCTAGAGCCTATTATCAAGTCCCTTATCGCCGCTTTAGCTGCAGTTTCCTGCCGCTAAGGCGGCGATAATGTTCTCGCCGTTATTGATAATATGGCCCAATGTGCTCTATTTCCTAGTAGAAAAAGTAACCCTCCGCTCCAATCTTTACTTTTTTCCCTTGACTGAGATTGTTCCACACCTTTACTTTCAGTTCTTTCAGGCCTTTTCTCTGTTTGAAGCTCTCTGTGCAAGCATATCTTCATAAAAGTTCAAAAGGGCTTACTTTCAGGTTTTTTCTTCTTTGGTGTGTGAAACTATTCTTCCCTTTACAAGAAATCAATAGGGGTTACTGATGTTCTAAGTGTGGACTTTCCACTAAGTGCTGCTTTCCATTCAAGTTGATTGTAGGCATTAAGAGATTCAGGTAGAAAAGGACTCTCCTTGTGAGATTATCTCAAACAACAACAAGTTATCAATCAATCATCACATTCAAACAAGTCCGTACAGCATCCGTTTTAAACCGTTTTCACCTAAACAAGTACCACCAGGATTTAGACAAATATATCAATTTTAACAGCATGTATATATAAAATCCCAATGCGCACATGAAGCATACAAAAATACATCTCATGATGCAGTTAAAACCATTAGTACATCGCATAAGTCTAAAATGTAATTTATTCCTGTGACCCTTCCACAATATGGCGCAACATGGCGCCACAATAACAAAAACAATTAAAGGAGACTTCTTCATCACAAATGGGAGCACCTTACAAAACAGTATTAATGTATCTGTTATCTATCCTGATCCGTTTTCTTTACCAAACCAAGGTCCAGATGAAGCAGGTTTTCTTCATCTAAAGCCCCTTGTTGTACACAGATTTTGCATAAGATATGCTCCGATGTTGCTCCTTTCCTCCTCTATTTCTTGGCACATCCAGGGTGGGCACCTGGTTCTTCCTGATATTCCGATGTCGCCGTCGATCGATGTGCGACGATCTACGCGTCGGCTCGTTTCACACTTCGTCGCCAGTTGTCGTGTCTTGCTAGTGGGCGCTGGACAAACACCAAACTCGGCACACAGGTCAGTTGCTCAAGTATTCTTTATTTCTGTATCTCTGCTGCAGGTTACATGCACGTCCGTCCCCTCTGCCTGTCCTGGTCACTCTGCCCCTCCTTCCTGTCCCTAACCGGATGTGGTTTCCGGTGACCTGGTCACCTCCCTCATGACCCACAGGGTCCTAGTGTCCTCCAGTCCCTATCTGTCAGGTCACGACAAGATATGTGTCAACTTGTTGCGGTAGATTAAAAACAAATTCAACCACCTTCTTCAGGACAATTTAATTTGGTCTCAGTCTCCCTCACTGCAATAATATTTTATTCAATATCACAATAGTAGGTTCTATCAATTATTACAGTGTGGATTCTCTAACACTTGGTTCTCTACTGTCTATGTATAGATTCGAGGGTATGTCTTTCCATATACTTTTAGTTCTATTCCTTCATGGATCCTCTCATGAATCCAGTGAGACGGTGGGCCCACGTGGCTCCCAAAATTCGAGTTCTCACTGCACACAGGGATACTCTATCCCCTATTCCATAGGCTCGCCTCGATTGTTATACCCAGTCACACCTCCTCTTTGGCTCAACCGTCTCATAGAGTGTCTTAAATTATATGTAGGCGTGGAGCACAGAAGATACTTCCCGTGTACAATAATTGGTGCTTTATGGCTTGCCGCCTGGTCGGTATCGCAAACTCTTCTCCCAATGGCCAAAATCAAGAGATTTAAGTATATTAACAGCATTCTTATATCCTTGCATTGGCTGCCACTTGAGACCCCGATTCAGTTTAAGGTCACCTGCCTTGCATATAAGGCCTTTAGTTTGTAACAAGCTACTTAGCTAACATCTCCTTGCCCACAACCCACCTGTCTCCAGATCCATGGCCTTGCCTTTTACGAACTGGCACCTAAAGGCCTGGAATGGCCTCACTTTCCACATCAGAGCTGCCAGCTCCATTACAGAATTACGCAAGAAACTGAAAACCTGGCTCATCCAATAAGCTTCAGTCAGGGCAGCTACACCATTCTTAGGCAGCAGGACATCCTCCCGGTTGAAATGCCTGCAACACAAATAAACATAACTGTGGTGATTACACAAGACAGGTAAGTGTAAGACCACATACTTTATTGACTGTTCATCTTCACAGCTTCCAGGAACTAACAGGCTCCTGGAATTCAAACCATAACATTCCATCACCATGACGATGACATCATAAGAGGTACAGGGTAGATAGCTAACATACTTGTTTAGGAGAAACTGCTACAACATCTCCTCTCTTCCATGAATCCCAAAAGGAAAAGAAAAAGGAGAGAGAAAAGAAAAAGGAGATAAACTAGGGAAGAGAGCGAAAGTAATTAAGAGATGACAAGCAGTAAAGAAATTAGCAAAATATCAAGATGGATGAAATATCCACAAGCACAATTTAAATGAAAAATCCACAAGCACGAGTAAACTAAAACAAGCAACAATTAAGGAGACTAAAGATTCAAGCGATTAGGCGAAACATACGTCCTACCACTCCTGCGTGGAGGGACATATTTCAAAGATGTCTAATGATCTGTGAAGGTGTTATGTAAGGATCAAACCATTAGCTCTAAAACGTAACTTTATTCCTAGTCATTAACGACACACCGGTGAGAGAGGCAGCGCTCCGGTCACCAGCTCACAATAACAGACAGCTGCAACTGTCATCAATAACTGTCATCTGAACTGTCAGCTGGCATAGGACAATGCCATCTGACGTAATGCATGCAAATGTGGGGAGTCGCGCCGCAGGGACGGGGGCAAGTAGGGGACAAACGCAAAGGGAAAGATTACCAACATAACATATCTCCTTACGGAGGGAAGAAAAAAAAAGAAAGAGGAGAAAAACATGTAACTGTTAGTCACACACGAAATCCTTGTACTTCATGGGCCTGACCAAAAGGCGTCCATGTCTGCTCATGCAACTGGTTTCCTCCCCGTTGTCATCATCTGTGTTTAGTCCAACATCGGACCTCTTGTTGTTCTCTGTTCCAGAACCACTGGTGGTGTTGCTGTCAACAGGGGCCATTTCTTCCGTAATAAATTCCTCTAAGTCCTGTCCTTCCTCCAACGTGGACGAATGAATTCCACAGGAGGATTCGGCAGAGTCCTCTGATCCGCTGAACTCGTACTCTCCAATAGACTCAATATGCATCCTGTTCGCTCTTAAGTCTACTTCAGGGTGTGGACGTTGTAAGTGTTTTTGTGTCTCCTCACCCTCATTCTCTGACTCCTCATAACACAACCAGTCATAGTAATCCTTTTTGTTGTTGTGCTCAAGTCTTTCCTTACTCGTACATTCTTCTCCATCCAGGTCAGTGTTGCCAGCCTGATAATCCTTTTTCTTAGTATACTTCATGGGCCTGACCACACTGCGTCTATCCCTACTCATGCAACTGGTTTCCTCCCCATTGTCATCATCTGTGTTTGGTCCAACATCGGACCTCTTGTTGTTCTCTGTTCCAGAGTCACTGGTAGTGTTGCTGTCAACAGGGTCCATGTCTTCCGTAATAGCTTCCTCTAAGTCCTGTCCTTCCTCCAACGTGGACGAATGAATTCCACAGGAGGAATCGGCAGAGTCCTCTGATCCGCTGTATACGTATTCTCCCATGGACTCAATATGCATCTCGTTCTTCCCTAAATCAACTTTGGGGTGTGGACATTGTAAACGTGTGTTGGTCCCCTCACCCTCATTCTCTGACTCCACATAATACAAACAGTCAAAGCAATCCTTTTTGTTGTTGTACTCTAGTTCATCCTGACTCGTACATTCTTTCCCATCCAGGTCAGTGTCACCAGCATCATCTTCCTTTGCCTTAGGTTTGCACACAGATAGTGTAGTCACATGCCACACTTTCCCATCACTGAGGCAGGCAGAATTACAAAAGTCTTCTTCTATCCCCATGGATTGTGTAAACTTACTTTGTCCCTTTTTGACAAATCCACTCTTTTTCACTCTTTCTCTTTCACCTTTTTTGATCTCGATTTCTTTGCTTATATGTTTAGCATACATTTTTTCCATGTAAGTACTTTGTTTTAGTTTGATGTTTTCCATTGCTGCTTCGCTTGTCCATTCAGCTCTCCTTGCAGCCCTTTGCCATCCAATATTGGCCTTAGATAGTGGTGTTCTCCCTCTCATCAACTCAAAATGGCTGTATTGTGTACTATCGTTTTGAGCCATCCAACTCACAGGTTCTGAACTGTTGGGATTTAGTGTTATCCCTAATTTTCCCTGATCTTTCCATCCCAGTACAGAAGGACGTTTTTCTGAAATGTATATCTTACTTCTGGTACTTCTGTCCTTGAAACCTAACTCCATCTCTCTGCATCCAACCAAATCAATGATTTCATCTGTGTATGTTTTTAGTGTTATGTCGGCTTCCTTTAACTCGTCTCTTAGTTTTTCTGCGAATTTACTTTTCCATACATTCTTGTTAACAATTGTACAAAGTGACCCTGAATCAGCGATTATATCTATGTCAACTCCTCCTATGGTGATGACACACTCTGTTTTTTTTATACTCTTCCTCCTTCTCTTTGGTATCTCCATCTGTTATGATGAGCACACATAGTTTGTATTTAGACTCATCCGATGATTCTGATTCTTCTTCCTCACTCTCATCTACATAACTCACTTTCCCCTTAACTCTCCTGTAGCACACTTTTTGAAAATGACCTATCAGTCCACATTGGGTACATTTTACTGTTCCTTGCTGGACATTCCCAATTATCTGCCAAGTGTTTGTTGATTCCACATCGGAAATATTTTAGATCCTTGTAATTTCTAGTTTCACTTTTTGTTTCATTTTCTTCCTCCTTTCTATTTTTTCTTATTATGTGCTTCTTTTTTCTGCAGCTTATTTTAGCTACCATTCCAGGTTCTTCCTGTTTATTCTTATCCTCTTTTATCACTGCTTTTGCACAACGAACAGTTAATTCTTTTTTCTTTACTATTTCAATTACTTCCTGGAGTGGTTTCTCTCCTCTGGCCCATAATGCGTCCTGTATGTCGGAATTTGCCGCACAAATTACAATTTTGTCTCTTATCAAGTCGTCATGCATGTTTTCGAATTTGCATGTCAGTGCTACATTTTTTAAAGCAGAGACGTAGTCCTCTATACTTTCATCCTTTCCTTGTTTACGCCTATACAATTTATATCTGTTAACTGCTACACATACAGTTGGCTTGTAATAATTTTCCAAGTCTTCCATGGCATTAGTAAACACATCTCCTTCATCTGCTCCTCGTGTTTTTTTTGTAATGTTGTTGTACACCTTAAGACCACCTGCCCCTTAAACAGTGTAGCAGTATCTTTTTCTTTTCCTCAGCCGGTAAAGTTTCTTCAGGCTTGTCAAAAGTCGTTATATAGTTATTGAAGAATTCTCTCCATTCCTCCCACTTTATTTCCGGTTCCCCTTTTCCTTTTAGAAATGATTGTGGGGGTGGTAGATTGTATTTGTTGCCTGTTGCCATGTTGTTTAAATATCAGGTTCTTTCCCTTTCAAAATGTTTTCAATAGGTTTTCTTATGTACTTATTATCATGTGTCTTTTTTTTTTTTTAATTTCAGTTATATTTCCTTTTCAATAAAGTTTAACAATTAATTTCTTGTTTCCTAGTATTCTTTACTTGTATTCTCACTGTTAATTCAGCTCACTTGTCAATTATTTATTTATCCTATTTCTTCTAAATAAACGCTACTGGTGCTTTAGGGTTTATTCCTTTCTTTCAATTTCACCACGCGCGTTTCATTTGCCTCATTTATACGACTAGCGCAATGACTTCCTCACTCAAAATGGCCCCTTTACGCCAATTACGTCATCACGTTTCCTCCTGGATGCGCGCTGGAGATCTGAGGAGAATATTGCCTCTCACGCTTTCCCGCGTCGACTCAAATCAATTTCTAAACATGGTATCGGGGAATTAACTGTGCTCCCTCCACCGCTCACTCCTCCTCCACTCAGCATCCAAGGCTCACCTCTTCAACTTTGCGCAGATGCCATTGATCGTCAACTTCAGGTCTTCTTTTATTCTATTATTTTTTAGGTCTCTCCTATCCCATTCCACAAGGAATGGATAGTCGAGAATTATAGGAGGCAAAAAAGTTCTCAAACCATCGGGCGGATTTCAAACAATTCACGTGAACACAAGCACGCGCATTTCCCCACATCAAAGCCATCAGCCTCCCTCCCACAGGCTTCCCCAGCGTGCGCAGTGCGCGCTGGCCTCAATTCTCCTCCCCCCTAATTGCTTTCACTTTCACGGCCACTTCAAAGGGATCCTTTCCCGGCCGCTTTTTTTTTCTTTCGGTTTTATAACGTGCATATGGCGGCCGCGCAACTTTATTATCGTGCTCACGGGCAAAATGCTTTTCTTTTTAAATGTATTTTGTTTTTATAAAGAGTGGAATGCCAAGCTTAGTATTCATGGTGGCCGCACACCTATCTCTTCCCTTCTACCCCAGCCACGGCTGATACAGAGGCAGGGCACAGCGAGGCATACAAACTTCTCCAGCTGCCTGTTCTACCATTCGCAATGGCCCGATAGTGACACATGATTCACTCCCAGCAACCATGTGACTATTGTTTACAAGGTTGCTGGGAGCGATGCCACCGGCATTGATTGAAAGCGTGGAGGGCTGCAGGGGGCATGAGCAGCTGCTAAGCATGCTGCTAGACGAGGGAGCGGCGGGGCAGGGATGGCACACGGACGCATCGGCAGCCAGGCCAGCTCCAGGGGGCCAGTAATCCACGTTTCAACATGATTTACAATTGTTATACTTATTTTTTGTGTAGTTTCAATTCCTCAATTCCCTTTCTTTATTACAATTAAAATGTAGCCTTTGTTGTTGGCCAGGACTTTTGTGACCTATTACTGCTTGCTGTAGCTGTTTTTAAACGCCTGCCTCTAAGCTGAAGTTTCTCCTCGTACAGTGAAGGTTTTGCACTGCCAATGCATCCTCTTCCCTTAGGCCAAAGAAGGGCAGCGGCTGCTCTGTGATGACTCACTCTTTTATGCACTACTAAGCCTCTCCAGCATGTGAAATTTCCTCCTGGTGCTACCCCCTAATTACATTTTCATTCTTGTTTGCTTTTCCTTAAACCTGGGTCTCTTACACACCACTGTCCCTAAGTGGATGTGCCCCTGGTCTCACTCCTTTGCCTTGTGATTCCAAATGTGTTAAACTCTCTTTCAAACTAGATTGAGCCTTTGCAGCAACCATTTATTGTTCTTATTGCTTTATTATTGTGTTCCATTATTGTTTCTTCAGGCCTTGCCAGTCAGTGATTTACTCCGATTTATTGCCTGAATCGGTAAGCCGTGGATAGTCTGATATAATTGGAATTTATCTGTCTGTGTGTCTTCATTACCCTATCATTTTTGCTTACCCAGAAACCCCATTAGCTTCACAAATTGGCTATGGTATTCCTTTATTTCATACTTGAGGTACGTCTCCTTCATAACTGGACCCAACTCCAATATTCCCACACCGCTGAATACTTTCACTCATGCGTTCTTTCTCATTTTATAGGGTTGCTAATTTTAGAATGTTGTTGGCACCATCCTGATAATGACCCCCTATAAATCATAATGTTGGGATCAACACATCAACATCTTAATTTGGACTGTTTTAACTTCCACCTGTTTATTTCATCTGGAGGCATATAACTGAATTGGGAATCCATTATATGCCCTTGTAGTCACTTTGACTGCCACTGCTGTTTTAAATGAGCTGCACTTGTATTACAATAGCACTATTTCTTGCACATTTGACTTACGCCATGACTGTGACTGAGTAACATTTATAGATCATATGGGCCAAACTTGTTTCACCCTGAATAATTAAACAGCTTGCTACTTGTGATACCCAACAGAACCAATGTACTCCTCTGTGAATATATACTCATTCCCAGATTCCCAAGATTGTTGGATTAGCCCTTTCATTTTTTTCCAGGTTGGGAGAGGGGGCGGCACTGACAATCACATCTTACACTATGTCGACAACATGATTTGCTTACCCTGGTAACCAAGGTGGACCTAGCAAAGCTTGCTAGAAATTCGGGAAATTCTGGATCTTTCTGCAGAGGAGTCTTGGTCATTTTGGACAAATACATCAGTGTTCCCATGCTGAAGGGTGACCCAAGCTACTCATCGGTAATTAAAATTGCAGGTCCAAATAGATATTTTAAAATATCTGGGTGTGGATTCCACAACATATTCTCAGTAATTTTGGGAACATAATATGCCCCTCCCTTGTAGAGACTGTATTTTAAAAAAGCTGAAATTTGATACAATTCCCCATACAGTCCCTGGTACCAGACTTTAATCTAAATGGCCATGCACACAAGAATAAACTACACACTCCAGAATTATCTGGAACATAAGGCTGCATTCATTTGCATTCTGGGAGTATGAGGAGGGCCTGTCTGGAATATGGTATGGATCTTAAACCCAAAAGCGGGTATAATATCCCTGAGGTGGGGTTTCAAACAGGGTTACACATGAGATGCTTGTTGTGCCCTTCTGCCCTCTATTAGACTAATTTTTCCCTTGTTTTTCTGCCCTTCTGCCCTCTGTTAGACTAATTTTTTGTGCCCTTCTGCCCTCTGTTATTCCCTTGTTTTTCTGCCCTTCTGCCCTCTGTTAGACTCATTTTTTGTGCCCTTCTGCCCTCTGTTAGACTCGTTTTTGTGCGTTTCTGCTCCCTGTTAGACTCGTTTTTTGTGCCCTTCTGCCCTCTGTTAGACTCGTTTTCCCTTGTTTTTCTGCCCTTCTGTCCTCTGTTAGACTGGTTTTTTGTGCCTTTCTGCCCTCTGTTAGACCCGTTTTTCCCTTGTTTTTCTGACCTTCTGCCCTTTGTTAGACTGCTTTTTGTGCCTTCCTGCCCTCTGCATCACCACATCATCACTCAGCGCTACCCCAGCATCACTCAGCACCACCACATTATCACTCTGCACCACCACATTATCACTCTGCACCACCACATTATCACTCAGCACCACCACAGCACCACTCAGGACCACCACAGCATCACTCAGCACCACCACATTATCACTCAGCACCACCTCAGCACCACTCAGCACCACCACAGCACCACCACAGCATCACTCAGCACCACCACAGCATCACTCAGAGCCACCACAGCACCACTCAGCACCACCACAGCATCACTCAGCACCACCACAGCACCACTCAGCACCACCACAGCACCACTCAGCGCCACCACAGCATCACTCAGCGCCACCACAGCATCACTCAGTGCCACCACATTATCACTCAGCACCACCACAGCACCACTCAGCACCACTACAGCACCACTCAGCGCCACCACAGCATTACTCAGCACCACCACAGCATCACTCATCACCACCACATTATCATTCAGCACCACTCAGCACCACCACAGCATCACTCAGCACCAACCCAGCATCACTATGCACCACCACAGCACCACTCAGCACCACCCCAGCATCACTCAGCACCATCCCAGTATCACTCAGCACCACCACAGCACCACTCAGCTTCACCACAGTACCACTCAGCACCACCACAGCACCACTCCGCGCCACCCCAGCATCAACCTGTGCAACCATTCAACAACAACTGATTCAAATATGTTCTCTCAATGTTTCAAGCTTTATTACAAATGTCACAAAAAGATGTTAATATTTCACTACTGTTCTTGGATTTTCGTCACAATAAAATACACTGAACATAATCTTCACAAAAGTTATTTACAAAAGTTTAAGCGATTGCCATTATAAATTAAAACCACTTTTATTTAAGTATTAATTATTTAAAAAAATGTAAAGCCATTGTAATTTGTAATATCAATACATATAAGTCACGTAATACAAAACATGTTGCATTACAAATGCTATATGTGTCACATTTGCGAAAGTTATAACTATTGGCATTGTAAATGACAAAGCTATTAATTTAGCTATTTTCAAAACCAACACATAAATAAAAAAAATGTTATTTACAAGAACAATAGCTCAAGCTTTCCTAATGCTAGACCTATTGCATTGCAAATGCTTGTTTTTATTCCTCACGATCACCCAAATTTCAATCTTTAGTCGCAAAGACTCACGGAGACTGCGCTGTTTTCTTGACTCATAAATCCTTCGTGTATGCCCATACACTTTTCACGATGCCATCACGCTGCATTCTTCTTCACTTTCAATTAATTTTCTTGTCATGGGTTCTTCAGTGTGTCATCACTCGTCACCAATATTGTTATGTAAGGATCAAACCATTAGCTTTAAAGCGCAACTTTATTCCTAGTCATTAACGACAAACCGGTGAGAGAGGCAGCGCTCCGGTCACCAGCTCACAATAACAGACAGCTGCAACTGTCATCAATAACTGTCATCTGAACTGTCAGCTGGCATAGGACAATGCCATCTGACGTAATGCATGCAAATGTGGGGAGTCGCGCGGCAGGGACGGGGGCAAGCAGGGGACAAACGCAAAGGGAAAGATAACCAACATAACAGAAGGTTGCAGGGTACATTCTTTCAGAGCTGGTCTTTTGTGAACAGGCTGAGACTGAGCAGTGTCTCCAGACTCAAGACCAAGCTGCAACAAGAATCTCATGGGAATTTTGTAAATCCTGCACAAGTTCCAGCAATTCTTCCCATTGACCCTTACAGTGAAACGTGACATTGTATCCACCTTAACAGGGGGACCACATTTTGACAGTCCCTTTGGAACATTTTGGGGGGACTTAATTCTCACCCAATCTCCCACACACACACTAGACTTGAATTTCACTACATCATGGATTGCAAATTGTGAACATGTACCACTATCCTCTTGTTTCTCCCCCAGACTTCAACAGAAAACCTCACTTCTTCATCCAAGCGGGACGCATGTGCAAAGAAGCTTCCCTACCCCTAAGTAAAACAAAGGGACTGGAACCTGTGCTGGCACTGGGAGTTGTGCGATGTGCCCACAGCATGCTCTGTACAGCTTCCTTGATATCAACTCTAGATGACACAGCCCACTGAACACACTCAACAAGAATACGGTTGGTGCGCTCAATGAAACCATTTGCCTGTGGGTGATACATAGCAACACGCCGGTGAATAATACCGGACTGCCTCAAAAATTCAAACATCTCTTTTGAAGTAAACTGCACCCCATTATCTGATACAATCTCTTTGGAGAAACCCTCTTTTGCAAAGAGACTTTGAAGGAATGTGATAACCTCTTGAGAATTGGGGTCAGTCATAAAATGAACCTCACACCACTTTCTGTAATAATCAGCAACCACCAAGGCAAACTTGTATTTGCTAGATAAAATGTTGATTGGTCCCAGAAAATCGATTGCTAGCCTCAACCAGGGACCATCAGGCACCTCCACCTTTTGTACAGGAGGAGAAACAATATTTATAACCTTGTCACTGTTACAACATGTCACACATCCCTCCACAACATCATTTATTTGATGGTCCATGGAAGGCCACCAATGCACACAACAAATCCTCTTTTTAGTGTTTGTCTGTCCAAGATGTCCCTCATGGCCATAATCGATGATACAACACCTCAGAGATTCAGGAGGGACAAACTTATCCCCCGCATAATAATTTCTCTACCCTACAAGGTAAGTTCATTACGACCCTGGCAAATGGATGAAGGTCACAGTTTAGATGTTTTCCGTAGGCCAACCAGATACAATAAACTCTTTAACTTTTTTTTTAGGACAACATCGGACTCCATCCCACAGAACCACTCAAGCTCAGTGAAACAGCCCACACTACACGCATCGACTGCAGCAATAAGACATTCTTCGTCAGCATCTTCACAAAGATCTTGTTCTTTTAAGGGTGGGAGACCTTGAAAAATAATCAGCCTTGTGTTTTTTCCATAGGAATGTGCACTACATCAAAATTGTACTGTAACAATTTAGAGCTCAACCTTGTAATCCTGGGAGTGTGGTCTTTGACAATCTTTCCCTCAAGAATTGGAATAAGGGGTTTGTGATCAGTGAGAAGAGTGAACGTTTTCCCCCACCAAAAAAGACATATGAATCTCTCAATAGCCCAACAACACATCAACAATTCTCTTTCGATGACTGAATAGTTTTTTTCACTTGGGCGTAACGCTTGAGAGGCAAAACATACAGTGAATCCTTTACCCTGCTTGACTTGTGAAATCATGCCCCCAAGACCATCCAAACTGGCATCCACAGACACCGTACACTGACAGTGGGGATCAAAGGGAGTAAGTATTTTGCACAACCCTAGTTCCTTTTGATCTGAGAAAACTCATCTTGGCAGTAGTCATCCCAGGTAAACGCAACTTTTTTCTTTAGCAAACCTCTTAAGTGTACAGTTTTTGCGGGAAAATTTGAAATGAACTTTGTATAAAACTCACAAACGCCCAAAAATAACGAAACCTGTTCTTTGGAGGTGGGCACGGGGCATTGGTAATAGCCTCAATGTTACCCTCTCTTGGTACAATACCATCAACGGAAAAGTGATGCCCCAGATATTCAATAGATGCAACACCGAAAACACACTTGAGTTTGTTTGCCACAATACCTTTTGCCTCCAACCTCTCCAATACCATGGCAAGATTTTTGTCGTGCGACTCCCTGCACACCAAAATGTCGTCTTGAAAGACCACCATATCAGTGACACCATCCAAGACCTTCTCTATGATACGCTGTAAAACTGTGCCGCCGAAGCAAGGCAAGGCCGAACAGCATCCTCCTGAACTGAAAAGTACCAACAGGTGACCAAAAGCTGTCAGGTGCTTACAGACAGGGTCAACTTCAACCTGATGATACCACGAGGCAAGGTCAATCTTTGAGAAGAACCTCACGCCGGCAAACTTTGACAGAATATCCTCGATGCGAGGTAGAGGAAGTGAATCTATCCAAATATCTTTCTTCAGGCAGCGCAGGTCAATGCACACCCTGAGACTCCTATTCTTCTTACGCGCTACCACTAAGGGAGATAACCAGAGGGAGGACTCAATAGGCTCGATGACACCCGGCTCACACATTTTTTTAAGTTCCGCTGACAAGTCATCACAGATACTAAATGGCACATTATGCAATTTGTGCTTAACAGGGACAGGACCCTCCTTGACTTTGATAAAATGCTTGAACCCCTTAATACAACCTAGTTTGTCTCCAAAGACTTTCCCAAATGTATTGGACCAAGAGATTAAACTCTCACCTTGGGAATGGTCATCGACAACCGAAACTTGTTCTGATGTACCAGGTGTAAGTGTCATTCCGAACAACCCCTGATGATACCAACCAAGGATATTTAGTCATTTCTTTGCCACATAAACTTTACCTTGAATGACCGCCACTGCACACGTGGGGGGAGAGAGGAACAGTCCAACTCGTCGCCAAGTTTGTGGTGATTACACAAGACAGGTAAGTGTAAGAGCCTATACTTTATTGACTATTCGTCTCTATAGCTTCCAGGAACTAACAGGCTCCTGGGATTCAAACCATAACATTCCATCACCATGACGATGACATCATAAGAGGTACAGGGTAGATAGCTAACATACTTGTTTAGGAGAAACTACTACAGTAACATAATATAAAAACCTTAATATTTGGCAGCAAAACTCCAGATCTGTGGAAGACAGTGTTCTACTATCGTGTGTGCATTGAGGTCCCATTGGTCAGTAAATTCCCCACGCTCCTGGAATGTTCTTTCTCTGTCTTGGAGACCGGCTTCTACTCTGCTGGTATTTTCTAAACCGCTTAAAACTTTTTTCTTTGTACAGTTATGCGTCTTGATTTTGTGGATCTTGATTTATTACTGTCTTAATTGAACATTGTATCTATTGTGTGCAGGAAGATCTTTCATAGGTTTTCTATCTGTTATTTGTACACATTAGATTGCATTGTAAATGTAAATGTAAGGAGTTATTTATACCGCGCAGCTATCGCTCCAAGGAGCATCTTGGCGCCCACTTGTATGGCTGATCAGATAGAATTCTTACACTAGGGATCTGGCAGTAGTGTCAGGTAGGGTAAAGATCCAGGTTTTTAGTTGTTTCCTGAATTCAGTTTCTCTATCCAGAGCTCTTATTTGAGGTGGGAGGGTGTTCCATGCTTTTGCACCTAATACCGCGAGGGGCTTACCTCCTCGGGTCTTAAGCCTGAATGATTGGACTGCCAGAAGATTGGCGTTAGTCGAGCGGAGAATTCGGGTTGGATGATATCTGATGAATTTTTTCCGCAGATACAGTGGTCCACGTTTATGAAATGCTCTGAAAGTGATGAGCAATATTTTAAATAGAATTCTTTTAATGATAGGTAGCCAATGTAGAGTCTTAAGGGCTTCTGTCGCTGATGATCTTCTGGGCCACTTTAATATGAGTTTGGCCGCCGAATTCTGTACCATTTGGAGCCTATGGGTGACCTCCTTATTGGTGCCTGCATATAGTCCATTACAGTAATCAAGGTGAGATGTAACCAGTGCGACCACTACTGTTTTCCTGGCCTCCAAAGGGAGGAGATCGAAGAACTTTCTCAGACTCTTTATAACACCAAAGCACGTACCTGCCACTTTCAGTGCCTGCTGTTTAAAGGACAAATTCCTATCAAAGGTTACTCCCAGATTGCGGGCCGTGATAGCAGTATTAGGTGGAATTTCTGCTTTCTCAGGCCACCACAGTCTGGGTATAAATTCATTGTTTGGGCCCATCGGTATTATCTCCGTCTTCCCGGTGTTACATTTCAAATGATTAGTTTGCATCCATTCAAAGGTCGCCGTAAGGCAGCCCTTGAGTTTCTCTTCCCAGTCCTGGTTGTCTTTGTCCATGGTCAGGATCAGTTGCGTGTCGTCGGCATAGGCTATAGCTTCTATGCCAAACGAAGCAATCAAGCTGATTAGGGGTGCGGTGTAGACATTAAACAATGTCGGGCTAAGACTAGAGCCCTGAGGTACTCCTGTCGTGAGTCTTTTCTCCCCAGATTGAAATTCTCCTAGCATCACTACCTGTCTTCTTCCACTCAGGAAGTTCTTGAGCCATTCAAGTACCACGCCAGTGATGCCAAAGGATTTCAGACGTCTATCAGAATGATATGTGAGACCGTATCGAAGGCCGCCGATAGGTCTAATAGAATCAGGACGGCCTTCTTCCCTTGGTCTAGGGCTGTACGGATGGTATCTGCAGTATGGAGGAGAGCAGACTCCGTTGAGTGCTGTGCTCTAAAACCTGCCTGGTTGGGGTGCCATGCTGCACTCTCTTCTAAGAACCTGGTCAGTTGTTGATTGACCATAGATTCTGTGATTTTGCATAGAGCAGGAAGTAAAGAAATGGGACGCAGATTAGATAATGTGGTGGGATCAGGGAGCTGTTTTTTTTGAAGGGGTCTCACTGCTGCAATTTTCCACTCTGCGGGGACATTGGCTGTGGCCAGGGAACTATTTACAATATCATTAATGACAGGGTTGGCAACCTTCACAATAAGGTGCAGGAGTTTAATAGGGCAGGGGTCAAATGGAGAACCAGATTTGGTGCGGAGTATAGTCCGCCGAGATTCCTCTAAGCTGACGGGTTGGAAGCTCGCCAATTGTTTCTCTACCAATCTCTCCTTTTCGTTAACTTCATCACTGGTCAGACTGGGGATTACGAAATCCTTAGTCAGGCCCTGTACTTTAGCTTCAAAGTACTCGGCGATGGCCTCGCACAGAGTCTCTGAGGGGGGGATTTCTTGTGTTAGGAAGTCAGGTTTGTTAAATCCCCTAACAATGTTGAAGATGGCTTTCTGTTTGTTATTTGCAGCCTCCACTGCCTTACAGTAATAGGTATTTTTCGCTAACTTAATATGTTCATGGTATTTTTTTTTAGTAGCGTTATATTTGGTGCGTTCTAACATGCAGTAGTTCTTGCGCCATCTGCGCTCTGCTCTGCGCAGTTCTCCTCGTCTTGTTTTAAGGTCTTGGTTAAACCATGGGGCTGACTGCTTTTTTTTTTTTGCCTTTGGTCTTCCTCATGTTTCCCTGCCCACCCATTCTTTTTAGTACATTCATCCATTCCTTGAACGTATTAGGCATTGGACTTCTATAGCTGCACAGTACTCCTTTAGCCTTGGCAAGGACTTCTCGTTATAAATACATAAAGAACTAACCTTGGCCCCTGCGACCTGCATTCTTGTCGGGGGCTTCATTCCGCAACATCAACGCCCCTAGGAGTGCGGAAGGGGGATTGAGCCCGAGTTTGCTGCTGTCTGTGCCCGCCGCGCGTGGGGTTGCCTTGGGCTCCGGGACCACATCTCCCAGCCTCCCCCTCGTGGCGCGGACCAACGCCATCATCCACAAAGCGCCGGAGGCGCTTAAATCCAACTGGTGCCTCCCGCTGCGCGGGAGGCAGCGAGAACTAACCTTGGCCCCTGCGATCTGCATTCTTGTCGGGGCTTCATTCCGCAACATCAACGCCCCTAGGAGTGAGGAAGGGGGATTGAGCTCAAGTTGTCTGCTGTCTCCTGATGTCTGTGCCCGCCGCTCGTGGGGTTGCCTTGGGCTCCGGGACGACATCTCCCAGGCTCCCCTGCGTGGCGCGCACCAACATCATCATCCACAAAGCGCCGGAGACGCTTTAATCCACTGGTGCCTCCCGCTGCGTGGGACGCCGCGAGAACTAACCTTGGCCCCTGCGACCTGCATTCTTGTTGATTGAGCCCGAGTTTGCTGCTGTCTCCTGCTGTCTGTGCCCGCCGCGCGTGGAGTTGCCTTGGGCTCCGGTACCACATCTCCCAGGCTCGCCGCGTGGCGCGCACCAACGTCCTCATCCACAAAGCGCCGGATGTGCTTAAATCCAACTGGTGCCTCCCGCTGCGTCCGTCAGCGACAGGAAGAGCAGGAAGAGGCAGGGCGGGGCCCCCCCTCTAACATCTGGAATATAATAACTCCCATATAAGGACCAAAGGACTAACAGGTACTGTGGGGATCTGGAAGGGGTTTGCAGCCACTAAAATTGTGTCCACTGTCCCTACGTGCTGAATTGTTTATATAAAGTGTATCCCCCAGTGTCCTAAGCTGTGCAGGAGCGATTGATCTATAATTGTGCTGATAAAAATGAGTAAAAGTAAGTTTATGGAGGGGGGAGCACCACCCATACATGCAAAAAAGGGGAAAAAGGCAAAAAAGGCTCCACATGCGGCTGTTAACTGCGTCATCACAAGAATTGAAGCCATTGTCAGTGAATGCGAAGAGGTTTTAGTGGGTAACTCCAGTAATAACGTGGTGGAAAATTCTGACCCCCTGACCGAGGTTTCAAAGCAGAACCGGAGGAAAGTGATCCCTGCAATTTTTAATAAGAAATCCCCACTTACCCCGCTATCTGTGAAGTTCATAGCTCCTTTGAAGGCCCCACTGAGACAGGTCCCGCAGAGTTACCAAATGGGACCAACTCCCCTATCAAGACATTAGAGAACATAAATCAGGGGGTCTCGTATGAGGCACCATGTGAGAAAGGTATTAATTGTTCCAACAGATTTGCTGTACTAGAAGGGGAATCAGGGGATCTAATTGAAGTCTTAGCTTAAGGCACCGGGGAATCAGAGTCAAGTTGTGATGGTACTGTGGCATGCTCTTGATGCCTGCACTCCAACAGGATACTTCTGAAGAAAATGGGAAATCTGGAGAGAGAATTGGCCTTCATAAAAAAAAAAGCTGAAGGAGCTAACACAGAAAGGGGAAGTGCATGGGGCCAAAGATCCACAATTCCTAACACTACCCACACCGGCTACAGCAACCAATATAAGGGAAACTCCATTCACTAACCCTAAGACAGGAGGGCAGTCTTAATTGAAAGTAATTTTGGCTCAAAGACCACTTGGCAGGAATACCTCCGCTGGGCAGCCCAGCCCTAGTTCTTATGCAGAAATCACGGGGAGTAGCAGCCAAGATTAAGGATCCCCACCCTAGTAAAATAGATCCCAGTTGCACGACTCTGACCACAAAAGGAAAGTGTTGGTGATCCCCTGAGCATTCCATCTAAAAATATCACCCCCAGAAACTCAACTACAATTGTTTACATGACCAGGGTTCCAAAGCTTAGTAGGGCCGCTGGTCATGAAAACAGTGAATCTATTCACAACAAAGCAATCCACTGGCTTCGCCATGTGAGGGGGTGCAGATCAATTATCAGGGATGACATGATTAGCATAAAACGATTGTCCTTGTTTAGCTCCCACACAGATTGCATTGAAGTGCAGCTATGCAATGCAGTAATTGTGGAGAACTTAGTGGCCCTAGAGTATCGGACATGTCCCCCGAATCACTCCAATATCCAAATTAGACGCTTGCCACTATGGTCTACAGATAGGGAGCAGGATGATTCTGAACTAAACAGAATAGATTGACTATCCAAGGATCACTACTCGAATCGCCCGGTAGAAACATACAATATGGGCGAGTTCGAGAACTTGATTTGTGCAATCAGTGCAACCCCAAGTCCCCCTAGCATGGAAGAGACGGGTCTGGATATTCAGGGTCCACTCGAGCTTGAGAATTTGACTTGCGCAATCAGCGCAACTCCAAATCCCCCTAGTATGTAAGTGACGGGTCTGGATAATCAGGGTCTCCCCAGGGTTGAGGAAGAAAATCCAAGAGTGATCCAGCTCCTCTCCTGGAACATAGCAGGTCTCCAAAAGAAATTGGCAATTCCAGAATGGAATGATTTCATCAATAAGTTTGAGGTCTGCATGTTCCAGGAGACTTGGAGCATGATCCCCTTATATAAGTCTGGGTATACCACCTACTTTATTCCGGCGACAAGCCTAGGGAAGGGTCGACCATCGGGGGCCTCCATAAATGGGTCAATGTGGCTCTGAACTGGGTTATTACCATGCATAATTCACTCTCAGATGACATCTTACACTTATCATTTAAAGGTCCTCACAATGGCAATAATGTGGAGCTGTTCAATGTGTATGCTAGAGGCACCCCAGGGGCACAAACTCCAGCCACCATAGCATCGCTAGAAACAGCACTAGCAGGTATTTCCCCCCTGTCCAACATTATTGTGGGAGGCGATTTAAATTGCACATACGAACCCTTAAGTGAGGAAGACTTTTTGGGAATTAATGAAGACGATGTGAGACAGTCTATCCCTGCACTGAGTTTGGCGCCAATCAGGAAATGGTCACCTAGGACGATCCAAATTAATGCCCTAACATTAGAATATAACCTACGAGCATTGAATGGTAGGACAATCTCTGACCCAAACGGGGCCATGACCTTTAACAGACTTATTGGCCCCTCGCGTATTGATTATATATTGCTCAATACCCGCCTATGGGGGAATCTAGTGGACATGGAGATCAAACAATCGCAGGATAGTGATCATAATCCTCTGTGCATGAAAATTAGATGGGGAAGCATCGGAAAAGCATCTAATGCCCCATTATTAACAACAAAAGAGGTAGTCTCATCTAATTGCAATCGCAGACTAAAATGGCATAAGGTTGCATGTCAGGAGGACGTACTGACTAGTATTAGAGAGCTAGTAGAACTAACAAGCTTAGAACTCTCATCGCTCAACACCGACCAGGGTAATGAGCAGGGTTTCCAATTGAGCGAATTTTACAGGAGCATAATAGCAAAATTAGGTTCCTTTTGTATTGCTAGGTAGTCCGAGGGCACAAAAGCAAATTAATTAAATGTGGTAACTTATGGTATTGTAGTATCGGGTTCCCAAGGCCTACATGCTCCGAAGATAACCCACTTACATTCAAGAACTGTTGGCACGGAAACTGAAAAATTCAAAGAACAAGTTTATTAAGACCCCATGGGGTGGTGGTACATTCCTACAGCACCCTTCGGTAATGCAAGAAGTATCACACCGAACATCGGTGTGACCCGTTCTTTTATATCATTTACAGGTAATAAAAGATAGGCGGTACAAAGTTACAGAGCGTTATGTACATATATGGTCATTTTTTGGAACACAGCCAGCTCATTGGAGGGGTTACAACTCCGCTGGTCAGTTTGGCGGCACATTCCTGAGGGGTGACTGGTCAGTGGGGACTGCGCATGTACAGGCTTGACCAGTACTAAAAATAGCCTGTTGCTGGGCAAACTCGAGTGGTCAGTGGCACGGACAACGGACTAAAGGGCACGCTGGCCACGAGGCCGCTTATGATCTAAGATGGCCGCCGTAACACACAAAATGGCGTTTCCGAGTATAGCCAAGTTAAGCGGGAAAACGTGTAGCACAGCTAAGCGCTAACTCGGCCATTGTCAAATTACGACAGACGACCCTTTTAGCGTTTAGCTGAAGCTACCTCATAGTGAACATAATCAGGGTGTTCATCTTCAATATCAATTAGCATTATTTGAGTTACTTCTTTATGAAGCATCATTTTGCCATGAGCAAGAGCTCGTCTTGATGGTATGCAAGCTGATAAGCACATGGAACATAAAGCTGGGCCACATTGAATACATAAACATACGAAGAACAGTATCCCCACAATGATACATAAAATCGTTAGCAGTTTCCAACCCCAAGTGGTAAGCATTGACCAGAACCACCCTGAAAGGGTCCAAGTTCCATTGTCCGGGTGTATTTCAGCAGCTATCTTATGCAATTTTGAAATAGCATCATAAACAGATGGAGAATTGTCAGGTACGTATACACAGCAGCTGCTTCCGATAATTCTACATGCCCCCCCACGGTCAGCTAGAACTACATCTAGAACCATTCTATTTTGGAGCGTAACAATCCTAGAAATCTGAAGTTCTTCCGTAATATTTCCAAGTGCAATAGCAGTATCATTGGCTACAGCCTCAACAACACGGGTCAATCGTCGTATTTTCCGACTATTCAGGGCGGCCCCCACAAAGGAAAACAGTCCCAAATTAAAGTCCACATATTGCTGTAAGGCAGTATCGGTCTGGTCGATATCGTCCAGAACAACAGTCCGTTTGACACGATTCAAAACAAAATCATGATACAAAATATAATCATTATGATACATTGGCGGGGCGATGAATACAGGAGGTAGTACAAAAGATACATAACAAGTGCCTAACCATCCCAACGGAAGCTGATGATAACCTTTCGTTCCACAAATGAAATAAGTATTGCGAGATGCTACAAACGATATGCCATTCGGGCTGTCAAAGGTAAGTGTGGTGTTGCATTCACTTTTCCCCACCGGAATTGTACCTTTATTGCGTATACAGAGATCAGCTTTGGTAGCAATGACATTAATAACATGTGAGCTGGATACATTGATGTTCCGTTGATTGCTGTAAACACGCGGGGCGGATGCATTATCGGGGCGGTACTCCTCCCATTCAAATCGAGTACCCTCAGCTCGTGGATACCCATCCCTGTCGTGATAACAAATTTTATTCAAACGGAAAAGCACCCCCCCCCCTTTTGTTGGCCATCTCAAAGTGAAGAGAAGAGTGTACCAGGCATTACAGGATCCATTATGTGAAAACGGGAGAGGAATGAGTGGCGTGCCCCCTTTCTTCTGGTGCCCAGGCAACATCCCACACACCCAACAATTAGACGTATTTGTCATAATATGTGTATGGTGCAGAATCTGAATAAAGCTATTGTTCAAATAAGTCTGTCGGTGCCGTTCTTCATGATAGGGCAAGGTGAAGTGAAAATGTTCAGATGGAGCCGGGGTAGTCGGCAGCAAATGTTCACGTGCAGGCACCACTAGTTCAACTACCCAGGCTATCACAGCTATTACCACTATTGTCAAGACGAAAAGGATGGCACCAAGTATTTGTTTGTCTCGTGATGCAGAAGACGCCATAGTTCAAAAAATTCTTAATGTCTCAAATATTTCAAATTGTTCACAAAGTCTCAAATATACACATGTATATACCTAAAAAAAGAAAAATACGGTGCTGAGCTCCGAGGTAGCCGTTGTTTTCTTCTCCGGGGTCAAGACGGTTGTCGCTACTCTTGGCAGAACTGATCCCCCCCCCTTGAGATTCCCGGTTTCCGTTTCACAAACCCCAGAGCGGTAACCAACCAGTCTCGAAAACCAAAAAAATCTTCTTATCGTGGCCGCAGATTATAGCGCTCTCGTCCAGAAACAGTGTGGTCCGGGAAGGCTCCCTCAACTTCGGCCGACGTCACAGCTGGGCTCTTTTCTTTCTCCAGAATCTCTTTGTAGTCGGTCAACACAGCAGGATTCACCAGATCAGGAGAGACACGACGGCAGTGAGTCGAATGCACCCACCGCTTCCTATTGGTAACTCGTACAGCTGTTCGAGTCGCCAGGAGGACCTGCTCGGGGCCACGCCACCTCGGTTCCAAGCTGTTCGCCCTTTCAAACGATCTGATCATAACGTGGTCTCCAGGGCGAAGATCGTGGCCCTCTCCAGTAGAGTTGTCAGGGAGCGCTTCTCGAACCTGTTGATGAATAGAAAGTAAATCATTTGTTAATTGTGCCAAATAATCGTTCATCATTATACAAGGCACATCATGTATTAATCGCGGCTTGGGCACTCCCCAAATATTCATAAGCCTTTCAAACACCACCTCATACGGTGTGAGGCCAGTTCGCGAGTGGGGCACTGATCTGAGAGAGAGTAATGCTAGCGGCAAAGCATCCGGCCACTTCAATGACGTAGACGCCACAATCTTAGCCAGTTTGAGTTTCAACGTGGCATTGTACCGCTCAACAAGACCTGCCGACTGAGGGTGGAACACAGCATGAAACTTCTGCTGAATCCCCAGCCCCTTCAGCACATACTCCCCAATTTTCACGACAAAATGAGGCCCATTATCGCTCCACAAAAATTTGCAAACTCCAAATCGAGGGAAAAACTCCTTAAGCAACACCTTAGCTGTTGTCAGAGCAGTATTGTCTTTCGTGGAGAAAGCCTCAACCCATTTGCTAAAAGCACATACCACCACTAAGACATACTTCAGGTTGTTGCAACGCTCAAGCTGGATATAATCCATTTGGAGTACCTCGAATGGTGCGGAAGGTGGAACGAACCCTCCTTTCGGAGTATGGGTCCCCTTTGCAGGATTGTGCTGCAAACATATCAGGCAGGTCTGCACTACTCTCTTGGCAGTATTAGCAATCTCGGGATGCTCCCAAACTCGTGTTAACAGTCGAGTGATTGCAAGAGCCCCCACGTGCGCCAACCCATGTGTCATCTGGACCATCGCTTGCAAGTAAGCTGCAGGCAATTTCCATTTCTCCATGTCCTTACTTCTTCAACAACCTTCATCATCTAGCACCCCATCTGATGCCCATGCCGCAAGTTCTGATTCAGTAGCTGATTTCTGAATATCTAATATCTCTGCTCTAGCATCATTCCATCGCTCGAACTGTGATTGTGTCACGTACATGGGGGAGTCAGTTCGGGACATAGCTGTTTGTCTAGCTATGCTGTCCGCAAAGGCATTTCCCTGACCCACTTTATCGGTGATCTTTTTGTGGGCACTACATTTTATTATCGCTACTTTCTTTGGACAAAGCAACGCGTTTAGGAGATCACGCACTAGTTCTCCGTGCATAATGTGTACTCCATGAGAAGTCAAAAACCCACGCTCTCTCCAGAGTAGCCCGAAGTCATGTGCTACTCCGAAGGCGTACCGGCTGTCTGTGTATATGTTCACACATAGGCCAGCACTCAATTCGCAGGCTCTTGTCAAGGCTATCAGCTCTGCTGCTTGAGCCGATTTCTGTGGTATTCTAGCTGTTTCCACCACTGTCTTAAGTGTCGTGATCGCATAGGCTGCGGAAGTCGTGCCATCTGGCAGCCTCAAACACGATCCATCAACCCACAGTTCCCCATCCACATCTGGAAGTGGCATATCCTGTAAGTCGATACGACCCTTTGTCTGTTCCTCGGTCAGGAAGACACAGTCATGATGTTTTTCTTCCTGACCCTCCTCGACCAGATAGGGCAATAAAGTGGCAGGGTTCAGGGTAGCACATCTTTTCAGAGTGATATGTGGCGCCAACAGTGTAAGCTCATATTCTGTTAACCGTGCACTCGTGAGATATTGGGTCTTTGTTTGATTTAACAGGGCATCTACTGCGTGGGGAACTAGCACCAACAATTTGTGCGATAACACTATTCCCTCACTCTGCCTTATAGCTAGTGCTGTTGCTGCCACTGCTCGAAAACACACAGGTAACCCTCGTGCTACAGGATCAAGAATGGCTGAAAAATACGCACATGGCCTCTGCTTATCCCCGTGTGCTTGCACTAACACTGATAACGCGCACCCATCTTTCTCGTGCACGTACAATGTGAAAATCTTCGTGTAATCTGGTGTACCTAATACGGGGGCAGAGCAAAGGGCCTGTCTCAATTGTTCAAAAGCATTTTGACATTCATCTGTCCATTCAAGGGGCATTGGTGTAGCTTTGGACAGTAACGCTAGCAAGGGTTTTATAATGTGCGAAAACCCCATGATCCACTGCCTACAAAAGGACGTTAACCCTATGAAGGCGCGTACATCTCTCTGTGTGCGGGGGATTGGTGTATCTAAAATCGCCTGAATTCGATCTGATGTTAATGCACGCCCCTCCTTAGACAAAAGATGACCGAGGTAGGTCACCTTGGGTCTACAGTACTGAAGTTTTTTCTTAGAAACCTTGTGATTATTCTGTGCCAGAAAAGAAAGCAACGCAATCGTACTCTCCTCACATTGTGCATAAGTATCTGCAGCAAGCAGAAGGTCATCCACGTATTGGATAAGGACAACCCCAGACTGTAACTCAAAGGAATCAAGCTGTCTTTTCAAAGCCTGACTGTAGATACTCGGGCTCTCAGTGTAACCTTGAGGACCACGACAAAATCTATACGATTTATTATTTAACGTGAAGCCAAACAAATATCTGCTATCAGGATGGACAGGGATGGAAAAGAACGCATTTTTCAAGTCAATTACACTAAAGGTCGTTGCCGTTGGTGATACCAGTGTAAGCAAGGTCGTAATGTTGGACACCACCGGGTATTGGGGAATGACAATTTTGTTAATTTCTCTCAAGTCAATAATAAACCGATAGACTTTGTCGTCAGTATCTCTCTTAAGGATCGGAAGAATAGGGCTGTTACAAACATTATAAGGAACCTCTTCCACCTCTCCTGCAGTTATCAAATCTTGAACAATATGTGTCAGAGCAATTTCACCTTCCCTCGAAATCTTATACTGTGGCACCCGTGGCAGAGAGGCCTCCTCTTTAACAGTAATATGAATAGGTGGAATACGCATCTCTCCCACATCCGTGTCCGAGGTCGCCCATAACGTGTGCGGGAGAGAGGCCAAAGCTGGAATGTCTAGTATAGTGCAAAACCTATCCGAGTCAGGATAACTGTCATTCAGGATAACCCGCACTCCCTCAGGAGCGCACCGTATCGTTGCTCGAAAATATTTAAGCAAATCAATGCCCAGGATATTATCTGGTGTATGAGGCGATAGCAAAAACTGACCAAAACTAAAAAATGTGTCAAGACAAAGTGCAAGGGGTTTTGACAATGGGCTAGGGGAGGGTGTGCCATCGAACCCAACACATGTTATCATCTCGCCAGACAGGGGAGCCCTCGGAACCAAGTTTTTTGACAAAGCGCTACGAGTAGCTCCTGTGTCGACTAAAAATTGATCAGTAGAACCCAAAATGCCCGCTGTTACATATGGACCCTTCTGATCTACCGGCACTTCAATTGATTCCGTACCCCATCCTACGCAGTCCTATGCATGCACGTAATCCTGGTGCTCCACATTCTCACCCTCCGATATCTGATATTGGTTTCGTCTATCAAAAGTATTTTGTTCATCCTGGCCACGGCCCCTCTCCTCAGCCCTTCCACGATCGCCTTCACCACCTCTCGCCCCCGTATAACTGCCCCGCGACCTACCGCCTCCTCGACCACGCTGACTACGTTGTTCACGAAGTACCGGACAATCTTCAGCCCAATGCCCAAACTCTTTACAATAAGCACATTGATCCTCCGCTATATCCGTACGACCGTACGACGTATTGCCTCCACCTCGTCTACCTCTATCATTCCCTCTACCCTGTGTTCCACGAACCTGTGCCAACATCACCTTCGTTTTCAATTCTTTCGCTTTTTTATCAACACTTTCTTTAGCCTCCAACTCCTGCCACTCATAATACTGAGCCATAGTTAACAAAGACGCAGGGGTCGCCGTGGCCCAGGAACTTTCACTCGATTTTAATCGCTTTGCAATCTCCGGTAGGAGATTAGCCACATACTTATCTACAAACAAATGCCGACCCGTATCATCTGTTAAAGATTGACCACTGTAATCATGAAATGCCTCTTCGAAGCGTGTAAAGAAATCTGAAACTGTTTCATCTGGCTTTTGTTTGCACAAAGCTAACATGGTCCAATCGATCTTTTTAGAAGGTACGAGCGTTTTTAATTTATTCAAAATAGCCGCCGGGAGGTCTAAAATCAACTGGCAAGGCTTACATACCGGTTCCCTATCTAAAACGGCTGCATTTCTTTCTTTCCATGTTCCCCCAAGTATCGTTTCATCATTATTTTTACGAATTTGTCTCCACATATCAGGCGGAAGAATTAACCCAAAAAACAGATCTATATCGACAAGAGTCATCACACAAGACGAAATAGCTCCTTCCACCCCTTCATAAAATGCTGCCGGATTTTTACGAAGGTCAGGTAAAGAATTTTTCAACGCCATAACATCTGCTCTATTCCAAGGCGTATACACCCAGTTATATATAAAATACCCCTTCGCATCCTTTGACATTTTATCATCATCTGTACCTTCTCCTTTTGGTGGAACATACAAAGGTGCGGCTTCACGCATAGGCATAACATGCATTGCAGAACTCTTATCTGAACCCCGGAGAGAACACTCCTTAGATTGCCCAGTAGACTCCGACCCGGACTCCTTATTCTTTTTCCGCTCGTCCCGCAATCTGGTAGTCTCATCTCGCAGCTGGATCAGTTGCTTGTAAAGGGCATCGACATCTGCAAGATCAAATATACCTTTATCCAAATTCTCACGGTGAACCGACACAACCTTAGGTTCTAACGTATCTGAAAATTGGCGATATGCAATAACAACTTCATCTGCCAAAGTAGCCAGAAAATACAGTAATTCTTGTTCTGTCCAATTACTCCTTTCAGCAATAACTTCAGCCTGAGTAACAAAATTCGTATTCACTTTACGAGCCCAACTACGTAAATGTGCGGATCTCTCCGCAGAAAACCTGACACCAGATACACCCTTCTTTCCCGGCTTATCCTGTCCGTCGTCATCCGAATCTGCAGTTGGAGCCGTAGGCGAAACGTACGGGGGCGGTGATCGATATAGCAATGAGAAATCATCAATTTCATTATTAAGGACAGGATAAAGCGGTCGGCGAATAGGGAATTGACCTGTCGTTTGCAATTTACGTTCCCGTTCCTCCCTCTCTTTCTTCTCCTGAACCTCCTTTTCCTCAAGCTGTAAAGCCTTATCACGAGCAGCCTTGCGCTGCTCTTTGTCCGCCAAGGCAACTTCACGTTTCATTCGCTCACGCACCGCTTTCTCCCACATTCGTACACAATCAAACATATTTTGTCTAGACCTTCGTTGAAACAAACATTGCTCCACAAACTGTACTTTACGCAAATCGAACGACCCATGTAGAGGCCATTGCAATTCAGGATCCGATTTAGTATACTTATTCCATAATTTACTGTACATTATAGGGGGAAGGCCAAATTTGATATACATTTCACGATTTGGTGTTCCTTCTGGGGGAGCCGGCTGTGCTTCCGCTAACCTAATTGTGGTACCATTTCCAAGACAGCACATCCCTCGGAGTGTGCTTAAAACAGGCATGTTCAAAAAGTATCACGAAAGCGTGATACCGTACAAAATGGCACTTACAGTACTTCACACAAATGTGCCGCTCAGAGGAAAAAAAACAAAATTAGAGAAACATCTCTACATGCCTGCCTATGTGAAGTGCACTACACATATAGATTCAAAGTTCACAAATTCACAAATGTTAGCTAACTCGAATCAAAAGTCATAGGTCATAGAGCTTCGGCAAGCGTCCGAGGACTACCTTACCGATCACAAATTACAAAACTTCAGTAATCGTCCGCAGACTACCTTACCGATCACAAATCTTACCCAAAGTCTCAAAAGGTCCAGATTCCAACTGCCAAGGTCTTTTAATCGAATCAGCCAAACGGCACTTTATCCAGCAACGCAGACGATCGAGAACTCAGTCGGAGACCGGCGCCACCTGGAAGGTCAGATCAGAAGGAAAGGAAGAAACACCGCGGGTGCCAAGACTCGGGTCACTCGGTGGCAGCGTACGCGTCCATGGCGAGTTTCCAAACCTTCGTCACGACCTCTCCTTCGGGCATCCGAGTCGCCGATGAGTCCCTTCGTGGTCGCCAATTTGTAGTATCGGGTTCCCAAGGCCTACATGCTCCGAAGATAACCCACTTACATTCAAGAACTGTTGGCACGGAAACTGAAAAATTCAAAGAACAAGTTTATTAAGACCCCATGGGGTGGTGGTACATTCCTACAGCACCCTTCGGTAATGCAAGAAGTATCACACCGAACATCGGTGTGACCCGTTCTTTTATATCATTTACAGGTAATAAAAGATAGGCGGTACAAAGTTACAGAGCGTTATGTACATATATGGTCATTTTTTGGAACACAGCCAGCTCATTGGAGGGGTTACAACTCCGCTGGTCAGTTTGGCGGCACATTCCTGAGGGGTGACTGGTCAGTGGGGACTGCGCATGTACAGGCTTGACCAGTACTAAAAATAGCCTGTTGCTGGGCAAACTCGAGTGGTCAGTGGCACGGACAACGGACTAAAGGGCACGCTGGCCACGAGGCCGCTTATGATCTAAGATGGCCGCCGTAACACACAAAATGGCGTTTCCGAGTATAGCCAAGTTAAGCGGGAAAACGTGTAGCACAGCTAAGCGCTAACTCGGCCATTGTCAAATTACGACAGTATACGGCCCTGTGTAGGAAGAAGAGAAAGGCCATAACCGTAGCCCTCCGGAAAAAAGATCCTGCAGCCGTAAGGGTGGTCAGGAAGGAGTATAATAACACCGTAGAACTAGCAAAGCGGGGCTGGGAGGAACAACATTGGCAGGAGCTTAAAATTGCGGCCCCAGTCAAAGGATTCAACCCTATTTTGGGAATTGATAAATAAACTTAATAGAAGGGGAACAGAGCCTGCCCCAAATCACATAACTGAACAGCAATGGCAGGTCCTGCCACACCGTGAGCCTTACCCGCTGCCAATCAGTCTGAGGGGGACTGCACCGTCGCTGCTGCTGTCCAGGGGGAAGCGCTGGGTGCCGGGGACTCCACTTCCCAGAGTCTCCCGGCGGCGCCCTCTGCAGCGTCAACAGGAAGCGCCAGGAGGCGCTCAAAACCGCCGCAGGGCTCCCGCAGTGCGGGACGCGCCCGGGCGAAGCCCGGTCCAAAGGCGGGCCCATCCGAGCCCGTCAGGGGCCGGAAGAGGCTGGGCTGGGCCACCCCCTTTACATTTCCATTGGAACCCCAAAGTTCTGTTGGTCAGGAACACACTGGGAAGAAGCTCTGCGGACTGGTCTAAAGAATTATTCCCCGCATCTTACGAACCCTTGCCAGGAGGCGTCTGAAGGGCTTTTTTTGACATTTAGGACCCAGGAAACTTCGAGGCCTCTGGGACAGAACTATAATAGCTATCAAGGTACTCGTTTCTGATTCTTTCATTAATATTATTAATATTGCATCTAATACAAGCCCAATATAAGCCCTTTATTTTGCAGAATGAGTAAGTGCAAGGCAATCGACTCTCTGGTGGGGGGGGGGGGTGGTAATAGGGACTCTTGATGCCTTCCTCACGAGAGCAGAGTCTGTGTTAGTTCATGAAATACAGCTTACAGAGAAAGGACTATCTTTGGACTTGATTATAGAGCAAAAGCGACCTTTTATGGGCATCATAGCTACGTGTAAATCACCTAAAGCTGGGACTCCCGTAGGCCAAGCTAAATCAAAAAGTGGTAACAATATAAAGTGCTTAACCCCCACCATTCTTTCGCCACAGGGGGCGGGCTTGTCACCTCAATCTATTGATTTGTTAGCTGATGACTCAAGTCCACCACAGATCATTGCAGAAGAGATAGAGGGGGAATCTGAGATAAACTCTGTGTCACCCGACGGGGCAGGGATGGGAGAGGGAGAGCTTGTTCTAGCCGTAGATCCTCCCGGCATAAAAATTCTCCCAAGGAAAGGCAGGGAGGTGGTCACTGGATCTAAAAGGGCCTTGAAAGTCACAAGCACACCCAGTGTGGCCACCCCTCTGGCTGATCCCATGGTTCTGGGAATTCGAACCGGGGGCGTGGGGGCACCACATGTCTAAAGCTAAATCTAAACAGAGGGGTGTGCCCAAAGCGACCAGGGCCATAGAAACAGAGGGGACCGCAGCTGTCCATCAGTGTCGAAATTGCGGGTAGGCGGAGATGAATCGGGGGGCGGATAAGGAATTGTAGTCTAGGCTGGAAATAATATTAACCACCCATCTAGGGACAGTGCACGAGAAAATAAATGTGATAGAAGTGAAACTATCTTTGCTTCTTGCGCAGAGTAGTATCCTGACTAATGTGCTTACGGGGCAACATGTCATCAGGGCGGGGGTACCAGAGGGCTCTACAGGTTTTAAGGTAGTTACCACCCAAGAGAGAACTGAGGGGGGAACCATGAATGTGAACTGCGTGATGGTACAAAGGAGGCTGTAAATAAAGGGTTAACTGTGGGACCTACAGATGGAAATGCCCCAAGACTACACAGTGCCTCGGGAGATAACAGGCATATAAGGGTGGGAACATCAGTTCAAAAGCCCAACTCTAACACAGCCCCCAGAAATTCAGAGGGAAGAACACCTCTACCTCATGATACAGCGCCAAGTTTAGTTGACCTCGCATGGTGTACTCCAGGCCTGCCGGTTTTAGATCTACCCCCGGCATCATGCTCATACACAGTAGTCTTGATAGGGGTTCTGGCCTGTAGTGGTGATAAAGAAGAAACCCTGCGAACCCTGATTAATAAGGCGGCCCATTGGTTGAATAGAAATGTAGGCGTTAATATATCACACCATAGGCATATTCTTATGGCAAGAAGGGTGTCCTGGATTGGAAACAGTAGGAAGTGCTTTCCAGGAGACTGTATGATCCTAAACCTAAGGTATCCAGGGCTGGTAAGAGATCTTCTTAATCAGTGCAAGGGGCCCCACCAGGAGGAGGGTGGCTCGAGTATTAGAATGCTCTTCCTGGGATTTTTTTGACAGGGACATGACGTGTGTAAATAACCGTGATGAACATAGGCGACATCTAGTCGGACCTGATTTGCCCCTAACGCAGGTGTAGGAGGGAGAGCCATGTGAATGACTAACGAGTCCATTTTACCCGTTGGACATGGAGAGAATATTGGGCCCGGTCTCTCGGGAAATACCCAAGTACCCAATGAATCCCTTAGTCATAATATTTGCTCCAGGTTAGCGAGCCCAGTCGGCCCAAGACAGGGTGACAGAGAGATAATTTCATGGAACATAGCAGGACTATCCTCAAAAATAAAAAATCATGACTGGGTAGCTTACATAAAGAAATTACAAGTCATTTGCCTATAGGAAACGTGGTAGGTGAACAGCAGTGCGTTCGCTTTAGAAGGATATAAAATGTACTTTGTACCAGCACGCAAGACAGCCTCTGGGAGAGCTAGGGGAGGTTTGATTACATATGTGGATTTGAGGTTACAGGGGAGGTGGGAAAACTTGGGCTCGGATTCGGATTTTATGCAAGGGATCAGATATCATAATAAGAGCCAAAAGTTAATCTTTATCAACGTTTATAATGCCATAGTAGGAGGAAAAACCATAATAAGATTGGTTGAGTTGGAGTGCCGGCTGGCAGGAATACAAGAGCAAGGGGCGATGAGGTCCCAGTTGGTGCTACTGGGTGACTTTAATTGCCATCTGTGCCCTCATTTGAAAATTAGCAAGGGGAATTGGTCCTCATGTCCACTGGAAGAGGGCCTGCACTTGGAGCATACAAGGGAAGGAAGAGAGTTAAGTAAGGTGCTGGGCACACACGCCCTCACACATACTATGGATTTGATTAGAGTGGGGTAGGATAGAACTGTCCATCCAACTTTTAAAAGTAGGGGAAGGGACTCTTTTATTGATTTTATTTTTGTTACCAACATGTTAAAGTGTTGGATTTTAAGTTTTAACATAGAGGTTAGTATTTTCAGTAATCACATTCCCCTGGCCATGTCTATCAGGGATCCAAACCCGCACACACTTTCCCTGCGAATGGGGGCTGGTGGCACGATAAGTGCCACCGATCAAGGAAGGAGACTCAGATGGTCCCACATCATTGGTGAAGCTTTTCACAGAGCGTTAATTTTAGACAACGAACAGCAGGTTTGGAAGTGTTTAGATTTAACAGTGGAGGGGGTAGACTTGATCAAAGCCTTTGAGGGTGTTGTCTAACATATTGACGGCCTGCTTAGGAGTAGAACGCCGAAAAAGGGAATGGATATCCCAAGGTGGTTCGACCGTCAATGCTCCATTGCCCTGAGGGAACTGAAGTCAGCTTTAAAAACTGTCCCTAAAGACAAAATAAAGGTGTCCTCACGTAGGGCTCTGTATAAACAAGCAATAAAACGACGTAAAACTACAATGCAGCAGCAGGCATGGGAGAATCTGAAGGAAGCTGCCGAGTCGAAGGACTCAACCGCTTTTTGAAAAGTTATAAACGACCATTGTTTCCAAGACACAACTAAATCAAAGGTAGTAAGTCATATTCTACCAGAGTCTTGGTTTGAGCACTTCCAAGGCCTTTACAATCATGGCAGTACTAATGATATGATAAAAGTAGAAGAGGGGAGTGTGAGCACCACTCAGATATCATTTTCCCTGGGAGAGATAAAGGCGGGTATCGAGGGCCTGACATGGAATAAGGCCCGGGGTCCCGACTGGATCCCATCAGACCTCTTCATGAGCCAGGTAGAACTTTGGGCACCCATATTAACTAGATTCATTAATGCAGCAGTGGAGTCAGGTATGCCAGCATCCTGGTCCACAGCTACAATTGTCCCTTTTTTTAAAAGAGGAAATAGGGATAGCCCACTATGCTATCGGCCTATTTCCCTTGTTGACGTGACAGTGAAAGTACTAGGTAGGGTCATCCTCAATCGGCTAATGGATTGGGCGGATGAACACCACATAATCACTGACACTCAGTATGGATTCAGGTACGGGCGGTCAACTACCGATCAATGCCTTAATCTATATTTTTTGTTAGCCAAGTACACTGTCACCAGTCAAGAAACAGTGTACCTGGCTTTTATGGGCTTGACGGCAACTTTTGACTGGGTGAATCGCAGAAAATTGTGGGAACTGATGGGGGTTCTTGGAGTAGATCCGGGATTGGTAAACATCCTAAGAGTATTGCATCGAAACACCTCTGCCCAGGTTAGATATAATGAGGAGGGGAGCACCACTGACCCTTTTCCATGTTCTAGGGGAGTGAGACAGGGTTGCATCTTGGCGCCTTTCCTATATACTTTGTATATAAATGGCCTAGATCAGGCGCTTGGTGCTCTAGGGGTGGATCCCCCAAGGATAGGAATGAAAGGGATCCCTGTTCTGCTATACACGGATGACGCTGTGCTTCTCGTGCGCACCGCGCATGGGCTCCAGTGCCTGATAAATGGTTTTGTCCGATATATGAGAGTTTAGATCTGTCCCCCAACCTTTCAAAATCATATATCATGGAAGTGGGAAAAACACCGAAAAGGAAATTTTATTATAGGATTGGCACTCACTGCTTGGAAAAGGTGCATGCGTCCTCATACTTGGGGATTTTATGTGACACCCGCCTCAGTTTTAAAGCCCTGGCAGATGAGAAATGCCGCACACTAGCAAGTTGCTCCGGGGCAATTATGAATTTTGCGGGAAGGCTGGGTCGTTGGTCCCGGGGGCAAATTTTGAGATTGTATAGTTCCATGTGTTGTTCCAAAGTTGTATATGGCAGTGAGGTCTGGGGTTTTATTGATTTACAACAGTTACAAACTGAAAAGAATAAATACCTGCGCCGGTTGCTAAAAGTGCCCCAGAGTACTCCCTCCCATATTATCCAAGAGGAATTGGGTGTTACTCACATCAGAGACAGGTCGCAACTCAAACCCCTAACTTGTTGGATTAAAATTTGGACAAACCCTGAGGCCCTACCAAGTAAGCATATCATAATGGACTGCATTACCCGGGATCGGGGTTGGAACATCCCATGGCTTAATTATGTGCGGGAAACTTATACAGGCCTGGGATGTGCGGACTATTTTAACCACCCGACAAAATTGCTACCCCGGGACAAGTCGTATGTCAAGGCTGAATTTTTAAAGCATGTTGTATCTCTCAGGGAAGACAGGGAGCTGAATAAACCATAGGTGAGAGCATATCTGCTGACCAAATCCTGTCTGGGTATCGAACCTATCTGTCTTTTATTCACAATGCACAGGACAGATTCATAATGACTTGTTTCAGGTTGAACCTCTTACATCATATTTTAGCGGTTCCCACTGGATATACATCATCTATAGAGTTGAAGGGCCTGTGCGGCTGCGACCAACGGTCTCCGCAGGATACCCTTCACTTTGTTCTATTATGTCCCTATTATGCTCGCCCTAGGAAGTTATTTTTAAAACACTTTCTAAAGAACACCAGCCTCAAGCAGGCAAAGGTGGCCCGATTGTTTCTGAAACTGTCCACAGAGGTTTTAACACTTTTTTGTACTGTAAACTTTTTAAGGTCGGCTGTGAGACTAGGTGAGGGGTAAATATATATGGTTGTAGTACCTCTTTGTTAGCCATTTTAATAATGAACTGTGTGGTGGATGGCAATTTCTTTTAGCATAAATGAATGTATTACTCGTGCACCTTATATGACTGATTTTATATGTAACCCCCCCTCAAATCCACTCCGACCCACTCTAACCCAGGACAAAATCTACATATGACCCTTAAGAAGAATGACAATGGAGAAGTGGCCCTATTTGTGAATTGATTGCACATGTATTTAAGCCCGGTTTTAATCATTTTTGTGATATTCCTTTTAATTGTACTTTTATGGTATTGCATTCATGCTGAATATAGTAATCTTGATTGATTGATTGAGTCATAGCTCAGGACAAAGAGCAGATTTAGTCCATCTTCACAGGACAAGATATCCAACTTTGATTACATTTTTTAAAAATAATATTTTTACTGAATGCTGGAGTGGAGACCCAGCTTCATGTTTGTGTATGGCTGTTGGCGTGTGATGTTCCTGTAAGCCCTCCAGGGGTGCCATGGATAGTGTGCCCAGATGGCAGGACTTCATTGCCTCCTGGAGTGATAGAAGGGGGTTCTATAGTGTACATGGGCTGAGTCTTATGTGCATGAGGGAAGTGGCTGAGTATGACTGGGAATATTTCAACAGGAGCAAGAGTTGTGAGATCGTGAGGATCTGCTAAGCAGTGAGGACCTGCATTTTTTTTCCTCAAGAGTTTTATATAGCGTGAACGTGACCCGAAGGTATCGAAGCGCTTTACATGAGTACCAGTTGTATTACAGATGGACACATTAATTTTTTGTTAGGCACTGGAGATTAAGTGATTTGCCCAGAATCACAGGATGCCCCTGCCAAGATTCGAACCCGGTTCTCCAGCGTGTAGGTCAGCCACTCTAGCCGTTAGGCCACATCCTTTCCCCAGAGAGGCTTATGCCCTGCAAGCCCCCCAGGAAAAATGATTGCACCTTGGAGCCCCTAACCTGGGAGGCACCTCACCCCAGGAGACGGGACAGGGCTCTCGAGAAACAAAGGGAAGGAACTGTAAAGCTCTAGGCTGGCTTGAGGCACCAGGAGGGTTGGACCCTCAGAATGGCTCACATGCCCCAGTGCTTGCTGAGTTATTGTTTGTTGGTGAAAGAATCCACTCAGATCAGGTTGGGAACATGAAGCGGGCCCCTTCTTTAAGCTCAGAGCAACAGCCAATGTTCTAGGACCTCATCTTTAGGTAATGGAGGGCCAGTATGGCCGAGAATGGATGTGAGAAGGAATGGCTGATTTCTCACGTGATTGCTATATGTTTAACATATATTATTGTTTATGAATAAAGAAAAAAAACAGAACCCGAATTCGAACAGCTATATTTCCAGCTTGCAGGCGTGGGAAATTAGTCATCACATACCGTTCTGCGATGGGGGAGAAAATAGCAGAGAGCAACATCAGTGTGAGCAAAACACAAAATTAAAGGTCAATAGAACATAGATGGTATTCATAACTCCATAGCCCCAGGGAAAACCACCTGCTAAGGGCTCTCCATAGGTGGTTCGTTCCAAAAACTTACTGGGGGTTTAGAGACCACCCATTGCTTACCATTAGTTGGCATTATCGTCAATCTCATTTGATTACTTCTTATTGGATGTTTTGCCTTCCTCTTTTTTTGTTTGTCCATCCCCTGGAGCATAGCCGCTTTACCATCCTTTTGATTGGCTGGCTTGTATCTTTCCACTGCTCACATGTAGGCAAGATTGTTTTTCCTTTGACTTTCATCACTGCATGTATTTCTGACTCTTTCCCTCGTGTGCTACTTTTATCCCTCAAATACACGCCTCCCTCTCCCAGAGAGAATAGGGTTATGTCTGGTCCCACTTTATCAGACCCTCCCTCCTGTTTGTGTGAGAAGAAATACCAGAGTATGGGCTTAAAGGCTTCTTTCAAGTGAGTATTCTTGTTGCAGACTTTGTCTGCTACAGTCCAACAGACATTACAAAAACGTAATAAAAACAAGCAAAGTTGTTTTCGCAAATAAATACAACTCTTTTAAAATATTAAATTTGAAAAAAGTCCAAATAAAATGAAACTCAGGACGATTGGAGCGAGTGCCAGCTAGGGTGATGACTTGCCTCAGTCTCTTGGAAGGTCATATTAGTAGAAGAGTCAAAGCAGCGTAGTTTAAAAAACAGCATTATGTCTTGGGGATGAGCTGCTGGGTTATAAATTTCGGTATTTAAATTTCTGCTATGTCTTTTAGCTAGGCAAGTGTGCGATCACATATTGGACTGGTATAAACAATAGTCAAGAGTTCTGAGATTCTATCTGTCAAGGTTTTACTTTTCCTTAGCTGGTCTAAAAGATTCTTCTTGGAGCTGGTTGCCACTGGCGGAGGGTGGTTTGGCGGTCCCCTGTCTTCCCCGATGTTATCAAGCAGCCCAGCTACGCTACTTAGCGGAGTGATCCAGGCTGAATCAGAAAAGCACTAGCTGTTCATGGACCGTGCTCTTGCGGGTACCTCGCTGCCAATTGTCCAGTTTTTACCACGAACCCATAGAACACCCAGCCTGTACGTCTCGCCGATAACAGGCTCACTGTTAAAGGTGTGGAACAACTGCGTCCGCAGAGGGAGATTGACAACCCTGCTGTCCCCCTTGACCCTGATCGCTGACAACCCTGACTTTACGCCTGGGTTGGGTCCATCATTTCAAGTATAGAGAGAGGCGCCATGCAAAGCGATAGGCCACTTCCTTGATCAGAACGGGGTTCACACCTCTGAAGCACTAAGGACTGACTATGCCATCCCGAGATGAACGCTTCAGATACTTCCAAATTCAACATTGGTTCACGCACCCGTCAATGTGCCAAGAAGCAGGGAGATTACTGACACCTTGTGAGAGATGGCTCCAAGGCAGACAAACGGCTAGTCTCGCAGCTGTACGTTCTGCTCCAACCTAACTTGTCGGAGGATAAATCCCCTTCCCAGAAGTGGTGGGAGGCTGAAATAGGCCATCCGTTCTACCCAAAAGATTGGCACGACATTTATGATCGAGCCCGGCACACTACCGATAACATGGCCAGCACAGAAACGGCGGTCAAGCACACTTCTTATTGGAACCTCACACCAGTTTGTCTCCACCAGGGGAAACTGGCCCGTTGCGACACCTGTTGGAGGCAGTGCGGGGCAAAAGGCACGCTTACCCACATACTATGGGACTGTCCGGGGGTCACAGTGTTCTGGGAGCAGGAGTTGGACGATTTTGATTAGGCCCTGGCTGGTAAATTCCGTTCCTCTCACTGAATTTGTGGAATTTGGGTAATTTTGCGTTCCGCAGAGAACGCGGAATTGCCAAAAATTCGCGATCCGCGACTTTGTGGAATTTTTCCTTGTTCGCGCTTTCAAAATGCGTGTTCGTGAGATATTATCCCCCGAGCACGCAAACAGCATTCGCAAACAGGAAAAGAGCATAGCGAACGGGCGGAACAAGCAATTCCACGTGTTCGCGGAACTCTGCATGCTCATGGAGATTTGTTACCGTTTCGCGGAGCTTTGCGCAGCGCGACTACACAAATTCCGCCCACTCCTAATATTGATTGCCACTGTTCCACTCAACTTTCCAGATTCCCTGCCTATACTCTACTGGGCCTGTCCAACCCCCTCACATACCCCCTTTCATCTCGCAGAGGGCACCAGATTAGCACAGCGCTCAGGGCCGCACATCAAACTATCTTAGCCCTATGGGTAACAACCACTGCCCCAACCCACATAGCCTGTCTTCGGCGTCTCTGGGACATACCTGGGATGGAGAAACTCACACTTACACTCACAGCACAAGGCGATACATTCAGAACTATTTTGCACCCTGTCATAGCCCTTTTGACCAAGGAATTTAGGGAACTGACCTGCCCTCCGTATCTACGCTTACTACGACTTGCAGACCTCACAGACTTCTAGAGGATCGAACCTCTCAGAGTTTGCTGCAATGGCACCACTGCCATTCAATACATAGAAAGTGGCACAGGGGAGGAGAGTAAAGAGGAGGGGGGTGGGGTGGCTTGTGGGGGGAAGGTGGTTGGTTGATTTGTCTTTTGTCCCAATTTCCCCTTCCCTTTCTGTCATGGGGGTTAAAGTTGCATTATTATACTTTGCATTGAAGAGATGTATTCCATGCAGTCTATTGTTATCTTACCAGGCAAATGTGACTATAAAACAGATTTCAACCTAAAAGATTCCTCTCACACACTGTAGAATATTATAATTTGTTTCTACCTTTTTGAAAGCGCTTAGCCAAACCAGCACAGAATCTAACTTAGGCTTCAGATGAATATGCTTGCGCCATTCCTGGCAAACATACTGTAAACTATGATACTCTGAGGACCTTTGTTTAAGCCTCCTTCCAACGCTGGCTTCTTTGACTTAGCCCCTTCAGCCACTCGCTTGATACATTGTCAATTACGTCCTGAATCAGCCCACTCTCTGTTTGGGTGTTTCCTTGTGACCTGAGCTGGCCATTGCTAAGATAGCGCCCTGGGCATGGACAGAGAGAAAGTTGGCCCCTTTGCTGATGGTAGTGAATTAAATGAGGCAGCAAGGGGTCCCTTTTGTCTTCAGTGGTCAGTCCCTGGCTGAGCAGGGACTGGCCCCTGCCAGGGCCGGACTGGGAACCAAAACCGGACCTGACACATTGCTCGGCCGGCCCCCCTAGGGGGAAGAGGGGGATGCGGCCAAGCTGTTTACAGGGCCGGTTTTGGGTGATTTTGTTACAGGGGGCCGATATTACCGGCCCCCGGTAACAAAAATGGCCTGCCAGGGGCCTAAAACCAGTCCCCAACCTGGCGGCCCACCCGGGAAACGCCCTGTGCCCGCTACGACCAGTCCGGCCCTGCACACAAAAATCCCTGGACCTCCTTCGGCTTGCCTAAATCATCGTAGCTTAGCTGACTCACACAGATGATGGTTTTATTTTTGTGTGCCAGCAGTGGACAGAGGGTGAAGGGAGGGCAGGGAAGGGGGCGCAAGTGGTGTTAAAAACATCGCCTGTCATATGATAATAAAGAACTAAAACCACTTTACACTGGTAAATCAGACAGAAACGAACAGGCAGGGACAACGAACAAGTCTTGAGCAAGATGAGAAGGGTGCTGCTGTTGGCATAAACTTAATGCACACAGCTCCATCGACCCCTCAAAAATTGGCTGCTTGGGCCCAGCTCAGCCATGCTAAAGGGCTGCTTCTGTCTTCATGAGAAGGCACGAGGGACCCTAGTACATCTGAAAATTACACTCCATCATGAAGCATTTGACACTCAACACTGTTAACCATCTAGACCTCCTTCGTATTCTTAAACTAACCATGCAATGTGGAGGCAGTGTCCTCAACTGGTTGTCCTCTTACCTATCCAACTGCTCCCAAATTGTGAAAATGGGCAACTCGTTCTAAAGGCTGGTCAGCGTTCACCAAGGGGTCCCTCAAGGTTCGATCCTCTCCCCAACCTTCTTCAACCTCTACCTAGAACCAGTATGTGTGATTCTCAGAAACTCTGGGTTTCTCTTCCACCTGTACGCCGACGATACCCAAATATACTTGAAAGTCTCATCCCTGGAGGACCTTGCTCTGCTTTCAAATACACTCCTAAAGATTCAAAAGTGGATGTCCAACCACCATTTAACACTCAATCCAACTAAATCAGAATGTCTTTTGATCTCTCCTCCGAAAGCAATAACTCCAGCACTAGAATGGATCACCAACTCTCCTGCTTTCGATTGCTGCCCCGCCATTGTCACTAGAGTCAGATCGCTCGGCGTAACCCTTGATAATTGCTTCAATCTTCAGATAGCAGCCATGGCCAACAGTGCACGCCTCACACTTGGGCTGCTTTGGGCCATCAGACAATTGATTTTGGAACAAGACCTCAAACCAGTGGCGAAGTCTCTCATTCTCTCTGGACTAGACTATAGAATTGCCCTTCTCTCAGGCATTCCCAAAGTTCACTAGGGCCCACTAATAGCAACATTATCTGCTGCAGCACACTTTGTCTTAAGTATCCTGAAATTTGACCACATTTCCCCTCCCATGCTAACCCTCACATGACTCCCCACTATCGTGCGGTCCCAATTTAAAATGTCTTGCATTACCCACATAGTGCTGCACTCTTCCTCACCTCACTATATCAGAAAATCTCTGGAGCAAATAAAGGTTCCATAAATGCCCAATCCCTGCTCGTGGAACTCCCCACCTTCAGTCAAGAACAATACATGAACCAGTCTTTCTCTGGTAGCGGCACTAGAATTATGAACACTCTGCTTCCTCACACCCTCTAACCATCTGCCTGGCAACCTTCAAAAAGGACCTGAAGCTCCTCCTATTTGACAGACATCTTGGTTAATTCACCTTCGACCAGACTTAAGTACTTTCTCCACTGCGCCCTGACCTGACTTTTTGTAACTGTGTATGTTCTCTGCCCAATTGTTGTAACTGTCTCTTGTGGTACCTTTTGTACACATCCACTGATGTAAACATATGAGTTTAACTACTATTCCTGCAACCCGCTGCAACTCTGCATCTTGTGTGCTGTAAAGCATTCTGATGCCTTCGGGCCATGTCTGCGCTATATAAACTGCAAATAAATACACATTTAATTCTTTATCTTATCTTTGCATTGTTGCCACATAGCAATCCATTCTAAAATTATTTTGCAGTGCAGCAGCATTTCATATTGCTTCTGTTTGCCCTCGAGGGCCAGCATCAAGCATATTGGCTTTGCCAATGCTTGATCAGTTAATAACCAAGAAAGATTGTCTTTCTCTATGATTCCTACTGTTAGTTTTTGGTTTGGAGACGTTGTTGGTCTATCTGTCGGACAATTGAAGTTATATCCTCTTTTCCGTCACCATGGCTTTGTGCTTTTACTTTTTATGATGTTTCCAATAATCAGCTTCAAATGTGTTCGATTCAATGGCTTTTTGGTCGGAAGTCATGCCATTTTAGTACAGTTACCAGCTGGCATGCTCTATTTCTCGAGGTCGCCTTTTGGTTGGTGGCAATGATGAGGCATCATTGGGTTTGACATTTTTATTTGTTGAAGACTGAGGGCCTGATTTAGAGTTTGGCGTGTGGTTTACTCCATCACAATATGAAGGATTTCCCATTCACCTTATTGCAGCTGCCAGAGGATATAATGCACTTGTAATAAGGTGGATATTTGTCACATTTGGCACAGAGTAACCCATTCAGCACACACTAAATCAGATCTTGAGTCAACATCTATCCCTAGTTTTATTTTGACGGTGAAGATGCATTTATAATGGCAGACATTTTACAAACCATCATTTTAATCCTTTTGATCTTCATCTTTTGAACCTCCACTAGGATAGTTTATTCCTTCTAAGGAGTGTCAGTGATGGGTAAAGGGGCATCTGTTCTAAGACTTTCAGAAATTGGCTCCTAATGTGGCCTCTTCTTGTGGCGAAAGATAGGATCCAACCTCTGTCTGACTTCCCTACCTAACTGTTACGTTTCTGACACCAAATTCTTTTGTTCTGAGTAGAATTTTCAGAGGTCAAGGGATTGTGTCCAAAACAGGGCTCCTTTCTCTCCCTTTTTTCAACCCCCCCCCTAAGTTTAACATGGATGCTTCCAGATTCTGCATTCTAGAGGCCTGTCTCTCGTTTACCTCCGTCCAGCTTTGATCCAGTATCAAAGACTTCATTTTTGTAGATCTTTTTCAAAATCAATGTTAGGGATTTGGGAGCTTCCCCTTCTTTTTTGCTTCTGCCCATATCTGGGTGTCAAGTTTCCCTGCAGTGATGGGTGCAATTGATGCCTCTAAACAACTATTGCCCCCATTCTCTGGTCTTATATTAGAGTACGGTTTGACTGCCATTGAGCAGCCATAGGGAAGAAAATATAGTGCACACTTCATAAACTTCTGTTCTTGTGCATTTATCCTTTAATTCCCATTGTTTCCATTTCTGTTGTAAGAATATCTTGTTATTTTCCCTTTGCCCCTTGTGCGGGCACTGAGGCCACTGCCCTACAGGATTGAAGTCCTTGGGACAATCCCCAAATAATTTGTGCCGTTCTTCATCTCTATCCCTTTTTAAAAATAATAAGCTTAAAAGCAGGTAAGGGGAAAGTTGTGGAGCAGTACTTAATTGCACTGATTAAGGATAACCAGTGCACACTTTGTGTATTAAATACAGATTGTAGCTAAAGAATGCGTCTCGAGGGAGAGGGTAGCTGACGGGTGCCTCTGTAATATCGTGCACAATTCAGGAGTAAATGCACTCTCTACAGTGCACACAGTAGGATACCAAAATACTGATATTACATCTAGGTATAAATGGGCGATAAAGGTCTTCCAACAACTAGCATTCATTTTCCTATTGTGTGCCTTACTCAATACCTTAAGAATCTCCCCTTTCACATCTCACCCAGCCCCACGTCCGTCTGCATGCTTCATTTCTTGTTGGATTCTTGTCTAATATTCTTCTACTGTTAATATTGCAGTTACATAATATATTATTTTATTCGAATTCCGGACTCTTACCTGGCTTAGTCATATTTTTCTTCCCTTAATATCTTCCTGGCTCCCTCTTTCCCCATGTCTCATCCTTGGAATGTTCTGGAACTCCTGTCAGCTTGTGGCAGTTGTGGTTGACAGTTGGTGATTGAAGAAATAAGCATTATCTTCTCCACTTCTGTGACTTAGAGCTTCGTTTCTCTTCATATCACCCCCTTTTCTGGTTGCCTCCTTTTGGACAGGCTTTGCTGAGAACTTTCACCTAGTGTTGAAAAGAATGTCACCAGTCAACATGGCAGAGGCAGGACCAGTAGGACCTTGGTTGGTACTACTCTAGGCCACTCGGACACGAGATAAGGGAAAGGAGCAGCTGTGTTGCCAAAGGCCTCAGAGGCCCCATCTGCACGTAGACCTTCCCTCGCTCCAAGGATCCGATTGTGTTGTAAAACGCCTATTCACTTATAAACATTGTGCTGGGAACATCTTTCAAGGCTCATGGACCAGGTGCACCAGGTGGAGATACTGAACAGGTAGAGATGACTATGTATGGTGAAATGGTTGAGAATCGTTCTTAAAACTCTTCAAGCATACACATAAATTGCTCCTCCACTTCTCTCATGCACACCACAACTTCATATTCGAGTTACTGTGGAAGTAAGACACATTGCGCATGCGCCTGTTCTTTGCCTCGTCTTCTTACGGTTACAACTGAGTTTTGGTTGAAGCAGGTGTTTTCTTGGTGTCAGGGTCTTGTGTGAATGTAGTCCATGCAACTGAGTGGTGAGACTGCGTGGAGATAAAAGTTTGGGATCTCTCACGTCAGAGTCGGCGTACATCAAGGTACAGGTGAGGAATGGTATGGAGGCTTATTGCTCCCCTTGCACTGTAAGAAGAGGATATGTCTGGTGTGGCTGGTGTGGCGTGGACGCTCACAGGACCTCTCTTACAGGATTAACTCCAAAGGCAGGAAGATGTGATGACTGTTGGTATGGAGACTTTGAGGCTCTCACATACAGAATCAGCATCACAAGCACGGATGACAGGATGCTGGGGAGGAGAGAGACCTTGCGCAGCTTGCACTTCTCCAGAGGTCTTTCACAATGGCTTCTTCACTCTCTCCGCACACTAAGGGTCAGGCAGCATTAGTCGGGTTAGTCTCCAGCCATGACAGTCTCTTGCAAGTAAAGCTCCTCAATCAAGCACACTGGATATCTGAACTAATTCAAATATGCGGGAAACATCTGTTACAACGCAGGCATTACATCGTAGTGCCTTTACAATGCAGTCAGTACCACAACTGCGATGTTACTTTTCTTGTGGTTCAGTGATCTGAGGGAGTAGATATGTTTGAGGCAGAGCACAAGCCTTACCTCTCTCCCCAAGGTGACTATTTTCATGCTCTAGTTTCTCCTGTCATTTCTCACACCTCGGATATGAGATTCATGCTTATTCTTGTGTGCCTCCTCATTCCGTTGCAGGAAGAGGGGCCACTGCTCAGAGTCTGTTTTATTCTTACGGTCCTACTTGCACGTACCTTTACTATATTCTTGGAGACGATTTTCAGCCCGCATCTCTGCTCCTCATTTCTCACTTGCACATGGGTAGCAAGTAAGGGGTCTGCCAGCATTGTGTCCGCAGCTCATCCCGGGAGGGAGTTAGGGAATGAGACAGACAATATGATCGGGTTCCCTCAGTTATAAATCTATAATTGATGGTGTGGGGGTGGTGGTGAAGGTTCATGCACTCGCACTCAAAGATCCTCTTGTAGTTGGTGAACTTTCAGTCAGTGCTTGCAGAGGTTCATGAAGGGCCTGTGGTGACTGTATCAGAGGGACTCTTTCGCTTGCACGTTCTTCCTTCAAGGGTCTTTGCTCAAGGTCCTGGCACTTCTGCCTATCTTTCCCACTACCGCACTATTCTTAGATCTCACTTGCTCTAAACAATGGATTCACACTCATCCACATTTTCTATTCACCGGACTCCGCCCAATCCTACCTGCTCAACCAACCTATTACTCAGTGGTCGCATACCCGGACGACATCTCTGCGCACCCTTTTTAACAATACGTGGACAAACATAAAACAATACAGGCCATGAAGAGCAAGGAAGCAAATATTCAGTAACCGTGGTTAGCCGTATCTAAAGTTTGGTTCAGTAGTGCTGAAGCATTTAGTCAATTCATCAGGTCCATTTCTGGCAAGTTCCCTACCCTAGTTCCCTTGGGGAAACTTCTCCCATACCTCTGGCACCTGGGGTCATAATGTGAGCCACTTTCCTGTCTTCTGCCGGTGGAGTTAATTTCCCACTGACAACGCGCTATCTGTTAAAATAAAACACAGGTCTAATATGCATTCAATGCAAAAATAACAAGCAGCACAGAAAATAATCAGGACAAGATTGTCACTTCAATCGACCAGAGGTCTTGCCCAGAAGGCCAGTTGGAGCACGTAATGCTAAAATACATGCACTTTTGAAAGCTTTCTTATACATATGCCTTCAGTACGTGTCTATGCAGCATAAGGACATGACAGAAACGTGTTACTTCAGCAAAAGTTATCTAATGAACAGGTGGCAGGATCTTCTCACGGAGAAAATGCAAGACAACCTTGAAACTAAGACACAAAGACATGAACACACTGATGAATTATTTAATTTCCTGAACTCACACTTCTGGTTGACCACATTGACAGCAAGGCTATGCTTTACTACGAGATGCAGCAAATGAGCAAATGGACTACTTTGACTAAAAGGACTTCTAGGTCTTCCAGAATCATGAAACGTAGAGCACAGAGGTTGTTAATACCAAAATGACATACACATTTGATTATAAAATATGTCAGTTTCCGTTGCGATATACAGGTGCAGGGGGCAATAATGTTAAAACAATAGGAATGCATGATATAGGTATACATGATTATGTTTTTACAGCTCCCATAAAATGAAATCATTGACAACTTACCATGATTTTCCAATTTAGTTGGTTCTCGACCAATACTGTCATTAACATGCGTGTAAGGGACTCAATTGATAGCTTAGTTAATCCTATATTTATTTCAAAACAGTTCTTAATAAAGAAATGGTTATCTGGTGTACAGCAATCATCTAGTACTAAATGCTTATTAAATGACCATCTGTCAATAGGAGAGTGAATTGAATTAAATGCCACTTCTGGATAAGTGAGTGATCAGAAAAATAGTCGGTGATCATTTCAAGATTTGTTCCTTACACTAAGTTGAGACAATAGTAAGTACTTCAGTCGGGCTGCATTGTAAATTGTGTCTTGGAGAGGGTTATCAGTCCTACAAGGCTGTATCAATCCTATATACCATCTTTAAAAATGCAATCATCTAAGAAGTTCTTTGGTTTTGTTGCTTTTTACCTTTCTGAGAAGCATCTAACCCTACTGACCAATACAAATTTATATCGACTTCCATTGTTAGATGGATAGAGGTTTTTATTAGATACGTGTAGTAAATGAAGTAATGAGGCTAATAAAAGAATATAAGGCATTTATTATGCACTTAAAGGGATACAGCAAAACATAAGTGCAGAGAATACAACAATACGCAATTGCTGTAAGGAATTACAATCATCATTGATGGGACTGTAATTTCTGAGCAGTGTGAAATTAGTGTTACAGATTGTAGCAGTGATCAAAATCTAGTGCATTTCTTTATCTGAATATAATTCTAACATTTAACATAGCAAAGGATTCACTTAAGTTAAATAGCTTTCCCGCCAATCGATTGCCTGCTATGGCTAATAATATATGAAAGCGAACCAACCTGGAACACATACTTTAGTTTACTGTTTTTTAAAATGTGTTTCTTGTAAGAAAATAATATCTGGGTTTTATTCCTTAAACCACCTTAGGAATGCTTTGTACCTATGCCTGTTAGTCAGGCCATTGCACTGCAAGAGATTATTTCAATTTTGGTCATCCAGATTCAGCAGCTTCATAGACATATTTGCTAGTTTTAAGACTGGGTGTTATGATAATACCTCTGTGTGCCCTGCTTGAATTTGACCCTACCACCCAATGTCCATCTTTAATGATGTTCCTAGGACCCTTGCTCGCTTAAGGCCCGAAGCAGCTGCCCCACAATGCTTTATTGGCCCAGTGGAATATCCTCTATGGCATTTCAGCCTACTCCGAGATATACCACCACCAATTATTCATTTAACCTCATAAGTGCTGCGCCCAGTCCAACGGCCGACGGCACCACTACCTCGGGAGTGCTGCCGTCGGCCGTTGGACGTTCCAGCTGCACCTGCGCAATGGAACGTTCAGCACTGGAGCTGGACGTTCCATAGCAGCTAAGGTGTTAAAAATAGAATGTTTACAAGTGGTTAAACAACTAATTTTTTCAAGAAATTGAGGACTTTCTCTTTGATAATCTCTTACGATAATAAGATAATGGGCCTATGTACGATCGCTAATGGTGTTATCCTCAAGAATATATGAGGAAAAAAGCCCCGAACAAGATCAACATTATTAATAAGACGAATAGCATAAGCAGTTAAATAAGCCTTTTTAGTCAGATATATATTAGAGACCATGAAGGTTTAGTAATAATTCAGCAATCATTACAGAAGGCAAATTAGGGTTATTTTCAAAATCAGTTAATATTCATATTAAATCTTAAATAGGGAATCAGCATAAGGCTCAAATAATTTGCAGAATTTAGTAATGCAGCTTGAGGTCTTAAATAGAGTCTCTCTCAATACAACTGTAACATTTCTAAATCCAGATCATGCAATAAATCAATGTGAGGCTGCTCTCTAAGAATCAAGGAAGCAACTCTGCCTCTCCTTCAAAATGAGCCCTCTTTAATAGCAAAAGACATGGCAAAATTATTGCATGAAGTGAGCAAAATGTTACATAGACTTGGGGAAAGACAATTCAGAAATAAATGTTACAATACAGAACACCATCCCCTAAATTAATAATAATTGGTCCTCTTTTGACCTAATGTCATAGGATGTGACAGTACAAATCTAGTTGCACGCAAAGCAATGTCAGACTTATGAAATGAGTAGGCCCACTGAGGTACAGGCAGGAAAAAATGTAAACAGTTACATTTGGAAGGAAAGCTTTCTACTGAGCTCACTAGGAACACCATGTCTCCATAAAGCACTTCATTAGCGCACATTTTCATGCATGCGGAGAGAGAAGAAATGAAATACATTGCCAGGTAGCATTTCAAGATAATCAGGTCTTCTTTGGGCCTATTATGGCCAGGCTTAGGGAAACACAATTCTTTAAAGTACAATATAATTGTTTTTGATGTGAACATTCATGACAGTAAACAAACATTATTTATTAATTCAGGGACATCTCTTATAAATCCCCCCCTCTGATGATAAATCAGTCATCACAATTGCCACTATTCCTATTACAACCCAGTTTCGAATAGCTTTGGCTTCTTGCATCTTGATTCTTCCAAAATCTTGACATCATTATATGGATGAGCTTTAATGTTCTACAACTCAATTTAATTTCTCTTCTTCTTTGTAGATGCTGCAGACACCTTCTCACGTTCACAATTTGAACTCCTTTTAAAGCAAATTGCTTAAAGAATTTATGTTACAAATTAATGAGACTGATTACACAAAGAAGCCAATAAGTAGTGGGGTTAAAATTTTCCAAAGCACACTCCTACCTGTATTTTTAAACCATTTGCCAACCTTTGCAAACCACTTTCTGAGAACCATTTACCAACTGACTCCCACAAACCATGCTCTTTAAGAACCTTTCTAGCAATAATAATGTAACCATTAATCAGCTAACTGTTATCTGATATGTAAGTGCAACACTGTTGAACCCTCAACACATGACAGACTCCACCCTCTTTCTCCAATACCTCCTCTTTCACTGTAAGTCCTAAATCAGGAGGTAAATCCTCTTTTGCAAGAATGGGGATATATGGACTTTTGATTCTGGTGATTGTATTTTAGATTCAGAATCCTTATCATGTGTTCGAATTGCAACACCATCTGGTATGCAATAAATCATGCAGTTCATCTTCCATAGAAGATCCCAACATAAGAGATTCACAGGGCTTGTCTCACATTTTATGAATTGATGGTCGTTCTCTATTGTTCGCATTTTCACTTGAACACTTCCTGAGACTTGATTAGTAATCGTCTTGTTACTAATGTCTATGACTTGGGCTTCTTTTCTCAAAAGGGGTAGGTTGGGAAACCTCCATAGGTCATACCATGGAGCAGGTAGCGCCTGTATTGATTAGAAATTGTACTGGATGGCCGTTCACCTCAACATATGGGCTCTTCTGGACTACCTCGAGGCAAGAACTGCACCAATTGTGCATTCCTCAATGCCCTCAGGGGTTCCTAATGTTGAAAACTGAGGGAAATCATTGTTGATAATTAAAGAATTCTGTGAAAAAACTGGAATTTTGCTGAAAATTAGGCATTCTGTTTAAAATATTTTGCTGCATCACTGGAGGTACAGGCACATTTGCATTGACTTGCCCTTTATATGCACAAATGTCAACTGGGCTGGGACCATTGACTGGGGATGTTACAGGCCATTGTGTACTATCTGATTTGGATTATGCAGCATTTGGCAAATAAAAGCATTTCAATGCCTGTCTGGAATCTGCCTCTATTCCTGTTTCCAGTGTCCAAGACGCTCATAATAATGACAGAGAGTACTTTTCTTTAGCATGTTTATGTTCACATTATTTCTATTGGGGTTCACCAATCCTCTTCCTTTACCTTGTGGAAGAACATTCCCATCTGGGGGACAGCCATTACAATGCGGGCTTTACACTGCGTTACCATTACGACGCAGCCATCACAACGCAAGTCGGTACAACGACTTGCGCTGGATGGCGCTTTATACTAAGGAATAGTATAATTTACTATTCCAACACCTTCCCTACCGTTACGTAGGCTGGAGTTGGAATAGTAAATTATACTATTCCTAAATCCAGCGCCAACAGCGCAAGTCGTTGTAACGACTTGCGTTGTGATGGATGCGTTGTAATCTTAGCGCGATGTAAAGCCCTCCTTGTTATGATATACACCCTTCCCATCTTGCACAAATTGAACATAATTTCCTCACACACCTTTTTTTGTACACTCCAACTTGCACCAGAAATTAGAGAATCATCAAAACCAGAATCAAAACCCAAATCCACTGAATGCTTTCAACCACTTCTGCTTTGTCTGTGCAATCATGCGTTGCTCTTTCAACTGTCTCTGTTTCGAGTCATAACAGTCTCTACAATACTTCTCAAGCTTAAATATTTTTGGGGTGGGAGGTGGAGCGACGGAGCCTACTTAAAACTATGACTACTTGGAAGAGCAATGTATATGCACTATATGTGGAACTGTGTAATGTAGAAATGTGGAGATGTACAGATTTATTATGTATAAAATCAGCTCAAGTAACTGACATGATGGAACAAATAAAAAGTTTTATTAAAAAAAACGGTGACAGATGTCTAGTCCACAAAAATATAAATCCAATAATATCCTGTAGGATTTGTATTTTGGCGGACGCGATGTCCATCACCATTGTAACGGAGTAACCCATTTGCCAAGATCTAAATCAGGCCCTTAATGTTCTTTTCATACACAGGTGTAGACAAACACAGCCCTTTTATTAGCTACAATCCCCACCCACCTCTAACGCTTGCAACCTCGGTTAAGGGGAAGTTCATCTGGCTCCTAAAAAAAATCCTCACATATGGGTAATGCAATTTCTGGGTTTATCTGTATGAATAAAACATTCTCTCAAGATCATATCCCTTTTACTCAATCATATAATACAAACAAGTACATCCTTAAAGCAGTGACTTAGAATTCTGGGGTACCTTCTGTAGTGAACCCTGGAGACACTGCCATTTGATTTCTCAGTCTCTTTTATGCAAATAAAAATGACAATTTCAAACTTAAGTATTTTGTTGATACTCTTAGTCTGCTAATACATCACACTCTAAATATGATAACTAAGCCCTGGATGCAAATCTAGAACGAAGGCAGATCGGAAATCAATAATGCCTTGTTTTGTTAGAGCTTGGACTCGGATATGCTTTCTATGCAGCTGGACAACTATGAAAAACCGATCTTAAGATGCTTGTTTGCGGTTCAGGGAAAACCTGGCTTGCCAGCTCGGTATGGACTGTTCCCATGAGGCACAGGGTCAAGACTGATTTGCATATGGCCAGGTCTAAACTGGAGTGGCATCGTGAGCCAAGAATGATGGATTAAACTCAGATCTCTTGACTGGGGGTGAATGTTTTGATTTGTTCTGCATTCTGTCCATAAGGTGTCTATCTTTTAGACCACTATGAGAAGGCACACCTTGGGGTTCCTTTTGGCCAGGTCACAGAGGATTTATATTCAGCCCACAAGACTTTCGGGACAATAATTTCAAACAATATATTCAATCTACCCAAAGTACCTTCGAAATTGTCAGTAAGTAAAAATGTATTGTTTCTGATTAATAAAACCATCACAAAAATACAATTGAATGCGTGTTTCATCAATAAAAAGTCTTAAGAGAGAGATCTTAATTATTAGATGATATAACAGTATTAAAATAAGGGTTTAAGGAGTGTCCATACTTCCTTATATTTTGTCTGGGCCACTGACGTCTTGGTTTGTTAGTTTAAGCACCACTAGTTTCAGGAATTTCACAACTTCCCATTTAGTGCGGAAGTCCTGGGTCGAAGCATGCAAAGACTGCTTGTCTCTGTGTGCGATTCTACGTTCGTTAAAAGTTGTTTTTAGGAGAGCTACTCTTTCCTCTTTTAACTTTGAGCAGGAGCATAGCCAATGTTTGATGTCTTCTTTCCCTGCACCGCATAACCTGCATGTTGTCCCATAATTCCTTCTCAGCCATGGTTGTAGATGTGGTATAGCTGGTAGGATTCCTAGCCTATGTTTTAAAAAGGCTTCTTTTGATTTCCTGCAATACCCCAGTCCAAAATAAGCCTGTAACCCGGGTGATTTCTATGTGCTCAGAATCATCCAGGTGTGGCGCCTATGGGCAAAGGTGGCTTTGTCCTCTATAAACGAGAGTCTCTTTATGCTCTTATTTACTACATGCTTAAATTGTGTGTGCGGTAGTAAGGTTTCCCATAGTTCTTTTAGTCCTGTAATGGCCAGGGACTCCTCTAAGTACTTTTTCCCCGGCATTTTGGAGCAACTGCACAAATCTTACCAAAGCTGATGGTTCAGTGTGTTCACCGGTGAATTCTTTATTTTGTACCAACACTTAATGTACGATCCTCTCCTTGCTAACAGTTGTTTCGTTAGTCCAAATTCTAGCCGGATCTGGGCTTGTAAGGTATAAGGTGGCAGATTTAAGAGGAGTCTGTACGCTTTTGAAATGATTGTGTCCAGCAGTATCGCGCCTGTACCTCTTAATGCTTCGCTGCCATAGGTAATGATGACTATATTTTCCTAACTTGGGCAACACGAAGCAATGGTAGGAGAGTGGGGGCGGTCAGCTTAGTTTTGAGTTGTTTAAGTGTTGTCGCAATCAGCATACCTTTTCTCTTTGTGGCCTCAAGGTGGTTTAAGAAGCTGCCTCCTTTGTCGACTGTGATGCCAAGATATTTATATTCAGAGCAGTTCGCGACGACCTGTGTTCCAAGGAGCCAGGAGTGGGACTTTTTGTTCCCAGTTATTGACTTTACTTTGGGTTTATCGATATTTACTTCAAGTCAATTCTCTTCAGCGTTTCCATGCAATGCATTAATGAGATGCTGTAGTCCAACTTTAGTGTGACTAACCGGGACCACGTTGTTTGCATAGGATATGCTGGGCAAGGCTTGACCCCCTAGTCGGGGGGCGTGCGCATTGCAGGCTTCTAGAGCAGGTGGCAGATCAGCTGTAAATAAATTGAAAAGGGTTGGCTCTAAAACGCACCCCTGCTTAAGGCCTTTTGTAGTTGGTATGTGCCTAAAGAGGTGGGTGCCATTCCCGAGCTTCACCTGAACCCACGTTTTGGAGTGTAGTTCGATCAAAAGGTTTAGGAGAGAAGCGGGAATCCCCCAGAGGGCTAATTTTCTCCAAAGATTGGCTCGATTGACGTTGTCGAAAGCCGCTTTGAAATCCACAAAGCAAAAGTGGAGGGTTTGTTTAGTCAGTTTTGATTTGTCTATAAGTAATGATATTGCCAGGAGGTTTGTTGTAGTTCCGGCGTCCCTGCAAAATCCAGTTTGGCAGGGTGGAATTATATTGTACTTGGTAGCCCATTCGCACAGCTGTATCAGTAGAAGCCCTGCAAAGTATTTTGCCTCAATGTCCAATAGGGCTATCAGGCGGTAGTTTTTTTGTAAGGTTCTATCCCCTGCTTTATATATTGGCGATATAACTGAGCCCTTCCAAGATGCTGGGAGGCGCCCAGAGTGTCTGACCGACGTGTAAAGTGGGGTCAGAGATTTTGCCCAATATTCTGGATCAAATTTGAAGAGGGCTGGGGGAATTCCGTTTGGCCCTGGAGCTCCATCTTTCCTTCCTTTGGAGATTAGTTTCCTAATCGTAACAGCATTGATTTCCGTTTTTGCTTTTTCATATGGTTTTACTGTTTGTGAAGGATGGGCTTCCTGGGCGTCCTGCGGCGTGTTTGTTTCTACAGCCTGTTGGTTGAAGTGAGAGTCTAAGAAGGATTCCCAGGAGTTATTGGTTATTTGTGATGTTAGTCCACCATGTTTTGGGTTTAAAAATGTTTTTGGTGTGGACCAAAATCGTGCACTATTGTTTCCCCTTAGAGTCGTAGTGAAGTTTAGCCCAAAAGTCTTCTTCATTGGATCTTTTGATCTCCCATTTGAGTTTTTTTAGGGCAGCCCGGTGCTTGCGAAGCTGTTGGAAAAGACCGCTTTCACCTAGGCTTGTTCTCAATAGCCTTAGGGATTTGTTAATCGCTTTTTTATGGTTTATTAATGCCAATTTCTGGGTGCTTGTAGTCTTCCCTGTGACCGTGAGGCCAAGAGATGGGAGGTGCCGTCCTGTGGTTGAATATGTGTTTGCAAATTCTGCCGTGAAGGTTTCCCATAGGGTGATTGGGTTACCCATAGGATAGTTTAGGCTGTTTAGTTGTAGTTTTGCTGCTTGAAGTACTTCCCTAGTGTTTGCAACAGAAGATTTAATTCTTTTGAGATTCATGGTATGACAGGCATGTGGTCCTGTTGGATTGAGAAGAGTTAGATCCGGAGAGGCAAGAATGGAAACTTCCTGGGGACGATGGTCGCTGTCCCCCTTGTCTCCTAGGCTTCAGCCTAGTATGTGATGGAAAAATGGAAGAGAAACTAGTTTGTAATCTATTGTAGAGGTTCTGTTGCCTGAGTTCAAGGAAGCAACAGATGGCGAATCATCAGCAAATCTTCCATTTAAAAGCCTCCGGCCGATATGCTCCAGGTCTTCTAGCAGCTCTTTCACCAGCTTAGAAGTGTTTCCTTGGCCACTAAAGGATTGGTTTGGAATATTTCAATAGTAGGACTAGACCTGTGTGTCCTTGTATGTGGACGAGCCTAGAATATATTGGTTGAAGTCCCCAGACAAAATGAAATTGGAGTGAGTGTACATAGTCATTAGGTGATGTAGATGGTCCATTAGAAATTTCGACTCCTGTTTCTTCTTTTTTTGGGTTGATGTAGATATTAGTTAGCAGCACCTCTTCTTTTTTCCCATTAAGGTTTAATTTAATTTGAACAGTGTTTATGGCCGGTGAGTGGGTGGTTAATTCCTGCGCGCTGTGAATATTTGTGATTTTAATGTAGGTTGCTAAGCCACCCGCTAGCCGACCGAATTTGCTTTTCCTTATGGCTGGAGAGTGATAGCAAGTGTAGCCTTCTATGTGGGCAGGCTCCTCCAGCCATGTTTCCTGAAGGTGAATAATGTCAAATGATTTCACGTATTGAAGAAATTCGGTGTCTGCTGCCTTACTGTTGTACCCGTTTAGGTTCCATGAGCACAGTTTCAGTAGCGGAGTGGCCAAGTTCGAACCCACCCTTTTTTGATTGCCCTGTCATTGTGGATAGCTTGACGTGTTCATTGTTCTAAGTGACCGAAGATCGTCTGGGTTGTGAGAATTAAAAACCGTCATGCTCGAGTGTTCGTTGCCTTTGTTTTTGATGGTGATCGACCCAGGGCACCCCTGAGCACTGACGTGGTCTTGGAAGTTTTCTCGGTTGGTTCGTACCAAGGTCTCTCGAGCAGAGGGAACGGATATCCTATGTTGTGGATCCTATGTTGTGGTGTAGGGCGGATTGGATCCCCCATGCTTTGACGGTGTTTTGCTCCTCCAAGATTTTGTTTACGATTTCGGGCGACCTCCAGGTTGCTTTTGTGGCTTCCGAGTCCAGTGTTTTGTCAATTTTTATGAATTCTACTGAGAGAAGGTCCTCTGTAGACAATATATCTGGTTCTTCCCTTCGTTTTAGAAAATTTGGCATACATGCAAGGAGATCAGATCTCTACTACGGGAGATGCACATAATCTCCTGCCAGTACCTCTAGCAAAGGAAATTCTGACACAACTGCTTCCACTTGCTTCCTTTTCTACTTCAGTCCTCTTTTTTGTGTCTTACCTCCCATTTCTTCTTCCTCTAATCCTTGTATTTCCTTAAATCTATCTAATCTTTTGTACAGCTCACTACATTTTTATTATGTGCTTGTAGAGTCAATAAACATGTGCGGTTCACTTCATCTTCACTCATATCTATTCTGTAACTTCTGTGCAAATTTCTTTTTTTGTATAAATCATTGTTACATTCTTCTGCCAAATACTCGAGCCTGCCACATGCTTGGCATGCACATCTAGCTATTTCCTTACTCAGATATTTCAATTCATCCTCATTTTACACAGCCAGTCTTTCCATACTAGTTTTGCTTTTTAAAATTTCAGCAAATTGAGCTTTTAACAGGAAAATATGAATTTCCTTCCTTGTCGGTCCACTCGATTGTACTGCAGTAGCAACAGCAGGAACAACTGTATCAATGGTAGATGTAATGATATTAGTAGTTATAATCCCACTAGGGCCTGCTTTAATCTCCTGTGTATGCATACTGATGCTTGGTTTTCCTGCCTCAATATCCTGAGTAGGTGATCTGGTTGTTTGTGAAACATCACTATATATATGGAGGAGATCTCTAGTCTAATAAATCATCTAAAAAAATATCCCCCAATTTAAATTATTCTCTATTCGTTTCTTTTCTTTTTCTTTCTAATTTTTAATTTCATTATTTCCATTATCAATTTTCTTTTTATTTGCCCCATTGAAAATTGCAGAGAACACACTCACTACCAATATTGTATCCTCTCTCCCTGTCTTTCTCTTCATTCCCCATTTTAACTCGAAGCTATACCTTACAGCATTTCTGACATGACTCTTCATTTCCTTTCATTCCTTCTCAATTGCTATACATCCCCACTCATTCAGTGCTTCAAACTGTGTGGGTCTAGGTTGCAGGGTTTCTTTCACACATGTTCCGCCTCAAATTCTCACGATTTTTAACATTAACACCTTGGGTGCTCATGACGGCTCCCGGCCGTCATGAGTCACAGTAGGCGTGTGCTCATGACGGCCGGGAACCATCTGAACATTGCCGCTCCGAATATGTGATGAAATTCCGCATTCAGAAATCCTGCATACCATGACTCCGCATTAATTACAAAGCAGAGCCATTAGTCCGCAGTACAATCACTCCGCAAAATGTAACCCCGCATATAACTTTACAACGTATGCCTTTACACCGCAAAGGCATGTGTGGTGAAGTTATATGTGGGATAAACTTAGAAAATGTACTTACACTATATATAAACATGTGTATATATATATATATATATATATATATATATATATATCTATATACATACAAATAAATATAAATATACCAAATAATGCATATGTATATAAATAAATATATATTTTACATTTATATTTTTTTTAAATAATTAAAAAATATATATATATATAAAATTTAAAAAAATACACTTAACACGCTAAAAACGAATACCACCCTGCTCCCTTAAAATACCCCAGCACCCCAAATCCAAACCCACCCTTACTCCTTAAAATACCCCAACACCCTTAAACACTAACCCATCTTAACCCTATAAATATACCCTGTACCCCAAAACACAAACCTACCCCTGAACCCTAATAATACCCCTGTACCCCAAAACCCAAACCTACCCCTGAAACCTAAAAATACCCCTGTACCCCAAAACCCCAAAATACCCCTGAACCCTAAAAATATCCCTGTACCCCAAAACCCAAACCTAGCCCTGAAACCTAAAAATACCCCTGTACCCCAAAACCCAAACCTACCCCTGAACCCTAAAAATACCCCTATACTCCAAAACCCAAACCTACCCCTGAACCCTAAAAAAAACCCTGTACCCCAAAACCCAAACCTAGCCCTGAACCCTAAAAATACCCCTGTACCCACCCTTAAAATACCCCTGAACCCCTAAAACATATACTCCAACACCCCCAAACTATAACCATATACTTACCTTACACTTAAATATAAAAAACATATGCTTTTACCAATCATGCTTTTACAACGAATTTCGTTGTAAAAGCATGCGAGGTAAAAGCATATCATATATAATGGCATGCGTTTTAAAATTTTGCGGAGTAATGGTACCTGCGTTATAATAGTATGAGGAGTAAAGGTATGCGGAGTAAAAAATGCGGAGTGACGGTGTTTTACCTGCCGCTCCGCCCACTCAGTAATAATTCCCCGCCTGTGTGAGGGAATTATTCAATGTGCGGAGTTCGGACGCCTCCCAGCCATCATGAGCACAGGCCCACCATGATTTATGACGGCCGAGAGTCGTCCTCAGTACGGGAGCGGCACGCCCAGCCCCGCCCCCCTCGCACTGCGGCTGAATTTGCCCCGCAGCGAAGGGGTTAAAGGTACCCTCCAAAGGAAATTGCATGTTCTTGTCATTAGATGCGATTTCATTTAATTATTTTCGCTACATTCTGAATTTAACATAATTTCATAGGCAGGAGAATATTGCCAAGGTATGTTTTCTCCTTCAATAATAGACTTCTTCAATCCTGCTCCCATTTTCACTCGGTATGACTCAGAATCACGTGATATAAACAACACTAATCATGTAATTGCAGTGCTGTTACAGTAAAGAATAACCAATCACAGTGCGCCCTATAGTAGTAACTTGCTTATCATAGCGCAGCTCACTGTGTCAATCAATCAACCAGTCAGGGCACAGCTCACTATGACATAATACCTTCAGGTACACAAAGAAACGTGCAAACAAGCAAAATTAAGAATATCTTGTCTGCTCAACCTAAATAAGAAAGAAAAGGAAGGAAATCAATTTCTCTTAAGAAGGGATAGTACTTTACATCACTATCACTCATACTAAGGCAAGTTTTCAATCAGTGGCAGCCCATCTTTGATCAGCCCGTTTATTCCTGTGCAGCAAAGAACAGACCAATATAATCCGCACCAAACGACACGTATCCCCATGCACTTGGTCAACACCACTTTCCATTGCAGTGCATTTGCCATATTGAGGCTCACTCCCCTTCGCTCTGAAACTGAACCTCTTCAGCTCTGGAACACTAGAACACTGCCAATAATCCAATTTACAATAGGAACCAAGAATGTAGACAGAAATCCAAGACAGATTTTTTTATCTTTAGATTTTATCTAATGATCTGATACGAAAAAATGCCTATGCATGATCGGGGTCAGTGTTATACCTACAAATTTGTAAGGTAAGATTGGACCTAACAAGATCAAAATTGTCAATAAAACAAATAGCTAAGTTAGTTAATTAAGCAGTCAAAGGGCCCAATTTAGATCTCGGCTGACAGGTTACTCTGTCACAACCGTGACAGATACCACATCCACCAAAATATAAATCACATAGGATATAAAGGGATTTATATATCGGCGGATGGGCTATCTGTCATCGTTGTGATAGAGTAAACCGTCCGCCGAGATCTAAATAAGGCCCTTATTCAGATATATGTTAGAAACTACAAAGGTTTATTAATAGTTCAGTAAACATTACCGAAGACAAAATATAGTTATTCTCAAAATCTGTCAATATTCAAATTAAATCATAAATAGGAAACTAGTATAAATTGCAGAAATCAGAAATGCAGTTTGAGTTCTGGCATAGAGCCTCTATCAAAGTCCAGAGCTTGCAATAAATCAATGTGAGTCTGCTGTCTAAGAATCAAGAAAACAACTCTGGCGAACTTCCAAAATAAGCCCTCTTATATAGAAAAATACACAGCAAAAATCATAGAGTCAGCATGAATTGAGCAAAATTTTACTTACGCTCAGCACATCACAATTCAGAAATAAATGCAACAACACCAAACGCCATTTCTTAAAGGAATAATAATGAATTCCTTCTTGACCTAATGTGTTTGAATGAGACAGTACAAATCTAGGTGCATGCCAAACAATGACAGACGTATAACTAGCAATTGCAATGCAATAGGTCTCGCATTAGGAAAGTTTGAGCTATAGGTATTGTAAATGACAATTTTTTTATTTATGTTTTGTTTTTGAAAATAGCGAAATTAATAGGTTTGTCATTTACAATGCCAACAGTTATAACTTTTGCAAATGTGACACCTATAGCATTTGTAATGCAATATGTGTTGTATTTACGTGACTTACATGTATTGATATTACAAATAACAATGGCTTTTGATTTTTTTTAATAATTAATACTTAAATAAAAGTTATTGTAATTTATAATGACAATAGCTTAAACTTTTGCAAATAACTTTTCTGAAGATTATGCTAAGTGTATTTTATTGTGACGAAAATCCAAGAACAGAAGTGAAATATTAACATCTTTTTGTTACATTTGTAATAAAGCTTGAAACATTGAGAGAACATATTTGAACCAGGTGTTGTTGAACGGTTGCACAGATTGATGCTGTGGTGGTGCTGAGTGTTGTTGTGATGTCGAACGAGTGATGCTGTGGCGTTCAGTGATGCTATGGTAGCGCATAGTGATGTTGTGGTGCCCCTGAGTGATGCTGAGGTGGTGCTGAGTGAGCTGTATGCTATACTATGTTTTGTTTTGCTATCCTATGTTTTGTTTTGTTATGCTATGCTATGTTTTGCCATCCTATGCTTTGATTTGTTATGCTATGCTATGCTGTGTTTTGTTTTTTTTATGCTATACTATGTTTTGTTATGCTATGCTGTTTTGTTAAGCTATGCTGTTTTGCTATGCTATGCTTTGTTATGCTATGCTATGTTTTATTATGCTATACTATGTTATGTTGTGTTTTATTATGCTATGCTTTGTTTTGCTATGCTATGTTTTGTTATGCTATGCTGTGCTATGTATTGTTGTGTTTGGTATGCTATGTTTTGTATGCTATGCTATGTAATGTGTTTTATTATGCTATGCTTTGTTTTGCTATGCTCTGTTTTGTTATGCTATGCTATGTTTTGTATGCTATGTTTTGCTATGCTATTATATGTTTTGTTTTGCTATGCTATGTTTTGTTGTGTTTTGTTAAGCTATGCTATGTTTTGTTGTGTTTTGCTGTTTTGCTATGCTATGTGTTTTGTTTTGTTATGCTATGTTTTGTTATGTTATGCTATGTTTTGTTATGCTATGCTATTTTTTGTTTTGCTATCCTATGCTTTGTTTTGATATGCTATGTTTAGTATTGCTATCCTATGCTTTGTTTTGTTATGCTATGCTATGTTTTGTTGTGTTTGGTATGCTATGTTTTGCTATGCTATTATATGTTTTGTTTTGCTTTCTATTTTCTGTTGTGTTTTGTTAAACTATGTTTTGTTATGTTATGCTATGTTTTGTTATGCTATGCTATTTTTTGTTTTGCTATCCTATGCTTTGTTTTGTTATGCTATGCTTTGTTTTGCTATGCTATGTTTTGTTATGCTACGTTTTGTTATACTATGCTATGCTTTGTTATGCTATGTTTTGTTTTGCTATGCTATGTTTTGTTATGCTATGTTTTGTTATGCTATGCTATGCTAAGCTTTGTTTTGTTATGCTATGCTATCTTGTGTTTTGTTATGCTATGCTATGTTTTGTTGTGTTTTGTTATGCTATGCTTTGCTATGCTATGTTTTGTTATGTATGCTATGTTTTGTTATGTATGCTATGTTTTGTTGTGTTTTTATATGCTATGCTATGTTTTGTTGTGTTTTGTTATGCTATGCTATGTTTTGCTATGCTATGCTTTGTTATGTTATGCTATGTTTTGTTATGTTATGCTATGTTTTGTTATGTTATACTGTTTTGTTCTGCTATGTTTTGTTGTGTTTTGTTATGCTATGCTATGTTTTGTTATACTATGCTATGTTTTCTTTTGCTATGCTTTGTTATGTTATGCTATGCTATGTTTTGTTGTGTTTTGTTATGCTATGCTATGCTTTGTTGTGTTTTGCTATGCTATGTTTTGCTTTGCTATCCTATGCTTTGTTTTGTTATGCTATGCTATAATTTGCTATCCTATGCTTTTTTTGTTATGCCATGCTATGCTGTGTTTTGTTATGCTATGTTTAGTTATGCTATGCTGGCGAGGGTGTGTGAGGGTGAGGGTGTGTGAGGGTGATGGGGTGTGAGGGTGTGTGAGGGTGAGAGGGTTGTGAGGGTGTGTGAGGGTGATGGGGTGTGAGGGTGTGTGAGGGTGAGAGGGTTGTGAGGGTGAGGGGGTGTGAGGGTGAAGATAAGTGAGGGGGTGTGAGGGGGTGTGAGGGTGAGGGGGTGTGAGGGCGTGTGAGGGTGAGGGGGAGTGAGTGTGTCTGAGGGTGTTTGTGAGGGTGAGAGGTGTGAGGGTGTGGGGGTGTGAGGGTGAGGGGGTGTGAGGGGGTGTGAGGGGGAGAGGTGTGGGGTTGTGAGGGTGAGGGGATGTGAGGGGGTGAAGGGGTGACGGGGTGAGGGTGACAGTGGTGAGGGTGATGGGGTGAGAGGGGGAGGGTGTGAGGGTGAGGGGGTGTGAGGGTGAAGGTGTGTAAGGTGTGAGGGTGAGGGTGAGAGTGTGTGTTACGGGGTGCGTGAGGGTGTCTGAGGGTGAGGGTGTGAGGGTGAGTGAGGGTGTGTGAGGGTGAGGGTGTGTGAGTGTGAGGGTGGGTGAGGGTGTGTGAGTGTGAGAGTGTGTGTTAGTGGGTGTGTGAGGGTGAGGTTGAGGGTGTGTGTGGGTGAGAGGGTGTGTGAGGGTGAGAGAGAGGGTGAGGGTGTGTGAGGGTGAGAGTGTGTGAGGGTGAGGGGGTGTGAGGGGGAGGGGGAGGGGGTGTGAGGGTGAGAGGGTGTGAGGGTGAGAGGGTGTGTGAGGGTGTATGATTTGCTTTCCTATGCTTTTTTTGTTATGCTATGCTATGCTGTGTTGTTTTGCTATGCTATGTTTTGTTATGCTATGCTGGTGAGGGTGTGTGAGGGTGATTGAGGGTGAGGGGATGTTAGGGTGATGGGGTGTGAGGGTGTGGGTGTGTGAGGGTGAGAGGGTTGTGAGGGAGAGTGTGACGGTGTGAGGGTGGGTGGGGGTGTGAGGGTGAGGGTGTGTGAGGATGTGAATGTGAGTGAGGGTGTGTGAGGGTGTGTGAGGGTGAGGGGGGTGAGGGTGTGTGAGGGTGAGGGGGTCAGGTATGTAAGGGTGTGTGAGGGTGAGTAAGGGTGTGTGAGGGGGTGTGAGGGTGAGGGTGTGAGGGAGGGGGAGGGTGTGAGGGTGAGGACGTGTGAGGGTGTGTGTGGGTGTGAGGGTGATGGGGTGTTAGGGGGAGGGGGTATGAGGAGGTGTGAGGGTGGTGGGTATGACAGAGGTGAGGGTGTGTGAGGGTAAGGGTGTGAAGGTAAGGGGGTGTGAGGGGGTGTAAGGGTGAAGGTGTGTGAGGGTGAGGGTGTGTGAGGGTGAGGGTGTGTAAGGGTTAGAGTGTGTGTTAGGGGGTGTGTGAGGGTGAGGGTGTGTGAGGGTGAGGCTGAGTGAGGGTGTGTGATGGTGAGGGTGTGTGAGTGTGAGGGTGAGGGCGTGTGAGGGTGTGTGAGGGTGAGAGTGTGTGTTAGTGGGTGTGTGAGGGTGAGGTTGAGAGGGTGTGGGAGGGTGAGAGAGGGTGAGGGTGTGTGAGGGTGAGGGGGTGTGAGGGTGAGGGTGTGTGAGGGTGAGAGAGTGAGGGTGAGAGGGTGTGTGAGGGTGAGAGGGTGTGTGAGGGTGAGAGGGTGTGTGATTTGCTATCCTATTCTTTTTTGTTATGCTATGCTATGCTGTGTTTTGTTTTGCTATGCTATGTTTTGTTATGCTATGCTGGTGAGGGTGTGTGAGGGTGAGTGAGGGTGAGGGGATGTGAGGGTGATAGGGTGTGAGGGTGTGTGAGGGTGAGGGTGAGAGGGTTGTGAGGGTGAGGGGATGTGAGGGTGACGGTGTGAGGGTGGGTGAGGGTGTGAGGGTGAGGGGGTGTGAGGGGGTATGAGGGTGAGGGGGTGTGAGTGAGTGTTGGACAGGCCTCGTGGCATGCCCGACCCCTCCCCGCATGGCGGGGCCCGGACTACTGCTACCCCTGTTCCCCGGACAAGAACCACACCTGCAGCCCGCCGGGTCAACACCCAGCTCTTCCCCGACGGAACATTGGCTCATGATCATAACATTCTCGGCTGGCCCGGTCCCTTCCCGAACCACCGTCTCCGGCCCAGCCGCCATCTTGGACCCTCCACGACCAGGCCTCGTGGCCTCGAGTCGACCTCAGCCTCAGGCCTAGCCAAGCGCCGACATCGAGGCACCACCATCCACCCAGGGGGTAAAGAGACCACTTGGCGGGTCAATGGGAGAAGGAGTGTCGATGGCTCCCCTCCGCCAGGTTTCAATCGCCCCCAGCCTCCCTGGGCGCTGGCTCCACCCCCCTGCTGGGTGGCTGGACTCCCTCATCCCGGACCTCCCGACCTCCAAGTGCAAGGGTCCGGACATCAAAGGGCGCCAGACCTATAACTGGTGAAGCTCCAGAGCAGGAAGGCAGTTGTATCCTGGAGTCGAGAGACACCGAGACGAACTCATCCTTGGAGGCCTGCTGGCGCTGCCGCGGCTCCTCTTCGTGAACCATCTTGAAGGTCTGCTGGCGCTGCCGCGGCTCATCCTCTTCGTGAACCATCTTGAAGGCCTGCTGGCGCTGCCGCGGCTCATCCTCTTCGTGAACCATCTTGAAGGCCTGCTGGCGCTGCCGCGGCTCGTCCTCTTCGTGAACCATCTTGAAGGCCTGCTGGCGCTGCCGCGGCTCATCCTCATCGTGAACTATCCGTGAAGGCCTGCTGGCGCTGCCGCGGCTCGTCCTCTTCGTGAACCATCTTGAAGGCCTGCTGGCGCTGCCGCGGCCCCTACTTGCGAACCCTCCAGCTCGAGGATTGTGAGCTCCACACCCGCTACCCCTGTACCGGACCGGTACTGAGACTGTCCCGCTACCCCCTTCCCCAAAGAGACTAGAATTGACGGGATCGTCGTATCCTGGTCCTGCTGTATCGTCCAGTTAACCTGCCTAAGAATACCGATAAAAGTGTACATAACCTATCTTTGTGTGGTGTCCATCTGTGGGGGGAAGTTGCTCGTCCGTACGATTACAGGAGAGGGCCCTCGCCAGGAGGCCTCTCCCCCTTGCTCGGCCGACCCTCCGGGTCCCAGTCTAACATTGGTGGCCAGCGGCGCGATCCGAGCCGACGCATAATCGTACAGAGAGTAACTCGCCCCACGACACACAGCAGCAATGACGACAAAAGAGAGTGGAACAACCGAAAAATTTCAGATGGAACGGCTGGAAGAATACAGCCACAAAGAACTGAAACAATTCTGCATAGATTTGGGCATCGCTACATCGGGACTGAGCACCAAAGATTACCTCAAGCACGCCTTGGAGTCTTGGGTGGAGACGGAAGCGTCCCCACCCCAAAATTAAAGCATTGAGACCACAGAAACAATTACCACCCCCGTAGAAGAAAGAAGAGTGGGCCTCTCGTCCGAAGAGGCCCGAGAACGGGAGAAGAGCCGGCTCCACGAGTTGGAACTGGCCCGACTCCGCTTAGATGGAGAACTAAAACTGGCAGAACAAAAGATAACCCTCGAACACTTACGGCTCCGGGAAGAACGAGAAGAGAAAAAGAGCCAGAGGGAGCTGGAAGAAAAGAGACTAGTGTACGAGCATGAGCGCAATTTAAAAGAGCTAGAAATTCGACGACAAAACAAAGACCTCGGCGTCCCCGAGAACCAATGCTCCGCTCCCCCTACGGACCCCAAGGTCCACATTCCCAAGGACGTCGTCCGAGAATACTACCGGAACGACGATATCCAGCAATGGTTCAAAGCCTACGAGGTAGCCATGATCTCCCACCGAATTCCGCGAAGAGACTGGGGAGCCGGGTTATGGGGAAGATTCATCAACGAAGGAAGAGATGCCCTGCTACAACTCCCCGACCACGAGATGACATCCTACGAACACATGAAGGCCGCCCTTCTCACTCGCTATGGGCTCACGCCCGAGATGTACCGGCAGCGATTTCGAGACTGTAAAAGAATCCCCGGTACCACCTGGGTGGAATACGTGAACTTTTTTAGCCGAGCCTTCGAGGGATGGATCAAAGGCAGCCAGGTCACCACCTACGAGCAATTATTCGACCTTATTGTGTGGGAGCACCTCTCCAATAATTGTTTTGTGGAACTAAGGCAGCATCTCCTCAATAGCAAGCTGACCGAACCTCGGAAACTCGCCATCGAAGCAGATCGATGGGAGAGCACACGGGTCCCTCGGAGTTGGCCGGGCGAACAGAACAGAGCCTCCCAAGGGCCCCACCGCCCACGGGGGGGAGAAGGAGGCCAGGGTCGGGGCCGGGACACCGTCACGGTGTCCCCCACTAGCAACCCCCCGCCCCCGGCCGGAAGAGGAAGCCCTCCGACGCGACCGGGATTCCGCTCCAACGTTGTCTGCCACAAATGCCAGCGACCCGGCCACTACGCCAATGATCCAAACTGCCCGAGAAACCAGAGTCCAGTGAACCGCCAGATCACCGCCGTCGCCCTAGGAGAGGAGCAGTGCGACGAAGAAGCCGAAGAGTGAGAACAATACCAGCCCGAGTGGGAACCTGCCGCCATGTCCCTGGTCTGTCTAGGGGAAAGGGGCATGGTCCCGCGGGCCCCCATCCCCGCCAACACGCAGAAATACAGCCAGTGGGTCACCATCAATGGACGCCGGGCTGAAGCCCTCCGTGACACAGGGGCCAGTGTGACCGCAGTCCGCTGCCATCTGGTGACCCCCGATCAAATCCTACCCAACGTACTTTGTCCAGTGCGGTCTGCGGACAACTCCGAAAGCCTGTGCCAGATGGCCCGCGTCCCCTTCGAGTGGGGGGGAGTATCGGGCATGCTGAAAGTGACCGTCCGAGACGATGCCCCCATGGACTGCCTCCTGGGGAACGATCTCGAGAGCTCCCCCTGGGCAGCCGTTGAGCGAAGAGAGCACCTGGGGATGCTTGGCCTCCCTGAATGGGTCTGTGCTACGACCCGATCCATGGCCGCCCGCGCCATCCCCATCACGGAGGAACCAGAGTTGCCCGAACCTCCTCCACCAATCGTCGCAGAAGAGACCACACCTGAGCCTGGTCCTCCGGGGCCCAACAACGAAGAACCTGACCCACTCCAAGACCTTCCGGAGCTGGCCCAGTGGCGCCAAGAAGGTGGCCCCACTCAGGAACAGTTCCGCCAAGAACAAAGAGCGTGTCCCTCCCTCGAGGGGCTCCGACAGCAAGCCATAGCCCAGAGCGCAGGGGATGCCTCGGGGGCCCACTGGATCTACTGGGACAACAGGCTGCTCTACAGTGAGCAAAAGATTGCCGAACTGGGAGCCAGCCGGGTGCTGGTGGTCCCCCTCCGATTCAGAGACTTCCTCTTGAACCTGGCACACGATGTGCCTCTTGCCGGGCACCTGGGGCAGGACAAGACGTACAGCCGCCTGGTGACCCATTTCTACTGGCCGAAAATGCGGAACGATGTAATGAACCACTGCCGGGCCTGCCCCACTGCCAGGCCAGCGGGAAGAGCGGCCGGAAACTAAAAGTCCCCCTGCAACCCTTTCCCATCGTCACCACTCCCTTTGAGCGGGTGGGAATCGACATTGTGGGGCCCCTGGAGCCCCGGACAGCGCAAGGTCACCGGTTCATACTTGTCCTGGTGGACCATGCCACCCGCTATCCCGAAGCCATCCCTCTCCGGACCGTGACAGCGCCCGTGGTGGGCCGAGCCCTGATGGGATCTTCTCGCGGGTGGGCTTCCCCCGAGAGGTCGTCAGTGATCGGGGCACGAGTTTTATCTCCAGGTACATGAAGTCCCTATGGCAACAGTGCGGGGTCACCTACAAATTTACGACCCCCTATCACCCGCAAGGAAACAGACTAGTAGAACGATTCAATCGCACCCTCAAGGGGATGATCATGGGCCTGGAAGAGCCTACGCCGCCAATGGGACGTGCTGCTCCCATGCCTCCTATTTGCCTACAGGGAGGTCCCCCAGAAATCCCTGGGTTTCAGCCCTTTCGAGCTCCTGTATGGGCACCCCGTCCGGGGCCCCCTCAGCCTGGTCAAGGAAGGGTGGGAGGTGACCCCCCAGAAGACTCCCCCTGATGTGTACAAGTACCTCTTGACCCTCCGGAACCAGACCCGGCGGTTCAGGGCACTCGCCAAGGCCAACCTCGAAGCCAGTCAAGAAGACATGAAACGCTGGTATGATCAAAATGCCTCATCCATCGAGTTCGAGCCGGGACAACAGGTATGGGTTATGTCCCCGGTCGAACCGTGCACCCTCCAGGACAAATGGACGGGACCCTTCAAGGTGGTGGAGCGCAAGGGCCCCGTCACCTACCTGGTGGACCTGGAGTCCCCCCGGAACCCTCTCCGTGTCCTCCACGCCAACAGACTTAAGCCACACTTTGTACGCTCTGAACTTAGCCTCCTGATGGCTACCGACAGTGGGGCTGAAGAGGACTCCGAGCCCCTCCCTGACCTCCTGAGGAACCTCGAAAAAGACGGCTCCGGTGAAGGAGTCCACCTCTCCGATGCCTTGTCCCCAGCACAACGCCAAGACTGCCAAGACTTGCTACAACAATTTGCCGACCTATTCTCCCTCATCCCTGGGGTCACCCCCTGGTGCCTCCACGATGTCGACACCGGAGATAGCCCCCCCTATCCGGCACAGGGCGTACAGGGTACCTGATCGAGTACGCGCCTGCATCCAGTCGGAGGTATCCAAGATGCTGGCTCTAGGAGTGATCGAGCCCTCCGACAGTCCCTGGGCCAGCCCAGTCGGGCTGGTCCCCAAGGCCGCCGCCCCTGGCGTCGCCCCAGAGCTCAGGTTTTGTGTGGACTACCGGGGTCTGAACGCCGTCACCAGGACAGACGCTCACCCCATTCCCCGTACGGATGAACTGATCGACCGCATGGGGGCCGCCCGCTACCTGAGCATCTTTGATTTGACAGCGGGCTATTGGCAGATCGGCCTCACCCCAAGAGCGATCCGCCTTCTCCACCCCGGATGGCCACTACCACTTCAAAGTGATTCCCTTCGGAATGAAAAACGCACCCGCCACCTTCCAGAGGCTCGTAAACAAAACAGGAAGTTACATTTTTATAAAAATAAATACGCACAATACTTTTGTAAGAAATATTTCTGAATTAATGAGTAGTGTTTGCCTAGTGTCATGAATGTTTGCATTATAAACGATTACATTGTACTTTACAAAACTGTGTTTTCTTAAGCTTGGCCAACTAGGTCCCAACTAGGCATGACTCCATCTTGAAATTCAAACTGGCAAAATGTGCACCAATAAAATGCTTTGCTATTGTAATTACATAATATAGTGCTTACTACTCCTGATGAGGCGTTGAAGTGTTTTTCGGCGAATAGCTGTTCCTGCTATTCACGTGAGTTGGAAATTACGTAAAACATGCTATTTCTGTGAGAAGGGCGGTGGTTAGGCTTCGACTCTAGATTTCTTCTCCATGGTTTCTTACAACATTTAACAGTTTAACAGTAGCACTTGGCGGGACTGGAGTGTAGGAGAGTAGGGTCTGCAATCCTATGATCACCCAGATTTTTTGCTTTTGTTTCACTGGTTTACGACTTTCTCTGGCTGTGGGCTGCCAATCAGACCCACAGCCTAGCTGTTCTCTCGCTAAATTGATATGTGTACCTTAGGTGCATTACCCAATTGGAACTGGGCCACCTTGTCAGACCCTGTAACTCAGGGAATCGGTGTACCCAGGGCCTACCAGGGGCTTAAGCATGTATTATGCCACCCCTGGATGGCCATCTAAATCTGACACAACTGGCTGCGCGACAGCTGGGGCAACGTGGCCTACTCGCCCTTTGCTTTAGGTATAGTATACCTATATCTAACCCTCAAATGGGCACCCGAATTCCTATCAGCCACTCCTATGGCAGGCCTTGACAATCCTGAAGGCAGAGTGCGTGGAATCGTGTGAATTGGTCTCTAGCCCGAGCCGAGCCCGGTTGCAGCTTGCGGAACCAAGACCCAATGGCTGTTCCATGATAACGCGTACCATATTGATAACTTCGGTATCGCGTTATCAAGACATGTCGAGTAAGGTGTCATACGAATCAGGATATTGACCCCTCACCAACACTGGCGACGGGGTTAGCATTCCACCCTTCTAGAGGGACACGACATGTACGTAACTGTGAAGAACCCCGGTTAAAGTTAACTGAAGCCTCAGCTCCACAAAATGGATGCTGCCACCACAGACATGAGTCTGACCTCCTGCTGCTGGGAGTCCTTCCAGCGAGGAGAGCTTGGACAAAGGGTTTCCTGTCCGGGGCGGTGCTCGCACCATCCCAGACAGGGTTTTGTGTATCCTGGGTAGGCAGGGTTTTACAGGAAGGTGACTGCGGAGTGGCACCCCGGTGCTCACTACGCATCTGCCGGCTAGAACCAGTTCCAGGGGCACACCAGCCCCTGACCTGGGGAAAGTCCGGCATGGGAGGGGGGTGTAACCACCCCCCTTCCTGGTCCCACCCCTAGGGCAGGACCTAGTCGCGTACCCACCCCTTTCTTAGGATAAAGACAGGAGCGGGGACCCTTCCAAATTAGATCATCTTTGAATCCTGAAACTACTTTCTACGAAAGGAAATCAAGACTTCTTCTCAAGATTTCTCCCTTGTGACTAAGGAGTAGTCACCCTGCATCTGCAGGCACCATCTAAGAACTCTGCGGTTTGCTGCACGTCCTTCCTCAAGGATCCGACTGCCCAGCTCGACGAGAACCGGCTTCCCTGGCACCTCTGACCTCTACCCACATCGTCAGCTCAGCTGATATCCGTGGGTGCGACGAGACCTCGAGGGACCGGCCATCATCAGAAACTGCACGATTTCTAAACCAGCACCACCACCGAGGGATCCTCTGGTGAGTGCTCTGGGGTCCGAGAAGCCCCGACCCTGAGCGGCTCCAGCACCGAAGTACAGCCTCCCAGCATCGCCACGATCTGCGTGGGGCCCTTCTGCTTTTTGCTGCTCACCACGTTGTCTGGCTACTAGCCCGCTGGCTTGTGGCCTTCTCAACGACGCCCGACAACAACGCTGCTGGTCTGGTTGCTCCAGACTGGCCTTTGCTCCCTTCTGAGAGAGGAGCACCCCGGACCCTCCTGGTCCACTCAAGACGCCATTTTAGGTCCACCACGTGGCCCTGAATTTGCCAAGGCTTGTTGCCCCTATCCTGGGCCCAGCGACGCCGACAGCATCAACCTTCATGGGACAGCTCGCACCTCCATCCTGGTCGCCGACAACGCCTCCTGGTCCGTGAGACTGCAGAGCCTAGCGTCGCCCACTCACCTGGTCGAGGTGACGATCATCCGGTGCCCTACTGGTACCCTCTGACTACTGGCTAGTAGTTACGAACTTGGTCCCCTCTGCTTTCAGGTGTCATCCATCTCTGATCCAGGCTTGGATCTCTACGAACTATCTCCACTGATCGCCGGCCAGCAACTCCTTCCTTCCGGCTCCTGGTTCGTCAGCGAAGACTCCCGACGTCTGTACAAGACTCATGCAGCCGCAGCCCCTGGGCTAGGTAACTTCGGCATTTCGGTGCCCGCATAGCCTCCTTATCTAAGGGTCCAGAGTCACTGTCGCTTCCGACTTACCTTATCGGGTCCCCCCGAGAACACTAACTTTCCGTGCCCTCGGGCATTTGTATAGATTGTGCACTTGAAGTATTTTCCTAAGAGTTTTGTTGTGTGCTTAGAACCCTGGCCTCATAAAGAGTGCAGGGCTGTTGTGACTATAAATAAATACACTGTTTATTTTCATAACACTTGTGTGGTGTCCTTTCACTTGGTGTTCAAGGGGTATGTGATGGTATAACAGCTGGCTTAACACGCCCTCTAGAGTTTAGCCCGAAGACTGCTCGTATCCACGCTACTAGGATAGCTGGTCTAAGGTTGACTTACAACCAATCACCATAAGGGTCGTTTGGACTGATGCATAGTGATCACTAGAATAGTGAGAACTGCATATCGGGCCAACTTCTCACATTGGTGAGCAGCGGTTGGGATTTGAGCTTGCTGTTGTTTTACCACGCGTATCCTAAGAATATCTTGTGAAAGATCGCATAAGTACTCCAGGTACATATAACTTAGCTTAGAATACTCTGAGTTCTACTGAACCAGCTGTTGTAGCTCCTCAAGGCTTAGCACACCTTGGCTACAACTCTTAGCAAGGGATCAGTAGGTAAACATATAGTGTAAGTAGGTGCATCACTTACACCACACTAGAAGCAGCATGTTAGACAAAGGAGGAAACTCTGAGTCTCCCCTTGTGTCAGTCGACCCTCCACAGGTCATGTCCAGATATGCTGCACTTAGCTTCCAAGAGATGCGACAGATCTGTACATCTCGGAAGCTAAAACAGGGGTCTAACCCCACAATCCCATTTCTGATTGGTCTCTTAGAGACTTATGATGCCAGGAGGGCTGGTAACCCAGACCCTTCTAATCCAGATGGGAACATGCCTCCCCTCGAGGGAACCTCAGGTGACCCTGACCTTATCCATCTCTCCGCAGAAGGCGAAGAGGAGGATGAGGATCTAGAGCCATCTGAGGATGAGGCAGACAAAGGTCCAGTAGTAGTTAGCCAGCTAACTAGGGACAACTTAAGCAGGCACGAGAATGGTACTAGGAGACCCCTGGGGCCCCTCTCAGGCCAGCTTAACATTGGGAATGGACGAGTTAGGTCTCTGTCGAGAGGCTCTAATAGATCCGTTCGAACCAATGGCTCTCGAGGCTCTTCTCAAAGACGGATGACATCCCCTCAGAGGAGAGTGTACGAAGCTAAGATGAGGGAGGTCAATCTGAGGATTGAAAGGGAAGAACTTGCCCTGGCCAAAGAGAGACTTGCCTTTGCTAGAGAGCAAGAATTGAGTGGGACAAATCCCACTGGTGGCAGCATTCCCCCAAGGGAAAACAGGAGTTTAGACACTAGGCACCTGAGTAAGATAGTGCCCCCCTTTAAGCAAGGGGACGATATCCACAAATGGATTACTGCTTTGGAGAGGGCCTGCACTGTACAGTGCGTCCCCCAGAGTCAGTGGGCAGCTATCTTGTGGCTCTCCTTTGAAGGTAAAGGTAGAGATAAGCTCCTCACTACTAGAGTGGAGGATGCTAACAATTACCAGGTCCTGAAGAACACACTGATTGATGGGTTCGGCCTAACCACTGAGCAGTACAGGTTGCTGTTCAGGGATACCCGGAAAACTCAGTCTCAGGACTGGTCTGATTTTGTCGATTGTGCCACTAAGGCTTTGGAGGGCTGGTTGTTGGGCAGTAAGGTTACTGATTACACAGGATTGTATAATTTGATCATGCGAGAACAGATTTTAAACAATTGTCAGAACCAGTTGTTGCATCAGCACCTTGTCGACTCGGATCTGACCTCTCCCCAAGAATTGGGAAAGAAGGCAGACAGATGGGTCAGAACAAGGGTTAAGCAAAACCAGGGCCAGAACCAGGGTGGTCAGAAGAAAGCAGACCAGAAGGGTAAAGATTCTAAGGGTGAACAGAATGACCAGAAGTCTTCGACAGGTCCCAAACAACCCAAAGAGGGTGGGGGTCAGGCTTCCCAGAAAAAGAAGAATCAAGAAGGCCAATCAAAAAGGTGGTGCCAATACTGTAAAAGTAAAACTCACTGGTTTAGTGAGTGCACCAAGAAAGGAGGGCAGACTCCTGCTACTGCAGCCCATAAGGCACCTGTGCCCCCTAGTACAGCCAGCAGTAGTAGTGCAACTCCCAAGGGATTAGTTGGGTTAACCTTGGGTTCTGAGGGATGTGACAACTTAGTTGGCACACTCACTCAGGCTGTCCTTGTCTGTACGGAGGATGTGGATATGTCCCCTGATGTCAGTCCCAATACATTGGGCAAATACCGACAGATGCCTTTAATAAATGGAAGAATGGCTCAGGCCTATAGGGACACTTGTGCCAGTGTCACCATGGTGACACCTAACTTTGTGGACCCTGGACAGATCATGCCATGGACAGATCATGCCAGGTACAGATTTCCTGGTGACCAATGCCAGCAACGTCACTACCAGTCATAGTATGGCGATTGTTGCTTTCTCCTGGGGAGGGGTAAATGGACAGAAAAAGGTTGTTGTTAGTTCAGACCTCCCAGTGGATTGTTTGTTGGGCAATGATTTGGAGTCATCACAATGGTCAGAAGTGGAGCAGAGGACTCACATGGAAATGTTAGGCTTGCCAGCACATGTGCTTGCTGTGTCTAGGTCACAGGTCAGACGATGCCCCACTGAACAGGTGCTGGATCCTGGAACAATGGACCAGACACCTCCCAAGAAGAAGAGCAGTAGGGTTAAGGCAGCGCCTTCCCCCTTGCCCCAGGTCGAGGATCAAGTCTCAGAGGAGGCTGACCTCCAGGAATTGCGGGAAACTGAACCTAAAGAACTCGAACTTGATCAAGTTGAGTTTCTGGGCTCAGGGGGACCCTCACGAGAAGACCTGGGGAAGGACCAGTTAGACTGCCCTTCCCTTGAACCCCTCAGACAGCAGACTGCTGCTGAGGCTGCTGGGAACGCCACAGGTACCCACAAGGTATACTGGGAGGATGGACTCCTGTACACTGAGGCAAGAGACCCCAAGCCTGGCATGACCAGGAGGCTGGTTATCCCCTTGTCTCAGCGTGGTTTCCTTCTTACCTTGGCCCACGAGATTCCCTTAGCAGGACACTTAGGCCAGACGAAGACTTGGGACAGGCTTGTCTCACACTTTCACTGGCCTCACATGAACGAGGATACCAAGGAGTTTTGTCGCTCCTGTGTCACTTGCCAAGCCAGTGGTAAGTCAGGTGGCACAACAAAGGCCCCTCTTATACCAATGCCTGTGGTGGGGGTGCCCTTTGAAAGAGTGGGGATTGACATTGTCGGTCCAATGGAACCCCAAACAGCATCAGGGCACAAGTTTATACTGGTGGTAGTGGATCATGCCAACAGGTATCCTGAAGCTATTCCCCTTAGGACCACAACAGCACCTGTTGTGGCAAGAGCCCTAGTTGGAGTGTTCTCCAGAGTGGGCTTCCCTAAGGAGGTTGTCTCCGACAGAGGTGCAAACTTCATGTCGAGCTACTTGACTGCTATGTGGAAGGAATGTGGTGTCAACTACAAGTTCACTACACCCTATCACCCACAATGCAATGGGCTTGTTGAAAGGTTCAACAGGACCCTAAAAGGGATGATTCACGGACTACCTGAAAAGCTCCGGCGTAGATGGGACGTCCTGATTCCCTGCCTTTTATTCGCTTATAGAGAAGTCCCACAGAAGGGGGTTGGCTACAGCCCTTTTGAACTTTTGTACGGACATCCTGTAAGAGGACCCCTGTGTTTGGTGAAGGAAGGATGGGAGAGACCTCTCAAAAAGCCTGCAACCAGCATAGTGGACTATGTGCTTGGCCTCCGCTCCCGGATGGCTGAGTACATGGAAAAGGCATCCGAAAACCTTAAGGCCAGCCAAGAACTCCAAAAAGCTTGGCATGACCAAAAGACTGTCCTGACTGTTTATCAGCCTGGACAGAAGGTGTGGGTGTTGGAGCCAGTGGCCCCAGCAGCACTCAAAGACAAATGGTCTGGGCCCTACACCATTCTTGAGAAAAAGGGAGAGGTCACCTACCTGGTGGACCTTGAAACTCCCAGGAGCCCCCACAGGGTGCTCCATGTCAACAGGCTCAAAGCATATGTCGACAGGAAGGACATGAGCTTGCTCATGGCCATAGACGAGGGACAGGAGGAAGAGAGTGACCCTCTCCCAGACCTGCTCACTCAGAATCCTGATGATGGGTCAGTAGATGGTGTTGTCTTTTGTGGCAGCCTCTCTGAACATCAACAGAAGGATTGTAAACAGGTTCTTCAATCCTTCCGGCATATGTTCTCTCTAACACCCAGTCAGACCAATTGGTGCACCCATGAGGTTGACACTGGTAACAGCTTGCCCGTCAAGAGTAAAATCTACAGGCAGCCCGATCACGTTAGAGACTGCATCAAAACTGAAGTGCAGAAAATGTTGGAGTTGGGAGTCATTGAACCCTCGGATAGCCCTTGGGCTAGTCCCGTAGTTCTAGTGCCGAAGCCTCACACCCCAGGTGGTAAGAAAGAGATGAGGTTCTGCGTAGACTACAGGGGTCTCAATGCAGTCACTAAGACTGATGCCCACCCAATACCAAGGGCAGATGAGCTTATAGATAGATTGGCTTCTGCCAACTACTTAAGTACGTTTGACCTGACAGCTGGGTATTGGCAAATCAGGTTAGCTGAGGATGCCAAGCCCAAGACAGCATTTTCTACCCCTGGTGGGCATTATCAGTTTGTGGTAATGCCCTTTGGTTTGAAAAATGCACCTGCCACCTTCCAAAGGCTGGTGAATCACGTTCTCACTGGGCTGGATGACTTCTGTGCGGCGTATCTTGACGATATTGCTGTCTTTAGCTCCACCTGGGAGGATCACCTGGTCCACCTGAGGAAAGTGTTAGAGGCTCTGCAAGCAGCAGGTCTCACTATCAAGGCCACCAAGTGCCAGATAGGGCAGACACAGGTTGTATACTTGGGCCACCTTGTAGGTGGAGGCCAAGGTCAACCACTGGAGAGCAAAATACAGTCAATCAGGGACTGGGCTCCTCCAACCACCCAGACTCAGGTTCGAGCTTTCTTGGGCCTGACTGGTTACTACCGAAAGTTTGTCAGAAATTATGGATCGATTGTGACTCCACTTAATGAACTGACAAGTAAGAAAATGCCAAAAAAGGTTCAGTGGACAGCGAGCTGTCAAAAAGCATTCGATGACCTAAAACAGGCCATGTGCACGGCACCTATCCTCAAGAATCCAGACTACTCCAAACCATTCATTGTCCAAACAGATGCTTCTGAGTTGGGTGTGGGAGCTGTTCTATCTCAACTGAATTTTGATGGTAATGACCAGCCCATTGCTTTTATAAGCAGACGGCTGACCCCCAGAGAGAAAAATTGGTCAGCTATTGAGAGGGAGGCCTTTGCTGTGGTTTGGGCCCTGAAGAAACTGAGGCCATACTTGTTTGGCCCTCATTTCAAGATTCAGACCGACCATAAGCCCCTCTTATGGCTAAATCAGATGAAGGGTGAAAACCCCAAACTGCTTAGGTGGTCCATTTCCCTACAGGGGATGGACTTCACAGTGGAGCATAGACCTGGCACTGATCATGGCAATGCAGATGGGCTCCCCAGGTATTTCCACTTAGAACAAGAAGACTCACCTGGTCAAGGTTAGTTTATTGTCCCAACGTTTGGGGGGGGGGGTCATGTAGGTGAGTAGGGTCTGCAATCCTATGATCACCCAGATTTTTTGCTTTTGTTTTACTGGTTTACGACTTTCTCTGGCTGTGGGCCTGCCAATCAGACCGACAGCCTAGCTGTTCTCTCGCTAAATTGATATGTGTACCCTAGGTGCATTACCCAATTGGAACTGGGCCACCTTGTCAGACCCTGTAACTCAGGGCATCGGTGTACCCAGGGCCTACCAGGGGCTGAAGCATGTATTATGCCACCCCTGGATGGCCATCTAAATCTGACACAACTGGCTGCGCGACAGCTGGGGCAACGTGGCGTACTCGCCCTTTGCTTTAGGTATAGTATACCTATATCTAACCCTCAAATGGACACCCGAATTCCTATCAGCCACTCCTATGGCAGGCCTTGACAATCCTGAAGGCAGAGTGTGTGGAATCGTGTGAATTGGGCTCTAGCCCAAGCCGAGGACGGTTGCAGCTTGCGGAACCAAGACCCAAGGGCTGTTCCATGATAACGCGTACCATATTGATAACTTCGGTATCGCGTTATTAAGACATGTCGAGTAAGGTGTCATACGAATCGGGACATTGACCACTCACCAACACTGGCGACGGGGTTAGCATTCCACCCTTCTAGAGGGACACGACATGTACGTAACTGTGAACCCCGGTTAAAGTTAACTGAAGCCTCAGCTCCACAAAATGGATGCTGCCACCACAGACACGAGTCTGACCTCCTGCTGCTGGGAGTCCTTCCAGCGAGGAGAGCTTGGACAAAGGGTTTCCTGTCCGGGGCGGTGCTCGCACCATCCCAGACAGGGTTTTGTGTATCCTGGGTAGGCAGGGCTTTACAGGAAGGTGACTGCGGAGTGGCACCCCGGTGCTCACTACGCATCTGCCGGCTAGAACCAGTTCCAGGGGCACACCAGCCCCTGACCTGGGGAAAGTCCGGCATGGGAGGGGGGTGTAACCACCCCCCTTCCTGGTCCCACCCCTAGGGCAGGACCTAGTCGCGTACCCACCCCTTTCTTAGGATAAAGGCAGGAGCGGGGACCCTTCCAAATTAGATCATCTTTGAATCCTGAAACTACTTTCTACGAAAGGAAATCAAGACTTCTTCTCAAGATTTCTCCCTTGTGACTAAGGAGTAGTCACCCTGCATCTGCAGGCACCATCTAAGAACTCTGCGGTTTGCTGCACGTCCTTCCTCAAGGATCCGACTGCCCAGCTCGACGAGAACCGGCTTCCCTGGCACCTCTGACCTCTACCCACATCGTCAGCTCAGCTGAGATCCGTGGGTGCGACGAGACCTCGAGGGACCAGCCATCATCAGAACCTGCACGATTTCTAAACCAGCACGATCCCCGAGGGGTCCCCTGGTGAGTGCTCTGGGGTCCGAGAAGCCCCGACCCTGAGTGGCTCCAGCACCGAAGTAGAGCCTCCCAGCATCTCCACGATCTGCGTGGGGCCCTTCTGCTTTTTGCTGCTCACCACGTTGTCTGGCTACTAGCCCGCTGGCTTGTGGCCTTCTCGACGACGCCCGACAACAACGCTGCTGGTCTGGTTGCTCCAGACTGGCCTTTGCTCCCTTCTGAGAGAGGAGCACCCCGGACCCTCCTGGTCCACTCAAGACGCCATTTTAGGTCCACCACGTGGCCCTGAATTTGCCAAGGCTTGTTGCCCCAATCCTGGGCCCAGCGACGCCGACAGCATCAACCTTCGTGGGACAGCTCGCACCTCCATCCTAGTCGCCGACAACGCCTCTTGGTCCGTGAGACTGCAGAGCCTAGCGTCGCCCACTCACCTGGTCGAGGTGACGATCATCCGGTGCCCTACTGGTACCCTCTGACTACTGGCTAGTAGTTACGAACTTGGTCCCCTCTGCTTTCAGGTGTCATCCATCTCTGATCCAGGCTTGGATCTATACGAACTATCTCCACTGGTCGCCGGCCAGCAACTCCTTCCTTCCGGCTCCTGGTTCGTCAGCGAAGACTCCCGACGTCTGTACAAGACTTATGCAGCCGCAGCCCCTGGGCTAGGTAACTTCGGCATTTCGGTGCCCGCATAGCCTCCTTATCTAAGGGTCCAGAGGCACTGTCGCTTCCGACTTACCTTATCGGGTCCCCCCGAGAACACTACCTTTCCGTGCCCTCTGGCATTTGTATAGATTGTGCACTTGAAGTATTTTCCTAAGAGTTTTGTTGTGTGCTTAGTACCCTGGCCTTATAAAGAGTACAGGGCTGTTGTGACTTTAAATAAATACACTGTTTATTTTCATAACACTTGTGTGGTGTCCTTTCACTTGGTGTTCAAGGGGTATGTGATGGTATAACAGCTGGCTTAACACGCCCTCTAGAGTTTAGCCCGAAGACTGCTCGTATCCACGCTACTAGGATAGCTGGTCTAAGGTTGACTTACAACCAATCACCATAAGGGTCGTTTGGACTGATGCATAGTGATCACTAGAATAGTGAGCACTGCATATCGGGCCAACTTCTCACATGGAGGAGTTCAGCGCTGACGGCGAAATTGATCGGCCCGACTAAGCACACAGTAACACTATGGCATAAAGCTCAATCACGTCTGAAATGGGGGGGTGTGATCACACGGCTTACACCCTTGTGGAATTCTAAGTCCCTGGGCAACCTAAGACGCAGCAAGGGCTTCAACCACTGGGACAACATCGGGATTTCCACGGTGGGTGATATGTGGACCAGGGACGGGGTGGTTCCGTTCGAAACCCTGAGAGAGCAGTATGAGCTGGGTACTACTGAGACATACCGATACATACAGATTAGACATGCATTATTGGCTGTACTGACACCGGGCACTAAGGTCCCGGAGCCGGCTCCTTTAGAAGACCGACTACTCACCGACTACATGGAGGCTAGCGCTACTTCCCTCACATATCGCAAATTGATAAACAACCTGCCTGACCCATTGCAGAAATTGAAAAAAAAATGGGAAGACGAGATTGGGGAACTAGATGAGGCAAGTTGGAATGCTGCAATGGCGTCGCCTAGAGAAGCTGGAATTTTGGCGAAATTCTGATTGGTACAATTTAAGATACTGCACCGGGTATACTACACACGCACCACCCTACACAAATTCCAAAGGGCAGCCCACCCGTATTGTTTGAGAAATTGCGGGGAAGAAGGAACACTGTTTCATACCCTGTGGTCTTGACCTAGCATGGTAGAATACTGGAGGCGAGTAACGCGCACTATGGCCCAGTGAGGGAGTATGAGGGTGAGGGTGCAGCTCCCCGTCACACCTGACCCTAGAGTTTGTCTGTTGAATGTGTGGGGCCCGACCAACCTGACACCACATGGGCGGCAATGGGTAGTGATAGGAATGATGCTAGCAAAGCGGGATATAGCACAAAAGTGGGGGGCATCAGCGGCACCGACCTTGGCGCAATGGTGCAGAAACATGGACATGCTCATGATGATGGAACGGGCGGTATATCAACAAAGAGCTAATCCACGTAAATGGAATAAAATATGGTTGCCATGGAACATTTACAGGGGGGAGCCTTGTGACCCGCTACCGGAGGAGGAAGATATAGATAGTTCAGAGGAGGAAGACGATATGAAGTAGAGGTGGGAAGAGTGATGGGGGTACATGACTACAGGAGGATTCTGGAACTCCCATGCCCTCCTGGCATGAACAATAGTTAGACTACCTGTGGGATGTGAGGCATTGACCGCTGTACTGATACAAATACATACAGTGATTTTTATTTTGAATGCTTCTGAAATGCCAATCTATAAACCTGAACGTTGAAAGTTATGTAATAAAAGAAAACGTTGCGATCATGATAGGATGTGGCTGAATGTTGACGCCACACCGTTTAATGTTTGATACTGCTGAATGCTTTATCTTGATGCAACAATAAAAACAAAATTAAAAAAATATATATATGTAACTTCCCCTTGTTCAGTACTTTGTGGTTAGCTATCCGGATGATAGAAGCCCGAGTCACAGCTGATATGAATTGTGAAAGCATGTCTTGAATTATTTGCATGTCTCTGCAGTCCCAACTGTCGTGTCAGAAAAGATATACAACCGAAACTCATTGTTGACTACCTTTAGACAAGATCTGTTCTTTTAGACTATAATCAGCAAAATCGACTGATATTGATTGAGGATATTTGGATTTAAGACAATGTCTGTGTGGGTCCTCGATGAATGCATAACATTGTAATATCTTAGGAACGGTTAGGTAAAACATACATTTTTCATCAGCTTTTCAATCAAAGCAGCGCACTAGGTCCCTCATCCTTGTTTTTCAGGAATCCCATTAAAATGTAGATGAGGACATCAAGAATAATTTTCAGGCTCTTTTTGTTTTTTTTGTTATTGTCTTTCTGTAGATGTGTAGAGTGCTTCTGAAGCTCATCTTGTTGGTCCTCTAGACCTAAAACACTTTCTTCAACTCTATTTACAAATCGCAAAAACGTTTCTTTCATTCTATCAAACCGTTGTATGGCTGTTTCGGTATGAGCTTCATTACTTTAATTTCCCTCCAAATAGTATCTAGCATCAAGTGTTTGTGGAGTGGTGTGGCTCACTGGTTAGAGGCGGCAGACCCGGGAGCAGAAGTCTGCCCGGGACCAGGGTTCAATTCCCGACGCGGCAGGGTCGTGGACCAGGGTCAGCGGACTTGACAATTCTCGCCTCGGTGCCTACTCTAACCTGGGGTCCCACTCGGCAACTCTGGGCAGTAGCTTGCCTAATCTCCACAACGGCCCCATCAATGCTGGGGATGCCTGGCTCCACCTTGGGGATTTCCAGTAGGGACCATCCCACAGGGAAAGCCAGGACGGGTTCCCCAGCGGTATACAGCGCCGGGACGCCCCTTTGCTGGGGCAGCTGTGCGCTTTACAAGTATACGACATTTAACATTTAACATTTAACATGTTGATCTTTTCCTGATTGGCTTCATGATCTAACTGGTGCTTTATTGCTTGAGGTAACTTTTCAGCCTCTGCTGGGTTCTTATAAGCAGACTCTTCATTCCCTATGGTAACTGATAGCTGGATATCTGATTATCCTAGCATTATTTATTTGCTGAGGGGTGTTGTAGAGATTCATCATAGGCAACTGAGATCACTGCTAATGGAAAATTATGTCTCAAATTCTTCACGTCTTAGTGTAGGCTGCACCTACACTCAGCTCGGACAGAGCCTCGGCAGTGGAGCCAACTGGAAACATCCTCTTTGGCTGAGGCTAACTAATGGAGATGTTTATCTTAAATGTCGACAGAATTTAAGTTATCTTCCATTGTAAACTGAAGTCTAGTAAATCTTAAAAAGTGGCATTCACTGTGCCCTAGCTCAGTGCAAATGTAGCGAAATGTAGAGTGGGGACTGGAGAAGAGGGTGCACCACCTTTTAAATTAATAAAAAACACACTTCTGCATTGTAAATGTGGCATTTTCCTCGAGGTACTCTGATGATTGCTGTGGAGAGGAAGAAAATGTTCTATAGCTGGGTACTCATGAATGCGGAGGGAAAGGTGTTTTCTGTCTAGAGAGAGAATTAAACAGTGATACGGTTTCAAAACAAAATAAGCAACAAGTTAGACGAATATTAAACGTATACTACAAATATACTAGGAGAGAAATAGTGAGAGGCGGAGACGGCGTAACAAACACCAAATTCAAAACCCATTTACGTTCCCAAAGCGGTGTGTATGAGAGTGGAAACACTGGCACTGTTGTTAATGGAAAGGATTGCAACATTTAAACTGCCCATGTCGGCCTCAGAAGGATACTTTTATGAAGACCCTCTTGCAGCTGGGCTAAAGAAAATGCATTCTTCGAGCCAGGGAGAGACAAATGTTTTAATGTTTCTCTTTACACACCTACCATCACACGCTCTTTTGCTTTGGGAGCTACTCCCCCACCGTTTGATTCCACTATCGAATGCAATGACTTTTAAAGCAAAAATATTCAGGTTTTTTTTCAAAGGATAAGCATCCCGATCCCTTCCTTGAAGTCTCTAGCAGCTTCAGCCCCAACCCCAGGCTGAATTCCAGTCCTTGTATTCTGGATTCTTACTACCCCCGAGTCAATGCACATAGGTACAGATTTACTTTATTTTGCATCTGGTTTGCATCACTTTTGTGGCGCAGCCCTGATGCATCATCATTGTTGGCATTTACTAAGTTGCACAAAGCCACTTTGCAAGGTTTCGTAAATACAAAGTAATGCAACGCAGCTCGGTAGTGCTGCGATGTGTACTTTGCGTCTGGTAGGTGTTACAGTGGTCGGCATGGGCGTTCCCATGCATCCACCCATGTATTCTGAAGCAAACCCATATTAATAAAAACTTGTAAATGTGGGTTTGTGCCAAAATGGTGTGCCTACCCGGCAAGGGCGTAACGAGGTGAAATACCTTGATTTCCCGTTACTTTTTCTTTACATTTGAGCTGCATTATACAGCACACGTAGAAAGAGGCATATGCCTCTAAGGATTGTTTTGTTCAGGAAGGTCTTCCTTCAAATTCAAACGTCAAACTTGGCACCTTCAAGGTATAAATATGCCCACACTTGCCCAAGCAAACACACCGTGGTTTTGAGCAGTTCGACTATCTACTTGCCCGACGCATCTCGCTGCAGCAAGTGCCGAAGGAAGCCGACCCTCCAGCAGACGCACTGAGAGAGACGCTGTCTTTTCTCTTGCCGAGAAATCCAGCACCAGTGTTTCCAAGCTTCCCTTGCGGGTTGTTGGGAAATCGAGTCCTGAGACAAAGAAATACCAGACCTCCTTCATTCTAAACCAAGGTACGGAGCTGATTAGACCGTAAGATAAATCTTGGATAGATTCTTGGAAAAAAGAATACTAAACCTATGCTACACCTCACTTACTTCTTCCCTTGTACTAGACTTAGGTTAGGTACATCGGGGTAGTCGTATTTGAGAAGCACCAGTTGAGTACTTTTAGTCTTTATTTATTAATGCATGTATTCTATGTATTTTATGGCTTAGAAACCATGCCATGCTTTTACAGTATTATTTTATACTACTCTTCGTTCTGTACACATTATACTTTGCAACCACTATTACGATTGTAGCAGTTCATTTCTTCTGTGAGAGAAAGAAGACTGTTCAATAAATACTTTTATTGAAAACGCCCGTCTTTCTATTTCTCTGCACCTCTGGTGAAACGAAGCATGCACGATTGACTGAGTGAAATATCTATCTATTGTTTCCGCGACTCTAGAGATACATTTCCTATTCTTGAGAAATAAAGTTGTCATGTTTATGCGGTTGTCAGAAACGAATCCCTTCTTGTTTATTCGAGAAAGTTTCTAGTGACCTCTGAGCTGGCTGGCACTCACAATTAAGTCTAATATATTCGATAGAGACCTAGTCGACCTCAGTTCTACGTCTAATCTATAGGATATATTATTCCAATGCGCAGAGCCTATTGGGAATATAGGAACTACACTACAAACTGGGACTAGACAAAACACAAATCTCTCCAGCAAATGCGTTATCCTCCAGAGTTATTTTACCACTATTATTGTTCTCTGAGATTTACTGGGCACACAAAGATGTCTGCAGCAAATGCCTTAACCCCATAAAATATTTTTAAATGCCGACTTTGCAACCAATTTAGCAGAACAGATTTACTGCCACTTTTCTCTTTGTTGCCAATGTGTTTGTGTTAGAGGTTTGGAAAAAATAATATATAAATTAGGCCCCAGATTTTGCGTTGGGATTGCATCCGTTTTTTTTTTGGGCACAACTCAGGAGTAAAATCTCATTTGTTAAATATCATAATACGTTCAAATGTATTCCTGAGAGACCTGCTAAGCATTTGTGAGAGGTGCTAAAAATCTGATGTCACTTCTTCTGAGGCCATTAAATGTAATGCCACTTCCTGTGATATCACTTGCATAACGCCTATCTTGGCTAGTCCACCCACTTCTTCAGGACTTGTGCACTGGCATAGAGGAAGAGCACGCTGGTTGCCTCTACAGCGCCGAGGGTGGCTACAAAGCGCTAAGGACAAGTTGTGGTGCACACTGCCAATTAACAGTCTCTCGGTTCATGAAAAGTTAATATAGTTTATTTCCCTACGCAGATGAAATGATCTCATACACTTAGTGGTGATGCAAGCATGAGTCGAGAGTGGACATCTACGTTTGTCCAGCAGGTGCTAGGGTGACCAACTGGCATTGGTGCAAATTCAGGACGGTGAGTGTAAAAATTCAGGACAAAGGGTCAAAATTCAGGACACAAATTCAGGACAGGAGGTCAAAATTCAGGACAAAACTTCAGGACAATAGGTACGTTTTACAGACACATCAGAGGTCGCGCAATTGTATATAAGTAAGCCCAGCCATATCTAGACATATTCAGCCATTTGCAAACCTATCCATCATGTATCCTTCCATCTTACATTTTACTCATCCATCCCTTCATCCATCCTTTCACTCATCCATCCATTATCCATCCATCCGCCCTTTCACCCTATCCATCTGTACACTCATCCATCCACTCTTCTACCCATCCATCCATTCACTCATCCATTCAGCGATTTACCCTTTCACCCATCCAGCCATCCTTTCACTTACTCATCCATCCACCCAGTCACTGATCCTTCCACCCATCCACCCTTTCAGTCATCCATCAACCTCCCTTTCTCTCTCCATCGACTCTTTCACTTAGCAATCCTTCCTTCCATCCATCCATCCACCCACCCTCCTTCCATCCACCCACCCTCCTTCCATCCATCCATCCATCCATCCATCCACTCATCCGATCATGAATCCATCCATTGACCCTATCACTCATCCATCCTTTCTCTCATCCATTTATCCTTTCACTCCTTCACTGGTCTATTAATCATTTTGTCCATCTACCTTCCCTTTCACTCACTCATCCATCCTTACATCCATTCTTTCACTCATCCGTCCATCCATTCGCCCTTGCACTTATCAATTCATCAATCAATCCATCATTTCACTCATCCATACACCCACTCACATCATCCACCTTTTTACTCATCCATCATTTCACTCATCCATCCACCCTTTTACCCATCCAGCTACCCTTCCACCCATACATCCAGCTATTTCCGTTTTCTCTCTTCCATCCTTCCACTCACTCATCAATCCATCCATCCCCTCCCATTATCCATCTATTCAATCTTTCATTCATCCATTCACCCTTTCACTAATTCATCCAGCCATCCCGTCACTTACTCACTCGCCCACCTTTTCATATTAATTTTGAGCTGAGCCTTTTTGAGAAGAGGCCCATCAAGAACTTCACCCTCGTTGCAGGAGCCATTGCAGGACTGGTACAGAAGTCACTCAGGGCAGAGACAGGATCCACTACGGGAGGGGACAGGAGCCATCACAGGAAGGGGAACAGGATCCACCGGGGTGGACACAGGGGTGGGTATGCAGTATTCTAGTTTCATCTTGGTCTCTTCCAGGGTGGCGGAGGGCTCCTCACCCCCTCCTGGATAAGACAATGAGAAGACAGGCTCTGTTTCCAAAATGTTAGTTTTGCCCCCCTTCCCCCACACTGATGTACAGCACTTAAAGGAGATACTCCAAGAGAACTGATTTATTTAACTGATTGTCCTCCATACTTTGTTAATCAGTGTGGGTGCGATTGGGCCATTTCTCTATTTTATTACAATATAGACTGCATGTTTGAAGAATCGATGTTTGTTTACAATTTAGTGACAGTAATTAAGCTCTGTGAAGAGAACCACGTGATTCCTCGGTGTAATCAGGGCCGGTTCTAGGATGTTTGGAACCCTGGGCAGAAAGGGAATGTCTCACACAAGTGCTTCCTTGTTCAATGAACGCAGTGCATGATCTTGGTCAGCTTGGCTTTAAAGTTCAATCACATGCAGCTTCATAGCCTGGTAAGAGGAGGCAGTAGCTACATGGAGTGAAGATATTAACACACTTTGAATGCCCCTTCTAAATCATGGAACACTTTGACTGGATATGCAGCATGCTGAGTCTACTGAACAAGTGGCTTTTCCAACCCATGCTATTGACTACTTCTGTTTTATCTACATCTGCACAATAAAAATGAATGCAGTAAAATGCTTAATTACTTAAACTATAGAGTTTATTGAAATTGAATGAAGCATACCCTGACACATGGCGATTGGGAAGACTGAGCAGGCAAGAGAAGAGTACAGGCCTGGGCAGAGAGGGGGTCCAGTAAATGAACAAACAAGCAGCAAAAAGGCTAGCGCACCATGATGTACTGAGAAGATGGGAACAATTAATTTCAGAGCTTTTGCCTCCATGCAAGTGACATAACCTTCTTTTTAATGAAAGCAGTTATATACTATCTCTAGTGGCCCTGTTGCTTGGCTACTCTTCCTCATGACTTGCTTCTTCCTGGGGACATACGCCATGGGACAAGGTTAAAATGATTGGCTATCTCGATCTGTGTTCCATTTAATGTCCGCCTCCTATCCCCTCCCCCTCCACCAAACTTCAAATCTTCTGTCCTTGTGACTCCTGGGAGGCAAGTTCAAAAGAGGAGACCAGGGTGCAGTTTCTGGAAATCCCTCTTACAATGGGGCTCAGTAAGGGGTGCTCATTCCTGCCAGCATGGCTGCTTAGATAATTGTTGCTGTGATTCGTTGATCATCAGAAATCTTGAATATATGAGGAAAACATGCTAGAAATTTGCTGCACAATAAATAACATGGCAACATGACTTAAATTGTAAACTGGTTGTTTGACTTTCAGGTTTGCAGAGTTAAAATCTTCCAGGTCAGATCTCAAACAGGCGAACATGCTGACCGGTCAGGCATGGGGCTCAGAGGAAGGGCACAAACATGGACTTAAGACATTCTTAAAAAGCACTGCGCTTGGAAAGCAAATTTCGTCCACAGTGCTTCACATTGTTCCACACCCACATCACCTTATGTTTAAAATACTCCTGGAGGATGTGTAAAGGAAGCACAGGCTTTAATATTAAATCACAATGTTACATAAGAGCAAGTCAGTGACCATTGTTGAAGGGAGGCAGATATTTGGTAATAGTACAAGTATGATCACCTGGTAAAAATAACATTGCAAAACCAGTATGTCTGGCTTACAAGAGCGCCTCTTCATTGATTGTGGAATGTAGTTACTGTGTCACTCATCATACATATATGGACCTGTGTATTAATTCATCCACTTTTTGACTCATTCTATAATTGAGTCATCCATCTACAATACTCTACCCGCACTCGCACACCATCAACGAAGGGCCACATTAATTTACAAGCCAGACCTTCTTACTTTGCCAATACATATTGACAGACAATGTTTGTAACGGCACAGATCTAGCTATAAAGGCAGCTGAGTGCTGTACAAAATAGTATTTACTAAGTACATCATTATTTCATGAGGAATCTCTTGTCGCAGTCATATTAAAGCAAACTCAGTGTTGATTGCACTGTCACTTAATCATTAAAAGTCAGACGTAACATTGGCTTAGCAGAATCTCTACAGAGCATGTTTTGTAAAATGTACTGCTTAAAAACTTGGAGCCACTTCCATTGCATGCCTGACGCACCATGCGGACAGCTTTAAATTGCACGCTCTGTCTAACCAGCAGTGTAATCTACTCAAGTGGGGTAAGAATGATATATTCCAAGACATGGTTGTATACAAGATGCATTCATTGCGGTTTGCATCTGAATAGATGCCCCTGCTCCGAAGCTGACGGCCTGCCGCCCCTCCCTCTGTCACCTTCAGCACCTCTTAACAGTTCATCAAGGGCTGAAGGTGTGAGGGTTACAATCCCGCTGTGCCTCGCCAATGCTGATGGGCGTCTGAGCTTTTGTACTGCCTCGAAGTCTGTTACCCAACCTCAGTAGCATCGCAGTGAACCAGGGAGGTGGGGGCCAGCTGTGCCGGTTGTGCGACCAGCTAAAATTACGGACAAATGGCGTCCGTCAAAGAATCCTTCACGGACAACGGACAGACGGCCGAAATTACGGACTGTCCGTGAAATTTACGGACGGTTGGTCACCCTAGCAGGTGCCTAAACATCAGATGCACCCAAGGGCAGCATATAACGGACAAACGGTCCAGGCCCTTGAAAAGACAGTCAGTCGGATGTGTTGAGCTTGAGGCTTTTGTGACCTTCATAGACATTTCAGGGTCAGTAGCAAGTCACAAGGGCTATCGGTTTCTTGAGTCCCCGACCCAAGTCAGTGTTGCAGTTCCGGCATCTGATTTACTGACCCAATGCATTCTGGGAGTTGCAGTCCCCCCACCCAAGCAATGTGCTGTGTTTAGTTAAAGGAGAGCACAGGACGTGAACATGGTGACGTGGGGGTCGTCTGCTGACACTAGTGCACAGCACACACTTATTCTCAAGGTGAAATAGTTTTAAACCAAAGCATGCACAAGAATTCCTGCCTGTAAGACACAGCAGTTTTGCTACATTCACTGCGACACGCACAGAGAGCATTAAGTAGCCCCCAACTTCCCACGACCAGACGCCGAAATAAATTACGAGCTGAATGCTAAAAGGGCATTTGAAAGCAAACAAGCAACAAACACTAGCGCGTCGCGCGGCGGAGGGGGCGGGCGTGATTCACTCGCGGGAGCGATAATTGCCACCAGATGGGCCGCGGGCTCCCACGAGTGAATCTCCTGACATGCACGCGTTGCCATTGAAGGTAATGGAACGCGTGCACGTGCTTGCCCCAAAAAGCAAGTCAATTACATGAGGTCCCCTCCTATGCAACGCATGTGCGTTGCGTAGGACGAGACCTAAAAAGGAGGAGAAATAAAGTTATTTCTCCTCCTTACACCTCACCTTGGGAGGCGTAAGGTTGTGGTGCTTCCGCAGCTTTGCATGCTCTCGTAAAACTGGGGAAGTGTCAAAATCCATGGGTGTTGCATGGGAAAACCCACTGCAATGCTCATGAAACGCCGTCCGAGCAAGACAATGCAGTGAATTGCGCTGCCATGCATTATTCTATATATTTATGATGCAATTCAAAGCCAAGCAGAGTGACTGTGCGTGGCCTCATAGACATGATTTTGTATTCTGCTCCACTCAGCATCACAAAAAGTGACGCTCTGGAGGCAGAGGGGACTCGTAAACATGCCTCAAGGTGTTTATCTGTACCTGCACCACATCATGCATCAAATGATTGTTTACTCAATTTGTAAGTGTCAAGGGCTAAACAAACAGTGGCGACTTACAGAGGTAATGTTGTGAGGCGGTGAGGGGTGGGGCAGGGCTGGGTGGAGGGTAGAGGAGTCCGACATACGACGACAAAGATTAAAGTAAAGAAATAAATAAATTAAAACTCTAATTTGCGCTGAGCGCAAGGTAAGTAGTTTTATTTATTTACACTACCTACTAATAGTTTTTTGTCTCTGGTCTGCAACTTTTATAAAAGGAACGCTTTAAAACTTGATCTGAAGCTAGAATAAAATACACACATATTTATTGCTGGTTTGGTAAGGAAAGCCATAGAATTGCACCAGCCACATTCTCCCGTCTTCAGTCTGGCCCTGGGAATGGCTACCAGCCTTTCTTTGTTGCTGCGCAGTGCATGAGATGTGATATAGTTAGATAAATATACCAATGTCAAATATGGCAGTATGTATACATCAGGCATCCGAGGTTGAAGTGGGTGCTTTCCTTGATGCCTTCTGTTCCTGTGGAATATGATTTGAGATCTGACGTACACCTGACGGCTCCTTTCTGGGATCTTTGTGGATGCATAATTTGAAGGGAAGGCAGCCAGGTGTGTAAGAAGCTGCAGTTAACTGCCCCGCTAATAAGCTTCATGTGTGTGACACATTAAGGGACGTGGAAGTTAAAGCTTGTTCAATTGGTGAAAACAAGTCCCAGACACCTTTCCCACCTGCAGATCTAGTGTCATATCTTTGTCGTGTGTAAATCCAGCTCTTTGAACTTGGGGAGCAAGGACAGGTTTTTGGATAAGTGGGAACTGGAGGATTGTTGCCCCACTGTTTTTGCAGCAGTGAAAAAAAGAAAAAGAAAATGATAATAACAGGACGTTATAATAATTTTCTTTTTCTTTCAGGAGTCATGCCTGGGCTGGCTCCCTGACGCCAGAGCAGGGGAGGAGTGGTTTGCACTCTTCTAAGTGCACATGATAGTTTGGTTGGCCCTGCGCACTTGGCATCCAGGGCCAGACTGGCCATAGCGGGCACTGGGCAATCCCCCGGTGCGACGCACGGGTGGCCTCCCCCCCCCCCCCCCCCCCCCCCGAGTGGGGAGGGGAGGGGGGGCGAGCGAGCACTTTGCCAGGGCTGGTTGTGGTTCCCATTCCGTCCCTGATGTTCTCCATTAGGCTGTGTTGCACAGCCCCATGGAGAACATGCCCAGCCGTCCAAGACACTGCATGAGCATCCAAAAAGGATGCTCAGACCAATCACGACACTAATCCTGCAGCGTCGTGATTGGCTGAAAGACCCTGAAAGCCTGAGTACAGCAGACGAGGAGAGGCGTGTGGTGGCGGGAGAGGCATGCGGCGGAGAAGGTAACTTTTTCATTTTTCATATTTGTTTAAACCCCCGCCCCATCACCTCCATTCCAATCGAGCTGCACTGCAAATGGATGGTCTACGCAACCAGGGGCAATCATCTGAGCAACATGGCGTCAAAATTGGCAGCAATAGCCACTATAACCAAGAAACAACACACTCACTTGTCTACAAATCTCAAGGCATCATCACAAAAAAATGATTAAGTCTATGCAGTTATCTGCCCCTGTGAAAAGATTTACATCGGAAAGGCCAATCATGAAGTAAAACAATGTATAGTCCAACATTAATCCCGTATCAAGTCTAAAACAACATCTGCCCAATTTGCCGTTCACTTTTGTAAATTTAAACACACTGGAAAAGAATTTCGATGGACAGTGCTCAGTGTAATTTTACCAAATCCCAGAGGAGGTCGACGTGGAAGCCTAATTAATGATAAAAAGAGGCATATTTAATCTTGAAATTCAAAACAGTGAGTCAAGGGCTCAATGAAGTGTCTGAAATCAACAATTTATAACACAATCCATATTTCTTTTTCATCAGAATAGCAGACTGTTAGTTCAAATTTACTACATGTACCAAAATGTGTTGCAGCTTCCACTGGACAATCAATTACCTTTCCCTTTCCTTTTTAAAAAATGGAAACGCACGCGGGCCACTCCACCTTTCATTCCTCATCAAAGATGGAGGCCCATGTGATCCGTGAATCTTACTAAATTAAGTAAGCATCCCTTACGTGTGTAGAATTTAACGTGGTTTAATGGTCCCTCCCTTTTTTCAATATTAGAGATATTTATCTTGAAAGGAGAGGGCGAATAAAATGCCTAATACCGCTATGAACTAGAATGTGGACTCCTTGTTGGTGTTTGTGTATATTTCGGAGTTGTAAAATTTTCCGATTTCTTGTCGGTTCTAATATTCACCAATCTTACTTTAATACAGATTTTGCCATCGCTAATTTCGAGCTTCAATGCCCATGTCACATATATAAGTGTCATACTTTTTAGATACAATTTAGGCCATGTAGTGACATCAATTTGTTTTTTTTCGGTACAGATAAAGTAATTAATGTGGTGATTCACCAATGAATGAAAATCCAGCCGTCACTTCAGTACGCAACAGTATCCGATTTGGGATCAGTTCCACATTGAAGATAGAAGATAATGTTCACTTTTCAGGCAGTTCCCAGGTAACTTTATTAAGAGAGGTTGTTGATGGCAAATTAAAAAGCAGTGTTATGTATATTCTTTTTTGGATATAAATGTACCATCACCAGCCCAAAGTCCTGAAGAGAACCCTGAGTGACTTGCGCTTCGAAACACGTTGGCTAGATTTATAGGAGATTCAGCTCATTGTACATCTTTATGGACTGTAGATCAAATTGTACAATTGTTATCCATCAATAATAGATTTCTTGGACCCTGATTGCCAGTACTGATAGGGCCGGAATTTTTCAATTGCCATGATATGACCAGCAGAGTTTTTAAATTTTGGACTGGTTTGAAAAAGTTAGGTATGTCTTCAAATGAACCAAAAATGTTGTTGTTCATGTTGAAAAGTGGTAGGATTATTTATAAGTCACGTTCTGACGGGTTGCACTATTATCAGTGATTTATTTGATTAATTAGGTTAATGTGGTTTGTGTTAAAGAAGTGTCTTGTGCCTTTTGGAAGACTTGTTCAATGTATTAACCATTTCTTACGAATTGTGATATGAACACATAGGTCCAGTGTATTGACTAACTGGGTCTTCAGTAAAATGCTTTGAATCAATACAAACCACATTTTCCAGTTGTTTTAACTTTCTAAAAGTGGCATTTTCAGAATTGTGACTTAAAATCTGACTTTAGAATTAAAGAGGATTTAAAATTACAATTTGTTTGATTGTAAACACCATATCGTTATCAACTCCCAATCAAAGGGCCTGATTTAGATCTTGGCGGTAATGGTCCTGCCATCACTTTTTTGACTGATTCACCACCCACCTATTTGGCAGTCCACGCACTCAATTTAGATGTTGGTGGATCCATGGACAAAAGACTGCCAAAGTCCCTTCGAGTGCGCCAGGAATTTTCCCCTGCGTTGGTGGCATCACAGGCAGAAGTGGCTCCCAGCAGGAGTCCAGCCAAGATGACCGCCGAGCTAATCACGATTTTGCTTTCTGTCGAGGCAACTGTGGAGGAATATCTCCTACTTTGAGTTAGTGGAATCAAAGGAAATGTGGTAAGAACTTATCTTTTTACTGTTTTCCACTTCCGTTTCCATCTTGAACCCCAGCGTCCAGTTCCTTTCTTTGCATCTCCGACATCACCACAACGCCAAACAACTCCGTTGTCGCCGGGATCTAATGTAAGCAACTTTTACAATTGTCTTAATATGAAGCGTGTGCTGAAAATTGCAGTAGCCTCGTTTATTTTTGCATTGCTCTGAAATACACATTTTTCTTATGGGTAATGTAGTAGTGTTCATTTTCCAACTTATCAAGGTAAAATTAAAACACCTGTATTGACACTTAAAAAAAAATATTGTTGTTGTGGTGCTTGTGGTGCCTGTGGGTGTGCAATCATTAGTATGTGTATTTTGTTTGTGTGGCATGCAATATGTGACAAAAAGGGGAATAACACATTACCTACATATGGTTTTGAGGCAAACACAACATATGTGTATTGACATGAAAATAAACTGTACTTACCAGTCTCCAATCCACCAAGGACTCAGTCCATCAGCAAACTGCCACTAGGACAACGCCAGCCTAATAGGGACTTCTAAATAGGCTCCACGCAATGCCTGACTGCCCATTCGGGCCCAAAGAATGCGTGTAGACGAGGGCCTGCTTGGCTGATCAGAGAGTCCTAGATGGTCTGTAAAAAGATACTCTACTGCTAGGCTCATCTACTGGAATTATTACAGCCATATTTTGGATGGTTTGCAACCATGAGAACAAAAAGTCTCCCATGCCCACATTCCGGGGATTCTCGTAACCCTGGTGGCAAGTGATGGGTGCCCGAATGATTGTTTTACGGCACTGTGTTGACAGCCAACTAAAGATCCTGTGAATTAGACGCAGGATTCCATAACAGGTCCTGCAAATGGCATTGACCTGGTCTTTCATGAAACATGTCTTATCAAATATAATGGCCGGATTCCTCTGCTGTGGAGAATGTGCTGCTGAGCCTTACTGAGGACGTAAGGTACCTTGCATGCTGGTTGGTACCTGTCTTGCACAGCCAGAACCTTAGATCCAGTATGTCTGTACAGCCATGAAGTGTTTGGTGCGGCTAACTCGAAATGAGAGCAAAGACAATGCTGGCCAGCTGAGTCCAACTGAAAGCTAAAAACTCAACAAGCCTGCTTTACAAAAGGATGAGAGCGACATGTGACCCTTAGAAAGGTGAGCTGTTACTGTTGAGAACCCCTGAAAATCGCAAGAATTAGGCTGACATGTGACCATCTGAGAAGCACCCTAAAGGAGGAAAACTACAGTTGTGGGTCCTGGAATCTCACAGGCAAGAGGGTTGAATGTGACACTTCAAGATGCAACCAGTGAGTGGTCCATCACAGTTGTGTGCTCGTCCGCCCAGCCCCCTTCAGAGGTGAGGCCCATTGTGTGACCCTGCAAGTGTCAACCCCTCACCACTATAAGCCCCTGCAACAGGACCCTGGAGAGCTGGTATCCCTGACAAAGGACTGCAAGCTCCACAGAAGATGCTGTCTGCCCAACACATTAAGGCCAGATCAACTGTTCTCCTCAACAGTGAACTACCAGCACCAACCGTACAACATGAACAAGTGTCTGCATCGCTGCATGCCTCCCCGCAATGCTGAAAGACTATTAATGGGTATCCATCCGCACATCAGGTGATTTAGGGTTATGGTGACTGTAAATCTTTGTGCATGAGAGCCTGTATATGTGCTGGTCTGTGTGTTAGTTAGTGGCTGCAATGCATACATGTGTCATCTATGACTGTGTATATGGATATTGTGTGGTGTGGTGGTCATCTCGTCTCATTTAAAGTTAGACCTTGTTTTCAGGACTGAGATTTTAACTCTCAGATCATGGCTCAGACTGGTTCAATATAAGCAAATAAGCAATCCAAGACTGCAACACCCAGAATTAATGAGGCTGTCAAAGGAGACACAGGACTGGAATTAGTACCTGTGATGACATTCAGTGCATGCACTCTAAACCTATTGGCTTTGTCAATAGTTTTTGGTTCCTTTATGTTGACCGCACTTTTTGAGGTAAACATGACATCACATGGGAACTTCTATTTTCACGCTACGATTGTGATGACGCTCAAACTTAGTATTAATATATATATATATTACTCTTTCATTTCGTAAATTCTCGCGAAATTCAATGTACATTCAAGTACATTGAACAGAACAATCTCCTGGACGAGTCCCAGTTCGGATTTCGCAAACTTCATGGAACTGAGACCGCTCTTATAAAGGCTGCCGACGATATAAGAACCATCAGGGACCAAGGAGTAACAGCGATATTGGTCCTGCTGGATCTCTCGGCAGCCTTCGACACGGTCAATCATGCTGTCCTGATTGACCGTGTCGAAGAGATGGGCATTTGCTCACGGGCCAAAGAGCTTCTGGCCTCATTTCTGTCGAACAGGACGCAAGCAGTGACCTTGGGCGAATTTCAATCCATCGAGCTCGCCCTCCCATGTGGCGTTCCGCAAGGCTCATCCCTAAGTCCGACACTCTTTAACATCTATGTGTCGGACTTAGTTAGGGTAATCAAGAACTACCGGATGAGCCTTACCTCATACGCCGACGACACCCAATTGGTGATCGCGATTAAGAACGACGGTGAAGAAGTAGCTGCCAGTTTCCAGGAAGGTATGGTGGCTATTAAGGATTGGATGGCTGAGAACTGCTTGCGTCTCAATTCAGATAAAACGGAGGTAATGATCTTCGGAAAATTATCCCCACAATGGTCCAATACATGGTGGCCAACTTCGCTTGGAGCCCCCCCAGAACCGGTGCATAAAGTTAGGAATCTGGGAATTGTCTTTGACGACAATCTCAGTTTCGCTAACCATGCCAACCAGGTCGCGTCTTCTGCCTTCTACAAGCTCAAGATCATTAGAAAAATCTTGCCCTATTTACCCGAAAGTACAAGGAAAACAGTGGTGAGCTCCTTAGTACTCTCATCACTTGATTATTGTAACGGACTCTTTGTAAACGCGCAGGCAAGGGTGGTGGCCAAACTGCAGCTTATTCAAAATGCTGCTGCAAGGCTGCTATCAGGCATCCCCAGATTTCAGTCCACCAAGAAAGCAATAAGAAACTACCATTGGTTAACGGTGAGAAATCGCATCAGATTCAAGACCTTGTGTCTCACCTTTAAAGCTCTCAAGGGTCAGGGCCCAGCGTTTCTTAAACAGAAACTATGCCACTACCTCCCGAAAAGATCTCTTCGATCAGAACAGAGACTTCTTCTGGTAGTGCCACGAACCAGGACTGTTAAATGGGGTGACCGATGCTTCATTAACTCCGCAGCCAAACTTTGGAACACGCTTCCAATGGAACTAAAATCGGCACCCTCATTACTTCAATTCAGAAAACTTGTAAAAACGTGGCTATTTGACCAATAACCGTCCAGCACAAACATTCCCTAAGGTAGATACCGTGATTAACCAGAGACTGCTAGCCTAAGTCACAGCGCCAAGACACCCACGGGTAGATGTTGCGCTTTATAAATGTTTAAAATAAATAAATAAATAAATAAATTTTGCGGCAGAGGCGCCGAGGCACTATGCGATTAAAGCGTAGGATATTACACTGAACTAAAGCGGGTTCAATAAGTGCACGTTTAACAACGGGCGGATGCCTTTTAATTCAGGGAAAAAACAGTGGACACGCTACCTTAAAACCACAACTCATGAATGTTCATGCGTTAATAGCAAGTGGCCCTACATTCGCGAGACTTGATGGGAAATCGTGTTTGCTGCGAGGCTTGTGCCCGGAAACCTGACGGTCGGAGACCGCAGCCCGGCGCACAATTTACGGGAGACTGAAAGCCGCGCTTTCTGACATTGCGTTTGACGGCCCGATAAGTAATAGGGGATTGGGACATTCCTGTCAGTGAGTAGCCAGGCAGTCATCTGTGCTGTCAGAGTTGACGTTTGCCGAGGACTCGCTGAATGGGAATGCAGGGGGAGGAGGCGCGCGGAGGGGAGGCGGGCCGGAGCGCGAGCTGCACCGTCCTTTCAGCGCAAGGGGTCATGCTTGTCTAATGCGCGCGGAGACTGCTGCATACCGCCAGCATAAATCACCCGCGCGCATTCATTCTCCCACACGGACTCCGACTCTTAGAAGCAGGCTGCATGGCTGAAAAGTTTTGCTAGCGCGTTGCTCTGACTGACTAGGAAATGCAGCGATACTGAAACTGTACTTATGTGGAGAAACGGCGAAAACTGTTGCCGTACGTCAAAAATTAAGGCAATGCTATAGTGACGGAGCTGGTCGCACGAGTCATTAGGGTCTTTCTTGCTAACTTGCTACATTCTGCACAGATTTTGGTCTTTCTTCTCGTTTTCGCTGGTGGGACGGTTCTGTCATTTCGCCCCTCTCGGGTGCCTACACGCCGACATTTGAAAAGAGAAAGCGTTTGAAAATAAAACCTGGAACATATTTTCCCCATTGACTTACATTTAAGTAGATACAATTTTAAGTTGGGGACAGCTAAAATAAAGCCTTTTTTATCTTAAAAACCTGAAGTCGCCTGCGTACATCGAATGAGCTGTTTGTTGGGTTTTATGCAAGTGGTGTGCACCTCCCCAACAAGCGTTCTTCTCTGTCTCTCCAATTACCATTAGAATCAGGGGCGTAGTTTCCCGTGGGGGAGGGTGGGGTTGGGTTGGCGTGGAGGGGACGTTTGGGATGTGATACCCTCAAATGCAGGCACACTTGATTCAGTAGTTGGCGCTGAGTTGTGTCTGCTATGTCTGTGTTGGTTTTTCTCATCCCCATTTTACCGAGAGACTATTTTAAATTGTTCACTTTTTGCATCAGGGACTTAAAAGATACAAACAACGTAGTACACATCTGATAAACAATCGTAGATGTATTACTTTTTGGCATTCGCAAACATTCGTAGTAGTATGCAACCCACTGCTTTTTTAGTTGGGCAATTTGAGATTCACACACCCCGGAATCTCACGGACTAATCTAAACCCCTGTTTAGAAGACCTTCAGCGATATATGTAATGTTGCATACATGTCAGTGATATAGTTGGTTTATGGTCTGCTGCGGAAACATAAGCATCTTACAGGTTTGAATTGACACACTCCTTTAAGCTTCGGAGTTCTATCAATTGAGTATGGCTATAGTTGCAGTCTAATTAGAAATAACTTTTTATATATTGCATCATACCTCTCTTCTGCTGTATCTAGGTGTCCTATATATAAAAGTGTTTTGCAGACGGAATGTACAAAAGGGCTCTGGTCTAGTTGGAAATGGCTTTCCAACTCACAAAACACCCTTTGGGACCCCTTATGAATCAAAATGTGGAGCGGCCATGAATGAAGCTCCTCTTCCTTTCAAGTGGCAGAAGAGTGCATCATTGGTTGGCAACCATGTTCGCAAACCATCAATAGAATAACAATCTGTCAAAGCAGTCATTTGCATACTAGGAACTGTCTGTGATGGACAGCTACTTGGTGAATGTAAGCTGCAGTCACTAATAGAAGTAAACAGTGGTCCAGGAGAAAAACACAGAGTAATCCCTACTCCCAATATCCCCTTGCAGCAGGCCATTTCTTTTATCTGAATTAATCCCCTGTCCCTTTCAAGGGTAGAGACCAGAGTCAAAAAAAGAAAGAAAAATTACTCACTGAGGATAACTGACCCAGAGCAAAGGGTGAGAAACCTGAGCAGGGAAAGATGGCAAGAGGTCTAGGGGGATGATAATAGCCTTCAAGGGAATTGTGCAGGGTTTCCATCCTGGTGGTGGATGTGTGTGAGGTGTGTGCGCCTCACCTCGTAGTTCAGAACCTATGTGGCTACGAGTAATTAGAGGGAACCTGAAATTGTGGCGAAGGAAAGCTCATAGCCTGTGTATTGAGTCTGGTATCATTTTCCATCAGATCATGTCAAGATAATTTGTGAGTCAGAATTTGGATCATCACTGGACTTTTCTCCAATGCCTCCCTGATTTTGGGATTTGTGATAAGGGCTAGACTGGATCACCTCCCTCCTCTCTAACCTCCTTCAAACCACCTTAACTCCCATCTTTCATCTCAACTCCTTGTCCTCTCATGTCTGGTGTACCAAAGGGTGCTGTCATCGATCGAGTTCTCCTTCACATCTACCTCCGCAGTGCTCTATCTCATCAAATTTGCCTTCTTATTCTACTATGGTTATGACAATTAATCGGATTCTGCTGAAACTTGAAACTTGTAACCTGTCACGGATGTATGACGGTACCACGCGTACTTGTGCAATGCATACCGTTACAACGCTACTTTTACCACGCAAGTCGTTACAACGACTTGCGTGGAGGGGCGCTGGATAGTAAATTATTTAATTTACTATTCCAACTCCAGTCCCCGTGGACTCTAGGGAAAGGAGTTGGATAGTAAATTAAAGTATTTACTATCCTGGAGCGCCCCCCCCAGCGCATTTCGTTGTAACGACCTGCGTGGTAAATGTAAAAGGTGAGCCCACATTACTATCGATGCCCGGGCTGCTGGCGCAGGCCGCCTCTTAGTTCCCATTCTGAACAGTTACCAAATAAAGAGACGGGCGCTGGGAGCAGGAATCAAGAACAGAGTTTATTACTCATGAGGAGAGCCTGTCGTTTCGGACACGAAACACAGTGTCTTTCGGGAGGTGCTCTAACAAGTGAGCTGAGACATCTTCTTTTATACCTTACAAAACACTTGGCATTACAATCAGGACATTGTGACACAAAGAAAAGACATCCCTATAATCCTCGTGTCAATCCTACCCAACATATGTTATCAATAGAGACCCTTGAACTGTAGATAAGGGAGGGGGCAATGACGCGGCTGAGTGTTCCGCTGATTATTTAGGAGATGTGCGCCTGATCGTATCCCAAGGGGTGGGGAAGCCAGGATCAATAGTGGGTTCTTTGAAGAGGAGTGACTCCATACCATAAGGGGCAATAAACAGTATCTTCCGGCTTAGGCGATAGCCTCGGACATGTGTGGACAGTCAATCGCGGAGGGAGGGTTCACTAACAGAGGGGTTATTCATGAAAGGAAAGGAGGTGCTGGTCAGGCGCGGCCGTGACTCCCAAGGACAGGGTCTTGCAGAAGAAGGAGGTTTATGACTTGCCCATGTGAGGGAGGAGGGGAGAGCCAGGGTGCGCACAGGGACGGAGTTGCACAGAGAGGGAGAGGTCTTATGACCTGTTCATGAGAGAACGGGGGCAGTCAGGTGCAGCTGGGGAGGGCTATGTCAGCTGAGGCGAAGGATGCCTCTTCAAGAGGGAATGGGGGGTTTGCGTGGGTCAAGCAGAAGGGTTGCCTTGCAGGGCAGGGTCGCGCAGAGGGAGAGGGTTTCATAGTTTATGCATGCGAGGGAGGGGGGGGGGGTTTCAGATACGTGCAGAAGGGAAGCCGGTGATTCTAATGAGCGGGCAAAAAGGGCCAGGGTGCCTAGAATGGCTGTCATGTACATATGAGTACGGGCTCTTGCTGGCAGAGTGATGCGGTCAATAATTTACGGTATTCATGGTGCCCACAGGGAGAGGAGTGGGAAACAAAAGGGAAATGAACGCTGTTTATGTACATCAATTTCTTCAATTTCCACAGTCGCCCCTTTTTACATTACAGAGTTCATTTTTGTAATTGATGGGGTTACAGATAGACAGGCATCGTTGAAGAATTAGCATTTGTCAATACTAACATTTGGCATATAATCATGGACAGTTGATGTGATGGGCAGAATGCAGCACATAGGAAATTGCATTTGTCGAGTTCCTATCATTTCAAAAGCACTACATAGCATAAATGTTTCTGACTTAAAAAATGTGACCAATGAACATCTTGACCAAATAGTTGAGGGGGGAATTCAGTTCAATACACAAGATCTCTTCGTCACAGTGTCTTTTTAGCAGTGAGCCATCACTGGTAGGCTCTAGTCTTTTTAGCAGTGAGCCATCACTGGTAGGCTCTAGTCCGTGTCCTTTCGTTGGCGCTGTTGAGCACCGGCGGTGGAGCTATAGGTCCAGCTCGGGTCCATCCTTACGCGTTGCAGGGTGCGGTCAGTCCTCTGCTGTTAGACCACAGTCCTGTTCCCTAACCAATCCTTTTAGTGGCGCCTTATGCTCGGCACCCATATTCCTGCGGCGTACCCCATTTCCACCTGGATGCTGTCCTTCCTTTCGACAAGAAGTCATGTGGAAAAGAGGGTGTGTGGTTTCGATAGTCGATGGGAGTGAGAGGGCGGAGTGGGGGCAGATTTTCCTGGGACACACCAAAGGGACCAAGGGAGCAAATGATAACAAGCAAGCAAGCCCATCAACCGGGCTTGAAGAGGGGGACGGAAGCTTCAGGCACGTGTGGGTAGGCGGACAAAAAGGCTTCAGGACAGCCCTTCATCCTTTCGTTTTACCACATTGGAGAGTGCTGTCTCGTCCCGTATTCCTGTCGTGCTGGGGCTCCACCTTTGGTCGATGTCGCATGTGTCCCATGATCTGCGGCCAGGCTGTGTGTCACGTCCGACCCTTCTCCTCCGGTGATCGTATATCTTTGAAATAGGTACAAAACAAGCTTTAGAGAACTGGTCAGGAGAAGACATTTATGCATGTGAATTCCTCCCTCATTTCTACGCACTTGGGAGATCCGCTCATCGGTCACAGTCAGAGGTTCATTACCAAGCAGTGCATATGTCAGCATTCCTACTGAGTTTATGCCAAGTTTTATTCATCGTCTACACATGTCACATATGGAGGAAAGTCAGACTCTTATCAACTGTGCATTTCATCAAACTCAACATTTCGGAACCTCCAGGGAGACTCGCCTTTCTAACCTGAGCCTTAACAGTCTAACATTTCCCTTCAAGGCTGGCTAACCTTTTCGAACAGGGCGGGGGCGCTATCATCGAGAGTCAGGGTAAAACAGGTTTTTCTCGAGGGACGACAGTTACTCATGGTCATCATGTTTATATCCGGGACAGCAGCTGGGGTCGATCAAGTGGGGCGGGGACGCTTCGGGCATTCGCGCTTGGGTGCAAAGGGGTGGGGCAATCTGGGCATCGGAGGTCAATCTAGACGTTGGCGTTTGTCTCTGATGAACAAAAAATAAGGTGCCATTGACATACAGTTCCCCTGTAAAAGGCCAGATTGGGGGACTTTAGTCGTCTTACCTGTCCTTTCCTTCTCAGCCAATTCGAGTTCATTCATTTTGCAGAAAGGAGAGGTAGTAATATGGCGAGATACGATCATTTTAGTTTCGGTCAATTTCGCTGAACACCTTCGCGTTCAATAAGTATCCAATCAGACTGGTGCCGGTGGGGCACAATTTTACCACAAAGAGGAAGAGGAAATAGGGAGACTATCATAGAGAGTGAGAGCCGTCCGCAATCTAAACGAGCCATTCGGTACACGTATGACATGTAGAGAGAGGGAGAGAGAGAGAGAGAGAGAAAGAGAGAGAGAGAGAGAGAGAGAGAGATAAGGGGGTGGAGAGGGAGAGAGAGAGAGAGACAGAGAGACGTGTACGAAAATAGGTCATTTAGTGCGCTCACAACACAGAACAGCAGGGGTCAGGTAACACGCAAATACAGACAGAGGGAAGACATAAATCCGTACATTACATACACACAAACTCAGACAAGGGAAGACAGTACATGTGTTACATACAAAAGCGTTCACGACAAAACACAAAACAGTTGTTGGCCAAACGAAAATCTCCTTGCGCATGCTGCGCATTTTTAATATCCTATTTATCCATGGGCTGAGTTCTTTTTACCTTTCCTCCTTCTCTTCGGCTATTTTTGCGAGCGCTCCCAATTGCCAATACTTACACCTCGGTCAGCCGGTCAGAAATTAACCTGGTCGGGCTATTGCCCATAGGTGGATCTTAAACCACTTTTGATTTTCTTCCTTTGGTTGGATGTTCTCCAGGCTGAGGCAACAGAGGGTATTGATCAGGAGAACAGTCGGGCAGTTTCGTTATATCTATAAGAGGGTGAGAAGGAGGTGGTACATTTCGAACATCAACAATATTTCTAACTTCCCAGACGGGTGGTGCCTGGGTACCCTTACCTCAGGACTTTTCCTAGTCCTTTCCCTATCTAATTAAACGTCATAATCGTGTTATCCATCATGCTAATGTCGAGTCAATTTCCGTCATCACAGTACCCGTCAAGTTTCTATGTCAGTCCATCCTCCCAGTCGCTATGTTCTAAGGAGGAACAGTCATGTTTAAAGTCTACGTCTTGTAAAAAAAAAACTTATCGTCATAAGGACTATGCACATATTTCCTCCTTCCCTTTTCGTCGGTGGTCCGATCATTGCTCTCCCATACTTCAGCCGACGTTCCGACGTGACCTGCAGAAGGGAGGAGAAAGAAGGGGTGGGGGGGCAGCATTCAAAACACATCAGCGCGCATAAATCCGAAAATGTTTTTACCTACCACATACTCGACCTATCTCCCCGGGGTGCATTCTCTACCAACTCGGCGTTTAAGCCCAGAGGGACCAGCAGTGTCAGATAGATAATCATCGATGGTCTGCGGATCTACATGCATCACACGATCGTGGCCTTATAGGTCGTGTGCAAGGGTGGCGGTCAGGTGGTATTTCTGTGGTATCGCTCAAGGGCGTCTAGAAACACCTTTTCGGCTGCCTGCGATACATAGTGTAGCTGCTAAATACCGGGCCTTTTTAACCTTCAACCTTAATCATACTGCATGTATTTTGCCTATGTCGATGACAGTAGCCATACATTTCAACAACATTCATAAATATAAACGCTACGATAATATTTGCGTGTTCAAAGATTTTAATGAAAAAGGTTGGCGCACAAATACGGGCCTATAAACCAGTGGGCCGGCTACGGAGAATAAAGTCGGTGGTCATTCATTTCGTAAAGTGCAGCAGTGAAATAAAATCATATCGAACTTTCCTACACTGCAAGTATAATGCATGCCAATAATTCAATTTTTAAATAATTCTATCTCGCTGTCCAACTATTACTCAAGATCTAATATTTACCAATTCATTGTCAAATGCTCAGTCAGTTCCTGTTTCATACCAATTCATTTCTTCCAACACATAATTAGTACCCACTCTAAATCAGCTCATTGTCCCAGCACATAATCAATATCCATCTTATATCGCTTTCTTTTCCAAGAACATACTCAATATCCTTCTTATCTACTTTCATTGTCCAAAAACTGCATACATATCCCGGGGCATCGAAGCTGAGCAATCAGGGTGCAACAAGGTTTATTTAAAAAGTCTCATTTTGTGTCGGCGCCATTTTGGGCGAGGTCAGGCAAGTCCCTGCATAGTCAGATTGCCTCCACTGACTCGTAGTAGGACCAGAACCTTCCGTTGGTGGTTTCAAAAGTTTTTCGCAATGGGTTAACAGTTTAGCAATATGGACCATCAGTCAAAGAGTGGGGAGGGCGGTAACAATTTTTCCTACCGGGTCATTCTGGTGTTCCTCCGGAACTGAACAAGTCTGTGCCTTGGCTGTATTTTAGCCATTTCCAAACTGAGGCTGGCGCTGGCAGGAGTGCGCCGATGTCGCGGTTCCCAGTGAGGGGGACGGGGGCGCCCACGCGGAGGGATCGGGGTGCCCCCCGGCTCTCATAGAATCTTCAAAGTTGAGGAGAGAAGGCATGGGGCGTGTGCCCGTCCTGGGCAAAAGACCGCTTTTCGATGTTGACCCTCTTTAAGCAAGAGCATTGGGGTGTCGCTGGAAGCCTCCACCTGGAGGGAGGTGGGGGAGGGTCGTTCGCGCCGCCTCCCCCTTCCAGCGACCCCGCGCCGTTCTTCGGCTCCAGCGCTTCGGTATTGGCCGTGCCAGCCATTGAAGATGGGGGGGGGGGGTCGGTGGCTGAGGCAAGACATCCCCCCCCCTTTGACATGTGGCGGGACTACCTGCAACTGTCCAGGCGTTGCCGTGTGGCTGGACTACCTGTCACTCTCAGGCGTTGACATGTGGCGGGACTATCTGCAACTTTCAGGCGTGGTCATGTGGCGGGACTATCTGCAACTCTCAGGGTTGTCCGACCTCGCCTTGGCTCCGGTCCTCGTCGATGGCCAGATCAGGCAAGAGATGGGGTGGGGGGGTGGTCGGTGGCTGAGGCAAGACAGCCCCCCCCCCACCGTGGCCTGCAGGGCAGCAGAAGAGGGAAAGGGGAGACCTCCATGATTCCTCGGGCCGTCCGCCCTACTGCCTCCCCTTTCGACTGCGGCCAGCCGAGCCCTGCACGCATCGAGGCCTCGCCTTCCGGATGGGCGTAACCGCGGGCCTGTTGCACTTCGGGAGCTTCTGGAATGGGGGTAGGTACCTATTGAATTGTTTCTATTTCATGTGGCCGTTATTTGGGCGTGGTGGGCAATGAGGCAGACATGTTGGGAGCAGGAATAGGCAGTGGAGCCTAGCTACCTCTTGGCTGTCTTGCTGTCGATTTTTCGCCATTTTATATTTCTTATTACGAACTGTTTCTAATGTTTCTTATTTTTAGTGAAGTCGAAAGCTCATCAGGGGGTTACTGACTTAGCCTGAATTCTTTTTATTTTTCCTTCATTTCCTTAGCGTGTTTCGAGCTAAAGTTTTCTGTTAGTAGGGTACGGTGATCACTTCATAGTTTTATGTGTCCTTTTCATTAGGGGCACTCCTGGACGGACCAGACGAGTTACCTCCAATAAATGGTCCGGGTGGAACTAGATTATCAATCAAAAGGGGAACATATATTCCTTCATTAGGGTATCATCCTGGACAGACCAAAGGATGTACTTCCACTTACTAGGGTAGCCTCCTGGACGGACCAGATGATCTACTTCCAGTAAATGGCCCGTGAGAGGGGAGCATATGTCCTCCATAAGGGTAGCCTCCTGGACGGACCATGCGAGCTACCCCCCAAATAAACAATCAGTGGGGAGTGGGTAGGACTGACGAATTCACAAAGGGGCATAACCTACCCTTTACTACTTGCAAAGACTAGATAGAATATTTCTATTCCACGTTGTTTGCAGGTAGAAAATACCTCAAACGAAACAATTCCTGGAACAACAATGTCCAGGCAACCAATCAATCAGTGGGGAGAAAAACAGGCATGACGGATTACAACGGGGACAAATGTCTGCATTACCTGCCCTTCGCTATCTGCAAAGGGAAACAGAATATTCCTATTCGTCTCTGTTTGTGGACAGGGAAGATCTCAAAGAGCAACAATCGATTACTAATCGATTTCAAACAATCAGTGGGGAGAAAAGTAGGCATGACGGATTACAACGGGGCAAAAGTCTGCATTACCTACCCTTCTCTATCTGCAAAGAGGGACGAACGTTCCTATTCGCCGCCGTTTTCAAACAGAGAATGTCTCGTTCTCAAGAAGAGAACCAATATTTCAAGTAGCATCCAAAGCTAAATGAACCAATAACAACAATATCAGTATTCAAATACCGATTCCAATACAATCAATCAATCAATCAGATGGATAAAACCATCCTACCAATCAGGCGCAAAACGCCCTACTTAATCTTACCCGGACCGGACCATACGGACACTTCTTCGTCTTCCTCCTCCAGCGCCCGATTGTTCTCTTTCTCCATGCAGCATTCCTGTGGGATTCCAGTCAGGACAATAGGTCGCTCAAGAGAGGTCCGTTCAGAATCGGTGAAGTTCTTTCGATCGGCAGCCGGGCGAGGGCCCTCTCAAGGCAGGTATACTCCGATCATTTAGATATTCACCTCATCGTCTGGATCTCTCTTACTGGACCTTATGTCACTGATGGACCCCGCGTTGGGACGCCAATTGTAAAAGGTGAGCCCACATTACTATCGATGCCCGGGCTGCTGGCGCAGGCCGCCTCTTAGTTCCCATTCTGAACAGTTACCAAATAAAGAGACGGGCGCTGGAAGCAGGAATCAAGAACAGAGTTTATTACTCATGAGGAGAGCCTGTCGTTTCGGACACGAAACACAGCGTCTTTCGGGAGGTGCTCTAACAAGTGAGCTGAGACATCTTCTTTTATACCTTACAAAACACTTGGCATTACGATCAGGACATTGTGACACAAAGAAAAGACATCCCTATAATCCTCGTGTCAATCCTACCCCACATATATTATCAATAGAGACCCTTGAACTGTAGATAAGGGAGGGGGCAATGACGCGGCTGAGTGTTCCGCTGATTATTTAGGAGATGTGCGCCTGATCGTATCCCAAGGGGTGGGGAAGCCAGGATCAATAGTGGGTTCTTTGAAGAGGAGTGACTCCATACCATAAGGGGCAATAAACAGTATCTTCCGGCTTAGGCGATAGCCTCGGACATGTGTGGACAGTCAATCGCGGAGGGAGGGTTCACTAACAGAGGGGTTATTCATGAAAGGAAAGGAGGTGCTGGTCAGGCGCGGCCGTGACTCCCAAGGACAGGGTCTTGCAGAAGAAGGAGGTTTATGACTTGCCCATGTGAGGGAGGAGGGGAGAGCCAGGGTGCGCACAGGGACGGAGTTGCACAGAGAGGGAGAGGTCTTATGACCTGTTCATGAGAGAACGGGGGCAGTCAGGTGCAGCTGGGGAGGGCTATATCAGCTGAGGCGAAGGATGCCTCTTCAAGAGGGAATGGGGGGTTTGCGTGGGTCAAGCAGAAGGGTTGCCTTGCAGGGCAGGGTCGCGCAGAGGGAGAGGGTTTCATAGTTTATGCATGCGAGGGGGGGGGGGTTTCAGATACGTGCAGAAGGGAAGCCGGTGATTCTAATGAGCGGGCAAAAAGGGCCAGGGTGCCTAGAATGGCTGTCATGTACATATGGGTACGGGCTCTTGCTGGCAGAGTGATGCGGTCAATAATTTACGGTATTCATGGTGCCCACAGGGAGAGGAGTGGGAAACAAAAGGGAAATGAACGCTGTTTATGTACATCAATTTCTTCAATTTCCACATAAAAGTATCGTTGTAACGGTACCGCGTTGTAATATATGCGTGGTAACCGTTGCATACCACCTGTCACTGACTACACTGTTTTCTGATTTTTCTTTTTGGAAATCTGCAAATGGATGATCAGAAACACAATGTCTGCCAATAAAACAGAAACACGTGTAGATTCTTCACTTATATGATGCCACCAGACTGGTGTCTTAATTATGGCATCAGAGCACATTTTGGGCATGGAGTGTCGTTAGTGTCTGTTTATTAAAAATTGAGGCCAAATCTCTACTGATCACATACGAACACGAAAGAAACAGACACCAAATGAATGCCAAAAAAAAACGAAAAATCATGTAGATTTTTCACTTATTTGATGCCCTCAGACTGGTGTCCATTACATTACATATTGTTTTCATTTGTGTTGCACTTACCACTTATGTGGCATCATAGCACATTTTCTATATGGGTATAGAAAATGTCCACCTTGGAATCTCATTAATAGTGTCTGTTGTTTCGTTCGTGCTTGGTGTGGTCAGAAGAGATTTGGCCACAATTTTTAGTAAAGAAGTGGCTTGTGTATGTGAGTATGAAAGTGAAAAGTTATATCTTGAACAATATTTATAGTGTCTTCTGTGTGCTGTATGAATAAATGAATGAATCCTTTATTGTTTGATTATTTAAAATCTTACAATATTGTAAACACATAAAATTTACTGTAATGCATAAAACTAATAAAAGCCATTGCACCATAAAATTCATTAAATTTCATTAAACTACTTCATTTTAAAACTTAATCTCCTAATTTTGTTTTCGCTGTTAGTAGGAACCTCACAAAGGTAGCGTTCATACCTATATCATTCGATTAAAGACAACATTTCAATGCATGCCTACATGTCCTTATTCCACGTAGATTAAAAGGTATTTTAAGTAAGGATCTTCTTTCTTTTTCGAGTCCAGGACAAATACATACGAGGTGGACAATGTTCTCCTCTCCCTTTTTACAAAGACTGCATAATGTGCTATTTTCAGTGTTTTTCCACGGATGGGTGATGACAAAGTTGCGGGAGTATTCCAAATCTTGCCTTGAGTAGAACTTGTTTATTTTTTTACGACCAGGGTGTTTCCCAATATTGTTGTACCTTCTTTTTTATAACCATTTATTATTGTCCAAGCATGTTTTCTTTTTGTTAGAGTTTCTTTGTCCTTTACGAGGGATAGATGGTTTGTAGTTTTATTGATTATTTTTTTGAACAATGTGTAATCGTATTATTCCAGATTGTAATAACTGCAAACTCATCTATCGCTTCCTTAAGATAATTCCATGCAGTTGACTTAACATTATTATTTATTTAATTCCAAAACAAATGGGATATCTGATTATCGTGATCGGTTTTTTATCCGACTCCAGGTTTTAATGAAATGACCCTTTCTCACATAGTATTGATTGTTTAGACCGAACTCCAGTCTAATTTGTGCAGGCGAGGCATTCGTTGGGAGATGGAATAATGCTTTGTATGTTTTAGATAGAGCATTATTTATTAATCCAGTATCCTTTCTCATTAATGATTCACTGCCATATGTAATGGTTGGTAGCAGTCTAGACCCTATAATCTTCAAAAGTGGCCCATATTTGAGGTTGCCAAGTGATTTTTGTAAGATTCTAAATGCCGCAATCAAGGAGTTTGTCTTCCTTTGGATACCCTTTTTTTGTTGCTGATAGTTGCCCTTCTCATCAAATAGCACACCCAAGTACTTATATACTTCAGCTTGCTCCAGTTGGTTGTTCTCCATGTACCATTTACTTTTACGTCTTAGTTTTGTGTTCTTGGTGACTACCATGATCTTGGTTTTAGTATCGTTTATCTCCATCCCGTTTTCCTTTACGTACTTGAATGTTTGATTGATTAAACGCTGTAGTCCCACTTTAGTATGGCTTAGTAAGATGGCATCATCTGCATAGAGCAAATTAGAAATATGCGTATCAGCTAGTTTCGGAGGGTTTGTATTTAATTCATCCAAGGAATCAGTTAAGTCCACCAAGAACAAATTGATAAGGAGTGGGGCTAGTACACAGCCTTGTTTAAGGCCTTCGGTTGCTGGGATTTCTTTTGATAGCGTTTGACCATCCCCCATCCTCACCCTAACCCAGTTTTTACTATACAGGAGCTGAATCAGTTTCAACAGGACCATTGGAATGTTTTTTTCTTGGAGCTTTTTCCAATATAAATTTCTTTGGACACGATTAAAGGCAGATTTAAAATCTACAAAGCATAGATACAGGGGTTGTTTGATTCTGATTGCTTTCTCCATTAATAGGGATAATGCCAGGATATTTGTTGTTGTCCCCAACCCTTTAATAAAGCCTGTTTGATTCAAAGGCAGTATCTTATTTTTTGAAGCCCATTCATTTAAATTAGTTAGCAAAATCCTAGCAAACAGCTTGGCGTCTGTATCTTGTAGTGTAATAAACCTATAATTTTCCGGAAGTGCCCAGTTTCCTTTTTTAAAGATTGGTGTAATTAAGGACCCTCTCCATGGCTCAGGGATGACACCTTCCTGTATAATTTCTTTGAATAGCTTTTCTAAATATACTGCCCATAGATCTGGATTTTCTTTGTAGAGGGCAAACGGGATGCCATTTGGTCCAGGTGCACCATCTTTCTGTTTTTTTTTTTACTTTATTAGTTGTTCCTTTGTTATTTTAATTGGCGCTTCCGTATTACAGTCATAACTGTGTGTAGGTTGCGGTTCGTTTTTTGTCATTATTGAGCCCTTTTGGTTTAGACGTTTTATAAGAAATGTGATCCATTCTTGTTCCATTAGTGCAGATGAAACCACCAATTTATTTGGTTGAACCAGTCCGTTTATAATCTTCCAGAACTCTCTTGCATTTGTTTGTTTACTTGCATGGAATAATTTTGCCCAGGATACTTGTTTTACTTGTTTTTTTTAGTTCCATATTAACTTCTTTAAGTTTTGATTTAGAGATTTCAATTTGCTTAGTATTTCCTCGTTAGCGACGGATTTCTTAATTTGCCTTCTCAACATATTTCGAGCTCTTTTTAATTTCGTAATTGTTTATGGAAGGTTTATATATGTTTTCTCTTCCTTCCGTTCCACATTTTGGTTCCTTTTATTCAATCGCATTTGAGGTTGAGGTAGGGGTTTAACAAGCTTCTTGGTAAAATCCACCCTCTGTTCTATCGATGTTTTCAATATTGAATCATTGAAGCAATTCTCTATTATTCTTTCAACTTCTTTATTCATCGCATCCTTATTCTGGACAGTCCAAAACTGTTTTTTGTAGTTTACAGTTCCAATGTGCCCCGAGGCCGTTTGGTATAGTTGGTTTGTATTAGTCCCAAGTTTGATTGTTATTATCTGCTGACAATGATCACTCTCCGTGATAAGGGCTAGACTGGATCCCCTCCCCCCTCTCTAACTTCCTTCAAACCACCTTGACTCCCACCTTTCATCTCAACTCCTTGTCCTCTTATGTCTGGTGTACCAAAGCGTGCTGTCATCGATTGAGTTCTCCTTCACAGCTACCTCCGCAGTGCTCTATCTCATCAAATTCGTCTTCTTATTCTACTATGGTTATGACGATTAATCGGATTCTGCTGAAACTTGAAACTTGTAACCTGTCACTGACTACACTGTTTTCTGATTTTTCTTTTTGGAAATCTGCAAATGGATGATCAGAAACACAATGTCTGCCAATAAAACAGAAACACATGCAGATTCTTCACTTATATGATGCCCCCAGACTGGTATCCTAATTATGGCATCATAGCACATTTTGGGCATGGAGTGTCGTTAGTGTCTGTTTATTAAAAATTGAGGCCAAATATATACTGATCACATACAAACACGAACGAAACAACAGACACTAAATGACTTACTTGGACACCGGTCTACGGGGTCCGTCACTTACTTGGACACCGGTCTACGGTGTCCAAGTAAGTGAACTAGTTACGGCAATGACCAGTAGTGGCTCATTAGTGTTTCAGCAAGTAAGCAGGTTATTAAAACGCGCTCTGTCTACTTGTTTCAGAAAATACACGAAAATAATCCCAAGTGGGTCAAGACATCGCACAGAGTTGCTAAGATTTCAAGATTACCGCAGGTAAACAATCTGTAGGTTAACATCCATGTCCAAGTAGGGTTTCCCCTCTTGTACCCACGTAGGACTTAATATACTCATTACTCTGTTGCAGTGCAAACCACAAAGCCTAGACGACATTTCCACATAAACAGGACTGACTGTGGGCAGGATTAACACAAGGTACGCTTTATTCTGGCACCCGCGTTGCTCTGAGAGTAGTGGCTAGAGGACCCACTTTTTAGTAAACACTTTGTTTTGTTTTTTATTTCAAACAGTTCCCATGGACTAGATTCACACTGCCCTGATGAGAATCCTGCAAGTCACTATTCAGGATTCGAAACGCGTCGGCACCCCCTCTTTCTTGTTCACTGACCAGTTGGCCATTGTTATTGACGCAGAAATGGGCAATATTCCTGAAATTTAATTGATTGTCTCTTGTTCAGGTCGTGGGAGTTGAATTGACTCTGAATACACTTTGTTCTTTTTTCTCCCCGTGTTGTGTAAATGTTCACAAGAGTTTCTTTCATTCACAAATGTACAACTTTATTAATGCCCATCGTTTTTAACGTATTCATGGTGACATTTGTTTTTTGGTAAAAATCACTTTTTTGAAAATGTCAAATATATGTTTGGTTCACTGTATATATGTATAAAGTGTTTTTGAAACTGTATATGGCTAAGACATGAGGTTGACAGTGGTCTTAGTTCTGTGTTTTTGAATTTCTCCTTTTTGCTTGTAAATTGAGTACGAACTGAAAACATAAACTGTTTTGGGTAAACTAATAAATTGTGGTTTACTTGTACATGAACTAGGTGTACTTCAACTAGTCCGGAGGCATAGGCAAACATTTCTATTTCGTATTAGTGTGGCCCTGCCTACCCTCCTTCCCATTGGGCCCAGCCACCCCTGTTTCTTCTGACTGTTTAGGTAGGCAGTACCCGGGGAAAACACAGCACGTCACTTCTCTAGGGGGCTACTAACCCAGGTGGGCGAGTTCAGGGCACTGGGTGGGATCCCAGTGCCACTGCCCAAAGGGTAGGAGCTGCTCACAGACTACACCGCCTAGCTCTACATCAAGAAAAGGGGCAAAACGTCTGCCTCCTAACATGAGTTATTACTAGAACATATTCAGCAGGGTTTGGTTGATTTACCTGGCATGCGTGACATATAGTTTTGCTTGTGTACGGCATAGGGACTTTTTATTGGTAGAGCAATCAGGACTTCTTCCATTACAATGCGTGGATGGTGAAGCGCCTCTGGATTGCAGTGAAGGCACTCTTTGTGCACTGCATTGTAGAGGATGTGCCCCACTTTGGAGGGGTGGTCACTGCTCAGCAGGGTCAGAGACTACAGTGAGAAGTAGTGCATTATGTTTTTTTTTAACATTGAAGCGGTATGCTGATGGGTAGGAAGAAGAGTCCCAGAAGCTGATGTGTAATCTGAGTTGAGTGCCATCAACCCCTCCACCCGGATTTTAGGTGTCAGCAGAGTTGTGGCATGTTGGCGACAGAAGTGGTGAGTTTGAAGGAGTAACACAGCATCAGTAAAATGCCATGTATATATATTTATTTATTTAGAGAGTTTTATACAGTGCTGGCACGACCCGAGGGTATCAGAGCGCTTTACAACATTAATACAGGCAATAATATCAGACAGCTATAAGTAAAAGTAAATAACAAGAGTTGAGCGTTACAACTGGATTGGTGTTGAGAGAAACGCAACAATTTATACCTTGAGCAGAGTGGAGGTTGCCAAAATGCGCTAGATTTACTGTCCAGAGGGTTAAGGTGTGGATTGAGGAGCAGATCCTTTAGACTCTTAAAGATCATGAAGTAGGGGTGGGTCCTGAGATCGACTGGTAGGGAGTTCCAGATTTGGGGGGCATTGCCCGAGAAGGAGTGAAGCAGCGCTTATGTTTATGTTTCCTTGGGGGTATGTGTAGACGAGTGTACTCCCTGAGGTCCTATACCTTTTACAGTAAGTCTCAGGGCTCAGAGTGAGGTGACAGCTAGCTCCCATCAGCGATTGTAACAAAGGGTGGTGTAATGTAAGTTTTTCATTACCATTAAAAGCAATGCAGTTGGGATTGGACAACAAGGCTCAGAAGCCGATTTTACAACTTTAGCAGATCCTCCTGCATATCCTTTGTTAGTAGCATTGTGTGAACAAGCCTGGAATGGTCTTTCGGAAGGTGGTGACTGGTGTCATGGAGATCAATGTTTGAAGTTCCCTCTTTCTCTTTTCCAGTCTCCCATCCCTTTCGGGTTGTTGCATCAGTGTTGTGTCATGCACCATTAGTGAGTCACTGGTATTTCAGTAATAATAACACTTTTGTTTGGCCACTCGGCATGGGAACCATACCCACCTTTATGCCTTAGGATAGTCATCAGTCATGATGGCCACTGCCCGTGGCTGGGGCGATGGCAGATGACTTGTGTGCTCTCATTTCAATCTGACTCCATCCATCCTCGGTCTATGAGTCCACCTGTGTCTAGCAGAACCAGAGTGAATAAGTGAGCACTGTGCTCTCTGCTGCAGTCCCACTGCGTCGTTATTTAGGTTCTCCAGATTTTCTTACTGTAAAGATGCCCAAGGGTGAAAGTGTGCTCTAGAAATAAATGAAGAAAATATATCTCAAGGTATAATTGGAGATGGGGAGCCGATATTAAGGTCTCCTCTGTGCCAGGGATCACTAAAGATGTCAGCTGAGAAACTAAGGGATGCAGTTTGTGGAGTTTCTTAGATTTGTGGCTATTTAAACATGATCAAAAGCATAGATACATCAACCAGTGGGAGACTAAATAGAAAAAAGGTGGGAAGAGACCTCTGTTATTAAAATATATGGATTTTCATGATTGCAGGACTAAAAAGTGTAGCATTTCTAACAAATTGTGAACATATAAACATGATCCATATTTTGAAATTTAAAATATTGCCTATGGTGTTCTACAAGGTTCAAAACCAGTTTCAAAAGTTTGGAAAGGGAATGAACACTCTCCTGCCTAACTTCTCCCTGGACTTCCTTCCCTATCTACACTCTCGTAATCTTCAGTAAATTACCCATGCCCTTTATTATAGCAGAAGTCCCCCGGAGCAGCAAAAAGTCAGAACGTTGCACTGCAGAAGCAACGACTTATTAAAAGGAGGTGTTTCTTCTTGGCAACACTTAAAGTTGAATTATAAGAGACATACCCTGCTTTGTCTTAGAATACTTTAGTTGTTTTGTTTCATAAAAGGCATCGAGGGTCATCCTTGAATTCTTTCTTTAATATTATCTTACACAGCTATTATGTGGCTGACATCCACCAATTACTTGCCCCCTAGTAATGCTAATTGCAGATGTACACAGCTGTATCTCGTACACCGTGCAGTCTACCAAGATCTGAAGCGGTCAGAGTAACTGACACAGCTGATATGGATTACGCAGAGTGTTGCGAGACCTGCCCACCCATTGCATACTTCCAGCAGAGGCAATTCTGAACACATCACACCCTCACATGAGTTTGACTGGTAGGTTTCAAGGACCCAGCAATCTTTGGAACATAGCTGCCAGGAAAACTCAATATCGGCACAAGACCACTGTCAGTTATTATGCATGGCCTGTTCACCGAGAGCTCTAAGGATGATCCTCAGTGGTCAAACCCACAACCACAGTCACATGCCTTGCAGATGCAGATATTGTTTGATTGTTTACACCAAGAACCTGTACAGCTTTGTACAAAAGTATAGTTGTGAAGGATTAGCAACTCTATTGGAAACTGTTAGACCTGGCATCCTTGGCATGGTTTCCCCTAACCTTTTGTCTTCGGACCCCATGTTTTTGCAGACTTCGTTTTAGGATTCTGTGAACCTTACCACTACTAACCAGTGCTTCAGCACTTGTGCTTTTTTCCCTAAAACATGGTAGAATTAGCTTAAGCCCAGTTGACATATTTAATTCACTTATGAGTCCCTAGTAAAATGCACTACATGTGCCCTGGGCCTGTAAATGAAATTCCTATTAGTGGGTCTGCAGCACTGATTGTTCCAACCACTTGAGTAGTCCTTTAAACATGTCACAGGCCTGCCATTGCAGAGCCTGTATGTTGAGTTCAACCTGCCATTTCAGCCTGGCAAAATAAAAATGTTGCCAGGCCACAACCTTCATTTTTAATACATATGTCACCCATAGGGTAGGCCCTGGACAGTTTAGAGGGCAGGGTGCAAGTATTTAAAAAGTAGCACATGTACTTTTCAATTTAACATGTCCTGATAGTGAAAAACTCTTACATTCGTTTTTCACTAATGAAAGGCCTATATCTCCCATAGGATTACATTAGAGTTGCCTTATTACATTTTATAAGTGTAATTTACAAATGGTAAGATATAACTGGTTTGAGGTTGGTGTCTCTGCAATCCTAATTTAAAATCCTACTTTATGGTGAAGTCGGATTTTAAATTACAATTCTGAAAATGCCACTTTTAGAAAGATAACATTTTCTTGCCTTAGCCATTTGGTGCCTGCAGCCTGTCTCTGGTGACCTGACTGGGTGTTGTTGGCAGCTGGACTTTGTGCATTCCTCCTAGACAGCCACATACAATGGGAGCTTAGGTGTGATTGAGTGGGCTATCTTTAACAGGATGGAAGGGAGGAGCTGGGTCCCATCCTCACTGTGTCGTGTCCTCACACAAAGGACTGCCTACCCCCTTTAGTTAGTCTGGAGATACGGCTGGCAGGGCAGGGCATCTGTGCACATCAAATGCATGCCCTTGAAGCTTTTCCCCCACTTCAAAGGCACAACTGTGCATTAAAGAAGGATCTCAGACACCACCACTTCAGTACACTTTTATACCTGTGGATACTCTGCCAGGAAGAAGGACTTCTGTGCTGCCTAAAGATCTACCACTCTGCCACTCTGGTGGACGCCTGCTTTTCTGTGCTAACCTGCTGCCCTCTTGCCTGGGTGAGAAGAACTGGGCTTGCATAGTTTGAACCCAGAACCCAGAGTGACTACAAGGGCTAATTGGCAGACCTGGTGATCTGAAGCCTAGGGGACATAACAGGCTTCCAACAAACTTTTATCTGCACCTGAACTCTGCCATCAGTTGGTCAATGTTGGACTTGGCCCTTTTTGCAGTGTCATCCCTGAACTTTTTTGCCTTCCTCCTGTATTTTGTCTGACCTGTTTTTGTTGGTTTTATGACTGTGGGCACTTTACCACTGCTAATCAGTGCTAAAGTGCATATGCTCCCCCTATTGTAAATTGATGTATTAATCAGTGGGTCCATGTTTGGCTATTTGATTTACTTGTCAGACCCTGGTCTAGTGCACTGAGTGTGCCCAGGGCGTGTAAATCCAAATGCTGCTGGTGGGCCTGCAGCACTGGTTGTGCCACCCACAGAAGAAGCCTTGTAGAATGTGTCTAATGTTTGCCATTGCAGAGACTGTGTGCAGTCTGGTACTGTCATGCTGACTGGGCAAGTGCACCCACTTGCCAGTCCCTAAACCTCCCCTTTTCTTCATATCAGTCACCCCTATGGTAGGCCCAAGGGCAGGGTGCATTGTAAGTATAAGGTAGGACATGCCCCGATGTGTGTGGCATGCCCTAATAGTGAATTACAGCCATTTTCGTTTTTCACTATTGCAAGACTACCTGTTCCCCATAGGCCAGAATGGGCTGTTAGAGTTATTACATTTTATAATCCTAACTGTCTCAGAGAACATGGTAGAAATTCAAGTTTAGTATGCCTGAAATCGGAATATTAAAATATATCTTTTAGTAAAGTTTATTTTAATATTTTGTGTTTGCAAATACCACTTTTAGAAAGTAGGTATTTGCTTGTCTAACCATTCAAACCTACCTCTGCTAGGTTTTGTATTCCTATGTCTAGTTTTGTGAGTGACAGGGCTGGGAAATTCCAGGAGACAGGCTGAGTCACCCAGTGGTGAATAAAGAGATCTGCATCTAGATGGGAGGGAAGAGTTGCACCTGAACTTTGAATAGGGCTGTACCTGCCTTCCACAATGCTGGCTCCACCCCCTGGGGAGCGGCTGATGTCTCTGCCCTGCACACTAAAAGAAGAGAAGGAGTCCTGTAAACAAAGTGCTTCAGGACTGTACTTGCCTTCCACAATGCTGGCTCCACCTCCTGTGGGGCGTCTGAGATGCTTGCCCTGCCCTGTGAAAGGAAAGGAGAAGTCTGGTAAACAGAGTGCTTCAGAACTGGTTTGGACTGGGCAAAGGCCCCTCTCCCCTCAGAGAACAAAGGATTTTGGGCCAGATGTAGGTGGCCGCTTGAGGCCATTTACCGAGCAGTAACCGCCGATTTTGGCCGTTACCGATCAGTAAATGGGTGACAGGTATGTAGGGGGCATTATTTTACCGAATCGGTAATTTTACCGATTCGGTAATTTTACCGATTCGGTAAAATAAAAATTCGGTAATTTTACCGATTCTGAGGCACCCAGATGTAGGTGGGACTCTTCAGAGTCCCAGAGGCCTTACCGAATCGGTATTTTACCATCAAATCCAATTTGATGGTAAAATACCGATTCCGGTGTGCATGCACATGTGTGCATGCACACCTATGCCATGTGACAGGCAGACCTGCCCTTAGGGCATGTGTGCCTGCCACATGGCACCCGTGCCTGTTTTGGGGGTGCCAGTGGGTGTCAAAGTGACACCCCCTGCACCCTTGTGAAAATCGGTATTTACCGATTCGGTAAATACCGAATCGGTAATGCCCATTCATTCCTATGGGCTTCAAAGCCCATAGGAATGAATGAGCATTACCGATTCGGTATTTACCGAATCGGTAAATACCGAATTCTTCCGATTCGGTATTCCAGCACATCTGGAATACCTACATATCCACCCCTTAGATTTACGGATTTTTAATTACCGAATCGGTAAAATTTGGTAATTAAAAATCGGTAAATCTATTTTACCAACATCTGGCCCTTTGTGGTATAAATATTGAAACCCTGATCCTGTGAAATTAGATCACTTTGGATTACAAGAAGAAACCTTTACTGAGGAGAGGAACCTGAAGAAACTGAGGAGAGACTATTCCCAAGCTGAAGTGCTGCTTGGGGGATAGGCCTGCAGTGGTTGCTCTACTGCCAAATGCAGGAGAAAGGAACTTTGTGTACTTTGCTTTCAACTTGTGAAGGATCTCCGAGGGCTTGGAAAAGAGCTTGTCTCCTGTTGAAGTCTCAGGGACAACAGACTTCACCCCCCAGCTCCCCAGAATTCTTTTGGAAGTGCCTGCTGCTGTTTTGGGCCTTCTGAGGAACTGCGTGTCGCAAGGAGCTGGAAGCGCGACTCAACGAGGCGAAGCGTGTCCGCGTTGCTGGGCCTGCCGTTGCAATTCCGAAGGAGGGTGTCGCCGCTGGAACTGTCGCACTGCACCGCATCGGAGAGAAGCGTGCCACAACGAAGAGGAAGTGTGTCGCTACTGCTGCTGTTGGAACTCCGAAGGAGGGTGTCCCCGCTGTAGTTGTCGCACTGCACCGCATCAGGAGAAGAATCTCGCAACGAGGTCGGAGCGTGTTGCCGCCGCTGTGCCTGCCGTCTCAACTCCAAAGAAGTGTGTCTCTGCTGGAACTGTCGCATTGCACCGCATCGACCAAGAGCACCTCGCATCCCCGAGAAGCGCGCCGCCTTCGGAGCTGCTGCCGTTGCATCTTAGATGGAGCCGCTGTAGTTGGCGCATCGAGCGGAAGCTTCACGCATCGTGGGAGAAGAGCGGCGCCGCTGGAACTGTTGCCGTCGCATCGTAAGGGTGTCGCCGCTGCAGTCCACGCATCGAACCGAGGACTTCTCGCATCCCCGAGAAGCGTGCCGCATCTGGAAGATGTTCACGTCTTTATTTCTTTGTATCTGAACTTTGCCGCATTTCCCATCGCTGCAACATTGCTTGTCGTGGAAGCGCAACGCAACCTAAGGTACATTGACGCAGAGTGTCGCATCTAAGAACTGAACTGAACTAATCTTAAATCTACCATCTTAAAGTAATCATAGTGTGTATTTTTGTTGTTTATGGTCTTGTGGTAACTCTATATAAAGAATACTTATTTTTGATATAAAACCTGTGTGGTGTCCATTTGTAATGTTGGCACTGGATTCCTGTATTTGGTCACAAATGCTTTACACACTGCCTCTGAGATAAGCCTGTCTGCTCGTGCCAAGCTACCAAGGGGGTGAGCAGGGGTTATTTTAGGAGTATAATCCCCTTATCCTGACTAGAGGCAAGGGTCCCTATTTGTCACAAGTACCTACCTGTGCCAACTAGAGACCCCCAAATCTAACATTGGTGGTCAGCTGTGAGGATTCTGAACTTGCATTTGTGACTCATGTACAGGGATTGGCGAACACTACTTAGTGAGTGCAGACGATAACGCAACCACATACTGTTTTTTTAGGGCTCTGGCCTACGTCACACACTGCGAAGCAGTGTGGGCGGAGCCTAAGAGTCCTATAATCAGGGTCTCCGAAAAGCTACCCAAACATTCCTGAATACTCGTGATTTTTCGTGTTCTTTTTTTGCCATCTGCATGGCAATTGGGCCTTGCATGCCTGTCTTTTTAGAAGCCAGCACGCAATAGGCCATAGGCTGCAGAGTTGCTCCACTTCCTGCATATTCCGTGCGGACACGAGCAGCAGAAGGGCATATATCATCAATTACCAGCTGTCAGGGGCCGCGGTAATTGAAGCCAGATGCTGGGCGCGCATTCAACACTCTCCAGTTACTTTTTTTGTTCAGCTGTGTGTGCGCGCATGCTGGCTCCCTGCCAAAGCTTGTGTGTCTAGTTTATGTTGACTCATATCGGCACTGCTTCAGGCAAGTCAAATTCCGTTAAATGTCCGAGTTCTCAACACATCAGAACGATGACTTATTCCCACCTTACAGTTAGTATTTATTCCTCTTGTACGTACATTGTAGATGTCCGTCTATTTACAACTACAAGCATTATTTTTATGTTGGCGCAGAACGATACTGCTCCTGGTAAGTCACATTCCGTTAATACACAATATTAAGAACTGCACACGTGATTACAGTAAATGCCGTTAACGCTCTTAAGCACTTTTTTAGGTGGTGTTTTCAGCGATCACAGTTGTTTAATAGTAACAACTCCCACTCCCACAAGGCACAGCAGTTTTTAGTCACGTGACTAATAGGAACTCTATTAAACTTTGAATGGTATCATTACGCGGTAAATACAACGGGCGAGTTTAGCGGTTTTTGGCAAGACGCGATCACCGCTTTAATACAGATTCGCTGAGGTACGTTCATGAGGCATTTATAAGGTATTGGCAAAATTAATGGTCCAGGCTTACGAATTATTCACGGCAATTCATGAATATATGTTGTCGTTTTTTTTAAAGGCACGATTACTCACGAGTGTGTGAAGGACCGTTTATTTTCCAGACCATTGGATTATTTTTTTTTCGCTATCACAAGGTATGTCAATTAAGACACATTTTTTTTAAGACACACACTAATGTGGATGTACGTTTGGAAATGACAGGAGCACCATATTTCTTACAGATGATTATGAAATCGGATGATTCGGCAATTGCATAAAAAAAACTTCCCTGGAATTCCTTTGGTCAGCTCCTGGTCCTGCTTTAATCAGGTCAGCTACATTCTATACCTATTTGAGGTTGTTATCAGAGAGAGTAAGCAGCACAGCACTTTTCAACTCAGGTGGCAATAGTACATTTGTTGATGTATGTACAACCATGCAACATTTGTATCAGTGCTCCCTTCACACCTCGCCATAGCCTTGTGCCCCAAAACGCTTGTATTGATCATCACGGGTTCAAACTGTGTGATCCTGGACACATCGCCCACCCCTCCTTTGTCCCCGATCTCTGGCAAAGATGGGAGCGCTTAGAAGCAAGCGTATACCCGTGTTAAGCAGCATATATGGAACTGGGTTGGTACATTGGCAGCTGCGGCTAGCGTCCCCCTCCAACACCCCCACAGCTCCCCCATCCCAGATGTAAGTCTCCCGCGCCCAGTATTGGCTACTTTACATGTCTCTGCCTGGGAGTTAATTCCGTAGGGACCCGGGCTCACTTAGCTGATGTCTCAGGGCAGGGAAGGATGTGCGCTGCCACGGTGCCACCCATTCCCCCCCCTTCTGTCATATAACACATGTAAGTACATGCCTGCGGTGGCCCTGTCTTTGCATTCCTATTTGCATTCAGTGCTCTTGTAAGGACATTTCATACTCCTACAATTTAAATCATCCCTCAAGGTAGAGCTTTGTGAGTTTATCAGGAGCCCGGGAAAGGGTACCAGCATGCTACAATAGAAGTCGGACAACTCGGTGGGTCGAGTGCCTGCTACAGAGATCTGAGTAACCTGCAGGGGTAATATTCGAATATGGACAGGGCCAACTTAGATTTTCCTCCTTTGGAAGTTGATGATATAAGAGTCGTTAGATTTTACAATGGAAAAAACCTTTGTTAGCAGGACTGCAACAATGGCAAGTTGTGCGGCAGCAGGGGCTCTATGAACGCACTGAACGCACACTTTGTTGCTGTTACAACCACAGAAAGACTGCGAGGGTTCTCGCAGAGTGAACGCCGACGTGGCCATGTTTAACTGTGTATTTCGCAGCACATTTCACTGTTGTAACCCATGTGTGCAGCACCAGTACTATGAGCCTCTGGTGCTCAGTGCCACAAAGGCTGCAGCACAGTAACTTTCTACAGTACAGAAATCCAAGCTTGTGAGCACGATGCTGCGGTCCAGTCCTAGATATTCTTACCAGCCTGCCAGTCCTCTTCAGGCTGCAGCTCCTTTCCTCCCCCACTGGAGATCTAATGTAAGTATCGCGCCTGCCGCTGTCCATGGCAGAGTGCAGTAGAGTGCAGCGTGCAATAGAGTGCGGCGTGCAGTAGAGTGCAGCGTGCAGTAGAGTGCAGCGTGCAGTAGAGTGCAGCGTGCAGTAGAGTGCAGCGTGCAGTAGAGTGCAGCGTGCAGAGTGCAGTAGAGTGCAGCGTGCAGTAGAGTGCAGCATGCAGTAGAGTGCAGTTGAGTGCAGTAGAGTGCAGTAGAGTGCAGTTAAGTGCAGTGGAGTGCAGTAGAGTGCAGTAGAGTGCAGTAGAGTTCAGAATAGTGCAGTAGAGTGCAGTAGAGTGCAGTTGAGTGCAGCAGAGTGCAGCAGAGTGCAGTGTGCAGTAGAGTGCAGAGTGCAGCAGAGTGCAGTGTGCAGTAGAGTGCAGTGTGCAGTAGAGTGCAGAGTGAGTGCAGAGTGAGTGCAGAGTGAGTGCAGAGTGAGTGAGTGCAGAGTGTGAGTGAGTGCAGAGTGCGTGCAAAATGAGTGCAGAGTGACAGTGAGTGCAGAGTGAGTGCTGAGTGCATAGTGAGTGCAGAGTGAGTGCTTAGTGAGTGCAGTTGCAGAGTGAGTGCAGGGTGAGTGCAGGTGCACAGTCATACAGTTGCAATATTTCATATAGATACATTTAATAATGTCTGATCTTACCTACAACTGTGTCAATGAAAACGTTTTCCTTTTCGAATATCAATAAACAACTTTTACTTGCAAAAAGTGTTTTTTTTCACGACTGTAAATCAAAGTTACAAACACATATTTTACGTATAGTGTGTGGGTGTGCAGAGTAAGCAGTATGTGGGATTAGTGTACAGTGAGAGTGAGTGCAGAGTGAGAGTGAGTGCAGAGTGAGTAAGTGTAGAGTGAGTGCAGAGTACAGAGTAAGTGCACAGTGAGTGCAGATGCAGAGTCAGAGCACAGCGAGTGCAGGTGCAGAGTGAGTGCAGTGTGAGTGCAGAGTACAGAGTGAATGCAGAGTGAGTTCAGAGTGATTGCAGAGTCAGTGCACAGTAAGTGCAGGTGCAGAGTAAGTGCAGACTGAATGTGAGTGCAGAGTGAGTGAAGAATAGGTGTGAGGGCAGAGTGCGTGTAGAGTGAGTGCAGGTGCAGAGTGAGTGCAGAGTGAGTGCAAGTGCAGAATGACTGCAGAGTGAGTGGGACTGCAGAGTGACTGCAGTGAGTGTGACTGCATAGTGACTGCAGAGTGAGTGAGTGTAGAGTGAGTGCAGGTGCAAAGTGAGTGCAGAGTGAGTGCAGGTACAGAGTGAGTGCAGAGTGAGTGCAAGTGCAGAATGACTGCAGAGTGAGTGTGACTGCAGAGTGACTGCAGCGTGAGTGTGACTGCAGAGTGACTGCCGAGTGACTGCAGAGTGAGTGTGACTGCAGAGTAACAGTGACTACAGAGTGACAGTGACTGCAGTCTGTGAGTGTGCAAGGTATACAGTGTGTGAGTATGTGAGTATGCAGGGTGAACAGTGTGTAAGTGTGCAGGGTGCAAAGTGTGTGAGTGTCCAGGATGAACAGTGTGTGACTATGCAAGATGAACAGTGTGGATGTGCAGAGTGAGCAGTGTATGTTTGTAGGGACACTGTGTGAGTGTCGCCGTATGTGTGTAGGGACACTGTGTGAGTGTACAGGAGACAAACACTAAAACTAAGTTCACCACACACATACATAGGACCACACACATAAAAACCACACACCACACACACATACACCACACACACATACCACACTCACACACACCACACACACACCAGCCTCTCACCACCACACACTCATCACCACTCACCACTACACACACAACCACACACACAACCACACACCACCAGCCGTCAGTGCACGCTTTCACCAAGCACAAACACCCGCAGCCATCAATGTACCCTTTCACCAAGCACAAACCACACCATGTGTCAGTGCAGACTTCCACCATGCACACAACACCAAATGTCAGTGTATGCTTTCACCAAACACACACACACACACACACCACCAGCTGTCAGTGCACACTTTCACCAGTCACCCACAACACCAGCTGTCAGTGCACCCTTTTACTAGGCGCACTTGCCACCAGCTGTCAGTACATCCTTTCACCAAGCACACACATTACCAACTATCTCTGTACACTTAATACGGCACATACACTACCGGCTATCAGTGCACGCTTCCACCAGGCACACACACCTGCACTTGGCACTGCATGCTTCTACCAAGCACACATACCACCAGCCATCAGTGCACAATTTCTACAGGCACACACACCACCACCCATCAGTGCACACATCAATTGTTAACGCATCTACAATTAACTATTGTAGCAATCGAAACTATGCTGCACTTACTTTTAAACATATTCATCTAAAGCGCAGCATGCACCATTGCTACTAGTCCAATCCAACACACATATTTCCACTACACACCACATGCATACACTCCATAACACATGGCTACAAGACATTGCCTTTTACAATGCCATTACCTCCAACTCAAAAAAATCCGAGACCTATTGCATTTCTAATGCTTGTTGTTCTATGGTGTCCTCCTCAAGATATTTTTGATACTATGGCTCTGGTTAGTTGTGGCAAAATGAACATGACTTCTAGCACGTTTGTCTACACAATGAAGGAGCTACGTGTTTTTTGCAAGGAAAGGGGGCTGCCTGTGAAGAGAAGGTCCAGGGAGGATCTAGAGACATCCGTATTTCAGTATGAGTTACCCAGCTGGAAGGCAACACTACCAGTTGAGTCTGAGAAGGAGCAATTCCCTGAAAGTGAGGGAGAAACAGAAAACGATAGCTGGCTTCTGGATTATGAACAGAGGATGAGAGAAATTGACAAAGAGCTGATAGAGATTGATGAGGCTTAGAGGGCCTTAGCCCAAGAAGAAGAAATTTGGGCAACTCAGAAAGTGAGCTTTTCTGAGTTGGAGATGGAGTTCAGCTCAGATGGTGGCAACACAATTGAGGTATCCAGTGCTGAGGGAGTAATACACACACCCAGAGATGTGGCGCCTGACTTGGAGGGGGTTAACATACACCAGGAGGTTCAAGGACACGAGGTAGCTCCAGTAGGGCGCAGTGTCCCTGAGGAGAATAGGGAAACTGGCGCAGGGGTTCATGGTCCTAGTGGTGGAAGGGACACTCTACTGACTCTAGATGAGAGGTGCAGGGAGAGGGGTTCCCGGAAGGTTGAAGTCCTGGTATGTGAGTGTGAAGATGGCCCAGAAGAGTGTGGGTTGAGTGACAGAGACAGTCAGATACTGTCTTGCCAATCTCAGAAGAGTGGTGTGGAGTACGTGTGCGAGGCACTGGCTGGTGAGGTGAAGGATAGTTTGGTTAACCCCTGTAGAGGGCTGTGTGATCCAATTGTGGGAGAGCATATTGTAAGTCCCTGTTTTCCAGAGCTATGCCAACACCTGTTGGAGAGTGAGTTCTCTGACCCCAGGAAGCTCACATTGGAGGCAGACCTTTTGGTGGATTCCAGAGGGCCTGGAAAGGCATTGGGGAATGACCATGTGGGGAGTGGCTCAGGTATCTTCCAACCCAGAGTGGTGGAAGTGGTTCAGTGTAGCCCAGCTAGATCCCATTGTAGTGGAAAGGGTATAGGGACTCACGTCCTGTCTCAGTGGAGAAGGAGTGAGTGTGGGGCTGCGTGTCCCAAGGTGCCCGAAACCCAGTCTCAGGGCCTGGGTGGTTCTTTAGCGGAACACCAGGTGGGGTGCCTAGGCTGCCTGATGGGCCGCCCGTTGAGGGGGAACCCCTAGTGTCTGGTGAACTGGGAGTGTCTGTAAGCAGGCCTCCATCAGTTCTAGTGTCTGACAGTGCCACTCTTAAGTGGAGGGTGCAGAAGTCCAGACTGAGAGGTGAGAGGGGGAAAGAGTCCCCAGTGGAGGAACCAGTGGGTCAGGGGCCCGCCAGAAGGGCTGCGTCACAAGTGAATGACCTTGGTGACACCACTTCTGTCCTGGGGGATCTTCGCGCACTGTCAGATCGACAGGGGTCGGGAGTTCTGCGCCAGGCAGACTGTCACACGACACATGAGCTATGTGTCACCCTCGGGGGGAGCATATGTGCTCCCAAAGAAGTCCTGGGTTGCCAGGCAAGTGTTCAACCGCAGGGGTTGGTCACTGGGTTGGGAAGCCAGGTTCAGGTGTTTTCTGACCAGGAGGAAGGGGCAACTGTAATCAGTGTCCTGATGGAGGTAGCTTCTAGGGGTCCCACTCCAGTTGGGAGGGTGCAGTGCTCTGGAAGGGGGTACAAAGGGAGGGAGTTCTCGCCTCTGACCCCGGTGCAGCCCGAGGGTTTAGACCCTAGGTTGGAGGGCCAGGTTCAGGGGGTCCCCTCTGACCAGGAAGCCCAGTTGCAGGATAGAACCCCTGAACTGGTGGGCGAATTGTGCAGGACACCTGCCACAGGTGCCCTGACAATTCTGGAAGGAGGTACCGCTCCAGGTGGGAGGGTACAGAGCCCCAAGGAGGAGAACTGGGCATGGGAGAGCCCATCCCAGTCTCTGGTCCAGCCGCCGGGTACAGGCCTATGGCTGGTGGGTCAGTGTCAGGATGTCATACCTGACCTGACAGGAGGGAGGGTGGACAAAGGGTGCCAAGAACCTGGAGCTACTGCCCCCCACTCTCTGATGCCACAGAGGTTTGAGAACCCTGAGAGGCAAAAGGCCTGGGTCTCATCCCTGACTACTGTCAGTGGCCACTGTGACATGCTGTCTGTCTGTTGGGACACAGCTGTGAGCAAGTTAAGGTTGGATGCTGTACAGATGGTGTCCACAGGTGAAGAGAAGGGTGCCCAATGGATTAGCTTGGTGTATCCTGAGAGTATTGACAGGGGGATTGACATGGGTTCAGATTGGCGTAGAACTGGAATATGCCCCTGCTGTTGAGGGCCAGGTCCAGGTTCTATCGCCCAAAGCAGGGAAGCCCATCAAGGTAGTGATTGGTCTACCCTGCGTTTTGGCTGGAAGGGGGTTGTGTTGGAATTGGCCCTTTTTGCAGGGTCATCCCTGAACTTTTTGCCTTCTTCCTGTATTTTGTCTGACCTGTTTTTGTTGGTTTTATGACTGTGGGCACTTTACCACTGCTGATCAGTGCTAAAGTGCATATGCTCTCCCTATTGTAAATTGATGTATTAATCAGTGGTTCCATGTTTGGCTATTTGGTTTACTTGTCAGACGGTGACCCTAGTCTAGTGCACTGAGTGTGCCCAGGGTGTGTAAATCCAAATGCTGCTGGTGGGCCTTCAGCACTGGTTGTGCCACCCACAGAAGCAGCCTTGTAGAATGTGTCTAAGGTCTGCCATTGCAGAGACTGCATGCAGTCTGGAACTGTCATGTAGTCTGGGGAAGTGCACCCACTTGCCAGTCCCTACACCTTCCCTTTTCTTCATATCAGTCACCCCTATGGTAGGACCAAGGGCCGGGTGCATTGTAAGTATAAGTTAGGACAAGCCCTGATGTGTGTGGCATGTCCTAACAGTGAATTACAGCCATTTCCGTGTTTCAAATTCAAATTCAAATTCAAATGTATCTTTATTCGGTACTTAAAAAGATACCATTAAAGAACATGAAAATACATACATACAATAATTTAAAAAATATTTAAAAAATATTTTGAATAACATTTGTTAAAAATTGCAGTTAAAATAGATCTAAAAAACAGTGGGGAAAAAGAGCGCTGGATCGTTAGGAGACTCATACTGCGATTAATTCAGTTTGTGTAGTAATGGTGTCCGCAGATGTCTCCCTGGTATTCCTCAGTCTTATGGCAACCTTAATAAAACTTATTACACATAACAGGGTATATGGGTCTGGGGCTTTTTGCAGAAAAAGAAGTGCTGCTTTGGCATGTCTCAGTCTTTTATTTCGCGGAATCCTAACTAAAAACTTCTGTCTGGGTTCTCGATAAAAGGGACATAGTAAAACAAAGTGAAGGGTATCCTGCGGAGACCTAGTGTCGCAGCCGCAGGTACCCTTCAACTCAACTGAACGTGTAAAACCTGCGGGAACGGCCAATAAATGATGTAGGAGTTTCAGTCGGAACCTAGTCATGTAGAATCATTCCTGCGCGTTGTACATTACCGCTAGGTATGGTTCCATTCCAGGCGTTGTAGTTAATAATGAGCCATGGGCCACAACCGATGTTTTACTATTTTCGACGTGGGCCCTTCTGGCTGTTGCCCATGCAATAAAAAGATTTTTGGCCAGGGTTTTATTCTGGGCGGTCATCGACTCCGGCTCAGAGAACAGATTCATGCAACCAATACACTCCATGGTGTCCTTTACGTATTTGAGCCATGGAATCTGTCCCCCTCTGTCCCGGCTCAGGCAATCCTTGATGATCTGCCTGCTGAAATCAGCCTCTGGGTTGGTCCATATCTTAATCCAGGCCAGGATGGGTCGAACCATAATTACAGCCATTTTCGTGTTTCACTATTGCAAGGTTACCTGTTCTCCATAGGCCAGAATGGGCTGTTAGAGTTATTACATTTTATAATCCTAACTGTCTCAGAGAACATGGTAGACATTCGAGTTTAGTATGCTTGAACTCAGAATAATAAAATACATCTTTTAGTTTATTTTAATATTCTGTGGTTGCAAATACTTTTAGAAAGTAGGTATTTGCTTATCTAACCATTCAAACCTGCCTCTGCTAGGTTGTCTATTCCTGTGTCTAATTTTGTGAGTGACGGGGCTGGGGAAATCCAGGAGACAGGCTGAGTCACCCAGTGCTGAATAGAGAGATCTGCATCTAGATGGGAGGGAGGAGTTGCACCTGAACCTTGAATAGGGCTGTGCCTGCCTTCAACAATGCTGGCTCCACCCCCTGGGGAGCGGCTGATGTCTCTGCCCTGCACACTAAAAGAAGAGAAGGAGTCCTGTAAACAAAGTGCTTCAGGACTGTAGTTGCCTTCCACAATGCTGGCTCCACCTCCTGTGGGGCGTCTGAGATGCTTGCCCTGCCCTGTGAAAGGAAAGGAGAAGTCTGGTAAACAGAGTGCTTCAGAACTGGTTTGGACTGGGCAAAGGCCCCTCTCCCCTCGGAGAACAAAGGATTTTGGGCCAGATGTAGGTGGCCACTTGAGGCCATTTACCGAGCGGTAACCGCCGATTTTGGACGTTACCGATCAGTAAATGGGTGACCGGTATGTAGGGGGCATTATTTTACCGAATCGGTAATTTTACCGATTCTGTAATTTTACCGATTCGGTAAAATAAAAATTCGGTAATTTTACCGATTCTGAGGCACCCAGATGTAGGTGGGACTCTTCAGAGTCCCAGAGGCCTTACCGAATCGGTATTTTACCATCAAATCCAATTTGATGGTAAAATACCGATTCCGGTGTGCATGCACATGTGTGCATGCACACCTATGCCATGTGACAGGCAGACCTGCCCTTAGGGCATGTATGCCTGCCACATGGCACCCGTGCCTGTTTTGGGGGTGCCAGAGGGTGTCAAAGTGACACCCCCTGCACCCTTGTGAAAATCGGTATTTAGCGATTCGGTAAATACCGAATCGGTAATGCCCATTCATTCCTATGGGCTTCAAAGCCCATAGGAATGAATGAGCATTACCGATTCGGTATTTACCGAATCGGTAAATACCGAATTCTTCCGATTCGGTATTCCAGCACATCTGGAATACCTACATATCCACCCCTTAGATTTACGGATTTTTAATTACCGAATCGGTAAAATTTGGTAATTAAAAATCGGTAAATCTATTTTACCAACATCTGGCCCTTTGTGGTATAAATATTGAAACCCTGATCCTGTGAAATTAGATCACTTTGGATTACAAGAAGAAACCTTTACTGAGGAGAGGAACCTGAAGAAACTGAGGAGAGACTATTCCCAAGCTGAAGTGCTGCTTGGGGGATAGGCCTGCAGTGGTTGCTCTACTGCCAAATGCAGGAGAAAGGAACTTTGTGTACTTTGCTTTCAACTTGTGAAGGATCTCCGAGGGCTTGGAAAAGAGCTTGTCTCCTGTTGAAGTCTCAGGGACAACAGACTTCACCCCCCAGCTCCCCAGAATTCTTTTGGAAGTGCCTGCTGCTGTTTTGGGCCTTCTGAGGAACTGCGTGTCGCAAGGAGCTGGAAGCGCGACTCAACGAGGAGAACCGTGTCCGCGTTGCTGGGCCTGCCATTGCAATTCCGAAGGAGGGTGTCGCCGCTGGAACTGTCGCACTGCACCGCATCGGAGAGAAGCGTGCCACAACGAAGAGGAAGTGTGTCGCTACTGCTGCTGTTGGAACTCCGAAGGAGGGTGTCCCCGCTGTAGTTGTCGCACTGCACCGCATCAGGAGAAGAATCTCGCAACGAGGTCGGAGCGTGTTGCCGCCGCTGTGCCTGCCGTCTCAACTCCAAAGAAGTGTGTCTCTGCTGGAACTGTCGCATTGCACCGCATCGACCAAGAGCACCTCGCATCCCCGAGAAGCGCGCCGCCTTCGGAGCTGCTGCCGTTGCATCTTAGATGGAGCCGCTGTAGTTGGCGCATCGAGCGGAAGCTTCACGCATCGTGGGAGAAGAGCGTCGCCGCTGGAACTGTTGCCGTCGCATCGTAAGGGTGTCGCCGCTGCAGTCCACGCATCGAACCGAGGACTTCTCGCATCCCCGAGAAGCGTGCCGCATCTGGAAGATGTTCACGTCTTTATTTCTTTGTATCTGAACTTTGCCGCATTTCCCATCGCTGCAACATTGCTTGTCGTGGAAGCGCAACGCAACCTAAGGTACATTGACGCAGAGTGTCGCATCTAAGAACTGAACTGAACTAATCTTAAATCTACCATCTTAAAGTAATCATAGTGTGTATTTTTGTTGTTTATGGTCTTGTGGTAACTCTATATAAAGAATACTTATTTTTGATATAAAACCTGTGTGGTGTCCATTTGTAATGTTGGCACTGGATTCCTGTATTTGGTCACAAATGCTTTACACACTGCCTCTGAGATAAGCCTGTCTGCTCGTGCCAAGCTACCAAGGGGGTGAGCAGGGGTTATTTTAGGAGTATAATCCCCTTATACTGACTAGAGGCAAGGGTCCCTATTTGTCACAAGTACCTACCTGTGCCAACTAGAGACCCCCAAATCTAACATTGGCGGTCAGCTGTGAGGATTCTGAACTTGCATTTGTGACTCATGTACAGGGATTGGCGAACACTACTTAGTGAGTGCAGACGATAACGCAACCACATACTGTTTTTTTAGGGCTCTGGCCTACGTCACACACTGCGAAGCAGTGTGGGCGGAGCCTAAGAGTCCTATAATCAGGGTCTCCGAAAAGCTACCCAAACATTCCTGAATACTCGTGATTTTTCGTGTTCTTTTTTTGCCATCTGCATGGCAATTGGGCCTTGCATGCCTGTCTTTTTAGAAGCCAGCACGCAATAGGCCATAGGCTGCAGAGTTGCTCCACTTCCTGCATATTCCGTGCGGACACGAGCAGCAGAAGGGCATATATCATCAATTACCAGCTGTCAGGGGCCGCGGTAATTGAAGCCAGATGCTGGGCGCGCATTCAACACTCTCCAGTTACTTTTTTTGTTCAGCTGTGTGTGCGCGCATGCTGGCTCCCTGCCAAAGCTTGTGTGTCTAGTTTATGTTGACTCAGATCGGCACTGCTTCAGGCAAGTCAAATTCCGTTAAATGTCCGAGTTCTCAACACATCAGAACGATGACTTATTCCCACCTTACAGTTAGTATTTATTCCTCTTGTACGTACATTGTAGATGTCCGTCTATTTACAACTACAAGCATTATTTTTATGTTGGCGCAGAACGATACTGCTCCTGGTAAGTCACATTCCGTTAATACACAATATTAAGAACTGCACACGTGATTACAGTAAATGCCGTTAACGCTCTTAAGCACTTTTTTAGGTGGTGTTTTCAGCGATCACAGTTGTTTAATAGTAACAACTCCCACTCCCACAAGGCACAGCAGTTTTTAGTCACGTGACTAATAGGAACTCTATTAAACTTTGAATGGTATCATTACGCGGTAAATACAACGGGCGAGTTTAGCGGTTTTTGGCAAGACGCGATCACCGCTTTAATACAGATTCGCTGAGGTACGTTCATGAGGCATTTATAAGGTATTGGCAAAATTAATGGTCCAGGCTTACGAATTATTCACGGCAATTCATGAATATACGTTGTCGTTTTTTTTAAAGGCACGATTACTCACGAGTGTGTGAAGGACCGTTTATTTTCCAGACCATTGGATTATTTTTTTTTCGCTATCACAAGGTATGTCAATTAAGACACATTTTTTTTTAAGACACACACTAATGTGGATGTACATTTGGAAATGACAGGAGCACCATATTTCTTACAGATGATTATGAAATCGGATAATTCGGCAATTGCATAAAAAAAACTTCCCTGGAATTCCTTTGGTCAGCTCCTGGTCCTGCTTTAATCAGGTCAGCTACATTCTATACCTATTTGAGGGTGTTATCAGAGAGAGTAAGCAGCACAGCACTTTTCAACTCAGGTGGCAATAGTACATTTGTTGATGTATGTACAACCATGCAACATTTGTATCAGTGCTCCCTTCACACCTCGCCATAGCCTTGTGCCCCAAAACGCTTGTATTGATCATCACGGGTTCAAACTGTGTGATCCTGGACACATCGCCCACCCCTCCTTTGTCCCCGATCTCTGGCAAAGATGGGAGCGCTTAGAAGCAAGCGTATACCCGTGTTAAGCAGCATATATGGAACTGGGTTGGTACATTGGCAGCTGCGGCTAGCGTCCCCCTCCAACACCCCCACAGCTCCCCCATCCCAGATGTAAGTCTCCCGCGCCCAGTATTGGCTACTTTACATGTCTCTGCCTGGGAGTTAATTCCGTAGGGACCCGGGCTCACTTAGCTGATGTCTCAGGGCAGGGAAGGATGTGCGCTGCCACGGTGCCACCCACTCCCCCCCCCCTGCTGTCATATAACACATGTAAGTACATGCCTGCGGTGGCCCTGTCTTTGCATTCCTATTTGCATTCAGTGCTCTTGTAAGGACATTTCATACTCCTACAATTTAAATCATCCCTCAAGGTAGAGCTTTGTGAGTTTATCAGGAGCCCGGGAAAGGGTACCAGCATGCTACAATAGAAGTCGGACAACTCGGTGGGTCGAGTGCCTGCTACAGAGATCTGAGTAACCTGCAGGGGTAATATTCGAATATGGACAGGGCCAACTTAGATTTTCCTCCTTTGGAAGTTGATGATATAAGAGTCGTTAGATTTTACAATGGAAAAAACCTTTGTTAGCAGGACTGCAACAATGGCAAGTTGTGCGGCAGCAGGGGCTCTATGAACGCACTGAACGCACACTTTGTTTCTGTTATAACCACAGAAAGACTGCGGGGGTTCTCGCAGAGTGAACGCCGACGTGGCCATGTTTAACTGTGTATTTCGCAGCACATTTCACTGTTGTAACCCATGTGTGCAGCACCAGTACTATGAGCCTCTGGTGCTCAGTGCCACAAAGGCTGCAGCACAGTAACTTTCTACAGTACAGAAATCCAAGCTTGTGAGCACGATGCTGCGGTCCAGTCCTAGATATTCTTACCAGCCTGCCAGTCCTCTTCAGGCTGCAGCTCCTTTCCTCCCCCACTGGAGATCTAATGTAAGTATCGCGCCTGCCGCTGTCCATGGCAGAGTGCAGTAGAGTGCAGCGTGCAATAGAGTGCAGCATGCAGTAGAGTGCGGCGTGCAGTAGATTGCAGCGTGCAGTAGAGTGCAGCGTGCAGTAGAGTGCAGCGTGCAGTAGAGTGCAGCGTGCAGAGTGCAGTAGAGTGCAGCGTGCAGTAGAGTGCAGCATGCAGTAGAGTGCAGTTGAGTGCAGTAGAGTGCAATTAAGTGCAGTAGAGTGCAGTAGAGTTCAGTAGAGTTCAGAATAGTGCAGTAGAGTGCAGTAGAGTGCAGTTGAGTGCAGCAGAGTGCAGCAGAGTGCAGTGTGCAGTAGAGTGCAGAGTGCAGCAGAGTGCAGTGTGCAGTAGAGTGCAGTGTGCAGTAGAGTGCAGAGTGAGTGCAGAATGACTGCAGAGTGAGTGCAGAATGACTGCAGAGTGAGTGAGTGCAGAGTGTGAGTGAGTGCAGAGTGCGTGCAAAATGAGTGCAGAGTGACAGTGAGTGCAGAGTGAGTGCTGAGTGCATAGTGAGTGCAGAGTGAGTGCTTAGTGAGTGCAGTTGCAGAGTGAGTGCAGGGTGAGTGCAGGTGCACAGTCATACAGTTGCAATATTTCATATAGATACATTTAATAATGTCTGATCTTACCTACAACTGTGTCAATGAAAACGTTTTCCTTTTCGAATATCAATAAACAACTTTTACTTGCAAAAAGTGTTTTTTTTCACGACTGTAAATCAAAGTTACAAACACATATTTTACGTATAGTATGTGGGTGTGCAGAGTAAGCAGTATGTGGGATTAGTGTACAGTGAGAGTGAGTGCAGAGTGAGAGTGAGTGCAGAGTGAGTAAGTGTAGAGTGAGTACAGAGTACAGAGTAAGTGCACAGTGAGTGCAGATGCAGAGTCAGTGCACAGTGAGTGCAGGTGCAGAGTGAGTGCAGTGTGAGTGCAGAGTACAGAGTGAATGCAGAGTGAGTGCAGAGTGATTGCAGAGTCAGTGCACAGTAAGTGCAGGTGCAGAGTAAGTGCAGACTGAATGTGAGTGCAGAGTGAGTGAAGAATAGGTGTGAGTGCAGAGTGCGTGTAGAGTGAGTGCAGGTGCAGAGTGAGTGCAGAGTGAGTGCAAGTGCAGAATGACTGCAGAGTGAGTGGGACTGCAGAGTGACTGCAGTGAGTGTGACTGCATAGTGACTGCAGAGTGAGTGAGTGTAGAGTGAGTGCAGGTGCAAAGTGAGTGCAGAGTGAGTGCAGGTACAGAGTGAGTGCAGAGTGAGTGCAAGTGCAGAATGACTGCAGAGTGAGTGTGACTGCAGAGTGACTGCAGCGTGAGTGTGACTGCAGAGTGACTGCCAGGTGACTGCAGAGTGAGTGTGACTGCAGAGTAACAGTGACTACAGAGTGACAGTGACTGCAGTCTGTGAGTGTGCAAGGTATACAGTGTGTGAGTATGTGAGTATGCAGGGTGAACAGTGTGTAAGTGTGCAGGGTGCAAAGTGTGTGAGTGTCCAGGATGAACAGTGTGTGACTATGCAAGATGAACAGTGTGGATGTGCAGAGTGAGCAGTGTATGTTTGTAGGGACACTGTGTGAGTGTCGCCGTATGTGTGTAGGGACACTGTGTGAGTGTACCGGAGACAAACACTAAAACTAAGTTCACCACACACATACATAGGACCACACACATAAAAACCACACACCACACACACATACACCACACACACATACCACACTCACACACACCACACACACACCAGCCTCTCACCACCACACACTCATCACCACTCACCACTACACACACAACCACACACCACCAGCCGTCAGTGCACGCTTTCACCAAGCACAAACACCCCCAGCCATCAATGTACCCTTTCACCAAGCACAAACCACACCATGCGTCACTGCAGACTTCCACCATGCACACAACACCAAATGTCAGTGTATGCTTTCACCAAACACACACACACACACCACCAGCTGTCAGTGCACACTTTCACCAGTCACCCACAACACCAGCTGTCAGTGCACCCTTTTACTAGGCGCACTTGCCACCAGCTGTCAGTGCATCCTTTCACCAAGCACACACATTACCAACTATCTCTGTACACTTAATATGGCACATACACTACCGGCTATCAGTGCACGCTTCCACCAGGCACACACACCTGCACCTGGCACTGCATGCTTCTACCAAGCACACATACCACCAGCCATCAGTGCACAATTTCTACAGGCACACACACCACCACCCATCAGTGCACACATCAATTGTTAACGCATCTACAATTAACTATTGTAGCAATTGAAACTATGCTGCACTTACTTTTAAACATATTCATCTAAAGCGCAGCATGCACCATTGCTACTAGTCCAATCCAACACACATATTTCCACTACACACCACATGCATACACTCCATCTCCATAACACATGGCTACAAGACATTGCCTTTTACAATGCCATTACCTCCAACTCAAAAAAATCCGAGACCTATTGCATTTCTAATGCTTGTTGTTCTATGGTGTCCTCCCAGTGGCGGCTGGTGACATTTGAAAGTGGTGGGGCGTAAATACTGCACTGTGGCGAGCGAGTGCAGCAAGCAAGGCCGAACCACCTATGGGGGGTTCGGGGGTTCTCCCACGAGAACATTTTGAAAAAAGGGTGGGCAAATGGTGTATTCTCAAGCACATTTGAGAAAGAGGTGGCTTGGCGAATACATCTCTGGGAGTAGCCAGACAAGTCTCTTTGCACAGATACATCTCTCTCCCTGCATTCACATAGGCACAGTCACCCTGCACTCATAGACCCATTACTCACCCTTCCCTGACACATTACTAAGCCAGCAATCACCCATCCACATCACTCACTCTGGGCTCACACAGGTACACTGCTCACCCTGCACTCACACAGACATCACTCACCCTGGATTCACACAGGCACACTGCTCACCCTGCACTCACACAGACATCACTCACCTTGCACTCACACAGGCACACTGCTCACCCTGCACTCACACAGACATCACTCACCCTGCACTCACAAAGACATCACTCACCCTGGACTCACACAGGCATCACTCACCCTGGACTCACACAGGCATCACTCACCCTGGACTCACACAGGCACACTGCTCACCCTGCACTCACACAGACATCACTCACCCTGCACTCACACAGGCATCACTCACCCTGGACTCACACAGGCACACTGCTCACCCAGCACTCACACACACATCACTCACCCTGCACTCACACAGACATCACTCACCCTTCACTGCACTGCACTCAATAGGTTTCCTTTATTACAGCCTGTCTAGGCCTGGCATTGCCTGGTGACAGACTACAGTAGATAATACCACGTCTGCTGGGGCCTCTGAGCAGGTGGGGGTGCTTAGCACAGACCCGAGAATGCAAGCAACCTCCCCACAGACACTGGCGTTATTGTAGTTGTAGGCTGTTAGTCACTGCATGCGAAGACGTTCAGCAATTGCCCCCAGCCGTGTTTGCGCCCCGAAGACTGACATCATTCAACCACGATCTGTTAGAGCCAGGTAAACCAAAACAAACATCGACAAATAAGTTTCCTGGCTCCCCATGAACTTGTCTCCAAAAGGTAGTAATGGGCTAAAATCTAAATGCGCTTTATTTTCATCTGGTATTCCATCAAAGAAGAACCTGTTCCCCTGACTCGCCCTCTCCCCCCTCCAACTTTCTCTCTCCTCTCTGGGTGTGCTGTGTTACTAGAAGCCCTTTGCAGATGTGTAGAAAGAGGTTAATACGTGTGTATCAAGGCAGATGTAATACTTTCAATGGGAGAGTACAGGCAATCCCCAGAGACACGTAATGCTTTTAATTGAAGAGTGCTGGCACTATTCAAAAACTAGCAGGTACTCTGGTACAGAGTACCTGCACTTCTATTTTTCCATTTCAAGCACAGGATGTATGTGTTACTCGGACCTGTAGCTTAATATAAATAACGTGCCGATTGCAGCTATAAACGTTTAACTAACCTCAGACGATGACAATCCGAGTGAACCTCTTTCCTACTAGTGATTTTTAGTAACACGCAGATCTCTCTGCAGCGGGTGTGTTATCCCGCTGAACTACCAACACCTGCAGTCCTTTATGTTCATGTCCCAGCATGGCACGTCGCTCCGTCACCCTGGCAACATTCTGTTTTATGAAGAATTTCTCTAGCTGGAAAGGAAGCTGGCTTGACCTCATGCTTGGGCCTGTCATAAAATCTTTTACCATCTGCAACTCTGCAGACGATGCTTCCACTTGGCTGCTCCAACCTGCCGGCCACACTACAGAGCCCGAGGCACCAGGGCCTCGGATATTGCCATCAGATGAGGGAGAAAAGCGGTTCCGTGCCAGAAATCTATCTATAAATATACTGCTGCGAGCATGCAGGATTGAAAAGAAAATGCGGCCGATTCCCGAATCACTCAAAACTCCGTTTCTAGTCTTAACCTGGGTGAACAGCCTTTAATGGCGGGCTCTAATTCGCCGGCATTACGGGGTGGGGGTTGGGGGGATTGGAAATGAGGGACAACCAATATATTTTAAATAAAATCGTATAATAAACTTACCAGAGACTCCGTCCCGATTCCCGCCGTCCTCGTTTTGAAGTCCTGTCCTGCTGCAGCACGTCATCAGGAAGGCGGCGCGACAGGCAGCCTCCCTCTCCACTGCCGCAGATTGATTGGTGCGGCCGGCTGCCCCAGGTGACGTAGTTTTCTGTCGTATGCTGCTGCTGCAGCATACAGAGAACAGGGAGAGTTGAGGCCAGGGGGGGGTGGCTTGGGGGAGTGGCTTTCCCACTGTAGTTAATACTGTCTGTTTGGGCACCGGCCTCAGGCTGTCCAAACAGTCAGTATTAACAATAGTGGGCAAGCCACTCCCCCAAGCCACTCCCCCTGCCCTCGAGTAACACTCCCACTGTAAACACGGAAACTGTTCTGCTTTCTCGCCGTGCGAGAAGGCACAAACAAATGCTAGTTATCATATTATATAACTTATATAATATGATAACTAGCATTTGTTCTGCCTTCTCGCAGGGCGAGAAAGCAGGGGGGGCGGCGCCCAAACGCCCCCATGTAAGAACCGCCACTGTGTCCTCCTCAAGATATTTTTGATACTATGGCTCTGGTTAGTTGTGGCAAAATGAACATGACTTCTAGCACGTTTGTCTACACAATGAAGGAGCTACGTGTTTTTTGCAAGGAAAGGGGGCTGCCTGTGAAGAGAAGGTCCAGGGAGGATCTAGAGACATCCGTATTTCAGTATGAGTTACCCAGCTGGAAGGCAACACTACCAGTTGAGTCTGAGAAGGAGCAATTCCCTGAAAGTGAGGGAGAAACAGAAAACGATAGCTGGCTTCTGGATTATGAACAGATGATGAGAGAAATTGACAAAGAGCTGATAGAGATTGATGAGGCTTAGAGGGCCTTAGCCCAAGAAGAAGAAATTTGGGCAACTCAGAAAGTGAGCTTTTCTGAGTTGGAGATGGAGTTCAGCTCAGATGGTGGCAACACAATTGAGGTATCCAGTGCTGAGGGAGTAGTACACACACCCAGAGATGTGGCGCCTGACTTGGAGGGGGTTAACATACACCAGGAGGTTCAAGGACACGAGGTAGCTCCAGTAGGGCGCAGTGTCCCTGAGGAGAATGGGGAAACTGGCGCAGGGGTTCATGGTCCTAGTGGTGGAAGGGACACTCTACTGACTCTAGATGAGAGGTGCAGGGAGAGGGGTTCCCGGAAGGTTGAAGTCCTGGTATGTGAGTGTGAAGATGGCCCAGAAGAGTGTGGGTTGAGTGACAGAGACAGTCAGATACTGTCTTGCCAATCTCAGAAGAGTGGTGTGGAGTACGTGTGCGAGGCACTGGCTGGTGAGGTGAAGGATAGTTTGGTTAACCCCTGTAGAGGGCTGTGTGATCCAATTGTGGGAGAGCATATTGTAAGTCCCTGTTTTCCAGAGCTATGCCAACACCTGTTGGAGAGTGAGTTCTCTGACCCCAGGAAGCTCACATTGGAGGCAGACCTTTTGGTGGATTCCAGAGGGCCTGGAAAGGCATTGGGGAATGACCATGTTGGGAGTGGCTCAGGTATCTTCCAACCCAGAGTGGTGGAAGTGGTTCAGTGTAGCCCAGCTAGATCCCATTGTAGTGGAAAGGGTATAGGGACTCACGTCCTGTCTCAGTGGAGAAGGAGTGAGTGTGGGGCTGCGTGTCCCAAGGTGCCCGAAACCCAGTCTTACGGCCTGGGTGGTTCTTTAGCGGAACACCAGGTGGGGTGCCTAGGCTGCCTGATGGGCCGCCCGTTGAGGGGGAACCCCTAGTGTCTGGTGAACTGGGAGTGTCTGTAAGCAGGCCTCCATCAGTTCTAGTGTCTGGCAGTGCCACTCTTAAGTGGAGGGTGCAGAAGTCCAGACTGAGAGGTGAGAGGGGGAAAGAGTCCCCAGTGGAGGAACCAGTGGGTCAGGGGCCCGCCAGAAGGGCTGCGTCACAATTGAATGACCTTGGTGCCACCACTTCTGTCCTGGGGGATCTTCGCGCACTGTCAGATCGACAGGGGCCGGGAGTTCTGCGCCAGGCAGACTGTCACACGACACATGAGCTATGTGTCACCCTCGGGGGGAGCATATGTGCTCCCAAAGAAGTCCTGGGTTGCCAGGCAAGTGTTCAACCGCAGGGGTTGGTCACTGGGTTGGGAAGCCAGGTTCAGGTGTTTTCTGACCAGGAGGAAGGGGCAACTGTAATCAGTGTCCTGATGGAGGTAGCTTCTAGGGGTCCCACTCCAGTTGGGAGGGTGCAGTGCTCTGGAAGGGGGTACAGAGGGAGGGAGTTCTCGCCTCTGACCCCGGTGCAGCTCGAGGGTTTAGACCCTAGGTTGGAGGGCCAGGTTCAGGGGGTCCCCTCTGACCAGGAAGCCCAGTTGCAGGATAGAACCCCTGAACTGGTGGGCGAATTGTGCAGGACACCTGCCACAGGTGCCCTGACAATTCTGGAAGGAGGTACCGGTCCAGGTGGGAGGGTACAGAGCCCCAAGGAGGAGAACTGGGCATGGGAGAGCCCATCCCAGTCTCTGGTCCAGCCGCCGGGTACAGGCCTATGGCTGGTGGGTCAGTGTCAGGATGTCATACCTGACCTGACAGGAGGGAGGGTGGACAAAGGGTGCCAAGAACCTGGAGCTACTGCCCCCCACTCTCTGATGCCACAGAGGTTTGAGAACCCTGAGAGGCAAAAGGCCTGGGTCTCATCCCTGACTACTGTCAGTGGCCACTGTGACATGCTGTCTGTCTGTTGGGACACAGCTGTGAGCAAGTTAAGGTTGGATGCTGTACAGATGGTGTCCACAGGTGAAGAGAAGGGTGCCCAATGGATTAGCTTGGTGTACCCTGAGAGTATGGACAGGGGGATTGACATGCGTTCAGATTGGCGTAGAACTGGAATATGCCCCTGCTGTTGCGGGCCAGGTCCAGGTTCTATCGCCCAAAGCAGGGAAGACCATCAAGGTAGTGATTGGTCTACCCTGCGTTTTGGCTGGAAGGGGGTTGTGTTGGAACTGGCCCTTTTTGCAGGGTCATCCCTGAACTTTTTGCCTTCTTCCTGTATTTTGTCTGACCTGTTTTTGTTGGTTTTATGACTGTGGGCACTTTACCACTGCTGATCAGTGCTAAAGTGCATATGCTCTCCCTATTGTAAATTGATGTATTAATCAGTGGTTCCATGTTTGGCTATTTGGTTTACTTGTCAGACCCTAGTCTAGTGCACTGAGTGTGCCCAGGGTGTGTAAATCCAAATGCTGCTGGTGGGCCTTCAGCACTGGTTGTGCCACCCACAGAAGCAGCCTTGTAGAATGTGTCTAAGGTCTGCCATTGCAGAGACTGCGTGCAGTCTGGAACTGTCATGTAGTCTGGGGAAGTGCACCCACTTGCCAGTCCCTACACCTTCCCTTTTCTTCATATCAGTCACCCCTATGGTAGGACCAAGGGCCGGGTGCATTGTAAGTATAAGGTAGGACAAGCCCTGATGTGTGTGGCATGTCCTAACAGTGAATTACAGCCATTTCCGTGTTTCAAATTCAAATTCAAATTCAAATTTATCTTTATTCGGTACTTAAAAAGATACCATTAAAGAACATGAAAATACATACATACAATAATTTAAAAAATATTTAAAAAATATTTTGAATAACATTTGTTAAAAATTGCAGTTAAAATAGATCTAAAAAACAGTGGGAAAAAGAGCGCTGGATCGTTAGGAGACTCATACTGCCATTAATTCAGTTTGTGTAGTAATGGTGTCGGCAGATGTCTCCCTGGTATTCCTCAGTCTTATGGCAACCTTAATAAAACTTATTACACATAACAGGGTATATGGGTCTGGGGCTTTTTGCAGAAAAAGAAGTGCTGCTTTGGCATGTCTCAGTCTTTTATTTCGCGGAATCCTAACTAAAAACTTCTGTCTGGGTTCTCGATAAAAGGGACATAGTAAAACAAAGTGAAGGGTATCCTGCGGAGACCTAGTGTCGCAGCCGCAGGTACCCTTCAACTCAACTGAACGTGTAAAACCTGCGGGAACGGCCAATAAATGATGTAGGAGTTTCAGTCGGAACCTAGTCATGTAGAATCATTCCTGCGCGTTGTACATTACCGCTAGGTATGGTTCCATTCCAGGCGTTGTAGTTAATAATGAGCCATGGGCCACAACCGATGTTTTCCTATTTTCGACGTGGGCCCTTCTGGCTGTTGCCCATGCAATAAAAAGATTTTTGGCCAGGGTTTTATTCTGGGCGGTCATCGACTCCGGCTCAGAGAACAGATTCATGCAACCAATACACTCCATGGTGTCCTTTACGTATTTGAGCCATGGAATCTGTCCCCCTCTGTCCCGGCTCAGGCAATCCTTGATGATCTGTCTGCTGAAATCAGCCTCTGGGTTGGTCCATATCTTAATCCAGGCCAGGATGGGTCGAACCATAATTACAGCCATTTTCGTGTTTCACTATTGCAAGGTTACCTGTTCTCCATAGGCCAGAATGGGCTGTTAGAGTTATTACATTTTATAATCCTAACTGTCTCAGAGAACATAGTAGACATTCGAGTTTAGTATGCTTGAACTCAGAATAATAAAATACATCTTTTAGTTTATTTTAATATTCTGCGGTTGCAAATACTTTTAGAAAGTAGGTATTTGCTTATCTAACCATTCAAACCTGCCTCTGCTAGGTTGTGTATTCCTGTGTCTAATTTTGTGAGTGACGGGGCTGGGGAAATCCAGGAGACAGGCTGAGTCACCCAGTGCTGAATAGAGAGATCTGCATCTAGATGGGAGGGAGGAGTTGCACCTGAACCTTGAATAGGGCTGTGCCTGCCTTCAACAATGCTGGCTCCACCCCCTGGGGAGCGGTTGATGTCTCTGCCCTGCACACTAAAAGAAGAGAAGGAGTCCTGTAAACAAAGTGCTCCAGGACTGTACTTGCATTCCACAATGCTGGCTCCACCACCTGTGGGGCGTCTGAGGTGCCTGCCCTGCCCTGTGAAAGGAAAGGAGGAGAAGTCTGGTAAACAGAGTGCTTCAGAACTGGTTTGGACTGGGCAAAGGCCCCTCTCCCCTCAGAGAACAAAGGATTTTGGGGTATAAATATTGGGACCCTGATCCCATGAAATTAGATCACTTTGGACTACAAGAAGAAACCTTTACTGAGGAGAGGCACCTGGAGAAACTGAGGAGAGACTATTCCCAAGCTGAAGTGCTGCTTGGGGGATTGGCCTGTAGTGGCTGCCTCACTGCCAAAGGAAGGAGAAAGGAACTTTGTGTACTTTGCTTTTAACTTGTGAAGGATCTCCAAGGGCTTGGAAAAGAGCTTGCCTCCTGCTGAAGTCTCAGGGACAACAGACTTCACCCCCCAGCTCCCCAGAGTTCTTTTTAAAAGGCCTGCTGCTGTTTTGGGCCTTTTGAGGAACTGCGTGCCGCAAGGAGCTGGAAGCGCGACTCAACGAGAAGAAGCGTGCCGCCATTTCTGGGCCTGCCGCCGCAACTCTGAAGGAGGGTGTCGCCGCTGGAACTGTCGCACTGCACCGCATTGGAGAGAAGCGTGCCGCAACGAAGAGGAAGCATGTCGCCGTCGCTGCTGCTGCCGTCGCAACTTCGAAGGAGGGTGTCGCCGCTGTAGTTGTCGCACTGCGCCGCATCAGGAGAAGAATCTCGCAACGAGGTCGGAGCGTGTCACTGCCGCTGTGCCTGCCGTCGCAACTTTGAAGGAGAGTTTCGCAGCTGGAACTGTCGCATTCCACCACATCGACCAAGAGCACCTTGCATCCCCGAGAAGCGCGCCGCCGTCGGAGCTGCTGCCGTCTCATCTTGGATGTTGCAGCTGTAGTTGTCACATCGAGAGGAAGCTTCACGCATCGTGGGAGAAGAGCCTCGCTGCTGGGTGTCACCGCTGCAGTCCACGCATCGAACCAAGGACTTCTCATATCCCCGAGAAGCGTGCCGCATCTGGAAGATCTTCACGTCTTTATTTCTTTGTATCTGAACTTTACCGCAGTTCCCATCGCTGCGACATTTCTTGTCGTGGAAGCGCAACGTAACCTAAGGTACATTGACGCAGAGTGTCACATCTAAGAACTAAACTGAACTAAGCTAAAATCTACCATCTTACAGTAATCATAGAGTGTATTTTTGTCGTTTATGGTCTTGTGGTAACTCTATATAAAGAATACTTATTTTTGATATAAAACCTGTGTGGTGTCCATTTGTAGTGTTGTCACTTGTTTACTGTATGTGGTCACAAATGCTTTACACACTGCCTCTGAGATAGGCTTGTCTGCTCGTACCAAGCTACCAAGGGGGTGAGCAGGGGTTATTTTAGGAGTGTAACCCCCTTATCCTGACTAGAGGCAAGGGTCCCTATTTGTCACAAGTACCTACCTGTGCCAACTAGTGATCCCCAAATCTAACAGTCTACAAGACAACAACAGGTGATGGCTATGCTTTAATGTCCAAACATCCAGGTGCAGCTCACAGTCAGAGGAATTTAATATTTATTACTGGTACGTTCACCCATGCCACCAGAGGTGAGATTGCCAGCCTGGAGCAAAAGTCCAAGAATGGCAAACTTATGAAAAAATCTACTGAAGCACACTAGGAAGTCCAGTGAGCACCATTTATAAACATCAATAATGTATTCAAACGTCCACGTAAGTGTTGGTTATGTTTATTCTCCTCAGTTGTTTTTCACAGTCCTCATGGATAAGATGTGACATCAAAGCAGCTGACACGTGTTTTGTCTGTTAAACTTTTTCAAGGCTGCAAATGATACATACAAATAGTCTCTCATCAGTGTGAGTTACGATGACATGGGAGAATATTATAGTGGCCTCACCGGTGGAGTGAGCAGTTAAAGAAATCAAGACAATTTGATTCACTTACCTGAGATAAACTGTGAAGTCTGTAAAAGAAATGCCCAAGACCTGCCCTAAGTGAAATTTAGCCAAATGTGGGAGAAGTTAGCATGTGGCTCGAGAAATGTGTCCTCAGGATTAGCAAGAAAGTTCTTTATAGAAGAAAACACACAGATGTAGAAGTAAGATCGTGCCATTTTGGAAATGTCCCCATGTGGTCTGTGTGGCCACCGTGAGAAAATAAGAAATTAATGATCTTAGATGAGAATGGTGTTCTTAAAAGGTCCAAAGATAACCGATGACCGAGCTGTAAATAGAGTGTAAATAAAGTGGTACCTGTAGTCACACATGAGTTCTGATGCCAAGTGGCGTGGAGTAGAATGGTCTATATGAAGGACCACCAAGATAACTGTCAGGAAGGGACCTATCCCCAAGCAGGTTCCCACAAAAAACAAAATGGACACTGTGCTGTTCAAATAACAACATGATCCTGTCAATGTATCACATTTCCATGGTCAGAGAGAAAAATCTACATATATCAAGATGTACATGTTGTCCCTTACCTGTTCTGCAATCCTATTGAATGCAAGTAAACAAATTCAATATACTACAAATACGTTTTTCCGGTTCAAATATTTAAGCCGTCAGTGCAGCCTTCGGCGGTTAGGTATGGAATGCTGTGGGAATGCTGTGAGCCTAAAACTCTTGCTTGTGTCAGCAATACAATAGTACAAAACTCCATCAGACACAGAGAGTCCCTATTATTTGAAGTTTATGGTGTAATAGTACACTGCTATCCAGGGTCACTATCCGTGCATGTATAAGCGGACCCATATGCCAAAGTGTAAACATCATAAACAAGCATGGAGAAGATACGTGAAGACCATGCAGCACTTGAAGTAAAGTGGCCGTGATAAGCCAATAAAGGAAAAAGGGCAATAAGTTATCCCTGTTGAGGCATACATTTATAGGTAGGCTATGTGTCTGTAAGCTATCATGTCACAAGTGCGCTCTGGGCTTACCTGAAATGCCGAGTCCCTCTGCGTCTATTGTCAAGAGTGTGCGGTGCGTTTATTTAAGCAGTTGTCAGTCATAGAGGCCGATATGGTGTAGAGATAGGACTACCATACACCCCTCATATCTGCCCATGGTTGTCATATTAGAGCAGGAACCGGCTCCTAATCTGAGCTGGTGCCAAATGTCCAGGAGACAAATATGAGTTGTAAAGTCATTCCATGATGACTGGGAATGTGGTTGTTGAAAAATTGGATAATTTAAATGGGACGAGGGAGATTGAAATATTACCTGTGATTATACACAGGGTACCAATGACTCTCAGTTTATCCAAGAGTGATGGCATGTGAGGTCCAGAAAAGAAAGCAAGAGCGACATACAGGAGGGCTTGGGGCGGGTCTGTGTGTGAATTCTATTGGGGTGTTAGAAGTCACAGAAGTATGCGCAGAGCGAGTCAAAGACACATGCAGAGACTATGTTCCTGGAGCATTTCTGGATAGAGGCATAAAATCGTGCAGAACAGTTATCATAAGAGGACTGGACTCTACTGACCCCCAAATGAACTGTAAACTGATTACATTTGAAGTTAGCAGGGCTCGAGTCGGGGTACCACGCGGGTGGACGGCGTCCCCCAAATTATTTTACCGGGAGCTCGATAACTGGAGCAAATGGAGCCACACCGTCACTCTTTGGCCTCTCTGGGGCAAGATCGGAGCCCATTCAGAATGCTGCACACGTTCTGGCTTCTCTGAGGCAATCACATCTAAGGGGTGAGCGAGGGGAGGCAATGAGTCTGATGGTGCAAGCCACCTTTCATGACGTCACTTCATGTCGTGACGTCAGCATCCACCCACTTCTTTTTTTAGGACTTGTGCCCTGGAAGTTAGCCAACGGCTGAAGTGAGCTAGCCCATTGATCCATGCTGTATGCTGTAGTAGACAGAAGGAAGATGTGAATGACACAGTAACAGACCAATGGATGAAGAGGGTTGGCCATGCTATTCCGGGGGATCTGATATCCAGAAATCAAATTAGGTCTCAAAGCAAGAGCATGTTCATAAGCATCTCTGAGGGTCTTTCAAGCTCTCTATTGACAAATGGTTTCTGCTGGGTCCACTTACAGCGTATAGTTACATTATTTAATCTATCGCTTTATATGCAGAGCAGAGGGATGAAAATATTAAACACAACCAACAGACAGCTCAAAACACAAACAACTCCTAACCAGTAAATGGCGCTGCCCGACCCAGTCTGATGTCCATAGAGTCTGCTCTGCAGTCTGCACTCTCTGAATAAATACACCCCTTGTGCCTGTGACTCCTGGGGACAAGCAATCCCAGGCAGGCGTCTCACGGAGGCAGTGTGAGGGGTAAAGACTCAGAACTCAAGCCCCGAAAAATCGATAACAGTAAGTGAACGCACATTTCAATGCTTTTAGGAAAAAAATAAGTACTTTAATCATATATCACATCAATAGTATGCACAAACAACATGGTGGCAGGCTGGCATTCAATGAATAATACTTGGGTAACTACAGAGACAAGCAAGCTTTGGAGTTAGGCACAAGTGTGAGCTCACCGTGGTGGCACACTATGCAAATGGAACTACAATGCACTACAATATATGCATAATGTGTGAGTCATAGCAATAAAGTTTACTGTAGAGTTTGAGGAGTCACAGTGTCAATCACACCATTTTCAGAAACTGATTTGCTTTGCATCCTGGAACTTGAAGCCCTGCTTTTGTAGTGCTATAAAATGACTACAAATACCAGAATGCAAAGAAATAATTTGAGCTGGATGATGTACTTATGCAGTGACCTCAAAAACCTGAGCGCTTACTAAGAAACATATGATGACACTCACAACTAGCACACGCAAAATCTATGTGCACCGACATGCGGGACACCAAAGAACACATTCTAAATAAATATGTTGATACCGTAGTTGGACCCTGCTGCCCTCGCTTTCACTCATAGATATAGATCAGTCAGCAAGCTATGCCTAACTCTTACTTAATTCACTGAAACGCCACACTGTGGCAGTTCCCTAAAAGGCTCCATTACGAGAAGGAATATTTGACATATAACATTGTTTTAATTTGTAACCTATTACACATCACTTTATGCAATATAGCAGTGTAACAATTGTTGAGGTGTAACAGTTGCAATTGTTTTTGAACTACCATCAGAGATTTTAGGTTGACTTCTTTTATTTTTACTCTACAAATATTTTCATAGCAGTATACGCAAATATGAAGACTATTTCTAGCTTCTTATCAGTACACTTTTAGGGAGCAATGTAGACAGTGCTTAATTTGAGCCGGTGGTTTCCAGTGCTTAGCACCGGCACTTAATTGTCAGCACCAGTGCTTGTGACAGTCTGCCACAAGGTGGCACTGTCTGGCCATTTTAGATGTGCCCACAACAACAGTTAAGTATTAATTCAATTCAATTATATCAAAAAGGGCTATTACCTGCCGCCCAAGTCATTGTTATAGCTTCAGGGGCCTGAAATAGTCCAAATTGTCACACTTGTAGGAGTGTGAGGGTTAATAGTTGAGTTGTTACCATCATTGGCAACCCTGGCAGGGGCAGTCTGTGGTGCAAGCTACAGTAGCCTACTGACAAGAGCCCTGGCACTTAATTTTTTACAAATTAAGCACTGAATTCAGAACATTGCGGGTAGGGGTAGTCTGCCTGGCGGGATCTCTGAGCGGCCTACGGCCCATCTATTGGTTTATTATTTATCAATATATTTATTAAAGTATTTATGAAGTTTGCAAACCACCAGTGCTTAATTTGAGATGGTGGTTGCAGATTTGAGCACGCTGGCACTCTTTTTTTGTAGTCCGGTGACTACTTATCGATTCCAGACTTTGACCCAGAGCAAAAGAGAGAAAAACAAAAACTTTGGAAAGGAGGAGTAAGGGTCAGCAGACAATGTGCTGGCGTTTATTTCTCTGACGGACAATTCCATTGTAAGCTGACCCCAACCGAAGGCTGTAGGCCTATTGACCTGGGGTAGGAAAGGCTCAAGCGCTGTAGATCTGTGGTAGGATGGCTATAAGCGTATGATGTGACATGAACCATTACAGAAGTTGACCACGGTGAGTCAGAGGTCGGATACACCAAAACCAGTAGGATAAAAAGATCAAACAAATGATTTTGACCATTTAAGTGTAAAGAAACAATGACTTTGATATAGTAAAAGTTTGTTTGCAAGTTTTTACTGCACAAATCAGAAAACAATACCTAACCTCAGCATAAAGCGTGTGACTTGTTGACTGTCGCGACGTGTGATTTTCACATTGTTCTGTGTGTTTGTGTTGTACAGCGCAACAGGATCCCCAAGGCGTGTTGCGCAGGAGCATGAAAACTGCTGACACAGCTATAGCTCCAGGCATTCTACCAGGGCAGTGTGTTATCATTTCCCAAGAGTAGTTTTTTAGTCTTGGGTTAGAGATACTCTGTTATTAAATTAAAACCTGCATTTTGCGCCCAATCGTGTGAATGTTAATTGTGCTAAAGAACGGTTAAGTGTTAATCATCTCAGCCTGGCTTTTCCTGATCCACCTGTCTCTCTTCTCATTTGCTTTGGTCTTTGTGTTTGTAGTGTTTTGAACACAAGATGGTTGTGAAAACAAATGTATAGCGAAAAATGAGGTGATGTGTTGGTGGTATCTACCTCTGGAAAGCCATATGTCGGGTTCTGTTTGAGCAACAGCTGCCAGTGGCTTAACGGCCAGGTATTGTATCGAGTGTGCCTCGATCTGCTGTGCCTTTGCGCTATTCGCTGGCTTGTTATAGAAAATCTTTATTTGGATAAAAGAAAAATATCCTTAAAAGCTTTTCACAGTAAATCCTCAAGTCGGTACATTTTAATTGAAAAATTTCGAAACATATTTTACCACAGTTGATCAGTAAAATCGACCGACACCTGTTACTCAATTTATATTGCACCTTAAAAATTAAAACAATTACGTAATAGACAACAGTAACACTTATTAAAGGAGCAGGAGGATTTGATATACTGACATTTGACGGCTAAAACTCATAAAACCCAATAATTTAAAGAAATTGGCCACTGATGCCAAAGCTCAGTCCATGAAGATAGGTCGCTAATCGGTGACACTGATATAATAAAATGCGATTAGTTATAAACCTATTTTCTTTTCTTTTTTTTCTTTTTTGTCTTAAAACTTAGGGCTAAAATACAGCTTAAGTTAGACCACTAGACAAGAAAGAGGGGGGGGTTACTGCTCCTTCCGCTTTTGCTGTAAAGATGCGGTGTGCATCCCTAATATATATTGTAAAGGCAATGTTTAGAGCTATGTTTTCTGGGCACAGAGAGGTGATAATTGCCTGTCTACAGGTCCGAACACCCAACCTGTTCCACTTTGCTCTGAGTTTGCGTCTGCGTTGAGACATAAGTGCGGGACATAAGCAAGCTTGTTCATTTGTTTTCGATGCCTGTTTGATGAGACATTCTGTGACTTGTCTGTTACTTAGGTTAATGGTACGTCCTGCTTGTCAAGTTCACTTCCCATATACGGTTATTTTACCTATGTACCTCTTTAACCTGAGTACCTTTCTGACTTTCATAGATTGACCTGAGCAGAATTTCCTAAAGTTAGGGCTTGTGAATTGACTGTGTTGAGCAGAAGGCTCTGATGGGGTCTCCAGGTGGGTTCAGGGGATCGAATCAACATTAACTAATACCTAACTTAAGGAATAAAAAGGTTCGGAAATTGTTGAAATAAGTTTTCATAAGAGACCAGTATCAAGTCCATGACATGTATGTGAAACCGTGGCCTAGAATAAACGTATGGGCATTTGCATGTTGCGTTAGACATAAAGGGAACACAGATGATGTTGGATTGTTGTAAAATGTTACTGCAGTGTATCATTTTTGCATTATTGCACTATTTCCACTCAGGGAAGCAGAGAAGTGAGATCTGGTCTAAAATTTTATTATGGATTCTAAATTTGGTATTTGCGGATACTGTACCGTACAAGTTGTCCAGCACTGGAGGACTGGTCCGAGATTTAATTATCAGTCACTTTGAGTTCTACAAAGAACAACATCTTCTGCCAAAGAAGCAAGTGACTCTGACGATAGCCTCAAATTAAACTATGCAACGATCATTCAGTTGATGGAGCGATCCTGTCCTGGCAGCCAGGTGATGTTAGCTCAGTCACAAATTATAGTTCAGTTGTTGGGGGACCCATTTAATATCACACCCAAAAGAGCGGGCAGTGGTGGCGGTTTTCTGAATGTAGTGACTGGACATGAAATGATCTCCACTGGACATTTGGCACAAGAAGCCATATGAGGTAAATTGTCGTCTGAAATTGGATTATGGAAGCTGCTTCTTTCCTCTTTCGGTGTCAACAGAGTCGGCCATGTTTACGGGCCATGGCTCAACATCAGATGTGTCAGTGACTACAGATATCGCGGTTTGCTCAGCTTGTTGATCAACATCCTGTGCAAACACATTTGAATTTCCTGAGTCCTGTGAGGATCCAGGTCTGGTATCAGCATCGAGCAAACACAGTGAAAGATAACCCACTCAGGCTCATTATAAAGGGTAAGCCACAGAAAATCTTATGCAATGAGGTTTTTACCTAGTGCAGCGTCAACGGCTTCCAATGACCCCTGGTGCTGTTCGGAGGATTTAAGAGGAGTTAGGTCTCAGAGCCGTCGACTGCAACCTATGTTCATGTCCGGTCTGATGGCTCAGTGGACTAATGCATCCACTGCAGGAGGCTGTGTTCGACATCATTGTCACAGGTTCAAATCCAGGCAGGTCCACTCAGCCTCTCATCTTTTCGGAGGTCGATAAAATGAGTCCCATTGAGTTGGGTAACAAAAAACATCTGCAATTCCACGCCAAGATGCCCTGTTAGGGGTGAACATGCACTTTACAAATACAGATGTTATGTGTTTGTTCCCCAAGTTTAATAGCTTCTTCTGGTCCTGGAAGTGTTTATCCTTTTTGGTTTTGGCCTCTTATGTTTCTGTTCTTTAATTTACATAGGCGTTGTAAGTTCTCACACTCATTCCGCATGTGCTCAAAGTCTTTTTCAAGGCTACTCTTGGTGGGTTGATACCTCCGTGATTTGCTTGCAGAGGCCGAACAGGTGAGCCTGGGGGCCTTTTTAAAGCCTGACTTTATGGTTGGAATTTGATGTGCATGTTGTGGTCTTCAGATACCGTGGAGGTATTCTCATTGACTTTGCGTGTTGTTGACATTAAGGTATATCAGAGCATGGTTTAGTCTCAAAGGTGCTCCAATGACTCCTCGCTCGTACAGGTGTGTGCATACCATGTAAGCCAATGCCTACTATTTAAGCCAATACCTTCCTGCACCCTTCCACCGCCACGGGATACCGGCCAAGATATCAGTGCTGATGCCTGAGGTAAAACAGAGGTTTCTCAAAACAGATGGAAAGATCTACATATGTGAATACATAGACAATGTGATAGCTAGCCAGAAAGATGGATAGATGGATGGATGGATTGATCACTTCATACTACACAGCTTTTTCTGTGATCACTAATTAACCTCTTCAATGCATCGGCCGACCCCCGGCTGTCTGACGTCACGTGGGCGTGTGCGTCGGATGGCCGGGTGCTGTCCAATCTGCACACGCATCAAATTCCGGTAACGGTACCTATTTCACCCAATGAAATATTGTTCTGACCCGAGGGAGAACAAATTTAAAAAACAATCAATTACTACATTGATGTTTGTAATCTATAGTATTATTTCGTATATCGTTTATCTTTGTAGGATTTATGAGTAGCATGCTATAAACTCCAGCTTATACAACCAGAGTAGGGTGGAAAACTTTGTTGAATGCATATACAATAACTCCACATCTCCTTGAAGTGGGAATGCATTTATTTACTTAGATTTGTAACAGTGAACCGGGACTAATAGGCATCGGAACACTGTACAACAGTAATACAATTTAATTGAAGATTCTTCTCAACACGACATTCATTTACAATTTAGCATCATGGGCGCAGAATAGGTAACATACAGTTAGAGTTATATAGGGAAAATGTCAATTTAACAAGGACATGAGGGGTGTATTGTGCATATTTTTACAGTATAAGTTGGATCCTGACTCTTACAACTGGAATCAGACAATATGTGTGGTCTTGGGCACACTATGGGCAGAACAGATCAGCAGACATCATGTAATATATGGGGAGGACAGGTTCCTGGTAGGAAGCGGCTTGCACGTGTCTGGCTTACACACCTTATTGTATTAGAGCTCACATCGTTGAGTAAAACTGCAGAGAGCATCAAACGTAAGCTCAATGCCCTGTGCATAGATTAGAACCAGAAAATGTTATACTCCGTCATCCAAGGGAGGACAGTCAGACGCAGGCTCTCGTGGGATCATGCCTGCGATATGTGACACACATCCGTATTATCCACAGCGATACTCCTACCTATATATGGTTATTACACATCGCTTGGTGAACTCAATGATCTGGGCACATAGCACTTTCGGAAAGTGTTTTCTAAGGCCCTGTTGTGGGTTCACGACACTTTGATTCGGGAAATTCTGTGGTGTGCGCATCGCTGCGTCTGGTGCCTCCAAATACAAGTTTACCCCTGAACTCGGAGAACCGGAAACACTCACCAGCGATCCCGGAAGCGGAAACAGGACGACCTCTATCAACCCGGAAGCACCCGCCCCTGACCCCGGAAGTGGTCGGACTGTCACCAAGCCGGAAGATAGAAAAAGCCCCGAGGAGAAAGGAGAGGCGTTCTGAGCAACCGACTCGTGGCAGGAGGCAGCGGAGAGCGACGAACCCCCGACAGAGAGCGGCGCAGCACGGCTAGACCGGAGCGAGGAAGAGGACGAGGACGTCTGGACGGAGGACTGGTGGCGTCCTCAGGAGGAGGCTGGAGAGCGGCCGCAACTCGGACGAGAGTTGCGGCGGGGCACGTGAGTACACGTCACCCTTTCTCATTGCCCCCTGTACATAGAGTTGTATATATAGAGTTGTAAATATCATAGGATTCACGAGCACCGAGACACTGTATATCAATCCCCCGTTTTCACGCACACTGTATAGAGCCCGATCACTGCCCAGCACCTGGCACCTCTCTTCCCTCCCACCTCTTACTTGCCTCTTCCACCTATACCTGACCTGACAGGAGGGAGGGTGGACAAAGGGTGCCAAGAACCTGGAGCTACTGCCCCCCACTCTCTGATGCCACAGAGGTTTGAGAACCCTGAGAGGCAAAAGGCCTGGGTCTCATCCCTGACTACTGTCAGTGGCCACTGTGACATGCTGTCTGTCTGTTGGGACACAGCTGTGAGCAAGTTAAGGTTGGATGCTGTACAGATGGTGTCCACAGGTGAAGAGAAGGGTGCCCAATGGATTAGCTTGGTGTACCCTGAGAGTATTGACAGGGGGATTGACATGGGTTCAGATTGGCGTAGAACTGGAATATGCCCCTGCTGTTGAGGGCCAGGTCCAGGTTCTATCGCCCAAAGCAGGGAAGCCCATCAAGGTAGTGATTGGTCTACCCTGCGTTTTGGCTGGAAGGGGGTTGTGTTGGAATTGGCCCTTTTTGCAGGGTCATCCCTGAACTTTTTGCCTTCTTCCTGTATTTTGTCTGACCTGTTTTTGTTGGTTTTATGACTGTGGGCACTTTACCACTGCTGATCAGTGCTAAAGTGCATATGCTCTCCCTATTGTAAATTGATGTATTAATCAGTGGTTCCATGTTTGGCTATTTGGTTTACTTGTCAGACCCTAGTCTAGTGCACTGAGTGTGCCCAGGGTGTGTAAATCCAAATGCTGCTGGTGGGCCTTCAGCACTGGTTGTGCCACCCACAGAAGCAGCCTTGTAGAATGTGTCTAAGGTCTGCCATTGCAGAGACTGCATGCAGTCTGGAACTGTCATGTAGTCTGGGGAAGTGCACCCACTTGCCAGTCCCTACACCTTCCCTTTTCTTCATATCAGTCACCCCTATGGTAGGACCAAGGGCCGGGTGCATTGTAAGTATAAGTTAGGACAAGCCCTGATGTGTGTGGCATGTCCTAACAGTGAATTACAGCCATTTCCGTGTTTCAAATTCAAATTCAAATTCAAATGTATCTTTATTCGGTACTTAAAAAGATACCATTAAAGAACATGAAAATACATACATACAATAATTTAAAAAATATTTAAAAAATATTTTGAATAACATTTGTTAAAAATTGCAGTTAAAATAGATCTAAAAAACAGTGGGGAAAAAGAGCGCTGGATCGTTAGGAGACTCATACTGCCATTAATTCAGTTTGTGTAGTAATGGTGTCCGCAGATGTCTCCCTGGTATTCCTCAGTCTTATGGCAACCTTAATAAAACTTATTACACATAACAGGGTATATGGGTCTGGGGCTTTTTGCAGAAAAAGAAGTGCTGCTTTGGCATGTCTCAGTCTTTTATTTCGCGGAATCCTAACTAAAAACTTCTGTCTGGGTTCTCGATAAAAGGGACATAGTAAAACAAAGTGAAGGGTATCCTGCGGAGACCTAGTGTCGCAGCCGCAGGTACCCTTCAACTCAACTGAACGTGTAAAACCTGCGGGAACGGCCAATAAATGATGTAGGAGTTTCAGTCGGAACCTAGTCATGTAGAATCATTCCTGCGCGTTGTACATTACCGCTAGGTATGGTTCCATTCCAGGCGTTGTAGTTAATAATGAGCCATGGGCCACAACCGATGTTTTACTATTTTCGACGTGGGCCCTTCTGGCTGTTGCCCATGCAATAAAAAGATTTTTGGCCAGGGTTTTATTCTGGGCGGTCATCGACTCCGGCTCAGAGAACAGATTCATGCAACCAATACACTCCATGGTGTCCTTTACGTATTTGAGCCATGGAATCTGTCCCCCTCTGTCCCGGCTCAGGCAATCCTTGATGATCTGCCTGCTGAAATCAGCCTCTGGGTTGGTCCATATCTTAATCCAGGCCAGGATGGGTCGAACCATAATTACAGCCATTTTCGTGTTTCACTATTGCAAGGTTACCTGTTCTCCATAGGCCAGAATGGGCTGTTAGAGTTATTACATTTTATAATCCTAACTGTCTCAGAGAACATGGTAGACATTCGAGTTTAGTATGCTTGAACTCAGAATAATAAAATACATCTTTTAGTTTATTTTAATATTCTGTGGTTGCAAATACTTTTAGAAAGTAGGTATTTGCTTATCTAACCATTCAAACCTGCCTCTGCTAGGTTGTCTATTCCTGTGTCTAATTTTGTGAGTGACGGGGCTGGGGAAATCCAGGAGACAGGCTGAGTCACCCAGTGCTGAATAGAGAGATCTGCATCTAGATGGGAGGGAGGAGTTGCACCTGAACCTTGAATAGGGCTGTGCCTGCCTTCAACAATGCTGGCTCCACCCCCTGGGGAGCGGCTGATGTCTCTGCCCTGCACACTAAAAGAAGAGAAGGAGTCCTGTAAACAAAGTGCTTCAGGACTGTAGTTGCCTTCCACAATGCTGGCTCCACCTCCTGTGGGGCGTCTGAGATGCTTGCCCTGCCCTGTGAAAGGAAAGGAGAAGTCTGGTAAACAGAGTGCTTCAGAACTGGTTTGGACTGGGCAAAGGCCCCTCTCCCCTCGGAGAACAAAGGATTTTGGGCCAGATGTAGGTGGCCACTTGAGGCCATTTACCGAGCGGTAACCGCCGATTTTGGACGTTACCGATCAGTAAATGGGTGACCGGTATGTAGGGGGCATTATTTTACCGAATCGGTAATTTTACCGATTCTGTAATTTTACCGATTCGGTAAAATAAAAATTCGGTAATTTTACCGATTCTGAGGCACCCAGATGTAGGTGGGACTCTTCAGAGTCCCAGAGGCCTTACCGAATCGGTATTTTACCATCAAATCCAATTTGATGGTAAAATACCGATTCCGGTGTGCATGCACATGTGTGCATGCACACCTATGCCATGTGACAGGCAGACCTGCCCTTAGGGCATGTATGCCTGCCACATGGCACCCGTGCCTGTTTTGGGGGTGCCAGAGGGTGTCAAAGTGACACCCCCTGCACCCTTGTGAAAATCGGTATTTAGCGATTCGGTAAATACCGAATCGGTAATGCCCATTCATTCCTATGGGCTTCAAAGCCCATAGGAATGAATGAGCATTACCGATTCGGTATTTACCGAATCGGTAAATACCGAATTCTTCCGATTCGGTATTCCAGCACATCTGGAATACCTACATATCCACCCCTTAGATTTACGGATTTTTAATTACCGAATCGGTAAAATTTGGTAATTAAAAATCGGTAAATCTATTTTACCAACATCTGGCCCTTTGTGGTATAAATATTGAAACCCTGATCCTGTGAAATTAGATCACTTTGGATTACAAGAAGAAACCTTTACTGAGGAGAGGAACCTGAAGAAACTGAGGAGAGACTATTCCCAAGCTGAAGTGCTGCTTGGGGGATAGGCCTGCAGTGGTTGCTCTACTGCCAAATGCAGGAGAAAGGAACTTTGTGTACTTTGCTTTCAACTTGTGAAGGATCTCCGAGGGCTTGGAAAAGAGCTTGTCTCCTGTTGAAGTCTCAGGGACAACAGACTTCACCCCCCAGCTCCCCAGAATTCTTTTGGAAGTGCCTGCTGCTGTTTTGGGCCTTCTGAGGAACTGCGTGTCGCAAGGAGCTGGAAGCGCGACTCAACGAGGAGAAGCGTGTCCGCGTTGCTGGGCCTGCCATTGCAATTCCGAAGGAGGGTGTCGCCGCTGGAACTGTCGCACTGCACCGCATCGGAGAGAAGCGTGCCACAACGAAGAGGAAGTGTGTCGCTACTGCTGCTGTTGGAACTCCGAAGGAGGGTGTCCCCGCTGTAGTTGTCGCACTGCACCGCATCAGGAGAAGAATCTCGCAACGAGGTCGGAGCGTGTTGCCGCCGCTGTGCCTGCCGTCTCAACTCCAAAGAAGTGTGTCTCTGCTGGAACTGTCGCATTGCACCGCATCGACCAAGAGCACCTCGCATCCCCGAGAAGCGCGCCGCCTTCGGAGCTGCTGCCGTTGCATCTTAGATGGAGCCGCTGTAGTTGGCGCATCGAGCGGAAGCTTCACGCATCGTGGGAGAAGAGCGTCGCCGCTGGAACTGTTGCCGTCGCATCGTAAGGGTGTCGCCGCTGCAGTCCACGCATCGAACCGAGGACTTCTCGCATCCCCGAGAAGCGTGCCGCATCTGGAAGATGTTCACGTCTTTATTTCTTTGTATCTGAACTTTGCCGCATTTCCCATCGCTGCAACATTGCTTGTCGTGGAAGCGCAACGCAACCTAAGGTACATTGACGCAGAGTGTCGCATCTAAGAACTGAACTGAACTAATCTTAAATCTACCATCTTAAAGTAATCATAGTGTGTATTTTTGTTGTTTATGGTCTTGTGGTAACTCTATATAAAGAATACTTATTTTTGATATAAAACCTGTGTGGTGTCCATTTGTAATGTTGGCACTGGATTCCTGTATTTGGTCACAAATGCTTTACACACTGCCTCTGAGATAAGCCTGTCTGCTCGTGCCAAGCTACCAAGGGGGTGAGCAGGGGTTATTTTAGGAGTATAATCCCCTTATACTGACTAGAGGCAAGGGTCCCTATTTGTCACAAGTACCTACCTGTGCCAACTAGAGACCCCCAAATCTAACATTGGCGGTCAGCTGTGAGGATTCTGAACTTGCATTTGCGACTCATGTACAGGGATTGGCGAACACTACTTAGTGAGTGCAGACGATAACGCAACCACATACTGTTTTTTTAGGGCTCTGGCCTACGTCACACACTGCGAAGCAGTGTGGGCGGAGCCTAAGAGTCCTATAATCAGGGTCTCCGAAAAGCTACCCAAACATTCCTGAATACTCGTGATTTTTCGTGTTCTTTTTTTGCCATCTGCATGGCAATTGGGCCTTGCATGCCTGTCTTTTTAGAAGCCAGCACGCAATAGGCCATAGGCTGCAGAGTTGCTCCACTTCCTGCATATTCCGTGCGGACACGAGCAGCAGAAGGGCATATATCATCAATTACCAGCTGTCAGGGGCCGCGGTAATTGAAGCCAGATGCTGGGCGCGCATTCAACACTCTCCAGTTACTTTTTTTGTTCAGCTGTGTGTGCGCGCATGCTGGCTCCCTGCCAAAGCTTGTGTGTCTAGTTTATGTTGACTCAGATCGGCACTGCTTCAGGCAAGTCAAATTCCGTTAAATGTCCGAGTTCTCAACACATCAGAACGATGACTTATTCCCACCTTACAGTTAGTATTTATTCCTCTTGTACGTACATTGTAGATGTCCGTCTATTTACAACTACAAGCATTATTTTTATGTTGGCGCAGAACGATACTGCTCCTGGTAAGTCACATTCCGTTAATACACAATATTAAGAACTGCACACGTGATTACAGTAAATGCCGTTAACGCTCTTAAGCACTTTTTTAGGTGGTGTTTTCAGCGATCACAGTTGTTTAATAGTAACAACTCCCACTCCCACAAGGCACAGCAGTTTTTAGTCACGTGACTAATAGGAACTCTATTAAACTTTGAATGGTATCATTACGCGGTAAATACAACGGGCGAGTTTAGCGGTTTTTGGCAAGACGCGATCACCGCTTTAATACAGATTCGCTGAGGTACGTTCATGAGGCATTTATAAGGTATTGGCAAAATTAATGGTCCAGGCTTACGAATTATTCACGGCAATTCATGAATATACGTTGTCGTTTTTTTTAAAGGCACGATTACTCACGAGTGTGTGAAGGACCGTTTATTTTCCAGACCATTGGATTATTTTTTTTTCGCTATCACAAGGTATGTCAATTAAGACACATTTTTTTTAAGACACACACTAATGTGGATGTACATTTGGAAATGACAGGAGCACCATATTTCTTACAGATGATTATGAAATCGGATAATTCGGCAATTGCATAAAAAAAACTTCCCTGGAATTCCTTTGGTCAGCTCCTGGTCCTGCTTTAATCAGGTCAGCTACATTCTATACCTATTTGAGGGTGTTATCAGAGAGAGTAAGCAGCACAGCACTTTTCAACTCAGGTGGCAATAGTACATTTGTTGATGTATGTACAACCATGCAACATTTGTATCAGTGCTCCCTTCACACCTCGCCATAGCCTTGTGCCCCAAAACGCTTGTATTGATCATCACGGGTTCAAACTGTGTGATCCTGGACACATCGCCCACCCCTCCTTTGTCCCCGATCTCTGGCAAAGATGGGAGCGCTTAGAAGCAAGCGTATACCCGTGTTAAGCAGCATATATGGAACTGGGTTGGTACATTGGCAGCTGCGGCTAGCGTCCCCCTCCAACACCCCCACAGCTCCCCCATCCCAGATGTAAGTCTCCCGCGCCCAGTATTGGCTACTTTACATGTCTCTGCCTGGGAGTTAATTCCGTAGGGACCCGGGCTCACTTAGCTGATGTCTCAGGGCAGGGAAGGATGTGCGCTGCCACGGTGCCACCCACTCCCCCCCCCCCTGCTGTCATATAACACATGTAAGTACATGCCTGCGGTGGCCCTGTCTTTGCATTCCTATTTGCATTCAGTGCTCTTGTAAGGACATTTCATACTCCTACAATTTAAATCATCCCTCAAGGTATAGCTTTGTGAGTTTATCAGGAGCCCAGGAAAGGGTACCAGCATGCTACAATAGAAGTCGGACAACTCGGTGGGTCGAGTGCCTGCTACAGAGATCTGAGTAACCTGCAGGGGTAATATTCGAATATAGACAGGGCCAACTTAGATTTTCCTCCTTTGGAAGTTGATGATATAAGAGTCGTTAGATTTTACAATGGAAAAAACCTTTGTTAGCAGGACTGCAACAATGGCAAGTTGTGCGGCAGCAGGGGCTCTATGAACGCACTGAACGCACACTTTGTTTCTGTTATAACCACAGAAAGACTGCGGGGGTTCTCGCAGAGTGAACGCCGACGTGGCCATGTTTAACTGTGTATTTCGCAGCACATTTCACTGTTGTAACCCATGTGTGCAGCACCAGTACTATGAGCCTCTGGTGCTCAGTGCCACAAAGGCTGCAGCACAGTAACTTTCTACAGTACAGAAATCCAAGCTTGTGAGCACGATGCTGCGGTCCAGTCCTAGATATTCTTACCAGCCTGCCAGTCCTCTTCAGGCTGCAGCTCCTTTCCTCCCCCACTGGAGATCTAATGTAAGTATCGCGCCTGCCGCTGTCCATGGCAGAGTGCAGTAGAGTGCAGCGTGCAATAGAGTGCAGCATGCAGTAGAGTGCGGCGTGCAGTAGATTGCAGCGTGCAGTAGAGTGCAGCGTGCAGTAGAGTGCAGCGTGCAGTAGAGTGCAGCGTGCAGAGTGCAGTAGAGTGCAGCGTGCAGTAGAGTGCAGCATGCAGTAGAGTGCAGTTGAGTGCAGTAGAGTGCAATTAAGTGCAGTAGAGTGCAGTAGAGTTCAGTAGAGTTCAGAATAGTGCAGTAGAGTGCAGTAGAGTGCAGTTGAGTGCAGCAGAGTGCAGCAGAGTGCAGTGTGCAGTAGAGTGCAGAGTGCAGCAGAGTGCAGTGTGCAGTAGAGTGCAGTGTGCAGTAGAGTGCAGAGTGAGTGCAGAATGACTGCAGAGTGAGTGCAGAATGACTGCAGAGTGAGTGAGTGCAGAGTGTGAGTGAGTGCAGAGTGCGTGCAAAATGAGTGCAGAGTGACAGTGAGTGCAGAGTGAGTGCTGAGTGCATAGTGAGTGCAGAGTGAGTGCTTAGTGAGTGCAGTTGCAGAGTGAGTGCAGGGTGAGTGCAGGTGCACAGTCATACAGTTGCAATATTTCATATAGATACATTTAATAATGTCTGATCTTACCTACAACTGTGTCAATGAAAACGTTTTCCTTTTCGAATATCAATAAACAACTTTTACTTGCAAAAAGTGTTTTTTTTCACGACTGTAAATCAAAGTTACAAACACATATTTTACGTATAGTATGTGGGTGTGCAGAGTAAGCAGTATGTGGGATTAGTGTACAGTGAGAGTGAGTGCAGAGTGAGAGTGAGTGCAGAGTGAGTAAGTGTAGAGTGAGTGCAGAGTACAGAGTAAGTGCACAGTGAGTGCAGATGCAGAGTCAGTGCACAGTGAGTGCAGGTGCAGAGTGAGTGCAGTGTGAGTGCAGAGTACAGAGTGAATGCAGAGTGAGTGCAGAGTGATTGCAGAGTCAGTGCACAGTAAGTGCAGGTGCAGAGAAAGTGCAGACTGAATGTGAGTGCAGAGTGAGTGAAGAATAGGTGTGAGTGCAGAGTGCGTGTAGAGTGAGTGCAGGTGCAGAGTGAGTGCAGAGTGAGTGCAAGTGCAGAATGACTGCAGAGTGAGTGGGACTGCAGAGTGACTGCAGTGAGTGTGACTGCATAGTGACTGCAGAGTGAGTGAGTGTAGAGTGAGTGCAGGTGCAAAGTGAGTGCAGAGTGAGTGCAGGTACAGAGTGAGTGCAGAGTGAGTGCAAGTGCAGAATGACTGCAGAGTGAGTGTGACTGCAGAGTGACTGCAGCGTGAGTGTGACTGCAGAGTGACTGCCGAGTGACTGCAGAGTGAGTGTGACTGCAGAGTAACAGTGACTACAGAGTGACAGTGACTGCAGTCTGTGAGTGTGCAAGGTATACAGTGTGTGAGTATGTGAGTATGCAGGGTGAACAGTGTGTAAGTGTGCAGGGTGCAAAGTGTGTGAGTGTCCAGGATGAACAGTGTGTGACTATGCAAGATGAACAGTGTGGATGTGCAGAGTGAGCAGTGTATGTTTGTAGGGACACTGTGTGAGTGTCGCCGTATGTGTGTAGGGACACTGTGTGAGTGTACAGGAGACAAACACTAAAACTAAGTTCACCACACACATACATAGGACCACACACATAAAAACCACACACCACACACACATACACCACACACACATACCACACTCACACACACCACACACACACCAGCCTCTCACCACCACACACTCATCACCACTCACCACTACACACACAACCACACACCACCAGCCGTCAGTGCACGATTTCACCAAGCACAAACACCCCCAGCCATCAATGTACCCTTTCACCAAGCACAAACCACACCATGCGTCACTGCAGACTTCCACCATGCACACAACACCAAATGTCAGTGTATGCTTTCACCAAACACACACACACACACCACCAGCTGTCAGTGCACACTTTCACCAGTCACCCACAACACCAGCTGTCAGTGCACCCTTTTACTAGGCGCACTTGCCACCAGCTGTCAGTGCATCCTTTCACCAAGCACACACATTACCAACTATCTCTGTACACTTAATATGGCACATACACTACCGGCTATCAGTGCACGCTTCCACCAGGCACACACACCTGCACCTGGCACTGCATGCTTCTACCAAGCACACATACCACCAGCCATCAGTGCACAATTTCTACAGGCACACACACCACCACCCATCAGTGCACACATCAATTGTTAACGCATCTACAATTAACTATTGTAGCAATTGAAACTATGCTGCACTTACTTTTAAACATATTCATCTAAAGCGCAGCATGCACCATTGCTACTAGTCCAATCCAACACACATATTTCCACTACACACCACATGCATACACTCCATCTCCATAACACATGGCTACAAGACATTGCCTTTTACAATGCCATTACCTCCAACTCAAAAAAATCCGAGACCTATTGCATTTCTAATGCTTGTTGTTCTATGGTGTCCTCCTCAAGATATTTTTGATACTATGGCTCTGGTTAGTTGTGGCAAAATGAACATGACTTCTAGCACGTTTGTCTACACAATGAAGGAGCTACGTGTTTTTTGCAAGGAAAGGGGGCTGCCTGTGAAGAGAAGGTCCAGGGAGGATCTAGAGACATCCGTATTTCAGTATGAGTTACCCAGCTGGAAGGCAACACTACCAGTTGAGTCTGAGAAGGAGCAATTCCCTGAAAGTGAGGGAGAAACAGAAAACGATAGCTGGCTTCTGGATTATGAACAGATGATGAGAGAAATTGACAAAGAGCTGATAGAGATTGATGAGGCTTAGAGGGCCTTAGCCCAAGAAGAAGAAATTTGGGCAACTCAGAAAGTGAGCTTTTCTGAGTTGGAGATGGAGTTCAGCTCAGATGGTGGCAACACAATTGAGGTATCCAGTGCTGAGGGAGTAGTACACACACCCAGAGATGTGGCGCCTGACTTGGAGGGGGTTAACATACACCAGGAGGTTCAAGGACACGAGGTAGCTCCAGTAGGGCGCAGTGTCCCTGAGGAGAATGGGGAAACTGGCGCAGGGGTTCATGGTCCTAGTGGTGGAAGGGACACTCTACTGACTCTAGATGAGAGGTGCAGGGAGAGGGGTTCCCGGAAGGTTGAAGTCCTGGTATGTGAGTGTGAAGATGGCCCAGAAGAGTGTGGGTTGAGTGACAGAGACAGTCAGATACTGTCTTGCCAATCTCAGAAGAGTGGTGTGGAGTACGTGTGCGAGGCACTGGCTGGTGAGGTGAAGGATAGTTTGGTTAACCCCTGTAGAGGGCTGTGTGATCCAATTGTGGGAGAGCATATTGTAAGTCCCTGTTTTCCAGAGCTATGCCAACACCTGTTGGAGAGTGAGTTCTCTGACCCCAGGAAGCTCACATTGGAGGCAGACCTTTTGGTGGATTCCAGAGGGCCTGGAAAGGCATTGGGGAATGACCATGTGGGGAGTGGCTCAGGTATCTTCCAACCCAGAGTGGTGGAAGTGGTTCAGTGTAGCCCAGCTAGATCCCATTGTAGTGGAAAGGGTATAGGGACTCACGTCCTGTCTCAGTGGAGAAGGAGTGAGTGTGGGGCTGCGTGTCCCAAGGTGCCCGAAACCCAGTCTCACGGCCTGGGTGGTTCTTTAGCGGAACACCAGGTGGGGTGCCTAGGCTGCCTGATGGGCCGCCCGTTGAGGGGGAACCCCTAGTGTCTGGTGAACTGGGAGTGTCTGTAAGCAGGCCTCCATCAGTTCTAGTGTCTGGCAGTGCCACTCTTAAGTGGAGGGTGCAGAAGTCCAGACTGAGAGGTGAGAGGGGGAAAGAGTCCCCAGTGGAGGAACCAGTGGGTCAGGGGCCCGCCAGAAGGGCTGCGTCACAATTGAATGACCTTGGTGCCACCACTTCTGTCCTGGGGGATCTTCGCGCACTGTCAGATCGACAGGGGCCGGGAGTTCTGCGCCAGGCAGACTGTCACACGACACATGAGCTATGTGTCACCCTCGGGGGGAGCATATGTGCTCCCAAAGAAGTCCTGGGTTGCCAGGCAAGTGTTCAACCGCAGGGGTTGGTCACTGGGTTGGGAAGCCAGGTTCAGGTGTTTTCTGACCAGGAGGAAGGGGCAACTGTAATCAGTGTCCTGATGGAGGTAGCTTCTAGGGGTCCCACTCCAGTTGGGAGGGTGCAGTGCTCTGGAAGGGGGTACAGAGGGAGGGAGTTCTCGCCTCTGACCCCGGTGCAGCTCGAGGGTTTAGACCCTAGGTTGGAGGGCCAGGTTCAGGGGGTCCCCTCTGACCAGGAAGCCCAGTTGCAGGATAGAACCCCTGAACTGGTGGGCGAATTGTGCAGGACACCTGCCACAGGTGCCCTGACAATTCTGGAAGGAGGTACCGGTCCAGGTGGGAGGGTACAGAGCCCCAAGGAGGAGAACTGGGCATGGGAGAGCCCATCCCAGTCTCTGGTCCAGCCGCCGGGTACAGGCCTATGGCTGGTGGGTCAGTGTCAGGATGTCATACCTGACCTGACAGGAGGGAGGGTGGACAAAGGGTGCCAAGAACCTGGAGCTACTGCCCCCCACTCTCTGATGCCACAGAGGTTTGAGAACCCTGAGAGGCAAAAGGCCTGGGTCTCATCCCTGACTACTGTCAGTGGCCACTGTGACATGCTGTCTGTCTGTTGGGACACAGCTGTGAGCAAGTTAAGGTTGGATGCTGTACAGATGGTGTCCACAGGTGAAGAGAAGGGTGCCCAATGGATTAGCTTGGTGTACCCTGAGAGTATGGACAGGGGGATTGACATGCGTTCAGATTGGCGTAGAACTGGAATATGCCCCTGCTGTTGCGGGCCAGGTCCAGGTTCTAGCGCCCAAAGCAGGGAAGACCATCAAGGTAGTGATTGGTCTACCCTGCGTTTTGGCTGGAAGGGGGTTGTGTTGGAACTGGCCCTTTTTGCAGGGTCATCCCTGAACTTTTTGCCTTCTTCCTGTATTTTGTCTGACCTGTTTTTGTTGGTTTTATGACTGTGGGCACTTTACCACTGCTGATCAGTGCTAAAGTGCATATGCTCTCCCTATTGTAAATTGATGTATTAATCAGTGGTTCCATGTTTGGCTATTTGGTTTACTTGTCAGACCCTAGTCTAGTGCACTGAGTGTGCCCAGGGTGTGTAAATCCAAATGCTGCTGGTGGGCCTTCAGCACTGGTTGTGCCACCCACAGAAGCAGCCTTGTAGAATGTGTCTAAGGTCTGCCATTGCAGAGACTGCGTGCAGTCTGGAACTGTCATGTAGTCTGGGGAAGTGCCCCCACTTGCCAGTCCCTACACCTTCCCTTTTCTTCATATCAGTCACCCCTATGGTAGGACCAAGGGCCGGGTGCATTGTAAGTATAAGGTAGGACAAGCCCTGATGTGTGTGGCATGTCCTAACAGTGAATTACAGCCATTTCCGTGTTTCAAATTCAAATTCAAATTCAAATTTATCTTTATTCGGTACTTAAAAAGATACCATTAAAGAACATGAAAATACATACATACAATAATTTAAAAAATATTTAAAAAATATTTTGAATAACATTTGTTAAAAATTGCAGTTAAAATAGATCTAAAAAACAGTGGGAAAAAGAGCGCTGGATCGTTAGGAGACTCATACTGCCATTAATTCAGTTTGTGTAGTAATGGTGTCGGCAGATGTCTCCCTGGTATTCCTCAGTCTTATGGCAACCTTAATAAAACTTATTACACATAACAGGGTATATGGGTCTGGGGCTTTTTGCAGAAAAAGAAGTGCTGCTTTGGCATGTCTCAGTCTTTTATTTCGCGGAATCCTAACTAAAAACTTCTGTCTGGGTTCTCGATAAAAGGGACATAGTAAAACAAAGTGAAGGGTATCCTGCGGAGACCTAGTGTCGCAGCCGCAGGTACCCTTCAACTCAACTGAACGTGTAAAACCTGCGGGAACGGCCAATAAATGATGTAGGAGTTTCAGTCGGAACCTAGTCATGTAGAATCATTCCTGCGCGTTGTACATTACCGCTAGGTATGGTTCCATTCCAGGCGTTGTAGTTAATAATGAGGCATGGGCCACAACCGATGTTTTCCTATTTTCGACGTGGGCCCTTCTGGCTGTTGCCCATGCAATAAAAAGATTTTTGGCCAGGGTTTTATTCTGGGCGGTCATCGACTCCGGCTCAGAGAACAGATTCATGCAACCAATACACTCCATGGTGTCCTTTACGTATTTGAGCCATGGAATCTGTCCCCCTCTGTCCCGGCTCAGGCAATCCTTGATGATCTGTCTGCTGAAATCAGCCTCTGGGTTGGTCCATATCTTAATCCAGGCCAGGATGGGTCGAACCATAATTACAGCCATTTTCGTGTTTCACTATTGCAAGGTTACCTGTTCTCCATAGGCCAGAATGGGCTGTTAGAGTTATTACATTTTATAATCCTAACTGTCTCAGAGAACATGGTAGACATTCGAGTTTAGTATGCTTGAACTCAGAATAATAAAATACATCTTTTAGTTTATTTTAATATTCTGCGGTTGCAAATACTTTTAGAAAGTAGGTATTTGCTTATCTAACCATTCAAACCTGCCTCTGCTAGGTTGTGTATTCCTGTGTCTAATTTTGTGAGTGACGGGGCTGGGGAAATCCAGGAGACAGGCTGAGTCACCCAGTGCTGAATAGAGAGATCTGCATCTAGATGGGAGGGAGGAGTTGCACCTGAACCTTGAATAGGGCTGTGCCTGCCTTCAACAATGCTGGCTCCACCCCCTGGGGAGCGGTTGATGTCTCTGCCCTGCACACTAAAAGAAGAGAAGGAGTCCTGTAAACAAAGTGCTCCAGGACTGTACTTGCATTCCACAATGCTGGCTCCACCACCTGTGGGGCGTCTGAGGTGCCTGCCCTGCCCTGTGAAAGGAAAGGAGGAGAAGTCTGGTAAACAGAGTGCTTCAGAACTGGTTTGGACTGGGCAAAGGCCCCTCTCCCCTCAGAGAACAAAGGATTTTGGGGTATAAATATTGGGACCCTGATCCCATGAAATTAGATCACTTTGGACTACAAGAAGAAACCTTTACTGAGGAGAGGCACCTGGAGAAACTGAGGAGAGACTATTCCCAAGCTGAAGTGCTGCTTGGGGGATTGGCCTGTAGTGGCTGCCTCACTGCCAAAGGAAGGAGAAAGGAACTTTGTGTACTTTGCTTTTAACTTGTGAAGGATCTCCAAGGGCTTGGAAAAGAGCTTGCCTCCTGCTGAAGTCTCAGGGACAACAGACTTCACCCCCCAGCTCCCCAGAGTTCTTTTCAAAAGGCCTGCTGCTGTTTTGGGCCTTTTGAGGAACTGCGTGCCGCAAGGAGCTGGAAGCGCGACTCAACGAGAAGAAGCGTGCCGCCATTGCTGGGCCTGCCGTCGCAACTCTGAAGGAGGGTGTCGCCGCTGGAACTGTCGCAGTGCACCGCATTGGAGAGAAGCGTGCCGCAACGAAGAGGAAGCATGTCGCCGTCGCTGCTGCTGCCGTCGCAACTTCGAAGGAGGGTGTCGCCGCTGTAGTTGTCGCACTGCGCCGCATCAGGAGAAGAATCTCGCAACGAGGTCGGAGCGTGTCACTGCCGCTGTGCCTGCCGTCGCAACTTTGAAGGAGAGTTTCGCAGCTGGAACTGTCGCATTCCACCACATCGACCAAGAGCACCTTGCATCCCCGAGAAGCGCGCCGCCGTCGGAGCTGCTGCCGTCTCATCTTGGATGTTGCAGCTGTAGTTGTCACATCGAGAGGAAGCTTCACGCATCGTGGGAGAAGAGCCTCGCTGCTGGGTGTCACCGCTGCAGTCCACGCATCGAACCAAGGACTTCTCATATCCCCGAGAAGCGTGCCGCATCTGGAAGATCTTCACGTCTTTATTTCTTTGTATCTGAACTTTACCGCAGTTCCCATCGCTGCGACATTTCTTGTCGTGGAAGCGCAACGTAACCTAAGGTACATTGACGCAGAGTGTCACATCTAAGAACTAAACTGAACTAAGCTAAAATCCACCATCTTACAGTAATCATAGAGTGTATTTTTGTCGTTTATGGTCTTGTGGTAACTCTATATAAAGAATACTTATTTTTGATATAAAACCTGTGTGGTGTCCATTTGTAGTGTTGTCACTTGTTTACTGTATGTGGTCACAAATGCTTTACACACTGCCTCTGAGATAGGCTTGTCTGCTCGTACCAAGCTACCAAGGGGGTGAGCAGGGGTTATTTTAGGAGTGTAACCCCCTTATCCTGACTAGAGGCAAGGGTCCCTATTTGTCACAAGTACCTACCTGTGCCAACTAGTGATCCCCAAATCTAACAGTCTACAAGACAACAACAGGTGATGGCTATGCTTTAATGTCCAAACATCCAGGTGCAGCTCACAGTCAGAGGAATTTAATATTTATTACTGGTACGTTCACCCATGCCACCAGAGGTGAGATTGCCAGCCTGGAGCAAAAGTCCAAGAATGGCAAACTTATGAAAAAATCTACTGAAGCACACTAGGAAGTCCAGTGAGCACCATTTATAAACATCAATAATGTATTCAAACGTCCACGTAAGTGTTGGTTATGTTTATTCTCCTCAGTTGTTTTTCACAGTCCTCATGGATAAGATGTGACATCAAAGCAGCTGACACGTGTTTTGTCTGTTAAACTTTTTCAAGGCTGCAAATGATACATACAAATAGTCTCTCATCAGTGTGAGTTACGATGACATGGGAGAATATTATAGTGGCCTCACCGGTGGAGTGAGCAGTTAAAGAAATCAAGACAATTTGATTCACTTACCTGAGATAAACTGTGAAGTCTGTAAAAGAAATAGCCAAGACCTGCCCTAAGTGAAATTTAGCCAAATGTGGGAGAAGTTAGCATGTGGCTCGAGAAATGTGTCCTCAGGATTAGCAAGAAAGTTCTTTATAGAAGAAAACACACAGATGTAGAAGTAAGATCGTGCCATTTTGGAAATGTCCCCATGTGGTCTGTGTGGCCACCGTGAGAAAATAAGAAATTAATGATCTTAGATGAGAATGGTGTTCTTAAAAGGTCCAAAGATAACCGATGACCGAGCTGTAAATAGAGTGTAAATAAAGTGGTACCTGTAGTCACACATGAGTTCTGATGCCAAGTGGCGTGGAGTAGAATGGTCTATATGAAGGACCACCAAGATAACTGTCAGGAAGGGACCTATCCCCAAGCAGGTTCCCACAAAAAACAAAATGGACACTGTGCTGTTCAAATAACAACATGATCCTGTCAATGTATCACATTTCCATGGTCAGAGAGAAAAATCTACATATATCAAGATGTACATGTTGTCCCTTACCTGTTCTGCAATCCTATTGAATGCAAGTAAACAAATTCAATATACTACAAATACGTTTTTCCGGTTCAAATATTTAAGCCGTCAGTGCAGCCTTCGGCGGTTAGGTATGGAATGCTGTGGGAATGCTGTGAGCCTAAAACTCTTGCTTGTGTCAGCAATACAATAGTACAAAACTCCATCAGACACAGAGAGTCCCTATTATTTGAAGTTTATGGTGTAATAGTACACTGCTATCCAGGGTCACTATCCGTGCATGTATAAGCGGACCCATATGCCAAAGTGTAAACATCATAAACAAGCATGGAGAAGATACGTGAAGACCATGCAGCACTTGAAGTAAAGTGGCCGTGATAAGCCAATAAAGGAAAAAGGGCAATAAGTTATCCCTGTTGAGGCATACATTTATAGGTAGGCTATGTGTCTGTAAGCTATCATGTCACAAGTGCGCTCTGGGCTTACCTGAAATGCCGAGTCCCTCTGCGTCTATTGTCAAGAGTGTGCGGTGCGTTTATTTAAGCAGTTGTCAGTCATAGAGGCCGATATGGTGTAGAGATAGGACTACCATACACCCCTCATATCTGCCCATGGTTGTCATATTAGAGCAGGAACCGGCTCCTAATCTGAGCTGGTGCCAAATGTCCAGGAGACAAATATGAGTTGTAAAGTCATTCCATGATGACTGGGAATGTGGTTGTTGAAAAATTGGATAATTTAAATGGGACGAGGGAGATTGAAATATTACCTGTGATTATACACAGGGTACCAATGACTCTCAGTTTATCCAAGAGTGATGGCATGTGAGGTCCAGAAAAGAAAGCAAGAGCGACATACAGGAGGGCTTGGGGCGGGTCTGTGTGTGAATTCTATTGGGGTGTTAGAAGTCACAGAAGTATGCGCAGAGCGAGTCAAAGACACATGCAGAGACTATGTTCCTGGAGCATTTCTGGATAGAGGCATAAAATCGTGCAGAACAGTTATCATAAGAGGACTGGACTCTACTGACCCCCAAATGAACTGTAAACTGATTACATTTTTATGTACTCACGAACTAGCACTAAAAGCTAAATATGAACAATGATAAAACATGAAGTATATTTTATAATTACATACATTTTAAGATGTTTCAGAGATATGTAACTTTTATGAGATTTTGCTCCATTTTAAAAAAAATAGTGTTTGTAATATTGTTATGGTTTTAATTAACTAAACAATAAATCAATAAATCTATGTTCCTGGTAGCATCATGTCATCCATATTGTCATCACAGGAAAAAAAGAAGAACAAATACATATCCACTCAGCATAGTAGGATAGCTGTTACATGTGATTGACACCATGTTGCATTTCCATACATCTTCATGTTATTCATGTTACATTCTATATGCTGGAAAGTGTTGCAGGAAAGCCATCTGATAAAACACACTTAGTCCATCAAGAAGATATGAAGATTGTTATCCGTAAAACCCATGTCCACTGCTCTGAGCTGAATAATCCAATAGCTTTCCAAATGTCTCAGTGCCAGTGTTCTATCACTGCCCTGGGGCATTGATTCTATTATATCTGTTCGTGGAATCCAATCTTAAAAAATATGTCACTCGGTTTGTGTACTTTAATACAATGCACTGCAAATGAATAGCTGCTATTATTATTATTTCTGATCGCCCTGAAATGTTTCTGAATCCGTTCTTTCAGGGGTCTTATGGAGATTCAAATGTAAATGTGTACACACTTACAAATGATGCAGTAAACCACATATCTAGCATTACAATTCATGAACTTGGTTATCTTATGCTGTCTATTGGTGTTGTACTGGAAGTATACCATCAGTGAGTCTACCCTGCCAAGTGGTCCACCCCAGTCCTGGACTCTTGGAAGCGGGCCTAAGGTACTTACCAGCGGATCCTTAGCTTCTTCTCTGCTGCTTGGATTGGGCCCGGTGCAGAAGGCCTGCATCACCCTTGCAGTCCCCGGAAACCGACGCATCACCGAAGGGGCGGCGCATCTCCGACCCAGGTTCTTGCATCTCTTTTCGACGGCATCCTGGATGGTGATGACAAGCTCACTATGGCTGCGTGGAGCTTCTTTGACCTGGATCCACACAACACTCCGCAATCAGTATTTAAGGTACTTTTGTTCAGAGGGCCTAACTGGATCGCTGTAGCCGGCCTGCGCTCCATCGCGGTCCGACTGAACGTTTGTCTTTGTCTCTGACCGGCGGTACCAGATATCCCTTGTTGGTGCTTTGTGCTTTTTGGGGCTATTACAACTTAAAACCTTTGAATTCAATATCTCTGGTTTTACCAATTGATGTTTTGTTGTTTTCCTTATTAAAATTGGCACAATTTTTCTAAACATAGTGTGGGATCTTTTTGTGTGGTGTTTTCACTGTTTTACTGTTTGAAGTGTTGCACAGATACTTTGTACATTGCCTTCAAGTTAAGCCTGACTGCTCTGTGCCAAGCTACCAGAGGGTGAGCAAAGGTTAATTTAATGTTTGCTTGTGCCTCACCCTGACTAGGATTGTGGTTTCTTTTTGACAAGAGCTCACACAACAGTCAACCAGTAGCCCAACTTCTAACAGAAACTGTATCAAAGCATTCATAATTGGTGCACTCTAGGAGCATACACACACGCCTGACTTCTGAAAATGAGAGCGATAATAGGCTTTTAGCGTTGGTGGATCATCCTTACATACTTTGAGCCTGGCTGACACTTTACTTTTAGCTTACTTGCTGCCACCTATTTTGCCTTTTGTCCCCTTTTTTAGGTCTTGCCTACTAGACAGCGCATGAGTTGTCTATTGCAAGACATATTGTAGGCTTACCAAGAACATACAGAGGCTTGAAGCCCGCCTATTGATTTCGATTGGTTGGCTTACTTACCATTATTATTTGCCTGCTTCTTATACTTGTCAGTCTTACGTTTGTCTCTCCCATGGAGCATTGTCTCTTTACCATTACTTTGATTGGTTGGCTTCTGTTCGTCTACTGCTTGCTTTTCAAGCACTACTTTTTCTTTCGGTTAAGCAGTCCATCAGAATGCATGTGTTTTTCCAGCTAGCTCCCTTGTGTGCTTCTCCTCTGCACTCCATGTTGCTCTCTATCAACCTTGGGCTTCCCCCTACCCCCTCCATGTTGTGCTTGCCCTTATGTAGGTCCCTACCAGTGCTGACGGCGCAATAGGAATGTTTTGCTTGTTTGTTTACTTTCAGGCATGCTGCAAAGCAGGCGTGCTGATGTACAAGATGGCTAAAAACATTGACAAAGCCAATAGCTCTCTAAGATGAGACCTATTGGCTTTGCAAAAGCCTTTTTCAAGGCATGCTGCATGGTAGCCAATGCTTTTTAAAAAATTGTATGGCTGGTGGGCGACAAGGCAATACAGGAAGCAACACTGGTGGGAGAAGCAACTTAAAGGAAAGGCGTGTGGAGAGGAGGGCAAGCAACATGGAGGGGAGGCAAGAAACATGACCATCTGTTAATAGTCCCAAGTGACTCATTTTGTGGGTGAACATAGAGCTTTATCAATACATGCCATGTTTTAGGATGACATAAGAATCTGCAGCAGGCCAACAAGTTCAAAGTTAAAACCCACATACTCCTCCAGCGGACAGTGAGACATCGGGGCACCAATTGGCTGAGAAAGTATGAAGGGGGAAGTCATTACAGGAAGTAACATTGGTGAGAGGGGTTAGCAAAGCAACATGGAGGGAGGGTGTGCCGGAAGGTTGCAAGCAACCTGGGGCCGTATTACGTATTGGCATTGTTTGCGCCTAGCACACCTTTGAAAAGCTGCGCCAGGCACAAACAATGTCAATGCGCCCCATTATGGTGAATGCACTGCCCTGGGGGCAGCTGCAAACCTACGCTGCTCTGGGGGCAGCCCATTCATGTGAAAACACGGAGCGGCCGCTCCGGGTTTTCACAGTGCAGGCTGCACCCGCCTACACTTTAAAAGGGGTTTCGAGATCCCCTTGCAAGTGGGTGAAGTCAGTGACTGCACCCGCCTGCAAGGGGATCTCTGGGGGTCCATGGGACCCCCTTTACCCCCTGTAGCGGGCTGCTGTCAGGAGGCGCACTGACCCTGCACCACCTTTTATATGGCGCACTGTCAGTGCGCCTCCTGAGGGCCTTTTGACTCTGCGCCCACGTCTGTAATATGAGTCAAAGGAATTCCCTCATTGGTATAGGGCACACCCCTATGCAAATGAGGCAACACCCTCTATTGATAGCGCTGGCGCTTTAATTGTGCCAGCGCTATCGGTATTATTGAAGGGGAAGCACAATCATCTGCGCCCCATCTATAATACCAAATTGCCCCGGGGGCGCAGAAAGCAGGCACAAACGCTTGTTGTGCCCCCTTGGGCACCTTACGTAATACAGCCCCTGGAGTGCACGCAATGGGGGAGGGGGGCAAGTAACACGAAAGCAGATGAAATATGGAAGGTGAGCTAATGGGGGCCGAAGCAACACAGAGGGAGGGCAGGGGCAATGCAACATACAGGTTGTGGGGGGCATAGGAACATACAGGACAAAAACACAAGGGAGACTGTTGTAAAAGACACACACTCTAGTTCAGTGCTTAGATAAACTGGAAAAGTTAACGCCCAATTAAAGGAGCAGTGGAAGAGCACAAGTACTTCAGAAATGCGCAAAGCGAGACAAATACAAGAATGAGCCAATGAAAGAAAAGCAAGCAAATGAGAGTGATAATGAAGCCAACCAATGGTAAGCAGTATGCAGCCTCTAAGCCCCCTGTAAGTAAATAAAATGTCTTGCAAGTTACAGCCATGCCTTCTCTCAGGCGAGACCTAAAAACGACAACCTGCGAACTACATGCTTCTGCCTGATGCATACATCTTTCTGTAATATAGACTTGAGCATATCAGGTTTGTTCCAATAACTATTGTGTGAGCTAGAAAAACGGAGCAAAAAGAGCAAATCTTCCATTTTTGGACCTGTGCACATTTTACGTAATCATGGGCCATATGTAGGTGGCCAAATACCAGTCGGTAACGGCCGATTTCGGCCGTTACCGACTGGTATTCGTAATTCCAGATGTAGGGGGCCTGAAAATTACCGATTCTGTATATTTACCGAATCGGTATTTTACCGAATCGGTAAAGTACCGATTCGGTAAATGTACAGAATCGGTAATTTGGGATGTAGGTGGCACTGGAAACAGTGCCACAGGCCCTTAGAAATTCGTTATTTACCATGAAATACAATGGCATGGTAAATAACGAATTTCTGTGCACATGCACATCTGTGCATGTACACCTGTGCCATGTGGCACACATACATGCCCTAAGGGCATGTATGTGTGTCACATTGCACACAAGCCAAAATCAGGGGTGCAACAGGGTGTCAAAGTGACACCCTGTCCCCCTTGACAAATCGGTAAAATTACCGAATCAGTATTTACCGATTCGGTAATTGCCATTGATTCCTATGGGCATCAAGGCCCATAGGAATCAATGGCAATTACCGAATCGGTAAATACCGATTCGGTAATTACCGCATATTACCGATTCGGTAATATTTACAGAATAATTACCTACATGGCATTTACCGAATTGTAAATACCGAATCGGTAAAATTCGGTATTTACGATTCGGTAAATGCCATTTACCTACATATGGCCCCATATTGTCTATTAAAACGCATTGGATCGAATATCTTTATCTTTCTCTTCGGCCGTGGCTTCATTGTTTTATGCCAAATATCACTCAAGTAAAAATCTAAGTACGTCGCCTGTAAAGGAGCCAGTCGAGTTGGCACCAGCGTTGACGTGTATTTTCCAGTGGTTTAGACTTCCGGGAAAGGCGCGTGGGCCCCTGAACGTATTTCTTCCCTTTCCCAGGGCAAACGGCATACCTGTAGCGATGGATGATAATGACGAAGGACAAAACAGCGCATTCATGGCTTGAGAACGGCCCAATTATTGTGTCATTAAACCAAGGCTGTCATTTGATCTTTCAGGGATCAATTTCCAACCACGAGGAAATGAAAAGGTACTGAGCTAGTACAGCAGCTGGTGACGTCCAGCCACATCAGTGCCTCACACTCACCTACCTGCTTTGGAAGCTGTATCAGAATCTTGCCACTTTGTCTAGTTAAAAAAAGTTTATTACAGAAATGCATTTCTGAATTCCACGAATCCACCTATACTGATTGAAAATTTGTTGGGAGAAAAGTATGTTTTCCGAGAAAATAAAACCAACTCTGTCAATTTAATTTACATGTTTTATTATTTAAACAGCAATGTGTTTAGTTTTACAGTATTGGTCATCTAACCCCTTGCCATATAGTGCTTGCATAACGCTGTCTGTACCTTCTGTTGTCCAAAAGGAGTTTGGGACATAACAAGGCCTTTGTCAGCAACATGCCTGGGGCAGCTGATCCTCTTGAATTTGATGCAGAAAGCTACCTTTAAAGTTTGACAGACATGGGGAAAATACGCACCCTTGTTTCAGTCTATTCAGAACCAGAATCTTCCTAATACAATAAGCATTTTTAAATGCCTAGCTTGGGTCCGTATCTTGAGCGTGTGGGGGCAAACTATGTCAACAGGGCTGGTTTTATCCAAAAACGGTCTGCGTTACGTCATAATTTGTTCAATACCCCAGCATCAAAAGGCATTGTGTACGCTTCACAACATGTATATCCTTTGAATTGGCTTCTGTTACCTATTCTTTTAGCTAAATGCACTACACCTCCCTTTTACTTTTACTCATCCCAAGCCTCCTACTGCTATGAGCTCCAAAACAAAAATCGAAATCCTTCCCTTCTATCCCTCCACTATCCTTTTCAATCCAAATAACGAACATGCCCACCACTTAAATTAATTTCATATTTCACTATACTAATTCACCACTAATCCTTTACGGTTTCCGGGGTAGCATGCTACTCGCCGAACAAAGCACTTCAAACCCCCCCCCCCCCCCCTACCCCCCCCACCCCCATCAGGGGATGCAAGCGCTATATAAATGCAAACTTTTTTCCATCATCTCTCCCTCCACTATCCTTCTCAATCCAAATAACTGACTAACATATCCACCACTCATATACTTTCATATTTCACTATACTAATTCACAATTAACACTGTATGGGTTTCAGAGTAGCGGGCCTCTCACAGAAAAAATCACTTTGCCCCCCATCAGGGTTAGCAAGCGCTATATAAAGACAAACCTTTTTCCCCTCTTCTATCCTTCCACTATTTTTCTCAATCCAAATAACTGACTAACATATCCACCACGCAAATTACTTTCATATTATCACTATACTAATTCACCACTAATCCTTTATGGGTTCCAGAGTAGCGTGCTACTCGCCGAAAAAGCACTTTGACGCCTCGTCAAGTGTCGTAAGCGCTATATAAATGCAATTACAATACAATACCACAACAGATAGATCCACCACAGGGCGAACCTGTCTAAAATGCCATTGGCAGCTTTCTAAACGCCCAAGTAAGCTTCCAGCACATTTTTTCCCAGTTATATTGACCAAATGGTAAGGGGCTATGAAGGGGACTGCTCAACAGCTTTCTTTTTCTCAAATTGGGACCAGGGTATTACCATTCCAGGTGGAAGTCCTCTATTTAATGTACAAGGATGAAATAACAAAGCCAGGAACTTAGCCTACATACTTGGGTTGCTTGTAGAAACACAGTAGGGATTCTAGCTAACTTAATAGACATAGAGGATCATATTTGCAAGCCCCTTGCGCAGACGTAGCGTCACTTTTCAGCAGTACACATATAAAGAGGATAAAGACTCCCAGGATTGTTTTTGTGCAGGAAGGTGCCCCTTCTTGTACAAAAACAATCCTGCATGTGATGCAGACACCCTTGCACCGTGCCGCAAGGATGCCTGCATGGGCACTAGGCTGCGGAAATGGAGGCAGCGCAGAGGGAAAAGACAGGAATGCGCCTTATGCCATAGATAAGGCGCATTCCTGCCCTTTCACTTTAACGCGGGGCAGTGCAGCAAGGTGACTTTCTGCCCTGCCTTGTGCCAAATCACCATAAAAATGCCCCAGAGTTCCTTTGATTCTGTACCATCTCATTTATCTTTGACTCTTGGAACCTGTAGGTCACATATAAAATAAAATGGAAGGGCTTACTGAATTTCATCTCTAAGCCAAAGTGTTTTAAGATATATGATTCATCAGTAATTAGTGTCTTGATTTACATCATATACTCAGGGGCGTCTGCTGCCAAAATAAATAATAAAGCCTGTGCCTTTTCTCCACCTAGAGGTACAATTCAGCTGGGCTGGAGAAGTCTAAGGGCCAGATGTAGGTCGCCAATTACCGGTCGGTAACGGCCGACTTTGGCCGTTACCGACCGGTAATTGGTTTTTGAGATGCAGGGGGCCCGATTTTTACCGGATCTGTAAATTTACCGAATTGGTAAATTTACAGAATCGGTAAAATACAGACTCAGTATATTTACCGAATCGGTAATTCCAGATGTAGGTGGAACTTAAAATAGTGCCACAGGCCCTTAAGAATTCGTTATTTACCATGAGATACCTCATGGTAAATAATGAATTCCTGTGTACCTGCACATCTGTGCATGTACACCTGTGCCATGTGGCACACATACATGCCCTAAGGGCATGTATGTGTGTCACATTGCACACAAGCCAGAATCAGGGGTGCAACAGGGTGTCAAAGTGACACCCTGTCCCCCTTGTAAATTCGGTTATTTTACCGAATCGGTATTTACCGATTCGGTAATTGACATTGATTCCTATGGGCCTCAAGGCCCATAGGTATTATGGTAATTACCGAATCTTACCGATTCGGTAATTGTTTCGGTAAATATAGCTACATCCCGATTGCCAGTTCATAAATACCGAATCGGTATGATTCGGTATTTAAGAATCGGTAATCGGGGATTACCTACATCTGGCCCTCAGTGTGCATGTTAGTTTGGCCGTCCTAAGACAGCCGGCCAAACCGACATGCATACTTACCGTGCTGCTATCTGTCCATAAAGGATAGCCCGATCCTGCCCCTCCCTAAACTGTCAGTGAAAAATAAAACAATTATTTTGTTATCGTTTTATTTTTCATTTGCAGTGGGGCGATGCTCATCCGCCATTATGGAGGAGCTGCCGCTGGCTATACTTTGTGCCAAGCTCCATAAAGATCTCACATCTTCGTTTGATACCATAGCAGCTACATATTCATAGTTCCCGCATTCCTGTTCACATTTTACAATCAGAGAGGACGTTTGCACAGTAAACTAAGGTGTCTATACCCATCATATGTTCGCTCCTTGCTGTGCCCCCATTTCCATTACGAAATGTTACTATTTTGCATTAATCATCAAGCCATGCTAAAGACCACTCTGAAGTAGTCACCCATTGTTCTGATCTGAGTAGTTACAAACTTACATTAAGCTAAGTATTGAGACATATCTCCTCTGTCCACTAATTGTAATCATCCCAAAATAATTCACCAGTCTCATAACCAATACTCGCCACCACATAGCTTATTACAGCATATATGTGAACTTATTTTTTTTGTCGACTAAATCGATATGCTCATCATCACCAGAGGGCAGATACCCAACTATTGTTACTTTCAAACTCATTAAATGCAAGGATAAACAAACGCCACCAGAGACTGCAGTGATTTCTCCCACTCTCCGGTTCCTGATCTGTGTGCCTGTCAGTGACTAGAGAAGAACCAATAGGAGCAGGGCTTTAAGTGGGCCGGGTCCGGTTTTTTCCGGACTGCAGTGACAGCGGGCACATCGATGTGGGTGTGCTCACACTTTTCACTAGTGGAGAATGTATTGCATGAGGTCATGCCAGGTGAGCGTTGTAGTGGAAGGGAAATCCTTTAAAGAGTAATTTTCTCTCTGGATTTCCCTTCTCTTTTTGAAACTCAGGAGCCGCTACACTGTCGTGGTGTCACCAGGTTCTTTAAGTGGAAGCTTTTTCAATATTATATACAAGCCATAGTTGCTGCTTATTTATCATATGCAACTAACAGCCATTGACAAAGCCAATAGTCATGACTTGTTGTAGGTATGACACTACTTGTTGATCATATACCAGGATGCAATGACAGAAGCAACTAAATACAAGTTGGGTGGCACACTATGCTCCACACAAATGTTTAGCTTATTTGTGTTTAAGCCACGCCCTTAATTACATTGGCCGCGCCCGTTTGGGAGACCCTCCCGTTTTTTCATCCTACTAAAAGCCCTGAATAGGAGCAACAGATAAGAGTGATATACCATGTAGCCCAGACCCTGACTAAGCCTCAAGGGAACTGAGGGCCAAAAGCCAAAATCATGCAGTGGTGAAATCCAGTGAACTTACTGAACACCAAGCAGAAAAGCCCAGACAACATTCACAGAGCTCAGAAAAAAATGCTGAGACAATATATTTGTGTCTTTTTAGGTTGAAGCCTTACGGTTTACTAATGACAACTTAGGGACATTTGGAAAGCTGCCCTGGGGTCGGGGATGCATTCTGCCCATTGTTTACCATTGGCTTTGTAGTTTGTAACTCACATTTGCTTGCTTTCTACTTGATGGCTCTGTTTGTTTTAGGCTGTCCCGTTTGAGATCGTCCCTTCTCTTGCCCACACCATATTTACTGTATTCTTCCAGCAGTACTGGATTTCTATAAACAGTCTGTGGATTGAGGATGGACTTTGTTTGCAACAATGACATAAAAACATACATTTTTCAATGTAAAATAAACAGCGTATAAAGAAGGGTTCCTTCTTTGCCTTGAGAAGATTTTGTTTCACTAGTTACGGAAAGTAATGTTTGCTTCGCCGATGCGGTTCACATAGAAGCGGTTAGTGCAAGACTTTAGTGAATCCCTAACATTTTGAATCTCTTTGTCAGATATCTTACATTTCATAGTGCCTCAAAGTGAGATATGTACACAACAAATAGGTAATTCAAAACATTTTCCTGTGGTGTTCTTTCTTTACTGTGAGCACAAGGTAAACCCCAAAACTGAAGACATTTTAATTGTATCTCGTATGTACAAATAAAAGAGGCGCACCTTTTATTACATTAAAATTGTCTATGTAGGGTTGTTTGGTGCAGAACGTAAATTGTCTGGTTTTTATTCTAGTTTAGTTTGTAAGTTAGAAAGGACACTGCTCCTAAAATAGTGTTATTGTGCTTTGATGAAAGACACATGATTAAGATAGTGATAAGATACTTGAACAGGATCTGGCGAATGTTTATAATATAATGTAATTAAAAAACATATTTTATACAGCATTGGCGTTCTTTTAATATCAATGAGTGTTGAAATGTCAAAATACAAGATAATGCCACAGAATGTGCTGCATAATTTGCCTTTACCCTGCTAGTATGCTGCACAATCTGCTTTCCCTGCCTCACAATGTGCTTTTCTTTAATGCGTAATTTAGACTTCCACGTGTGTAATAGTTTATTGTAAGTATTGGTACACCTTTTTTAAACAGAGGCAATCTTTTATTGGAGTGCGTTTTGAATACTCGCTCCCTGGCGTTTGTCAATTAACAAGAACAGATTAAAATCTGTTATTTATTACTGGTGTTAATGTTTTGCAGAATGCTGATTTACCTTGTATTTTGTGGTTGGTTGTTCGCCTGTCTTTTGGCTATAGTCTCTAGATTGAAGAATGTCAAAGCGGATTTTGCAGTTTCCTGCTGTGTTGGCGTTGGGATGTTTTTTGTTGTTGTTGGTTTTTTTTTACCTTGAGCTGCAAGAAGTTATGACAATGGACATCTCTCACAATCGCCGTGACTTTTATTGATGCCCCGGTGACGAGTGTGGCTCCCGCATACAATGATGAGGAAGGCCGATTGTTAACATGCAAAGTGGAGCCCAGGCCCTGGACTGAAGGGGTGGGCCGTTGCAGCCACTCGTTTCCTGTTCCTACACTGCTCGTGGTGACGTCAGTTGAATCAACAAGTTAAAGGCGCGAGGAAAGCAGTTGCAGAACTTTTGGTCGTCGTGGCTTGATTCCAAAAGGAAACGCATGCCTGACTTTTTCAACCCATACTAAATAAAACCAGAGAGGCGTGGAATAAGGCATTTTTCACGCATTCCTGATGTTCTGACACTCTTTGGAGAAGTGGTAATTTGGCTCAGGGCCCATGCAAGTCGACAATATGGCCTGACGTTTTATTTCTTAAAGGATTTCTTTCGTTTGAATCATGTTATGCTGACCGCAGAGCGACGTAGAAAAACAAAAGCTATGAGGAAGTGTAATTGGAATATACACACGTACACATTTTACATAGTAACATTGGAAAACTTTTAAGGATCGGTCCCAGCACAAGTAACATTTTTCATGGGGTACACACCATTCTCTTAGTTGCGTTGTAGTTGTTTTTATATAGCGCTGCATAAACACAGCACAGTGCTCGCAATACAGCTCCTGAAAAGCATTACTTTTTTTCAACGTTAAAAGCAAAAATGTGTATTTTTTACGATAGCCCTGATTATTTATATCAAACACACACCTCAAACTAGATTGTTTCCTTGCTGTCTCAAGGGTTCCTATTATTCAACTCATTAAGTATTTTTATCTACTTCTAACAGGTGGAGAGTAGTGTGGGCTGTCCTCGGATTCAAACTTGAGAGATGAAAGGTACACAGAGATATTTTTAGTTTTTGATTTTACTAAAATAAAGTATAATATGGTTATTTATAAGGATTTTCAGCCCAAGGCTCTTCACCCATTGGTCTGTTGTGCCATTCACATTTTTCTTGCTCCCCCCTCCCCTCGTTTAAATGCATAGGGCAAATATCATTGTGACAGCATTCTCCTTTTTCAGTAGTTCCCTTCACGTCCAGGGTCTGCTGTGGCAATGGGTGCTTTTTAAGAAAAAAAAAAGCATTTTTGCTTCTAGCAGTGTTCTTTTTAGGTCGAGCCTGGGCAGCGAATGCGCTGCCCTGAGTCTTGGAGTAGTGGAGTATGGCTTTGAAGCCCCACCCTGATGGAGCAAGGTGTAGTGAAGGCAGAGCCCTGCGTGCACACATTGCTATGTTAACATAAGCTTATTAGATGTTTAAACACCATTTTGCACACAACACTGCATGTAACTGTTGTTGTTAGTTAGACTGCTGAATTTCTTCACATGAGAACGGCTTGTTTTGATCATCCCTAGACTTACATCGCAACCTCAATCTGTACAGCGTGTGCAAACGCCTCCAAGGTTATCATAACAATGTAAACTGTTATTCGGGATGATCAGCCCCCGCTCTAGACACAACATGCACACAGCTGCAGCTTACTGAAATTTTAGCGCCTTTAATATTGCACTGCATGCATGTTTAGAGCACTTGGAGAAAATCTGTTTCCAGAGAGAGAGAGGTTTTGCAGATCCTGATGCAATTCACTTCTACTGATCTTTGAGGTATGGGGTTCCCCATTCAAGCCTAAGAGACCTTCTATTATTTTATAAAACCTAGTTCCTAGCTGGGGAGGGTGGTATACAAGGCACTATAAGACCTATTTCTACTATCATTATAATATGATTTCTCCCTTTGTGTTTTATAGAATTGTAACAATGATGATCGTATTATTTTTAATCATTTCACTGCTTATGTTAGCAAAAATACTACATCTTAGAGCACATCGTTAAAATAAACATTTTACATTTTCCCATGTCTCTAATTACTCATATTGTGGACTGGTATGAGAATAACAAATGAAAGAGTGTTCTTGATTCCCACCATTCCTGAGAGTATACTAAATCGCATGTTCTAGGTTGTCTAATCATTGATTTCTTTGCTATAGGACGGAGAGCTAATGAGACACTGCTGCTAGTCGGTTAGGGGTTCTAGGTACTGAGGTGAGTTGTTTGGTACACCACAATTCACTGAGGTCCTGGGTCTCTGTGCACAGTTCTGTGTATGAGCAGAATGCCCGCAACATGGCGCCTCTAACGATGTGGTCTTATATTTGAGACTTTCGAGTGGTGCTTATAACAGTCCACGACACCCTCACTACTGTTTCCGGTTGACGGTGGTGACGGATTAACCTACCTATATGGTTTAAGTATAGGTTTATTCAAGCTTGATATTTTAGAAAGGTTCATACTTTGAATTACAACCCTTTGTGCTACAATTCTTTTGCATTTGTCTTTCTCTACTGTGTCCTTATGTCTGACGTTGAAATACCCCAGCATAGTAGGGTAGCAGTCCGCAATCATTTGCAGGTGTTTGGCGTCCCTTTGGACGGCATGGCAGTACCTTTTGTCGTGAGTGCTGAGGCGGCAACCCCTTTTAGGCTTTTCTACTCATGGGTTACCTTTCCTGCAGTAAATGCTGATAGTGGTACGTTTCATATTTACACTCCCACTGCCGTGCCTATGGAATATATACCGTATAGGACACAGGAGATTCTGATTTCAGCTTGGCAGCATCGTATTTGGCTTAATGGCTCCCTTCCCCACTCGGTAACTGCGGTTCGGTTGGGTCCTTTGTCCATTCCTGGGGCCACTTAGCCGGTTTTGGCCGGGTTTACACCTCACCCACGTTACATGACAGTTCCCATAGGGGAATTAAGAGTCCTTTATACCTCTGTTGTAGGGGTGCTTAGGGCTTTAGTGCAATATGTTTCCCACAACTTCCCGGTGGGGGCATCTGGTGCTGCAGCGCATACAGTTGGACCGGCCGGGATGAAACTCAGTCCCGTCATGGTTAATGCGGTTATGGGCAAGAACCTCCAAAATAAGGATGATATGCCTTTTTGGCTTGCTGACAAATTTGACTGCAAGCAGTATTTCCTAATACGTCTCCTGTTGAGAAACACATGATTCTAACCATTAGTTTGCAGAAAGACTTAGTGCCAGAAGTAACTGATTGTGATACCTGGGGTAAGATATTTGTGGCAGTCTATGCTAAGTACTTCGGCACACTGTCCATGGCTGTCCTACCCTCCGTGATTAAGCGTGTACAAGATAACCACGATCTGGAGGCGGCTGTGGAATTGGGAATGAGGCTCGTAAGAGTGTTTGACGCAGTTTCCGATCTGGTCCTTGCAAATGTCAAGGGAGATGCGGTAAACTTTCAAGTGTCTAATACTTTGCGCGATGTCCCTGATGCGATAAGCCCCGGCAGTTACCGAAAATTATTGCGGAGGCTTATAAGACCATTGGCCACAATAGATTGGATGTTAAGCCTTTTGCTAAAGTAACAGCTCAGCCGCAAACTCAGACGGCGAAGTCTGACAAAGACGGCCGTCCTGCTTTTCCTAAACAGATATGGAAAGGTAAAAAACAGGGGAAACAGCAACAGAAACAGGGGCGTCCTGAGTCGCCAATACCAGTCGCGGCAGAGCGCACATATGATTTGCGTGACCCCACGAGTATTAAGTCTCCTGAACGATTTCAGGTACCTGATCAACTTTCTCCTCGCTCTTTGCAGGACACATTGATCTCACAAACTGGTGGAGGTGAACACGGAAGTTGCCGGGGCGCCCCCCCAAGGACATAAACAGCCCCGCCCGGCTGATGGTAAAGGCAAGCAGGACGACTTTCAATGTCAACGACCCCAGTTTCAGAAAAAGAAAGTTGCTGCTTTAACAGCGAGGTATGCCACAGATAGTGAGAACACAGCTTCAGAACCAGACATGGGCCCTGACCCTGCTAGACAGCGTGGCGGAAATTACAGTAGTGCGGCAAGCACTGCGTCCGTATCTGAAGGCGAAAGCAACTGACATGTTCATCGCTGTAGAAGCAGCTCACACTAGAGTGGCTCCTCCTGACAGACTATATGAAATAGCTCTATTAATTGAAGGTGACATACAACGTAGAATTAAAGGGGTTCTTTTGGAAAATCTGACTTCCACATATGACATTTTGTTAGCGGAGGCAGACTGGCCTCCACCTTTAGTTTTGGCCGCTCCGAGAGGGGAGAAGGTAATCCTTCCTAGTTTCGCACACACTGTGCCCAAGGAGCAGGTGCAGAATTTTGCAGAGAGTGGGCTCTGGCGCTTGCGCCGGCATTGTAAATTACTCAGGTTGGGTGGGATAAACTTTCGCCACACCATGAGATACCGTTGCAGTTGATGCCACAGCCACAACCCCAATATCCCATGCGTCATGAAGCGAAAGCGCCCTTTGCAGAAATCCTTGAACAATTAGAGTATCAAGGTGTTATTGAGACATGTGTGTCTCCTATGAATAATCCTTTATTCACTGTGACCAAACCTGATGGGTCGTACCGCTTGGTATTGGATTACCGGCACTTGAACTCTCTTTTTTGGACCTGCGCGGTACAGAATACCCACAGTTCTGCCCTTGTGGATAGTCTTGTGAGAAAGCGGTTTAAAATCACACTTGACAAATCCAATGGCTTTTTTAGCCATAACCTGTCCTCTATTAGTAGTCAATGGACAGCCTTCACTTCCGGCGGTAAACAAAAGCAGTTCAAAAGGTTAGCCACGGGCTATAAAAATATCCTAGGCGTCTTTGCAGCCCGAATAGTCTCTCTCTTGGAGATACTCGACCCTGATGCATGCTCGTATGTGGATGATATTTATCTCACAGACGACGAATTATGGGCGCATCTGTGTCACGTTGACCGCATCATTTGTATGTTTGCGGACTTCAGTTACAAGTTTAACTTTGCAAAATCCCACATTGCAGAGTAGACCGTGTTGTTCCTGGGCTATGAGCTCAACAATCAAGGTCGAGGTTTAGCACCTCACTTCCCGGAGAAAGGCGCATTGGTGCGCACTCCGACGACTCTGAAAAAAATACAATCTTTACTGGGCTTTTTAAATTTCAGGCGTACTTTCATTCCCGAATATGCCCAGCGTATCAAGCCGCTATATGCCTTGATACAACCTGTGAGAAGTTGGCCTGATATGTGATGTCCACTATTCTAGTGGGCACCCTGTATCAGTCCAAACAACCCTTATTATGGTGATGGTTGTAAAGTCAACCTTATAGACCAGCTATCCTAGTGGTAGCATGGACAAAGCAGTCTTAGGCTAATATTTCAGAGAGCATGTGAAGCCAATTGTTTTACCAATAATAACCCCTTGAATACCAGATGAATGGACACCACACAAGGTATATATCATATATATATGTATTTATTACTAACACAACCCCTCTGCACTCTTTATGAGGTCAGAGTTCGAGATACAGCACAAGTGACTCAATAAGCATACTATAAGTTGCACAAATACAATTCTGCCCTAGGGGCCTCACGAACCATATACTAAGTAAGTGGTATAAGAACCACTTCAGAACAGGTGAATAGGCCTAGGGCCTAGGGAATCACTGGGACTACACTGAACAACCACAGGTTAGGAAGTAGGAGTCTCACAGGATGTGTGTGCAGTGTCTAAACACACACGCGGGTTCTCACAGGCTTTCAATGGGAACTTAAAGTTAACAAAGTAGTTGGTTTCGGACACTTCCGGGTGGACTACGGGAAAACCCAGTTAAAGTAGGACACTTGGATAGTTATTACCCATGGGAGCACCGGAGTCCTCGAGTTACCTTACCCAGGGAAGCCGGGTGCATAGGTGTGAAGTAGTGTCGGGTTTCGTCGCCGAATCCTATGGAGAGCTGCAAGAAGATGCTGCAGGTGACCAGAAGGAAGATGTCCGGAAGGATCGAAGCAGTGAAGAACCTCAAAGCAGAGGGGACAGAGTCTGGGTCACTAGCCAGTGACCAGGAAGGAACCAGGAAAGAACCAGGCGATGTCGAGCTGCAAACAGGTGAAGAAGTGAAGCTTGTCTCTGCAGCCACGGGGACCAGGAGGCGTCAACGATGACCAGGAGCTGGATACGGACTGTCCCACGAAGGCTCTCACTGTTGGCGGTATCGGCTTCCGGATTGGAGTCAACAAGCCTTGGCAAAGGCATCGCACGCAGTATGAAGATCGGTTTCTTGTACAGACCAGGAAGGTCTGTGGAGCTTCCCCTTTACAGGAAAGCAAGAGCAAGCCCAGAGCAACCAGGCAAGCAGCATTGATTCAAAATGGTGTCTTCAAGATGGCCACTAGCCAACGGGCTAGCAACCGTAAAGACACGTCAAGGAGAAATACAAGAGCTGGCCCCACGCGGCACTCGTGGAGTGTGGAGGGCTGAGCTTTGGTGCACTTACGGCTCGGGGTTTGGACTTCTCAGGGTCCAATGCACAACTTCGAGGACGCCTCAGAAGTTGCACAGTTATCAAAAAGCATGTACTGCAGGTAGTCCGGTCCCACGTCTCTCGTGTCCGCCACGGGTGTCAGCTTTGCTGTGGATGTGGGTCACGGTCAGAGAAGTCTGGAAGTCCAGAGGCTGCGCCGCTAAGTCTTCGGGCTCCGGCGGGAGCGTCGACAAAGCAAACCAGCAAGTCACTGATGGTGCCTGTTTGCGCAGGGTGGTCACTCCTTGATCACATGGGAGATTCTTCAGTCTTCTAGTTGCAGTCGAATGTCGAAGGTCCAGAGTTTTGTTTCAGAGTTTCAGTTCTCTAGACTCAGCTCCTAGCTTTATACCAATCTAAGGGGCTGGATTACCTGCTAGGTCCCTCCTATGGGTGGAACCTGGGAAGGGGTGGTTACACCCCTTTCCCTTTGTCCAGTTTCGCGCCAGAGCTAGGGCTGGAGTGCCTCAGCAACTGGTTTGAACTGGGCTATGCATGGAGCACCTTGTGTGCCCCAAGCAGTGTCTCATTTCATTCAATCCACCCTGCCCCAATACACTATAGTCTGCCTAGGGAGGTGCTAGCACCTCCCAAGGCAGGAAACCTATTGTCCAGGCCTCCCCTGCCGGAGTTTCGTCCAGCAGCAGGAGGTCAGACTCGTGTCTGTGGCAGCAGCATCCATTTTGTGATGCTTAGGCTCTGTTTAACTTTAACCGGGTAAAGCTACAACTACAAGCGTATGACACTTTTCACAACATGTTTTGTTAAAGCCAAACCAAAGTTAGCATTAACCGCGAGGATTATAATGCACTTAAGAGTATATGGTATGGCTATATCATAGAACAGCTATAAGGACATGGTTCCGAAAGCTGCAGACAGGCTCAGCTCATGCTAGAGCACCATCTCACATAAAACCAAGCACTCTGCCTTCAGGATTGTCAAGACCTGCCATAGGTGTGACTTATAGGTATATATATAATGGTAGGTATAGGAATACTATACCTAAGCAAGGGGTGATTACACGACCTTGCCCCAGCTGAGTGATCAGCCAGTTGTGTCAGTTTGGATGGCCAGCCAGGGGTGGCATAATACCCGCTGCAGGCCCTGGTAGGCCTTGGATGCACCTTTGCTCTGGGTACCTATGGTACACTATACAGGTGCTCATTAGGTGACCCAATATCCAATTGGAGATGTACCTAAAGTACATGGAGTCCATTTTACAGTGAGAGCAGACAGCCTGGGGCCCTGATTAGCAGGATCTCAGGCCAACTAAGTAGAAAACCAGCTAAACACTAGGCAAAAAGTTGGGGTAACCATATAGTCAGATATCCACCTTCCTACACACCCTACTTTAACCAAATCTTGCTGGCTACCATAACACTGAACTATACTGCAAGCTTTGCAGTCTGATCTTCTTGAAGCTAAATACTTACTGACTTGTGACAACCACAAAAATCTGGTGATAAGAATTGTGCCAGGCGCATTTGGTTTCATGTACCTGACTTTTAATGAGGGTGACACAGTCCCTATTGCTTACAGGTCACACTTGTACACTTTGGCTAAAATGCGATTTTCCACAGTTGAAAAAGTTTTGACTGCAGTGCAGATGGCGATTCTGAAAGAGAGAGCGCTGTCGCAGGGAAAACGCATGTTGGTTGTTACACCGTATCCTGCCCTTGAGGCAGTGACGGAAGCCAATGTACCTAATTCAAAAGCTTTGCATCCTCGTTGGATACAATGGGCCACATCTTTGACGTCTCCGGATGTCACATTTGTTTTTGACTCCTCTTTGCAAACTCAGGAGTACTTGCAGTATGAATTTGTTCATCCGGCTCCTTTGTCCTTGCGCCCGCTGGAGGATTTCCATTGTATCATTTACACTGACGGTTCGGCGCAGCCGTTGACGGATTCAAAGCATGCTTTCCTCAGCGGCCTGCGCAATAGTGGTGGGTACTATAGTTGATGGAGAGTTCAAGTCCGATGTCGTGCATACACAGACATTACAGGACTGTACTGCCCAGTTGGCAGAGCTACATACTCTGGTGCTTGCACTGGAGTACGCTCATCCTTGTGTGACTACTCTTATCGTAATTGACTCTTACTACTGTGTTCAGTCTTGCAATGAAAATGTATTCTTTTGGACTCAGAATGAATATCGTTATTCCAAATGTAGCACGATCAAACACAAAATGTTATGGGTTCAAGTCGCAGCACTTAAAGAACGTCTGCCTCTCGTGTTTGTAATTCATACTCTTGGTCACCAGCGCATAGGAGTACACGCTGTTGGCAACTGTCTTGCTGATAAAGCAGCCACGGCAGCAGTAGCAACATATGTAGTGGCAGCAGTTACACGTTCCAAGGCAGGAAACCTATTGTCCAGGCCTCCCCTGCCGGAGTTTCGTCCAGCAGCAGGAGGTCAGACTCGTGTCTGTGGCAGCAGCATCCATTTTGTGATGCTTAGGCTCTGTTTAACTTTAACCGGGTAAAGCTACAACTACAAGCGTATGACACTTTTCACAACATGTTTTGTTAAAGCCAAACCAAAGTTAGCATTAACCGCGAGGATTATAATGCACTTAAGAGTATATGGTATGGCTATATCATAGAACAGCTATAAGGACATGGTTCCGAAAGCTGCAGACAGGCTCAGCTCATGCTAGAGCACCATCTCACATAAAACCAAGCACTCTGCCTTCAGGATTGTCAAGACCTGCCATAGGTGTGACTTATAGGTATATATATAATGGTAGGTATAGGAATACTATACCTAAGCAAGGGGTGATTACACGACCTTGCCCCAGCTGAGTGATCAGCCAGTTGTGTCAGTTTGGATGGCCAGCCAGGGGTGGCATAATACCCGCTGCAGGCCCTGGTAGGCCTTGGATGCACCTTTGCTCTGGGTACCTATGGTACACTATACAGGTGCTCATTAGGTGACCCAATATCCAATTGGAGATGTACCTAAAGTACATGGAGTCCATTTTACAGTGAGAGCAGACAGCCTGGGGCCCTGATTAGCAGGATCTCAGGCCAACTAAGTAGAAAACCAGCTAAACACTAGGCAAAAAGTTGGGGTAACCATATAGTCAGATATCCACCTTCCTACACACCCTACTTTAACCAAATCTTGCTGGCTACCATAACACTGAACTATACTGCAAGCTTTGCAGTCTGATCTTCTTGAAGCTAAATACTTACTGACTTGTGACAACCACAAAAATCTGGTGATAAGAATTGTGCCAGGCGCATTTGGTTTCATGTACCTGACTTTTAATGAGGGTGACACAGTCCCTATTGCTTACAGGTCACACTTGTACACTTTGGCTAAAATGCGATTTTCCACAGTTGAAAAAGTTTTGACTGCAGTGCAGATGGCGATTCTGAAAGAGAGAGCGCTGTCGCAGGGAAAACGCATGTTGGTTGTTACACCGTATCCTGCCCTTGAGGCAGTGACGGAAGCCAATGTACCTAATTCAAAAGCTTTGCATCCTCGTTGGATACAATGGGCCACATCTTTGACGTCTCCGGATGTCACATTTGTTTTTGACTCCTCTTTGCAAACTCAGGAGTACTTGCAGTATGAATTTGTTCATCCGGCTCCTTTGTCCTTGCGCCCGCTGGAGGATTTCCATTGTATCATTTACACTGACGGTTCGGCGCAGCCGTTGACGGATTCAAAGCATGCTTTCCTCAGCGGCCTGCGCAATAGTGGTGGGTACTATAGTTGATGGAGAGTTCAAGTCCGATGTCGTGCATACACAGACATTACAGGACTGTACTGCCCAGTTGGCAGAGCTACATACTCTGGTGCTTGTACTGGAGTACGCTCATCCTTGTGTGACTACTCTTATCGTAATTGACTCTTACTACTGTGTTCAGTCTTGCAATGAAAATGTATTCTTTTGGACTCAGAATGAATATCGTTATTCCAAATGTAGCACGATCAAACACAAAATGTTATGGGTTCAAGTCGCAGCACTTAAAGAACGTCTGCCTCTCGTGTTTGTAATTCATACTCTTGGTCACCAGCGCATAGGAGTACACGCTGTTGGCAACTGTCTTGCTGATAAAGCAGCCACGGCAGCAGTAGCAACATATGTAGTGGCAGCAGTTACACGTTCCAAAAGTAAGATTGATGATGACATCTTGGCAGCCATTGCTGCAACCGAGAAGGGAGGTAATAACCCTAGAGGTTTCCCTTCTAAATACTCATTTAAGTCCTGAGAAAGTTCCCTATGTGAGAATTAACGACGTTGGTGACAGGTTGATTCCCAACGCGGACCGCAGACTTTACTTGATAACAGCCGCTCACGAGGTTAAGGCCTCGGCTCCTGCTGGCGTTTCAGCGACTGTGTCTCTTTTACAACAACATTACTGGTGGCGTGGATTGTACAAACAAACGCATGATTAAGTCCTTCATTGTGACATTTGCCAGCAGATTAACCCTTCAAGTGCTGCGCGCCTGCCCCAGACACACTTGTACATATCTAATAAACCACTTGGGTGTGTTTATTTAGATCACTGCAGTCCTTTCTCCTTTGATACTGCGTATAAGTACATCTAAATTGCTGTGGATTCATGCACACGCTTCTGTTGGCTCTGGCCATAAAGGAGTGCTGATGCCCGAACTGTCATAAGCGATTTGCATGTCTTTGTGGGAATTTTTGCTTGTGGCACCCTTCACTCTGACCAGGGTCCAGCGTTCACCTCTAAGGCGTACAAGGATGCCATGCGTTCATTGGGGGTCCAGGTAAAATGTTCATCTCCATACAGACCTGAGGGTAATAGCGTTGTGGAGCGGATGAACCGTGACTTAACCCTTTCGCTGCTAATGACGGAACGGTTCCGTCATGAGCATCGGTCGAGCTGTTCTCATGACGGAACCGTTCCGTCATGACCACACCCATTTGCATGGGGGCCAAGCACAGGAGGAAAATATCCATCGCAAGGATGGGGTTAAAGCAATCCTTGACAGCTAGGGTTTTAGGTACTGGCAAAAACTGGCTGGCCCATCTGTATAGCGTTCAACGTGCACTTAATAAGGTCTCTGGGTGGGCGGGCCCCATACGAAATGCTCTTTGGCATCAAAATGTTTGTCCCAGACTTTGAGGGTCTAGATATGGTGTCATTTGCCGCACCCTTTGACGTAGATGATCATTCTGCTGTATTACAGAACCTATAAAAAGACTTGCGACAGTCTTGCAAAAGAACATTTGCCCTCCACAACTGATGCTACTCTTCAGATCCTGGTAGTTGGCTGGCTACCCCGAGTCAGAGACCTGGTCCGTGAGAAGGTGAAGAACAAGAAGGAGTTCGGCCCCTCATATCGTGCACCAGTTCCTGTGCTTGGCATGCAGGGTACAAGAACAGTCATTTTACCTCCACTTCCTGGTCTCAAGGAAAACAGGTACATCTCTATTGACAATGTCAAATTACAGCGAGTGACTGATTCTTCTTAGTATAACTCCAGCGGTCTCTTGTCCATCAATGCTGAGAAATTCTGTTTTGGCTTTGGCGAGTACCTACAGGCCTGACGTTGCCATTGAGATGCCTACGATTACTAATCCTTTATTGAATCCACTGGCTGGTGATCCCCTTGATGATACTGAGTATACTTACCCCACAGATGTATCGTTACCTGGTGTACTCTCAGATACTGTTAATCAGTCATGTTTGACACTGGCTCTACAACATCTAAGTCCCCTTCAAAGTTTGCTGTTTGGTTTAAAAGAAATGTTTTGATACCCCCTTGGACTTATATTTGGCTGGTGCTTTTTTCAATTTTTTTATTCATGTCAATTGGATTGGTTGTTATGTTTTTCCGTCTTGTTAATGGACATTATGTAAAAGAAAGAACTACAATTTGGTTAATTGATAGAACTTTGACATCCCACTCCTCATCACACAGAATGAAAAGGGACCTGACTTTTGTTAACCTCACAGCTTGGCCTGTATTAGATGGGATTGTGTGGGATGCTGTAAAATTTCAGATACATGGCCCGACAGAGGTTATAAATGTCCCCAATGTACTTCGTGTTTCGATGGGGGATGTTGTAAAACAAAACATATGCTCTGACGATTGGAATGTCCAAGCCGTTGAGGCTCTTTTTTCTGATTTGAAATATTATGCTGCTTTTGATGCTGAAGAATTGTACTTAGATTCGGCTAATTATGCAGACTTATTCTGCTACCAACACTATGGTAATCATTTTCTGCATAAGGCAAACACATTTAGAAATGTGGTTAATTTTACACAATGGGAACATTGTCCAGCACCACTTGATGGCAGCTCGAAAACACTTTTGAAAAAGTTTACTTATTTTAATGATTTTAACCAATCTAATCCTGATGCATTTTGTTTTAAGAAGACTTCTAAGTCCTCTTATAAAGTTAGACTCACCCACACCAAATTATTGAATTTGAAGTCCTTTATCTATCAATTAGCTATAGGGGGCTATGAGCTGTGGAAAGATACTATTGTTCCTAAATCTGTTTGGGACTCTAAAAGTTGGCAAGTACAGGGCACTGAAGCTTTGCATTGTGCATGCCTCATCCTGAACCATATTTTGTTTATGAACTTTACTATTTCACAAACCACTTGCTTTGGATTGGCTACGTCTAAAAAAACTAAATGCTCCTTCCATTCCTGATTTGGGAGAATACCCTACATTGTACAATCACACCGATATGCCCATTGATGAATAGCAGTCCTTGTTACTAAATTCCTCTTTTAATATTTCCAGCTTGGATCCCCAGGGTTGGTTATTATGGCAAAAAAGTTCAGATTCATGCCAACATCGTTTTCTGGGTCTGGCCCCTGGCTATACACAGGTTAGAGTGGATCCCCGTTTTGAAACCGCTCTTTCTGTTACTACCTATTCTGTAGGCAAGTTATGTCAGAACTGGCTTAAACATTCCACTTTAGCGTGAGTTAAAGTTAATTTGTCTAAATTGTCTCACAATGTTGATTTGAATGACTTTGTTAAAGGCCCTGTAGGAGGAAGGTCAAAAAGATGGTTATATGCTGTTTACAACGAAGTTTGGAAACTGTTGCAAATTGAAGCTGCTTCTAGATTGTGAGCTATCGATCAGGCCAATTTAGAAAAAGTGCTTGCAGTTGTTGACAATAGCATTAATACCCTTTCTTCCCGAATTTATACATTAGATAACATTGTTTCATCTGTTGTAGATATTGTTCAGGATGAAGTGTTTGTTTTGTACCATGGCCAAAATCAATTACGTTCCATTATGCAGTTCGCTTGGACTTTGCAAATTTTAAAGGCTGGTAAAGTGCCTTGGGACTACACGAACACATCCTCTTTATTTTTACCGTTTGATTTGACTGATAAACAACAATTTATGCCAATGAAGGATGCTGCATATTCCCTTCTGCATATTGAAAAGTTGGAACCTTTACCTTTTTCTGTTGCCGAAAGTAATACAGCTGTTTGGCTCATTCATGGGTTAATAATGCTTCCTTTTCCCCTATTTAAATTCAGTTCATGCATGAAACATTATGCCATAGGCAGATATGAACCTTTGGGTAGCACCTATCTCCATGAAGTTTGGTCTCTACCATTTACCTATAGGTGCATGAGAGAGGGTAAAGAAGTTTATTTAAATGGTGAAGAGTGCACTTCCACACCTGATCACTCACTAGTTTGCAAGAACATACAATTGCACGGCTCTTGTAATTCAAATGCGCCAATTTAACCTGTATTTTAAAGGGTACTCCCACCCCGGCTATAACACTAACTTTTACATTGCTGGCTAACAGTAGCTACTTGCTTTTAAAAAAATGAAAATTGCTGTGGTATGCTGGCAGGTATTCCGTACATTGTAACTGTCTTCCAACGTGTAGTCTGCTGTAAGAATGTGCTTTTTCCCCCTCCGCATGGGAAGCTTGATGTATCCATCTGCCTTCCATTCCCACCTTGAAAGCAGAGTTCAACAAGATGAGTCGAATAAGGACTCTATTGTCACAGAAAGAGGTTGCCCTTACTTCATCCCATGAAGCATTCGTCCTTCACGTGGCAAACACTCGCACTGAGGTGCATGCGCTTTTAAATACTGATCTCCCACTTCATTTAGGCTCTTAGATTCACACTATATTCAATACCTCGTCGACCACGGGCTTGGCACATTTGTTTTTAAGTAGTAAGCTCTGGCCTTGTGACTTCATTCCAAACTATGGCGGTCATTAGTCCGCCAATCCCGAGGTAGAGGGACCGTCCGCATGGGCAGCGCCGGTCCCTCCATGCAAATTAGGATGTGACCGCCACCCTGGCGGTCACATCCTGTATCCTTAACATTGCGGTGGGTGCTGCTTCAAGCGGCGCCCGCCGCAATGTTAAAAATTAATGCATTGCATTTGCATGCACAAAGCGGCAGGCACCGCGCGGTGCCTGCCGCTTTGTGCATGCAAATGCAGGCGGGTACCATAGGTACCCCCCATGTGCACCCCCACCCCCCTTCACCCTGGGGGCCCGCAAGGGCCCCCCAGAAGGAAAGGTCCACATGCTTTTCCACAGCGGAAAAACCACAGCAGAAAAGCATGTCTACACATGCTTCCTAATTTGGCTGACGGTGTCTTGCAGACAGCGCCACCAAATAGCCCTCCAAAACCCGCGGATCCACCGCAATCCCACCGCCATCCTAATCTGGCGGTGGGTGTTTTATGTGGCCGCGGCGGTGAATCCGCATCCTGCGGGCCGGCGGTGGCTTCCGCCGGCCCGGAGGATGCGGATTCACCGCCATCCTAATGAGGCCCTATATTTGGGGTGATACCAGCATTTTTTCATTCTATTTTTTCCGGCCTCTTCGGCGGCTTACCATTAATTCTCGCCTTGGCTGCTGGTGTGCTGCTTCTAATTTGTCTGCTCCAAAAATGGCTGCACATCCCGTGTCACAAGACAACATGCCCTGCCTGCTCCAGCTTTGTAACCGGATGCTTGAATACTATGGAACGCTACCTTTAGCCACTTTGAGTGCAGCATATGGATTATCCTTCCGGTTCTCCTACTTTACATGCGTGCAACCCGTTTTCCATTGCCTGGATTGCTGTTTTGAATGGGCTCTTGATTTGTGTCTCTGCAATACGGTGTCTCCTAACCCGGATTATGATCTACTAATGAGCCTCTTAGTTGCTCATGAGTTAGACTGCTCTGGTATAGGAATAATGGCCTGCGCAGCAGCACATGGAGTCCTAGGCAATTGGGACATATGGGCTGCAGCCCATGATTTCCTGGCATGCAGTTATCTGGAAAAACACCAGAGTTGTCTTCTGATGGTACTAGTGGCTCCGGCTGTCAAAGAACATGTTTGTTCCTTCACGTTATTGAATTGGATGGCTGAAATGTTTTCGGACAATAACAATGACTTCCTCTTGGAGGCAGTTGCAAAGTACTGTACCTATGCGCTGTTGGATTGATTTGGCATGTGTCCATCTCCACCGCTGCCTATGCTCGAGCAATTATTTTACTGTTTTTTTCACTTTTGAATTTGGTTAGAATTTTCTCCCTTATAGTTTTTTTCAATTTATTTACTGATGTTCTGCGCTTGTTATTCCCATATACACGTTTTGGCGATTTTTTTAAACTTGATTCTATCTCATTCGAAATTGAACTCTGTGTGCTTAAATTGCCTCCCTTCTTGCGCGTGTTCCGATCAAGTGAGGGTGTAGTGAAGGCAGAGCGCTGCGTGCACACATTGCTACGTTAGCATAAGCTTATTATATGTTTAAACACCATTTTGCAGCTTTTGCACATGCCACTGCATGTAACTGTTGTTGTAAGTTAGACTGCTGAATTTCTTCACATGAGAACGGCTTGTTTTGAACATCCTTAGACTTGCATCGCGACCTCAGTCTGTATAGTGTGTGCAGAAGCCTCCAAGGTTATCATAACAATGTAAGCTGTTATTCAGGCTGATCGGCCCACGCTCTAGACACAACATGCACACAGCTGCAGCTTACTGAAATTCTAGCGCCTTTAATATTGCACTGCATGCATGATTAGAGCACTTGGAGAATATCAGTTTCCAGAAAAAGAGAGCTTTTGCAGATCCTGAAGTGAATCAGCTCTACTGATCTTTGAGGTATGGGGTTCCCCATTCAAGCCTAAGAGACCTTCTATTATTTTATAAAACCTAGTTTCTAGCTGGGGAGGGTGGTATGCAAGGCACTATAAGACCTGTTTCCACTATCATTATAATAGGATTTCTCCCTTTGTGTTTTATGGAATTGTAACAATACTGATCGTATTATTTCTAATCATATGCCTGCTTATGTTAACAAAAATGCTGCATCTTAGAGCACATCGTTAAAATAAACATTTTAAACTTTCCTGTGTCTCTAATTACTCATGTTGTGGACTGGTATGAGAATAACAAATGAAAGAATGTTCTTGATTCCCACCATTCCTGAGAGTATCTAAGTCACATGTTCTGGGTTGTCTAATCATTGGTTTCTTTGCTATAGGACGGAGAGCTAATGAGACACTGATGCTAGTTGGTTAGGGGTTCTACGTACTGAGGTGAGTTTTTTGGTACACCACAATTCACTGAGGTCCTGGGTCTCAGTGCACATTTCTGTGTATGAGCAGAATCCCTGCAACAAAGGTTTCATACGTACAGAAACTTGCTTGTACTCAATCCTCTCGAAATAACATGTACCTTATTAACCAACATGTTTTGTGAGTATTAAAACCACACCACACAACATTTCTAGTATCTAGGGGCGGCTTGACAATGTGCTTTTACTAACTGTAATCTGAGTGCCCTAATATGGCAGCCGCAAACGCGGGAACCTTTCTGCGCATGCATCTACTACATCTACGTAGTGTGGCGTATCTCTGCTTTTGGTGGGAATTATTTTGCAGCTACGCACTTGTAGTACAGATGGCAGCTTCATGCTTCACATACTAATACACATGCTCCTGCTTGAACTAAAACTTGCGTGTGCTGCTTAACTAATAATGATATAGTTAAATTAAAGTAATGGGGTTAGAGTAAAATAAGTGGTATACAGTGCATTCATTTATTTTTTGCATTCTAATGTGTCTCTCTTTGACTTCATTAATAGCTCGTATTTGGGCCTGAAGGGGATAGCAAACTCCATTTTGAATCGCGTAGTCATGCGCAGATGACATCGAAGTCCTCAAGCTCCTGACATTAAACTAATGCCAGATCCCTTCTCATTCTGCGACATTCGTGGGAATCGTACCTACTGACCCGGAGCAGGAGGAAGGGAAAGCACAGAAATGTATACAATGTTTACAAAGTGAAATAATATTACTGGGTGGAATAAAAAGCATGAGAAAGTAAATTATGGGCGAGCACATTGATAAAATATATTGAATGAAAATGATCTCATACTGGTATGGTGTGATGATCTCCTCGTCTTTCTGACCAATCAAATGAAGGGAACACATAGAATTTGCAACATCAAGGGGGTGGTACACACTCTGAAGTGGTATAACTGAGGTAGGCTCAGTAAGTTAGATTGTCCGACTTGTCACAGACCTGTCACTGACCCAACGTGTGCTGAAGGAGAATCGAGAGCAGAGTGCTAGTCGAGCACTCTGTCAGAAGAATCAGGAATTGCTGAGGGAGAAGAATCGATTAACACAGTCGGGGTCCGAGGGTAGCTGTAGAGAGGGGTGTAATGCTGTCATTGCACTTAGCGGAGGTTGCCTGTCCTGTTCTGCACCTGTTCTGCACCTGTCCTGTCCTGTTGGCTCCTGTTTAGTCTGGAACCCTTCTTGTCCCAGCCCGTGGCCAGGGTTGGTCTCCACACCATTCTAGGCAAATATAATCTGTGTGGAATGTCCTTGTACCATTTTCCCTTTCTTACCCTACCCAGGTACCAATGTCTAAAGGGGTTAGCTTAAAGTCGTGCACATTATATGCTTTGATAGTTGTCTTCTTACTTGCAAAGTCTCTAATTTCACTATTGTGGCACCTGATTCACAAAAGATTTCATAGATAAAGTGTTTAAAACTGACCCGAGTCTGTGGTTATTTCCATTAAAGTAAATGTTATTCTCTATCTATTATTCTAACTCCCTTGATCCTTAGATTTAGGACTTAAAGCTCGAGTGACAAGGCTTTGGTAAGTCAATGGTGTACATGTATAAGTCCTAAGGTGAATAAAACTCTGATAGGCAGGAAGTTGAAGTTGGATTACCGGTTCAAATTGTGAATGTTTATGGGCCCAGGCGAGTATGGTAAACTGAGCTAGTAATCCCGCTCCATTAGTATAGCAGATAGGTGGTTAGTGTTTAGCTAAGATAGGTAGTTAGTTGCGTATTATTTCTTTAAATTGATTTTATGTATTAACCAAAACCTGCTTGTATTGTTATTTGTTGTCTGGAATTCCCCAGGGATATTGATTAGCGGGTGGTACATGGAAGCCACACTGCAGTTAGGTTACTGGCCTGATGAAGTAAGTGTGGAAAGTTAGGTAAAACTTGAAGCACTAGTTAGTGATTGTTTTTTCTCGTACAAAAGTGAGAGTGTTGGATAGCAAAGGAGTTTACTGGTGAAACTTTGGTCTTATGTTACTAGAAAGGGTAAGTCTGAAGGAGTAGCAGGTTCTTTTTGCGTGCATGAAGAGTAAGCAGAAGAGGGTTTACTCGTAGTGTGTGAAGGGTAAACAGAAAACATTTACTCGCTGCAAAAAGAATGATCTTTTCTTTGAATTTAGTCAATCAGGCACAGTAGCGAATGTCTTTATGTTGTTAGTTAATGAAATGCGTAAGTAAAATTGAAAAGAAATTAAGTTGTCCTATTACCTTGCAAAGGAGGGGTTTGGTCGCGGGTGCTGCACTGACATCATTTGAACCGCGCTTGGATTGGTTGAATTAGCGGGTGTGTAGTCTTGAGAAAACTGGTAAGAAGGGGTGAGTGCAGAGAGCAAAACTCACGTCACAGAAAAGCTGCGCAAACATTGGTTAACGCAGCTTGTAAGTCAAATGAAAATAAGAGACGCGCTAGTATTGGAAAAGCATTTCTGCAAAGTAAACAGTTGACTAAAATGATACATTGCAGTGTTAATAAGACAGCGGGAATTATATGTGGCATCTAGATCCTGCATTTATAGGAAATCGCCCAGATAGAAAATATTTCGGTTTTGCCCAAGAACAAAGTATTAGAGGAAGACCATATATTATGTACGGAGAAAAGAGAAAAATGTCTTTTCTGCAGAGAATTAAAAATTATTTTAAAAAGGATAAGCCCGTTAAAACAAGAGAAGGAATTATTATTTCACCACGGAAAATGTCTGCATCACACATGATGATAGAAAGAGGCTTCCACCCTTATGTTTGGTTAGAAAATTGGATAGAGTATACAAAAGATGATGGTATTTTGGCCTTCCCAGAATATGGTACATTTAATGGTAGAATTTTACATAATTTGAGAACTCGCATGAATGAATTAGACCCCAGACCAAGATTAACGCAGTATGAAGCTTTAGAAGAGTGGGAGACTGAGACTTTTGAACGAGACAGACCTCGGTGTGACAGGAATTCTGATAAACGTTACCCTAGATTTCCCAAAGAGACAAGAGATAAGCAGATGAAACAATGGAGACAGTCTATACTAGTGGAAGGATTATATCCTGTATTTACCCATAAGAACCGAGCGCAAGTAAAAGTACAGAGAAAACCAAACATTTAATGACTAGTAGTGGTGATTCAGAAGATCTTCAAATCTTGAGGATTTGTTAATGAAAAGTCCACCGCCTTATTCATCAAATAGAGTTACCCCTAGTGCTCCGTTTTTAAAACCACCTTTGGTTCTACAGATTGTACATGAGACCACATTGGAAAAGGTACTACAAGAAAGGGAAAGAGAAGCAATAAATAAACAGCGTAGTGAATTAATACAGAAAATAACCCAATTGAATACAAGTCCTGAAGCTCTAACGATACCAGTAACTATAGGTCCCGTTGTTCCCTTATATGGGGATAAGCAACCTAGTCTTAAAACTCCCATTATGACTACTCCCATTGTACAACCCAGAAAAGAAAACATAATAATTGATGACAGGCATGTGTGTGTGAGTCAGTGATTTCCTTGATGGGTTTAACCATAAGAGAACCAGTGTGTGACCCAATCAGGAAAATTACTCCTGGATGTTCAAGAGAAGTACAGATTGAAACCTCCACAGGAACGAGAAGCGCTACCGTAGTAACCCCTGAAGAAATAGAAAGATGGACACGAGATATAGAAAATCCAAAATTGCAGCCAAAGGTATTGGACATTTTCAAATTAAGAGTAGAATTGGAAGAAATGATAGCTGGAAATGTAGGACTAGATAGACTAAATTCTTTCAACGAAGAAGAGTTGTTATTTATTATATGTAGAAGCATCACTCGAAATACAAAAATATTTAATGAAAAGTTCATGAATATGGCCTCAGAAATGGGAATTGACATAGGTAAATCAAAAGTATTACAGAAGCCATATAGAGCAGAATTTTCTGATGAAGATTTAGAAAACATGAATATGTCATGACGAAAATTGCAGATAAAAGAATTATTGTCAGTATTACAGAAATGGGGAGATTTAGACAGATCGAAAGCTTGATGGACAAAGAAAAAGGAAGAAGCACAGGCAAATTGAACTGCATCTGAATATCTGATGAAAGAAACAGAAAAAGTTGTGTCCAATGAGAGAAGTGCCAGGAGGAGGTTATGTACATGTCCCATGGTCTTGACAGGATATTTTTTCCTTTACAAATGACTTCCCAAAACTCAGAGCAAAAAACAGTAGAATGGTACAGGCAAGTCAAAAGGTTTGTGAAAGTTTCACAAGTACTGCTAAAAGATTTAGCTGGTTTATTTGACATAGTTGTTCCTGCTGACCTATGGACTGAATGCACAGTTTCAGTAGATTGGCCTAATGATGAATATCCAAGAGATGCAAAAACAGGAGCTCCGTCAGATGATGTAATGAAAAAGTATAATCAGGTAATAACCTACATAAAAGGAAAGGTACCGCCAAAAGAGACAGATCGTACAAAAATAGACAGAACAACCCAAAACAAGGATGAATCAGTACATTCCTATTATGAGCGTCTTTTACAGGTGTTCAAGGAGTATAGTGGGTTGGAAAATATTGATAATAAGGACATGAAACATGTTATATATCGTTTTGTGTCCGGACTAAAGCTAGAAATACCGCAAATGATTAAAGAGCATAAGTTATGTTGGCAGGAAAAGCCTATCGATGAAATTCCCAAGTATGCAAAATACTGTGGAGATGAAATTGATAACAGGCGAAAGAAATTAAAAGAAAAAATAATGTGGGCTCAAGTGAAATTGGCAGAACAGCAGGAACTCCAGTTAAGTCAACAGGCAAATAACCAAGGAAGAAGGGAAGGTCAAGGTGAAAGTAGTGGGGGAAAACCTAGAAGCAGAACGAGTAAAGAAGAGGCAAAGCGAAAGTCTACCTGTAACAGGTACGGAACATTGGGGCATTGGAAAAAAAGAGTGTAAATTAATACAGAATAATAATGTCCAAAATCTAAATCCGCAGATGCAGAATGAGGTTGCAATGAGGCAACTGCAACAGGTAATACAGAATCAGTCACCATCTACCCCAATACCAGATTTTGTGAGTCAAGCCAAGTACAGTGTGGACACCGGATTTCGGGAGGGAAGTGGTAAGAAAAATACGGTAACACCACAGTTTCATTTGCAGGATACATTTTTTTAAAGCGAGTCATACTGACAGTGCCTGAGGGGAGGGTAAGAGGAATGCGTACTTGGCGCATCCTTACCGGTAGATCAATCAGGTTCTTATATAGATGGCAAGGTTGAAGGGAATGACATCAACTTTTTGCTGGACACTGGTGCTACCCGTTCTACTGTGAGAACAGCAGACGTTCCAAACCTACCCCTCTCGGGAGAAGCGATCCAAGTAATGGGCGTTTCTAATAAACAAATTAGGACCCCTATCACAGAGCCAATTGAGGTGTGTATTGGTAATTTTAGGGAGATGCACAAATTTGTTGTGTACGACTCTAGCCCTGTAAACTTGCTAGGAAGGGATTTATTATGCAGGATGAATTGCACAATCTTTCGCACCCCAAAGGGTGTTGAGATTCAGACTCCAGATGAAGATGGTGTGTTCAAAATCATGTTAGCTAAACAGGAGACTGTAACTAAAAAGATGACCCTAAAAGATTTGCCAGAAGAGCTTCAAAATACCGTAAACCCTGATGTATGGGATTTTTCAGGAAAAGAAGTAGGATTAATGGCAAATGTCGATCCAGTATAAGTGACAGTAAGAGAAGGTGTAGTCTTCCCAAATACTTGTCAGTACAAAATGAGTCCGGAAATAAAAGCAGGTGTTGCAGACGAAATTGAACAATTGGTTGAGCAAGGTATTTTAAAAGAAATAATGAGCAGTCCATGTAATTCACCTATAATTGGCATAAAGAAACCAAGTGGAAAATATAGGGTAGTTCAAGACCTGCGTAAAATAAATAATATAAATAAAATTGTTGCTCCATGTTGCCCAGTAGTACCGAATCCAGCAGTGATTCTGTATCAGATACCATGGAGTGCAGGATGGTTCACTGTAATTGATTTATGCCACACCTTTTTCTCCATTCCATTGCATCCAGAAAGTAAATTTTTATTTTCGTTCAAATTTGACGAGCATGTTTACGTTTGGAATCGTGTTCCTCAGGGATACACAGAAAGTCCATCAATTTTTTATCAGATTTTGAAAAAATGTCTTGAATCCTTGGTGTTGCCTGGACAGTCCGTTTTGGCGCAGTACATAGACGACTTACTGATTGCGTTTAAAACTCAAAGTGACTGCATTGTTGATACAATTGCGTTATTGAATCATTTGGGTGACAGAGGGCATAAAGTGTCACCTGAAAAGTTGCAATATTGCACCACATCCGTTAAGTATCTGGGACACCAGATAGAGAGAGGGGTCAGAAGAGTGACTTCAGAAAGAATCAAAATAATTAGAAATATGAAATTACCTCAGACACAGAAAGAAATCAGGATGTTTCTCTGAGTTGTAGGTTACAGTAGGCAGTGGATTGTGAGATTTGCAGCCCTAGCTAAACCATTGATTCAGCTAACAAAGAAGCAAGCAAAAGATCCAGTGGAATGGGATCATGAAAGCATGACTGCTTTCTTAAAATTACGCAACTGCTTGTGCGAGGCTCCAGCATTGGGAATGCCTGATTATTCAAAAGAATTTGCATTGTTTTGTGACGCAAGAGACGATTGTACTCTCTCAGTCCTAGCACAGACACATGGCCTAATGCGACATCCTGTGGCATATTTCTCTGCCACTTTGGACCCAGTGGCATCAGCGTTACCAGGGTGCTTAAAGTCTGTAGCTTCAAATTGCCTGAGTCTGGAGCAAAGTGAATCCATTGTAATGGGACATCCTGTAACCGTGTATGTCCCCATGCAGTTATGATTGTGTTGACGTGAACTCGCACACAATACCTCGTTCCTAATCGGCTGACTAGAGTTATTCTAGGTGCAGAAAACGTGACAATAGTCAGATGTACTGTTCTAAACCCAGCAACTCTGTTACCAAACTCACATTTTGAAGAAGTGAAAAATGAAGTCGAACATGATTGTGTCGACCTTACCGAATACAGTACAAAACCACGCCCAGACATATAGGAAGAACCACCAAAAGATCCAGAACTTGAACTATTTGTAGATGGTTCATGCATGCATCATGAGGAAGGAGGATTGAGTGCTGCTTATGCTGTATGCACATTGTCTAGTATAGTCGAAACATCCTATTTATCAGAAGTCAAGCCTGCACAAGTAGCCGAATTGATAGCTTTAATAAAAGCTTACAAAACTGGGAAAAATTGGAAAGTAACCATTTACACTAATAGTCAGTATGGTTACAGGGATGTGCATGAATTTGGCCAGCTGTGGATGCAAAGGGAGTTCCTGACTTCTTCAGGAACTCCTATTAAAAATTGACATTTTGTAAAAGAGTTACTTGAAGCAATTCAATTGCCAAAAGAAGTGGCTGTGGTCAAATGTGCTGCTCACCAATCAGGAAATGACAAAGTGATAGCTGGTAATCGTTATGCTGACCAGGTGGACCAACATTGTGCCAAGTACAAAATGGCAGTAAACAAGAAAATTGAGGCATTTGGAATCAGCTGCCAACTTATGCTGTTAGAAGGTGTAATTATATGGGAGGAATTGAGAGACCTACAAAATGAAGCAGACCCCAAAGAAAAGGAAGATTGGGAGAAAATAGGTTGTCAGAGAAGAACTGAAGATGGTGTAATAATATACTTAGATGGGAGACCAGTGTTGCCTGACAGTATGCTTTCAACCATGGCCAAGATGTATCACGGGGACACACATAGGCAGAGATGCAATGATAAGACTGTTTAGATGGGATGGGTTTAACCCGAGGTTCAGGAATGTAGCAGAGAGCCTTTGCCAGAGATGCTTAATTTGTCAACAAATGAAAACCGTAGTTTGCCCCGGAAAAATTGGAAAGGTGTAAGGTCCATTCATAAGACTCCAACTTGATTTTATTCAGTTACCTGCTTGTCGAGGATTAAAATATGTCCTTGTCATTGTTTGTTTGTTTTCCAAATGGGTAGAAGCATACCCGACCAGGAGGAATGACAGTCTAACTGTAGCCAAACTCCTTTTAAGAGAGCTCATTCCTAGGTTTGGTTTTCCAGTATCGATTGAATCAGACCGAGGGTCTCATTTTATTAATGAAATAATTCGATTAATTTGTGATGCATTCAAAATTGAGCAAAAGCTGCACTGTGCATACCGTCCAGAGGCTTCTGAAGTGGTAGAACAACCGAATGGCACAATCAAATCAAGATTGGGAAAGATGTGTGTATCTACCCGATTGGAATGGCCTGATGCTTTACCTCTTGTCCTGATGGGACTCAGAAGCACACCAGACAAGAAAACAGGCTTGAGTCCCCGTGAGATAATATGGGAAGGGCAATCAGGCAAGCATGTGTACCAGGACACAACCTGTTGAATATATCTGATGATTTGGTATTGGAGTATTGCAAAGAGTAGGCTGACCAAGTGCGTTCTATCTCTCACCAGGTTGGGGAAGATGCTGAGGCCAGACAGTCGACTCAAGCACATGATTTGAATCCAGGTGATTGGGTAGTGATAAAAGATCACACCCGTGAATCTTGCCTAGCACCAAGGAGGCGAGAACCACTACCACATCAAGTAATATTGGTTACTACCACAGCTGTGAAATGCAAGGGAATTCCTAATTGGATTCATGCAAGCCATACCAAAAGAGTGACAGAACCTGACGAAGTAGAGGCTGAAGGTTGTGCAGCTGAAGGGTCTCAAGTGATTGAGCCTGAAGTAGCTGATGAAGAACGATGGAGCATGCTACCTAGTAGAGAAACCATGTTTTAGTTATTCTTGAGAATAGACCATGTCGTTATTATTCTGGTAGATAAAGTTTTTTGTTGTTTTTGTAGTTCCATAGAGTGGCGTTATCTCTGTATGCATGAAACACCCACATAATCACACAGCGCGTTATTGTCAGAGTTATTTAGCTGTGATGTTACTGTTGGGGGCTCGCGCTCCTCTCTCTTAATAGGTTTCTATAGATTACCTCTGCTGAATTCTGTGCGTATTTTTTGCAGGGCGTGCATACACAATTGTCTCGTGCAGAAGGTGCAAGGAATATCTCACGCTCATACCTTGTTTTCTTTCCGTGACGTTGAAGGCGCTCTCCTTTCTTGATACGGCTGCCTCGATTCTTTGGCGTCCTCATAGTCCTGCGTGAACGCCGGAAATGACATAAGACGCCATTCTTGGTTGTTTATTTATTGGTTGCCGGGGAGATGTGACGCGATGTAACATGCTTTGTATTTAGTTGTAGCTTTTATTCTTCGTTCCAAGTACATATTTTGTGTTGAGTGTATCTATAAAGAAAGAACTTAAATCTTGCTCTTTACTAGGATTTCATATTTATGGGAAAACTTGTGTCGCTTCCCGTGTATCTGTGGTGTTCTTGTGCTTTGTTTACTCGTTGTCATGGTAATGACTCCATATGAGACATTGCCTTACCTCATTGGGCGCTTACGTCTATTGAGGAGATAGATTTAATAATGTCTCAATTTATTCTTCTATTTATTGTAATGATAACGTTTATGTTTCCTACAATTTACAGCGATGGTGACGTCCTTTCTTTGTGTGTAATTGTGGGGGTATTTCAAAGATGGCGATGCCTTATCTCATATGCCTTGTGCGGGAGTGTCCGGGTTTTTGTTGGCAACTTTAAATAAACTTTATTGCAAAATTGCTCTCTGGATTGTGTCATGAAGGTGTCTCCTCAAATACTTCCACTGTTATTTCAGCATTTGCTGCTTTATATGTTTAATTTATGTGCCTTTTGGGAATGGAAATTTGAACTTTGAAGTTGGATGATAATGTGTTTATTTTTGCAGTTTTTTTATATTTCTTTTTCTTTTCGGAACTCTCAAATATTAAAGCGGGGGCTTTCATTATAGATGGTGACATCTTTCATTCCCCAGCTGCTTTTTGTGAAATCACTCTATGCGTACATTGCCCGGCTCTGTCAACTTTCAAGGTGCCTCAATGTTGGTAGCTAGTCGGTATAATTGCCATGTGTGTGTTAGCCGCAATTCGTTAATTCTGACATTTCATTCAGGACATTTTCAAATATCCCCAGAAACATGATGGTCCTTGCCTCTATTTTAGAGAGGACATTGTCAATGTTATTGCCTGTTATGTGGCGTAGCACAGTCCATTTTATTTCATTAAGACCGTGTCCTTTTTCTATACAGTGCGCCACCTTTGGTGCATTGGGTGTTTTGCATTTAACACGGGAACAGTGTTGTGAAATCTGTTTTTTTACAGGTTGACTTGTTTTTCCGACATATGCTTTTTGACAAGGGCAGATAATGCAATAAATGACACTATGAGTGTTGCAGTTCGTGAAGTCTTTGTGTTTCAGGTATTTTTTGCCATATGTGGAGATTGTACCTTCCAATGTACTGTCGCAAGACACATAATACCACATCTCCTGTGCCTTTTATGGGTGGCAAGGCCAGCATAGTTCTTAAGGACGTTTCCTGTTTTTTGATTGTGGTGTTTGCCCTTACTAGTTTGTCTCTTATGCTGTTGTTCTTTTTTTAATGCAAAGATGGTTTTTTTAAAGGGTTTTAGGCCTTTCACTGTGTTCCAATTTCTTCTAATGATTTTTTGTACTTCATTGGTTATTCCTTAAAATGTGGTAACGCACACGAGAGGTGTATCTTTTTTCTTTGTTCTTGGGCTCAACAGTGAGTCACGGGGATATACCATGCCCTCTTCATGGCCCGTTTGAGTAGCTTATTTGGATAATTCCTCTCCAACAGTTTTTTTATTAGTTCCGTAGTGTTCTCGAAATAGTCCTCCTCCTTAGTACAATTTCTCCTTATTCTAAGGAACTGACTTAGGGGTAAATTTTCTCAGAGGTTCCGCTGATGAAAGCTTGAGAAATGTAAAAAGGTGTTGCTGTCAGTTTTTTTTGTGTACAAGGTGGTATAGAGACAGCCTTCTTCATGTTTTATGAGGAGATCTAAAAAATGAATTTCCGTTTTGCTTGTATTTAGTGTGAACTGTATATCTGGGTTCCTGTTATTCAACCAGATTACAAATTATTTTAGTTGTTTCTCTTGTCCTCTCCAAATCAAAACAATATCGTTGATATATCGACGCCATATTTTGATATGTCCTTCATATGGATTGTTGTAATATATCCATTTGTCCTCATAGAGCGCCATGAACATTATGGCCATTTATGGTGCAAAAGGATGTCATTGAAGGTAAAGAAGTTGTACTTCAAACATAACTCTGCTAATTGTAGCAGAAATTCGGTTGGTACATTGTGTGGTCTCTCTCGTTTTTCTAGGAAGACTTCAATTGCCTCAAGGCCAGCCTCTTGTTGTATGTTCGAATATAGGCTGACGATGGCCAGTGTCACTAGGATTACATTTTCTTCATCAAATGGTTGATCCTCCAGGAAGGTGATCGCTTCCATGGTATCTTTTATGTAACTTATGGTATCCCGTATTACGGGTTTCAAGAAAACATCGACATATTTGGCTGGTCATTCCAATATTGAATTGACCCCCGATATTATTGGTCTTCCCGGTGGATTACTCAGGTCTTTGTGTATCTTAGGGAGGACATACATAATTGGAGTCCTGGGGTGCTTGTTTATGAGGTACGCTGCCTCCTTTTGTGATAGCCATCCCTCCTTTTCTACATAGTTTGTCAGGTTCGTCAATTTTGTTCTTATCTTTTTGTTCCAGTCTTTATTTGTCTTGCGGTAGTATCTTTCTTCTGACAGTTGTCTTGATACCTCTGCTTCATACTTGTCACGTGGCAATAACACTATACCAACGCCTTTATCGGCGGGCTTAATTACATCACAATATCTTGCACTCCTTTCCCTTCAGCCTATCCTTTATGCTGCCGAGTCAGCACAATTACATATAATACCACTCAGTGCCACATAATTACACACCACATATTTACACTCTACTCAATGCAATATAAATACACTCCACATAATACCACTCAGTGTGACATAGTTACACTCCACATAATTATGCTCTATTCAATGCAACATAAATACACTCCACATAATACCACTCATTGCCACATAATTACACACCACATAATTACACTCTACTCAATGCAACATAAATACACTCCATATAATACCACTCAGTGCCACATAATTACACTCCACATATTTACACTCTTTTCAATGCAACAAAAATACACTCAACATAATACCACTCAGTACCACATAATTATTCGTCACATAACTACCCTCTATTCAATGCAACATAAATACACTCCACATAACACCACTGTGCCACATAATTACAAACCACATAATTACACTGTACTCAATGAAACATAAATACACTCCACAAAATACCACTCAGTGCGACAGTTACACACATAATTACACTCTACTCAATGCAACATACATACACTCCACATAATACCACTCAGTGCCACATAATTATATGCTACATAATAACACTGCACTCAATGCAACATACACTCCAAATAATACCACTCCGTGCCACATAATTTCACACCACATATATACAGTCTACTGAATGCAACATACACTCCCACATCATACCAATCAGTGCCACATAATTACACGTCACATAATTACACTCTACTCAATGCAAAATAAATCCACTTCACATAATACCACTCACTGCAACATAACACGCCGCATAATTACTTTCTACTCAATGCTATATAAATACACTACACATAATGCCATTCAGTACCACATAATTACACACCACATAATTACACTCTACTCAATGCAACATAAAAACACTCCACATAATACCACTCAGTACCACATAATCACACGTCACAATTACACTCTATTCAATGCAACATAAATACACTCCACATAATTACACTCTACTCAATGCAACATAAATACACTCCACATAATACCACTCATTGCCACATAATTACACACCACATAATTACACTCTACTCAATGCAACATAAATACACTCCATATAATACCACTCAGTGCCACATAATTACACTCCACATATTTACACTCTTTTCAATGCAACAAAAATACACTCAACATAATACCACTCAGTACCACATAATTACTCGTCACATAACTACCCTCTATTCAATGCAACCTTAATACACTCCACATAACACCACTCTGCCACATAATTACAAACCACATAATTACACTGTACTCAATGAAACATAAATACACTCCACAATATACCACTCAGTGCGACAGTTACACACATAATTACACTCTACTCAATGCAACATACATACACTCCACATAATACCACTCAGTGCCACATAATTATATGCTACATAATTACACTGCACTCAATGCAACATACACTCCAAATAATACCACTCCGTGCCACATAATTACACACCACATATATACAGTCTACTGAATGCAACATACACTCCCACATCATACCAATCAGTGCCACATAATTACACGTCACATAATTACACTCTACTCAATGCAAAATAAATCCACTTCACACAATACCACTCACTGCAACATAACACGCCGCATAATTACTTTCTACTCAATGCTATATAAATACACTACACATAATGCCATTCAGTACCACATAATTACACACCACATAATTACACTCTACTCAATGCAACATAAAAACACTCCACATAATACCACTCAGTACCACATAATCACACGTCACAATTACACTCTATTCAATGCAACATAAATACACTCCACATAATTACACTCTACTCAATGCAACATAAATACACTCCACATAATACCACTCAGTACCACAAAATTACATGTCACATACATAATTACACTCTATTCAATGCAACATAAATACACTGTGCCACATAATTACATGCCACATAATTACAATCTACTCTATGCAACATAAATACACTCCACATAATACCTCTCAGTACCACAAAATTACATGTCACATACATAATTACACTCTATTCAATGCAACATAAATACACTGTGCCACATAATTACATGCCACATAATTACAATCTACTCTATGCAACATAAATACACTCCACATAATACCTCTCAGTGATAGTTACACGCCACATAATTACTCTACTCAATGCAACATTAATACACCCCACATACCACTCAGTACCACATAATTACAAGAAACTCAATGCAACATAAATACACTCCACATATTACCAATCAGTTCCACATTATTACACACCCCATAATTTTATGACAAGACCGGAGGCTCCTATTATGCTTTCTAATCTTGCATTTAATTGCACAGCAGCCAAGATAAGCAAAAAACTACAGTTCCCAGAGGGCCAGAACAACTGGGCCATGGGAATGAGAAAAAACGAGAATACAGTAACCAATCACAGAGGACCTATTAGATAAAGGCCCTAACTAACTGCGTAGCTTCCTCTTTTCTTGCTGCTCGCAGTCAGATAAGTGCCTTTATCTACGCTCACAGTATTATAATTGTTATTTGACTGGTTTTATGACTGTTTAATGTGTTATTCTGCATATTTGTAAAGCGCGACCTCGCGCTTCTGCTTTGACGCTCTTCACGTGTAGCTTTGCGCTCCGACGCCTCTTCCTCGCCCCCCCCCCCTCCCCTTCGGGAGCGCTTGGTACCTTCCTAACGCGCGTTGGTCGCGCGTCTTCCCGAACTTCTTTTACCTCAAGAAGGTTTCTTCAGACCCCGACTGCTCGACGCAACGCCTCCTGCTTTTGGGTCTTAACTTCCGTGTGTGGAGCCTTCTGTCGCTCATTGCTCAGCCCGCCTCCTAATCACGCCCCTGCCCTTCATTTAACCCTTGCTTTCCTCCTGTCTATTTCTATTGCTTCTGCTGTCACAACCTGATTATGGAACTCGACAGTTCCTCTGAGGAGGTCCCTGCCCAGGACTCACAGACATTCAAGAAGGACTTGAGTAAATTTATTAACAATTCAGTTGAAACGGCTGTGGAAGTCTCTATGAAACGAATGTCTAAAAATATGGAGAACTCCATGTTAAGCATCATGTCCAAAGTATTGGCCGAATCTGCGGGGGAAAGCAGAAAGAGAAAGGTGGAACACTCTGCTCAAGCTCGTGTCTCAAAAAAAGCGTCACTGACTGGCGAGTCTTCCTCGCTCTTGACTGAGGACCCAGTTCCTCCCAGGCCTCCTTCCAAGGAGGGGTTTGTTGGTTCAGAGGGCAAGCGCAAACAGAAAGACAAACATGCAGAGTCTCCTAAAAGAAAATTAGTAATTTCCACCATATTGGACACAGATGATGATGATGATGATGCTAATTTTGATGACGCTGATCAATTAATTGACCTTTTTGACACGACTGACCCTTCCACCCCCACTCCTAAATCTTCTCATTTGGATTCTTTTTCCTTTGACCCAGTTTTTGACTCCGAAGGTTTTCCCATGTTCGATCCTTCTACAATTCGTCACCCCAATTCAACCGAATGGCTCCCTTCCAACCATGTCGGGGAATACATAACTTCCAGATTAAGCCTTCCTCTAGAGGCCCCGGTAAGAGCCAGGCTCAAATCAGAATGCCCTAAGCCTGCTCTTCCCGACAAGATAACTTTGGTTCCTTCCATTGACCAACCACTCCTGACCTTCTTTTCCAAGTTTGGCAAGGACCCCCGCAGAGGGGTAGACAAAGCCTGGTCCACTTGCCAGGACAAGTTGCTGGACATTGTGGGCCCTCTAGCCCGTATTTTTGATTTAGCGGAATCCTCCCGCTTGGATGGTACTGACCTATCTGCTGAAGACGTTTCCATGTGGGCCCACCGCGCCTTCTGTCTTTTGGGAAATGCGAACTCCGCAATAACACATGAACGTCGCAAGGGTCTCCTCATCAAGTTGGATCCCAAACTCTCAAATCTGGCACCCATGGATCCCGGCCCCAAGGCGAATGGTCTCCTGTTCGGAGAAAATTTGGTTCGTGACCTAAGTCGATTCGTTTCTACTTTTGCTTCTTTGGACAAAGCTCAACAAACAGTAAAAAAGGTTTTCGCCCCTCGGGTTTTTGGACGGGCCGGCAGAGGTAGGGGCCGCTCTTCCGGCCGTCCCTATAACCAAGGCTCCAGAGGTGCGTCCAGTAACAACCAAGACTACAAGCCTCAGTTTTACCCCCAACGTGGCCGTGGCTTCAGAGGGAAAGGTCAACGAAACAATCGCCAGAACTCCAACCAGCAAGGTAAGCCTTTCTTCTTCCCCTCCTGTGGGGGGTCGTTTAAAACTGTTTCTTCAAAAATGGTGCACTCTCAGTTCAGACCCTTGGGTCTTAAACACCGTGCAAGGCTACCTAATCGAGTTTATTTCCCCTCCCGTTCAATCTGCTCTCCACCCCCCCTCTCGTTTTTTCAACGCTCATGGCATCTCAAATCTCGACAGAAATCGAGACCCTACTCCTAAAAAGAGCAGTTCAGATTTTTCCCTTCGACTCCTCAGGCTTTCTAAGCTCCATTTTTCTTGTTCAAAAGAAGAACAAGAAGCTCCGCACGGTCATCAATTTGAAGTGGTTCAACCAGTTTGTAGTTTACCGCCATTTCAAAATGGAGACCATTTTGCATCTGAGGGACACTCTTCGCCCACACGACTGGATGGTCCGTTTGGATCTTCAGGATGCTTACCTCACGGTTCCCATTCACCCCTCACAATGGAAATTTCTTCAGTTCCAGTGGGCAGGTGTCAACTACTGTTTCACCTTCTTCCCTTTGGCTTATCATCCGCGCCCTGGTGCTTCACAAAACTCTTAAAACCAGTGGTCGCCTATCTCCGATCTCTTGGCATAAGACTAATTATTTACCTGGACGATATCCTCCTCATGAATTCCGACAAACAGTCTCTCCTCTCCGACCTGCACTTGACTCAGTCTCTTCTTTTGGACTTGGGTTTCCTCATCAATTCGGACAAGTCCTCTCTGATTCCGTCTCAGAACACGGAATTCTTGGGTTTTCTAGTGGACTCTGCTGCAGCATCCCTTCGCCTTCCTCTCTCCAAAGTTTCCAAGATCAAAGCGGAGATCATGTCCGTTCTTCAGTCCTCTCTTTTGTCCCTCCGATCCCTTGCGAGGATCATCGGTCTCCTCTCCTCCTCCAATCGCGCAGGAGAAGTGAATCCCTTGTTATTGTTCGGCATCCTCTCTTTTGGTTTACTCAAGATGGCGGGAGGCTGTCGTGCAGGAGAAAAGAGTCCCTTGTCTATGTTTGCTAACCTCCCACCCAGCTGGGGAAACTTTAGGAAACTTGAGACCCTACGGGTATGTAGCGCGCTTTATAAGTGTCACTGATTGATTGATTGATAGGAAAGCGCGAAACAACTGCCTATTTAAACGCTACTGAAGGGTGCACAGGCGAGTGTCCTGTATCCCGTAGTTGGCCGACCGGAGCAGTCGGCGGAACCCCATCTGAAAACAACGATCGACCCGACAATGGTAAGTGTTCCTGAGTGACTGCCCGATTGTTTTATACTGAATTAGTAGATCCCTATACTTAATGGGCGTTATTCTTTTCATTCGCTCCTAGGAACCCGAGTGATACGTTTTGCCTTTGTTACCTTAGGCTGACTATTGAAGTCGGCGGAATCCCATCTAAAGATACCCGTTTCTTGCCTTGAAGGTAACTATTTTGCAAACAAACTGGTGACTCCAGAATGAATAGGTCTACCCATATATATAATGGGCATCTCTCTTTGTTGACCGTTAACAGGACTCCACCTATCATTATTCGACCCGACCGTTCCGTCCCCATCTACGACACCTAAGGCATCTGATTAGTGTTTAAAGGTAATTACCACTAGGTGAAAATTTATGTTTTTCAGATTGAATTAGGCGATCTATAGATGTAATGGGTTTTCCCCCTTGTTTACTATCAATAGGATTCCCATGAACTGACGTTTTTAAACACAGTAACGCTACAGACCCCTTCCTTGACTGATGGCCAATAGGACTTCCTTTAACTGGCGATAGAAATTCCAACGGCGAAACAGCTCGTAAAGTACGATCACTTTGGTATGTGTTTTTGACAGATTGAGGTGCAACTGCTAACTATAAGTCCATAGGATAAAACTATACCCACTCTCTCCTTTCCAAATTAGAGAGCACGACGAACAGCCACCAGTCGCCACATATCGTCGGATATACGGCGTTTGTGAGCTACATGTCTGGACACTCTGCCTTTAAATCAAATTCTTCCAGAGGACGCCTATTTGAGACCTAACAGCTTGGTAATCCAACTTCATTTTTTTTCCCAGTCTGTTGCTGAAACCTATAACTTTTATGTGGGCTATAACAATCATGTGTATCCCCTCATTAGGCAACAATTGGAATCCATCACCCCTATGTGAAGTTATCTAGTCCTATCGTCACCTGAAGTCAGTTTAATAAAGCAAACAGGTAATCTATACGAACAAAACGATATGTTTAGAGCTGAGTTAAATTAACCCATGAGATCCTCCTGGTCATTTAGGAGATTTCAGCCATCTTGTATGTGTTATCCTATAAGACAGTGGTTCAGACAAAAGGCTAAAAACAGGAAAATAGGAACTATATAGAATATAAGAGGAACAAGGTCCTTTGTGTTTATATTTTGAAATAGTTTCATTAGATGTTCCATACCTGAGCTGTCCAGCGTTAAAGACTTAAGCTAGAAGCGGGGGTTTACTGTCGATAAAATTAAATTTAGGATGCAGGTGAATATCTTTGTATATTCGAGACTACCTCTGCCAAAATGCTAATACTGTGGCCCGAATGGCCTAAATGCAATGAGGAAGAGGTTGCTGGTAGAAGGGGTTCAGCTGCAGTGATGAGAATAATGATTAAAACCCTCCTCTCCAAACTGAAATAATTGGGCCTAAATACAATTGTTGGGTCTTAGGTGTGTGAGAATGAATGTGTGGATGTATTCATAATGAAATATGTGTATTGTTTTGTGAATTATGCTCTATTGTTCATTTAGCCTAGGCTATCATTATGCCTATCTCGGATTCCACGAAACAGGGAATCTTATATGGGGAGTGTTTCTAGACAGTCTGATACTGCACAGTTTCAAAAGAGTCAACCGCATATGTACCATACCAACATGTTTTGTGTATTTAAAAATGAATTATAATAATGAAATTTCATGTTGAATGTCTTCTGATACCGTACATGTAGCTAGAACATAAAACTAAGATATTGCTTTTTTACTTCCAGATTTTATTCCTGTTCCCCACCCAGTTTACTGCCCCAGCCCTGACGAAGGTGTGGCCACATTGGCCTCTCACCGAAACGCGCGTCGGCATGTGCTTTCAGGAATACGGCACTTTGTCCTAACTACATCAGGACCCGTATTAATACCATCTGCCTGGAACAACTTCCCGATTTAGGCAACATATTGACCATCTATTGTTGCCCACGCCAGGACTAGAAGAATGAATGGATGAATGAAAGTTGAATGTTAAAATAATAGATAGAGTGAACTTTCTTGTGAGTGAGTGTGTTAGTATGGTTGAAGTGTGGTCAGTACTGGGTAGGTCTTAACTCAGCCTAAAAAAATGTCTTGTGCCCGTGTAGTATAATATCATTTTTTCCCAATTGTATATGTTTTTCCTCTGTTCTTAAAGTATCACCTTGAAATCAAAAGCACTATTTAATCTCTACATGTTTGTTTTTTGAAAATCAAAAAATATATCTAAAAGAAAGAAATAAAAAATATATATATTTTTCTAATATATTTTGTTGAGTCTACTTGGATTGACTTTGTGTTTGTTCTGTGCAGTTTCAGATTCTAGGCTAATCACCCCCCCCTTTACAATGTTTGGATCCTCCAGTTAGGACCTTTATAACCCCAGGCAGGGTGCCTTCTTTCATTCTTTTCACAGTTGTTTTCCCCTATGGCCTGCCTATATCTCTAAGAAACCCTACGGGGAACCCCCTTCTTTCGCTTTGTTTCTCACAGCCTTGGGCTGTGGGGGTTGTCAGGGTCTTCGTGCTAAATGAACTAAGAGAGATTGTGAATGAGAGGTAATTGTTAGATAGTATGAATGTTTGTATAAATGTAAAACACCTTTGACCTATTCTTTGATTTAGGTTGGCCCTCTAAAAATAAGACGGTTTATCCAACTTATTTAAATACTATATGTTCTCACTTAAATAACAACCAATGGATACCATAAAAACATTTGGTTTTACTGACGATGACTTTGCCAAGATGCTTGGCCTCCCTGCAGATGGGAATCAAGATTTTTCTGTACCTAAAAGGCTCAATGGAGACTGGAATAAGTTGCTTAATCTTCGTAAAAAATCTAAAAGGACAGACCTACATGCCAAATTTATGCTCGACTATTTACGAGCCGGAACCATCCCTATCGGACTTGGAGTCCGCAACATCCCAGGGATGTTTATAGAAATCAGGCAGTTCCTGGAGCGATGGGCCCTCATTTCCAACCGTTGCTCCAGGGACTGGATGATGCTGATTGTGGAAACGGCCCGTGCTGTGATTGACATTCTCGATAAAGAAATCCGCGAACTGGAAGACAAATTGAAAGAGGGGGATGCAGTAGATGAGGGGAAAAGAAAGTTAGAAGAGATTCAATTTGAATTAGAATCCTTCTCCGATTACTTACTTAAAAGAAAAACTGAAAAACTGAGGAAGGACATTCAAATGTTCTCTCAAGAAAGGGCATACCCCTACTTAGGAAATGACTTCTACACTATCCAAGAAGAAAATGCACCTCGCGGACAGGCACCCAGATGGGGCCAAGGAAGGAAAGTCACCACCTTCTCAGAAACAACCGACTCCGAGGGGGATACCCCTGAAGAGTATGACCCAAATTATGACCAAGGTCACAACTCTAATCGAGGACATAACCCCAATAGGGGAAATAGAAATGGAGGGTTTGATCGCAACCATCAACAGAACCGTTTTTTAGGGAACCGCCGGGGCAACACCCGTCCACCGTCGAGAACCCCACAAACGAGGAACTACCATCAGGGTCGCGGTCAACCGCAAATGTATGTGCAGACCCGCCATCAGCAGTACTGGCGAACATAAGGGGGCTCCCTGTGTTCAATTTGTCTAGTGAAACCATAGACCCAGTGGCCATCCAACTTTTATCGAGGGGCCTATCCTTTGAACCTTCTGCCAATTTTAGCAAATTTGAATTGAATAGAAATTTACAGCTATTTTTCAGGAAGGTTCAACTTCAAAAATTCTTCTTAGAGGCACCACCTACCAACAATGACCATAATAGATCAGGTTGCAAACCTCCCTCCTCATTTACTCCCTCCCTAGAAATGGTGGGACCTGACGTCAATATCTTTGAAAAGACAGTCATGCGTAAAATCAACAAAATGACCAAGTATGTACCCATACCTAAGGCCAATATGCCTACTTCAGAGGACAGAGCCCTTAAAGACCTTGAATCAAATCGAAACATCACAATTAAACCTTGTGATAAAGGGGGAGGGATCACACTGCTTGACACATCTGACTGCAAAAGAAGAATGACCGAATTATTGTCCTCCTCTGGCCATTACATACGGATCACCCGGAACCCAGAGAACGCTTTGAAAAAGCGCATATTAACAATGGTCCAGAAAGCTGTCACTCAAAATCAGATCTGTGAAGCTGAGGCGGAATTTCTGACCCCGAGCAACACCAAAATACCCATCATATATGGGCTACCTAAGACCCATAAGTGTAGCACAGACCCACCTATGCGACCAATTGTCTCTACGATCGGCTCTGCCACCGAGCCATTGTCTAAATACATCGATAAATTCTTTAATCCAATGGTGATCGAACTAGAATCCTATGTGCGGGATACAGGACACTTTATCCAGCAAGTGGAAGGCACTCAATTCTTTGAGAGTTCTGAAATAATGGTCACACTTGATGTGGAAGCATTGTATTCCAACATCCCTCAAAGAGGAGCATATTATGCTATTGAAACAGTAATTTCAAGAAACACCGACATCACAAATAAGGGATTCATTCTGGAATGTCTCAAGATAGTTCTATTTAAGAACTACTTTGAATTCGACAACACCATGTACAGGCAGGCCTCTGGAGTCAGCATGGGAGCAAGTTGTGCCCCAAGTGTAGCCTGCCTGTATATGGGCGAGTTTGAAAGAATAAACATCTTCAACGAAATGGCCCCTTTCTTTGAAAACGTCAAGAGCTGGAAACGGTTTATTGACGACATTTTTTTCATCTGGAAGGGGGCCGAAGAACAACTACACGAATTCATTGAGTGGCTCAATGCGGCGGATGCCAATTTGAGATTTACTAGTCACATCAGTACATCCAAAATAGAATATCTCGATATTTGGATTGAGCACCATGATAATATTATCAAGGTCTCCTTGTACACGAAACCTACGGCACGAAATACCTTACTTCAATATGCCAGCTTCCATCCGCGCAGTCAGAGGGATAGTATCCCATATAGTCAGTTCCTTCGCATTAGAAGGAACTGCACGTATTTGGATGACTTTTTGATCCAAGCAGACATTCTACAGGAAAAACTCCGTGTCCGAGGATATCCACCCAGACTAATCAAGGAGTCCTTTAAACGAGCAAGATACACCAACAGGGAGGCGATGTTTATGGAAAGAGAGCCTGAGAAATTAAACCAACTAGTTTGTGTGACCCGTCATTCTGAAATGAATCATAAAATCAGACAAGCCATTAATTCGAGCTGGCATATCCTGAATCTGGAAAATGAAAAAATACATCTGAATCGCCCTATCTTTGCTTTTAAAAAAAACCCCAACCTGAAAAATCGTCTCGTAAGGGGCAAAATCCAAGAAACATCTGGAAATATCCAAACAACCATAACTGGTCTGGATCCAATTTATGGTAACCATAAATGTGGGACATGTCATATCTGCCCACAGGCCATTATTGGTGATACCGTCAGTACTAACACCCGCACAATATCCGTACGACGCAATGCCAACATGACTAATTGTCGTACCAGTAACATCATTTATCTGGTATTGTGCCCATGTAATCTCCCCTATGTTGGGGAAACAGGCAGAGAATGCAGGGTACGAATTTGGGAGCACAAGTCCAATATCAGGAATCAAAAGTTAGCAGCCCCTTTGGTAACACATTGGGTCGAGAAAGATCACAAAGAGCAAGAACTTCGTTGGTTTATCTTGGAAAAGATAAAGGCCAGCCCAGGAACTGACTCCACTAACCTCCGAAAAAAACGGGAGGTGTTCTGGATTTTCTACCTGAACGCTGTTGAAAAAGGACTGAATGAAGAATGTCCCTGGCACCAAGCAATTCTGTAGATTACCCCTTGAGACCTGAATCTAAATACATACGAAAAATAGGGAACTCTAAATATGCATAATGCATGATGTAGAATCCTGTATCCTTACAAAAATATACATGACATAAAATGATTTACGAATATGGACCCACTGTAACTTGATTACTCTTTGATCCCAAATGGTTTTTATATAGGGATTATGACCACTGGGCTCCTTAGCTACTACGACTGCACGGGCCGGTTTTTTCAAAATGGGCACGGCGAGGCTTCATAATTTGCCCACAATGAGATCTATTTTAGCGCATAAACGTTTTATTGGTTTACACAAGATGGCGGTCATTGATCGCGCAGGAGAAGTGAATCCCTTGTTATTGTTCGGCATCCTCTCTTTTGGTTTACTCAAGATGGCGGGAGGCTGTCGTGCAGGAGAAAAGAGTCCCTTGTCTATGTTTGCTAACCTCCCACCCAGCTGGGGAAACTTTAGGAAAGTGCGAAACAACTGCCTATTTAAACGCTACTGAAGGGTGCACAGGCGAGTGGTCTGTATCCCGTAGTTGGCCGACCGGAGCAGTCGGCGGAACCCCATCTGAAAACAACGATCGACCCGACAATGGTTGTGTTCCTGAGTGACTGCCCGATTGTTTTATACTGAATTAGTAGATCCCTATACTTAATGGGCGTTATTCTTTTCATTCGCTCCTAGGAACCCGAGTGATACGTTTTGCCTTTGTTACCTTAGGCTGACTATTGAAGTCGGCGGAATCCCATCTAAAGATACCCGTTTCTTGCCTTGAAGGTAACTATTTTGCAAACAAACTGGTGACTCCAGAATGAATAGGGCTACCCATATATATAATGGGCATCTCTCTTTGTTGACCGTTAACAGGACTCCACCTATCATTATTCGACCCGACCGTTCCGTCCCCATCTACGACACCTAAGGCATCTGATTAGTGTTTAAAGGTAATTACCACTAGGTGAAAATTTATGTTTTTCAGATTGAATTAGGCGATCTATAGATGTAATGGGTTTTCCCCCTTGTTTACTATCAATAGGATTCCCATGAACTGACGTTTTTAAACACAGTAACGCTACGGACCCCTTCCTTGACTGATGGCCAATAGGACTTCCTTTAACTGGCGATAGAAATTCCAACGGCGAAACAGCTCGTAAAGTACGATCACTTTGGTATGTGTTTTTGACAGATTGAGGTGCAACTGCTAACTATAAGTCCATAGGATAAAACTATACCCACTCTCTCCTTTCCAAATTAGAGAGCACGACGAACAGCCACCAGTCGCCACATATCGTCGGATATACGGCGTTTGTGAGCTACATGTCTGGACACTCTGCCTTTAAATCAAATTCTTCCAGAGGACGCCTATTTGAGACCTAACAGCTTGGTAATCCAACTTCATTTTTTTTCCCAGTCTGTTGCTGAAACCTATAACTTTTATGTGGGCTATAACAATCATGTGTATCCCCTCATTAGGCAACAATTGGAATCCATCACCCCTATGTGAAGTTATCTAGTCCTATCGTCACCTGAAGTCAGTTTAATAAAGCAAACAGGTAATCTATACGAACAAAACAATATGTTTAGAGCTGAGTTAAATTAACCCATGAGATCCTCCTGGTCATTTAGGAGATTTCAGCCATCTTGTATGTGTTATCCTATAAGACAGTGGCTCAGACAAAAGGCTAAAAACAGGAAAATAGGAACTATATACAATATAAGAGGAACAAGGTCCTTTGTGTTTATATTTTGAAATTGTTTCATTAGATGTTCCATACCTGAGCTGCCCAGCGTTAAAGACTTAAGCTAGAAGCGGGGGGTTACTGTCGATAAAATTAAATTTAGGATACAGGTGAATATCTTTGTATATTCGAGACTACCTCTGCCAAAATGCTAATACTGTGGCCCGAATGGCCTAAATGCAATGAGGAAGAGGTTGCTGGTAGAAGGGGTTCAGCTGCAGTGATGAGAATAATGATTAAAACCCTCCTCTCCAAACTGAAATAATTGGGCCTAAATACAACTGTTGGGTCTTAGGTGTATGAGAATGAATGTGTGGATGTATTCATAATGAAATATATGTATTGTTTTGTGAATTATGCTCTATTGTTCATTTAGCCTAGGCTATCATTATGCCTATCTCGGATTCCACGAAACAGGGAATCTTATATGGGGAGTGTTTCTAGACAGTCTGATACTGCACAGTTTCAAAAGAGTCAACCGCATATGTACCATACCAACATGTTTTGTGTATTTAAAAATGAATTATAATGATGAAATTGTATGTTGAATGTCTTCTGATACCGTACATGTAGCTAGAACATAAAACTAAGATATTGCTTTTTTACTTCCAGATTTTATTCCTGTTCCCCACCCAGTTTACTGCCTCAGCCCTGACGAAGGTGTGGCCACATTGGCCTCTCACCGAAACGCGCGTCGGCATGTGCTTTCAGGAATACGGCACTTTGTCCTAACTACATCAGGACCCGTATTAATACCATCTGCCTGGAACAACTTCCCGATTTAGGCAACATATTGACCATCTATTGTTGCCCACGCCAGGACTAGAAGAATGAATGGATGAATGAAAGTTGAATGTTAAAATAATAGATAGAGTGAACTTTCTTGTGAGTGAGTGTGTTAGTATGGTTGAAGTGTGGTCAGTACTGGGTAGGTCTTAACTCAGCCTAAAAAAATGTCTTGTGCCCGTGTAGTATAATATCATTTTTTCCCAATTGTATATGTTTTTCCTCTGTTCTTAAAGTATCACCTTGAAATCAAAAGCACTATTTAATCTCTACATGTTTGTTTTTTGAAAATCAAAAAATATATCTAAAAGAAAGAAATAAAAAATATATATATTTTTCTAATATATTTTGTTGAGTCTACTTGGATTGACTTTGTGTTTGTTCTGTGCAGTTTCAGCTTCTAGGCTAATCACCCCCCCCTTTACAATGTTTGGATCCTCCAGTTAGGACCTTTATAACCCCAGGCAGGGTGCCTTCTTTCATTCTTTTCACACTCCTCTCCTCATATTCCCGGGCCCTCTACATTATCGCGCTCTTCAGCGCTTAAAGATTCGTCACCTTCGGCAAGGCCTCGCTTATTCGGATCTCGTGGCTCTGGATCCAGAATCCCGCACCGAGCTTCAGTGGTGGATCGACCATTTAGATGCGTGGAACGGGCGCACTATCTTCGCCACTGCCCCAGATCTTGTCTTAGAATCCGATGCAAGCCTGTCGGGCTGGGGCGCCCGATGTGGACCAATCTCGACTGGAGGTTCATGGTCCGCCGAGGAGTCCAGGTTGCACATCAACTGTTTAGAGATGCTTGCTGGTTCCTTTGCGATCCAAAGCCTTTCAAAAGACAGGATCCACTGTTCTATCCTCCTTCGTATGGACAATGTTTCTGCGGTCCGCTACATCAATCATCTCGGCGGAACGAGGTCCAAGCCCCTGGCGGACTTAGCAAAGAGTCTGTGGGAATTCTGTCTCGCCCATCACCTTTCTTTGACAGCAGAGTATCTCCCAGGAGATCTCAACAGTGTGGCGGATTGGCACTCGAGATTTCTTCGAGATTCCAGCGATTGGAAGCTCTTTCCATCCGTCTTCCTTTCTCTTTCCCGTCTTTGGGGCCCTTTCTCTATCGATCTTTTTGCATCCCGGCTCAACTCCCAATTGCCCCGGTTCTACAGTTGGCGCCCGGATCCCCAGGCCTTAGCAACAGACGCTTTCCTACAGGATTGGTCTCGTCATCTGCACTATGCCTTCCCACCTTTTCTAATGATCAACAGGGTTCTTTCTCAGATTCGCCGCCAGTCTTCGACTCTGGTGCTTGTAGCCCCTTTCTGGCAAGCGCAGGTATGGTTTCCGACTCTTCTCGAGATGTCAGTGGACTTCCCTGTCCTTCTTCCCTCCTTCGGGGATCTTCTGCTCAATCCTCAGGGCGAACAACACAGTCTCATTCTCGACTCCTCCCTGCAACTCTCGGCCTGGAAAGTTTCCGGCCTTCCTCTTCTGACGTCCTCATTTCACAAGAGGCTTCGAGCTTTATCAGCCAGGCCTGGGCTCCTGGAACATCCAAAGCATACAGATCCGCCTGGTCTCTATGGACAAGCTGGTGTTTGGAAAGGGACCTCGATCCCATTTCAGCCTCTCTGAATTACATCATTAATTTCCTTGGTTCACAAGCCAGTGCCGTAAAGGCTTATCGCACTATTAATCTCTATCGTTCAGCCATTTCTCTCTACCATTCCCAAGTTGATGGTAAACCAGTTGGTGCTCACCCTCTGATTTGTCGTCTACTGAAAGGAGTTCGTTGTGCGAAACCTCCGTTGGCTAAGTATACCTCTTTATGGGATGTTACAGTGATTTTCAAATTGTTTACTAATTGGCCAGACAATACTGTTCTCTCACTCAAAATGTTATCTGCTAAACTTACCATGTTACTGTGTCTAGTTTCCATTAAGAGAGTTTCTGATGTTAAGGCTCTAGATGTTTCTGCTCGCCAATTCTCTCCTACAGGTGTTCTATTTCAGATACGCAGACGTACTAAAACTCATTTGGATTCAGTGTTTTATCCTTATTTTCCAGCTCATCCCAAATTGTGTGTTGGACAATGTTTAAAAGTGTACGAACAACGTACTGCTGATCTCAGAACGCCCTCTCATTCTCAACTCCTCATTTCCTTTCGTAAGCCCCATCTTCCTGTCTCTTCCCCTACCCTTGCCCGCTGGGTCCGTTGGGTCATGTCTCTTGCCGGTATTGATGTCTCCGTTTTCGGGGCTCATTCGGCCAGGGGAGCCATGGCTTCTACAGCCTTTTGGTCTGGCTCTCGCCTGGAAGACATTCTGAGATCAGCAGACTGGTCAAATGACAGTATATTTCGCATGTTTTATTGCAAACCTGTTCATACTGTAGCTTCTGATGTTGTTGATATGCTTTAAACAAGCATAATAGGAGCCTCCGGTCTTGTCATAAAATGTAGATTTTTCTAGTATTCATGACGGAAAATCTTAATTTTATTAAAGACACAGAGGCGAGTATTATCCCGCCGCAACATTATTAACATTTGTTCTCCCTCCCTACAGCGAATCCAGCCTTGCCACCGGCTTCATCTTAGGAGGTCTACCCTTCGGCTCCTACGGTCCTCACCTCCAAGTTCTCCCTCTCCAGTGCTCCTGGATCATCCTCCTGGACGCCTGTTTGGTCTTCTTCCTTGGATCCCTCTGATACAAGACTTATGTTCCTGGACTTTGGCTATATCCTTAATTTTATTCATTTTCCCTTTGTTTAATGACTATTCTTGATCTGCTCGCCAGCGAAAAGAGGAAGCTACGCAGTTAGTTAGGGCCTTTATCTAATAGGTCCTCTGTGATTGGTTACTGTATTCTCGTTTTTTCTCATTCCCATGGCCCAGTTGTTCTGGCCCTCTGGGAACTGTAGTTTTTTGCTTATCTTGGCTGCTGTGCAATTAAATGCAAGATTAGAAAGCATAATACTCGCCTCCGTGTCTTTAATAAAATTAAGATTTTCCGTCATGAATACTAGAAAAATCTACATTACACTCTACTTAATGCAGAATAAAAACACTCCATATAATACCACTTAGTTCCACATAATTACACACCACATATTTACACTCTACCCAATGCAACATAAATACACTAAACATAATACCACTCAGTACCACATAATTACACGCCACATAATTACACTCTATAATGCAACATAAAAACACTCCACCTAATACCACTGTGCCACATAATTACACGCCACATAATTACACTCTACTCAATGCAACATAAATACACAACACAAAATACCACTCAGTGCGACATAGTTACACGCCACATAATTACACTCTACTCAATGCAACATAAATACACTCCACATACCACTCAGTACCACATAATTACACTCTACTCAGTGCAACATAAACCACATACCACTCAGTTCCACATAATTACAGGCCACATAATTGCACTCTACTCAATGCAACATAAATACACTCCACGCCACATACCACCAATCAACATAAATGCACTCCACACCATGACACAATTGCACTAAGCATAATTTCACTCAACACCACAGTGGAGGAGTGTGGCTCACTGATTAGAGCGGCAGACCCTGATGCAGAGGTCTGGCCCGGGACCAGGGTTCAATTCTCGACGCGGCAGGGTCCTGAGCCCTCGATAATTCTCGCCTCGGTGCTTACTCTAATCCTGGGGTCCCAGGCTGCAACTCTGGGCAATAGCTTGCTTAATCTCCACTACAGCAGCCCACCCGCTGCGGGATGCCTGGCTTTCACCTTGGGGATGCCCAGTAGGGGTTATCTCACAGAGAAAAAGCCAGGACGGGTTCCCAAGGCAAGCGCCTTGATGCCTTCGGGTGATACGTGCGCTATATAAGTTGCAATACATACATACATACATACATACATACATACAGTTCCAGGCCACACAATTCAGCTCCACACATTTCCAATACACACCACATAATCACACATCAAACAACATATTTCAACTCCACAACTCCACAATCCACAACGTACCTTCAATCCAGACCATATAGTGGCACCACCTGAGCACCAAACATCACTCACTACCACCATTTTGCATCAGCGCACCACCTAAGCATCACCTAAACATCACCTAAGCATCACCTAAGCATCACGTCGGTCTGCCCTTGGAACCGGCATCTGTTGATTCTCCCCTAGTGTCCGTCCACTGCTCTTGTTCTAATTAAATTACTGTTTTCCAACCTCCACTCCACTGTTATTTATGTCCCGCTCCCCCATAACAAAAAAATGATAACAAACAAGCATGACAACAGGTAGGAAGAAGTTGCCAGCAGTGCAAGTACAAAAAAACTAGACAACATTTTTTATGTTAAAATCTTTTTTAATCAGGTTGTTCAGTTATATATAATGGTGTCTTGGTTTGTATAAAGGTAACAAAAATGCTTAACACTTTTTATTATAACTTTTCAACATGATGCACAGCAGCCACAATGCTCTACAACATAGCCAAAAGTTCGGGCTAAACAGATAAGGTCCCAAAGGCGAGACCTAATGGCTATACAAATGCTTATTTAAATTGTTCCTTTGAGGGGGGAGCAGAACTTGCTTGCACATCTGCCATAAAAAAAACTTTACATTAGAGGCTTTTGATCCTCTTTTGGGGGATGGGGAGTGATTAAGTATCAAAAGTAGAAAAGAAACAGCACCCCATTAGCCATAGATTAGACAATAAATAATTAACGTACAAACAGAATTGAATCAATGTGCATGCATGTATTTCTTTTAGTATGATTTAAGGATTCATTGTTTATAAGCAGACTACTTAAACCTTGGGCTTAAACATATTTGAAAAGAATAGCAATGCAAGTTAGAAGGTGAACATATTGAACGACATAACAAACAATAAATATAAAAGACACAAATCAAAAAGCAGATATTTCATTATTTATATATTTTTCGTGTATGTCAATGATTATTCTCTTTTAAAGGGCAAGGACGCATAATTTCATGACCTCTAAGGTGTATTTATGACCTCTTTGTCTATCCCAGTAAAAAAAAGTGTAGATTAGTGTTTTTCTATATAGGCACCACAGGTGGACCATTCCCAAAATGCTTTTGCAGAGGGGTGTCTATAACGTCAGGCGTGTTAAAACCAGGAATTGTTGAGTGGTCTCCATCGTGTTTGGTGGCATTTTTAAAAACAGAAGCTTACAGCTTTGGAAAAATAAGATCTGGGATTCGCATAAACCCAGTGGGAAAACATAAGCACAATTAGAAATCCGACTACAAGCCCCGGGCAGGAAGAAACAGAATGAGGAAGAGTAACCACTTCTTAAACAGCTTTTATATGTTAGCACAGCAAACTATTGGACAACCCCTGGGAAACAAACTATTAGAATTATTTGCAAAGCAAATACAAACATTCAGAGCTTTTAATAGGCAGGTACAGTCCAGTACTGAGTACCTGCACTTCTTTAATTTGTAAGGGAAAGTACCTGCACTTTTCAGCTCTGCTGCAATACATTTAATGGGCGATCACCAGCACTTTTCAGGAGCAAATAGGTACTTTGAATAATGAGTACCTGCACTTCTGCGGTTACATTTAAAGCACTGCAAACAATCAATCTCACACATTATAGACTCACAGGGGTATAAACGCGGTCCTAAAGAGTGTCTTGGGCAGTTTGTGCAGGGCAAACTCATACATCAGTATTTGGAGTGTGTAGTTCTAGGGCAGTCTGGGCCCAGAGAATATAAGTATTTAGGACTGTCTTTTTTGAGTGCTGGTGAGTTGCGCTAGGTCAAACACAGAACTAAAATAGTTCACATGGGGGGCGGAAACAAGGTTAATATGTGGTGCGCGGGCTGACAAATATCTGTGGCGCAGCCTTGTTCTTGTGCTTGTTCCACAATAAGAACATGCTTTCCGCCTCATAGAAATTCCCTGTGGTACAGAGGGCACACCTCAATCTAAACCAGATTATTTATCATATGTAATGCTTGGGCAGTGGAATGGTGCCAGTGCTACAAGTACTGCAGAAGGAGCCGCGGGGGCCTTGACTCTTATTAGTAAGGAACACCCCCTGCCAGAAACACTGAATGCCATTTCAACAGGTGCGGGGGGGTTGGAGGGGTTCTAAGCTTTTTTGTTAAAAATTCTGGCCTGCCTCTATATTGATTTATATAGGTAGCCAAAGTTTTTAGATCAGAAATGCTACACGTAAAGACCTTGAGGGTAAAAAGGACAACTGAGGTTAGGGTGGTTGACAGAGAACAGAAAGTAAGTAACAGCGAGGAGGAGCCCTCTGTTGCTGTCCAGTTAGGTGTGCGCTATACAACGTACTTAAGAGGGTCAGAGGCACTGTTATGTGAAAGATAATGCGAGATAGCTGTTTCACAAGCACGCGTCAATCTAAAATGACATACTAGCATCTCTTTACATACTTACAATGACTGAGAGTTCTGATAGGAGATGGCCACACATTTCCTTCAAATAACAAGAGAAGACTCTTTTGGGCTGTTTTAAAGTATTTAAGTCAGCTGCACTCTCCCTTTGGGAAAGGCATATGCCATGAACCATCCTAGAAGGTAAAACAAGGGAAATCTAGATAGAGCAGTTGAGGTTTGGGTGATGTTAGGAGATTCTGATTGGCATATCTTTGGTAGTCGGTTAGAGTGTAACGGGTTATGGAGTAATGTGTAGCCTTGAGTACAAGAGTTGGCATACTGGGCTATTGCAAGAGTCTCCTAGTGGACCTCTTCCGGTGCTCTTTTCTACCTCGTAATTAAGTTGTCAACACTGGTACTAGAACCCTACGGTCCTTCAAAAGCACGTTTACCTCAGCCTATCACCACCATCCTGGCTCAGTTAAAAACAGTGCCCTCTCCAACAGCGGTGTAGAATGGGTTGCCAGCACCTGGGGCAAACAAGTATTCTTCCACTTTTCCTTTACAATTATACGCCCCTATAAATGCCCCTAAGAATCTTGTGTACCCCTCCCTTCCCATGCTACGACACCCCCAAACTCCTGAGTATCAGATAGTTGATTAGTGGATTTGCTGAGTGGAACGGAAAGAATGGGCAAAGCATTTGTATATATAGAACTTGATATCACACATCTGTGGTGGTCAGGGCTTTAAGTGGGCCGGGTCTCACCGGGTCTGAGCACCGGCAGTTTTTTAAAGGGGGCCTCGAAACGGGTCTCTATCGGGCTCTGTTTTGTGCCCTGGCACAGGCGGTCCATTTTTTCCGGACTGCAGTGACAGCACGGGAAGGGAAATCCTTCAAAGAGAGTAATTTTCTCTCTGGATTTCCCTTCTCTTTTTGAAACTCAGGAGCAGCAACATTGTCGTAGTGTCACCAGGGCTTCAAGTGGAAACTTTTTCAATATTATATACAAGCCATAGTTGCTGCTTATTTATCTTATGCAGCTAACATCCATTGACAAAGCCAATAGTCCTGACTTGTTGTAGGTATGATTTTATTTGTTTTATCATATATCTGGATACAATGACAGAAACCGCAAAATACAAGTCGGCCGGCACACTATGCTAAGTGCAGATTTTTTGCTTACGAGTTTTGAGGCCACGTCCTTAATTACATTGGCGACGACCCTTTGAGAGACCCCCTAGTTTTTTCATTCCACTTAAAGCCCTAGTGGTGGTAATGAAATATTTCACATGCATGAATTAGTTGAAGAGATTATCAAGATTTCTGGCAGAGCAAGTGAAAGTCAGGGGAACTGAATAGAGGTGGGCAAAGGAACAGGTACAGATGCAAATGGATATGTAGAATCCCGATGTTGGATGATTTTAGCATGAGAGATTGTAGAGCTATCCAGAGAGGAATAATGGGGAGACTGTAGGATATGTGTTCCAGAGAAGGGATGATAGGTGTTCTCGGATAGACTGTAAGAATAAGCAAGCAAGTTGATATTGCTGGGGGAAATGGCACAGGGAGAAAAAAGAAGAGGACCCAGGACTGAAGCTTTAGGGACTTCAGCAGCGAAGGATATCGGTGAAGATTGCTTGAAGTTTGAGGCTTTTGATAAAAAAGAGCGATCAGAAACATAGGAAGAGAACCTATTGAGATTTAACCATCTGAAAGCTAACTTGAAGAAGGCACATGAGGTTCAATGATAAATATCTTCTGACAGAATATCTCGAAAAGGAGTGTGTGATATTTTCTTTCATGAAATCGCATGAAAATTGACATAACTTTTTCAAAATTCACTTTGTAGTAACTTACATGAAGATTTAATATAAGGGTAAAGCTTGTGTTCCAAAGTCATGCAAAGTACCAGCAAAGGAACTGCTTTATGGCGAAAATATCTCCTGAAAGTAGTGTTGCCACCTTTTTTTGCTGGCCACCATGGAAAACATTGGTCAGACCAGTTAAAACCGGCCAAGGTGGCAGACCTATCTACTTGAAGTCAATCTCCCTCAGTACATTTTCTTTTGGAACCAGTCCTCGATGAAAAAGAATTACGTGAAATTTCACCGTTGTGAAATTCGTAAAGTTGCCTATATTTCATGTAAAATTACATTTGCTATAATTTCACTGGCAAAATAAACATATTGCATGGGCCTCGTCTTTAATTGAGTGTCTCACAATGACTTTCCTTCTCTGGAAATAGTCTCAGAGTGACTAGAGATTCTTTCGAGATAAGTTTTATGGGCAATTCAAAGAACAATCATACAAAGAAGGCTCTCTGAAAATTGGCTTTTTATTGCCGGACCTGCGTTCCTTTGAAGTGCTGCTGACTCTGGATGTCTGCCTGTCTAATCAGGAACTGATCCTGAATTTCTTTGGGGAATAGGACATTTAAGATCCTCGTGATAGTGCTACATTGGAGGGTAGAGGTTACCAGCCCCCCTCCTCTTAGTTCATGTTGTTGCATGGGGCAATGGACCAAAAAGCTGGTATCTGGCCCTTTGAATTTTTTTAGCACCACATCATATGATTGTTGGACCCATGATTTGCATCAAAACTGGTTCTGTACTCATGAGTCAAAGGTCCAAGGGAGTCTTTGCTGAGGTTTTGCGTGGGTGCTCATTTGGGGTAAAAGGACGGATAGCATTGCATTGAGTTACTTACCATAATAAAAGTCTACAGAGTTCAAAATTACGCAGCTCCAACCATAGTTAGTAATGTCCTAAGAATCTTGAAGTTCCTCTGAGCCTGAGCTGCACCATCTCTCTTGAAAGGCCATCGCAGGGACACTTATAGCCAGTCAATGGATTTGTAAAGCTCTTTCTCCTAAGCGGTAATTGGCATCTAACCGTGAACCTTGCCTTGAGCAACCCCCCCCCCTTTTTTTTTTTTACTTTATATGATGTCAAGACTATGGCTATGAGCCCAGGTAGCTAGTTGGCTAAAGTGGCACTCTATGGATGGAAAATGTGTAAAGTTACATAGTTAAGCTAACAATACAGGAAAAGATCTGCCACTCATGTTAGTTTTTCTCAACCATGGAACAGTAAGAATTCTGGTTTTGGAGGATGAGATGTTATCGGATAAAAAAGACAGAATGCTGTGTTTGTCTCATGGTTTTTACCTGGCACATGCCTGCCAATTGCTTGACCACTTAGCGCTTCTCTTTGCAGACATACATGTCTGTGGTATTCCTTGTAGCCGACGAGGAAGAGTAGTACAGAGGATTGGATGGTAGTCTGTCCCAGGGGCTGCTGGGACCACGCAGGAAGAGGAGAGGTGACGTGACACTGGAGGCTGAAGGTGGCTAAAGGTACGATTTTCTATATAGTATCTTTAAACCCTCCCCCACACACGACCCATCCCGCGGTCCCTCCACCCACCCCACCACCCTTTGTTTGTGGCAGCAGCCGCCGCTGACATTCCAAAGCAAAGTCAGCAAATGCTGTTTCCACAGTCAGTATGTGACATATCTCTGATGTTATGTGATGAATACCTTTCTTAGTACTGTAGGACGAAAAAACAGTAAGTAGCAATGGACTTTGGCCTTTTGAGGAAATGCAGAATATTGTCATACTGGAAACTCAGGTTCTTTCCTGTTTAGACAATAAAAGCATGGCTCCATCCTGCCTGGCCAAATGTGCTGGATCGAAGATCTTGCCTGTTATCAACACCTGCACACGTGTCTTACTAATGCTCAACTTAATTTATTGGAGACAAAACAGTAATCAAGTATGTACCTATCCAGTGCTTTTTAAAATGGAAAAGTAAATGCATAACTACACAAAGAATCAGACACTTTTGTACTTTAAGTAACAAGTTTTTGCTTTCAGAAGAGCTTGTCACTGAACCTGTGCTCCCCACAACACAACACTTGGCCATGTCTACAAACGTCAAGAGATAAGGACCATTACCAAAGCTGAGAGGAGGTTAGTTATCTCAACCATAACTGCGAGTTTCCAGCTTGCAGAGAACACTAGTGGCAGGCATTACTTGGGGCTCACCTGGTGCAAATGTATTTCTTCTGTCATCCACCGCTTGCGTCAAAAACCAATTCTGTATTACAAGACTGGCATTGGAGGGGCATATGTCATTCAAAAACACAGAAGTATATAGTTAGTCTACGTTTGGGCAGTATGTGGCGGGGGCATCCAAGTCAAATGGTGGCACGTGGAGGATTCCAGGACACATGTCCCAAGGAGGAGACTTCCTGGGACCTCTCCTAAAAGTGTAGCACAGCATGACCTTCTATTGAGATGGGGAACCTTTTTGACTCAGTGTGCCTTTGTAGCCCTGGGTGATACTGGTCTCTTTATATTCAACTCTGGCTCAAGAAGAAGGATAGCTTTTTATTGTCAATCTCTACTCAAGCCTTGCCTCCCCCCAGAATATTTGATTTGTATGCAAATAAGAGACTACCATTTTTAAGATTGTTTTTGGATCAAGAGGCATCTGCTGGTTAATGAGATACTTCACCATACTGCCCATCTGGGTAAAGGAAGGGGTTCTGAGACATGAATGAAAGAAAACATAACATAGAGTGGCTCCGTGGAAGTTTGTACAGGGTGTCTCGGTGTGGTTTTTGATACCTGGGGTGATTCATGCGCAATAATTTGGGAGAGTAGTTTGCCTAACGGCTAGGGCGGTCAACCTCGAATCTGGGGAACTGGGTTTGAGTCTCGGCAATGACGCTGAACATCCTGTGCTTCTGGGCAAATCACTTAATGTCCCTGTGCCTAATAAAAATTAATGTGTCCTCATGTAATGCAACTGGTGCTATGTTAAGCGCTCTGATACCCGATTTGGGTCATTTTGCGCTATATAAAACTTTGTAAAATAAATAAATAAATAAATGGTTGCAACAAAACATACCATGTTGTATAACTAAAGATATTTATTGCCTCCTCTAAAAAGGATTCAAGAGTTAATGTGATTCATAACAGTAAAATGATTTTTAGTGACCTCTCCCCCCTACAATATCCCAGATTACTTAGCTACCACTCCAGTGACCATATTACAATAAGTGCAACAGGGAATGCTCCTACATATTGTGCATCCATTTTCACTTTGGTGTTATAGAAGTGCACGCAGATACCTGTGTGGCCCCTTCAATAATACAGATTTGCACTTGCAAAACCACGATGGGTAGTTCCCTTATTTACATGGGGATATTGCCCAAAGAAAATGAGGGAACACTTTACCTTTGCGCTCACAACATATTATAGATATTAGGGCAGATACAATGAAGATGTTGGGCGGCACAGACGCAGCCCTTGCGAGACAGGTGAAGTGTCCCTAACCTACGTGGTGGATAAAGTGGGTGATGCAGATGGATCCATTGCTGATGACAGAGTTCTGGGAAAATTGTAGGAGAGTATGAGATGTCTTAGCGAATGCAAAGAGCAGCCTGAGACAAGTGCCTCATATGTGGAGTTCAGCAGGGGAGCAACATCTGTGAATGGTTCGGCAAAAGGTACCTCCAATAGGTGTCAGATCACATAAATCACCATTTACAGCCACTGGGTGATCTTTCCTAAGGACATGGCGGGCTTGCAGACAGGCATTGTTGAAAAACATAGAGGGAAACTTGGCCGATTGGAGTCTCTGTAAACCTCACATGGGCTGCTGGCCAATCCCCAAGGAGCGGAGGTAGGTTTAGGGCTAACGTCTGGGTCTCCCTGGCATCAAAGATGGGGGAGAGCAGTCATACATGCTTCTGTGCAACAATGCTGCATCACTAATCACACGCTAGGCAATAAGTGTTCAAGGGCACATCTGTAGTTGAGGACCTGCAGTTCAGGCTCCATGGAGATGCTCTGCTGCCCTGACTTGTCCTGACCTGGATCAGTACCCTCAGGATAGATGGAGAGCTCTGCAAGGTAGGGCCTCTTGTCAGATACATTACACACAGCAGCCCTTTTGAACTTCACTCTTACACAAACATTAAAAAGAGTGAGAACTCTTGACAAGTGTCTAACACGGATCAACACCAGCTCTCTCTAGGAAAACCAGGTGTTAGCCCCCAATAATGGCTCCAATTGGGAGAGTTTGGAGCTTCAGTATATTGTGAAGGACCACATGACACCACAGTCCAGTGGGTGACAAACAACCCTACTTATACCCAACACCATGCTCAGTTCATGTGATGCCCCACTGCTACTGGGACCTCTGTGAAGCCAGGTTCTAAGCTAGTCCTGAAGCACAGCAAGGGAGCTATTGTGAAGATGGCTGTATCCTGAGTGCCAGCAAAGTATGGCAGTGCAATCTTATCACAGAACTTCTCACAACGTTGCCTAGGCCGGGGATAGAAAGAACCCTGAATCCTAGGTGGATTGCCAGCATGCCTGACCCGAGGAGCACAGATTATACGCTATCTGTGCTTTATTAATATGTTCCTTTTCTGCATATTTATTTTTCTTTTAGGGAAGCTTTCTTCCACCGACACAGCCCCGTTGGTATTCTGGTCCTGTCTGCCTTAATGCTGTCTTAATACCCCTCCTCTTCATATTCCAGTCCCATGCAGGAAGTGGTATCCAGTACTCAGTTGGTGGCCAAAGAGATTAATAGCTGCAGGCTAGTATTATACAGTCCTTACTCACCACAACACAGAGGAGTGGGAGCAAATGCCCGTAAAAAAAGATACAGTCTATTCTATGTAACGTGCTTTTCGTCTTAATCCCTACTAACATATTTCTCCAGATTTTCCGCACCTCATCTCTAAGATCACCCCTCCTTTCAAAGTCATACCCCTGCAAACTAACAATACCTAATCTCCTAAAATTCCTCCTTTAGAACCACCAATCATTTTAATTAATTCACGCATACACCGATCCACTAAAGATCGCACCTACCTCCTGTGAATTCAACCTACCATATAGAAATGGAGTGAATGTCTGGGATGGTTTCATTGGGAGCACAAGACTAATCCCAATAACCAACTACACCACTTAGAAAAAAACACAAACTTTGGGTTCTGGATCATTGTGATGCTCAGCATAAAAAGTTCAATGCCTGATCAGGAGCAGTAAGTGTTATATAAATATCATCTGCTCTGAAACATTGGATTTACACCCTAAGCCATGAACTGGGTGTTATTCTTCTTTACTAATCATCTGCTCCCCTCCCAGTTTGCTATGTACCAGTTATTACCTTCTTCTTTATAGTCCCTTTTGATTGTAACCTTTTTGGTCGGAATGCCTATTTGATTTGTTTGGAATGGTATTCCTTGTGATGCCTATAATGCAACTGTTACCTTCCTTTCCCTCAAGTTGTCAAGCGCTCTGATATCCTTCGGGATCATGTTCGCGCTATATAAAACTTTATAAATAAAAATAAATAAATCCAATTACAATATAGTACAATTAGGGCTCCCAGTTTTATGGTATTTATTTTTTTAACATCTCTGTCTGTATTTATCCATATTTATTTTTTAGTTATCTTATTGGTATTCATCCATATTTATTTTGTGTTTTGTGAACAGATGAGGTGATAACTCGTATATTTCTGCAATTTTTTAACGGATAAACGTGCACTAATTCTTTGATGCCTAGCAGGTTTCAGGACATTACACAACCAAAAATAATAAAATAATAAACCTGCATTAAAAAAAATAGTATAATAGCACATACATGCTGAGATATGCAGTAATTTAAGCACAGCTCATTGAGCTTTGTAGCTCTCCATGCTGCCATTATGTACAGCTATTGGCCTGAAAGTTATTAATCTCATCATGGTGAATCATTCAAAAGAAGCCAAATAGTCTATATTTTTCAGCTTTTAACCATAAATACAGATCGGAAGGACAGTGTTTTCTGTCTGTATTTATCTGTAAAAAAATCAGTAACAACAGAAAACAAGGGGGCATATTACCAAGCAATAGCGATAATTATCGCTATTGCTTGGTTAGAACAAACATTTACCGCAGCGCAGCGGCGATTTTTACCGCAAATAAACCTTGGTATTACCAAGGTTTAACGCAAATGCGGTAAAAATCGCCGCAAAGCATGAATATCGCTGAAAAGTCAGCGATATTCATGCATTAGCGAGCTAATGCTCTTAGCCATGTTATCCACCTCCCATTGGATAACATGGCTAAGAACTGCTCAGGGCAGGTGTTAGCTTTTGGAGATATTCCCGCTTAGCGCGAATATCTCCAAAAGTTGGTAATAGGAGATAGCGATGTTAGCGACTGTTTTCAGTCTCTAACATCTTGGCACGCCCACTTTGCATCTCATTAGTGATAAATATCACTGACATGCAAAGTGGGGCCCAAGATGGTCGCTATCTCCTACTAGCTGTCGCTAACTGGTGTTAGCGGCAGCTAGGTAATAGGGAGATAATTTTATCTCCGCTTTCTTGGCTTTTAAAGCCAAAAAAGCAGAGATAAACCCCCTTGATAATATGCCCCGTAGAGCCCTAAATCCAATATATAACCCATGGCCCACACTAATACTATAAAACCCAGCGGTCGGGCACTTGATTGTAGTTTATACAGACAATATAATAATTCCGTTACACACAGCCGGGCCAATTCAGGTAAGAGTGGTGGGTCGGTAGGGTGGAGGGGTGGAGTGGGGGGGGGGGGGGTTCGAAAGAAGATCATAAAGGAAAATTAGATAAATAATTAATTTTCCCTCGTCGTTGTCTGTCAGAATCACCCCCTCCCCAACCCTTCAGCCCCACCGCTCTTACTTGCATGGGCCGCAGCTGGTTATACTGCTTGACACTCTCACCTTCACATGAGACAAAACTGCTAAGGGTCATGCCCATCGCCCAGTAATGAACCTGTCCACTGCTGCAAACCACTCATCATTCACTGAATGGGCAAGAACTAACTGAAGAGATCTGCCACTGGCCCACGGAGGATTTTAATTTAGTCCAACACTGCATTTCCCCATAATCTACATACCCTGATCACTTCTTGACATCTCACATTGATGATCAGACATGGGATTCCATCCCAGCAGATCTCTTTACCATGCCATCCTGCAACCTATGCCTGCTCAGGTCTACAAGCTTTACACAAAATATCTCAGAATGGACATCCCTGAGCCGTAACCAGCTAAGTGGAATATGATCTTAACAGATACAATAAAGTGACCTGCAGCGCTGTTCAAAGCTGCCAGCTTTCTGAAAACTATAAGCTGCCCACCTCTCTCTCACACTTCTTTATACATCACACTGCTAAGTGCTGTAGCTCATAATATGTTAAATACACCTCAGTGGTCATCATGCACAACATGAAGACACTTCCCACATAGGATCAAACAAAGACAACACACTTCCAACCACACACCCGACGTGGTGTAGCATGCTACCGATGTATGCAAGTGGTTCACAGCCCCATATAAGGGTAGAAAGCTCTATATAAAGGTTGCAACACAGTACAAAAATCACTTATGTTCATGCCATTTCAGTCCCTCATTTCTTTCTGCAGTCTCTATTTTTTGCCTGTTATAAAAAGATGCACACTTTCTGCAGTAAGATATGAATATTATATATATAGCATAAAACACCCCCTTCCATATATAATAAGGATAATGCAAGTTGCAGAAGGGTTCTGTACCCATATAGAAGAATAAGGCAGACAGTCATGTTACTTTATCAGGGCATGAAACTCAGAGTTGACTTGTGATGCCCTTATAATGTACAGCAGGAGGTACTTTGTTCCTTATAATACATGGTCATATCAAAACACTTCCCACAAACCACGTATATTCCTTGGGTCTGATTCAGATTGTTTTCTGTTCACTGGGGTATTTTACTAGTAGTATCTTTATGATGTCAGGGTCTCTGCACATAAAAAGATAGAACAGAGCTAAAGAAGAAACAGAACAGAAGAAGAAAAAGAGAGCAGAAGAAGGAAAAGTCACATCTGTAAATTACCTTTCCTCTAGGCTGCTGCCTCTAGCAGCAGGCATTATGACGCCAGAATTCAACTGTAATAAGTGACTACAGTTGAGCGGCTAGATCATTTATTTATTACAGTCAGTGCCACTGGAATTATGTGGCAGGAGGGCACCTAATTGTGCAGCAGAGTTGACTAAATTATGCGGCAAGAAAAGCCCAATTCTGCGGCATAATGCGGCACAAAATTGTTGATAGTATTACTTTGTTATTTTTACACATGTTAATACTATCTGGGCAAAGATGTCACCTGATTAGTACCATATTAACACCTAAATACAGAAATTAGTTACTGAAAGAGGACCAAATAACTTTGTGAAGGGCTTTTCACTGCGCGTGAACGCATGTTGCCATGTTTTTAGTAACTTCTGATCCCTTTGAGCTAGAAACATTTTTTTTGTTCAAATAAGCCTATTGTGCAGCAAATGATAGATTATGTGACAAAAACGGCAAAGCCGGCAATATGCAAAAAAATGCTGCAGCCACAAAATCACATACATTCGAGTGGCCCTGATTTTCATGTGAACAGGAGTGTCACAAGCCTCCTTTACTAAGGAAATTGGAGTCAGGCTTTTATACAGGGATTGCTGACTCCCATGTATTATATTACTAAGATTTGTTCCTCCTAATCCACTTTTGATCAAAATCCCTGATAAATAGATTCAAGTGAATGTCAATTAAATATATATATATTCCAAAATGTCACCGTTTTCTGCTGGATGTTGGACCGAGCTGCTTTTGTGGTCTTCGCGCCTGTCAGGATCTCAATTTGTCAACATACGTTTTCACTTGTAAAAACGTCCCCTTCCGCCCCTCATCACATCCGGAATTGATGCAAACCTGATGTTTCTCCCTTCCTTTTCCTCCTCGTGTTGGTGTTCACAGGAGCACCGCCGGTCGGCCGACAAGGCGCTCCCACTTCCACCCTCTGATTACACTGAAGCTCTGCCAAGAGCCGGTCCAATCAAAGACGGCCGTGATTGTCCTGCAGGGCGCGCGCGCTCTTCTTCCGCTCTACAGATGCACTTGTAATTAGCAGGCCTTGCTCAAAGGCCTCTGCAGACCATCAAACAAGCCATCATCATAACAGGCTTGAAAATAATTATGTGATGTCCACATGCAAAGACAGCACCAAACTCCATGGCATCTTACCTAAAAGTTGCTCTCTTGCAATATTTACCAAGGAAACACTCAATTTGTGTTAATGCTGTAACTGTACAATAAAATATTATTTATTCACAGTACTCTCGATCTGAAACTGTAGATGAAAATAGGAAAGATATAGTCAGTAACGGCAATCAATTAATCAGGGGCTTATAAAGTACGGCTACTCACCTGTGAGGGTCTAAAGGCGCTGGGATGGAGGTGGATGGTGGATGATGGTGGTGGTGGGCGGGGGGTGTTGGCTGCTGGTCCATCTAGGTGGAGGCACATTCGAAGAGCCAGGTCCTTCTTGGATTTGGTCAGCTACGTTGATTGCCTGGGACGGATGTGGATTTTAAAAGATGTATTTGAAATAAATTGCAGACGTTTTTCTTTGTAAATGTAAATATATATATCCTCGTGGTGTAGCCATGCCATAGTGAATGGGCTTGCAAATCCATTTTTATTGTTCCTCATTTGCGAGAATATGCATAGCATGTAGATCCATTTGAAAAGTAATTTCACATTTTTCTTCCATTGGCAGGTGTTAGGTCATGTTACAAAAGGATATGGACATGGGTTTCTGAATACAGCCCTTTCAGTGCCCCATGACGGCCTGCCTGTCAGAGTGCGTAAGCATGATGTAAAGTGTGATGTCACCTACTGTAAAAAACAGTAACAGATTTACAAGCACCTTACGCCACATTTGCGCTGCCATTGCGTCACTTTAGCGACGCAGCAGCGGTGCAAAGGCAGCGCCATGCTGCAGGGTATTTACAAAGTGACGCATCTAGGGAAATGCGTCACGTTGTAAATCCCTGTGCCACATGTGGGCGTGCGATCACAGGGGGGGGGGGGGCGTTCCGGCACAGGAAAGCCTTGCAAAAGTGGCTGAGTGAAATCTACAAGATTTCACTCAGTCACTTTTATGGCCATGCTGCATCAAACCGTGCGCCTGCTTGGAGCAGGCGTAAGGATTGACGCAGCATGTTAGGGACCGGGGCACCCTGAGCCTTGCTGGAGCTGTGTCGCGCTTGCGACGCAACTCCAGCAATGCGCCCCATTTCCGCCGGGGGATGCAACAAGCATCTGCCCATCTGTGCGCCACGGTGCACCGCATTGTAAATGCGCCGCATCAGTGGTGGCGCATGGGTGGGCAGATGCGTTGCAACTCTTCTGGCACATCCCTGCTGATTAGCAGAGATGCGCCAGAAGTAGTAAATCTGCCCCACAGGTACGCTGACTGGACTGGTGTGTGGGTCGGTGTGTGTTTCTGTCTGTGTCTTTGTGCCTGTGTCATGTTTCTGAGGTTCCAGACCCGCTGAAAACCTGTGCTCGCCCTGTATACCTACACTGGCAAGCAGAGATGTGCTGGTGATAATAGGAATGTGGGGAGAGACATGGAAAGGGATAGAGAGAAACACCAGAGTGGAGCTCACTCACCAAAGAATTGTCTCACTCAAGGGATGGCAGTGTTCCACCTATATGTTACAGAAATAGTTTATCCTCACCAGCTGGAAAACAGAGAAGGGTAGGTGAGTATATTAAGACAGTCGTAGAAAAAATCTAATCACATATAAAGGTCGAATCTTACTGGTTTTGGCGACAGGGCTGCCATGTTGAGCCTTGCGCCAACCAGAAAACCAGTCATAATTCCCATGATGTTGCCCCAAACACACCTATAATATAGAGCTACAAGATGCAAACACACCAAAAAAAAGTAGCGAGGCAAAAGGAACTAGTGAACCAAGAAGAGAAGTAACCTACATAACCAAAAAGAGAAAATTCAACAAACCTGAGCGAGAGATACAAGTGCCAACTGGAACATACTCTGAGCCCTGACTGATCGTAAGTGGGAGTCTTCCACTGTTGTCCCAAATGGGACCTTTAAACTAGGGGTGGGTGAACAACTCCGCTCCACCGGTGAAACAAAGTGCAGCTGAGTTTTTTCTCTCACGCGTCTCGCCAACATAAAGTTGGCGAATGAGAGAAATCCTGTGCAAGACCATCTCCTGGCAAGATTTCGGAACCCTGGCATTCACGGCAGGTCCCTACCATTTACTTTAGAAAGCTGCTGCTCGCGTTGAGGAAGCTGCCGCTCGCGGTGAATAAGCTGCTGCTTAAGTAAAAAATCTACTCGAGCAGCAGAAAGAAGCAGCGCCCTCTGTCGCTCCATATGATGCAGTTCGGGATTTTACAGTGCGGGAGAAACTCCTGGCTCTAAAAATCAGCTCAAACAGCGCAACGTAAGGGGCTCCGCTATTCACAGAACTCCACACGGCGAAGTTTTTTCAGCACTTCGTGAAGCTCCACATAGCGCAACTCCACAAGCTCCACCCAGGCCTACTTTAAAACAGGAACTGAGTATGTAAATCAATGCAGTTAACAGTCTAATGTTCCTGATCTCAATAATTTCCACTGTCCTGTCTTCCATCGTTTCCAGCCCAAACATGCTATGCTCCCTCTGTCTGCCCTGCATCCTGACTGTGTATGTGTGCCCCTGGCCACCCTTTGAGGGGGTTGACACAATTGAACTGAAGGTGATGGTGGTGATTGGATTTGTGATTAGTTAGTGAGTATGTCAGTTCCTGCATTACCTGTCTCGGGTGCTTGATGAGTGAATGGGTCTTGCTGTTGTGCATTAGAGCACCTTAAGAAAGGTTAAGGAGGGAGCTCCTGAGCAAATTGTTCTACAGCTTACATCCTCTGAGGCAAACGCCTGCATTTTCCTTAAGTCCATCTTGCATGGCGTTTCCTAGAATAATATTGGCTGCTGCTAATGCTGCTTTATGTATGCTTATCCTGGTCCAGAAGCAACCTTTTAGCCAGGCTAGTTTCTCATTAAAGAGCTGGCCATCATGCCTCTCTGTATGCCAAAACTGTTTGGGATTAGGTAAACCCTGGGCGAAGGACTTCGCTACGCCCACGAAGTGGGCATAGTGTTGCCTACTTCGCCCTTTGCAAAGCAGGCGAAGCAGGCAACACTACGCCCACTCCTTGGGCGTAGCGAAGTTGCCCGCCACCCGCCTCCCTACCGCACATACCTAAATTTACTAAATGGGCAATTAAAAAGAAATAAAAGGCACTTACCTTGTCCGCGGCGTCCTGGGGCTCCCTCTGTTCGTTCATGCCGCAGTTTTGATAACCAATGCGCATGAGCGGCCGCCGGCGCATGCGCATTTCTCGCGAGACCAGCTTAATTCTCCATTTATTTAATCTTTATTTAGAGACTAGATCTCCAAGCAGGACCTCTACCTTTTATTCTCAAGAGAAATTTATTTAAACATCAATAACCTGGAAGAAAAGTTTAAAATACAAAACATTTATTTATTAGCATGACAGTTTGGAAATAAGTAAAATCTGATATTACCAAATTTTGAAAACGCAGACATCAGCATAAGGACAGAATAGTTCCCAATGAATACCTCTCTATCTCTCTCGATGTTCCCCTCTCATAGGACTCTACATCCATTCAAAAGTTAAAGTTCAGAAAAAGTCCCTGCGCCATAAGAAAAAGTTGGCATCTGTTCCAAGGGGCAGGCCACACTGTCCTTGACCCATTCTACACAGGCACAGGCTGCTTGTTCATTCCCCCTTCTATACTCGCACATGCGTACTTCCTCGCAAACTCGGAGTCGCAGTCAGCCTCCATTTTGTGTTGGCCACATAGGCCACATTTTAGGAACTATTATAGAAACAAACACAAATTAAACGTAAATTTGAGAAATAAAGCCCTTCTATTTACCTCCCCGCTACTAATAGTATCCCAGTTAGTATTTACCTAGCTTTAAGCAACATATATGCATGAATTTACTTACCAATCTTCATGATTTATGCCACAAATTAACAAACAAAAGCACATTCATGCAATTTTCGATTAGATTATGACAAATACGTACTTTTTATGATGAGATACATAACAGATTAGTAAATTACGCTTGGCCATTACATGCAATTTAGTATCCCACGTATGTTTGTGTAGGTGCATTCTATTCTATGTTGGTTAATTTCAAAACCACACGATTAACACATGTTATTGTTATGGCGAATTGACTTAACAAGGGGTTTACAAAAAAAATTTTTTCCACCTTGCTCCATAAATGCATATGTTCCAAAGCCCTACTGCCTTGATAGCCAAGTCCGTTGGGAAGGCCACTTTACCTGTTTGGTTCTGCATGCACTCTAGTTCTCCGTTTACTCCAAAGATCCTGCATCCTGGGTAGGTACTGCTTTGACATCTACTCCAAGGTGAGGAATCAGTGATTAGAAGTATCAATCAGAAGGATAATTCACTCTTGGGTAACTATTTTTCAGATGGATACTCTAAGCACAGAACCTCCCTGCTCTGTGGAGTGGCTTCTTTTTAACATTTAAAACCCGATGAACTCTTACCAACAATTCCCCAAGCTCCACGTCTGATGGTGCAGAAATGGAAAACACAAAGAAACAAACTGTAGAACAAGGGTCTGAGGGGAACCTTTTAAAGACCTGCTTGCATCCTATCCCCCAAATCTCTAATCACAAAACACAAAGGATGCCAAGGGACTGAAGAACATTATCGGCTCGCTTAGTAAATAGTGTGCGAGTATTAGTCCTAATTATAGATACATATATGTGTGTGTTTTTTATATAAGGAGAGAGACATATAGATATATAAACTCATCAGCCCACTCATTGGCGGAAACTCGTCATCTGGGTGGTTTTGTACAGATTGGTACCATCCACACTTAGCCCACTTTGTAATTGTGGGATAGTGATGTGAATTTAACCAGAGCGAGAGAAAGATGTCTCGGCTGAAGGGTCAGGAGTTGCAGTGCAAGAAAAAAGTGTGAATACAAAGAATAATAAAGGTGATTAAAATTGCCTATTTTGATGCCAAAGAACAAATTTTAATAGAGTGGTCATCATAATGGCAAGGTTAAAAACAGCAAGTGGAGATAGTATAACAACAAATATTACTATCAATAGTGTCTACGTGGTCAACATGTTTCAGCCTTGGAGGCTTTCGTCAGGACCTAAGAATATATACCACTACTGCAACAGTGAAGAAATAATAATACAAGTGATATAGAATGATTTCACTTCACACATGACATCACCTACCCCAAATGGTCAACTGCTCGTAGGTATAAAGTCACTGTGGTGAGAACTCTCTCTCCTATAACACAAAGGAAAATGATACATATGGACATAAATAACCATATCAGTGACACTGTGTAACAACGATTGTTTGTTCCACTATTGTCTAAATATACACTCACACATCACTTGTATGGAGGAAGCCTTACCTCACCTGGCACTCGCTCAGGTTGAAAGAGGCCACGCCCTATGAGGGGAAAGAGAAGAGGAACAATGGCCTCAAGTTGTTACTTAGATATATTGACTAACAACTTCAGAACAAGTGCTTGTTAATTGCTCTGTCATAAGTGGGGGGAGAGATGGCAGGAAGAACCACACCCCAATGGTGATGTTCACGTTTAAAAGTCCCCAGTTTTGTTTAGGAAAGCAAAACAAACTCAGCTTGGTCACTAAATAGCTGGCATGTTGTTGTAACCAAGCATGTCAGAAAATCATTCGGAAAAATTGGCGAATCCTCAACACTGTAGGAGATAGAATTAAACCCCCCCTTTTTTCTTTTAAAAGGAGTTCAAACCTTCGAGATAATCTTGTACATACTAGACCCAGATCTTTTCAGTCAGAGACTATAACCACTTGCTGTTTTTAACCTTGCCATTATGATGACCACTCTATTAAAATTTGTTCTTTGGCATCAAAATAGGCAATTTTAATCACCTTTATTATTCTTTGTATTCACACTTTTTTCATGCACTGCAACTCCTGACCCTTCAGCCGAGACATCTTTCTCTCGCTCTGGTTAAATTCACATCACTATCCCACAATTACAAAGTGGGCTAAGTGTGGATGGTACCAATCTGTACAAAACAACCCAGATGACGAGTTTCCGCCAATGAGTGGGCTGATGGGTTTATATATCTATATGTCTCTCTCCTTATATAAAAAACACACACATATATGTATCTATAACTAGGACTAATACTCGCACACTATTTACTAAGTGAGCCGATAATGTTCTTCAGACCCTTGGCAGAAATGGAAAAGCCAAGGAATTGAAATCAATGCGCATGAATGCAATTTACAAGCAGCTCTGCATTTTCACTTACAGGGAGGAATGGAGTCAGCACAGATGCCCACAATGCCACCTGTCGGTGCTCAGCAGCACTGCTACATAATTCTCTGGATCCAGTCCGACTACCAGGGATATTTAAAGGGGAGGATTTTGTGGTTAGTTAGGGAATCCGCGAATAAAGAGAATTACCTTAGGTAAGTAGTTTGTGCGTGTGTTCGCCTGATGAATGTGGTTGCTGGCTGGTTTAAGCAAACTAAAAACCTGTGGAGAGTGGGATTTTGCTTATGGTGCATTCTTTTACTTCAAATCTTTTTATTAGCATTTTCGAGAACACACAAAGAAAAGCTGTACCAAACCATACAGTGTCTATCAAATTCAGATTCTTGTAAGGTAAATCAACATACTGTAGGGAAACAAAAGAGAAGAAAATGCTTTCAATCAGTTAAACTACTAGCAGGTACTTACAAACTGACAATATGGATTTCTCCCATATATATTGTAAATATTGTAGAGTTATTCCCTTATAAAAGTGTGTGTAGGGGGGGAAATCGAAATAATTGTTTGAGAAATGGGTATGGGGCCCAACTAAGTAAGTATCAACAGACGCTTGTTATGGGCCTTAACTAAGTATGGTCCCGACTACCAAGATACAATGGATGGGTTCAGCAGGGTGTCAGCTCAGGTTTCTCAAAATCAGTCAAAAAGATGGAGTGCCTTGATTCTTGGAGGTGTAAAACAGGAATTCCAGTCAGAACATATAGTCAACTAGGGTCTGCCATCGGGCCAATGGTGCATTGTTTTGACTTAGGCATGGAGCTCCCTTACTGGTTCCGTACAGCGAACCACATTCTTTTTCTCATGGTTGTGATCTGACATTTTACCATTTGCCAACAGGAAACAGGCCTTGCCCTACATGCCCTCCATATTGGCAGCTGCTTACTGTGTGAAGTCGGTATTGAGAATGATATCTTAGTTGATCTTACTTCACAATTTCCCTAGGTTTACCACTGGCAATGGACGATCATGGTGTCAATGCTATATCCTGAAACACGCCTTATTGAGCTTGCGACTTGGCCAAGGAGAATCTGCTAACACTGTCAATGCAATATCATCTCACTATGAGGAAGATAACTCAAAGATCGATTCTCCTGTTATCGATACTGCTACCTTACGATCAGCGCTCCTTTCACTAGTCAGAATTAGAGGTTTTGTTAGGTCACCAGATATGTTTATATAGCATGACGTTCTCCAGTTCCTTGGCCTCTTGATGCTTTGTGCACACATCTGCGTTCAGTTGTGAGTGATCCAGTAGATGTTTTCCACTGATCACTCTCCTTCCTGAATGACACTGGTGCACTGGGTGCATTGGCGGCTGTGAGTGTGCCTGAAGTTCCCAGGCCAATCTTGTGCAATTGCGAGAGTCCCTCTGTCCCTATGTCCCCCGTGCAAGGGCTTCCCTGTGCCTTTGTTTTTCCTGTCCAATGAGTGTTGTCTCTCTGATGCCCACCCCCCAAGACTCCCGCTCACTTGTCCCATGGGAGTACTTGTCCTTGAGGCTCTATGTCCCCGGCTCCCTAGGGTAGATGGACAAATCTTTACAGATATAAGCTGAGAAAGTCAGGTAGAGAGACATACAGATAATCAGATAGGCGCACACATATTTATGGATAGCTCATCTGAGGAAGGCATAGGTCTACCTTCGATACGTAATGCATGATAGCGCTCCTGTATGTGAGCAACCTCGGCTTCGGAGACTGCTGAGGGATATCTGAGTGAGATGTCACCCAGCTCAACAAAGGAATGATCCAAATGTCAGGAATATCGCTTATCTGTGTCTAGTAAGGGATCCATTTGCTGACTTTTGCAAGTGGGAGTAGGTATGTTGACACTGGCGGGGGAGAGATATCTCTTGTCTGCACAGAGAGAGATGACAGCCAGCATCGCATGGTATTACTCTGCTAAAGGTTACACTTTTTGCCTGTGGCTAGCGAGGCCTGGCTGTGGCAATCGAGGGGCTGTTCTGCTGTATGTGATAAATCAGCAAGACCACTGAAGGAATGATTTATTATCATTTTCAAAAAATCAATTTGGGGTAAAACGACCCTTAACCTGAAGGTGGCAAATCCAATATAAGCCAGGGTTTGCTTGTTTTCACACGAGGGCCCAGTGATGATGTAATAACATTTTATTATTTGGCCCTTCTTTGTCTAATAATTTCTTACAACGTGCATGCATAGTGTAAAATCATTCCAATCTATTAACCCATGTTCGAGTATGTGCAACAAATGTATTAATTATATTATAAACGGGGAGGAATAGATACATTTTAACAAAATAGGTTTAAAAGCTAATTAGGAGAACGCAGACATTACCAGCAACTCTGTTGCTTCTTTCTGCACCCCTCCTGCCTCTTTCCGCATCCCTCTTCCCTATTTGTCCAACTCTCTTGCCTCTTTCTACTCCTCTCTTCCCTCTTTCTGCACCACTCTTGCCTCTTTCTGTACCTCTGTTGCTTCTTTCTGCACTTCTCTTGCCTCTTTCTGTACCCTTTGTACCTCTTTCAGCACCTCTGTTGCTTCTTTCTGCACTTCTCTTCCTTCTTTCTGCACCCCTCGTGCTTCCTTCTGCATGTCCGTTGCTTCTTTCTTCACTTCCCTTGGTCCTTACTGCATTTCTCTTGCCTCTTTCTGCACCATTTGGGCCTCTTTTAGCACCTCTGTTGCTTCTTTCTGCACTTTTCTTCCTTCTTTCTGTACTCCTCTTGGCTCTTTCCTCACCTCTGTTGCTTCTTTCAGCACTTCTATTGCCTCTTTCTGCTCATCTTTTGCTTCTTTCTGCACCTCTCTTGCTTCTTTCAGCACCTCTTTTTCTTTTTTCTGTAGATCTCTTGCCTCTTTCTGCACCGCTCTTTTCTCTTTTTTTAACCCCTCTTGACTCTTTCTGCACCCCTCTTCCCTATTTGTGCAACTCTCCTTCCTCTTTCTACACCTCTCTTCCCTCTTTCTGCACCACTCTTGCCCTTTCTGTACCTCTGTTGCTTCTTTCTGGACTTCTCTTGCCTCTTTCTGTACCCTTCGTACCTCTTTCAGCACCACTGTTGCTTCTTTCTGCACTTCTCTTCCTTCTTTTTCTGCACCCCTCGTGCTTCCTTCTGCATGTCTGTTGCTTCTTTCTTCACTTTCCTTGGTCTGTACTGCATTTCTCTTGCACCTTTCTGCACCATTTGTGCCTCTTTCAGAACTTCTGTTGCTTCTTTCTATACCTTTCTTCCTTCTTTCTGCACCCCTCTTGGCTCTTTCCTCACCTCTGTTGCTTCTCTCTGCACTTCTATTGCCTCTTTCTGCACCTTCGTTCGCTTCTTTCTGCACCTCACTTACCTCTTTCAGCACCTCTTTATTTTTTTCTGCAGATCTCTTGCCTCTTTCTGCACCCCTCTTTTCTCTTTTTGCACCCCTCTTGCCTCTTTCTGCACCCCTCTTCCCTATTTGTACAACTCTCCTGCCTCTTTCTACACCTCTTTTCCCTCTTTCTGCACCACTCTTGCGTCTTTCTGTACCTCTGTTACTTCTTTCGGCACTTCTCTTGCCTCTTTCTGCACCCTTCGTGCCTCTTTTAGCACCTCTGTTGCTCTTTTCTGTACGTCTCTTCCTTCTTTCTTTACCCCTTTTACCTCCTTCAGCACCTCTGTTGTCTCTTTCAGGAACCTCTGCTAGTTGTTTCTGCACTGCTCCTGCTTCTTTCTGCACCTCACTTGCCTCTTTCTGCACTTCTCTTGCTTCTTTCTAAACCTCTGTTACTTCTTTCAGAAATTCTCTTGCCTCTTTCTTCACTTCTCTTGCTTGTTTCTACACCTCTCTTGCGTCTTTCTGCACCTCTGTAGCCTCTTTCTGTACTTCACTTGATTCTTTCTGCACCTCTCTTGCCTCTTTCAGCAACTATGTTGCTTCTTTCTGCACCCCTCCTGCCTCTTTCCGCATCCCTCTTCCCTATTTGTACAACTCTCTAGCCTCTTTCTACTCCTCTCTTCCCTCTTTCTGCACCACTCTTGCCTCTTTCTGTACCTCCGTTGCTTCTTTCTGCACTTCTCATGCCTCTTTCTGTACCCTTTGTACCTCTTTCAGCACCTCTGTTGCTTCTTTCTGCACTTCTCTTTCTTCTTTCTGCACCCCTTGTGCTTCCTTCTGCATGTCTGTTGCTTCTTTCTTCACTTCCCTTGGTCCTTACTGCATTTCTCGTGCCTCTTTCTGCACCACTTGTGCCTCTTTCAGCACCTCTGTTGCTTCTTTCTGCACTTCTATTGCCTCTTTCTGCACCTCTTTTGCTTCTTTCTGCACCTCACTTGCCTCTTTCAGCACCTCTTTTTCTTTTTTCTGCAGATCTCTAGCCTCTTTCTGCACCCCTCTTTTCTCTTTTTGCACCCCTCTTGCCTCTTTCTGTACCCCTCTTCCCCATTTTTGTAACTCTCCTGCCTCTTTCTACACCTCTTTTCCCTCTTTCTGCACCACTCTTGCCTCTTTCTGTACCTCTGTTGCTTCTTTCAGCACTTCTCTTGCTTCTTTCTGCACCCTTTGTGCCTCTTTCAGCACCTCTGTTGCTTTTTTCTGTATGTCTCTTCCTTCTTTATTTACCCCTTGTACCTCTTTCAGCACCTCTGTTGTCTCTTACAGGAACCTCTGCTAGTTGTTTCTGCACTGCTCCTGCTTCTTTCTGTACCTCACTTGCTTCTTTCTAAACGTCTGTTACTTCTTTCAGAAATTATCTTGCCTCTTTCCTCATTTCTCTTGCTTCTTTCTACACCTCTGTTGCTTCTTTCTGAAATTCTCTTGCCTCTTTCTTCACTTCTCTTGCTTGTTTCTACACCTTTCTTGCATCTTTCTGCACCTCTGTAGCCTCTTTCTGTACTTCACTTGATTCTTTATGCACCTCTCTTGCCTCTTTCAGCAACTCTCTTGCTTCTTTCTGCACCCCTCCTGCCTCTTTCTGCATCCCTCTTCCCTATTTGTCTAACTCTCTTACCTCTTTCTACTCCTCTCTTCCCTCTTTCTGTACCACTCTTGCCTCTTTCTGTACCTCTGTTGCTTCTTTCTGCACATCTCTTGCTTCGTTCTGTACCCCTCGTTCCTCTTTCTGCATGTCTGTTGCTTCTTTCTGCATTTCCCTTGGTCCTTTCTGCATTTCTTTTGCCTCTTTCTGCACCAATTGTGCCTCTTTCAGCACCTCTGTGGCTTCTTTCTGCACTTTTATTCCTTTGTTCTGCTCCACTCTTGGCTCTTCCTGCACCTCTGTTGCTTGTTCCTGCACTTCTATTGCCTCTTTCTGCACCTCTATTTCTTCTTTATGCACATCACTTGCCTCTTTCGGTTCCTCTGTTGCTTTCTTTGCAGATCTCTTGCCTCTTTCTGCACCTCACTTGCCTCTTTCAGCACCTCTTTTTCTGCAGTTCTCTTGCCTCTTTCTGTAATTCTCTTTTCTCTTTTTGCACTTCTCTTGCCTCTTTCTGCACCCCTATTCCCTGTTTCTGCACCTTTCCTACCTGTTTCTGTACTTATCTTACCCTTTTCAGTATCTCTGTTGCCTCTTTCTGCACTTCTCTTGCTCTTTCTGCACCCCTCACACCTCTTTCAGCACCTGTTGGTTCTTTCTGCACTTCTCTTGCTTTATTCTGCACCTTACTTGTGTCTTTCTACACCACTGTTCCCTGTTTCTGTACATTTCCTGCCTTTTTATGCACTTTTCATGCCTCGTTCTGCACCTCTGAGTTAAAGGTACCCCTCTTGTCTCTTTTTACACCTCTGTTGGTTCTTTCTGTACTGCTCTTACTTCTTTCTGCACCTTACTTGCCTCTTTCTACACCCCTGTTTCCTGTTTCTGTACATATCCTACCTGTTTATGCACTTCTCTTGCCTCTTTCTGTACCTCTGAGTTAAAGGTAGTTTTAATCCCCCTGTCCTATTATGTACTAGGGCCTTACAGGGGAGGTCATGCCAATCACAGGGATACCCCAACCCATAGTGTACCCTAGTGTATGTAGGTATTTTCACTGTATTCTAAGTGTCTTTCAGTATAGCACTGGCTCCAGACCTGGTTAGTCAGAGTCAGTTACCACCAGTACCAGTCAGTAAAAAGTTGGCGGCACAGGATGATTTTGCAACAAGGCTTCTTACTGCTCCTCTGTTTGTTCTTTCTGCACATCTTGATTCTTCCTGCACTTTTCTTTGTCTTTGTGGACTTCTGTTGATTCGTTCTGCATTTCTTTTACTTTTTTCTGTGCGTTTTTTGTTCTTTCCTCACATGTCCTACCTCTGTAGCCATAGTTAGAAACTAGCATTTAAAAAACCTTAGAAATTCACTTAAAAAACCATAGGTTTCAGGCACGTTATAGTTAGAAATTAGCATTTAAAAAACCTTTGAAATTCAATGAAAAAACCATAGGTTTCAGGGGCGTTATAGTTAGTTGGACATTTCACTCAGACAAAACCATAGAAATTCCCCTGTTTTAGTTAGTTCAGCTAACTATAACTCGCTCGCCCGCAATGCACTGCTGATGATGTCACATGTTACATCACTCATGACATGGTCAGTGACATCACTCATGACATCACTGATGACATCATCCTTGTGAAAGAGTGTCAGATCTCCTCTCACCCTAATATAACCTTTGATACACCCGCTAAAAAATACAAACTAACATTTTCAAAACAATGGACATATCAATATCAGTTACAACACACCTATCCAGTAATTCCAAGATCTACACACACATCTACTCATTCACCAACAGTCCTATACAGTCACTCATACATGTACTCACTCATCATATGTACTCATACACCTATACATACTGTTACACACCGCCAATCATCCATAGAGTTACTCACACACATAGTCACACATGCAATGCAAACAAAGTATCAAACATCTATTTGCTTGCACATACAGTTATACACACACCACCACACTTACTTCTACAGAAATGTACACATACTTACTCTCTTAAACAATCACTTATAGAAACACATACTTATTTATACAGGAACTCTTCCAATCTCTCCCTCTCACATATACTCACTTATATATACCAATACTCACATATACTAGTTCAAAACATATGTAGTTACTTATAAACACACTATTGAGACAGTCATTCACTCACTAACACACCCATACACACACTCATCCACCCATACAGTCCTGCACACGAGCTGTATTCAACACATACAAACATCAGTCACTCATTCATGCATCTATGCACTAAGTAATACCCCTCCACCAAACCATACAGACACTCAGAAACTCATAGTGATACTCAAAAAAACAACTAATAATCCATATAGACACTCATGTAGCTACTCACCAACCCATGCAGCCACTTATACACAAAGTGAGAGGCTGATACAGATATTTACATATTTAAACATTACTGACTAACCCATGTATTCACTAAGATACACTTAATCAGTCAGTTATACAATCACTTTTACAAAATAAATCATCCACTAAGACACTTATATACCCATTTATTCTTCCATCGACCTTGAGATATACATATAAAAACACACATTCACTGGATGATGTCATCAGTGATGTCATTTGAGATGTCATCAATGATGTCATGAGTGATGTCACTGATCATGTCAAGAGTGATGTAATATGTGACGTCATCAGCAGTGTATTGCGGGCACGCGAGTTATAGTTAGCTGAACTAACTATAACGGGGGAATTTCTATGGTTTTGTACGAGTGAAATGTCCAACTAACTGTAACGCCCCTGAAGCCTATGGTTTTATCAGTGATTTTCTAAGATTTTTTAAATGCTAATTTCTAACTATAACCTGAAACCTATGTTTTTTTCAGTGAAAGTATATATATAAATATATATGTATATAAAACATATTTAAACTTTACAGAAACACACAATGACTGGATGGTGTAATCAGTGATATCTTTTGAGATGTCATCAGTGATGTCATCAGTGATGTAACTGACCATGTCATGACTGATGTAATATGTGACGTCATCAGCAGTGCATTGCAGGGGGCGTGAGTTATAGTTAGCTCTACTAACTATAACTGCCGAATTTCTCTGGTTTTGTACGAGTGAAATGTCCAACTAACTATAATGTTCCAGAAACCTATGTTTTTTTTAGTGAAAAAACATATATATATATATATACATACACACACACATATATATATATACCAAGGATAATCCGGCTGCAAGGCAGGCTCAGCTCGTCCTGAAAACACGGACACGGACCCAAGTTTTGTGCAAGGTGGTTTATTTGGTGTTGGTGCTCCCAGCCATCATGACGCGTTTCGCGCTACACAGAGCGCTTGATCACATGACACAGGTAAGTTTTTGGCATTGGTTTAAATACATTGCTGACGTTACAGGTATTGGCCTACAGGTTACACAAACATAGAAGAAATCCTGGTTTGTGAACTACAAAATCTTTTTCTTTTATCAGTTCATTTTGAATACCAAAGATACTATGTATGTAAGTTTGGCCACTGAAAATAAATGCAAGCCTGTGTACTAGTATAAAAACATACAATGCCTGATTTTGGTGAAGGTGAGAAAAAGTAAATAAACATGAATAAAATAAATAAATTCATTATTGTTAAATCTCAGTGCGGCTTAAATCCTGATAATTGTACTAAATCAATAGACTTAGAATATAGCAGCATATTTTCATTAAATCCCTGGGTGTATTTTTGGGTGGATCAGTATGGAGCCCCATACGCTTGAAATGTCCAATAATTACAGGTCCCAAAGGGATGGAGATAAAGTGCAAACGGGCATAAAAGTTAATCGCCGAAAGAGCCACTTATAATGTGAAAGGATGTAGTGCCATTGAAATACCATAGTGGTAAAAGACTGGCCACAATTTATGTGCAAAACAACGCATATCATATATGGATCTAGAAATTCATATCTATAAATGAATTTCAATCTGTACATTATAAACCATCAACAGCAAAATATACACAAGCAAATCAATTAATTATTACACCCATAAAAACCTAAATGGTATATAAAGGCTAAAATTGATTTATAATTTAAGTATATCTAAAATGACCATCACAGTAAATTTCATTGCTAAAAGATGGTGTTACAAAACAGATTAAAAAAATCTTCATCAGAATAAATATGTATCTAAAATCCATAAAATATGCTAAATGATAGTGCAAATGAAGTAAATCCTATGCCTCTAGTGCCTCAGGTTTACCCACTATAAACATGTGTAAAGATCTTCGGTAATGTTAAGACCTGAAGGATGCTTGGTATTAAGCGCAAGTATATAATGGGTCTCAAGGCGGCGAAGTTTGGCCTCTCGGTTGCCACCTCGTCTACTTGCTGGTACGCAGTCTATTGCATAGTACCTGAGTTTGTTGCTCTTAGAGTCATGCTTGGCTTTAAAATGTCTTGCGACAGGATAGGTATTGTCTTGATTGTCAATTGCTCTTAGATGTTGAAGGATTCTTTTATGTACGGGATGTTTGGTACTCCCGACATAGAGCAGTTCACAAGGACATATCAGGACATAGACGGCGTATTCGGTTTTACAAGTTAACACCTTGTCTATTTTGTGTTCCCTCCTGTCAAATGGCGAGAGGTAGCAAGATTTGTTGACTGCTTGTTGGCAAGCCTTGCATACCTTGCAATTAAAAAAGCCTGTATGTGTTTGGTACCATACTGTTGACTCTAAGACTTCTGGGCTGGTTTTTACCAGCTCGTCCCTCATAGACTGCCCCCTGCTGTAGGTAATAGAAGGTCTTTTTGGGAGATCACTCCCTATCACTGGGTCACTGAGGACTAGTGGCCAATTCTTGCTGATGATAGATTGGATTTGTTTAAATTGTGCGCTGTACTGCACAATTATTCTGAATTCAGGTGGCCTGGTGACTATGGCTTCCCCTTCGAGCGGTAACCTGGTGTGTCCTGACAACAGTTCGGATCTGTCTCTTTGTGCAGTTTTTTGTATAGCTGCATCTATGATTTTATTAGAATACCCTCTCTGTAAAAATCTGTTTTTGCTCTCTCTTTGGGCGTCCTTCAGGTCACTCTCCCTACTATGGATCCTCTTAAGCCTTAGCATCTCCCCATAAGGGATGCTGTTCACTAGGTGTTTGATATGTGAACTTCTGGCGTGTAAGGTAGAGTTCCCGGCGGTGGATTTGCGATGCAATCTGGTCTCTGGTTTGTTGTGTTCAACAAAGACTTCTGTGTCTAAAAATGTAATGGATGTATCGCTTATAGTGGCAGTAAATTGGAGGTTCAAGTTGTTGTTATTGATGTTTGTTATAAATGTTTCTGCAGATATTGTATCACCCCTCCACACAATAAACAGGTCATCAATAAAGCGCAACCAGGTTACCACCCTGTTTTGCACTGTCTCTACGTGTTCCACCATGAGGACCAGCTCCTCCCAATAGCCCATGTGCAAGCACGCGTAGCTAGGAGAGAAGCTGGCCCCCATGGCAACACCCTGTAGCTGCCTATACATCATGTTGTTGAACATAAAAACATTGCTGTTTAGACAAAACTTCGCCATGTCCACCAACATATTGTTGTGCTCTGTCATGTTTGGTTGTGCTCTCTGCAGGTAGAAGTTCATTGCATTAAGGCCGTCTGAATGTATGATACTTGTGTATAATGAACACACATCCAGTGCAATTAATAGATAGTCTTGTTTCCATGTTAGGTTCTGGATTTTCAACAGAAAATCACTAGTATCACTTATGTATGACGGCAGTTTCTTTACTTCCTCCTGCAGGAAAAAATCCACATATTGTGACATGTGCTCAGTGCAACTGTTTCTGGCTGAAATAATCGGACGCCCAGGAGGGTTTAGAGGGTCCTTATGTAGTTTGGGCAAAAAGTACATTGTTGGCACAATGGGATGGTCATTTTTAAGGAATTTATGCTCAGATTTAGTGATTAGGCCTTTCAATTTCCATTTGGACAATTTTTTGTGACAGTCCGTATATACAGCTTTCAGCTCTAATCCTGTGAATTTTGTATAACAGGTTCTGTCATTAAGCTGCAATAGGGCTTCCTTTAGATACATTTCTCTGTGCATCAGCACAATGTTTCCTCCTTTATCAGAAGCGCGAATTATAAGATTGCGATTCTTTTGCAGCTTGACCATCAAAGCTCTATACTCCGCCATCTGTTTGTTATATTTGTGCTTGCCCCTGTGGATTTTAATGTTTAGATCCTTCAACTGGTTGGTTACTTTGTCATGAAACAAGTCTATAGAGTCTTTGAGCATGACTGGATTGAAAGTTGACTTTGCTTTGAATTTGGTAGGAGGTTTTCTGAGCCCTGCCGGGTAGACGGTGAGCCCCGAGGTTCTTGCTACAGATTGTATATTTACTTCCCCACTCTCGTTGTATGAGCCCGATTGCCACATTTCATCAAGCTCCTCCATTAAGTCAGCTGTTGTTTGCGAACAAGCTGTATTTCCAACATTGGTGTCACTGGGTAGTGTAGTTCGTGTGTCTTCCTGTTTATTGAGAACAAAGTATTTTTTCAACTTCAGTTTTCTTGTGCTCTTGAAGACATCCAGTCTGGTGTTGACGTAGTTAAAATCCCTCCTCGGGCAAAATGATAGACCCAGGCTCAATATTTCCTTCTCTTTCTGACTCAACTCAATATTTGCCAGGTTTACCACAGTCTTATCCAGGTCAATGGGAATTATTTGTTCTTGTTCCAGCCTCCTCTCTTTTTGCGAGTTCCGCCTACGTTTGTTGGCCTTCCTCCGCTCTCTGCGCTTCCGGTTCTTTGAGCGGTGTAGTTCTGTTGTTTTGTCCGAGGCCTTAGCGTTTGCCTTCTGTCCTCGCAAAAACTCTCCAGCTCCTCATCCAGTGTGTTCTTTGGGCCTGTCGCTCTTGCGTTGTCTGCCCTTTCTTGATCGCTATCTGGTTCAGAGCTGTTCTCAGAGTTGGTTGAAACAGTTTCCTCATTTATCGGTCTGGTTGTTGTTGGTTTCACTATGGGCTGTTTTTTGGCCTGCCTGGATTTCCTTATTGCTTCATATTTCCTAGAAAAGGTAAAAATCTGCCCAGTTTCAAAATCGGTTTTGTCACGAAAGAATTTATATGTTATATAAAAATGAAATAACTGAATTTAATTAAAATATTAAATTGTTATTACAAATTTAAATTAATGAAACACATAACGTTTAACACCATTTACAAAATATTAAATACAAATAAAAAATGTTAGTGACAGTGGGTATTTTTTTTATTATTGTTTAAAAATTATTGTTTAATGAGTTAATGTGTTGTAATATTCTATTTTATTACTCATGTGTTAAGAAATATTTTACATTAATTTACATGTACATATACATTAAAACATTTGTAATTCTTTGTTTTTCAAGGATAACAAAAGGAATACTTTTTCCTATACTTCCCCTTATGAAGATTTCCGTCTCAGTGGCAGACATCTCGACCAGCCATTGAAAAGTTAATAGCAGTAACTTTACATTTGTAAATTGTGATGCAGGGGCTTCACGCGCTGATTTGAAGGAATGTATACACGTTAGTCTACAGCCATGTGTAATACTACACTTGAAAATACTGAATAGCAAAAAAGCTGAGAGTTACACGTAGGCGTGGTAGTAGTTATACAGATGATTATTTACCCTTTGAAGCGGGCCCTAGTATTTTTGATTTACCTTGATCTTCTACCTCTGCCTATATGGTACTACATCTCCCTCTGAGTATACTTTAGTACAGCTATTCCCAAACTGTGGGTTGCCAACCACTGGTGGGTCACAATCCGATTTTTGGTGAGTCGCAAAAGTCCATGAAATAAATAAAGATGCTTTTAACCTCTAGGCCGCTTGAAAAAGGTAAATTTAGACCTGAAGTCTAAGGACTGATTTACAAGCCCCTTGCGACACTTTTGCGCCACCATTGCGTCACTTTTGTGACGCAGCGGCAGCGTAAACAATGCAGCCAATTTACAACATGGTGCATCTAGGGAGATACGTTGTAAATCCATGCATCACATTATACCTGTGTCAGGTATAATGTATGCAGGGTGGGCGTTCCCACACAGGAAAGCCTCCTTGAAGTGATGCAGTGAAATCTACAAGATTTCACTGCGCCACTTCTAGGATGCCACTGCATCAAAACCTTATGACTGCTGGAAGCAGGCATAAGGAGTGACGCAGTATAATGAGTAGACGCCTCCCAATGCATTGTTGGAGTTGCGTTGCGCTTGCGACACGGCTCCAGCAATGCATGACTTTTGGGCCAACAGAGGAGTCAGAATTTCTGACGCATCTGTCAATCCTTGCGTCATGGTGCATCGTATTGTAAATATGGCGCATCCATGGTGGCGCAAGGGTATTGCAGGCTGACGCATTGAAACTGACGCATCGCTACAGATGCATCAGTTTCTTGTAAATCTAAGAGCCCAATTTTCTAAGGTAAACTTAGACTTCAGGTCTAAACTTAGACTTCAGGTCTAAACTTAGCAATTCATAAAGGTAAACTAAAATGTAGACAAAAGTCTAAGTTTACCTTTGTGAATTGGGCCTGTAAACATCAGGTCTAATCCGAGGACCTGATTCACAAAGGAAAACCTTGACCTGAAGTACGAATGCTCAATTCACAAAGGTAAACTTTGACTTGTAGGTTTAAGGTTACCTATGTGAATTGGGCCGTACGTTTAGACCTGAAGTCTAATTATTTAACCTGAAGTCTAAGTTTACCTTTGTGAATCAGGTCCTTAGACTTCAGGTCTAAAATTAGACTTCAGGTCAAACTTTACCTTTGTGAATAGGCCCCTAGTATTTAACTTGTCACGTTTGCTGTTGGTTTAAAGACAGAGGTAAAACTCATCTATGTCTTCTGACAAATTGATGCTTGGTTTTTTAACTTGGAGATTATGCAATCAGAGAAAGAAAAGTAAAGTGAATTATCTGACAATCTTGCTGTGGTACAGGGAGGGCAAGAGGAAAGGCTGGGGGATGTCAGTTTTTGTAGCACACAACATGTAAAAACCTGTAAAGGAACTGTACACATTCAGCAGTTAGGGAGGCAAAAAGGAAGCACATTTTATGTAATTCTGAAGTGTGATGCAAACAAAGCTTTTAATTGGACCAAAACAAATCAAGACACTTGACTTGGTGATGCACAAATAATAAATATTCACTGAAACTGGATTTCAACTTATTTTTTGTGCAATGTAGTCTTATAAGGAAAACAGTATGTCTGTGCAAATTTAGTGGCCATTTAAATGGAAAATGTGCTGTCTGTAAATAACAGAGCTCTACCACATAATGCTTTAGTTACATTAAAAAATTGCCCGCCTTTTGTCAATTTAAAGCTAGGTGGGTTGCACAAGTTTGCAGTTCTTAAAATTGTGTAGTTGTTCTAAAAAGTTTGGAAAGCACTGTTCTAGTGCCTCTGCTGCCATCTATACCATAATATCCCACCAATAACCCAGTATCTTTACTCCTATTTATACACCAGCACCTCTACCTGGTATTGTATTGTACTAGTAGGTGTAAAGCTCTTTCCTACCCCTTGCCTTCCTCATGCACTTTCCGGGTGGTTCATTTATATAGTGCTTTTTAACCATGGAGAGGCCATAAAGTGGTTCATTTTCCATTGGGTAGTTGGACATACCCTTTGACATGCATAACTGAAAAAGGTTTGTTAGTGATTTGGCCTATATTGGGCATGTTTAGTAAGATATACAAGGTTTTATGGAGTGATGTAAGCATTGTTTCCTGAATGTCAATGCGTACAATCGTGGGGTGTCATAGAGAGTGTGAGAATGAATAAACACAGACACACATGAATGTACTTACCATCTTTAGAGGTGGGCAGTATATTACATAGAAAACACCATAGATGTGCGTGAGTGAGGTCCAATATGGTCAATGGAGTCTCCCAGTAAGCTAAAAAGGCACAATCTATTAGAGACATCTTTTTTACAAAAACATTTTTTTTTAATTTTGATTTGCAAAACCTGTAATCATGGCATTAAGACAACAATACAATAGCTGTCCGAGTTCTATAGGCAGCCCGATTAGGACGAGAGACCGTGGTACAATCATTTCAACATAGTACAGTATTTTAACATGAATGACACTTCAGCATTACTAAGAAGGCCTGATAGCATCATCCCCTTTGCACGAAAGTCCAAAGTAGTCTATTCACAGCTCCCATATTTTGCATAATTTATGTGGGCACCCTCTGCTTTTGCAAGTCTCCCCCGTCCCTCCAACACCACAGGCAATCCAATGAGGGTTCTCTGCCCATCCTATGGAGGCGGGCCCTGTCATAGTACATCCTGTGTAGAATTTTCAGTTGTATGAGACGTAGCCAGTATCTAATTGCTACCTGGCTCGGGAACATGCTGCTCATCCATTAGTTGTCTACCTTCTAAGGGGCGTATTCTGGGAGATCCAGGGGGATGTTCTCGGCTTTCCAGGCATGTGAAAGTTGTAAGTACGTGGTGGTCGTGGAGTTGAAATTAATGCTGTAGAGAAGCAAAGGTCATTAGGGAGCCACCTTCTATTACATCACCCACTTTGGAAACACTTGTGTAGTCCCAGGAAATAAAGCCCTTAAGTTTGGTAATTTCGTTTAGGATTCTGCTCATCCATAGCGGTGTTTTTAGTGTGATTTTGTTGCTTCCAACCCATATAAGAATTTACCTTGTCCCATGCTTCCAAAGTAATTTAGGTAGTTGGTAGAAGAGCAGTTCTCCCTTTACTGCAATAGAGAAAACTGTTATATGAGACTGTCTGGAATTGGATCTGTTCAAGGGTGTGGGTAGGAAGACCCCTATCCATATATCCCCGGTCATTGATGGCTAATAAAAGGGATGCCCAATAGTAGGCCCGGGGATCAGGGAGGCCTATGCCTCCCGTGTATGGATTACAATGCAGTTTATGTAGCGCCATTCTCGGATGACGATCGTTCCACAAAAGTTTCCTCAGTTCACTCTCAGTGTTCCCTGTAGACTGCACGCTTGCGCGCACCCTGTCTTTCACCAGCGTCCAGGCACTATTGCTGCGCACGCATGTCCTTGCCAAGTCACTGCTTGCATCACGGAAGAGCACGAAAACGTTCTTCAGCTACTCTCTTTGCAAAAGTCTGCTGAGCCAGAGGAGCAGCGGCAGTTCTATAGGAGGCCCGCGGAGAGGAGCAGATCATAGTGAAAGGAGACACCATGTGTTAGAACTGACTATTTCTGGTTGGCTAAGGCTGACGCCAAAGCTAGGCAGAGACCACCATTCTAGTCAAGGCAAGGGACTCACATGCCAAGATAACCCCTGCTCACCCCCTTGGTAGCTTGGCACGAGCAGACAGGCCTATCCCGGAGGCATTGTGTAAAGCATTTGCGCCAGCACACAACAGCAACAACATCCTAGGCACACCACAAAAGGAACTCCACACAAGGTTATATAAAAATAACTTCTGTATTGTCAAAACACATCAGATAGAATCACACATGTACATTGTGCCAACTGGCACGGGCAATATTTACAAGGGATTATTCACAGGACAGGGCCACATGGGCCACTGTCAGAATCAACACTTTTAGAAATAGCACTTCTAGAACTTAGAATAAGTATAGCACAAAATAACAGTTATAAATCACAACCAGTAATTACTGGTAACGGGTAGGTACCACCTACGCAACCCTAACCAGTTATAGATCACATCCAGTAACTACTGGGAACAGGTAGGTACCACCTATGCAACCCTAACCACCTTAGGAGAATGTCACGCAGGGAACCAGGACCTCACTAGGACCACCTGTACTGGAAAAAAAACAACTACCTAAGAATAAAATACATTTAGGGGTATAAGCAAGAACACATAACACATGATGCATAAAAACATTCAGAGGTGTAGGTAAGGAAAACACATGATGCATAAAACATACATTCAGCGGTGTCATAACAAGGCACATGATGCATCTAAACACATTCAGAGGTACCGGAGAAAACACATGATGCCTAAAACATTCAGAGGTGTAAGGAAGGAAAAACACATGATGCATAAACCAACACATTCAGAGGTGTAAAATCAAGGAAGACACATGATGCATAAAAACATTCAGAGGTGCCAGAACATAACTCAATAGCGCAAAAACACACGATGCATAAAAACATTTAGAGGTGTAAGATCAAGGTGCGTAATCATATTAAATGCATTACATTTCCTAGCACCACATCACATTGCGCAAGACTCACATTAGGCAATTACCATCACATAGATAATCATATTGCGCCTAATAAAATCATATACCAGCCCCCATCTAATAAAGGGACTAAAGAGCCCTGTGTCCAGAATGTCAGGGCGCGCTGCCAATGCAGCGCCAGTCAGGCGTGCGCCACCGGCGCAAAACCTAAACGTTGCAGGTGCCCACTACTTGCTGGGCACCTGAGGACATCCCAAGACCTAAACGGTGCAGCTGCCCACTGATTGCTGGGCAGCTGTGAATCATCAAAACTGTGACAGGGCCCTCACTGGCTCTAGGACAGAACTGCACCAAAATGTAGGAGCCACACAGGCTCTGGGCAACACTGAGCAGAACGTTGGAGCCACACAGGCTCTGACACTACACATAGTCAAACGTTGGAGCCACTCAGGCTCTAAAACAAATATGCCCCATGGAGCCCTCAGGCTCTGAAAACAACTGTGCCCGAACGTTGGAGCCACACAGGCTCTGACACTAACTTTGCCCCCTAAGAGCCCTCTCTGGGCTCTCAAACCAACAAGGGGGGGGGGCAGGGAGCCTCTCGGGGCTCTACAACAAAGAATGCCCCCAGAGCTTCTCGTGGCACCAAACACAAAATGGCCCCCACCTTTGGAGTCCCCCTCCTGGGGACTTGAAGTAATATTGGGGCACCTAGAGCCTCTCAGGACTCGAAGTAAACAAAATGCCCCTGACGCTGGGGGTGTTAAAGGGGAGAGCCCGCTACTCTCACTGGAGGGGAGGGGCGGGCACCGGCAATGTGCCCCGACGCCCCCCTCTCCTTTTCACAGCCCCGGGCCCCACTCACCGGATCCGTGGCCTCCTTCTCCGGTCTCTGGGCGGCAGGACGTCCTTTCAGTAGCACGGGGCTCCTCTCCTCATGGGAGCCTCGCAAGGACGACGCCGCACTGCCTCTCCTTTCTCTCTTCAGGCCGGCAGCCAATCACGGCGCGGCTCAGGGAAAACGTCATCAGGGAATCCCGGGCCGGTCAGCCAATCCTAGCGCGGCATCCAGGGCGAGCCTCCCGCGGCCCACCAATCACAGCGCGGCATCTCCAGCGGCCATTACCACAGACAGCTCGGGCCGCGGCGGTGAAACGAAGGGGGCAGAATGAGGGGTGGGCACCCTCGCTAGATAAAATAAATGAATTAACGGGGTGGCACCAGTAAATTAACTAAATAAATGGGGAATAAAAGCGCTACCAAGTGCTAGAGGACCAACAAGGTCCCAGTAGAAATAATAGTGCTCCCAGGCGCTTAGAGCAGGGATAAAGCGCTCCCAGCGCTTAACAGTGAAAGTAAAGCGCTCCCAGCGCTAAAGGCACAAAAAGTCCAGCAATAAAGTCCCTCTTGACCTGCAGCAGTCCATCAGGTATCCAGGGGCTGGGCAGGGCTCAGGGAGGCAAGCCTTCCCCTGAGCCCAAGCAGCAGCACGCCCCTGGCAAGATTCAAGTCAGAAACAAGAACAAATTGTAAGGGGACACAGCCCCTTTTTATACTGTAAATTCCTTTGTCTAGCAGGGTACAGGCAGTGTGAGAACCAGCTAGAACTGGTTATAGGGAATTCCTTTCACTGGCTAGGCTAGGGACATCAGATGCACCCCAGGGGGTGGAGCCAGCATTGTGTGGGGAAAACCCAGCCTCATTCAGGACCCTCAAACCAGACGGTCAATACACAAGCAGGCCCAGGCTCACTCCTCCCCTCACATCAGCATGTTAAACACTCCATTCACCACCGGGGCAGACCCTCCCAGACTCTTGGAGCCAGGCTCACTAGCCAGCCTCAGCCAATCACACGCCAGACACAAATTACACAAATATGCCAACTTCTAAAAGTGGCACTTCTACACTAGACACAATCATGCCGCATATACCATTACGCAGCATTCAATCTCACGAGTTCGCACATACCAAACTTGACCCTGCACTCCCCACACATCAGGAACTACCATGGGCATACATATTCCCCATTCATTCCTATGGGAGGGCAGGTCACTCACCACACATACACAGAGAGCTCACGCACTTTACACTGTACCACAGTGAAAAAGTGCGCAGAGGCCTAAAATTACCACCACCAGGTTCCAGAAACAGGCTAGGAAAAAGCAAAAAGCCTTGGGGTGAACCTGCCAAAAGGGCCGGGTCCAACACCATGCAATTGCAAAGATTTGTTTTCTTCCTTGGCACTTTGGATGCTGGTAGGGTCACGGACTTCAGAGCAGGCGGCGCCTACAAATTCAGCATTTCTGTTTTTATCGAGGTTTGGGGGATGGCATTCAGCTGCATTTTGTAGTAGAGAGTGTTTACTATCAGTCATGGCTGACCTGCAAATACCTGCTGTCTCACCAATTTTACAAAACTGGAGATAATTTTATTTAGGAACAGAGGGGGATATTCTCAACAATCGGCGAAAACTATTGCTAACCTCAGTTAGCGTGTGTTTTTGTATCGCTGTGTACCACGTGAAATTATCACTGTGTTAGCGGCCTATTCACAACACGCCGCTAACAGGCAATAGTTTCAGGGTACGGCGGTGAAAACTGCTGCTAACATCAGTGCGAAGGTGATAGGCAATCCGGCGGTAGCGGGCGAAAACTACCAATAGGCCCATTAGAGGCAAAAAACTCACGTTAGCAAGCCCAACGTGAGTTTTTTTGTCTCTAATGCAGAAAATAGCCTATCAGTCATCATCCAATAGAAAATAGGTATAAAAGCCGAAGCCAGGATGCCTCGCTGGACCTGCGTCTGGAGCCTCGCAGGGCAGCGCTGCAACATTGCTTACAGCGCTGTCCAGCACCAAAACCTGCTGAGATGAGGCCCCAAGTGTTATCCCCATTTTTAAGACCAGCTATTTTCTGGTCTTAATTAACTGGCTCTAACTGCAGTTAGAGACAGTTTTTGTTGATCTTCAGGACTTCAAGTATCCCCTTGTCAATATGGTGTACTGGGCTTTGTGGCCGATTTTGCACGTGAACGCCTCTCCTGCATATAGTATAGTTATCGCTAACAGAAGTAGCGATCTTTATTACATACATTTTCGCCCAAAAACTTTCTCTAGCAGCTGTTTGCGACAGCTTGGTAAATTAATAGGGCGATAAAATTATCGCCGCAATGGCGGCAGAAAAGTGCCGCTAACGCGGCGATAACTCCTTGTGAATATGCCCCAGAGAGTTTTTTATATACAGCTCCATATTGCGTCCAATCCTTCGAATTCAAATGTCCTATGTTTCTCTTGAGTTGTTTTCTATTACTATTTTGTCTTTATTTACTTTAACTATTAGCCTGGGGTTATTAATGCAGCTCTAGAACATATTTTAAATGTGCTTTCCCCTTGTATTTCTTCTCACGTCGTTCTAGAGCTGCTTTAGTGAATCATGACTAATAGTTTAAGTAAAGACAGGAAAAGTTGGCAGAAAAGACTGAAAGCTCATGCTACAAATGATTAGAGACCATGAGAGGGCGGAGGGCACTGCACTGAAGAGCGCTGCTAGTCCGTCCCTGCTGAGAGAGAGGGCATCTGATTGTAGGAGCAGCAAAGGGTGATCCAAAGGGTGAGTTTTGGATGCTGCAGCAACAGGTAGTCCGCATCGTTTGGCAAAGAGAACCATCAGGCTGATTCTAGGGCAACGCTTTTTAAGTTTTGCATAATTTTTGTTCAATTACACTTCTGTTTTGTGGCATGTTGTCTGTGCAGGGCCATGTCAACCACAAAATACACCTAGATGCTCTGAGAAATGCAATGCTTTATTATTCAATTATGTCCAACTGCCTTTACTTTTATGTTGCATGGCTACGTTATGCATACTTTCCTTTCTTAACTTGTTTTTTTTTCAGATTGACCCATTCTCTAGCTACCCCATGCCCCAGAAGGTAATTCATGCTGTGTCTTGTAAATATCATAGCGCCGATTTTGGTAACCACCCCCAGCAAAATGGTAAATGGCTACTCACAATGAATCAAATAAATCACATCACACGGTTTGGAGGCAAACAATATGCTGCAGGTTTATTTCATAAATGAAATATGCCAACATGGTGGGTTAACTTACAGGTGATCCAAGCGCAGGCAACGATGAGTAACCTAAACTGCGGCCCTGTCTGACGAGCCAAACGGAACCCTGGGCCATCCCATTTGGTGCTACAATTTTATTTGGGGAGTTTATTCCCTTAAATACCATAGACTACTAGTACAGGATTATTACTCATGCCTTTTTAGGGGCGGAGCGTCACTCAGAAAATAAAACCACTTCCTCTGCCAGCACACGGGGTACAGGACAGAGTGGGTGCTAGCGGGGAAACAAAGAGGGCGGCAACTGCGGGGGGGGGGGGGCAGGTATAAGTACCTGGGCCCAGCCCGCCAGGCACCAGACATGACACAGGTGAGTGCGTGTGCCAGAATGCGGCCCTAAGGTTCCGTCCTCTTAGGGGCGCACTGCGTGTGCAATGGGCAGTCACACTTGACATCTCTGGTCCCTCTTCTCCAACTATCTCACCCTGCACTCCACACTTAGAAGTGACATTAGGTTCATACATTGTGCTATATTTAAAAAACTCTCCAGACCAGCTTCCATTATTTAAATTCCCACGGCTTGTTTATGCCTCTGTTTCAGAGGCAGGGCACATTTGTAATATGTAGCAGCTCTTGTAACGTCCACCATCCTTACTGCTTTGAGAGAGGCTCTCTGGTGCATTACTACAGTAACATTTTGTAATGGTTCAACCTGCTGATACCTGTTTTCTCTAACTGGGATGTAGGTGCTACTTAACAGGTCATGTCTTAGGGGTGAGCCACTACGTCACAAAACTGGCATAATACTTTTTTACATGGAACAATGGGGCATATTATCAAAGGGGTTTATCTCCGCTTTTTTGGCTTTAAAAGTCAAGAAAGCGGAGATAAAATTATCTCCCTATTACCTAGCTGTCGCTAACACCAGCTAGTAGGAGATAGCGACCATCTTGGGCCCCGCTTTGCATGTCAGTGATATTTATCACTAATGACATGCAAAGTGGGCGTGCCAAGATGGTAGCGACTGAAAACAGTCGCTAACATCGCTATCTCCTATTATCAACTTTTGGAGATATTCACGTGAATATCTCCAAAAGCTAACACCTGCCCTGAGCAGTTCTTAGCCATGTTATCCAATGGGAGGTGGATAACATGGCTAAGAGCATTAGCTCGGTAATGCATGAATATCGCGGACTTTTCAGCAATATTCATGCATTGCGGCGATTTTTATCGCATTTGCGATAAACCTTGGTAATACCAAGGTTTATTTGCGGTACAAACCGCCGCAGCTCAGCGGTAAATTTTTCCCGCTAACCAAGCAATAGCGATAATTATCGCTATTGCTTGGTAATATGCCCCTATGTTTGTAAAAATATTTTTTTTTTGCTTTAGTTGTAAACGGAATTATAGAGCGGCAAATGCCACTAATTTTGGTAGCTTCACACAGCATTTGCATGAATAGTAATTTTCTTTCTGCACATACCCTTGGATGCTGCACACAGTGGAAAAAAATTAGAGGGAACATTGTTCTCAATGCGAGTGAAAACATAATCTGAAAGTCGATAATATGTATTTTGTAGCGCGTATTTTGGAAGAGTAATCATTTAAAATATTGCCACTCTTCCCCAGAGTGTCAAGGGAAGTCGTTTGCAGTGGGCTGCATCCGATTGGAAATACTTTGATATTGTTTTAAAATTGTGATGAATGCATTGCTCCTGGTCTGTCATGGCATAGATCCCTAAATATTGGAATTCTTCTCTAGATATTTTAAGTTGTCGGGAAGGTTGGCCGGGTCAACGAGTCCAACATGAAAAAGTACGGATTTTGCCCAGTTTATTGTATATTCAGAGTAGAAACTTTGGAGTTCGAACACATGGAAGACAGCCAGGATCGAGTCTGTGTGTCAAGTAAGATAAAGCAGAATGTCATACGCTTATAGGGAGATTGTCTTTTTCTGGGATGGGAAAGCCCTCAATTTGGAAGCCTTTAATGTCAGGGTGAGTCCGAATTAGACAAGCCAGAAGTTCTAAAGATAGGGCAAAGAGTAGCAGGGAAAGTGGGCAGCCCTGCCGGGTTCCTCTCTTGATGGGGAAGTCGGGAGACAGCATATTATTTACCCTGACTACGGTCATTGTTTTTGTGTATAATAGGTTTATCTAGTCTCTGAAACATGGGCCGAATTCTAGTTTCTGTAGAGTTTGAGCCCTGAAAGGCCAGTGAATCGCATCAAAGGCCTTCTCTGCGTCGGGTGAGATGAAAAGGTGGGTGTCGTGTCTATGTTGAGCCTGTGCAATCCAATTATGGGGTCTACCCAAATTTCCTCTGGTGGATCATTTCCGCATAAAGACGGATGGATCATTGTGGACTAATGAGGTGATCACTTTTAGTCTGGTGGCTAAGATGGTAGCTAGGACCTTGGTTTCTGCATTTATCAAGTAAATGGGGAGGTAGGAGCTACAGGAGATGGAAGGTTTCCCCGGCTTGTGTATGACTAATATTGTTGGCCTATGGAGATCTGGTGAGAGGATGCCATCTTCCCGTGCTTTGTGATAAAGGTGGAGTATGTGGGGCGCTAGTGTTAGACCTGTCAGCTTTCGGATGGTCTCTCCCTATTTTTTTTATTTTTAGTTTCTGCCTCGCATTTCTTTTTCCACCAATTCTTTTTGTTTGGCCTTAGGTCTCCAAGTGCCCCACCACTGCTAATCAGTGCTGTGGCAGAGGTGCGCCTTCCTAAAATGGTGGGTAGAGAGAGTTCCTAAGATGGACGCCTGCTAGAAATTACCTCAGAGCTCTGGCCCATAGGATAACATTAGGGGGTTCCAGAACCTTCCGGTCCACTCTAGTGACCTGGGCCCAGGCTATATAAGGGAGGACACTGGGCGGCCATTTTGTCATTACTGTGCTGGCTGGAGTGCAGACTACAGAGTTAGGGGAATTGTGTCTTAGGCTAAACTGACTGCTCCTAGGGGCTGCGAGTTAGTTGTGGGTGCTGCCCTCCTTCCTGTTGATCTGTCCCAGCCTGTGAGAAGAATTACGAACACCACGTCCCAGTGTGGCCACCCATTAAGAAGACTAATTTTTTTCAACAGCTGGTGAGAGTGACCTTGCCCCAGCCCCAGAAAACTTGGAGGGTGGTGCTGTGGGCTATTAAGGCAACGCGGTATAAGGGACTTTCACCACGACCCCTGAAGTGAAGCGGGGTCTTAATTTCTGCCCTTGCTTGCTGTTTGGTGTTAGTGAAGAGCGCTGGTCTTGTCTGCGATGAATACTGCCTAGTTCCCCAGTGCTGCATCTGGCGGCCCTCCCCCTCTCTCTTTGCGTCCTCTCTGAGGAGCTGTGTGCCGAGGCTTCCAGCTGACTCCGTGCTGCTGGCCTTGGTGTGGAGATAGGCCAAGTGGTTCCCGCACCAGGCGTGAGGAGAAGGGGAGTGACCCCGGTTCAGAGAGAGACGCTGGGCGGGGTCGCTTAGCAACCGGACTCCCGCCTAGCGCGTTTCCTCTCTCTGTTTGGCCGGAGCTCCTCGCTGAAGCAGAAGCTGCTGCAACCATTCGAGAGGCCGAGTTGACCCGCAGTTGACTCCCCGGTGGGTCGGGAGTGAGCGCGCAAGTAGGCCCTTGCGCTTCAAGGCCTCTGGGGAGTTTACCTCGCGGATCGGCTGTGTCCCCTGCCCCGCCTCAGGCGAAGTGCCAAGTCCTGAGCAGGAGGAAGGGGGAAGATCGGGCCGCAGACTTGCTCCCAGGACGGTGTAACACAGGCGCCGGACGGGCGCAGAGGTATCTGGGGACCACATAGTGGAGGGTGGGGCCGAAGGAGAGAAGCTGTACAGGGAGGGGGGAACTATACGGGGAACGGGAGTGCCAATTACTAAGCCCCTAAGGTAAACCACTCTCTGATAACAATGTGACTAATCAAAATTAAAAGAGTGGGTTCCAGACTTCCATTCTCCTTCGGAAGTAAAACCTCCGAAAGCATTTTTCTTGCGCAGGAATGAAGAATAGACAGCGCACTTTGAATAAGAAACCAGTGTGATTCTAATCCAAATGCCTTTACCAGCTTAATTCAAATTATTGCAAAAACCTGCTAAAACATAATTTCATTTATTTATGCTTGCTCCAAGCGGATACTCATATTTATTACAGTAACATTCAATGTACTTGCCTGACTGATTTAACCGGCAACCTGTTTCAATTGGTCTATATGTGATATACTTACCTGCTGAATGCCTAGCTAAATGTATTTAGAAACCTGGTGCTTTGACTACTGTGAGAAATTACAATGTACTGTCTAGTTAATGCAATTAATTCTAGAAATGAAATGTGCGAAGTCCTAATTTATTAAACATTGGAACCCTCATTCCTCCTTTTACAATACAAAGAGATAAAGTCACCCTATTTTCTGTTTAACTAATACGGTGTGGTGTCATTTTTGGTGGGTTTGCACTGGGGTGTTGTAGCAAATACATGACACTTGCCTCCTGGAATCAGTCCTCCTACTCTGCGCCATGCTACCCTAAGTGGGCCGGAGTGTTTCTAAAAAAATCCGCTGGGAAGCCATTGGTGCCAAGGGTCTTTCCGGGGTTTAAGCGAAGGATGACATTTTGGATTTCTTCAAGGGTTACGTCCGCAACAAGAGATTGTTAGAGACATTGTTAAACCTCAAGGGAGTATTATATGGCTGTTCCTACACAAGAACAAAATAGGACCCTTCTATTTGGGGGACTGTTAAATCACCAAGGGCATATTATATGGGTCTTCCAAGTCATGTCAAAAGTCCAAACCCTTTGGAGGCACTGTTAATCCACCAAGGAAGTTCTATATGACTTTAAGTACCTCTACCCCCTATCTATACTCTAGTACATTTACCTTATTCATACCCTGCCTATACAAAACCCATTTTTTATACCTTTACTGGCACCCTTGCACTTCTACTGCTTCCCGTGCTGTAGTAGTCCTCCCTCACTATATCCTGGTATGTATATGCCTACCTACACCCTAATACTTCTATTCCTTCCTACACCCTAAAACCTAGACTCCTGCCTATGGCTTAGTACCTTTATGCCCACTAATACCCAAATATCCATCCCATCCTTATACCTACACCTTAACCCTTACCTTTATAATGTTACCTCTTCTCCACCAATTCCCCTACATATAATCTATACCTCTACATACCCTACTACTTCTACTGATGCTTATACTATAGTACCTCCCATTTCCAGTATCCTAGTACCTATAGGCCTACCTACACCATAGTATCTGCATCCCTCCATATACGCTAAATATTCCACCCCTGCCTACGCCCTAGTACCTCTTTGCATCCCCACCAGTACACAGTATCCCTTCCAATCCCTATTCTCAGGACACCCCCGCGCCACACGGCCCTCCAGCTGTGTGTATGCCCCTCGCTGCTGCTCGCAGTCACGTTCAGCCGTTTTCCCCTGCTTTTGCCGTTTTTGCCTGCTCGTCTTGTTGGCTACTGCCTCACTGTTTGTTTCCCCTGCTGTATCTTGGTAATTGTTGTAAATCTGTGCATTGTTCCCGAATTGCCTGTTAGCCCCGCTCCCCGCTTGCTGCCGCCGTTCTCGCGGCCACGCCCCCTTTTCTCCGTGTCCTCCCCGCCTCCCAGCTGCTCCTCCCTCCCACTTGTCCTTAAATGGCAACCGCGCGGCGCAGGTGAGTGTGACCTGTTCTCAGGACACCCCAGCGCCGCACGGCCCCCCAGCTGTGTGTGTGCCACTCGTGTGCCCCTTGTTGCTGCTCGCAGTCACGTTCTGCCATTTTCGCCTGCTTTTGCCGTTTTTGCCTGCTCGTCTTGTTGGCTACTGCCTCACTGTTTGTTTCCCCTGCTGTATCTTGGTAATTGTTGTAAATCTGTGCATTGTTCCCGAATTGCCTGTTAGCCCCGCTCCCGCTTGCCGCTGCCGTTCTCGCGGCCATGCCCCCTTTTCTCCGTGTCCTCCCCGCTCCCGCCTCCCATCTGCTCCTCCGTCCCACTTAGCCTTAAATGGCGACCACACGGACGCGCAGCGGTCACGCGCAGCGGGCGCGCTGATTGTGCACCGAAGGCGGGCCAAAGGCAAGCCCGTCTGCGCCCGTCCGCGTCTGGACCGCGCCCAGCACCAGAACCCCTGGCCCCCGAAGACCCCTGCCCACACGACGGACCTACGACGCCGCCACCCTCAACGCACTCAACGCCGGCCAAACCCGCGCCTGCTACCGAGCCACCCCGAAACGTACCCACGGACCCTTCACCTGGCAAGCCTGCAAATTCTTTCCACCAAGCACATCACCTTCAGCCACTCCACCGGACTTCACTGGACCGACCACAGCTGCGTCCACTTCAGCTTCAGAAGAACAACGACCCACCACCACCCGCAACAGGTTCCTCACAGGAGCTGGAGCAAGATCACCACCGAGCAGCTCACCACCTCCCTCAGCCAGAACCCGCCCGCCAGCACAATGGACCCCAACAAAGCAGCCCGCAACTTCACACAGTGGCTGACCGCCTGCGCAGACGACCTCGCGCCACTGAAGAACCCTCCCAGCAGACCCAGAAGCAAGAAAGCCACCTGGTTCACCGACGAACTCAGGGACTCCAAGAAGAACTGCAGCACCCTCGAGAAAGCCTGGCTCCTCGACCAGACCACAGACAACATGACCACCCTCAAACAAGCCACCCGCAAGCACCACCAGCTCATCCGCACCACCAAGAAGAAATCACTGAAGGAACGACTGGACAACAACGCCCACGACAGCAAGCAACTCTTCAGCATCGCCAAGGAGTTCTCCAACCCTAGCACCGGCAACAACTACATCACTCCTTCACAAGACCTCTGCGACTCTCTCGCCTCGTTTTTCCACCTCAAGATCGCCGACATCCACAACAGCTTCGGCGCACCATCCACGCACCCTACCGTCGAACCAACGCCCCCCCACCGCCACCCTCCGCACATGGACCACAGTGACCACCGAAGACACAACCCGCACGATGAACACCATCTCCTATGCCGACGACACCCAACTGTTCCTCTCCCTCACCAGAGACCCCGCCACCGCCAGAACTAGCCTACACGAAGGGATGAAAGACGTCGCCGAGTGGATGAAGAACAGCCGCCTGAAACTGAACTCAGACAAGGCAGAAGTCCTCATCCTGGGACCATCGCCCTCCGCCTGGGACGACTCCTGGTGGCCCCCCACCCTGGGCATCACTCCCAAGCCAACAGACCACGCACGCAACCTGGGCTTCATCCTGGACTCCTCCCTCTCGATGACCAGACAAGTCAACGCTGTCTCCTCATCATGCTTCAACACCCTACGCATGCTCCGCCAGATCTTCCGATGGATCCCGACCGAAACCAGGAAGACGGTCACCCAGGCACTCGTCACAAGCCGACTGGATTACGGGAACACCCTCTACGCCGGAACCACAGCCAAGCTACAGAAAAGACTCCAACGCATCCAGAACGCCTCCGCCCGACTCATCCTGGACATCCCCCGTCGCAGCCACATCTCCGGCCACCTGAGGGACCTGCACTGGCTCCCCGTCAGCAAGAGAATCACGTTCAGACTCCTCACCCACGCACACAAGTCCCTCCACGACCTGGGCCCCAAGTACCTCAACGACCGCCTGACCTTTTACACGCCCACCCGCCAGCTACGCTTGACAAGCCTCGCCCCCGCCGCCATACCACGCATCCGAAGAGACACCACCGGAGGAAGATCCTTCTCCTACCTGGCGGCCAAAACATGGAACTCCCTCCCCACCCACCTTCGGCTGACCCAGGACCATCTCGTCTTCAGGAGACAACTCAAGACCTGGCTGTTCGAGCAATAGCAGACCCCTTCCCCCAAGCGCCTTGAGACCCTCCGGGTGAGTAGTGCGCTATACAAATGCTATGATTGATTGATTGATTGATTGATATATCTCAGCCTTTACCTCTACCTTTACCACAGTGCAACATCTCCACCAATATCCCTACCTTTAACCTAGTACATTTAATTTACCTCTACTCCATTATCCCAACCACTCTTAATACTCTAGTAGATATACCTATAATATATTCTCTCTTCCTATTTCCATCAATCCTGCACCTTGTGTTCTCTTACCGATTTTCTTACCGATTTTCTTTTCTTCTTTTCTGTTATTTTTGCTGAATTTCTTCACATGTTTTGAGGTATTTGCATATTTACTAATTGGTATTTACCAGCCATGGTAACAAGGTTGATGTTCTTTTTTTGTATTCTTTCATAAATTAGGTTTAGCAGATGAACATTGGTGATGATATGGTAACACCCTATGGAACTCTGCCTGCCATCTTACGAGTGGGTGGTAGTAGAGATCTCTTCTTCACCTACTGGCTTTGGACAATGAGGATCCATTTTAAGGTGATACTGGAATCCAGGGCTTGTTCTTTTAGACATGGTTCACAGAAGCTTGTCCCGCAGAGTGATTAAATATAAACAATACATATCATGTTTTTCATCTGAGAGCTAAACTGATGGGGTTTATTCACAAGCCCCTTGCGCCGCTGGTGCGTCACTTTTTCCCATATTAAAAGTGACGCACCGGCAGCACAAGGGACTTGTAAATAAGCCCCTTAGTGCTTAATTTGACCCCATGTTTTCCAATGCTCAGCACCAGCACCTAATTGTCAACACTGGCACCTATGAGAGTCTGTCACATGGTTGCGCTGTTTAAGTTATTTAGAGATGAGCACAACAAAAGTTGTTTATAAATTCAACATATATTATAAATGACTGGTACCACCCTTCCAAGCATTTTAATAGCTTTGGGGGCCTGGAATAGTCTGAATTGTCACACTTGTAGGAGTGTCATAGTTAGTGGTTTAGTTTGTATTGTCATTGGCAGCGCTGGCAGGGGCTATGGCTTGTGTGAGCTGAAGTGACCTCCTAACAAGGGCCCTGACACCTCTTCTTTTACAAACTAAGCACTGGCCACACCCCTTCGCTAACTAACTCGTAACGCTTTGCAAAACCTGCAGCCAACCAGCTATGCATGCTTTGAACTGTCCTCCTTTTAACTCATTCATTTACAAATAATTCTCTTTCCTTTCTTTTCAATATTGGTTAAAGCTTTGCTGCTGACTAGTCAAGTAATGTAAGCTATTTTAATCATAGGAAAGCCATTAAGATGTTAATACCTTTACATGCTCCTTGGCTTGGCAGACTCCTTTTCTCCTTGTTTAAGTCAATCCACTATAATCTTGCCTGATCAAATTTCTGTCCTATCTTAATTTCCTTTGCCTGCTCTCTCTATATTTACTTATCCATCTCTAACCTGTTTGTCCTTAACTTTCAATCACTTTTCCTGTTCATTGTTCCTCATTCTTTTATTCCATTCCCCTTTGATGTAACCTGTTCTTGAACTCAAGGTACATGTGTAACGCAAACCTCTAAGCCAGCTTTTTGAAGCCATGCAAAGCCACTTTGCGTGGCTTCAAAAATCTGGAGTAATGCAAGGCAGCACAAATTGCTGTGCTACTCTGCCCTGGGTAGACGTTCCATGGGCATTGCGTGGGTGTTACCACGCACCTCCTATGGATTTTGACGCAACTACAGATTTACAAGAACTTCTAAACCTGGGAATGTGCCAAAAATGTACACCTTCCCTGGGGAGGCGTAACGAGGAGAAATATGTTTCTCCTCGTTTCTTCCTCTATGTGTGCTGCATTCTGCAGATACATAGATAGAAGAATATGGTTCCCAGGATTGGTTTTTGTGCAGGAAGGTGCCCCTTCCTGCACAAAAACAATCCTGCATGTCACACAGGCACCCTTGCACCATGGTGCAAGGGTTTATGGTTTGTTGCTAGGCTGCCAAAACTGAACCTGCACAAGGGAAAGACTAGGAATGCACTGTATTGCCTTAAATACGGCGCATTCCTGTCCTTTCCCTGTCACGCAGTGCTGAGCTGCACTGCGTGACTTCCTCATAAACGAGGCCCTCAGTCTTTTGGATGCTTTGTTGTCATAATGGCCTCTTTCTGCAAGTTCTGAGCAGCAAAAAGGAGATAAAGGACCTAATTTAAGAGAAAGAGTGCAGCTGTTGGAAATGGTCCTTTTTGCAGGGTTACCCGAAACTTTAAATGTGGTTTACTTAAGGTCATATCTCTGATAAAGCATCACCAGGAGAATGTATATCCTGTTAGAATGTTATAACTTGGATGCATTGTTTTTAACCAAAACATGGACACGAGCTGACTCTGATGTTGAGCTGGGCCTAGCCTGCCCCCAGGCTATAAGGCCTTTCATAAACCACAGCTAATTGGGAGAGGAGGAGGAGTGGGAGAGATTTATAAAGATAAGTGGAATTTTTCCCCTATAAATGTTGACGAAGTGGAGGGTATTGAACTCTTAGGGTTCTCGCACCAGGATGCTTAAGGACAACTGTACTCTGGCATAGTTTGCTATAGACCCCTGGAGGAGCGAGTCTCCAATATCAAGTATTGATTGACATCTTTTATAGTATGTCACTCACCCATTCTAAAATGATAATTTTGGGAGACGTCAATCTCTTGGAAAAAAGGACTTTAGGCCCGGCATTGAGAGAGCTACTGCAAGCATGTGAGAACCCAAATATGCTACAATTAGTGTTGCACCCAACACATCATAGAGGCCATGTTCTAGACCTAATATTTGCAAATCACAAGGAGGTAGAGGTGGTAGAGATAACGCCTCTGGGTGGGACTGATCACTTTTTGATACAATTTCTGTTAATGCCTCCCAGAGTGAGCAATAAAAACACTCATTTTGGTAACAATCGACAGGGAAGGAAATGGGCTGAACTGCTAAAAATAAACACTCCCAGCTATTTACTGAAAAGAACTCTTTTGATGCCAACAAATCGGTGAAGGAAAATTATCTTAACTTTTGTGGTCAGACAAACTATACTCTCAACCAACTGGCACCAGTTAAAATGTTAAAAAATAGGGATAAAATATCAGCCCCATGGTACAACGAGAAATGAAAGATGCAAAGGAAAATTTGCAAACAAGCAGAAAGGAAGTGGAGGAAATTCTATGAGGAGGAGGACAACCCCTTTGGTTTTGCTAAGTTTGCCCTAAGTTGGCAGGGTATGCCCAGACGTGGGTCCCTTGCTCACTTTGCCACTGGATTCAAGATAGCCTGGCTGCTGAGGGTTATGAACCTAAAACCGGCCCCAGGATGCTTGTTTCCAGTCCAGGAAAGACATGGCTTGGCAGTTCGGGCTGGACTGTTCCCATGAGGCACAGGGTCGGACTGATTTGCATATGGCCATGTCTCAACTGGGGTGGCGGAGTGAGCTAAAGAATGATGATGGATTAAACCCAGATCAGTTGACTGGGGGTGAGTGCTTGCAATGTTCAACACTCTATCCATCATCCCCTTTGGTTTTGCTGAGGAAGACAAAAGAGCCATGAAAATAGCACTAGGTGTATACAAAGAAACAATTGCTAAGGCAAAAGCTGCGTATTGTGCAAAAACTATCCTACAAGCGCCTAATAGTGCTAGAACTTTATTCAATATAGTAAATGCCCTCTCTAAACCGGAGTGTGTGAAAAATAAAACCATAGCCATGCAAGATCTATGTAATGACAATGCTGTGTATTTTGAAGAGAAGATTGAGAAAATCATTGATAGTTTAGAATCAAACAAGGAGACTAGGATTGACAATGTAATTGGTTCCTCTGAAATAATAATGATGGAGAAACAGGAAAAGGGAGTAGACAAAGATAAACAGGCAACTCTGAACCATTTCCAGACTCCTACAGAGGAAATATTTAATAAACTAGCTGTAAGTGTCTCCTCCTATGGACCCTCTTCTGCACAGGATGTGGAGAGAATTTAATCAAGAGCTCTTTCCTCAGCTCCGCTAAATTTGTTGCCAAAGCTTAAGTAGTGGAACGGTCCCAGCTTGTTGGAAGCAGGCAATAGTGACACCCCTACTGAAGAAAGCTACACTTGATCCCTTATGTTTGTCTAACTATAGGCCTATCTCCTTGTTGCTTTATCCGGTCAAAATCTTGGAGCGGTTAGTTAGTCAAACCCTTTCAAAGTATCTAGAAGACAATCATCTACTAGATGAGGCTCAATTCGGGTTTCGCCCAGCACATGGTACCGAAACTGCCCTAGTGACAGTCCTAGGTTGAACTGAGAGTGCAAGCTGACACTGGTAAATCGGTAATTCTGGTGTTAGTGGATATGTCAGCAGCATTCGACAATGTTAATCATAAAGATTCTGTTAAAGAGACGTATGGATGCCAGAGTCATGGGCACGACACAGAATTGGTTTCAGTCGTACCTGTCAGGTTGGCAGCAGGCAGTGACTATGTCACCCTTCGTCTCTAAAAAGAGTTCTATCCAGCATGGGGTCCATCAGGGATGTGCAATAAGCCCGATCTTATCCAACATATACCTGCGCCCACTTATTCCAATTATTAAATCTTATGGAATAGAATTAGTTGTAATACTTTATTCGATACATGTATCATAAAAGTACAAACATAAAAATACATACATAAATTTCGAGTATTACAGTCCTCCTAAAAGCATTGCATCATTACAAACGATTAAAACTATGGGGAAATAGCATAATTAAAATTCATACTGGATCATGATCTGTGCACGAGTGGGACAACAACCTTGACCGGATAATCCAGGCGTGGCCAAAAACTTAGCAACCCCGCAAACAATAAACATGCAAGTAGTGTTGGAAAGAATAATGCGAAGGGCTGATCTATAGTCCCTAACTCCTAGCTTTCTACAGACTGGCTTCAACCATTTATCTCTGGCCTGTTTATATGCTTTACATGCAAAAAAGAAATGGCCTAGGGATTCTTCCGGGCAAAGACAACCTGGGCATTTCAAGTCCTCTTCCCTCCTATCTTTCCACCCTGCCATGAAATTTTTAAGAGGGAGAATGCCATATCTAAGTTTCAGAAATAAGGTTCTGTCTCGAGGGGTCTGTATGAAATCCAAAAAGGGTTCTAACTTTACAAGAAGCTTGTGTTCAAAAAATTTCTCCCTTTAAGGGACCCCAATTTGGGTTGAGCAGAACCTTGGCCTCTACCCACTCCCAATATAGTTTTTTAACTGTTTGTTTTGGTGGGGAGAATTGGGAGGCCCAAGAGTCGCTCAATCCTAAAGATACCACAAGCTTCTTTAAATTGTTTAGCCACTTTATTTTATTTGAAGCATTCAGGCTAATTAGCTCGTCCAGCACTAAAGCATATTTTGCTAATTCCGGGGTCCTTCTAAGGCGCACCCAGAATAGTAGTGGTCGGAGTTGGACTATTTCAGAAATTGATCTTTTGCCCATATCAGCAAATAATGGTTTCAAAGGGGTTCGGAGAGGGAGCGAGACTAAGTCTCTCATAAACTTGTTCTCTGCCACCACCAGTGCTTTAATGTTCTCAGTGCCCCATAATTTGGATCCATAGACCGTAGAGGCTAACGCCTTCCCCTCATAGACTGCTAGGGCAGGGGCTATTGGTCTGCTGATTGAAAGACGTTGATTCTTTAGGATAGCACCGAGACCCTTTTAAGATTTAAAACCATTTTGCACAAATGGGATTCCCAATTCATGTTATTGCCGATTCTAACCCCGAGATAATCAAATTCATCCACTACCTCTAGAGGGGATCCATTCAGAGAGAGATAGACCTTCCTATGATTTCTTTTTCCGGACATCACCATCAACTTCGCTTTTGCAGTATTTACCGTTAACCCACGGTCTTTACAGAAAACATTAAAACGATCAAGGAGTTTTTGCAGGCCTTTGGGGGTTTTGGACAACAGGAGGGTGTCGTCAGCAAAGAGGAGTGTGGGTGTTTTCTCCCCGGCAAGGACAGGGGCATCCGGTGGGTCCTCTCTCAGGTGATCCACCACCCCATTTATAAAAAGGGAGAACAAGGTTGGGGCCATCACACAACCTTGCCGCACCCCTCTGCTGACAGGGATCCTCCTAGTTAATTGCCCCTGGTCCCCCCATCGGATCCTTGCATAATTTCCTTCATGAAGTTTAATTATGAACTGTAACAAATAACTAGGGAACCCCATGTCCAGCAGGACCTCCCAGAGTTTAGCAAGTGGGATAACGTCGAAAGCCGTTTTCAGATCTATGAAAGCCAGGTATAAACTACCCCTGGCAATAGACACTGACTTCCAGTAGACCGCACAAAATCTAAAGACCTGGTCCATGGCGCCTACATTGCGCCTAAACCCGGCCTGGAAGTGGGTCAGGATGTCGTTTTCCATTAACCACATCTCTGTCCGGTTTATGATGACCCTGCCAACTACTTTTTGGATGGTATCAATTAGACTAATTGGTCTGTAGTTGGCAGGGTCCTCTCTATCACCTTTTTAAATATGGTAATGACCTCTGCACCTTTCCAGGATTCGGGTACTGGGTGGCCAGACTGGATTAGATTCATAATCATTGCTATGAGATCTGCCCATAATTTGGGGTCATACAACAGTAGGTCCCCCGGGAGGCCATCAGGGCCAGGCGCCTTTCCCGGGATTATTTTAAGGATGGCGTCTTGAACTTCACGAGGTGAGAAAAACTCTTCATTAATACCACTCTCTATGCTAATCTTACTCACAGTACCCAAAGCTGGAGATTTTGGCTTGCCCTCCACACTGTCTTCACAGTACAGTTTTTAAAAGTGAGAATACCATTGGTGCTCGGTTATGTGGTTTAAAATCTGCTCTGCCCCTCGTCTATCAAGAGTATTAATTAATTTCCAAAAAAGAGTGGGGTATTTCCCATAGGCAGCATCCTTGAGCTCCTGCCAATGCTCCTCCTCCCAGTCCTTTTTGGCTGTTGCTATGCTTTTATGATAGTCTAGTCTAGCAATTCTCACTGCTAAGGGGTCCTTGCTTTTTATGGCCAACGTAATGGCTTTCCTCTTCCTCCTACAGTTAGCTGTGTACCAGAGGTTGCCCTTGTTTGGTTTATGGTGTGTCAATGACGTCCCCTTAGATTTTTTAGTAAAGAACTTTCCTATTTTCTCTGTTAAGTTCTTATACACAGCTGGTAGATTTGACCCCGAGGGATGAGGGGCCACTAAAGCAACAGATGTCAAGCCACGAGATTCGGCCATAACTAGCTCTTTAATACTATCGAGTTTCCCTTCTTCACACCTAACTGCATTCCACTTAAGCTTACGATTGCAGTTTGAGGGAAAAACTTCTTTAGTGGTCATCTCTGAAATTCCCCTTTTACTGATCCCGTTTTCCCAATTAATTACCATACTTAGAGGGTTGTGGTCACTATCTGTTCTTTGTCTGACCTTCATATCCACTAGGGTAACCCATGACTGAATGTCCAGAAGGATATAATCAATCCGAGATGGGCAACCTAGCCTATTAAAGGTCATTGCTCCATCGCGGTCGGAGACAGTTCACCCATTCAGAGCCCGTAGGTTATGTTCCATAACCAGAGCATTTAACTGAATTGCTCTCGCAGTCCATTTCTTAATGGGAGTGAGGGCTAGTGGTGGTATAGTCTGGCTCCTATCCTTGTTATTTAAACCCATTGAATCTTCATCGTCCAGGGGCTCAAAAGTACAGTTAAAGTCACCCCCCCACCAGTATTTTAGATCTCAAAGGGAGGGATGATAACTTTCTATCTAGCAGCTCTAATATAGGTGAAATTTGGCCACCCGGTAAGCCTCTTGCGTATACACAGAAGAGTTCTAATATATTGTTTCCGGATGGGCTTTTTATAGAGATATGCAAAATGTCATTTGAGTTTGTATTATTGGTAATGACAACGCAGTTCAAATTTAACTTTACCCAGATGTGTAAACCTCCAGAGGGACGTCCTTTCCCAGTCGAAACTGCAGGAATACAGAAGGTTGAGTATCCATTTTTATATTGTGGCAGGGGACACCAAGTTTCTTGGAACATGCATATGTGGAAGGTATTTATGAAATCATTCCAATCAGGATTATCAAGGTTTTTTTTTAGACCTGCTATGTTCCAAGACAGGATATTAATAGAGGTATGGGCTGTAGATAATTCCTTTGGTGAGATCAGTGTACTAGATTCCCTTTCTACTCTGCCTGGGCTGATGGTAGCCATATTAGTTGAATCATCCCTACTAATATTATTAACTCGTACCCCCGGGGAAGCGGGCACCACTCTCTCTCCAGATTGTCCAGGGGACTGTGTTGGAAGTCAGTCTACCCCTTCCAAACCACTGTAACGATTGAAACAGGGGAATAAAGGATAGTTAAGCTGAGGGCCCAACCAATCCCCATTCGGCTGTCGATCACCCAAAAAGGGTCTCCCTGCTCTCCTTCGAACTAGATTCCAGCCTTCCTCATCATTCCCACCCCACTTGGGGGGTATCTGGTAGTTGAAATTCTCCCTCCTGTTCCTCCCTCTCCCCATATTGGACGACCTCAGCCAGCTCCACCTATTGTCATGATGCTCCGTATGCATATAGAAATATGACAGGGATTTAGCCATAATCGTGGTGTTGTTGTCACATGGAGGAGCGAAACAAATGTATTCCACCAATCGTGGGTCCTCAAATGTGACGACAACGCAATCTCCCTTTAAGCTTTTCTTTTTTTCACCTACCCAGGGGGCTCTCTCCACCATGAGCATTTTGTTGTTTGTTCCTGGAGGTGGAGGATAGTTTCTGTCTAACCAATGGCACATTTTATTTTTAAGTGCCCAGAATGGTTCAGAAATGGCGGGGGCAAGTTCAGGGACGCCTGTCAAAACTATCACATATGGACAGGCGTCTGGTGGTAAACTGATGTTCCGGCATGGGTTTGACTTCTCATGGTGGGGTAAGGGGGATTTAGGGGCTGGGGTAATAGGGTCAGTACAACTCTGAGTGTGGGTGGGAGCAACAGTGGTTGGCTGGTTAGTACAGACTTTTTTACTCAAAGGGATTGGTATTTTAGGCGGGCGGGTCTTAGGGGTGGTGTCATCCCCTGTAGAGTAAGCATGGGCGGAAAATCCGTTTCGCTCGCGGATTTTGCGGATTTTCGGTAAATTCGCAATCCGCGAGATTCGCGAATCTCCCGCAAAATCCGCAAATCCGCGAGCAGCGGATTTGCTCGCACTGCTCGCACTGTTCGCGTGAGTTCGCGGCTTCCCAGTACAACTTCGCACCCCGCGAATAAGTGCAAAATTGCAGAAATACGATCTTAGCAAAACTGAAACTACTTACCAGGTTCAAAAGTTCAGGCTCATCATTAGTAGCCATTTCCTGTAGTGCTTCCTGAGGGGCCCCTCCAGAGTTCAGTTGCCAGTTGCAACTATTATGTGACCCTGCTCTGAACCTCAGAATAGTTACACATATGCCACAAAGGTCCTGAATTACAGCTAAAGGAGACAAGCAGGAGCCAGGCTGGAAGTTCAAATCCATTAATCAGCCCCTAATTCATTATTGTCAGTTGGGGCAGGGCAGGTGTTGTAACTAATTTTGCAACAATGAAAGCACTTAGCAAGTGCAAAAGATCACTAATCAGGAAGCACTAAGGAAGCAGGTGCCAGCTAAAAAAATATTCTGTGACACATTAATCAGCCCCAAATTAATTCAGGTCACTTGAGGCAGGGAAGGTGTGCTTGCGTTGCCACAATAATGTACACTGACTGGACAACCAGAGGGTGCTGTGATGAAACAGAGGGTGGCATGGGTGGGCCAGAGGGTGGCATGAGTAGTCAGAGAGTGGCAGTGGTGACAGAGAGTGGCAGTGATGAAGAAGAGTGTCCCAAACAGGCTGGACACGTAGAAACAACAAGTTCGCGAAACTTGCGACCCGACAGATAAGTTTGCAATTTGCGAAAGTGTACAAAACCCTCGCGAACTGGCAGAAACCCGCGCAAACACAAAAAAAAAAATCCGCAAATTCGCGAGAATTCGCGGATTTTGCGGATTGCGAGTTCGCAAATCCGCAAAATTCGCGAACGCGAGATTCGCAAAATTCGCCCATGCTTACTGTAGAGTGCTTCTTGGAAATAGACGCATGATTACGAGCAGAAGGTGGTACAGTAGAGGCATTAGGGGCAAGATTAACTTCCATGGGTTTTTGTGCCAGGAGAATGGCCTCAAGCTGATGTTCAATGCTCTGTAATCGGGATTCCAGGGGCAGAAGTAATGATTTGATAAGGTCGGACAAGGAATTCAAAAAAGAGGCATTCCTATCCTCTTGGTCGACTGAGGATTCGTCACAACTGCTGTCATCTGGAATACTAACCAAACTGCTATTGGAAATTGTGTCATCTGGGATACCCAATGGTAAGGGATGGGATACAAGTTCGACCTTATCACTCCCTACGTTGTCATTGTTACCCAATTGAACCCTCCCTTCTTCGACGGACACACTTGCACCTGTCTTGCCGTCGATATGTCCCAACGTCTCTTGTGAGACAGGAATGGTGATATTTACCTTGTGGGTCGTTTGGTTTATTTTTGGAACTACGCCTTCCAAACTGCCCCTTTGAGAGCAATTATTCTCATGATGGACTACAACTGGTATTGATAGTAAGTTGTTGAGCAAAGGGGTAGTTGGGATTGGTGCACTCACAGATGGAGGGTCAAGTGATAATGTTGGGGAACTAGTTGGAGTGTGCGGTCTAACATCTAACTGTATAGGGTGAGGATCAGAGCTATTTGAAGCTTTGGTCGGGGAGCGTGCTAGGGCTATATTGCCTAATGAGGATCTTTTGGCTTGGGCAAGGTCCATCGAAACCCTCCTTTCCATAAGTATTATTCCCTGGTCAATTAAAGAATTGGTGCAGAGAATAAAACTATCCAAGGTGCCAGTTAATTTTTGGGATTTAGCACTTGCCGCTGTCTGGCTTCGGGTTTCGCGAGCAGACATGTTATTTAACAACTAGAACTAGTGATATGAAAATTACAAAGGAGTGGGTATCAGGTACCGTTCAATTAACAACGCCTAACAATAAGTAACATTAAGTAGAATGAACTAGAAGCACAGAGGGGATAACAGCGGCAAGAATAATACCAATGAAGATCAATAATATTAACTAAAGCAGCAACGAGAAGAGGGTACAGAAAAATTAAAGAGCAGGGGGACGGGCCCAGCCCAGGCTCTGCAGGCCTCCGAGGGCCTCAGAGGGTCCGCCCTTTATCCGAGCTTCGTCCCGGCCTTCGTCCCGCATATGCATCCCGCTCATGCGGAAAAGAGCCACCTATAATACAGGGAATAGGCTGAAGGGGAGGAGACATGGGAAGAGACAGCCGGTGTGTGGGATGATGAAACGCACAGCCTGGTGGGCCTCGCAGTCCCGGTCTCCAGCGGTGTCCAATGTTCCAAATCACTGGTCTCCTCCAGCACAGGCAGTCAAAACAGCAGAGTCCCAAACCGACTGCAAGCGGCCCCCGCGGAGCGGGGGCTGCGAGTCGTGTTTAAAGGGCCGGTGAGCAGAGCGAGCAGAGGGGAGGAGACACGGGAAGAGGCGGCAGGTGTGCGGGATGATAAAACGCACATCCTGGTGGGCCTCGCAGTCCCGGTCTCCAGCGGTGTCCAATGTTCCAAAGCACGGGTCTCCTCCAGCACAGGCAGTCAAAACAGTAGAGTCCCAAACCGACTGCGAATTAGTGAATTACGCAGATGCTACGCAACTTGTCTTCTCAATGGAAGGGAATCAAGCGGTATCATTGGATAGATTTCATGAGTGTATGCAGAGAACTGCTAACTGGCTAAGGGACAACTCCTTACAATTTAATGGAGATAAAACAGAAATCATGTACTGTACAGCGAATAAAATACCTTGTCCACTCCCAGACGACTTTTGGTCCACTCCTACAGATGAACCACTAATGAACCACTAATTCCATCTAAATCAATGCATAATCTGGGGGTGTTGTTTGATAACAGTTTACAACTAGACACCAAAGTAAATAAAGCAGTCAGCAATTGTTTATCTCTGCTCAGAGCTCTTCATAAAATACTTCCATTACTTCCAGATACCGCCAGAGCACAGGTGGTGAGGAATGTTATTCTGAGCAGATTAGATTACTGTAATACTCTATTACTTAGAGCACCAAGTTCTCTGAAAAATAAACTTCTGAGAATTCGAATAATAGCTGCCAAGTTAGCTTTTAAAGATAGCAGAGGTCCTCTGCGTCCCTTTCTCTGAAGGATCTCCATTGGTTACCGATTCTGCACAGAATACAATTCAAATCACTCTGCATTGTTTTTAAGGCAGTACATGGAATGGGACAGAGACCACGGCAGAGCAAGTCCACCTGGTATACTCCATTTAGGAATCTATGTTCAGCAACAGCAAAATTGGTGAGAACTACCAGATAAAAAAAATAGGATTGATGGCAGAGCATTCAGTTCTGCAGCTTCGCAGCTGTGGAACGAACTTCCGACTGATCTCAGACAGATTGAGAGTTTGCTGGATTTCAGAAAAAAGTTGAAAACTTGGCTTTTTTCCAGGGGCTAATATAATTTAGCAGCAACTCTAACTACGTTCATCCGGCATGGGTGGACCTGCGCACAGGGGAATGTATGATAATCACAGCGCCAGGATACCTTTGGGGTGACAGTGCGCTATATAAGTTCTGCTTACATTACATTACATTACAACTATTTGTCTTCCTCCTCCTCTTTTTGCTGAATTATTTTTGTTGGCCTTAGGACTCTGAGTACCAACCAGTGCTAACCAATGCTAAAGTGCATGTGCTTCTCCCCTAAACATGGTGACATTGATGTATACCTGTTTGGCATATTTAGTTTACCTGTAAGTCCCTTGTAAAGTGGTACCTCCACGTACCCAGGACCTGTACTCTAAATGCTACTAGTGGGCCTGCTGCACTGGTTGTACCACCCAGACAAGTAGTCGGTCAAACCTGTCTCAGGCGTGCCTTTGGAGGGCCAGTGTGCACAGTTTACTGCCATTTAGTCTTTGCATTTAAAACCACTTGCCAAGCCTTAAAACTCAACTTTTATTGCAAATTAGTCACTCCTAAGGCAGCGTCTAAGTGACCCTAAGGGAGGGTGCTGTGTAACTAAAAGGCACGAAAAGTATTTTTAAGTTTCGCATGTCCCGGCAGTGACAAACACCTAAATTCATTTTTTACTGCTGTGTGACACAATCCTTCAATAGGCTAGCACAGGGGATTCCGTAAAATACCTTTTAAGTTGTAAATCCTGATTGGAAATGAGTAGCTACGTCATGTTTAATATCTTGTGAATGGTGCTGATAAATCCTCTTTAGTGATAAAGCTGAATTTCGCATTACCACCTTAGAAATGCCCCTTTTAGAAAGTGGACATTTCTCTACCCTTAGCTTTGTTCTGTGTGCATGCAGCCTGCCTCTAATACACGTCTGGGCTGGGTGACAGCTGCACTTTTCTGCATACTCTCGAGACAGCCACAAAACAGGAACGGCTGGGTGTGACAGGGGATGCATCTGCAAACAGATGGTCTGCTTAGGCAGGGAGAAGGAAACGTGGTTCAGACTTCCATCTGAATAGGTTGTGTCCTGCCCTCACAAGAAGGGCTGATTTACTCCCTACAGGTAGTCTGGAGACAGGATTGAGCTGAAAGGGATCCTTGTGCACCTCAGAGGGCTCTTTTGAGGTATTCGTCTACATCAAAGGCACTTTTTATGATTAGTATTGGGGGTGCTCTTGCCCTATCACATCAGTACACTACTGGACCTGGAAGAAACTGCTGGAGTAAAGGCTGCTGTGCCAAGGAGTACCACTCTGCTGTGTCTGACTGTTCCAAGGAACAGCTTCCCTGCTTTGTTGAGCTGCCCTGCTGACCTCTGCCCTGCTAGAGGACCAAGGACTAAGCCCCATAGTGACTCCAATGCCTTGCTGGCTTTCCCCCTGTGCTTCCTGAAGTCTGAGGGACATCAAAGACCTTGTGATCTACTTTCTTGCAGCTCATCGTACCGACCTGCATAATACTAGCGCTCTGCTCAGGGAGAGCCAAAATGTCTTGTGTGTGGAACTATTGTGCTGGGCTCAGTGCTCCATGTTTTGGCTTAGCAGTGGCTCTGCTTGGCAACCCTTTCTGCTTGTGACCACCTTATCCCTAGAGATGCAATGATCAGCCGTGGTCATCTCCTTTAATCAGCGCAGCACCAAGGGAATCCCTCAGGGCAGCCCTTTCAGCTGATCATGCTGCCAAACAGACACTGGCGAAGTGTGCACCAACTTCCAGCCCCAGCCCGAGGGACCTGAGTGCAACACCATTTCCTGAAGTACGTCAGCCATGGAATTCTTTTTTTTTTTTTTAATTTTTAAAACCTTTATTGTATCAGAGCACACAGCTATTCAGCCTAACATCCCGGAGGCAAGGCAGCATGGTATCAGGAGAAGTAAAGTGCAAAGCGAATTACATCAGAACATTGCAGGTTGTTTTTTATTTTATATAACAACAAAAACCAAGAAAGAAGCGCCAAAGGGCGCATAAGAAAGGCAATGGAGGAAAAAGAAATGCGCAGGAGTCAGTTGGGGGCATCGGAGGTCAGGTAAGAATCTAGAGAAGAACGGAAAGTAGGATGTAGAAGGGGGGGGGAAGGAAAGCAGGAGAATTACAGTAAGTGTAAAGTAGCTGGTGTCATCGGTTACGGTGACAGGTGTGCCTCGCAGGGAAGAGGCTCAGGTGGTAAGCACAGGTCACCCCTGTAAGCATTCCACGCCCCCCACACCTTGTTCCATGTCTGAGGCCTCCCCCTGGCAGCGTACACCGTCTTCTCACGTAACATACACCAATCCATATTGGCCTTCCATTGCACCACCAGGGGGGCCGTGTTAGAACCCCATTTCTGCGCTATATCTCGCTTAGCTAACATGTTGCCCAAGGTAGCCCAACGAGTCTGCGCCGTGTTGTAGGCATTTGGCTCCCAGATGTTGAGGAGGCACCTCCGCGCCTCCGCTGCCAACTCAACTCCAGTCACTTCCCTCATTACCCGGTGTACTCTCTCCCAGTAGGGGGCAATGACAGGGCACTCCCACAAAATATGCATGAAGGTAGCAAGGGCTCCGCAGCCACGACGACAAAAGCCATCGGGCGAGAAGCCCATGCGCACAAGCCGGGGGCCGGTAACATATACCCGGTGGAGGATTTTGAACTGCACCAGTCGCAGACGCGAGGAAATGGCGACCTCCTTAGGGGAAGACACAGCACTCTGCCAGTCCTCGTCATCCAGTTCCAGGCCGTCGGCTACCCACTGTTCTCTCAAGCGCTGGAGGAGGTCAACTCTAACATTGATCAGCTTCTTGTAGGACAAAGAAATGGCACTATCAGGCATATGGCCGTCCAGAATCCTGTCCTCCAGGGGGGAGCTTTCAGGGATTTCACCCTCCTCCGGCATAGCGGCACATATCGCGTGCTTCAGTTGAGCGTATCGGAAAAACTCCGAACCACCCAAGTGGTATTCAGCCTGTAGTTGGGGAAAAGTCTTAACCTCTCCTTTAGCTACCATGTCTTCCACCCTGGAGATACCTATAAGGTCCCACTTATCAAAACCCTTGGTGTGCCAGAGCTTGCCCAGGATATCAGAATCGTACAGAGGGGTGAATCTCGTCAGTCTGCCCTGCCAGCCCTGTATCTTGGTAACCGTCCGCCACGTGTGAACCGCTGCCTTGGTCGGGCCCGTAAGGCGCCGATCAAAGGTCCTGGAATACAGGGCGCGGTAGTAGTTGCCTCCACGCAAAAGCCACCTGTCCATAGCGTAACCCGGACTGTCCGCAGGGCCATAAAAGCCATGGTTGATGGCAGTGAGCTGAGAGGACCAATAGTACCGCCGCACATCTGGTAGAGCGATGCCCCCGTCATACCACGGTAATGTAAGCTTCTGAATGGCGACGCGTGGCTGACCCTCCCAGAGCAGGGCACGTTGCAGGCTCTCAACCTCTCTAAAGTAGCGAGCCGGAACAAGGTCCTGGGTATTTTGCAAGGCATATAGAAACCTGGGCAAGGACATCATTTTAAACAATGCTGCCCGGCCCAGGAGAGAAAGCGGAAGCTTGCGCCAACTATCAACATCCCTCCGCAGTCGTTGAAGAGGAGGGAGCAGGTTGTGGTCATACCGCGCCTTAGGACTACCTGATATATAGATTCCCAGGTACTTGAAACCTTGCCCGGCCAGTTGTATATTGCAGCCCCTAGGGAGGCGCGGCGTGTCTCCCTTGAGAATGTAAAGGGAGGACTTGGCCCAGTTGATGATCAGGCCCGAGTAGCGCCCAAACAGATGGAGTACGTCACACGCCACAATAAGCGACTTACCAGGAGAGGTAAGATAGAGCAGAATGTCGTCCGCATAGAGGGAGACCCTGTCTTCAAAGCCCGGGGCCCAGGTGATTCCATGCAGGTCAGGGTGCGAGCGTAACATGGCCGCCAGTGGCTCCAGGGCCAACGCAAACAGGAGTGGTGACAGGGGGCAGCCCTGTCTGGTGCCACGATGAAGCGCAAAGGAAGCCGACATGCGACCGTTGACTGTGACAGCGGCCAGTGGGCACGCATAAAGAAGTTGCACCCAGCCCAGGAAGCCCGGTCCAAACCCAAGCTTTGTCAACACCGCCCAGAGGTAGTTCCACTCCAGGGAATCAAAGGCCATCGTGGCATCAAGGGAGGCCAGTACCGCCGGTTCCTCCAGGGTGTGAGCTCTGGCCATGACACCATGTAGGCGTCGCAGGTTGAGGGCAGTGTTGCGGTGGGGAATAAAACCTGACTGGTCCGGGTGCACCAAGTCACCGATGACCCCGACCAGCCGATTTGCAAGCAGTTTAGCTAGGATCTTGGGTTCCGCGTTGAGGAGAGAGATAGGACGGTAGGATCTACAAACGTCCCTTGGCTTGCCTTCCTTGTGAATGACCACTATGGTAGCCAGTCGTTGATCCAAGGGGAGGACACCCTCCTCCCGGGCCCGCAGGAACATAGCTCTCAGATGAGGAGAGACCACGTCCGGCCTAATCTTGTACAACTCGGCCGGTATGCCATTGGGGCCGGTAGCCTTACCCGACCGCAGGGCGCGGATCGCCAAGGCAATCTCGTCCGCGGTTATATCTCGATCCATATCTACACGTTCCTCGTCGGAAAGACGGGGGAGGTCAATCGTCGAGAGAAACTTGGCTGAATCAGCCTCGGAGCGATCCGAACCAGAAGTATAGACGCCCCGGAAGTAGTCCGCAAAAGACTCGGCAATAGCGCTCGGGTCCGTGACCGCCACTCCGTCCTCGCCCCGGATCTCCGGAACCACCCGGCTTGCCATCTCGCGCCTGTCCAGCCAGGCCAGCAACTTACCGGCCTTGTCCCCAACGTCATAGATGCGGCCCTGTTGTTCCTTAGCCAAAACCAGGGCGGCATTCGTAGCGAGATCATGGTACTCAGACTGTTTCAGGGAGAGGTCGTGTAGGAGAGAAGGGTCTGGTTCAGGCCCCAAGCGGGACTCGAGATCCAGGACTTCCTCTTCAATATGCGCAAGGTCGGCATCACGAGCTCGCTTAGCCTCCGCGATGAGAGCCAGGGCCTCGCCCCGCAACACAGTCTTAAATGCCTCCCATAGGGTAACCACAGAGCCAACCGAACCAGCATTTTCAGAGAAGTACAGGTCGATGGCCTTGGCCAGGAATGCACGCGTTTTGTGGTTGCGGAAATACCAAGGGTTTACCGCCACCGGACGGCTGGACAGGACGATGCCAAAGTCGAACGAGACCCACAACGGAGAGTGATCAGAAACGCCCCGTGCCAGAAAACGGGCCTCAGACACGGCAGGCGAATGTGCCGCCAGGGTAAGGACATAATCTATACGGGACAGGCTCCCATGGGCATTGGAGAGGAAGGAAAAGTGACGGAGCGTGGGATGCAACAGTCGCCAGCTATCTACCAAGCCCATGGAGTCGAGGAAGGCCGGCAGCCACATTTGGGAATTCCGGAGGTCCCTCGGCGGTTGGCGATCAAGGGTGCCAGAGCAGACTGAGTTGAGGTCACCCCCCAGGATCAATAGGCCCGTAGGCAGGGACAAGATGGCGCCACCAAGGTCTTGAAAGGTACTGGATTGGAGGCCTGGAGGAACATAAACCGAAAGCAACGCCAGGGATCGCCCCTCCCATCTTCCCGCCACAGCGGCGTAGCGTCCCCTATCATCAAGCACTGTGACGTCTATTGCAAGGGGAAGGGATGAACGCACAAGGATGCCCGCCCCCCGGGAACCCGAGGAGAACCCAGAGTGGGCAACCATTTTGTAGCCTTTACGATTTAAGGCCTTGCAGGAGTTCCCTACCAAATGCGTCTCTTGCATAAGCACAACATCGGGCATATGTCTCTTTATCAATTGTATTACCACCCCTCTCTTAACTCGGTCACCCAACCCATTAACATTCCAGCTTAGAACTTTTAAATTCCTACCCCCCATCAACCAACAACCCGCCCCACCCGACCCCAACCAACTCAATCATCAAGTATACAGTAAAAAACACAATCCATTGCCTCAAGAAAGAGAAAGAAAAGGAACAAACGAACAAATAAACTTGCATAGTTGCGTCCCCACCCTGCACCCCTGCATATGACTGAAAAGCCCCCCCAACCAGCAGTGTGCCTGTCGCCCCATAACTACTCTACAAGAAGATACCCAGAGGAGTAAGGAATCTCCGCGAACACCCCCCGCCACCCTCCATGTACAGACAGGAAAGTCAACAGGGTAAAATAAAGCATTATCCGATAGTCATATGAGGCAGAAATAACAAACGATGAATCACCCACTGTGGAGCCAAGTCTCATAGGTCCGGGCCACCAGCAGCACCACCTTCATGTTCATCCTGGGCGTCTCGGCGCGGCGATAAAGTGTCCAGCCAGTCACTGACATTTTCAGCAAAGTCAAAGAAGAGGGCACGGCCCTCATGCTCGATCCGGAGCTTGGCAGGGAACATCATGGAATATTTAAGCCCCAAGTCCCGTAATCTTCGCTTCACCCCGGCGTAGCTCTGGCGCTGTCGCTGTACCGTCCTGGTAAAGTCCGGATAGAAATGGACGTCGGCGTTCTGAAATTTAAGCGGTCCATGCCGTCTGGAAGCCTGCAGGACCGCGTCTCTGTCCCGGAAATTGAGCAACCGGGCCACGATGGGTCTAGGCGCCACGCCCGATTTCGGCGGGCCACCCGGCACTCGGTGAGCTCGCTCCACCGAGAAAAAGTTGCTAAGGCCAGGCGGCGCCAGATGGGTCTTGATCAGGTCTTCTACGAGGAGATCTGTCGCCGCCTCCTCCGAACCCTCCGGTACCCCGACAATGCGGACGTTCTGCCGCCTGGCACGGCTCTCAAAGTCCTCCAGCCGCCTCGAGAATTGTTCCGCGGTCCTCTGCAGGTTCCGGACTTCTGTCTGTAGGTCCGAGACGTGGCCCGTCAGGCTGGATGCCTTAATGTCCAGAGCCTTGACTCGATCGTTAGTTTTACCCAAATCGGCTCTGATAAGGGTCAGGTCGACGGCCATAGTGTCCACTTTATGCGTAAGGACTTCATGCTGTTGCTGCATGTCCGCCCGGAAACTAGTGATGGCCCCCATGATGTCGCTTAGGGTAGGCTCCGAGCCGCCCGGCGAGCCCGAAGGCGGGAGGTTCTTGGCAGAGGGATCGATAACAGGCGGCGTCTTTGGCTGGGTATAGCGCTCAATCCTGTTTTGCTGCTGCTGTGTCCTGCCGCGGACGCCTTTGCCCGATGTCTTGTCGGGGTCCCCTCTGCCCGCCATGTTAGGTCCGATGAGAACAAAGGGCTATGCCAGGCAAGCTCGAGCCCGGTGAGCCGGAGATCTTGTCCGGGACGGGCAGTAGGAGGCCGTCTCAGGAACGCATTGTAGGCAATAACACCACACCGGTGAAGACGACAAGCAGGCACTCCGCAGGTCGGTCGTGCGTAGTGACGGAGTCCGGAGAGACAATGGCACTGCACTGGCACGGAGTCCCACTCGACGTAGCTCAGCGTAGGAAACACCGATTCGTGATCTGAAAACGGTTCTCGCCTCAGTGGACCATCAGCAACAAAAATCCACCCTCGTGGATCAGGATGTCAGGCAGGATAGTTGCGGAGGATCGGAAGGTCCGCGGAGCTCCGAGCTTACGCGGCCATCTTGGTTGCCCGCGAAGCTCCTCCAGCCATGGAATTCTAAAGGTACCCTGTACATCAGATTCGGGTAGGCCCTGACCACAGCAGTTTGCCCCAGCCCAGCAACCCCATGTCACAATGTTTTTCTTATGGTTACCTGTGACCGGACCAGAGTGGTCCTTGCAGCTGTACGTCACTTCCCGCTGCGTTGAACACATTCCGATCGCACACCTCAAGTGGGACCCTAATTTCTGTAAGAAAAGTGCACCAGCTTCTAAGACTGCAGCATTATCCGTATTTTGAAAATGCTAGCATATTTTAAAGCACTGCTTTTGCCTTGATTCATTTGAAAGTGACATCTCTTGATTTACTGATTGGGTTATAGTCGTTTTGGTCTTATTTTATGCAGTTAAAGATTCCCTATTTTTCTAAACCAGTGTGGAGTATTTGTGTGGTGTATTCATTGCGTTACTGTATGTGTGTGTTGCACAAATACTTTACACATTGTCTCTTATGATAAGCCTGCCTGCTCTGCGCCGAGCTACCAGAGGGTGAGCTCAGGTTATCCTAGGTGTGTATCTAGCTTACTGTGACTAGAATGGTGGGTTCTGCCTCACTTAGGTGCAAACCCTAGCCAACCAGAAGCCCCATTTCTAACAGCAGCACACATAGAGAGAGGAAGAAATTAGAAGAAATAGTTATATTGCTCCTCATACACCGCCCTGTAAAGGAGTGCAATTTTGGTGCATCGCCAGGTTTACAAGACCGTGTAAATTCCGGGATGCATCAAAATCCATTGGAGTTGCTTGGGATCACCCATGCAACTATCATGAAATGCCTTCCCAGGGAAGAGTAACGCAATGGAGCGATTTGCGCTGCGTTGCATTACTCCAGATATTTGAAGCCACTCAGAGCCACGCAAAGTGGCTTTATGTGGCGTCAAAAATCTGACTTAGAGGTTTGTGTCAAGCATGTACCACATTGCATGCTACAAACGTGACGCAACAATCTCATAAATATGCCCCAAAGTTTGCTGGTCTTCAGTGGCTAAACCATGAGTAGAAAAGGAACAGAAATGGACCGTGTACACACATCAAACTGATAAGGATAACTTAAAAGTCAAAGAACTGTACATGTGCTGCTTTCATTGACCTGGGCAGAGCACAGTGGTGACACTGCAGCATCACTCTGCTGCCAAGACGGAACCTGCCACTAATCCAGTCAGAAGGATAACATTAATTTCCACATTTTAAAAAGAAAAGAGGGCACAGCTGGGTGTGTAACATCTTCATTCATTCGTCTTCAGTGCTTAGTTTGTGCCAGTCATTAAAGGTGCTGTGCACCAGTTTAGTTTTTGGGACTATGACGTATTTTTCATAATCAGTCTTTGCCCCATCAAAAGTGGGAAAACATAGGGGCATATTTACAATCCCCTATCGCCACTGTAACATCACTTTTTATGACGTGCTGGCGAAACTGGCTTCGCCTTATTTACAAGGCAGCGTTAAGCCACTTAACGCTGCCTCGTAAATAAGGCCCCCTTTCACGCTATACTTAGCATGGAAGGGGTGGGGCAATGGGTGTTGAGGTGGCCGGTCTGCCCCATATCTACAAGGGGGAGTAAATATGGGGCAGTGCCAATATTAAAATCAGGGAAAACCTGGTCTTACCCCGGCGAAACTAGGAGAAATTATATATTTCTCCTCGTTTTTGCTGTTTCTGTGTGCGCCTCGTTGTGCATCACATATAGAAACAGCAAAACGCAATTGATTGTTTATGTACAGGAAGGTGTCCCTTCCTGCACATAAACAATCATTTAAAAAAAAAAAGGACGAGTTGCAACTTCAATGTGTTCTGCAGCACACATAAAAGTTACAAAACGCCATTACTGATTGTTTATGTGTAGGAAGGGACACTTTCCTGCACAGAAACAATGTTACCCTGCAGCACAGGCACCCTTGCGCAATGGTCTAAGAGTGCCTGCGTTGGCATTAGGCAGTTACATTTAGCGCCAGCGCAGGCCTGCGCCGTATTGTAAATACGGTGCATACTTGCGTTCTCAGAATGGCGAAGCCCGGCGTTAAGCCAAGCAGGCTTAACTTCCTTGTACATATGCACCATAAAGTGAGAAAGAAAGAGAAAAAGAAATATAGTAAAACAGCGATACAGGGAGAAAGCAGGGATGAAATGAAGCTGCATTAGATAAAGAGATAGGAAGGGTATGTATGGGGTGATGTAAGAAAGACTAGGCAGTCAGCAGTCTTGGTATTCAGCAACCCCAGGTTTTCAAATATTTGAGCAGTGGCCCTCCAAAATGTGTTATTGGTCAATTCCAGTTTGACTAGCGTCCAAGTCTGAGGTTCTTTGTCTGAGGTTCCTCGTTCCAGCTTTGCAGAGCTCTCAAGTTTCGAAAAGTCTTAGTTGTGAGTACTATTTAGAATATTTGATGACATCACAGGATGTGATATCGCAAAAACGCTGACATCAATGGCGACACAGAAATAGACAAAAGTTAGATGATGAAACAAAATAAATGCAAAATAGTAGAATTTTCCCATAACCGCACTAAGGTAGACTAACTGGTTGGAAAACGATGTAGAGCACTAACTACTCCCCGTGTCCTATTAATCAACTCCTTCCGTTAGAGGAGAGTCAGCAGGAGGCCTCCCCCTGGACACGTGCTGCTTCTCGAATCTTCTGCAGGTCTCAGGAACTGCTCAGCATGAAGCATTGAGAGATGACGTAATGTGAGTCTCACTCGCAGTAAGTGAGACTTGAGCTTTCTGACCTGCTGAGAAGGTTGTGTGTTGAGGACAGGAAGTAAATTAGTATTTCGTAGATTTATATAGCGCGGCTTATCACCTGGTAGACTTTGTTTGTCGGTTCCGAACTGTGTTTTTGTGTGCTTACCTGGCTTCTGGTAGCAGAGTTCACAGGCTGTAGTTTAATTTACATTGTTTAGTAAAGTAGCTGAATACAAAGAGGTCTCTGTTCTCTCCGCTTGAGGATGGATTGGGGGGCGCGGTAACATAAAAAAAGGGGCGGGCTGCTTCCTGCAGATACTGACCAATAATTCAAACGTGCGATCAAAGTACGTGTGGGAGGTTTAGACACTGACACATTAACCAGGCCTCAGTGACAGCTTCAAGCTGCCACTTGGATCTCATTACAGCATTTCCGCCTGTGGAGGGAGGGTAGGTGTTGGGTTATTAGTCAGGAAAAGAGCACCCTCTTCCCTTTACATTCGGGACAGATTTACTAAGATTTTGCTCATGGGAAAATGCTAGTAGATATTTACAAATGTCACGCAAGGGGCAGTTTGCGCGGCCATGCGTGGCTTTGTAAAACAAGCATTTGCAATGCAATAGGTCTCGCATTAGGAAAGTTTGAGGAATTTGTATTGTAAATGACAAATATTTTATTTATGTGTTGGTTTTGAAAATAGCGAAATTAATAGCTTTGTCATTTACAATGCCAATAGTTTTAACGTGAGACCTATAGCATTTCTAATGCAATATGTGTTGTATTTACATGACTTAGATGTATTATTATTACAAATAACAATAGCTTTTTTTTTAAATGAATACTTAAATAAATGTTATTGTAATTTATAATGGCAATAGCTTAAACTTTTGTAAATAACTTTTGGGAAGATTATGTTCAGTGTTTTTCATTGTGATGAAAATCCAAGAACAGAAGTGAAATATTATTTTTTTTTGTGACATTTGTAATAAATCTTGAAACATTGAGAGAACATATTAGAACCAGTTGTTGTTGAATGGTTGCACAGAGTGATGCTGTGGCCTTCAGTGGTGCTGAGTGATGCTGTGGCCTTCAGTGGTGCTGAGTGATGCTGTGGCCTTCAGTGGTGCTGAGTGATGCTGTGGCATTCAGTGGTGTTGAGTGATGCTGTGGAATTCAGTGGTGCTGAGTGAGGCTGTGGCATTCAGTGGTGCTGAGTGATGCTGTGGCATTGAGTGGTGCTGAGTGATGCTGTGGCGTTGAGTGATGCTATGGCATTGAGTGATGCTGTGGCATTGAGTAATGCTGTGACGCTGAGTGATGCTGTGGCGTTGAGGGATGCTGTGCGCTGAATGGTGCTGTGGTGTTGAGTGGTACTGTGGCATTGAGTGGTGCTGTTGCGTTGTGGGGTGAGGTGGCATTCAGTGGTGCTGAGTGATTCTGCGGTGCTGAGTGATGCTGTGGCGTTGAGTGGTGCTGTGGTGTTGAGTGGTGCTGTGGCATTGAGTGGTGCTGAGTGATGCTATGGCATTGAGTGATACTGTGGCGTTGAGTGATGCTGTGGCGTTGAGTGGTGCTGTGGCATTGAGTGGTGCTGAGTGATGCCATGGCATTGAGTGATGCTGTGGCGTTGAGTGATGCTGTGGCATTAAGTGATGCTGTAGCATTGAGTGATGCTGTGGTGTTGAGTGATGCTGTGGTGTTGAGTGATGCTGTTGCGTTGAGTGATGCTGTGACGTTGAGTGATGCTGTGGCGTTGAGGGATGCTGTGTGCTGAGTGGTGCTGTGGTGTTGAGTGGTGCTGTAGTGTTAAGGGGTGCTGAGTGATGCTGTGGCATTGAGTGATGCTGTGGCGTTGAGTGATACTGTGGCGTTGAGTGATGCTGTGGCATTGAGTGATGCTGTGGCGTTGAGTGGTGCTGAGTGATGCTATGGCATTGAGTGATACTGTGGCATTGAGTGATGCTGTGGCGTTGAGTGGTGCTGTGGCATTGAGTGGTGCTGAGTGATGCTATGGCATTGAGTGATGATGTGGCGTTGAGTGATGCTGTGGCGTTAAGTGATGCTGTGGCGTTGAGTGATGCTGTGGCGTTGAGTGATGCTGTGTTGTTGAGTGATGCTGTTGCGTTGAGTGATGCTGTGACGTTGAGTGGTGCTGTGGTGTTGAGTGGTGCTGTGGTGTTGAGTGGTTCTGTGGTGTTGAGTGGTGCTGTAGTGTTAAGTGGTGCTGAGTGATGCTGTGGCATTGAGTGATGCTGTGGCGTTGAGTGATACTGTGGCGTTGAGTGATGCTGTGGCGTTGAGTGATGCTGTGGCATTGAGGGATGCTGTGCGCTGAGTGGTGCTGTGTCGATGAGTGGTGCTGTGGCGTTGAGGGGTTCTGAGTGAATCTGTGGTGCTGAGTGATGCTCTGGCATTTAGTGGTGCTGTGTGATCCTGTGGCATTCAGTGGTGCTGAGTGATTCTGTGGCGCTGAGTGATGCTGTTGCGTTGAGTGATGCTGTGGCGTTGAGTGATGCGGTGGCATTGAGTGATGCTGTGGCATTAAGTAATGCTGTGGCATTGCGGGATGCTGTGGCATTGAGGGATGTTGTGCGCTGAGTGGTGCTGTGGCATTGAGTGGTGCTGTGGCATTGAAGGGTTGCTGTTAGAGGGTGGAGTTGGAGGGATGATTTGGAGGGTGGAGTTTGAGTTGGAGGGTGGAGTTGGAGGGTGTAGTTGGATGGTGGAGTTGGAGGGTGTAGGGTGGATTTGGAGGGGGGATTTGGAGGGTGGATTTGGATGTAGGATTTTGATTTGGATGGTGGAGTTGGAGGGCGGAGTTGGAGGGTGGAGTTGGAGTGTGTATTTGGAGGGTGGAGTTGGAGGGTGGATTTGGAGTTTGGAGTTGGATGGTGGAGTTGGATTTTGAGGGTGGAGTTGGAGTCCGTGGTTGTAGTTTGCGGGTGGATTTGGAGGGTGAATTTGGAGGGTGGATTTGGAGGCTGGAGTTGTAGTTGGAGGGTGGATTTGGATGTTGGAGTTGGAGGGTGGAGTTGGATGATGTTTTTGGAGGGTGGATTTGTAGTTGGAGGAAGGAGTTGGAGTGTGGATTTGGAGTGTTGAGTTGGAGGGTGTAGTTGGATGGTGGAGTTAGAGGGTGTAGTCGGAGGGTGTATTTGGAGGGTGTAGTAGTGCTTGGATGGTGGATTTGGATGGTGGATTTTGAGGGTGGAGTTGGAGGGTAGAGTGGTGGGCGGGTAGAGTAGTGGTGCTAGAGTGTGGGCGCTAGAGTGTGGGCGCTAGAGTGTGGGTGCTAGAGTGTGGGCACTAGAGTGTGGGTGCTAGAGTGTGGGCGCTAGAGTGGTGGATAGGGTGGTGATGGAAAGGGTGGTGGCGCATAGAGTGGTGGCGCATAGAGTGGTGGCGCATAGAGTGGTAGAGTGTTGATGGAGAGAGTGGTAGAGTGGTGGTGGTAGAAGGCTGTACTGTGTGTGAGAGAGAGAGTGTGTGTGTGAGAGAGAGAGTGTGTGAGAGAGAGAGTGTGTGTGAGAGAGAGATTGTGTGTGTGTGAGAGAGAGAGTGTGTGTGTGAGAGAGTGTGTGTGAGAGAGAGAGTGTGTGAGAGAGAGTGTGTGTGAGAGAGAGAGCTTGTGTGAGAGAGAGAGAGTGTGTGTGAGAGCGAGAGTGTGTGTGTGTGAGAGAGAGTGTGTGTGAGAGAGTGAGTGTGTGTGTGAGAGAGAGTGTGCGTGTGAGAGAGAGTGTATGTGAGAGAGAGAGAGTGTGTGTGTGTGTGAGTGAGAGAGAGAGAGTGTGTGTGAGAGAGAGAGGGAGTGAATAACAAGAAGCCAGGCAGCCCGGAAGGCGTCTCAACATCCTGTCCGAGTACAAGCAGAACGGGGACACCAGCCTTCACTTTCGTAAATCCAAAGCAGTCTACTTCTTGATAAGAACTCAAGGGAGGCAGGAAGAGGTGAAATGCCTTCCAGTTTAAGGCACCATCAAAGGGCTTAATCGGATGCGAAGTATACTCTTATTTGTGAATTTTAAACGCTCTGGCATTGTCAATAAAGCATTCTCAAATTGAATTGCATGGGAGAAAAAAAAGGAAAGCGAGCGACAGAAATCAAAGCCAAGTGGAAAGAATCCCTGTCTAATCTGTAGTAGATTCTGCTCTCTTGCATAAAAGCGTAGGATGTCTTACGCCAGAGCCGCAGATTTTGAAACTGAGCAGCACCCTGTGATTCTGGGCAAATCACTTCATTTTTTCGTGTCTAAAAAACAAACACAAACAAGACCGAAAGAAACCGGAGGAAATTACACAAATGGAAGGGGAAGGAAAGAGAGACGAGGGAAAGATAACGAGACAGAGAATGAAAGATGAGATGAAGGAAAAAAAGAAAGGTGGTGAAGGGCATAGCGACTAGCGAGAGAGAGAAAACATAGAAGGTAATTTAAGCGCACTCGATTAAGAAGCAGCAGGCCAAGGGAAGATAAGTGGGCATTAATGAGAGGCCACGGGCTTGGAGGGAGAGGATATGGGAGGGGTGAAGGAGGGAGAGTAAACATAAGCGAGTGTGTGAGGGAGAGTAAATGACAGGAGGGAAGAAGAGAGCCTGAGAGAGAGGGGAAGAGACAGGAGGCGAGAGCATATGGGCATTGCTGTGGGGGGTGGGTGGGCGGGGGAGCAGCAGCCTTTGATATCTGGTGGTGTGAGAGACAAATGTTGGTGTGCGAGGCTTCCTTTCAAGTCGGGTGGGGGAGCAGGGGAGCAAGCGAGTGGGAGGGAACAAGCATATTGCGCGCCTGGCGAAGCTTCACGCTTCAGTAGACAACATGCATTGGGAGAAATCCGCTTGTTCAAGAGGGTTGTTTCAACTACAATAGTTCAGAGCTATAAATAGCTTGACCTAAAAACATGTAGTCCAACGCAGCAGCTTGCGCTGCATTGCAATACATTTCATTCTGAGGGGCGTTCGATGGGTGGAGCACGGGCGTACCCAATCCGCCCATGTTTTTAACACAATCCCTGATTTACAAAAGTTTGAAAACCTGGAATTGCGCGAAATCGCTACACCTCCCAGAGGATAACGTAACGAGGAAGAAAATATTTTTTTCTCCTTGTTATTTCCTCTTTCTATGTGTGCTGCAATCTGCAGTACACAGAAAAAGAGGAAAATGGCCTGACAGATTGTATTTTTCAGGAAGGAATACCTTCCTGCACAAAAATAATTCTCCTTGTAACTCAGACACCCTTGTACCGTGGTGCAAGGGTGCCTGCTTTGGCGCTAGGCTGCCTGAAATGCACCAGCACTATGAGAGAGCAGAAGTGCGCCATACCTTTTTGGATTTGGAACATTTCTGCTCTCTTTAATCATGTAACGCAGCACAGCAAGTTTTCTTGCTACACTGTGTTGCGTGAAATGTTAGTAAATCGGGCCTTCAGTTTTTTCAGTGGATCGTGTTCCACGCCATATTGTTTTCTGAGTCACACCGAATTGGAGAGCAGCAAAAGTCAGGAACTTCAAAAAATAAGCATTTCCAATGCAATAAGTATCGCATTCACACGAGTTTGAGATATTGCCATTGTAAATGACAATGCCTTTTATTTATGTTTTAAAACATAAAGAAAAGGCATTGTCATTTACACTACCAATAGCTTAAACTCTCGCAAATGCGAGACCTATTGCATTGCAATAAAGGGCCTTCTCGACCACTTGTTAGATTGTAAGTATCAGAGGAAGAGACCGGCCTGGGACGTCTTCAACGTAGTGATAAATAGTGCAGTGAAGAAGATGTGTAAGTGTTGTAAATTACACAGACACAAAGTGTGAAGTGAAAGTTACATATGATCCAAGCTATAAACACTAACAAAGCGCTTCAACACCTTGTGGCTCAGGAGGAAGAGCGGGGGGGGGCTACTCCCTGCCCTCGCGGGGAGGGGGCTACCTCCCTGCCCTCTCTGTGATTTGAGTGTGCAGTGGGGCATTCCGTAATGTCAACATTATCTTTGGCCTAATAAAGAACACTGCAGCTGTAGTAGGGCCCTGGCTCCACCTCCTGGTGCAGGGTGGGCTGTGCTTTATGGCAGGCATGGAGGGAGGGAGGGATGGTCTCCGCTACAGCTCCCTGCTATTACTGTTGAGGGATAGGCGCTGAGGTGGTGGTATTGGTGGTGGTGTATTGGTATAGGTGTTGGTGGTATTGGTGGTGCTGGTATTGGTGGTGGTGGCATTGGTGGTATTGGTGGTGGTGGCATTAGTGGTGGCAGTATTTGTGGTGGTGGTATTGGTGGTGGTATTTGTATAGGTGGTGGTACTGGTATTGGTGGTGGTGGTAACTGTTGGTGGCTGTTTTGGTGGTGGTATTGATATGGTGGTGGTGGTACTGGTATTGGTGCTGATGGTATTGATGGTGGCATTGTTGGTGGTGGTATTGGTGGTATTCATGGTGGGGCACTGGTGGTGGTGGTATTGGTGGTATAGGGGGTGGTTGTATTGGTGGTGGTGGTATTGGTATTGGTGGTGGTATTGATGGTGATGGTATTGGTGGCATTGGTGGTGGTGGTGATATTGGTGATATTGGTGGAGGTGGTATCGGTGGTGGTGGTGTTAGTGGTGGTGGTGATGGTATTGGTGGTGGTGGTATAGATAGTATTGGTGGTGGCGGCGGCATTGGTGGTGGTGGTATTGGTGGTGGTATTTGTGGTGGTGGTATTGGTGGTGGTGATATTAGTGGTGGTGGAGGTATTGGTGTTATTGGTGGTGGTGCTAGAGGTATTGGTGGTGGTATTGGTGTTGGTAGTGGTGGTATTGGTGAAAGTTGTGGTATTGATGGTGGTGGCGGTATTGGTGTTGGTGGTATTGGTGGTGGTATTGGTGGTGGTATTGGTGGTGTCTTGTCTGCATTGTGATATATTGCATTATGTTTTATTTGTCAATACTTATGCATATTATCCAGTACTTTTTAATCCTAAAACAGAACTTGACCAGATTAAAAATAAAAACATTTTTATTGACATTTTGAATAATATAGGCATTGAATACAGTGAGAGTTAATCTGACGGTACATATACAGTGGTTTAATATGCAATAGGATGGTCTACTGACGGACTTTAATATTGGGTACTGTTCTGTGTTAGTGTGGGCTTGTGGGTAATCAAAATACATAATATCTTGCATCCTTTTTTTGGGACAGTCATTCGCTGACTGCTGACTCTGAATCCTCTTGTGGGGGTTCACATATACTTCCACAGTAGGTGTTCCACCTTCCCCATATCCGTCTCCATTTTTGGGGCACCCTCTGTGAAAATAGACTGACTTCTCCACTGTCATTGTGTTATCCATGTCTTTGCACCATTGATGAAGAGAAGGAGTGTGTCGGGATCACCAGTGTTGTGCTATATTACACTTCGACAGCATCATGCCTCTTGGTATTGGTGGTGGTTTAGGTGGTATTGGTGGTGGTGGTGGCATTTGTGGTGGTGGTATAAGTGGTGGTATTGGTGGTGGTATAGGTGGTGGTATTAGTGGTGGTGGTGGTATTGGTGGTAGTGGTACTGGTGTTATTGGTGGTGGTATTGGTATTGGTGGTGGTATTGGTGGTGGTGGTATTGGTGGTGGTGGTATTGGTGTTGCTGGTATTGATGGTGGTGGTGGCTGCATTGGTAGTATTAGTTGTAGTGGTATTGTTGGTGGAAGTATTGGTGGTGGTGGTATTGGTGGTACTGGTATTGGTGGTGGTGGTAACTGCTGGTGGCGTTATTGGTGGTGGTATTGGTGGTAGTGGTATTGGTGGTGGTGGTGGTGGTGGTATTGGTGGTATAGGTGGTGGTGGTATTGGTGGTGGTATTGGTACTGGTAGTGGTATTTGTACGGTGGTGGTATTGGTGGTGGTGGTGGTTTTGGTGGTGGTGGTATTGGTGGTGGTAGTATTGGTGGTGGTATTGGTAGTGGTGGTGGTGGTGGTATTGGTGGTGGTATTGGTGGTGGTGGTACTGATGGTGGTGGTATTGCTGGTGGTGGTGGCAATGGTGGAGTTGGCGGTATTAGTGGTGGTATTGGTGGTGGTTTTGGTGGTGGTGGTATTGGTGGTGGTATTGATAGTGGTGGTGGTAGTGATATTGGTGGTGGTATTGCTGGTGGTGGAGGCATTGGTGGTGGTATTTGTGGTGGTATTGGTGGTGGTGGTATTGGTATTGGTGGTATCGGTTGTGGTGGTATTTGTGGTGGTATTGGTGGTATTAGTGGTGGTGGTTGTATTGTTGGTGGTATTGGTGGTATTAGTGGTGGTGGTTGTATTGGTGGTGGTATTGGTGGTGTTGGTATTGGTGGCGGTATTGGTGGTGGTATTGGTAATGGTGGTGGTATTGGTATTGGTGGCGGTGGTATTGGTGGTGGTGGTAATGGTGGTGGTGGTATTGGTGGTGGTTATATTGGCATTGGTGGTGGTGGTATTGGTGGTGGTGGTATTGGTGGTGGTGGTATTGGTGGTGGTATTGGTATTGGTGGTGGTGGTAGTGATGGTGGTAGTGATATTTAGTGGTGGTGGTATTGGTGGTGGTTATATTGGTATTGGTGGTGGTGGTATTGGTGGTGGTGGTATTGGTGGTGGTATTGGTTTTGGTGGTGGTGGTATTGGTGGTGGTAGTATTGGTGGTGGTATTGGTAGTGGTGGTGGTGGTGGTATTGGTGGTGGTATTGGTGGTGGTGGTACTGATGGTGGTGGTATTGCTGGTGGTGGTGGCAATGGTGGAGTTGGCGGTATTAGTGGTGGTATTGGTGGTGGTTTTGGTGGTGGTGGTATTGGTGGTGGTATTGATAGTGGTGGTGGTAGTGATATTGGTGGTGGTATTGCTGGTGGTGGAGGCATTGGTGGTGGTATTTGTGGTGGTATTGGTGGTGGTGGTATTGGTATTGGTGGTATCGGTTGTGGTGGTATTTGTGGTGGTATTGGTGGTATTAGTGGTGGTGGTTGTATTGTTGGTGGTATTAGTGGTGGTGGTTGTATTGGTTGTGGTATTGGTGGTGTTGGTATTGGTGGCGGTATTGGTGGTGGTATTGGTAATGGTGGTGGTATTGGTATTGGTGGCGGTGGTATTGGTGGTGGTGGTATTGGTGGTGCTGGTATTGGTGGTGGTGGGGTATTGGTGGTATTGGTGGTCGTATTGGTACTGGTGGTGGTGGTGGTGGTAGTTGTGGTGGTGGTATTGATGGTGGTGGTATTGGTGTTATTGGTGGTGGTATTGGCAGTGGTATTGGTATTGGTGGTGCTGGTATTGGTGGCTTTGGAGGTATTGGTGGTGGTGGTATGGGTGGTGGCAGCATTGGTGGTGGTAACTGGTGGTGGCGGTAACTAGTGGTAGCGTTATTGGTGGTGGTATTGGTGGTGCTGATATTGGTTGGTAATGGTGGTGGTGGTATTGGTGGTGGTTATATTGGTATTGGTGGTGGTGGTATTGGTGGTGGTGGTATTGGTGGTGGTATTGGTATTGGTGGTGGTGGTAGTGATGGTGGTAGTGATATTCAGTGGTGGTGGTATTGGTGGTGGTGATATTGCTGGTGGTGGCATTAGTGGTGGTATTTGTGGTGGTATTGGTGGTGGTGGTAATATTGGTGGTTGTGGTATTGGTGGTGGTGTTATTAGTAGTAGTGGTAGCGGTATTGTTGTTATTGGTGGTGGGATTGGATAAGTGGTGGTATTGGTGGTGATATTAGTGGTGGTATTGGTGGTGGTGTTGGTGGTGGTATTGGAGGTGGTATTGGTGGGGGTGGTATTCATGGTGGGGGGGTGGTTGTGGTATTGGTGGTGACATTGGTTGTGGTAGTGGTATTGGTGGTGGTAGTGGTGGTGGTATTGGTGATGGTGGTGGTATTGGTGGTAGTGGTATTGGTGGTGGTACTGGTGTTGGTGATGTTGGTATTGGTGGAGGTTGTGGTATTGATGGTTGTATTGGTTGTGGTATTGGTGTTGGTGGTATTTGTAGTGTCTTGTCTGCATTGTGATATATTGCTGTATATTTTATTTGTCAATACTTATGCATAATATCCAGTACTTTTTAATCCTAAAAAAGAACTTGACCAGATAAAAAAAAAAGAATGTATTGACATTTTGAATAATATAGTGGTACAAAAGGGGGTGGTGATGGACTGAGCATCTGAACGAATCAAACACTCACACCCAGTCAACAGATCTGGGTTTAATCCATCACCGTTCTTTGGCCCACTCTGCCACCCCAGTTCAGACATGGCCATATGCAAATCAGTCTGACCCTGTGCCTCATGGGAACAGTCCAGCCCGAACTGCCAAGCCATGCCTTCCCTGGACCGGAAACAAGCTTCCGAGGACCGGTTTCTGGCATTGCAGCCGTCTTCCGCCCGGCTTGCTTGAATCCAGTGGCAAAGTGAGCAAGGGACTCATGTCTGAGCACACCCTGCCAACTTATGGCGAACAAAGTGGTCCATCATCCCCTTTTGTTTCGCTTTGTTCACCCTAAGTTAGCAGGGTATGCTCAGACGTGAGTCCCTTGCTCACTTGGCCACTGGATTCAAGATAGCCTGGCTGATGAGGATTATGAATCCGAAACCGGTCCCATGATGCTTGTTTCCGGTCCAGGGAAGACATGGCTTGGCAGTTCGGGCTGGACTGTTCCCATGAGGCACAGGGTCAGACTGATTTGCATATGGCCATGTCTGAACTGGGGTGACTGAGTGAGCTAAAGAATGGTGATGGATAAACCCAGATCAGTTGACTGGGGGTGAGTGTTTGATTTGCTCAAACGCTCCGCTGACGGTACATATACTGTGGTTTAATATGCAATACGATGGTCTACTGACAGACTTTAATATTGGGTAATGTTCTGTGTTAGTATGGGCTTGTTGGTAATCAAAATACATAATATCGGAGGAGCCAAGCTCGACATCGTGATGGCCGCACGGTAGCTCGGCTCCGCTGGCCTCCCTGCCCAAACTCATCTATCCTGCCGCCCATCCTGCCCAAAAACGATAACATTTTGTAGATGAAGGTTTGCTGATACTTACCACCCGTCCTGGTGGCTCCGACGTTCAGTGGGTCCGCAGCGGCGTCCTCCCATGAAGTGCAGCCTCCGTGGTGTGGAGACCGGGGCTTGGCCTTCAGCGAGTAGCCGGCGAGACGGTGTCGGCGGCGGCCTCGGGTGGAGGACGGAGACCAGCCGGAGGAGGCCTTTGTGCGAAAAAGCCGGAGGCAACTGAACGCGCCTGAGTCTACCGTCCGGTGGTCCAGAGGTGAGTTGCGGCAAGTTGTGTGTGGGGGACGCCGTGTTGGTGGCTCCCCCCCTTGTTGCCCGGCCCGGCCATTCCGACTCTCATCGCTCGGTTGCGGAGAGTGGCTCCAGCGGAGCAGTGGCGCCGGCGGGTCCCCCGCTTTTGGTGGCCCTCATTTTTGCATCAAGATTGCTGTTTGGATGCTTGAGGGGGATCCCGCGGGGGCCCTGTTTGTGAGCCCGCCCCAAGAGTGGGGTACAAGAAGACGACGCGGTGATCACAAAATGGCGACTGAAGCCGTGTGCTGTGGAGCGCCCCGGGATGTCGATGCTGTGCCTCTGTACCGTGGTGGGGCCTGCACTGGGGAGCGTAAGCCCACGATTGGCGACGTCCTGTGAGCGCTGAGGATTTGGCAGGCCACCTTGGCCCAGGATTCTTGTTTGCAGGATAATGTGGTGGCCGCCATTGCTCCCGGACCGTCCCTCAGAGATGCGGATGGGCCCGAGGTGGTTGCTGTTTGTTTCCCTCATTTTGGGGGGGTAGCAATGTCTTGGTTTGCCTGCGGGAAGATTTGCTGGGGATCATTGACACTGATGTACATGACTGCCGTACACAGCTTTTGCATTACAGTCGGCGGAGGAGATCTTATGGGTTGTTTTCATTGGCCGTTCAGCGGCTGCTCCACGGCCTTTTCTCTCCGCTTTGTACTATGCCAGCTACTTCGACATACATCATGGCGATAGCTAAGAAAGGATTGGGGTGAGCCCGGTTTTTAATCCAGAGGACTGCTGTTCGGTGCACGGAGTTAGGACTGCCCCATATTGAGATAATTTGCCGAATCCTTATTGGGCTGCACTAATTGTTTGTATGGGCGGGGGGTGGGGGCCGTGCGCCTTGTTACATGGTATCCTCCCCCCTGGCTTTCCTTTTCCCCCTTTTTTCTGTTCTCTTTCCTTTCCCTATATTATCTCTCTCTATATTTCGGGTTCATGTTTAGGGCGACAGGCACGCTGCTGGGAGGGGTAGGCCATAGCCTTCTGCAGGGGTGCAGGGTGGGGCGGGTGGACTGGGGTCTATTCGATAGTTACTTGTTTCTATGGCTCTTTTGTGTCCTTTTCTTGGGTCGCCATGACTGTGCGTGATTCCCGCGGGGTGAGTGCCTGGGGGGGAGGCTTGGGTAGTCCTATATAATATAATACCTTCAGGTTCTGCTTATCCTGACTTGGCTGCCCCGCCCCTAAGAATGTTTGCTTCTGGATTGTTGATCGCCATTATCGCCGTGGGGAGGGTACAGGAATGTGGAGTCACCTTTTCCTTTTTTCTAGTATTTTTGTTTTCTTTTACTCTTCGGGTTGGGCTGTATAATGATTGCAACTTTATCCGTCTCACTGCTAATTTGATTTGCATGAGGGTGATGTTCTGCTTGTATTTGTGCACATAAGGTTGTGGGTGGACATTGACTGAAGAAGAACTGTAAGGGCATCGATGACTTGAACGCTTTGACCTATTCTGATGACGAATCTATGGCTTCCCTAATATACTGTCGTTGGTTCTGTTCCCCGCCATGTGTACCAAGACGCTTATTATGCAACCGATCCTCTACTCCTTAAACATAAAATTAACCTTCTGTGATCCTGTGCCGGGGGGTTACACTAAATTAGCATTATGGACTCGCAGCATTGTGTAGTATTGCGTAACCACTCCGTACTTTTATTGACATTGGTGCTTTCCGGTTTGTTCTGTGGCCGGCCTCTGGGTTGTAGGCCCGTATTTGTATGCAACTATCTACACAAATAAAGGTTTTCAAAAATTTAAAAAACAAAAAATACATAATATCTTGCATCCTTTTCTTTGGGCCAGTCATTCGCTGACTGCTGAATCTGAAACCTCTTGTGGGGGTTCACATATACTTCCACTGTAGGTGTTCCACCTTCCCCATACCCGTGTCCATTTTTTGGGGCACCCTCTGTGAATATAGACTGAATTCTCACCTGTCATTGCGTTATCCATGTCTTTGCATCATTGATGATGAGTATGAGTGTGTCGGGATCCCCAGTGTTGATCTATATTACGCTTCGTCAGCATCATACCGAGCGTCACCCAGTCTCGGGCTGTATGGTTAAGGTCTGTATGCTCCCATATATTGAGGAGGCATCTTTTTAGTTCTGGGAGCACCGTAACAGTTGTGACTTGTGAAAGTGTGCGCATGACCGCCCTCCAGTAATTTGCCATCTCTGGACAGAGCCAGAGGATGTGGATGAGTGTGCCTTCTGCACCACATTGTTGAAGGCAGAGCAGTGTGTCCGTCCGGTCGATTTTGTATTGGAGCGTCTGTGTATAGTAGCTGCGATGTAGGATTTCTAATTGTGCTACCTTAAGTTTTGACGGTACGGTACCTCCTTAGGGGACACAAGCGCTTCTTGCCATTCTGTGTCATCTAACTCACCTACCTCTGATTCCCATTTGGTTTTAAGGGCTTTGAGGGGATCTGGCTGGTTATTTATTATTTTTCGATAGGTTTGGGAGGTGGCTTTTTTATTGAGGTGATCTGTGAGGAGCCTATCTTCCAGTGGTGAAGATTCTGCAAGCTGTGTTCCTGGTGTAATTACTGCCATGAGTGCGTGTCTTATCTGTATGTAACGAAACGCTTACGTTTTTGCAAGCCCATATGTGGCCTGTGATTGGGCAAACTTGACTATTTCCCCTTTGTTCCACAGAACTCCCACCCGCGAGATTCCTATCAGGTCCCACTGCCGAAAGCCTTTGGTGTTGCGCAGTGTACCTAATCTTTTCGTGTCCCACAGTGGCATGGCCTCCGTTATTACTCCCTCCCATCCCAATGCTCCTTGCGCTTCAAACTTGATTTGGATAGTGTGTGCCGTTGGCCTGTGAGGTTGTTTCTTCTAACCTTATTGTGTAGTGCACCCATAATCTCTGCAGTGTCTAGTAGATTTCTCTCCATGCGATATGCTGGGTCGTCATGGGGTGCGTGAAGCCATTGATGCGAGGCTCAATAATATACTTTGATGTTGCGGAGGACAATGCCGCTGTCATACCAGCTTCTTGTTAGTTTGTGCATTGCTATACGTGGTGTTTTCCCGTCCCATAGCAGACTGGTCACTTCCGCATTTATCACTGTAAAGTATGTTGGGGTGACTGAGAACTGTGTGTTCTGCAGTGCATATAGGAAATCTGGGGAGCACCATCATTTTAAAGAGGGCTGCTCTTCCTAGAAGTGTTAGCGGCAGTGAACACCAATGCTTGACGTCAAGTCAACATCACGTCAGGGGATGTGTGAGGTTTTCAGCGATGAATTGCGTTCTATCATGTGCTATTCATATCCCTAGGTACTTAAAACCTCTGTCCGTCATCTGTATTTCGCATCCCTGTGGGAGCCATGGAGCATATAAAGGAGCAACTTTGCCCAGTTTATGGTATGGACGGAGACCCGCCCATATGATGTACATATGTCCAACAGGCAATTAATCAAACGCGCCGGGGATGCCAGGTATAGTAATATAACGTCCGCATATAGCGAGATGCGGTCTTCCCTTCCCATGGCCCATTTTTAACCGTAGATAACCGGGTCTTGGCGTATCCAGGCAGCCAAAGGCTCCAAAACTAGTGCAAAGAGAAGCGGCGATAAGGGGCAGCCTTGCCATGTCCCCCTACCCAATGGGAAGTCAGTCAATATATAGCTGTTCACCACAACCTGCACCTTTGGCTGTGTATAGAGTAACTGGATCCATGCGCAGAACTTGGGACCAAATCCCAGCTGTCGAAAGGCTGCAAAGAAGAAGGGCCATTCAACTAGGTTGAACGCCAATTGTGCATCGAGTGATAAAATAACTGCGTCTTCCTCTATAGTAGATCTGCGCGTGATGACACTGTGCAGTCGTCTCAGATTAAGGGCAGTGTTCCGACTTGGCATGTGACTGATCCAGGTGGATCACTGTGGCAAGATGTGGCTGTAGCCTCATGGCTAGTGTTTTTGCCTGTATTTTCGCTTCGGCATTGATTAAGGAGATTGGCCTATACGACATACATTCATGCTGTGGTTTGCCAGGTTTCTGAATTGCCACTATAGTAGACAGGCGTTGATCTCTGGGCAGGACTTCCTTCTCTAAACTGCCTGTGTACATATTCAACACGTGTGGTACGATTTGAATTGCTGCTTTCTTATAGAATTCCACCGGAATTCCGTTTTGCCCCAATGCCTTCCCAGTGTGTAGTACGCCTATTGCCAGCGTTAGTACTTCGAGAGTCAGGTCTTTCTCTATCTAGAGCCTCAGCCGCAGTAGGGGTCAGTGTGGGCATGTTTATGTCTTTGAGAAATTCTAGATTCTCTACTATCGTGGTTGTTGCCGTTGGGGTGTATACCTTCTTGTAATGTGCCACTAAACCCTGGGTTATTTGCTGGGGCTCCGCCTTTAACCTCCCATCTTCTAATTGGATCTGTGCCACCCATTTTCTAGCCCTTAAATTCTTATCTAGTCATGCTAATATCTTACCCGCTTTGTCACCCAGCTCGTATATTGTGTGTTGTGTTTTGGTGTGCTTAGTTTCTGCCTCTTCCTGTACGTAAGCCTTGTACTTCTGTTGTGCCAAGTGTACCCCATTTGTGTCCTCATCTGTGTTTGCAACATGTTCCATCTCTGCCAGGGATTTTTTCCACTCCAGACTTTCAATTTGTTGTTTCTGAGTCTGTTTATGACTCGCAACTAGGGAGAAAGCTTGTCCTCGGAGTACTGTTTTATAGGTCTCACACAGTGTTGTTGGGGATGTGACTGAGTATTGGTTTTCTGCAAAGTAGTTCTTTGTTGTTGTAAGGCGATCTTTACCAATCTTGCGGTTTTTAAGGTACCCGGGGTGAAGTGGAAACAGCCTACGTTGTCTCGGGGTGGAGGCTGTATATGTAGTAAGCACTGGAGAGTGGGCTGATATACCACTGGATAAGTGTGCAATCTCTGTCACCCCTGTAAGACCCATCGCTAATGTGAAGACGTAATATAGTCTGGAAAGGCTATTATGCACTCCAGAATGGAATGTGTATAGCTGCTCCGTCGGGTATCTGGTCCTTCATACATCCATTAGGCCTAGAGCCTCAATGAACTCTATCAGTTTAAGATTTGCACTACTGGGGTCTCTAGGGGATTTCCTGTCTATGGATGCATCCATGGTCGTATTGAAATTTCCTCCCATTATCAGTTTGCCGTGTGGGAGTGACAAGAGGAATTTCCCCAGGGCCGGGAAAGTTGTCTGGTGTAGCGTTGGAGGGATGTATACTCTCACCAGGTTATAGATTTTACCATCCCATTGACATGTTATCACTGCAAATCGTCCCTGGCCTTCTTTCCGGGACCCAGTTATTATCAATGGGAAACGTTTAATAACTATGATCCCCACTCCTCGCAAACCAGAAGTAAAGTCTGAGTGTACTAACCATTTTAAATCCCCATCTATCTAAAGCTCTACAAGCAGACCCAGTCAAATGGGATTCCTGGAGAAACACTACAGCGGGACCCTTACGTTTAAGGTATTGTAGGACCAATCCCAGTTTTATTTTATCTCCCAGGCCATTTACATTCCATGACAGTACTTTAAGTGGAAGGGCAGATGGTTGGGAGGTCTTTATCCTGGGGCTCCAATCATCAGCTACTGCATTTATTTGCGTCATATCTGCCATCTATTAAGATGCGGTGTTGAGTTGCCTGTATATTAACCACTGTTCCAATGCCGTGTATGTCTTCTGATATTTAACCTTGCGTCAAAGTTCAAATTAGAACTGAGATAAACCCCTTAAACTGTACCCATCCCCCTCCCTCCTCCCTACCTCCCTGCACAGCAGATTTAAAACTACCTGCCACCCCAACTCAGCGGAGTGCTTAGTCCCCATAACTTTGTACTTGCGTAGGGGGGGAGAGTTACTCTGCGTTCTCTGCTCACTCCCCAGATAGCTCATAGTTCAGTGCGATCAAACTGTACATCCAAGTGTTTAGGCCTAGTCTTCAAGTATCTTATGGTATCATCACACAGGGTTTGCAGTGAGAGTCTGCGATTACATAGGCTCCATAATCGTAGAATCAGTCTCAGTTCTCGGCAGCAATTTGTTGTGATCATTCCACAGCTTCTAGTCCTGTTCTGTCTTGTGACGCTGTTGTCAGGGATTGTTGCTTCTGAGTCCTGTCTTCTTGAGTCTCTCGCTGGTCGCAAGTTTTTTTTTTTCGCCTCTACTCTCAACTTTTCTGGGTATAACATTGCGTACTTAAGTTTATGGTTGCGGAGTACTCTTTTAACTTCCATGAAGTTACGGCATTATTTGTTCACTGTCGCAGTATAGTCCGGGTATAAGGTTACATTGCAGTTGTCCACTTGTATTGGGGGGGCTATGCGTGCTGCCTGTAAAATGGTGTCCAGGTCGCGGAAGTTGAATATGCGTGCCAATAGCGGTCATGGGGGAGCTCCCTGCCGGGGCCTCCCACCGGGTACTCGGTGTGCTCGCTCCACCAAGAAGAAGCTGGACAGCCCATGTGGTTGCAGCTGGTTTTTGACAAGGTCTTCGACATAGAGATCTAGGGCCGGCTCCTTCACAATCTCTGGTACCCCGACTCGGCGTATATTATTCCATCTTGATCTATCTTCCTGGTCGTCGAGCTTGTCTACTAGTTGCTTCTGTGCCAGCTCCAATGTCTGTACCCTCTTTGTCAGTGCTGCTGTGTCGACTGAGAGAGCCGCCATAGTGGTTTCTACCTCTTTTATTCTTGCGCTCAATTTGGATACATCTGCGCGCAATAGCGTGATATCTGTCGAGATTGTCCCTATGGATGTTTGCATCTGAGTTAGTGTGGCCATCACTTCTTGGAGGGTGACCTCTTTCGGTTTTTCAGGTGGTGTGTCCATGCCGCTAGTTGTGGGTGGAGACGGCGTGTCCGTCTGCTCTTTATGGTAAGCATATTTGTCAAGTTTATTGTTGGGCACTGTATGTTGTCCCCTGCCTCCCATGGCAGCTGAGGCGGGCAGTGTTGCAGCCAGGCACCCTGGGGGGGGGGGGTGAAGGGGGTCCCAGTAATCGCCGCTGCCTGCCATGGGGATGTCGCCCTTGTGTGGCCTTTCGGTTTTCCTGGCCCCACTGGTGCGTTTCCCTCGATAGCCCTATCGCTTGGGAGTCGAGTAAGGCCTTGGGGAATTATATATCTGGTTATTTCTTCCCCAGACTGTTCGGCTGTTGGTGCCTCACGACATGCAATGGTGGCCCTGCGTGATTTTCTGTAGCACGGGAGCAGCTACAGTTCTTTCCCCGGATAAACCTCTAATGTGCAGCTACTGGCCTTGTCTGTCTGCTGCTTTTTGTGCACCGGGGTATTGTTCAAGGCCGTCTGTTGGGGTCTGGCTCCCGATCCTATGCAGCAGGGGACACACCCGCTGTCTGGGTCAGTGCGTCAGTCCGCCCGTTCTCACGTCGTAATCTTCTATGTCATGCGCGGAAGGCAGCCAGCGCGGCGAGCGCGGCCGGGCCCGCAGGCCATCTGGGGGTGTCTCTACAATCGGCTTCTGCTATACGCTTTTATCCGCCGCTCGGCCGCACCCTGCATAACCGGACGGTTCACAGCACAATGGCCCAGCGCTTTCCTCTCCCCGCATTCAGGCACTCACGGTTAGTTGCTAGGCATACTGCCGTTCGCAGGTTTATTCCGTCATAAAGGCGTCGGACCTCTTAGGGAGCATCGGCAGTCGGGGGGAGCCCCCCGCAGATGTCTGAGTGCGGGCCGACCCCCGCTGTAGTCGACACTTGATTTACGCGAGGCCCCAGCTTCACTGTTGGTTCTGGGCCATAGCTGCGCCGCCTCATCGCATTCTTCTCCAGTCTCTCGCCGAGGGCTGGAACTTTCAGTAATTGTCCCCCCGGTGTACCCGGGCTGCGGCACACGATCTGTGTGTGGTTTTTTGCTGGATTTATGACAGGATTGACTGGGGATAGAGCTTCGGGCGCGGAGCTATCCTTAGCTGCAGCCATCTTCGTTGACTGCTTGCCACGCCCCCGAACTTGACCAGATTTAAATGAGCAGATACTTGGAGCATGTAATTTGTACTGCCATCTGGTATCGCTGCACTCACAATCACCCACTGTGAGTTGTTGTCCCTGGAATTCGAAATTACTATGCAGGCCCAGAAATACCATGTGAAAATATGCAAGTTTTTTCCAATTATGGGGTCTATTGTGCCTGCATTTTCCACCAGTTTTGAGCAGGTGGAGATATGTTGGCAGGTGTTGAGGGTGGGAGAGGACATGGCCTTGCTGGGGAAAGCATTGTCTGCTTCCCGGTGGTGCCAGTCATTTCATTTCAAAAGCTTTATTCGATCATTTGAAAAACAATCATAAAAGCATACAAGAAAATACATCAATATTACTTAACAACTTTAAAAAATTTTAAAGTAAAAAATTCATTACAATCGCAAAGAAGGGAGAGGTAACAAGTGGACAATAGCAGCTAATTTTACGGGAAACAGTACATTCACAGTTGGGTTGTAAAGTCCATACTTTTGCTGGCGGACACGGATTTCAAAATAAATGTCGCTGTAAAAAAACACACATCCGGTACATCAAGTGCAAATAAAAACCTCATGGCAGTTTTAACAGTTGACACAGAGTATTTTTTAAAAAGCGGTTTAAGGTAGGCAGTACGGAGATACAGGTACAAAGGACAAATAAGCAAAAAGTGCACAGATCTCTGCTTCGAAGTCCCGTCGCATGGACAGGGGATTGACGTATGATTTTTTTGTCATGGGAAAAGCCACCAGATTATGAACAATACCTAGTCTTAGTCTGGTAAGGACATACTGGTGAGATTGCTTAGTAAACACTTTTAAATACTTCGAAAAGCCATAGCAAGCCACGTTATTAGAATGGTAAAATTGATGTGTTACAAACAGGCAGCTGGCTTCACTACACAATTTTGCTTATATGCCAGTCATATTTTATTTAGGGTGACACTTCTGCTACGAGTGATCAAGAGTGTATTTGATTGTGCATTTCAGAACACATAGGGGGCATTTTTCTCGTTCTTGGCCCATTGACTACCACTCATTGTAGAAGTGTGCCATGCAACCAACCAAAGTGGTGCCTAAGCGTGCTGAGTCTTTAGGCAGGTGGCCTTGTGAAGTTGATGACTAACCAGGACCCGTTTGGGGTGGTAGCCTGCCATATTGCAGTGGTTCAAAGTGCTACGTGTATGCCTTTATGGAGATTGTCGCCACATGCTATTTATAATAACTGTATGCACGTCTGAGTTTCTGTCTTGTCATGCACACTTCATGGACGTGCACATCCACATTGCACCATCTATGGTCTGGTGTGTTTGTTAAGGGCTACCTTTCTATTCATCCTACAACTTTGGTTGGTTTTGCATTTATGTTGGTTGTTACATCCAGCTTAGCGAGAGTCATAAGTGGTTGATGAAGAAGGATAGTGGCAGACTGTACTGCTGACAGTATCTCTGCCCGGTCTTCATGCATACACCATGAAGTGGGGTCTAGGCATACTTTGTGCAGTGGGCACACTAAGAGTGTCTGGTGGGCTTCAGTCAGATTTGCCTCTGGATGTTGTGGTGCATTACATTTTATATCTTTGTTTTTGAATGCTTCCTGGCGACTCTGGTATTATTTGCCTGTACCATTGTATGCTAAGGGATTACATCCTGTCATTGAGGCTGTTGGGTGTACATTGCCGCCTGTGTGGTATCCACTATGTGGATCCATGCTTGCATGCTGGGGGGACATTGTTCTCTTTTGTGTGGTGTATTTGTTAAGGTTAGTGTTGCCATTGCAATTATGTTCTTTTTGTGGGTATGATTAGTTTGAGTTGCTATTGGTTGCATTTGTTATGGAAAGTTGTGTTGTTTTTTTGTTGTTGATTTGCATTGTAAAAAGGGAAATGTGTTGTTTTCTGTTTTAACTTTCTCCTTTGCCTATGTCCTATGCAGTAGTGCTATGGTGAGTATGATGTATGTGGAATATGTGAAATGTTTGTGTTAGGATTCTACCAGAGGCCATTAGGACAGCTCAAATTAGGATGGGTTGAGCTGATGTCAACATAGCTCCTAGAGAGGTTCATTGCAGTAGAGGGAATCTTTAACTAAGGGGCTTATTTATGAGAGCCCTGACTCACTTTTGCACCACATAAAGTGGTACATGCGTGAGGCAGAGATCTCATAGATTTATGAAGCCACGCAAAGCCACTCTTCGTGGCTTTGAGTGGCCTCATAAGTCATGAGTACGGCGGTGCAGCGCAGCACAAATTGCTGTGTTACATTACTCTGTGCCCAGGAGGCATTCCATGGGCATTGCAGTTGGTTTTCCCATGCAACACCCATGGGATTTGACGCTGCCTCAGATTTTAAGCAAAAGAATACAAAGTTCCCCAGGGACAGTTAAAGAAGTTTGTGTTTAGATATGGAGATAGAACGAAAGCAGGGAACGGGGTGTTCCCTTGTTGGAACTAGAAGACCTCACACACCCAGAAACCTAGGTGTCATGCTTCATCATTGGTCTCCTGCTCCTCGTCAGACTGACGCTGCAATGTCTGACGGGCGCCGTAGGCGCTCTTTGATGGAGATCTTTTTTTCCAGCCAATGGTTTTGTAGTGTAGTTCCTAGTTTCCCACTAGGCCCTGCGCATTGGAATAACATAAACAGTAGTATCGACGTGGAACTGCTTATATTCCAGGCCTCCACTGACTATGCTAAACTTAATTGGGTTGTGTTACCAACTAGCTCAGAGGTCACTGGAAACTTTCTTCTCTGCATAGGAAGTGATCAGCTTCCTTGGCACAGACAAGAAGGGATTCAGTTTTCCAACAACCGTGCAACATGACAACTTTGCTCCTCAGATCAAGAGTCGATCTCTAGGGTCGTGTGAAACAATAGACATAGATTTCACTCAGTCAGTCTAGTGCAGTTTACTTTCACAGTATGTAGAGAATAGAGAGACGGGCGTGTATCAATAAAGGGTTAACATTTATTGAACAGTCTTTCTTCTCGTACAAGAGAAATGTATTGCCACAATTGCAATAATTGTTATTATAAAAAGTACGTACAGTAAGATAAGAATAGCGAAATAGAACTGTAAAAGCATTGATATGGTTTCTTAGCCATACAATGGTTTAAAAGTAATAAAACATATATACAGTCATATATACATTAGGCTAACATACTCAACTGGTGCTTCTAACTAAGCCTACCCCAGTGTGCCTGACCTAAGCCTAACACGTGAGGAGGGGAGTAAGTAAGTAGCTTAAGTTAAGTTGGTTTTGCCAAGGTTTGTTTCAAGAATTCTCGTCTAAGGGTTTAGTCAACACCATACCTCTGAATAGAATGATGGAGGATTGGTATCTCCTTCAGGGGTCTCTCTCGATATCCCAGTCACCCGCGAGGGTAAACCGGAAGCGCCGGGACTGGATTTCTCTGCACGAGAAATGCAGCGGCTTCTCTCAGCGCGTCGAGGAAGGAGGGGTGACAGCGTCCGCGGGCAGCTGGGCTGGATGTCTTCGCAGAGGACGGCTGCACGGCTCCTCAAGCGTACTGCACCATAGGTCGCGCTGTAGCGGCGATAATGGTAATCAGTAGCTTCACCACCACAGGATAGCAGGCTGCAGCGACAGAGTGCTAGTTTTTACCAACACAGGGTCATGCAGGCAGCTGGCATCAGCAACATGTTCGCTCATTGCTTAAGGCAACGTTGGTAATATTTATACCTGACAGGTGCCGGGTTTGACGCAAGTTTGCTGGACATAAGACGTCAATTAAAGATGTCACTAGGAAGTGATAGTTATCAGTTGCTCATTAGAGTTCCATTACTAATCAAAACATAGCAAGCGGGGATTTCCAGGTTTGCTAAGTTTTTATCTTGTTGAAGAACTCGGAGTGTTATCTAGGAATATCAGATAGTGACTGCTGCTCTGTCATTGCACTAATTGGTCGCAAAGGAAGTAGCAGAGAGTCATGCTGGAATGTGGCTCTGTGGCTCTGCTCGTGTGAGGCCAGAGATGACTTTTCAGAAAATCGCACTTGAACGGTTATGCCAATATAGGGAATAAATGGATTTATAGCCGAATAGGGGCATAAGGTCACAGTATCGATCAGGAACCTAGATAAGCACATGACACCCACTCCACGAATTCATGTCCATCAAAATTACTAAAACTAAGCAATTAGATGCATGTGTAACATGGTGTAACATAGCCCACCCCAAAATACATAAATGCATTCGAAATAGGCGTACTTGTAATACATGGAATTTAGGTACTGTACGTAGTTTTAAAAGCATAGTAATCATTCAAAAATTATTGCATATGAAGTCAATGAACGATTATGCATAAAGAATTACACATGAAGTATCTCTGACAGAAGAAATGCGAGATAAATCATCACATAAAAATGCATTGTAATAATATGTGTGCTAGAGGCTGGTGTTATGTTGTTATGTCTCTAGATGTGTTTTTAGAAATAGAAGTGTGAAGCTTCTGTTCTCTAAGAATAGTTTTTACGTTAAGCAAAGAATTTGTTCGTGCCAAAAGGAGAGGGTCAATACTTTTTTTAAAAAAATTGTCCAATTCAAAGAAAAAATCAGTTTACCAAAGCTCCTGGCAGTTTTTGTTGATCAAAACTGAAGGCCGAATTCAGAGTTCATGGGAACGCCGTGAGTCGGAAAGCTTTTCAAAAGTTATTGTTTCTCTGTGGGTGAGAACATCGTATCAGACAGGCTCGCAAAGAATTGGTCTACAAAATCAGGTGATAGTTCAACCAAATTAGATAGCGCTGAAACTTGGCAGGTGTGAGAATGATTGCTGTCATCGAAGACAGGACCAGCCCTGCTCACAGAACGTTGTACCTGGATGATGTTGCTTTTGTCACTCGCTCCACTGTTACCACTTGGCTGTAGTACAGGAGTCTCCACGAATGCCGTCATCAGGATTGGTAGCCGCTGGGGACAACACAATGCGTGAGCCGTTATTGGACTGAGCAAAGTATCGACGTCCATTGGTACTGCTGATGGAAGTGAAAGACAGATGTCCAACACGCATTCATCGCCGCAAAGCATACACCGTAGCACAGGTAAAATGCAATTTTGCCATATTGGTCTGAATGAAAGGAACCAGGTCATGTTTAGATCTCTCAGCCTGGCCAATCCGAGGACGTTAGTTATCCTGTCCCTGTAGCGCATTGCTAGGATTGTCTCTTCCATTCCCATGGGAGCTATGTCTGAGCCGAGGCTTGCCATAACGTAGCAGAAGGGTCAAAAATAGAATCCCTGCGATGAGTCCAAAAAATAGTGGAATACCACCAAAGATGGAGTGCACAAAATTAGGAAAGATTCCCAAAATTGCCTGGAAGGGTGTTAGCAGTCCCGTAAAGACTGTCTTAAATATGCCTGGGATGCTTGTAGCACTAGACATGTTAAGGAGTTGGTCGAGCATTTGTACGAAATGCACGGGGCAATTTGTTGATAAAAGGTCATGGACCTCAGTAGCCGTCCTTGCGACTAGAAGATCATACGTCTCTTTAGATGACGTTATAGGCACTGTTGTCTGTAAAAGCACAGATTTCATTTTGCTTAATGTATCAATTCGTATAGAATAGAGATTCAGACGAGGCCAGAGGGGAGTCACTAAGTCTGGAGGCCCGCTCGGGAACAATGCTTGCATGCAACATTTGACCATGGACGTTACTTGTACTAGATAACTTTTTCCGGGCGCGAGGCCACAGCACCTGTGATCCGTTCTTAGAATGTAACTCCCGTTTGCGAGTTGCATAAAGAAGGGCTCTATCTGAGTTGCAGGTGTGACTAGCTGGTGGCATGAAAGGTTGTTTGAATTTCCATCACATGCTCCGTGTAAATTAATACCCTGACACAAAAGTATACCGCTTAGTGAGTGTTTACAGTTGTCACCACTAAGAAATACATTTTTGTCGCTGTCACTATAGCAAGAATGAGTGTATGGTAATTTCCATTCGGATTTAACATATCCCTTACCCAATTGTTCATACTGGCCAGCAGGTATGTACTCAAGGCATTTCTTAAAGCGGAAAGTTGTTATCGGAATTGTGATAATTCCGTGTATTATCCATTCAATGACAGGGCTCTCTGACATTGTCAATGATAATCTCTCGAGTTTCTCGATGCTCAAGATTGTATAGTCTGCTCCTTTCTGTGCCAAACTGATCTGTTTATCAGTAAGGTTAAAAATGGAAAATAATGACGTTGTGTTTATCAGACGCCAAGGCACATAGCCTGAACGAAGATTTTGCAGCGTCCAGCCTAGTTCTATAATAGAGCGTAATTGAGACTGGCCATGTTGTAACATTAGCAAATCTCTGTCTATCACATCAAAGGCAGAGGATACAATATTGTCCAAAGAATATATTCTGGAAGACAGAGTCATTAACCCATTGTCTACTACAGAAAGTGATTTTTCCAAATTAATACGATCAATTTCTCGTATTTTTTCAGCAGTTTCAATTTGCTTTACTTTCCAAGCCTCGTTGTATGCGGCATAGATGCTGGTCGCTATGAAACGCTTTTGACGCTGTTTGCGTGGTCCAAGAATGAAGTCGCGCAAATCAGCACCATCTTTTAATAAAGACAAGTGTTGCTTAATTTCAGCCAGTGTGGATGTAGTTAGCCATTCTAGGCAGAGTTTCCCTACACTGTATGTGGTTATAATTCCTGGATGTTGTCTCTGGGAGTATCTTGAGTCTAATCTGGTCATTTTTAAACCCTGTGTTTTATTCAGGAATCTATCTTGACAGCTATTTGTGTCTGTAGGCCAGATTAACCACTTTTTCCAATCAGGATTTGTTCTGTTGAAATGTAAAATTTGTGACACGTCTAACTCAATATCAGCTGTTGCATTTTCAGGTATTGGCTTTGGTATAGACGGTGTTTTCAGGTCTTTGTTCTTGGCTAGGCCAAGACAAGATGTTTGGTGTACAGTGTCATTTAAAAATAACATTTGTTCTGGTATCATGCAGGTTCTAAATAGTGCTTCTATGCCTTGCACCTGCCAATCTTTTGTACCCCAAATTGATTTCGTTTCAATATTATTTTTCCAATAATCAAAACCAAATGTCATCATTTTGTCATAAAATGCTTCTGAATATATCAATTTAGAATTTGTCAGCATTGTTTTCATTCCTGTTTTATCTAACAGTTTGTAATAAAACGTTTCTGCATCACTGGTGTTAAACCCTGTGAAGTATTTGAATTTCTCAAAAAATGCTTTAGAACTGCTTTTAGGTGGTGTAGAACAATGTTCCCATTGATTATACATAAAAACATTTCTAGGCTGTGCAGATTTATGCAAGTAATGATCCCCATAATGGGTGTAACAGAATAACTGCTCATAACTAGATGAACCTTGTAAATAATCATGATCTGTGAATCTAGCTGACATTACTAAATCAGACATCATGTCATTAATACTGTTAAAGTCCCAATCATCAGAGAATGTACTTGGTGTCACAAAGTCACTTAAGGAAACCTTTAGTTGATGAGGATACTTCAGGATTTCGACCGGACCATAGATCTCATAGTCTGTTTTCTCCCATACTACCCCACCAGGTATTGGAATTGCTGTGACATTTACTGTTGACAGTTCTCTTTTCTTCACGTGGGATGATCTGTGTGGTTTCAGGACTAGGTTGATGTTCTGACTTGCTGTGTCCATTGTAATATATTTTCCTTCAATGAATCTTCCCAAACACAGTACCATGATGAGCCAAAGCAGGAGGAAAAATACACCTAGACCGAACCAGAACTCTAGCCAAGGGGAAATAAGGTAGATTTCCTTCAGTTGATGAAAGAGTTCCGTTGCTTTTTCTTTAAAAGACTTTTTTGTTTCTGGCATCACTTCGGGATCATTTAAATCTTCAGAGAAGTTGTCGAAGTTGATGAAATAACCAGAGGCAGTTCTGTCAATTGATGGGATTGTTCTTTCAATCTGTCTCTCGGTAGCACTTTCTGATGCCACATCATTGTAGACTGGTGTTGTTTCTTGACGAACTGTTTCAATCTGTGTTTCAAGAGGCACGAGTTCCATGGCATTATTGCATAGTCCTTCATTGTGCACTGCAGGCTGATCGAATGTGATTAGTCTTTCAGTTTGAACCTCTTGGATTGTTGCAAGTTTGGGTATTCTGTTGTTTCTTGGGAGTCCACTGGGCCTACTGTTGATTATAGGCCACATGCTTGTGGTTTTACCAGATCGATAGACACGACTCTGTTCTCCTTTTTACCAGCAAGGGGCGGTAGCACAACTGATCTTGTTCCGGTGACTGCTAAGACAGGTACTGCTTTTCTGTAAGAAGGCCCAAATTCCTTCTTAACCGCGATCTTTTCTCTGACTAGATCCCCAATCTTTGGAATCCAGACAGGCCTTGCTGGGGCTGTTGCGGGTGGTGCCTCGTCAGTGGTACTTGGCTGTTGCTTTAACTTTATGTTGCTTAATGATTTTCTTGTTTCATTCAGTTCCTGTAAAACAGCCAAACGGTCTTTTACTTCAAACTGCTTTGTTTCTTCTTGTACCACTGACATCTGACTATCGAGGTCCTGAACGTTCATTCTTATTCCGAACAATAGTTCGTATGGGCTGAAACCTTTTAGAGAATTTCTTGGCATGTTGTTAAGACTAGTCTGGACACTTATTAAATGTTTGACCCACCCAGCGCCTGAACCTAATACCTTCGCAGTTATAGATTGCTTTATATCCCGGTTTTTTCTTTCTACCACACTTGTGCGACGGACAAGAATACCGCAACCCAATTCCCATGCTGGCCATGGCCTCCTTATAGGCTCGAGAGCTGAAAGCAGGACCCTGGTCAGAATGGAACGTGGTAATTGCGTATGTGCCGATAAAGACTCGCAAATCTTTTATAACCGTTCTAGCGTCAGCCGAGCGCTGGGGCCACATCCATATGAACCTCGTACAGGAATCCACTGCTACCATGATATATCTATAGTTACCGTCCCTTTGTAGGGGACCACAGTGGTCCAGGTAAACACATGCAAATGGTTTATCCGAGATGAGAAGGGGTGTCTGCGCTGGTCGTTTCACTGTTGATACTTTTATCCTTTGGCATATGTCGCATTCTAATACATACTTTTTAGTTTGTATTCTCAAGCGAGGCCACCAATATCTCTGTTTTAATAGTGATACTGTTGCGGAAACGCCAGCGTGTGCAGAAGCAAGCCCTTCGTGTGCCGCTTTTATTAGTCCTAGTCTGTGTTCCTTGTTTGGAATTACTCTATCCCCCACTCCAGGGATTCGAGCAAAAGGAACATTATTTGTATCCGTTAAGTACAAGTACTTTTTAGGAAAGCCTTTTGGGAGTGTTTTCTTATCATTTTTTACTGACGCACTGACAGCTTGTAGAACATCGCTGTCTATTTTTGTTTGTGACCGAGTTATCGCAGCTACGGAAGCCGTTTGCACAGCTGCCTTCGCGGCTTCATCAGCCAATGAATTCCCTGCAACGTGAACGCCATCACGTTGATGACTCAGTGTATGTATCACGTGAGTCTTTTGTAGTTCTTTTTGTAAAAGAACTACCTGTTCCCAAAGCATTTTATGCTTTATTGTGCCACCTTTTGCATCTTTGAAACCATTTTCCACCCAATTCTGCAAGTATTCATTATAAGATTGTACGCAATAAAAAGAATCGCACACTATTAGTGTGGGGAATTCGCGATCAGTATTTTCTAGCGCCATCTTAAATGCTACTAATTCAGCTCGTTGAGCCGAGCAATCTCCTAGAGATTGTGTTTTAGTGACCAATGGTCTAAATTTTCCTTTGTGCCAGCGACCTTTAACAATCGCGCACGCAGCACTGTAAGCTTGCTTACCCCCAACTGCGGGTTGTGCTGATCCGTCAGTATATATAATACTTCCGTATTCTTCGAGAGGCAGGATTTCAATTGGCAGAGGACATTCGTATTCATATTGTAAAAATTCCTGTGTTTTTAAGTTAGGATCAAATTCGTAAACTACGTCTGTTGCAGCAAGAGAATTAACCCACTGAATCCATCTCGGATGCAAAGCTTTAGCATTAGGAATGCTTGCTTTAGTTACCGCTTCTAAAGCCGGAATTGGTGTTACGATTATTATTCGTTTACCTTGTGCTAGGGGCCTTTCTTTCGCTACAGCAGTCTGAACCGCAGTTAGAATTTTCTCCGTTGAACTGAATTTTATTTCAGCCTTTGTGTACAAATGTGATTTGTAAGCTATTGGTACCTTTTCTCCCTCATTAGAGGTTAGGTACGTGAATCCGCATCTTCCTGGGATGACTCGGATTACAAGATCACGTGTGTTGTCACGTGTATCTAATTTTGTTTTTGCTAACATGTCTGTTTGCAGTGATCTCAAAATTTCTGTGTGTTTTTGAGTCCAATTGATTTGTTTTAAATCAGGTTTAATTAGTTCGTAGAGAGGTTTAACCCTCTCTGCGTAATTTAGGATGTAAGTTCTTCCGAAATTCAGAAAACCTAGTATTGATTGTAAATTCTTCAGCGTTTTTGGAGCTTGGAGTACAGCGCACTTCTCTAAGAAGTTGTCCGCTAGGCTTTTTCCTTCACTTGATAATTCGTACCCTAAAAACAGTACTGTCAGATGGGCAATTCGGGACTTTTTAAAGTTGAATTTGTAACCCTCTGCTGCGAACCCAAGTATAATGGTGTTCACTCTTTTCAAGTGAGTATCCAAGTCGTCGTCTGTGAGATAAATATCATCTACGTAAGATAATGCTTCATCATCATAGATTTGTAGTAATTCTGTTACCCTAGCTGAGAATAGTCCTGGGCTGTTCTTGAACCCCTGTGGGAGTCGACAGAATTTTTTCTGCGACCCAAATGCGGAAAAAGCGGTCAAATATCTGCTTTCTGGTGCAATGTTTTGACAAAAGAAACCATTAGAAATGTCTAATGTCGTTTTGTATTTTTTCCTAACTATGTTATTCATTAGGGCTGCACTATGCGAGTTTTGTACTGCAAAAGTTTTGCAACATGTATTAAGGTGTCTGTAGTCCAAAACTAGACGATATGAATTGTCTGGCTTGGAGACAGGAAACAAAGGATTGTTCATTTGAGAGGTGCATGTTTCAATCACCCCCTGGTACTCAAGTTGATCTAAGATCTCCCTGACCTGTTTTTTAGCTTCTTGCTTTATGGGATACTGCCGTTGGGCAGTTGGTTCACTTTTTAGTTGGATTTTGTGAGGAGGTGAATCCTCATCCCATCCTACATGATTTTTATACAATGCAGGTGCCTGGGCTACTGCCCATTTCCTTGCATATGTATATTTTTTGTGAATCGGAATGTGATTCGAGAAGGCAGGCATAATCACTTCTTCGCCACGAGGGCACTCCCTGACAAACTCCGGGGGCCAATCTTTTTCAGCTAACAGAATATCATAGCCTTTTGAGAGCTTATCCCAAAATAGACCCTTAATTTTCCTAGTCTTATCACCCTCTATACGCAATGTTATTTCGTATATTTTATGGGGCTCGCTAAGTCTGGCGTCGGCAGTTTCAACCTGAATGTATTCATTCGTGTCCACTGTCTCCAGATGACTCATCAAGATCTTGCGCGCTATACTGATTTCTGCTGCACTGTCCAACATTGTCAATGCCCACTCCCCGTTTTTCAACTGTGTCCTCAGTATTCTCGGCATGGTTGATTACTCTAATACTGGCTACCTTCTTTTTAGGAAATTGAGATTTCTTATTTTGAGCAGGTTCCTTGTTTTTGGACTTGGTGTGCTCTCCTGGGTCTGACCGTCCTCTTCTTTCCGAATTCTGTGGAAAAGATCGAGAGGGACGTGTATCAATACTTTGATATCTATCAGGTTTTTTTATATTATCCCTATTTCTAAGGTTATATCTTTTCTCAGAGTGCTCCCGTTGGGGAGACTGGCGTTCTCGAGTCGGAGTTCTTTCCCTCCGTCGAGGAGACCTTCCTCTGGACTGGAAAACTTTTTCCTTGGGAGTGGATTGTTTATTTCCATCCCAGCTCTTTTTAGGAGTATTTAAATTATTTTTAATAAATAATTTTTCTGGATTTTCGAGCAGTTGGGGCTTAACTGGTTTCCCACCCAAGCTGTCTCTACCTAATTCTTCATAGCATTTTTCTATGATTTTTGCAAGCTCAACAGGATCTTTTATATCTGTTTCCCTCAACTTCTGGCGAATCGCCACAGATGCTGCTTCTCCCTTTACATTGGCTAATAATATAGCCGTGACCTGCTTGAAGTCTTTCAGTAATTTCATACCTAGATTTAAAGCGGGTTCTGGACCGAATTCATTTTGAATCTGTTTTAGCACGTCTGGTATTACCGCCATAGACGGAACACCGTGTGTTTTTGTGTAAATGGAAGCAAAGACTGTACCCCAAGTGTCGCAGTCCTCCACGTGTGGTGCGATTCCCATAGGAAGGCAGATGGTCAAGATTCTGTGTTTCTCAATAGGGGTAGTATCAGGAAATACTGCCTCTATTTGAGTGATTTTCTGGGCTAACCAGAAAGGAATTTGTTCCCGTTTTACGGGTGTTTTACCAAGACATGACTGTATGTTCTGTGGTGTAATTTTATTTGTGTTCCCCTGATGAGGGGTCAGCTGTGGTGTATTAACAGCTGGCTGGACTGTTGCAGTCCGTATTACATATTGGACTAATTGCCTATGTATTTTTATTAATGTGTTTAGCTGTGCTAACAGCTCTTCTCTAGACATTTTTGCAATGTCAGGATGTGGTGTGTAGCTGGCTAGAACCGGCCACGTGGCTCCTGGTCTACCTAGTGGACCGAGCCTGGTAATGTGATCATTGTGTTTTAGGGCGCCATTAAACCAGAGCAGGTGCTCTTGAAATTTAAGTGGGATTTCAACCTCCTCGAAAGGAGCGTACTCTCCCGGAGGTTCCTCTATTTTGTAATAGTGAAACTCTTGTGTTATAGCGTTTACCGCTGGAAAGTTTATCCATGAATAGAATACCTCTGTCTGCCGATACTCGTGAGCCTCTATCACGAAAATTACTGTACCACCTTGAGGTGTCAGTCCGTGTTCTATAAGTTTTAAAGTTATAGATCTTCTTAACTGGACCGGGATGATAATAGCACCCGGGTCTGTGTATTCGGGACCTTGCTGAGTCGCATCTACTGCGGCCCCAGTGGTGCCGTTGTTTTCTACTGACATTGTATAAATGCAGTTTTTGCAGAGTAGGTCTCCAAGGAGACAAAGATTAGATGCACAATATTTTGGAACACTGTATCCTTCAACGTTGAATAAACCAGAGCTTTACATAGGAATCTCTTCCTACTAAGGTCGGGCGGATTTTAACCTTTCACCCACTCCAGACGTCTATTGGAGTATTTAAGGGAGAAAGGGGTGTGAAATATGCACGACTGAGTTACTCTACAAGTCTTACGTTAGTTTATCGCCTTACCAAACGTTGGGCGCCATGTAGTGTAGTTCCTAGTTTCCCACTAGGCCCTGCGCATTGGAATAACATAAACAGTAGTATCGACGTGGAACTGCTTATATTCCAGGCCTCCACTGACTATGCTAAACTTAATTGGGTTGTGTTACCAACTAGCTCAGAGGTCACTGGAAACTTTCTTCTCTGCATAGGAAGTGATCAGCTTCCTTGGCACAGACAAGAAGGGATTCAGTTTTCCAACAACCGTGCAACATGACAACTTTGCTCCTCAGATCAAGAGTCGATCTCTAGGGTCGTGTGAAACAATAGACATAGATTTCACTCAGTCAGTCTAGTGCAGTTTACTTTCACAGTATGTAGAGAATAGAGAGACGGGCGTGTATCAATAAAGGGTTAACATTTATTGAACAGTCTTTCTTCTCGTACAAGAGAAATGTATTGCCACAATTGCAATAATTGTTATTATAAAAAGTACGTACAGTAAGATAAGAATAGCGAAATAGAACTGTAAAAGCATTGATATGGTTTCTTAGCCATACAATGGTTTAAAAGTAATAAAACATATATACAGTCATATATACATTAGGCTAACATACTCAACTGGTGCTTCTAACTAAGCCTACCCCAGTGTGCCTGACCTAAGCCTAACACGTGAGGAGGGGAGTAAGTAAGTAGCTTAAGTTAAGTTGGTTTTGCCAAGGTTTGTTTCAAGAATTCTCGTCTAAGGGTTTAGTCAACACCATACCTCTGAATAGAATGATGGAGGATTGGTATCTCCTTCAGGGGTCTCTCTCGATATCCCAGTCACCCGCGAGGGTAAACCGGAAGCGCCGGGACTGGATTTCTCTGCACGAGAAATGCAGCGGCTTCTCTCAGCGCGTCGAGGAAGGAGGGGTGACAGCGTCCGCGGGCAGCTGGGCTGGATGTCTTCGCAGAGGACGGCTGCACGGCTCCTCAAGCGTACTGCACCATAGGTCGCGCTGTAGCGGCGATAATGGTAATCAGTAGCTTCACCACCACAGGATAGCAGGCTGCAGCGACAGAGTGCTAGTTTTTACCAACACAGGGTCATGCAGGCAGCTGGCATCAGCAACATGTTCGCTCATTGCTTAAGGCAACGTTGGTAATATTTATACCTGACAGGTGCCGGGTTTGACGCAAGTTTGCTGGACATAAGACGTCAATTAAAGATGTCACTAGGAAGTGATAGTTATCAGTTGCTCATTAGAGTTCCATTACTAATCAAAACATAGCAAGCGGGGATTTCCAGGTTTGCTAAGTTTTTATCTTGTTGAAGAACTCGGAGTGTTATCTAGGAATATCAGATAGTGACTGCTGCTCTGTCATTGCACTAATTGGTCGCAAAGGAAGTAGCAGAGAGTCATGCTGGAATGTGGCTCTGTGGCTCTGCTCGTGTGAGGCCAGAGATGACTTTTCAGAAAATCGCACTTGAACGGTTATGCCAATATAGGGAATAAATGGATTTATAGCCGAATAGGGGCATAAGGTCACAGTATCGATCAGGAACCTAGATAAGCACATGACAGTTTGAGTGCGTGTAAGGGGTCTGGTGAAAGTGTAGTCGTGAGGGAATAGTGAGATTAAAAGAAGGCGAGCCAGTCCACAAGGGACTTTATTCACAAGGCTGACTCCCTTAGTTAAAATGGTGGGAGGGGAGAAAGGAATTGTGTGGTGTACAGTGGGCTAACTCAACCCTCTAAATAGGTCAACATTTCTTGCCTAACTGGCAATTCTTCAGGACCTCGGGTGCTAGGTACTACACAGTGAGAAATTATATAAACAGTAAAATAAAGGAGATAGATACAACCTCACTGGGTCAATCAGGGAGCAGGCCAAGTGGTCCTGCTCTAGAGGGGAGACCCTAAGAATAACCCTAAAGGGCCCGCAGTCTGTTCCTGTGGGGCTGCTCGTAAAGGTAAGGTACCTTACACAGGAGCAGCCTGGGTGTACAACCTACCCCCAACGCGAGGCGCCCCAATCGGTGGCGCGGAACAGCTGGTCCTCAGATTTACCAAAAGATGTAAACCTGGGGAAGCGTCAAATCTGTACGGTTCCGGAGGTTCCCGAGGTGAGGAGAAATATGTTAATTTCTCCTAGTTTTTTCCTCTTTCTATATGGGCTTCATTCAGCAACGCACATAGAAAGAGGATAATGCCTTGAGGGATCGTTTTTGTGCAGGAAGGTGCTCCTTCCTGTACAAAAACAATCCTGCCTGCAACAGAGGCACCCTTGCATCATGGTGCTAGGATGCCTATGTTGGAGCAAAGCTACCAAAATGGCGACAGCGCAAGCAACAAGGAAAGAAATGCACTTTATTGCTTAAATACAGTACATTCTTGCCCTTTCACTTTGGTGTAGAGCAGCACAGTAAGGTGCCTTGCTGCACTTCCCTATGCCAAAATGCCATACATGAGGTCTTAACTGTGAACTCTCAGACATTAGCATTAGACATTAGCATACATGAAGCCACCATAGACTTGGACATTCACTACATACTTACTATGTCTGAAGATGGTTACATGGTAAAATATTCCTTTAAAGGTGACCCAGGACACCCTAACGCTTCACAGGGCCCGTTGGAATTTGTTATGCGACTGAACATTGTAATTCCAGGAAAAGGTACTGCCAGACAGCTGATAACGCTCTGAGTGCATACTGATCGGGGATGGTACACTATACAAACACCAGTATCATTACTTCTGGTTATGCCTATCAGCTGTTCTTATACATTCCATTAGGTCTGTCGTGTAGTTCCTAATAATACATAGGATCTGCGCGTTTAGACAACATAAACTAAGGGATTGGTGTCCAGACTGATTCCAGACACCCCCAAAGCATATGTTAGCCTTTACACCAGCTAGCTCGCATTGCCACCGTAAGCTCCCTAACCTTACCAAGGAGAGAATACTTTCTGGTAAATATCGAACATGACAACCCTTGATCCTTCAGGGATTGTGGAAACAGTGCAGTACCTTTCGCTCCGTGAATCGTGCTCACTTAGTCTCAGAGTGCTAAACAAAATAAACGATGGGGACGTTTTCCATAAACATTTATTGAACCATCGTCATTCTAGTGTAAAACATGTTTGCTGCAACAATCATTAGACAGAAACAGATATATAAGATTACAAGTACCAACACATTACATAAAAGGTAGAATTCTACCATGGTGCTAAAACAGTAAATATGTGCAGGCATATTGATACATGACAGTAATCAAGCATACTCCTACGATGCAACCCCTGTCTAAGTGTACCTGGCAAGTATGTGAGTGTTTAGCCAAGAATCCCCTAGGAAAGAGCCAACCCCATTACCTGATGGGAGAGAACGAAGGACCCCATCTTAGCTTTGAGTTAGACACCCTTCAAGGGATGTCAGACCACTGCATGCTGGAACTGCTGCAGGCCGGGACCTCAGCATCTAGTGTCTGCGTGAAAGCTTCTCCTCTGGATCCCCAGCGAAGATGTGGTTATTTTTTACCCACAAAATACCCTCAGGGTTTCTATCGAGATATGCATGTATACGACCTGGGCAGGGGAATAAGAAATGATACTAGGAATCCTCATACATAATGAATGAGGCTAGTTTCAGAGAAAACTGATCGACATTTATTCAGCACATAACTATAGTAAAAGGGCAGTGCCATAACCGTTATGTAGAGCTAGGTAGTACGAATGTAGGTAAAAGGTCGTATTGCTACCTGGGCCTACAATGGGGTTCATAACAGGTCCACTGTTTCAGTGACAAAGCCTGTGCTTGGGTTTCATGATAAGTGAACTGTCAAAATGAAGCTTAACACCCCCATATGGCAAACTTTTAGAATTATATAATTGAGCAAAATATTTGGTTGAGCCTGGACCAAGACAGGTTTCAGGATCCAAGCAAACAGAAAAAGGTACTTATAACGTGCTATAGAATTATGTCAACATTTATGAAATATATGTTTGTGGTTATTTGACTGATTTTTTGATGTTGCGTTACAATACCGGGAATCAAGGTCATAGTAAAACCAGGCGTTTTATTAACGATGGTTGCTGTAAAACAATTGAAGGAGCCATCATCAGTCACAAGGGTCCACAACACCACCCGCATGAAAATATTTGAATATTAAGAATTTGCTTTTGAGCTCATCAAACGATGTATTGTAGAGCAAGCAAAATTCCTCTGGACTTAAATGGGTCCCCACATTTACAATGTTTTAATCATTGTTGTGTCACCATGCAAATCAGACATCTTTACATTAACAAAATGCTACAATATGTTTCCCTTCCAGCTGGTTGATATTTACTCAGGCAATTCATAGGTGGTACCTACGACAAGCATCATTACAGTATCAACCCAAGTATCACAATGTTTGTTTCTGCTAAAATCAAAGAATACACACCTATGGACATATTTACTAACATTTCATGCAACACAGACAGCAAGTGAAGTTGCTGTGCTGTGTTGTGTGATAGAGAGCAGAACAGTGCCATATTTTCAAAGATACGGGGCCTCATTTATGAGAAATGACGCATCGCTGCGTGAAAGCAGCGATGCATCACTTCTCAGTGCGCACTCCTTGTGACATTCCTGATGCGTCATATTTAATGTATGGCGCATCATGTCGCAAGGAGTTACAGATACGTCAGTATTTCTGACGTATCTGTAAGCGCAAAAGTGACGCATTGCTGGAGTGTGTCACAAAAGTGACGCAACTCCAGCAATGCGTCCTTTCACATGGGGCAAGCCCCATGTGAAAGGGCCTGCGTCAGTCTTACGCCTGCTGTGAGGCAGGCGCAAGATTTTGACGCAACGGCGTCCAAAAGTGACGCAGTGAAATCTCATAGATTTCACTGCGTCACTTCTACGACCCTGCCGTGCATCAATACGCCCCCCTTGCATACATTATACCTGGCGCAGGTATAATGTGGCGCAGGGGTTTACAAAGTGACGCATCTACCTAGATGCGTCACTTTGTAAATATGGCGCAACAAGGCGCATTTTTTATGCCACTGGTGCGTCACAAAAAGTGACGCACCGGCGGCATAAAAGTGATGCACAGCCTCATAAATGAGGCCCACGGTGTAGTTCTGCTCTCTCCTAGCACTAGTGCACTTCTGGCTGCATAGCACATAAGCTGGCACCCATATGTCTTGAAACAGGGGGGCCTGTATTGTGGTCAGGATGGATATTGTACAGGACGGGGTAGTTTCCAGAATAAAAACTATCCTTAGAGGCTATTTCCTATTCATAAGTGTGCTTCAGAACGCAATACACTTGCAAAGAGGATATAAATATATTTCTCCTTGTTAGGCCAGCCTCAGGTAGGTGCACCATTTTGGCTCAAACCCATGTCTACAAGTCTTTGTAAATATGGGTGGTATCAAAATACATGGTTGAATGCACTGGAACGCCCATGCACAACCAATTTAACGCCTACCTGATACAATTTATGTGCTGCATTGCGTTACTTTTTTTTCAAAGCTATGCAGATCAACATTTGTGTGGGTAAGGATAAAGCTGTAAAGGTGCTTAAAATTTGCATATATGTAACTCATAACAAAAGTGATATTGAACCAAATGCAAGTAGTTCTAGGGAGATGCAACAAATAAAATGTAATAAGGGGAACAAAAACCAAATGAAATTCTGAAACAGAAACTTATTTGAATGGACTGTCTGCTCATAGGAGCACAAATGTATTCATTTTGTATCTGAGACTGCAAATAACTTCCTGCAACCTACTCCCATGTGTTTAAATAGAAGGTTAAAAAAAGCCTTCAATGCCTACCAAAATGTTTCTGTTTTAAAATTAAGAAGGTGTGGAGCAATATATAGTCAGGAGGGTATGAGGAAACAGATGTGGAAAAGGGATGCGGGACTTAGGCTGGGATTTCTGTCATTAAAAATGATTAGACATTTGTAAATATATAATTAAATACATTACTAAAACCCCACACTTCCGCTCACATTATTTTAAACAGCTGGTTTCAAATCTACATTAACTCAAACTCTAATTATATTTTCACACACAGAATGAAACTCGAATTTTGTTTATTTACTAAAGTCTCATTTCATGGGAAATGGGGATCCAAGGCCTGGAAGGCCTAGTACAAGGCTAGCATTGAGCCAATGGCATTTATTGTATTCTACTGCATTTTATTGTATTGTAATTGCATGTATATAGCGCTTACCACCCCGGATGAGGCGTTGAAGCTTTATTTTGCAGGTAGCATGCTACTCCGGAACCCGTAAAGGATAAGTGGTGAATTAGTATTGTAAAATATTAAAGTAATTTGAGTGGTGGATATGTTAGTCAGCTATCTGGATTCAGAAGGATAGTGCAGGGATAGAAGAGGGAAAAGGTTTGCATTTATATAGTGCTTGCTACCCCTGAGGAGGTGTTGAAGAGCGTTTTCGGCGAGTAGCACGCTTCTCCTGAACCCATAAAGGATAAGTGGTGAATTAGTATAGTGAAATATGAAAGTAATGTGTATGGTGGATATGTGAGTCTGTTATTTGGATTGAGAAGGATAGTCGAGGGAAAATGGTTTGCATTTATATAGTGCTTGCTACCCCTGATGAGGTGTTGAAGTGCATTTTGGGCAAATAGCACACTACTCCGGAACCCATAAAGGATTAGTGGTGAATTCGTATAGTGAAATATGAAGTCATTTGAGTGGTGGATATGTTATTCTGTTATTTGAATTGAGAAGTATAGTGGAGAGAAAGAAGATGGAAAAAGGTTTGCGTTTATATAGCGCTTGTTACCCCTGATGCGGTGTTGAAGCACTTTTCGGTAAGTAGCACGATACTCCGGAACCCAAACAATTCTAAACCCACAGGAAAAAAGAATAGCCCTAGCCATTGCCAATCTTCTATCACACTGTATAACACAGAGTATCCATGGGAAATTGCATTGTTTTGTCTCACTTTATAGAATAAAGAATATACCTGGACACTGCCGTCCTACCCTGCTGCATAGACGAACAATGTCCCAGGTCACTGATATTCTTCTTGAACACTGCATAAAATAAGGACTATCCCTGGGCACTTCTATCCTTCTGCTTCACTTCATAGAATAAATAATATCCTGAGGCACTGCCATCCTACAGCCTCGCTGCACGGAATATAGAATATCCCAAGACACTGCCATCCTACTGCATTACTGCAAGCAATAAAGATTATCCAGAGACACTGCCATTGAACTGCATCAGTGCACAGAATAAAGAATATCCAGAGACACTGCCATCCTACTGCATCACTCACTGCAAAGAATAAAGAATATCCCGGGACACTGCCACCCTACTGCATCGTTGCATGAAATAGAGAATATCCAGAGACACTGCCATCTTACTGCATCATTGCATGGAATAAAGAATACTCAGAGACACTGTCATCCTACTGCATCACTGCAAGGAATAAAGAATGTCCAGAGACACTGCCATCCTACTTTATTATTGCATGGAATAAAGAATATCCCGGGACACTGCCACCCTACTGCATCGTTGCATGAAATAGAGAATATCCAGAGACACTGCCATCCTACTGCATCATTGCATGTAATACAGAATACTCCAAGACACTGTCATCCTACTGCATCACTGCAAGGAATAAAGAATATCCAGAGACACTGCCATCCTACTGCATCATTGCATGGAATAAAGAATATCCTGAGACACTGCCACCCTACTGCATCATTGCATGGAATAAAGAATATCCCGAGACACTGCCATCCTACTGCATCATTGCATGGAATAAAGAATATCCTGAGACACTGCCACCCTACTGCATCATTGCATGGAATAAAGAATATCCCGAGACACTGCCAGCCTACTGCATCATTGCACGGAATAAAGAATATCCTGAGACACTGCCAGCCTACTGCATCGTTGCATGGAATAAAGAATATCCTGAGACACTGCCACCCTACTGCATCATTGCATGGAATAAAGAATATCCCGAGACACTGCCAGCCTACTGCATCATTGCATGGAATAAAGAATATCCCGAGACACTGCCAGCCTACTGCATCGTTGCACGGAATAAAGAATATCCTGAGACACTGCCAGCCTACTGCATCGTTGCATGGAATAAAGAATATCCTGAGACACTGCCACCCTACTGCATCATTGCATGGAATAAAGAATATCCCGAGACACTGCCAGCCTACTGCATCATTGCATGGAATAAAGAATATCCTGAGACACTGCCAGCCTACTGCATCGTTGCATGGAATAAAGAATATCCTGAGACACTGCCACCCTACTGCATCATTGCACGGAATAAAGAATATCCTGAGACACTGCCAGCCTACTGCATCGTTGCATGGAATAAAGAATACTCTGAGACACTGCAATCCTACTGCATCACTGCAAGAAAGAAATAATATCCTGAGACACTGCCATCCTACTGCATCACTGCAAGGAAGAAATAATATCCTGAGACACTGCAATCCTACTGCATCCCTGCAAGGAAGAAATAATATCCCGAGACACTGCCATCCTACTGCATCATTGCATGGAATAAAGAATACTCCAAGACACTGTCATCTTACTGTATCACTGCAAGGAATAAAGAATACTCTGAGACACTGCAATCCTACTGCATCACTGCAAGGAAGAAATAATATCCTTAGACACTGCCATCCTACTGCATCATTGCATGGAATAAAGAATACTCCAAGACACTGTCATCCTACTGCATCATTGCATGGAATAAAGAATACTCGAGACACTGTCATCCTACTGCATCACTGCAAGGAATAAAGAATATCCAGAGACACTGCCATCCTACTACATCATTGCATGGAATAAAGAATATCCTGAGACACTGCCACCCTACTGCATCATTGCATGGAATAAAGAATATCCTGAGACACTGCCATCCTACTGCATCACTGCAAGGAAAAAATAATATCCTGAGACACTGCCATCCTACTGCATCATTGCATAGAATAAAGAATATCCTGAGACACTGCCCTCCTACTGCATCACTGCAATGGAATAAAGAATATCCTGAGACACTGCCACCCTACTGCATCATTGCATGGAATAAAGAATACTCTGAGACACTGCAATCCTACTGCATCCCTGCAAGGAATAAAGAATATCCAGAGACACTGCCATCCTACTGCATCATTGCATGGAATAAAGAATATCCTGAGACACTGCCACCCTACTGCATCATTGCATGGAATAAAGAATATCCTGAGACACTGCCACCCTACTGCATCATTGCATGGAATAAAGAATACTCTGAGACACTGCAATCCTACTGCATCACTGCAAGGAAAAAATAATATCCTGAGACACTGCCATCCTACTGCATCATTGCATAGAATAAAGAATATCCTGAGACACTGCCCTCCTACTGCATCACTGCAATGGAATAAATAATACTCCAAGACACTGCCATCCTACTGCATCTCTGCAAAGAATAAAGAATTATCATTATTTTACACTTCCATCCTTCTGTCTCGCACAGCTGCATAAACTACTCCTGGGCACTTCCATCCTTCTGCTTCGCTTCATAGAATATATAATATCCAGAGCCACTGTCATCCTACTGCATCACTGCATGGAATAAAGAATACCTGTAGGCACTGCCAGATTCTCTGGGGTCATCCTGGGCCAGAGACCAGCTCCATGAGGAGCAGATATGTTGAAGATGAACATAAATGTGAAGGAACTCTGGCCCAATGATTCCTTGCGACAGCATGTAGACAATACTCTATAGATTACCACTTGATAGCGCTACGAACTATGATGGCTGAGATTGGGCGCTGGGAGAGGGTCCTGTTCATGTGTTCAGGGAAATGTATCCTAGTTTCCCAGCCAGGGACCCAAGGCATATCTTTTGGTGTGCCCCTAAGTTGCTCACATTTCCCCAGTTCACTTCTTGTTCCACATCTCATGTGAAGGTGGAAGACACTCCTAGCTTAGGTAGGGTGTTTAGAACTGAAATTAAATGAAAATATATTGTATAAAGCGCTATTTTGCCCGGAGGCATCTTGGTGCTGCCAGCAACAGAAAGGACAGAAAGAGTAAAACAAAGACTTAAGCAGAATCCCAGCTGATTGGAAAGAACTTTGGATGAAAAGCCATGTGTATGTTTTTAAAGACTTCCTAAAAGGAAGAAGGCCCATGGACTTCTTTAACTAAGCAGAAGAGAATTCCACAGCGTACCTGTGTAGACTGCAAAGCTTCTGCTACCCCATTGAGCTCTTCTGAATTGAGGGACAATACTTTAAAGCGCCAAACTATAGGAGACAGGGCAATAATGTGGCTATGCCTAGGTACAGTAAAAATGACAGTTGCTGCCGATTGGAAGAAGATAGAAGCCCTCACGCTGACACAGTGGCATGCACATTTATGGCAGACCCTGACACTCGAGAGAATGGCAGACATTTTTAGGGATGATTTTAACAACCTTGACCTCATGTGCGGACCTTTAGTATCCTACTTTTCCAGAGTCCTGCCTTTAATAGCATGTCCTGCACGTGTTAGAGCACTCCATCTTTTCCAATTCTGAATCCCGGAAGCGACACCACTTGGGCCTTAAGCAAGGAACCTCACCGTAAGAAAGGTACTCCTTAAAAGTCTCATCCCAGCCACTTCTACAAGTTGAATTACAACCACCATGCACCTTCTTTCCTTTTGTCTTATGTTCTTTGATGATATCAGAGTTTTTGTATTGGGGAGGGGTAAAAATGGTTTGCACAAGAAGTACCAATGAGATTGTACCTTTAAATGGCATCTATGTTGTGTTTCTGCTATCCCCTCACTGAGAGACACTGTGCAAATTTTTAGCTCTGCTGTACTTGCTGAAGGGGAAAGTTGTGACTGTAAAGCATTTATTGACCACGTGCAAACGCCAATAAAGAAAGTGTTGACAAAAAGAATGATCACCAAATGGCTGGATATTATTTCAGGAGCTAATTGCATTATCTTGAGAGGACAAAAGTCCAAAGGGGAGCCTGATTTTATAGACTAGAATAGGTCCAACACCTGGAAGTATTGTTGAGCTACTGTGGAGGGTCTCTTTCACACAGTGACTTAGGGATAACGCTTCTGGGTCAACCTCAGGAGGAAGCTGATTGTTTGCAGTAAAGATATTAGAAATATCTTCTGCCTTCACCTGAAAAAAAGATCCTATGGTGTTGCACAGAGATTGGTTACTCTTGGTCTTGTTGCTGTCAGCAACATTTGCAAGTTCTTTTACTGTAGGAAACCATTCTTTGGTAGAATTTTTGGAAGTTTCTATGTTCACAAACACAAGACACAAGGAAATCCTACAAACCTTCAAAGAGTTCTACCAAGATCTCTACAAAAAAGGTGAGTCCTTAGACCAAGATGGAAGTGCAAATTACCTAAATAGATTGGACCTCCCAAAGATAACAGATAAGGAGGCACAGAAGTTAGACCGAGTGATAAGCGAGTCAGAAAAAGAGAGGGCGGTTAAGTCTCTCAAAGACAACAAAGCACCAGGACCAGACGGGTACACAGCCACATTTTACAAAACGTTCCTAACACAACTACAGCCTATCATGAAGAAAGTGTTCAATCGATGCGCAGGGGAGATAGTAGTTACACAATCCATGTCAGAAGCAAGTATAACAGTTATCCCGAAGGAAGGCAAAAATGCACAACTACCCCAAAACTACAGACCCATCTCACTAATACATGTAGACTGCAAAGTATACGCCAAAATCCTAGCTGCAAGACTGAACACGGTCTTACCAAACCTAATAAGCAACTCGCAGGTAGGGTTCCTAAAGACACTCATGTCACATGATAACACCAGACTTCTGTGCCACGTACTAGAACGGGCCTCTAAAATAGATGAACCGGTGGTGGCCATCACACTTGATGCAGAAAAAGCTTTTAACAGGGTGTCATGGAACTTCCTAGAACAATGCATGCAGACTTACAACTTGGGGGAGCTAAACATACGGAAAGTAATGGCACTGTACGGGGACCCCTGCACTAGAATAGTGGTTAATGGGGCAGTCTCTGACCCCTTCACCCTGCAACGCGGAACAAGACAGGGTCAGAAAAAGAGAGGGCGGTTAAGTCTCTCAAAGACAACAAAGCACCAGGACCAGACGGGTACACAGCCACATTTTACAAAACGTTCCTAACACAACTACAGCCTATCATGAAGAAAGTGTTCAATCGATGCGCAGGGGAGATAGTAGTTACACAATCCATGTCAGAAGCAAGTATAACAGTTATCCCGAAGGAAGGCAAAAATGCACAACTACCCCAAAACTACAGACCCATCTCACTAATACATGTAGACTGCAAAGTATACGCCAAAATCCTAGCTGCAAGACTGAACACGGTCTTACCAAACCTAATAAGCAACTCGCAGGTAGGGTTCCTAAAGACACTCATGTCACATGATAACACCAGACTTCTGTGCCACGTACTAGAACGGGCCTCTAAAATAGATGAACCGGTGGTGGCCATCACACTTGATGCAGAAAAAGCTTTTAACAGGGTGTCATGGGACTTCCTAGAACAATGCATGCAGACTTACAACTTGGGGGAGCTAAACATACGGAAAGTAATGGCACTGTACGGGGACCCCTGCACTAGAATAGTGGTTAATGGGGCAGTCTCTGACCCCTTCACCCTGCAACGCGGAACAAGACAGGGTTGCACTTAGTCCCCCTCACTGTTCCTGTTGGCCTTGGAACCCCTGATCAGGGATGTCGGGACAATGAGGAAGTGAGGGGATTTACCATCATCGAGGTCTTAGTCAAGCTAGCCGCGTACTCGGACGACATCCTCATAGTTACAGAACAACCCAAACCCTTCATAACGGCTCTCATGGAAACCATAGACATATACTCAAAACACTCGGGATATAAGCTAAATAAGGATAAGTCGGAGTGCAAACCACTAAACGTTCACACCACTAGAGAAATACTGGGGAACTCGGGCTTAGCATGGCAAACTGGATATATCAAGTACCTAGGAGTTCACTTCAGCAAGGACCTCAAAACCACACTGGACCAAAACGAAAAGCTACTCCTAGAGAAGACGAAGACATTGTTAGAGTCATGGTCCCCCAAATATATAACATGGTGGGGGATAATAGAAACAATTTAGATGATGATCACCACGATGGTCAACTATCTGTTGGGTATGCCCCCCCTGCAACTCACAGACAACTTCCATCGCAAGATAGATAAGATGATAAATAAATTCCTATGACACGGCAAAAAAGCGAGAATAAGCCTAAAAAAGCTACGACTAGTGAAAAAAATAAGAGGCCTAAATGTAGCAGACTTCAGAACCTTCCAAACTGCATTCCTAGCTAAACAAGGGACATACTGGCTTACTCCTAACCAGGAGTACACGCCGGTATGGCTCGCAATTGAGAGAGCAATACTAAACAACCTAGAACCACTAGTTCTCCTCACAGCCAATAAACACATGCTGGCATCCAACCCAATACTCAATAATACCAAAAACGCCCTGCTTAAAGTAGACCAAAAAATGGAATGCAGTGTAAAAAACTCAAAATTGGAATCACTGTGGTCAAACACAAAGGTCAAATACAGGGGTAAATCCCTCTCCATAGAAACATGGAAGAGATTGGGGATCTCCTACCCAGCGCAACTTGAGGAAGAGGGAACCCCCATCACCTTCAGCAATCTAAAAAGTAAACATAAACACCCCGACATTAAACTATACAACTTCCTGAAAATCAGAACAGTCCTTACAAAAGCAAAATTAGCAAAGCCAATAATCTTTCAGGACATGACGAATCTCAATAGAATTGGACACCAGGTTTCACATCTCTACAAGCTACTTAACCCCAGCTCCACCAAAATTAACGACAAGGCAACCGCATAATGGAAGAGACAACTAGACACCACACTCAGCGAGAAGGAATTTCATCTCCTCTGTGCCTCCCCCTCTCAAAACAAAATCTCACCAGAGCTAGCGCAGACAAAATGTTGGCTCCTACACAAGACTTACTGGACCCCAGCCTGCCTAGCGGCACTGGGCCTCAGGGAAAACGACCGGTGCTGGAACTGCAACAAAGAAAGGGGGGATGTAGCACACCTTATCCATGATTGCACCAAAGTTAAACGATTCTGGGAGAGAGTCTTCACCTTCATAAACAAAGCTTTGGGGTGCACACTAAAACCAAATTGTTCTACACTCACCACAGAATTCATGACAACACATATAGACTCACAACAGGACAGAGACCTAATGGATCTCCTACTGACGGCGGCAGTAAAAATAGTTCTCACCAAATGGAAAGACACAACCAAAGCGACTTTCAAGGGTTGGCTCAACTGGGTGACTTACCTCAGAGGGGCGGATAGCACTGCCCTGCGAGACTCTTCATGGAGCCAAACCTCCAGGGGGATGTGGACGACACTAGACACATTTCTGGACCCCTACGAACCCCCCAGAACAGAACAAAAAAAAAGGACCACAGAGCCACACAACACCCCCACCAGACCACAACATAAACTCGAAGGACGCAAACTATTGGCACTTCTTCTTTCTCTTTCTCTTTTTGTCTCTCTATCCTTTCCCACTTCACTCATCTGTACTGTTTAACTGGGCAGTGGATAGGGGGGTCAGCCAACCATATATACTGTGTAAATGTATTTCTGAAGCATCATAGCCAGTGTGGGCTGACACCCTGTAACGAACAGCGTGATGGCTATATGTACACAAATTCAATAAAAATATGTTGAAATTAATTTAAAAAAATAAATTTTTTCCAGTGGATCATAATTCTGCCTCAATCTATGCTCTTGTCTTCAACAGAGGTTTCCCTGGTTCTAAAGCAAGGAACACAAGATACCAGGGAGATACTTCAGTGTGTGCACATATGAGTATATGTGTGAAAGAGAGAGATAGACCACAAGGGCAAGAATGAGTGAGGTCATATATATATGTCATATATATATGTGTCTCTAATGATTGAAACATGTACCAGAGGTTTGACCTGGGTGGCCGATTTTTACAGAGCTATCCTTTATATGTTGGATCAGTTTTTCCCTGTCTACAGCAAGGCATTGTACAACCCCATTTAAATCAAGTAAGCCTTTTTCTGTCCGTCTGATACTAAAGAGCAAAGAATGGCACCCAGCTAGAAATGAGCAAGAATCTTTATAAATGAATCTTTTGGATGTCATTAAAACTGGAGCCTTTTGCTTGAATGTAATCTGGAAGATTATGGGTGCCCAGGAACCTACCCATGTACACCATTCATCGTCAGTACTAGAGATTGCATAGAGATGAAAGGTTGCAATTACTATGCTCTTCAACCTATAACCTAACAAAGATTGCATGGGGGATAACGGTTGCAGTTCTAATGACAGCCTCTAGATGTCGTTACTGGTATTACAGAGATGAAAGGCTGTAGTTCTGCTAAAAGTGAAGCCATGTCCAAACCAACGTGACGTGTGTCATGTGTGCAAATTGTGGAAGAGTGCTATCACCAACACTCAGAGTGCAGTCAAATGCACTTTAAATGCTGCCCTGACCCTACCATGCCCATGACAACTTTCATATTCTCAAAAGTAGCATCATACAGGATGTGAACTAAGTTATGGACATGTATACCTCTGTGCCACATCAGTTATGTCATCTGTCATGCCATTAGTGATGTCACCAGAGTCATGTAATTTGTGAGATCATGAACAGGGCATTGTGGCAATTATGACTACATACTTAATTATTACTGTCTAATTTCAGTGTTTTTTAGGTTTTGGATTGCAACCAGAATAGCACATCAAATTAAGTGTTTTCAGGGAATTTCCAAAGTTTGCATAAGAAAGGCTAGTGTGTATGTATAACTATAGACATTTGTAATACCCCTTACATTTGTTTCAGGGATTTTCTTCGGGGTTTTAATGATATAATTTGTCCATACCATGTACTTACATTATGGGACATGGTATGTATGACCTTTGGCTTTGCGCTGTCACCCATACCTAAACTAGATGCAGGACATAAGATTTAGCTATGCTATGTTGGCGCTAGGTACAGGGTGAGGTACCCATGCTTCTTATTTGTGTATTTTATAGAGCGCACAGCTACCCCGACGGGGCGTCCCGGCGCTGAGAACTTTGAGGGTGGAGGGCACAGGGGGATGTTATAGGGAAAACAGGTGGGTCTTCAGTGACTTACGGAATAAGATTTCTGATTGGGAAGAGCGTAGAGCCAGAGGGAGCTTGTTCCAATGCTGGGAGGCACAAACCTCAAAGGTTTTTCCGCCTGCCCGTGAGCGTTTGAAGCGTGGAGTTTCCAAGAGAAGGAGAGAGTTGGACCGTAAAGTCCTGTAGTTGGTATACGGTCGCAAGGTGTTTTTCAAGTGGGCAGATCCCATACCCCTCGAAGCTCGGTGGGCCAGCGTCATAGCTTTGAAAATACACCTTTTGGCCATTGGCAACCAATGCAATTTGCGGAGGTGGGGAGAGTATTTATTTCTAGTGTGATCCTTTCTCAAATCCGCTGTCCATTACTCAAGCACTAGGTACCCCTGGAGCACAGCGTTTAGCCATGCTCTATGCTCACTAGCGCTGCCGAGAGTGCCAACATGGCACTTCCTTTATGCATGGCCAAACCACATGCTGCAATATGGATTTAACCCTGGCCTTGAATGATGCTAACAGTACACACAAAACATTGCTCATGGCCTGTGGGTTCTGAACACTGGCAGTGAGCCTTGTTGTTTAAAAATGGCCTTTTGCCATTCCCTAATCCTATAGTTCCTGCTGGCTATCACGACTAGGTACTGAATGGAGGGCCAGGTGCACTCACCCATGCATGCAATACTTAAAGTTCAAGGCCAATGGCTTTGTCCAAAGTACAGTGATTGCCATCGACTTTCACCATGTCATATGAACCTTGGGTGCAGGGAATAGCGATGTGGGTGGCATTGGCTGTGCACTGTGCCCAGTGCCCATTCCTGTTGGATGCATGTGTCATGTAATGCAGTCATACTGTCTGGGCACTGTGTGCAAGGTACGACCATTGTCCTTGACTTGTGCTCAGATAAATAAGTAATAGTATCTGTAGCGCATGGCCCATAGCCCATTCCAAGGGCAGTGGGCTCAGGACTAAGGGCCAGATTGCAGGACGTGATCCAAGACCATTTCCTAGTCTAAGAGTCCCCTGTTCTTTGGCAAAGACTCTGCCTTGTCTACTCTGGGGCAGGGGGAATCAATCAATCAGGATTTATAAAGCGCAGCTATTCACCCGGTAGGGTATTCAGGCGCTTGCAGGCCGTGGAAGCTCATTCAAACAGCCAGGTCTTGAGGCCATTCGGAATTCCGGAAGTGAGGTGATGGTCCAGAGGTGCATGGGGAGGCTGTTCCAGGTCTTTGTTGCGATGTGGGAGAAGAGCGTCCTCCACTTCTGTAGATACGGGGAGTATGGACAAGTGAGAGGGAGGCGGAGTGTAATCTTCTTAATGGTTGGTGGATTGACCATGAGTTCTGGCTTAAGACCACACCCTGCACCCAAAGGCTATTATTGGGGCTGCAGACTATTCTCAGTGGGGGGAGGGGGTCTAGGCAGTGTGTGTGGCAAAGATCACACTGTGTGACCATCGACTACTCAGCATAACTAAAAGCCATGCTGAGCTGGTTCACTAGGCCAGCTGAGTATGACATTTGACCACGTCCTATGATGTCTAGGGTCAAAGGGGTGAATGCTTGGCATGGTATATTTATTTATTTATTTTTCACATTCATAGAGCGCACTGTTACCCGCTATAGAGCCAGATCATAGGCCAAGAGCCTGCTGGACATTGCTAGAGCCAGTGGCAGCTCCTCCACTAAGGCAGAGGAGCGTTAGCCCACTGACTTCAATAGGAAGAATAAAATAATAATAACCTATAATTATTATCATTTTCTTTTTCCTATTGAAGTGAATTGCTCTCAGGGTGGGGCGGGCGGGGCGGGCGGGGCTGGCCAAAACAGGTGGTGTACAGTCCTTACCTGCCCATGACTGCTTGTCTGGCCCTCTCGGGCCGGCCAAACAGTCCTGCGCACTTTGCATCTTCGCCACCAGGCTTGCTTTACACAGCCTGTTGAGGAACATGTAAAGCCTCCCAGTCCCGTTCTGAGCGCCGTGGTTCGGCGATCCGTCCAATCACAATGCTGTATGAACATTTGCCATTCTCCTCCACAACACCAACAGGAAACACAGGGTTTAACCTTCAGCCATGCTCTTTGCCTATTGCTGTGGCCCAAGTATCTATGGGGCACATCCACACAAGGCACACAGAATGGACACTGCCCACCCAATGTAACTAGCAGCCCAGAACAGAACCTTTCAGGCATGACCTTTGGTCACTTCCCTTGCAGTATATACTCTGTGGCCATGACTAGAGGGTTCTCAGCAGAGACAGTGATCTACAGACATGCTCTTTTTCCAGTATCACTGGCATCTGTACCCACTGAACATCAACTCTGGGCATGTCCCAAAAGCAGTGAGCTCACAACATGGCTTTTAAACATGCACTGTGTCTGGTAGCTGTAGGCTTCACTATCCATGAGTAAAGCACCAGCTGTGCCTAGCAGGTGCTGAACACTTGGGTAACCTTCTGCGATACCATTCATAGTGCCCCAGCGTCAAAAAAGGCACTGCTTGCAGCCATCTCCAGTGAATGCTGGGCACAGGACATTATCGTAGGCTCTGTGGTGTACCCAGTATTGTTCCTAAGTACCTGCTGGGCACCACCTGTGACTGCCCAACAGGCTATTGCATTGCATTTTACCACATTCTAGACTAGACCTCAACCACAGTACCTCAGAAAACAGCAACTTCAGATTGAGGATGCTGCAGCCTCTGACCCCTCATGCCATTACCTGGACTCATTAACCAGCAGACATGGTCGTGCCTGCTCAGTAACCGAAGGCTAGTGGGAATTAGTGGTGCAGGACTGCATGCCATGCTCTGCAGCCACAGGATAAGGCCTTTAATCATGACTTGATTTGTCTTTGCCACCCAACATCATTGTACCCAATGACACGGCTGCAATAGGCACAGAACATGGCCCAAGCCTAGCACCTAGTGCCTCCTTTGCTTTTCCTATGGCAGCAGACACAGTGCATGACTTGTGGCCACATCCATTGCCCACTACTCTACCCCAGTGTTTACAGAAAAAAGACACAGGCTGAGACCAATGTTCACTAGGAATGATCTTCGGACAAAACCGGTTCCCAGTACCCTGCCTGCAGCATGAACATTTGACCTTTTGATGTTTGCCCAAAGTGGCTACAGGGTGTGACACTCTATTCAGATCCCAAGTATGAACTGACAATAGCCTGTGACTGTGTCCACTAAGAACTGGGCAAAGGATGTAACCTTCAGCGAGTACCCCTGCCCCATCACTAACAAGGACTGCTGCAGCTAGTACTCAGCTGCCTGCAGTGTCTGCTGGCCACAGCCTGATGCTCAGCCAGGTGGATTATGGCCACTGCCAGTGTTTGCCATCAGACACATGGTGCTGCTTTTGGACAGGCCTTGTTCCCAGTACCCTGCCCTCCATACCCACTGAGCAGGACTAAAGAGCATAGCCATTGGTTGCTCCCTGTCTTTAGTACCCCAGCAGTGGTTGGTCATATTTGCAGCACACATAGGAAGTAGTCCTAGACAATGCCTTGTGTAAAGTACCCTGGCCCAGGATCTACTGAGCACAAACTGTGGACATACCCAGTACCTAGTACGTGCAAGGCCTGCAGTGTACTGGCCATGGCCTTGAGTATTGAACTTTGGATTCAGTCTCATCCACGCCACAAGAGAAGGGGCTCAGCTCAGTGGTATATAAATGGATTATACAAATGGGTCTAGGAGGTACATCGCAACCTGTATCCAGAAACGATTTGGCAGGTGTGAATGTAACAAACTGGATTTATAACTGTGTTCATCTTGTGAGAGTTATGGTTGTTTGTAACTGGCTGGGATTTGTAAATGGTCATGAAGAATCATATCACTTCATTTGACCTGTATGCTAGGAATATTCAGTTGAATTTACCCGCCTGTTACTTGGCTTCTCCCTATGTGGGTCTCAGCTCTAGATGGCGTGCCTGCACTGTCTCGAACAGAGATATGCTGTATCTGCTTTGTGGACTTATAGCCCGCCCACAGGCTTCCCATTTGCTGGCACCATTGTCGCTCCATTTTGAGTTCACCTAATTTCTCAATGGCATGCATACGTCATGCCTCTGTTGGTGGTTAGCCCTCCCCGGGAGCACCGACCAACTACTGTTAAACATACACAGCCTCCATTTTGATGCATTGTTTTGGGACAATTATTTTTTTTTAAATTGGCTACTGATCCCGCCACACATTAGGCGCTATGGTGTTTTAATTTGCGACAAGCGCGTTTTTTTAAAATAAATCTCCCATGCTGTTACTGATACGACACAGTTTTTTATGCACTTGGATTGTCGAGTAACTCCAAATTTCTCCAAGTTGCTGCATATATACATACATATTTTAACATAAACACAGAAAAAATATATAGTTTCATTTCTTTTCGACACCTCGTCAGGGGTTTATAGCGCTATAAATATACAATTATAAAAACAATTTCCGCCCTTTATTGTTCATTCAAATTTTGCCTCTTGGCTCTCCACCTCCTCCAGGGCACTCCTTGGTTCTACCTTTTCCTCTGAGGGCTTGTCTTCTCAGTGAGCCCCTCTGACACCATGGATCCTTCAGTGCACTCTGTGGCTCTGTATACCTCCTCCTTTAGGGCACACTCTTCCTCGTGAAACCCCATGACACCCTGTATCCCCGGCTTCTCCAGTGCAGGCACCATAGGGAGCAGGCAGTGGCTAGAGCAACAACACAAACAAGGGACAAACAGTTCGAGAGCCAACCTTTACTGTGGTACAGCAGGAGGGAGGCCATGTTGGATTAGGAGCTCATTAAATACTTCACAGCGAGATACAATCCCAAGATGGGGTAATGCAACTCGACAAAGCAAGTAAGGTTAGCCTGAACTTTCATGTCACCAAGACTATGTTCACTAGTCTCTGCCTTCTTTTAAAAAATCTGTATTTTTTTTGTAAAAGTTTAATTTTTATTTTGCGGAAAAGAACAGAAAAAATAAGACAAGCGACAGTCCCGCATTGCTTCCCACGCAGGGGGCATTTGAAGAGGCAAAAAGCATAAAGGAGGCATCATAGAGAGTTACCACAAAAAATCTGTGTTTTCATGATTAAAGCTGCACTCAAACTATATCTGAACAACAGGTCCTAAAAAACACTGTTTTTGTGACAAAGCACTGATCTTTACACGAGTCATTCAAAAACTACCGATTTTTGTTTCACATCACTGTTGTAACTGGACAATAGGACTCCAAAGAAAACTGTTTTATTTAGACTTTTTTTATTCAAACGGTGAATAATATTCCATTACCGGCTGGTGACATAATCCCCTAACCACAAATTTTCAGAACTTGGATGATATCCTCCATTAAAACAAGCATTGGCAAAGCCAATAGGTCTTGCTAATCCAAAAGCTATAGGCGTTGGCAACGTAAATGCATTTGTATATGGCTCTGAGGCAGTTTTTGTTGATCTACACAAATGCGTTAACATTGCTCACGCCTATGGCTGTCAGATTGCAGACACCCATTGGATTTGCCAATGCTTGTTCAAGTTGTGATTGGCTGCTACACAATCTTTTCTGTTAAATTTGAACATTTCAGAGTCGACTAGCATCACTGGATTTATATGTGCTCCTCAGGAGATGCGTCGTAGAGCAGCTGGATAAAAGGGTGATTTCCTATCGAAGAAAACAGGGAGGAATTGCATGAAAAAATAGCTACAGGGTCACAAGTTTACAGATAATTCAGTGGTGGTGCCTCTTAAGCATTAATATAATCGATATGCCTTATCCATTTGCAGTGGTAACAACTACCTGGATGATTTCCCTACAGAACAAAGACAAAAAGGGACCCTTGTTGTGTGACTTAGGCTGACTTATGCTAATGTTTTATGCGGGTGGTCATGCTATGCAAAATATAGCCTCTATTGGCATACTGTTGTAAAACCATGCATGTGCACTGCTAAATTGCACTGCTTTGCACAAGCACCTGCAAAATAGGGCCTAGGTGTTCTGGAAACATGACATTTAAACATGTGAGGAATAAATGCTTCTGCTATTATAAGTCTGATGGAGCCTGCTTTCTTTATAAGGACACAAACAGCCACCAGGGTGCCTGCGTTGGCGCTAGGCAGCAGATTGTGCTCCATTGCAGGCAGAGAGCACGAATGCGCTTTATATTGGTAAATAGGGTGCATTCCTGTCCTCTCCCTCTCTCCCACGCAGAACAGCAAGTTGTCTTGCTGCGTTGCATGAAATATTGGTAAATCTGGTCAGAAGTTCCTACAACTAACAAGATAATCTTTAGGATCTATTCTAACAGTGGGAACACTGGACAGACCATTGGACTACACGTTAGGTCTTCTGAAACCCTTAGGGGCATATTTACTAAGATATCAAGTAGTGCAGCAAGTCACCTTGCTGCACTGCGCAGCGTGATAGGGAAAGGGCAGGAATGTGCCGCACTCGACAAAATATGGCCCATTCCCATCATTTCCCAGCGCTAGCGCACAATGTGCTGGCGGGCACCCTTGGACCATGGTGCAAGGGTGCCTGCGTTGAAAGCAGGATTGTTTTTGTACAGGAAAGGATGCCTTCCTGCACAAAACCAATCCACTGAGGCATATTCCTCTTTCTATGTGTACACTTCTCTTGTGAAGCCATAGCAATCTGACGCATTTGTAGTCTACCACTATTGGTAAATCTGGTAATGCTTCAGAATCCATGGTTGAATGCGTGGGAACACCCACGCTCCACCCATGGAACGCCCTCCTAGGGCAGAATAATCCAACACAGTGATTTGCGCTGCGTTACTCAGGATTTATCAAGCCACTCAGGGCCAGGCATGGTAGCTGTTGAAATTAATCCAGAATTCAAGTAAAATTTGATTGAAGTTTATTCTCAGCACAGCATTGTAGGTTCAGTCCTTGGTAGCTCCAGATGCAACTGGCAACTCCAGGTTCAGTTACCTAAAATCACCTTCAGAACATAGAATGTCATTGGAAGGAAAACATTGTGCATGCTCTAGCTGACAAGGAATAATATGATGTAATACAAGGGAAAAAGGTAATAGACATAAAAGAGGTGTGTAGGAGATGTAACATATCCCCCTTATTAATGATAATTAAGATACAACTATAATAATACTCAAATAAAATCATTTGACGTTTGACTCTTGAAGCAACAGACTCATCACATATCAGAAACATTGGCGTCAAAATGATTGCTTATTCTGGAACTGTTGTTAAGATTATGACACTTGGCAATTCTTTTGACGTTCCACAATTTTCCATCCTGAGTAATTACAGAATTACTAAACACTTGTTTTATTTGAATAGGTTTTCCAAATTTATTCAAACCTTTATTAATCAGACCAGGTTTTAGAATCACGACCCAGTCTCCCACAGCAAAATTATGAACTCTAACTTTCCATATAACATTATACCATCTCACAGCCTTCTTTTGTTTGGTTCGAACTCTCTTAGCAGTATCATTCACACATTCTTTACAATCTAGTTTTATATTTTTAAACCACCATGGACAAACATTTGACGCAGGATCTCTTCCTTTGAGTAACTTGAATGGACTAAGTTCTGTCGTAGTATGAGGCGTAATGCGATAAACCCATAATTTTTCCCTTAAAGAGTTCATCCAATCTTTACCTGTTTTTAAAGCATCAGCTACATAAGATTTCAAAACTCTATTAAACCGTTCCACCTGACCATTTTCATGTGGTTCATACAAGGATGTACATCTATGTGTAATACTACATTCTTTAAGGAAATTCTCCATTTCTATTGAAGTTAATTGTACTCCATTATCTGTAACGAGTGTGGAAGGACATCCCTCATGTGCAAATATTTCCTTAAAAAACAAAATAACTGCACTTGTGGTAGCTTTAGATACACATTTTATCTTTGGCCACTTTGAGTGGTAGTCAATCATGACTAATGCAAAGAGTGAATTGTCTGGTAAATTCATGAATGGACGTGATATGTCAAAAGCTACCTTTTGCCATGGTGCTTCTGGCCACTTAACTACCTTTAAAGGTGGAACATATACCTTCAGCCTTTTTCACTTGATACACAGTATTGACATTCTCTGACCACTCTATCTATAAACTTGACAATACCTGGCCACCCACAAAACCTCCTAATTAACATTTTCATGGATGATATTCCAGGGTGTGTTTTGTGAGCTAATTGGAGAATAATATCTTGCATGCCTAGTGCAAGAACACATTTCCCTGATTTAAATAAGAAACTTCCTTAAAATTCTAGTTCATCAACCACTTTGGAAAGCGGTAATAACTCTTCCCTAATCAAATTCCTTTTAGGCCATCCATCCATTACATTTTTTTTAAGTTCATTCCACCTATCATCTAATTGTATACAAATGTTCCACTTCTCTTCTGTAATTTCTTGGAATTGTTCACCAACAACATCACTAATAGTGACAACAAAATCACATTCTTTGACCAGATCAACTTTGTCTTGTTCACATGGTAACCGAGAAAGAAAGTCAGGGTTAACATTTTACTTACCTGGCACATACTTTGTACTGAAATTATATTCTTGCAATCTAGATGCCAACCTTGCAATCCTAGCTTTGGAGTTCTAGCCACCACCTGTGGACAATATGTTAACTAGCGGTTTGTGGTCAGTTCTAAGGGTGAATTTACCACCCCAGACGTATAATCTAAAATGTTCAACTGCCCACACACACGCAAGAAGTTCTCTTTCTATTGCTGCATATTTCCGCTCGCATTCATTTAACGTGCGTGAGGCAAAAGCAACATTCCACTCTTATTTCCCTTCTTTTTGTGCTAGTACACCTCCTAGGCCATAAAGACTGGCATCAACCGTAATTATGCATTATTTTTTCATCCGGAAGGGTTTTAATGTTGGTGCATTAATATCTTTTTTTTTACATTCAAATGCTTCCTGTTGCTTCTTTAACCACTCATATTTTACATTCTGTCTTAACAAAGCTCTCAAAGGTCTCATTTTGGTTGCAAACCCCTCCACAAATTCGCTATAGTACTCACACATCCCTGTAAAGGATAGAAGCTGGTTTTTATTTGTTGGTGATGGGGCTTTAACAATGGCATTCACATTGTTTTTTTTGGAACTACTCATTACCATATAATGTATGTCCTAAATATTCGACAGATCGTTTAAACAACTTATATTTATTTGCTTTCAATGTGAGACCATGGTTCTCCGATCTTTTGCAAACTTCAGTAAAATGGTTTAGATGCTCAGATTTATTTCTTGAAAAAATCAAAATGTCATCCTGAAAACATTTAACAAATTCATCAACATCCATAATAATCTGAAACATAACTCTCTGAAATACTGATGCTGAAGATGCCAGGCCAAAAGGCATTCTTGTATACTGATACAACCCTAAAGGTGTAATGAAAGCTGTGAGTTTTTGTGATTTTATTTGATTCTTCCATTAGTTTTCTCTGATGGTATGCCGAACGTAGGTCTAAAGTGGAAAATATTTGAGCGCCTTCCAACATAGATACTAAATCATTAATATTGGGTAATGGATGGCAGTCAATAATAATATTAGCATTGAGAGCGCTCAAATGCACACACACCCTCAATTTATGATCAGGTTTGGGGACAAGAACAATGGGTGAAACCCACTCTGACGACTCAGTGGTTTCAATAATACTCTCATCAGACAACTCTTTTAGCATTTCTTTAAGTTCTTGTCTTATATTAATTGGTACGCCTCGGATTTTTTGTTTGATTGGTATTGCGTTCTCTTTTAACACAATTTTATGAGCAAAATTCTTTAATTTTCCCAATTTATCACAAAAATCATTGCCAAAATTGCTCAGTAAATTCTTTTCTTTCTCATCCACTTTGTCATCAGAATTAATTACTGAAATTGTATTAAATAGCATGTTATCACACAATGAATTAGGTTTACTAGCCCTTTGATTGAGTGTTAACACAAGTTTATTCTGGTCACGCTATCCTAAAACATCAACACCCTTTTTAGTGATGTATAGTTTAATGGATGCACTTCTATGTTTGAAATATATATTCACCTGAAAAAACCTTCAACATCAATTTTTGTACCATCGAAGCTTTCTGCAAGAATATCAGATGGTTGTAACATATCTAGTTGCACATGTTGACTCAACTTCTTATAGTAGTATTGGCGTGTAATTATTGTCCATGGAGAACCTGAATCTACCATCAACAATATTTTTACCTTAAAGATTTGAAACTCACTATTGGGTGATTTCATTATGTTACCTGGAACGCCATCAATAATTGAAACAACAAATCCCATGTCCACATTAGATTCTCGCTCCACAATCTTTGAGATGGTTTCGTCATTGATTGTAACATAAGCCACTGCTCCACGTATATGTGTAATGTTGCGTCTATGATCTCTACATACACTAGTGAAATGCCCTATTCTGCCACAGTTTGTGCATTCTTTGTTGATTGCAGGGCATCCTGGAAATGAAGCTAAATGGGGTCTATTGTCACATCTATAACAAGCACTAAAATTGCTCATCGTATCATTCCTTTTGTGAAAATGATTCTATTGCTATTGACTTTAACATTCTGTCTAAAACGTGTCTGATGTTGTTCATTTTTGGGTTTAACATAACATATTTCTTCTCCTACAGTATTTTTATTTGCATTTTGTTTAACAACTTTCATCCACTTTTCAGATTGTTCTAATGCTTTTGCTTCTGAAATGGCTTCAGATAAACTAGGATCTCCCATTACCCATAATTTCTCTTGGATCTTCTTGTTCTTAACATGTACTATTATCTGGTCTCTTTTCATCTCATCTGTTAATAAACCAAAATTGTAATGTTTGGATAAAGCTCTCAAACCTGTTAGAAAATCCTCAAATGTTTCATCATCTTTCTGTGATTTAGTATAAAATTTAAATCTGTTTAAAGCAATACTGGTAACAGGTTTAAATCTTTTCTCCATTCTTAATAATGCTTCCGTGTATACATTTATGTTATCTCCACTACCGAGACTTGGAGACCAGATTTGCGGCAAAGTTCTAAAAATTACCTGTCCTTCCGAACCAAAATATATATTTTTTTCTCTCTGCCCCCAAGCGTTCTCCATCTATAGCCTTCATATATGTGATGAATTATTCCTTCCACCTTGCCCAAGGCATAGGTGGATCACCCTTTAACTGTAAAAACTTTGCTGGGGGATAAAATTGCATGTTATCACAAATTTTCACACAAAATTTTTACATTGAAATTAGAATACTGAGAGGAACCCAACATATTATTAAAATACCTTACAAATGGTCATGTGAATTATTATACTGATACAATCTAATTTGGCAAAATAACTCTTTGTCATATTTATGAACAACTAACCAAAGAAAAGAAATGCAGTTGGAATGGTTATTTTAAATATGTGGAGCTTAATGATACACAAAGAAGAAAAGGAATAAAATAAACTTGTAATAATATCTTGTCTCTTTTGGTTGAGTAGTTTGAAAAATGCCTCCTTTTCTGCTTCTCCGTAGGAATTCGGTAAAAGATTGTGACTCGGTTAATGTGGCACTGAATTTAAAGTAAAGTGTTTTGTTATTGTTCGTAGGTACTCGACAAAGCTTGTGATTTGGTTACCACAGTAACCAAAATGGTCCAGAGTGACGTTGCACGTAGTTGAACTTACGTGGTTTGACAGGCGTGACATGCGTCGCTGCGTGTTGATCATGAAGAGAGGAGCTGAAGCGAAGACACAGAACGCTCTTGAAATGGAATGCCGTGTGACTTCAAACAACGATGCCGATGCACGAAGAGGCAAACGGTATGCCGGTTGTTGTTTATTTTTAAGATATGTCAAGTACAATGCTCAATGAATGCTTGAATTCAGTTTCCCAAAATACACAAAGTGCGAGATAGGTTATGCTGATGACTCCTATCTTGCGCAAGAAGCAATTAAAAAATGGAATAGATCGCCACACCATGAAGTCTTTTAATTTGCGCAATTAAAATGGAACACATTCTGTGCACGGTGTGTAGTACATAAAGGAAACCAAATATATCACACAAACAGTAGATGAAGTAAAATGTTTTTTTCATGAAATATACTTCAGTACAGGTTTCATGAATGGTTTCTCCAACATTATTAATAAGCTTATTGCTTGAAGAGAGTCTCTATTCCTTAAATGCTTAAATGTTCAACGTCTTAATAACCAATAAATTGTAGGAACTGCCGCTTGTGCAATTAGAGCACAGTTAAATTATGAACACAGCCGCAGGTGCTATCAATACACATAAGTACAAATAAGCATTTGTGATAGTATTTGATAAACAATATCTGAACTGAATCTTTACCTGCCGCTGGTGCTACCAGTGCACAATTAAAATTAAAAAAACACTGATGTTGTACAAAACACATGTAATTGGATATGAAGTAAATGAAGATTTAAAAATTCCAATTTCCGTGGGTTAAAGAAACCTGTGCTGAACAAATGACTGAAGTGGTTCTTCTCCCTCGTCGCCAAAATGTTGAAATTAATCCAGAATTCAAGTAAAATTTGATAGCACTGCATTGTAGGTTCAGTCCTTGGTAGCTCCAGATGCAACTGGCAACTCCAGGTTTAGTTACCTAACATCACCTTCAGAACACAGAATGTATTTGGAAGGAAAACATTGTGCATGCTCTGGCTGACAAGGAATAATATGATGTAATAGAACAGGAAAAGGTAATAGACATACAAGAGGAGTGTAGGAGATGTAACAGTAGCCTTGCATGGATTGAGAAATCCTGCTTAGGTTTTGCGTTGCCCTTGCGCCGCCTTGTGTGGGGCAACGGCGACACAAAACCTACATTAATAGGCCGCTAATCGACCAGCTACTTCTTAGTCATGACACCACATTAAACTAGAGACACGGTTTTAGCATTTGGTAACCATAGAGGCACTCTATGAAACAAATATAACATTTCCGTAGTGACTTATGTCTTTTTATATGGACTCCAATGTCAGGCTTCAGGAGAAACTATCTTTCAGGCTTGACCATTGCTCTGCAGCAGCTTGTTCAGCATCATTATTACCATATATTGTGGCGGGAAAGAAAGCCTTTTGTCCTCTTTCTCTTCTTCTTGATCAACCCAAGGTAAAGGACCCTCTTGCATTCTTGTGCATCTGTCTTATTGGAAACACAGAAATCAAACAGGAAAACGAATTGTGTTCATCAATTTAGCCATAGATTGACCATTTTGGCCCAGTAAGCACACTCACTGGATGCCTAGCCTCTTCTGCACAATGTTGGCACACCAAAAACAACTTGAATGGGTGGGTTTTTAAAAAAAGAAACAAAAAACCTCCAGAATTCTGTTCAGTGTGATTCTCAATCTTGAGCGTGCGTTTTTGTGACAAGACTCCCATGGGGTTGCCTGGCGCATCGGCTTGTACCTGAAAGAGAAGGCTAGGATCTGGGAGTCGTAAAATAGTCACAGTGAAGGAGTATTTGATTAAGGTTTGAAAGACCCACTTTTATGATTCCAGTCACGTAGATATCTTTAAAATTTTCAATAGGAAGTGTCTGTAATCAATGAAGGTCATACATTTCTGGTGGCAGTAACATTGGAAGGGGTTTGCACATAAAATTTGATGATGCAATCTTAACAACACTTCTTGTTCCCGTTCTTCCAACGGAGCAGAACGAATCTCAATATAGTTGTGGTACACAGATATGTTGATACAACATAGTCGAAGGAGAGTAGCATACCTCTTACAGCATAACATAGTAATCACAGTGGCCAATCTGGGTGCAGACGGCTGTTTTGCATCTTCTCATCCACACTAAGGGCCTGATTTGGATGCTGGTGGGCGGGTTATTCCGTCACAATAATGATGGATATCTCATTCGCCGAAATATAACCCCCATTATTTCCTGTGGGATTTATATTTCAGCGGACGGGATATCTGTCACCGTTGTGCCAGAGTAACCCATCCACCAACATCTAAATCAGGCCCTAAATAGTAATCCCCCTTGAGGTTTGAACTTGAGTAGGCACTCACAATTCTGGTTTCCTCATTAAACACACTGATTAGGGGGAAGCTTGTGGTTCTTAAAGGTATTGAGAAGATGACAGTCTATACAAAGTCTTAATTATGTTTCATTCTCTAGTTGGGAAAAAGCAGATACGGGCTCTTACAAGAGAAGTATAATGCCATATAAACCTCTGTGCAAACATTTGTTCCGTATATGCCTGCAGAAAATGTTCTTGTTCTCAATAATGGCACAGGTATGCCCTCCATGACACTCTAGAGCAGATAGCATAAGAACTATACTGAAATCCTACGAATGGTGAGAGGGTACAGTTTGGCTTCTTTGGGCATCAAATAAAGCTTATATTCATTGTGTGGTATTAGTAGCATAGCACAGCACGCATCTAGCCTAGCTTTATACGCACAGAAAATCATTGAAGACCTGGCTGTTTACCATCTAAATGTCCTGCTGGTCATCTTCTTTTCCCCCGGGTCTCTCTTTCACAGTTGTGGCTGTCTGACTAAATTAGCGCTAGGACGACCTGAAGCTGAGGCAGCCACGATCGTTACAAATCACCCCCCCCCCCAAATTAAAACCAGACAATCTAAAAAGGTGGCCGCCTATAAACAGCCAAGGTGTTTATATTGTATTAGCTCCAATTTATTACTGGATTATATATATACACTGACCCTTGCCATTCCCAGGATCACTTAGGCCACACCACATACAACTCCTTTGATCCTGCATCATTTGCATGATGATGTATGTGAGATGGCATTAAAGCAGATTCAATGTTTGCTTCTCATTTATTGAGAGTGAAGGGATTTATCTTGCCATGTCAATATCAGTGTATGAAATTATCCATAACTCTTCTGTTTAATTGAACTTGTGCAGTCAGTGGCAAGAAATTGGTTAAATGAACTAGGCTATACTGATCATTGCTATTTGGGAATGCATATACAGTGCACACACAGCTCGACTTCTAGGAATATTACTTTCCTAAGCTCCGTCGTATGTCTGAGTTTACTACCCCCCCACCCTGCCCCTCCCCTCCCCAACCCAACCCCATCAATAGATCCTGCCCTTGACTTAGGCAGCCAGGTGAGCAGAACCATTTCCACCTGTTGGGGCCTGATTCACACCCTACGGAGGGTCAGGAAATATCTTTCCTTCCAGGCAAGAAAACAGATAGCTGTTGCTCTTATCGGCTCGCGTTTGGACTATTGTAACGCGCTGTATGCTGGACTTAATAAAGGACAGCTGCAGCGCTTACAGGTAGTCCAAAACGCCATAGCCAGATTCGTCCTGGACATTCCCAGACGCTCTTCGGCCACTGCAGCCAGGAAAACGCTGCACTGGCTGCCGGTAGAATATCGTATCCGGTTTAAGGTCCTATGTATGACCTACAGAGCCATCGCCAAAAAGAGCGACACTGGAATAGGATCCATCATCTCCCACTATGTCCCCCGAAGGAACTTGCGCTCCTCTGGGAAACTGCTTCTGGCAGTCCCCCGTGTACGAAGAGCCAAGTGGGGCGGCAGAGCCTTCTCCACCCTTGCTCCTAAGTGGTGGAACGAACTCCCTCTGGATCTTAGATCTCTCCCGTCCCTACAGAACTTCCGCACTGCCTTAAAAACCCTTTTATTCCAGCAAGCATATGTTTAGGGTCTTATGTCCTGTCCTGATCACTCTCTGATCTTTTGATAGGCGCCTTGATACCTTCGGGTTATTGTTTTGCGCATTATAAATTTTCTTTCAATTCAATTCAATTCAATTCAATTCATCAGCCCGCAGTACGCCCTATGTGAGCCGCCACGGAAGAATACCAGAGGCGGGAACGAGTCAGGGGGCTTCTGAAGTTTAGCATGTCTTATAGGAGTCAGTAGATCGACTGAGGAATCAGAGTTGTGAGAGAGAAGGACAGACTAATGTGCTGGCTCAGGGAACGATTAAGGTTGCAATGAAAGCAAAATTTTTAGATGTGGTGAAGTTGAAAGCAGAAGTGGATGAAATAACTGACGGGAACTTGCCTTTGGAAAGGTTAGAATTGTATGAACAGGACGAGTTGGTGTTCTTAGCAAAGTGTATTACCCTTAAGGCAAGGCCGACACATGATAAGTTGGCTGAACTGGCTCAGAGGTGCAATGTGGACTTGAACAAAACAAAAATGCTGCAGATAATTCATAGGTTATATTACAGTGATCAGTAATTGGAGGAGAAGAGAATAATGGGAAAAATAGGAATACGCCCATGGAGCATGCTTCACAAGTGGGAAGAAAGGTGGTCTAAGAAAGAAAGTGTCAAGAAGGGTATAGGAGATATGCCACCCTCCAGAGGGGGAATTGTGGGAGTAGAGCCTTACCCATTGCGAGTAGTACAAAGCGGGGAGTATGTACCTTGGAGTGGGGGCGATTTAGCAGCGTTTACAAATGATTTTCCTCGGCTAATGGAGAAACCCGCTGAATGGTACAAACAGGTTAACCGCTTTGTAAAAATTTCAAAAGTGTTGTGATGTGACTTCAATATTTTGTTTGATATTGTGTTCCCAAAGCGATTTGGGGACTGCATGTAAGATTGCTGTTGATTGGCCATCTGTAGAACCTGAAAGGGATCGTGTAATTCATGATCCTTCCCTTAGGTTATGATATTTGAGCATGTTATTATATGGTTGCAGACTAATGTTGCCGAGCAGGATATTGATTGGCTTAAGATAGATTGAACCACCGAAGAGCCTAAGGAGTCAGTGCATGCTAATTACAAGAGACTTTTGCAGACCTTTAAGCAGTACAGTGGACTTGATACTTTGGATCCTAAGGATATGGGACAGTTTGTTTCCAAATTTGTGTTAGGATTGAGGCCAGAGATTAGTTTCATGATTCAACAGCATTTAATTTGCTGTCAGAATAAGTCTGTGGATGAAATTCTGAGTTATGCCAGGCACTGTAGTGCTGAAGTAGAGTCTAAGCATAGGAAGATGAAAGACAAACTCATGTTGGTGTAGTCAAAAAATGCAGATAAAGCAGAGCAGGCACCAATAAATGGAGGAACTTTTTAGTCGGAGACAGGGGAATGGTCAGGGAGGGACCCAAAATGTGTCAGCCCCAATGGTACAGGGAAGAGGAAAGGGAATAGATCCTAGGTCAAGAGTAGATTTTGGCACCTTAAGGAGGACCACTGCTTGTCATTATTGTCACAAGAAAGGGCATTGGAACAGCAAGTGTGGGCAAACCCAGCAAATCAGATACCAGAGGAGGAGATAACGCAAGTGCCGGATGTTATGAACGCAGTGACGAGACCTAGATCTATGAATGGAGGGGTTTAGTCAGCAGGTGCAGGTGTCCCAACCTCCAAGGATCCCACAGGGTAACCAGGGACACCAACAGATGCCATTCAGGGACACGTATGAGGATTTTGATCCGGACCCGTCACAATGTTGGTGCCCGAGGGGGGAGGAGGGTTGCTCTCTTGGAGCAGTCCTGGAGGGTTTGTTCATTTCTCCCTGGCTACCACCACCTTAAAGAAGGGTAGACCCTTGGGTATGTCTATTTGAATCAAGACCACCCTATGCTGCACGTCCAAGGAGACTGACATGGGTAGCCCAGATGTACAGTGTGTCTCCCTTTCCTTTCCATCGGGGGGTTATACTACCTTTACAATGTGTATTGTAGACATGGGAGTAAATGTGCCGAGCTACAAGTAAATCTCTTCATAAGTACCCATATGGTAGACCTGCCTGAGGATTTCTTTAAAACAGAGGATGGCAATTTTAACTGCAAGTTTGAGCCACTGTCTGTTCTCCAGGAGTTGGTGTGTCTTTTGTTCTCCAGGAGGACTTTATTGGTGAGAACCAAGCCTGAGGCATACCTGTTTCTACACTCCCCCCTGTTAGGAGGCGGTCTGCTGTTGTGCTACAACTAAATCTATTTACACTCAGTAATGGCCTTCGGGCGTGTAATGGGAGAATTAAATATGGCAGGCAGGGAAGTCACATATACCATTGCCTGCAGTGTTCCAGTCTCATTGATTACATCCTGCTGGATATCAGACTATGGCTAATCTTTGTAGATCTGGCTGTAATTTCAAGGGACGACAGCAACCAAAATGCACTGGGATTATTAAGGGCCTCTCTGGCAAACACCCTCCAGAACCCCCTAAATGAGTCCTTGGATAGAAGGTTGGTTCTAACAAACTACCGGCGCAGGCTTAAGCGGTGTACCCTGATAGAATCAGAAGGAGCCATGGGGAAAGTGTTTGAGGTCATGTCCACTGGTCTGAATGCTGTAATTGCTGAAAATTTGACCTTGACCAGTGTAATTCATAACTCATTGTTTGCCTCCCTTAGGAATTTATTACTGGTAGAATCCAAGCTTATCCCAAAGAGGAAGAAAGAGGCTCCTGATTCACCAAATCCTGTTGAGCAGCCAGACGTGCCCTTTCTAGATCCATTAGATTTGGGTCTGGAAATGCTATTCCGGCAGCCATGGAGCTCTACAAAGATTCAATTCTTAGTGCTAAGTGATCTTGGGAACGCACAAAATGGGACTTAATGTTGAGTGCCGTCAAAGGCAAGGATTGCTGTTCTTTCTGGCGATTGTTGCCAGCGGAGATTCTGACATCCACGCTACTATTGACAGTAATATTTCTGCTGCTGCCTGGGTTTGAGCCCTTCTCCCTGTTATACTCAGGAGACATCCCTTAGGAACTGTCCCCGGCCTTGTCCACCAGACAGGTAACCCAGGTGGAGAGTAATAAATCCACCTGTAACGTAGTAGTTGAGTTTTCCGTTGAGCGGGCGCAACAATAGGCCCACCATATATCTAGCACTGAGATCTCCAAAGCACCTGATTGGATCATAACAAAGAAAGCACCAGAGTTGGACAAGGTGCCTGGTGCTCTCTTTAAGTCATTTAGAGACATAAGGTGCCCCTACTTTTCTTTGATTTTTATCGCTATAAGGAAGGGCACACCTATGCCCCCTTCTTCGGCTGGGACTGTGATCATTTCGATATTCAAGAAGGGCTGCAGGTCCCTCCCCTCCAATTGTAGGTCAATCAGCCTTATTGACAGCTCCCAAAAGCTGTGTAGTCTAATAGGCTTGAATAGGTTGGGTGAGTGGATGACCAACACTAATATATTGACTACATTGCAAGCTGGCTTCAGGGATGGCATTGGAACAATTTGTGTAGTGTGGAGAGAGCTCCTTTAGCTGAGTTGTTGATGTGCCCCATCATTGATATGTTTTTTGTCCAGGGTGAGACCCAAGGACTTTATGGAGTTCAATATTGAGAGAAAACAGGTTAGAGCCTCCAGATTCTTGAACCAAAATTGAATTAGTAAGGGCTTGTTTTTAGGGGAGAAGAGTAGTAGTTCTGTTTTTGGGGGGTTGAGCTTTAGGTAACTGTTGCTGAACCAAGTTTGTATCTTACTCAGTGAGGAGTTCAGATGTCAGATGTAATTGAGTGATTTGATTTTGTAGTAGAGTTGAGTGTCGTCAGCATATAACTGATATTTGCCCCCCGCTTGGTTCAGAATAATTGTGAGGGGTTCCTTGAAGAGATTAAAGACGGCTGGGGAGAGTATTGTGCCTTGAGGTACACCTTATGGAACTGGTGCAGGCTTCATAAGACAGCTGTTCATTTTTACTTGTTGCGAGAGGTGCAGCAGATATGATGTAAATCATCTCAGGACTGTCCCATTCATACCCTTGCAGTTGTTGAGTGACTCGAGTACAGCTGGGTGATTTACAGTATAAAATTGAGTAGGATTAGTAGGCAGGAGTCACCTTCATCTAAGGATCTGTGAATGTCATCCTATATTTTGACAAAAAAAGAAAGATGGTGTGGCACACCCTGTTTTAGAAGTAGTTCAAAGCAAAATATTCGTTAGAAGCACAGTAAATTGTTTCTGGGCGCCACAGGGGTCGTCTCTTTGGCTGAGGAGAGACGCGAAAATTGTATACAAGTGGCAAGGGAGAGTGGGGGCTTCCCACCCTGAATTCTGTGGTGCTCCAAGTGAGGTGGCAACCTCAAAGTTATTCAACAGTAATAAAGTTCAGTTGATGCAGCAAATTCATCAAAGTTAAGTTTTAATCCATGGGAGTCATATATTCATCATCATATAGACTATGGTACCATTGTTTCAATAGTTCGGTTATTTCAGCAAATATGTTTCAAGGAAACCAATATCCCAATGCATTTCGGGATTTATATCCCTTCATCAGGGGAATAAGGATCTGCGGAGGAAATAAACACTGGTTTTAGGAAGGGGACTTCACCTTAACCATCGTAAACAAATAGGAACAAGTAAACGAGAAGTGACGCTTAAAGTGATAGGAGGAGAGGAGACCGGAGAAACGTGATTGTGCCTGAATGAACGCGAAAGAAAGAAATCCCAAATCCTATATATCAATGCCAGGTGACTTAAACCGTAGTTCTAAACATGTGCTGTATACACTAAAAACCACTTGAGTGAAATGCCGTGGAGAATAAAGTTCGTCGGCTACCATCACCGAAAGAAACACCCATTCAACGTGCGTACAAACCACCAAAATAATCTAGAAAGTGCAGCGCATTCGATTGTAATCTTACCCCAAACGCTCGTCGGCAGCGTTACAGTGAGCTGTAACTCTCGGTTTGAAAATGCCAGTACTCGCGTTGGACAAATATCAAGACACTGAAAACGGACCAAGGCTTAGGTCGTAAACATAGAAGGTGGACACCCGTAACAGGGTGTAGAGATGTGCTGCCCATATTACCAAGTCAAAATAAAATCCCGAGGGTTCTAAAGGGTGTACTGAAGTGTAATACCAACGGAGAAGAAAAATGCTAATAGTGAGCACCAAAATGTAATGGCTAGTTGGAAGGCATATCAGCGTAAATAGTGTCGGCCATCTTGGATAAGGGTAAATCAAGTGACAAATGCTAATTTTGAACATAGCGGTTTCAGTGCTGCAGCCTTTTCTGAATCTTGATTGGAATGTGTTGTGGAGGTTGACTTTGTTTATGTGTTGGCTGAGTTGTAGCAGGACACATGTCTGAACTGGGGTGGCAGAGTGGGCTAAAGAACGGTGATGGATTAAATCCAGATCTTTTGACTGGGTTTGAGTGTTTGATTGATTCAGATGCTCCGTCCATCACCACCCCCTTTTCCGCTTTTGGCCGCCATAAGTGTGGCAGGGTATGCTCAGACGTGAGTCCCTTGCTCACTTTGCCACTGGATTCAAGCAAGCCGGGCTGAAGACGGCTGGAATGCCAGAAACTGGTCCTCGGAAGCTTGTTTCCGGTCCAGGGAAGACATGGCTTGGCAGTTCGGGCTGGACTGTTCCCATGAGGCACAGGGTCAGACTAATTTGCATATAGCCATGTCTGAACTGGGGTGGCAGAGTGGGCTAAAGAACGGTGATGGATTAAACCCAGATCTTTTGACTGGGTGTGAGTGTTTGATTGATTCAGATGCTCCGTCCATCACCACCCCTTTTTGTACCGACACATTTTTCCAGCATTTTGGTTAGGAAAGGAAGGTGGCTGAGATTATTGAGGCGGTTGGAGTCCTCCCCTGTTTTTTTTGAGAATGGGTGTGACTTGGTCTAGTTGGAGGGAGTCAGGTATACAGCCAGATGAAAAGAGGGAGATGAGATGGTTGAGTTTATGTATTAGGGTGGAGAAGGGAGGATCAGCAGTGTGGGGTGCGGGCTTCAAGTGTGCAATTATATTGAAGGCTTCACTCTCTGTCAGAGGTTTGAGGCTTGTCCATTTAGCATTGTTTTTCAATGGTAGATGATCATTGTTGTCATCATTTTTTGGGGGGGACCTCCAGACCACAGTTAAATTTCGGAAAAGAGTTTCTATGATGTCCTGAGTGACAATGGAGCAAGTGGGCTTGGTTGAAAAAGATGTGTCTTGGATCAGAGATAGTTACATTTTTGCAACTTTGTCAGTGAAGTAGTTGACTATTTCTTCACAGCGGTAGATGGTGGCTGTTGTTTCATGTTTGGGGGTACTGGTGGTTTGTTGTTTGATTATGTTGTTGTTCTTCGAGCGATCAAGTTGGTTGCCAAAGAACGTGTCTTTTCCCCTAAGGATGTGTTTCTTGTGGGAGAGCCATGCAGCTCTAAGGAGTGAGGGGTGTGCAGAAGAAGGGTTCTACCACCATATCCTTCCGTCAGTCTAACCTGTCTCCTCTCTTTGTTAAAATCTGAATTGTACTAGTATCTAGTTTGGATTTTTCTGGATCACTTTAGTTTTAGCGGTGCCACTTAGTCAAGAACATCAGCCATTGCTGAGCTATAGTGGGCCTTACTTTTGTTTTGCTATTACTGTGCCCTCTCGCCTCCGTCTTTCCCGCTCCCCGCCGCTGCTCCCCTGCGGCCATGCCCCTTCTTTCCTTCTGTACCCACTCCCCCTTCCCATTCGCAGCCCTGCTCCCGCCTCCCAGCTGCTCCTCCCTCCCACTTGGCCATTTATGGCGGGGTCCGCGCGTACGCGCAGCGGGCGCGCCTATTGCGCGCCAAAGGCGCGCCAAAGGCAAGCCCGTCTGCGCCCGTCCGCGCCTGAACCGCGCCCAGCGCCAGGACCCCTGGCCCCCGACGGCGACAAACCACATGACAGACCTACGACGCCGCCCCCCCTCCTTCACTCAACGCCGGCCGAAACCCCGCCTACTACCGAGCCACCCCGAAACGCTCCCATGGACCCTTAACCTGCCAAGCATGCAAATTCACCTGCCTCCGGACCTGCACCGTACCCGACAAGCCGAGCACCAACAACAACCACCTCAAGTGCATCCTGCTCAACACCCGCTCGTCCACAGACACGCCGTTGGAACCTGCTCGACACAACGTCGTCAGACGTCGCCTTCCTCACAGAAACCTGGATGAAGGCCTCCTCAGCGCCTGACATCGCCATAGCCATCCCGGACAGATACAAGATCACCCGGAAGGACCGCGTCAACCAGACTGGAGGAGGCATCGCCATCGTACACAAGAACACCATCTGCATCACGACCAACCCCGACGACACCTTCACCGCCGCCGAACACCTCCACTTCCAGATACACACCGACCCCAAGACCACCCTCAGAGGCACCCTTATCTACAGACCCCCGGGACCACGCACCCAATTCAGCGAAGACATCGCCGACTTCATCAGCCCGCAAGCCCTCCCCTCCGCCGACTACATCCTCCTAGGGGACCTCAACTTCCACCTGGAGAACAACAAGGACCGCAACACCGCCACCCTGCTGGATAACCTCGCTAACCTCGGACTCAAGCAACTGGTGAACACCCCCACCCACTACGCTGTCCACACGCTTGACCCCGTCTTCTCCTCCAGCAAGCACATCTCCTTCAGCCACTCCACTGGACTCCATTGGACTGACCACAGCTGCATCCACTTCAGCTTCAGGAAAACCACGACCCACCCCCACCCGCAACAGGGTCCTCGCAGGAGCTGGAACAAGATCACCGCCAAACAGCTCACCACCTCCCTCCGCCAGAACCATCCCGCCAGCACAACAGACCCCAACGAAGCAGCCAGCAACCTCACACAGTGGCTCACCAACTGCGCAGATGACCTCGCACCACTGAAGGACCCTCCCAGCAGACCCGGCAGCAAGAAAGCCCCCTGGTTCACCGACGAACTCAAGACCTCCAAAAAGAACTGCCGCACACTTGAGAAAGCCTGGCGCCACGACCAGACCACGGACAACATGACGGCCCTCAAGCACGCCACCCGCAAACTCCACGAGCTGATCCGCACCACCAAGAAGACAGCATTCAAAGAACGACTGGACAACAGCGCCCACAACAGCAAGGAACTCTTCAGCATCGTCAAAGAGTTCTCCAACCCCAGCGCCGGAAACAATGATATCACTCCCTCGCAAGACCTCTGCGACTCTCTCGCCTCGTTCTTCCACCGCAAGATCGCCAATATACACAACAGCTTCGGCGCACTAACCACGCACCCAACCACCGAACCAACGCCCCCCACCACCACCCTCAGTGCCTGGACCCCGATCAGCACTGAAGACACCACCCGCACGATGAACACCATCCACTCTGGATCACCAACCGACCCATGCCCCCACCACGTCTTCAACAAGGCCGACTCCATCATCGCACCCCATCTCCGGGACATCATCAACACCTCCTTCAACACCGCCAACTTCCCGGAGACCTGGAAGCACGCCGAGCTCAGCGCCCTCCTGAAGAAACCAACAGCTGACCCCACCGACCTCCAGAACTACCGCCTCATCTCGCTCCTCCCTTATCCTGCCAAAGTCTTCGAAAAGACCGTCAACAGACAGCTTGCCGCCTTCCTCGAGATGAACGGATCCCTCGACCCTTCGCAGTCCGGCTTCCGAGCCAACCACAGCACCGAGACCGCCCTCATCGCAGCCACTGGCGACATCAGATCCCTATTCGACAACGGGAAAACAGCGGCCCTCATACTCCTGGACCTCTCTGCAGCGTTCAACACTGTCTGCCACCGCATCCTAGTACAGTGCCTCAGCAACATCGGAATCCGAGAGAAGGCACTGGAGTGGATCATCTCGTTTCTAGCCGGAAGAACCCATAGAGTCCACCTCCCCCCGTTCAGATCCGAGGCCATCAAAGTCATCTGCGGCGTATCACTCAGCCCAACCCTCTTCAACGTCTACATGAGCCCTCTCGCAGCCATCGCATGCAAACACAACCTCAACATCATCTCCTACGCCGACGACACCCAGCTGATCCTCTCCCTTACCAACGACCCCGCCACCGCCAGAACCAGCCTACACGAAGGGATGTAAGACGTCGCCGAATGGATGAAGAACAGCCGCCTGAAACTGAACTCAGACAAGACGGAAGTCCTCATCCTGGGATCATCGCCCTCCGCCTGGGACGACTCCTGGTGGCCCCCTGCCCTGGGCACCACCCCCAACCCAACGGACCATGCATGCAACCTGGGCATCATCCTGGACTCCTCTCACTCTATGACCAGACAAGTCAACGCCGTCTCGTCATCATGCTTCAACACCCTGCGCATGCTCCGTAAGATCTTCCGATGGATCCCCACCGAAACCAGGAAGACAGTCACCCAGGCACTCGTCACCAGCCGACTGGACTACAGAAACACCCTCTACGCCGGAACCACAGCCAAACTTCAGAAAAGACTCCAGCGCAACCAGAACGCCTCTGCACGACTCGTCCTGGACATCCCCCGACACAGCCACATCTCCGGCCATCTGAGAGACTTGCACTGGCTCCCCATCAGCAAGAGGATCACATTCAGGCTCCTCACCCACGCACACAAGGCACTCCACGACCTGGGCCCCAAGTACCTCAACAACCGCCTGACCTTCTACGCACCCACCCGCCAGCTACGATCGACCAGCCTCGCCGCCGTACCATTCATCCGCAAAGCCATAGCCGGGGGAAGATCCTTCTCCTACCTGGCAGCCAAGACATGGAACTCCCTCCCGATCCACCTCCGGCTGACCCAAGATCATCTCTACTTCAGGAAGCTCCTCAAGACCTGGCTCTTCGAGCAGTAGCGGACCCCTCCCCCCAGCGCCTTGAGACCCTTCCGGGTGAGTAGCGCGCTATACAAATGCCCATGATTGATTGATTGATTGATTGATTGATTGGGCATTGAGGTCATTTACAGTGTGATTGGGAGGCTGTGAATGTAATTGGGCGCTGCTTTTGGATTCTAGCTCAGTTAGTGGGATTTGTTTGATGTTCATCGACCAGTGTGTAGGTTTGATGGGTGGGGCTGGTCGGAGGGGGGGTGGGCAGTAAGATTGAACAGTATTAGATGGTGGTCTGTCCAGTCAATGGGTATGATGGATTGAATGGAGACAATGTCACTTCTGGTAATTATGGCATCTAGGCTAGAGCCTTTATTGTGGATCTGTTCATTGCCTGAGGTCGTTAAATTCAAGAAGGTTTTTTAAGGTTATGGGCTATGGTATCTTCTGTGTCATTCCAGTGCAGGTTGAAGTCACCTAGGAGCACGTTGTTGGAGTCAGTTAGGGAGAACCGTGTTATTAGGTCAGTTAGTTCTTCTGTGAAGAGTATGCGATCACCAGGAAGGGTGATAGATTTTGTGGAGTTTGGTAGGAGTGGTGTCATTAGTTGTGAGTTCGACTCCGAGGTATTCGAAAGTCGACTAGTTTAAGGACTCTATGGTATTAAATTGGGTTTAATCTCTGTGGATGATTGCTAGCCCGCCACCTATTCGGCCTGATCTGTCATGTCTAATGATGTAGTAGCTTGGTGGTGCCAGCAAGTCTAGTACAGTTGTTAAGTGTCCAGTGAACCAGGTTTCTGTACGGAATGCAGTGTTGATTCCATCAAGAAGTATAGTTTCAGCTATTTCTGTAGCGTGTTTAACCACTAATCTGCAGTTAAGGGGCATGCAGGTTAGGGAGTTATGATTATTGTTTGTGGTGTGGAGTGTCTGTATGGTGTTGTATAAAGTGGGTGGTCTGGGGGATTTGCGCGCTTGAGGGAGTCTATTTGTGCCCATGAGTAACCCTGCTTCAATAGGAATCGGAGGTTTTGGGCACGGTATGGTCTGTGGGACAGTCAACTCAAGGGAATGGAGGTCCATCAGGTGGGCAGTCTGAGACCTGGAGGTCATTTGTGCGGGTCGATTTCACTAATCTCAGATTGAGATTATGTGTTAATTTAGCCTGGATCGCAAGATCACTTTTTATTGGTGAAACGTTATTAGTTAGCGAGTCAAGTTGTTGTTCTAGTCATATCAGGAACAGGATAAGCATGTCGGAGGGGCTTCCTTTACTGTATGTAGGTGGATAGGTGTTTGGGCTCGTGTAAATTGTAGGCGAGTGAAGGGGACACTATGGTGTCTTCTGGGATGGAAATGAAGGGGGGTTGTATGGGCAGTGTGGGTGGCTCAGTGGCTCAAGATGTTGAGTTAGGGCTGGAGCTATCCTGTCCAATGTATGCATCACCTGGCTGTGTTTAGGTGTGGGTGTTATCGTGGGCGCAGTAGAGGTCAGACAATTGTCTTTCTTATGGTGTGTATCAGGTAGGTTGGCAGTGGTGCATAGTGTGGCAGTAGAGTCCTGGAGGCGACTAGGTATTTGGTTGACGGTCTAAGGTGGAAGGGAGTTGGGTGTTTGGAGAACAGGACCATCAGGTGTTACAACGCTGAGAAGTGTCGAGAAAGGTCAAAGGTGGTGAGGTGGTGCTCTGTTGTTTGAATTAGTATGTTACTTGTCCTGAAGATGGATATGAAGATTTTCCCTTTGTAGCTTTGGGAGGGGGCAGTAGTGAGTTTAGTTCCATAGGGGATGTTGATAGTCTTTGTAACTTGAAGGTGGAGAAGAAAGATGTTTCTCCATTTTACAGAGTGTCTAGAGTAGAAAATGAAGTCTGTTTTCTTATTGCTGTTGCGCACACTGTAGTAGATTTTTGTGATATTTAATGCTTCATGAGTAGGTGCTGAATCTCTTGAGCGCAGTGTCATATGGATTTGGAAAATTCATTGTGGCTGTTCCTAGTAATCGAGTCCCTGTCAGGATGGGGTAGATTACTGTGTATTATAGGCAAATGACCGGATTAAGGGGTCGGTGTTGTGGGGAGAGTGCATTCTGTTGGATGACTGGAGTACTGGTTACAAATGAAGAAATGGCAGTACTAAAAAGGGACTAACAAGCCTACTAACCAATCAGAAGCTGCCGTAGAAGAAACTGATTAAAGAACGGAACAAAGCACGGGTAGACCTTTTTTTAAATTTAGGTTGCGTTAGGGTCACGTTCTCCATTGCAGTCTAGACCTTAGAGAAGGAAGGGAGGGAGGTGCCCAACTCCATGATGCAACGTGTCTCCGGGACCTAGAACCTATGCTTGGTTGCATATTATCAATCGTTGGTACAGCGGGCACTTTCTGTGCAAAAAGGCTTGATATGACCACTATTATTAAGTAAAGCAGCACCAGATGTATTGTGGGAGAGTGGCAACATTGAGGGGCTCAACAATAATGGGCAGACCCTGGTCATGAGGGGTAGAAAGCAGCAATAGCACCCAGGGTCGCGATAGGACAGTGGGCCTTGGATCAGACTCTTTCAGCAGGTAGATTCTTTGAATTATGTATTTATTTATTTATTTATTTATTTATTTATTTATTTCAGTAATGTTCATCCATCAGCCTGAGACATTGTCCATGACATGTATGATCTGTCTACAGCCCTATTGCAGTGTCACCTGACTTTTAGTGTGTATCCTTCAGCTTCTCTGAGATGCATGAGGGGCAATTTTCAATCTTGTTTTGGAGAACTCGCCCAGTGGAATCAGCAATCATTCACCAGAACAAGCTTAAAAGAGCAATTTTCCTTTTCCTTTGGTGCCTTGTGTTGATCCAACATCAACGCAGGAAAAGTGGAGGCTACACTGCACCAGGGAGAACCTGTGACGCAGGGCTGAGAAGGAGCAGCAAAATCCAGGGTCAGGTGAGGAGCAATCGGACCGCAACACCCATTCAAACCCAGATGGAGGGATCCTTCCTCCACCAACGATTGACCCAGGTCACCGACGAGTGGGGGAGGAGCAATGCAAAAACATCACAAGTCGTATTACAGGGGAGCGGCAATGCTGCAGGGCTTAGCAGTAATGGGCAGCAGAAATAGTGTCCAGGCTCAGGTGCAGACAGTCGGCACTTCAACAAGATAGCGGGCTCCTACCCCAAATCTAGTCTGGCCAGAATTCAGGAGAAAACCTTTAACCTGTTGTCCATCCATCACAGGACCACTTATCAATGTACATCTGAATGATGGCCCTATGTAGGTTGGACATTCAAACTTATATATTTATTAAATTTTTATCCTGTGCAATACAACCAGGAAAAGACTGCAGCTCTGAACAGGAAAAAGTCAAAATGGCAAAGTGTACCTCTTCAACAATCCCTCGCTCTGCATTATGTTTTTCCTAAAGGCACCAGCAGGTGCGAAGGATGAAAAGGCTCAGCGGTAATGGACAGCAGTGATAGGTTCCAGGTCGGGTGTGCACAGCTGGCACTTCAGCAAGATGGCAGACTCCTACCTTCAATCCTCCTACATAATACAACATATTGCGAAAATGTTGCATGGAATTTTGAAAGATTGATTTATTGCAAATAATAAAATTCAGCTGTTTAGAGATTGGAAACTAGCAGGAATAATTCATTTTACCATCAATTATTCATCAATAAAGTCTAGAACAGTCATATGCAGTTTTTTGGCATTGAAACTACATTTCCCATAATGTCAGTGCTATGGAGCATGTGATGCAGCCATGTTGATTTCTGTAGCTTAGCTAAACCACACTGCACTTTGTACTACCAGTTTCATACTTACAAAGAACATCTGCTTCGTTATTTCTGTAGCAACTGCTGCAGTGAATAGACTGTTTACCTCTAACCATATGGATCGGGTGTGGCATATTAAGAATATTCTCATGATCTGATTCTGCACATGACTGAACCAATGTTTGTGAGACACTGATTTTGCAGGCTGGTGCATACCAGTAGAAGACTTCAATAGTTTTAATTGTAATGTATTGTTGAATTTTTGTAATGCTTTATTACCCTACACTGGGTGTTGAAACACATTTTCAGACAGGTAGCACACTTTTGGAGTGTGTGGTTGGCAGAGTGCTGTATTCCACATCCCTTTTTACTCATCCCAAGCCCTCTTCCTACAGCTATGACCTCCAAAAAAGTCTAAATCCTTCACTCTTCTATCCCTCCACTATCCTTTTCGATCAAAATAACAGACTAACATGTTCACTTCTCAAATTTCATATTTCACTACACTAATTCACCACTTATCCTTTATGGGTTCCGGAGTAGCGTGCTACTCGCCAATAAAGAGCTTCAACACCCCATCAGGGGTAGAAAGCGCTATATAAATGCAAACCTCTTTTCTCTCTTCTAACCCACTGCTACCCTTCTCTATCCAAATAACTGAATAACATATCCACCACTCAAATTACTTTTATATTTCACTATACTAATTTTCAACACTGATCCTTTATGGGTTCCGAGTAGCGTGCTACTTGCCAAAAACGCACTTTAACACCCCATCAGGGGTGTTGAAGTGCAAACCTTTTTTCCTTTTTCTATCCCTCCGCTATCCTTCTCACTCCAAATAACTGCCTAATATCCACCACTCAAATTACTTTCGTATTTCACTATACTAATTTACCACTAATCCTTTAAGGGTTTCCGGAGTAGCATGCTACTTGCCCAAAAAGAAAAAGTGCTTCAACACCCCATCAGGGGTAACAAGCACTATATAAATACAAACCTTTTTTCCCTCTACTATCCTGCTGCTATCCTTCTGAATCCAAATAATTGACTGACCTATCCATAACTTAAATCACTTTCATATTTGACTATACTAATTCAACACTAATACTTTATCGGTTCTGGAGGAGTGTGCTACTCGCGAAATAGCGCTTCGACGCCTTGTCAGGGGTAGTAAGTGCTATATAAATGCAATTACAATACAATACAATACAATACAATGTGGCACAATTTTAGTGTTGTGCATGAGTGGGTGCATAGTGCTCCTATCTTGTCTTGGGGCACAGCTCCTAATGTGATGAAGAGAAGGTGTGAGAGATGTAAGCAAATTATAAAAAGGCTAAAGCATGTAGGCCGCTACACATCTCAAGGCTAGCCAAATAAGCAGTGGGGGTTCTATGTGCATTTTCACCAAGAAAAAGGAGTAATCACAAAAGTCCCAGAAATCCATATTGGAACATCCACAGGGCAGAGATGCTGTCAAATGAGTAAAATTATGCCACATAGGAAAGAACATGAGTTGATGCCATGAACACTAGTAATGCATCTTTTTGAAAGACAGGGATAATGTCTACTGCTGTACAAACAAACCTCATGAACCTGTAAAGGAATATAAAGCAATCATAGTTGGCAATCTGAGCAGAAATGACTTAATCTTTAAAAGGCTAAGATTCCACCTTTTCCTACTAGGAGTTCACATCACAAGGCCCTTTCTCATGTTCCCAAAACCTCCAAAGTCAAACAAGTAGAATTTAGGAGATCCTAGACAGAGTATATCTCAGACTGTAGCCGGAATGGCACCCTACTCATACAAAGGTGAGAAGGAAGGGTTTGGTACCTTGCTGCCTTAACAGTGCTTGGTGAATTGACCTGCCCCAGGCTACCTTTTCATTCTCACTCCTTCATCAGAGAACCTTGCTCTTTCTAGCTTACATGACGAGGAATTCTCCTGCTCTACTAGAATTTCCTCCCAAGCAACTTTCACTCTCATTATTGGTGGTCAATGACATCTCAGGGTACATAAGAGAAAATGTGGCAAAAGGAGTCTTACCATTTCCATTGTTTCCCCTAACGCAGCATCAGGGTGGTTCTTTTTTTGTTCAATCGTAACCCTCGTGAGAAGTGGCTTTTATATGTCTCCACAGCTTAACTTTCATTCTGATCTCACTTGACTGGTCCCTTTCCACCCCCGCAAATAACTTTGCTCACCCTCTAGCAAGAAGCTTTCAATAAAAAACACAATAGCAGACAAGATATTTATTTGAATCTGGAAGCAGTGCTGGCACCTATCCATGAATACCAGAGCAGCAAGACATGCCCCCTGACAAGACTTACCCTTCTGAAGAAGCACATGTCAATGGTTAACAATCACTTCACTGTGCTTGTGCATACAAGAACCCACTTATCTGCAGTGAGTAAATGCTGCATGTACCATCATGCATGTGGGGAGAACTGGGAAAGTCTTACCAGCGAGTGTGACCTCGCACCCTCTTTGATTAATATTATTAATATGTACAGTGGGTGGCTACCTTTGTAGAAATGCTCATACATGCATACAGTAGTAATGACTTATAAATATTAATAATTTACAACCCCATAGACATTATTATTGTTTTAGTGCACCTTGATTTATCTGTGTGCAACACAACTGAGAATTCTTACCCACCTTCCTGGCATTTAACACAGGGCAGAAGCTGATCTCGAGGATTTCTTCATTTGCCATCAGGAAAGAACCAGTCTCAGACAGTGACAAAATCAACAAAAGCCAAGCAAATCTTACAAGCAGTGCATTAATTATTTTATTAATTTTCTCTTTTTTACATTTTGGGAAACATTCATATATTTACATTTTTAATTCAGTTCACACACAAACTAGATAGATAATCCTATGAAAATCCAGTTCATGACACCATAGAAAGACTCTCCATCCCTCTATCAAAATGCTTTCAACGTTGTAACCTTTTTTCTTAAAAAAAATCAAGACACTATTAAAATCACATTGAGGAATGCAGGTAGGCCAGCGATTTACATTCCAGTTATTATTGTAAAATAGGCAAACACTTGAAAATAAACAGTTAATACTCAAAAATAAATGTACTTTTCCAGAGAAGGTGACAACGCACACTCCAGTTTTAAAGGGAACACTGATTAAAAACTGAAATATATTACAAATAAATTAATTCATTTCTCTTTTCACATTTTAAAAATCCTAAACCCATTTCATCATCTTTCTTTACAAAAAGAAATATGAGTACTTTATGGAAACATCTGCAAAAAATATATTAAATATGCATTTCCTTTAAATTTAACACAAAACAAAACAAAAAAAAGACTTTCTTCACGGGAAAAAAGAGAAACACTCTTTGCATACCAATGTTCAACAAAATAATGACTCTGTCACCTTACATTAGGATAGGCTATGTTAGGACTTAAAAAATACAATTTACAATATATGGCAACATAGCAGAACAGATGACAGTAAAGTAGATGCTTATAGAAGCAAGCAAAGTGGTTGACTAGTGGCAAGGGTACAAGAGATGAAGATGTGTCTGGTTTTCACATATAGCATTTTAGCTGCTGATTTGTAGAGTATTTGCAGTTGAAATGTTGTACATACAAAAAACAGTAAGCTTAACGTGGCCAATGCGTCATGAACATAGCTTATAAGAATGGATGCTGGTCAAATACTTGCTGGAAAACACGAGTCTTGAAAAGAATAATACTATGAGCGCTTACTAGACTAGAAAGTCTTCATTTTCTAACAGCATAGCAAAATGATTCCAGTCCAGGTTCTAGAGGGAGCCAGAATGGAGCTATGACCCTAATAGAGCTCATGCAGCCACTTGTCAACCAATGCCTTAGCTTTGCTTTCACAAGTCTGGCAGCTGTGGACTATGAATCTCACTACAGGTTTTGTTTCTAAAATGAGGGTGCTGATAATTATCCAACTTCACACTTGTTTCAATATGTCTGAGACTGGCTTTTGTAGAGTACAAAACAATGTGATATAGCCTTTAATATAATTTAAAAAGATAATACGTGAAGTGTATTGTTTACCCTAAAAACCTGTAATTTCCATAGCATTCATGTTCTCTTCTTTGTCTGTTTAGCTTTTAAAAACTGTAAATATGGATCTTGCTGTGGTTGTGCAGGATGTCTTATCTATTAAATAGCCCTTATTGTGTAAACCACAGCAGTAAGCACATTGTTGTGCTTTATAAGAACATAATTTTTCAATGGCTTTTAGAGGTAGCAAAGTCTCTAAAGGTGTTCAAATGTCCCAATAAAAACCTTTGCTGCCAGAACCCGTCACCTCCTTTATTCCTTTAAAAAGAACATCAAACTAGCACCTGGCTCTGAGATTGTATAAAAAAGTTTTCTACTTGTGATTTTGGATGAGTTTTCAGAAATGTTGCATTTTTATTAATTTTTTATTATTCTTCAAGTGCCACTTTGAACATTTGTAGATGTGAAAATATGCATGTTCACAGACCGAAGCCAGTTCCTTCTAAAGGTTTAAAAACACGCTCCATGACCCTGCCCTGTAATTTACATGTTGTAAAGACTGTTATCATGCAACCCCATAGACAGAGTACAAAGCGGCTTCATGGCTCTTCATTTGTGTGCGTTAGTTTGAATATGTATTTTGTTCAATGCATGGGAAAACATGTAGCTGAATACTCAACAACATAAGATATCTTCTGCCCTTTTCATTGAATTTATGGGTCTCTTTTGTACTGTTGGGGTTCTGTAACTTGAGCATGAATGTACTATTCCTGATAATGCAAGTTCCATGAACTAAAACTTTAATGTCTAATGTTGACGACAGCCAAAGACTAAATCTCATCATACCTTATGGGAAACAACTTTTGACCTAGAAAATCGGGTTTGGCGTATCAACCAATGTCTTAACATTCAATAATCTTATATTGATAGCCACAAGTTTATAATAGAAATGATAATATAGACTAAGAATAACAAAGTCCCATAAAGGTAACTTTATCATTTGAATCAGAAATTGTAACACTCTTCGTGTTCTAGATGTGTATTTTTAAACTTTCCAAAGGAAGACTTCTAATGATGTACTCCTGCATTTGTTGAAATCACTCTTTACCCACCAGTTGCTGTATTTGTCCACTTTTTTCACGTAGGCCATGTTTACACTTTATTTAGATTTCTACTGTTTGCAAACTTATTCTGCCATTTTAAATATTTATCACGGGGAATTGCTTTTGTAAGATCACACTGGGACACCCAAAGGTGTGCAACAGTGTCTAATGATAGTCCGAGAAAGATGGCCTAGGAATTTGAGAACCATACAGAACAACATATTAGTTTTAGCTCTACAGTTCTTATGACCAACCATTACAGATTTTAGTTCTAATGACAGCAAAACAATGATTTCCAGTTGCATTTTTGGGGGCTCTGAAAGACCATTGACTATGACCAACTCAGATCAATGCAACAGTTTTTTCTCTTTTATATATCAGGTGAATTTTTCAATTCTGTAAAGAAATTGAGCCATAGACCCAAATGCACATTTTTGTAATTTGTAAGTTAAAGAATGATACTGAGTAATGTCGAGCAGGGATTTCTGAGATGATCAAACAGGTCTTTTGTTTGGTTACAAAACTCAAGTATTGAATTATGCAGTTCACTAATCTATGTGTCAAACAATCTCCTCCACCCCTTCAAACTCTGATCCAAAAGAAAACAAAAAAATTACCCTGAATGCCATAGATAGCAAGACTTCTGAATTGAACAGGTACAGAATAATACTCTCACTTAAGCAAATGCTAGTGTGAAAAATCAATGTGTTTATCCTGCTTGACCTGTCAATGTGCAGTTCTGAAACTTGCCACATCCCGTTATGAAGGATATGTCAACACAACTTTAATCAAAAATATGTTACTGAAAAAGGTACTGCCATGACTTAAAAATCTGTTCCAATTTTGTGGGATGATAAAGTGTGCATGCTGCCTCATTCTGTAACAGGATTCATCCTATCACACAACAGTGGTATCTGACAGATATCATCACTGTTAGTAGCTGAACGACTTGAAACTATATATTATTTTGTGTACTCATCCATAATAACTTCAACATTACCAAACCTAAGTACAATTAATATTGTGCAGGTCCCAACAACTCTTAGAAATGTGTAGTCGGATGCAAATCCAATTAGAATCTATCTCTATTGTACTACGTGAACTTCTCCTTAAAAGTAGCTGTTTACTTTATGCTGGCTTGCTCTTTGGTAATCTTGATAAGGTGGCAGAGGATTTTTAGATCTTTCACTTAGGAATATATTGTGTGGCTTCTAATGCTTTTCCTGCATATGGGAGGAGGATCCTGTTGCCACAGCTGTCTGCCTGGCTATATCTTGGGCACACAGTAGAAAGTAAGCTACTGTTATACAGTATGCTTATCTTTTGGGAGTTGAAAGTCCTTGTTGTAATGTTATACATTTTAGATGGAAGCAGCCTCATGCAGGTAAGATGCAAGCTGCGAGGGTTCAATGACATCTTCAGTTGCTCACTTACTAGGCAATATCCATTACTTTTCCAGAAAACCTACTGTTGTGTGCTGGAATCAGCAATCACTTGACCCTTTTAGAGTACTCTGTCACTGCAACATAGTGCTTTGCCATACCAGAGGCCATGTACACAATTTTAATGAATGAATGAGACTTGCGTGTCTTCCATAGAGCCTGTCTACATTCATTTTTTGTTTCCCCAAATTGTAAAGAACAATAACATTGGGATTAATATTCAGAGGAATCTGATGAACAAATAATTCAACAGTACTTTGCTCTCATCTTAGCTGATCCAAGACGTGCAAGGGAAAGTGACTATCCTGTGTTAAATATATACTTTGTGATAATTCAGGAGTGGTTAAAGTTTTTCTATCCCACAATGTGTAATTTTTTTCCAGTGAATTTCCGAAAAACATTGTTTAATCTATCATAGAATAAAAAATTAAAAAATTAAAATGGAAATATATGTAGTTTTATAAAAGGCCAATGTTTACCTTTCACATCCCTCCAACACGACAGGTTTTGATTTCACAAATGGGCTTAGTGCACATACTGATTGCAATTAACACTAGAGTCAGCATAGAAATGTAGGTGGTCATCAAACCACTTGCATTCATGGCACATTAAGGAAGATTCAGCTCGGCTGTGGGTGTCATAATAATAGAATTGGATGGTAGAAGAAAGTGTTGGATTTTTTTTTTTAATCCCTAAGCGATTCAATATATCGCAATGATATGCCTTGAACATTCAGAATAAAAAGAAGTCATGTATTAAAGACTGACATAAATTATGTTTTTGTTACAGACAAGAAGGGGAGTCCTGCCCTCCCACTCTGTTGCCAAACCCTGTATTCCTGTTTCAAAGGCTTTTAAACAGTGTCAATGGATCCTGCAGTGTAAGTGTCGGCACATGGCATTTTGCTTCTTAGATACAGTGATTTTGTTTTTAAAAACTGGATCTAAGCAAGTGGACTGAGTGAAGGGACCTATGTGTGGAAGATGGAAAGAATCATTGGTTGACATTTGTGAAACTAAAGTTTACCAAGAATTGCTGAGACCTACATTACTATACGCTTTTATTATTGTTAATTTTACCATGTTAAATGTACTGTTTATAACGTGGCCATGTTTGAAGTAGTTAAGGAGGCACACCCACTAAATAAAATCCACAATGTTTGTAAAAAAATTCAAATTTTCCTTTATTCAAGCTGGGAGACGCTTTGTTGTGCAAAGTGTATTGTTCAAAATGGCAGGTTATAAGCTAGGCAGTGTTGCTTTACATTTTTGCCACGGAGTTCTCTTCACCTTCTTGTTAACTGCAGAGTATGGCATGCAGGAAATGCGTTTTACAGATAAGCATATTTACCACACAGTGTTCCCCTAAAAGGGTACAGGTATATAAAAAAGACTCTTTGCACCAAAGTGGTGACAAAAATGTACTGGGATTTCCAAACAACTAGTGTCGCACAGAATACAATTGGATGTGCTGCCTACAACTAATTGATCATAGTAAAAAAATGTTTTCATTTATATATCATGTACAACATTTCATTTATAGGTTAGACAAATGTTTCCAGGTTCCAGAATAAGTCAACAAACCCCATTTGCTTTCACTAATGTCACCAATATATTACAACACGCTTGGAAAAGACAGTACATTGTAAAGCTAAACAATGTAATACTTTGAGATAAAACAGTAACCACTATTTTATAAGATGTCCCACAATATTCTTTGAGTGTGCCACCTCCTGTCCTGTCTTTAAAGAAAATCTCTTCTTGTTTATTGCCTTTTAAAAAACGTTATTTCCCTGGAAGATCGATTTTACAATCTTCTGCTGATGAACTACTTTTTAAATGTGGTGCAAATAAAATAAAAATGAGGCAGTTTTGTGCGGCTGACAGAAAGTGCAGGAAAATAGTCCTGCCGATTCATGGCAATTCTATGTGTCATCAAAAGGCTCTGCTTTTTTTTTACTACACGTGACTTAGCCTTTTCCCTTCCCACTGTCTAGAGCACGCGACTAAAACGCAGAAGAAAATGCGCCCTGTTTGTTGTTTTTTTACTGAATTTGAGCTCCAGCACTTTACATTGCTCACAAGGAAGACAGCAGAGTCCAGTAAACACTGCTCAATATTATTGTTTTTACCTTCAAACTATCTTATACTTTCTATTGCTGGGCTGCAAAATATTAACTTTAGCGATCTACAGTATTAAGCATTGCGGAAAGAAACTCAGAGGCTGGTCTTTCACGCATGCATCTGTAAGTTGAATTATGTAGTATACTAACAGAGGCAGCTCTCAACAAATTTAAAAGACAAGCTTAGTATTTGGAATTGACTTCATTCGATATAAGGGTAACTGCTATTGAGGACATTCAGAGCTAACATAGCCAGCATTTCTAAAAATGCATAGCATGCGAGAATATTTACTGTGCAATATTTGTACCATCTTAATGGCTATAAAAATATCTTGTGAAGATTGTGCCTTTCTGTTGCACATTCCACCGCACATATTTTTACAGGTGGAATGTGGTGAACAAAAAAAACTATTTTGTGAGTATACTTTGCCACATTGTAGGTAATTTTAACACTTGGGTCCCTGAGACCATCTGGTTCGCTGGCTTCCTCCATCTATAACATCTAAGCTTTCTATTTATATAATTCATGATTGACTGTCCCATGTTCTGTGCCACAGAAGATATTTAGTTGGTTGGTCAAGAGTCTGTCACAATGCAGGTTTGTAGGGTATCATTCTGCGGCAAAGGAGTTTTAACTACAGAAAATTTAAAATCAATGTTTCTTTCCTACACTATGATCAAGTATTGACTTCCAAGCATTATTTTTGTTTTTAGCGCTAGTGGATTTAAATCAGAATAATGCCCTTATGGAATGCTTGAGTTATCATTAATGGTATTATGAGAGACAAACAGGATGGTTTGTGGCTTTAGGAGATCGTTATACCTTTTTGTAATGTGTCTGTTAAAAGCATTATAGCTTTATAAAACATAATCGGTCCGTATCTCCTGCAGATATTGTATCACCTCGGGGGAATAAACTGTCTAAAATGTATAGAAATATTAGTCGTCATTGTAATGATGGACAACAGTTATCAGTATTGTATGCAGTGAGACCTGGGACTTTATTTATTTATTTTTCCCATTAGTGCAAAACTATGAAAACTCGCTTAAATTGAATTAGCCCCAGGAAAAAAATCAACCAATCACAGTCTGTTTTCTTAGATTTGAGTTGGCGGAAGTTCCCCAATTAAATGATTCCTTTTGCAGTTGACTGAGCATAGAGGTTTCGCATTTTGGATTAGTCTGGGGTCCCAGTTCTATATGCTGGATGTTAGGATTTTTTGTTTTTTTTCTAACATATGATTTTACACGTTTTTTTAATCAACATGAGGCACGATGACAACATTGATGCATGTGTTTAAAAAGCAGCATGATGCAATGGGCAAACAATTAAAAGCAGGGTTATAGGACAGAGCGTCAAGGGCCGACAACCACACCACACAGAAGTGGACTTTTAGTTGAGATCATTAAAACAATGATCACCAAGGAAGAGTGAGAAAGAGAGAAAGAGAGAGAGAGAAAAAGAGAAATAAAGATTACAAATAATTGTGTATTTTTTTGTTTTGTTTTGTTTTCAAATGAGGACCTAGGGCCGGGTAATGTGAGAGACTTCCCAGATCCTTGCAGTGGGGTTCATAGCCTGGTCTGGGCCTCTGGGATGTAGATTTCAATGCTATCCGCGCTCTCTGTGGCAGAGTTCTGTCGGACAGATGCGGCACGCTTGGCAGCCATCAGGCGTTTCCGGGCCTCGTGACGTTGTCTCTCTGTGCTTTCAAGAGATCTGTCCCGCACAAGTGGAACCTGACCCTTCGATGGCTTCTTTGGCACTGGAGGAGGGACCCTTCTCTCCTGATTAAAGCAGAAGGTTCATTACATTATACAGATCCTCTATGCATTGGTTTGCAGAACTGGGATATGCTGGCACAGTAGGTAATCAATACATTTTGGACAGGATATGTTAGATATTATCAGCTTTCTATACTCTGAATCGATATTTTTTTTTATCTCATGCAATATTAAAAGAGGTATAACTTTAATGGAAAAGATAGCATTTTATGCATAGCTTTCACAGAAGCATGTTTTAATCGCCTGTTAGAGGAAGGATCCAAAAGATTGCTCCTTACAACAAAGGTCTCCATGAAAGTGCAAGTTCAAGTTGTTTTGAAGAGGAAAGCAAGAGCTCATACTTGTATCCACTTTAGCATGGTAACAGTAATGTGATTGGTGGGAAGGTATGGCATGTCTGGAAGTCAATACATACCAGTGGAGAGTAAATGGAAACGTCATACTCTAATATACACCCTACCCTTGTTGCTATGATAAAAGCTTTTTACTAAAGGAATAATATGCACCAAGGGAAATCAGTATTCATGATTCTGTACTCTGCTTAGCAAAGCACTACTACTGGCAATTTTCATTAAACGGTGGGGAAGCAAACACACATTATATTCCCATATAAATTGTCTAAAAGCTGAACAGTCTATATAATGAAAAGTTGATTATCCAGTGACAATAGGCATGGACCTTATGTGAATAGTAGGAAACTTTCTGCAGTATTTTGCAGAATCTTTCAATAGAATCCAGACACATTTTACCTCCACATCAGTCAAAACACTGTTTTCATGCCAAATTAGATTGGGTGGTCTCTTACTGAGAAATTCAAAGCATCCTCTCCTTACACCTAATTTAATTTTGGAAAATTCGATTTCAACCAACAGGCTTCGTCTCCAACAGACTTTGAGGTAATCAGACTAAATTCCTCATGATGGGGAAAGTATATATTTTTTTTATAAATCTGGGAAAATGTAATTCTTTAATTGAGAGGCCATCAACTCTTTAGGCATTAGCAATCTTTTAAGAATATAACTGCATCCTAGACAGAAAACGTAAAGTAATTGTGGATTCATGTGTGCATGTTGGCAACCATCTCCAAGATGAATAGACTTACTGCATTACGGCTGTCAACTTGAAGTAAATACATGTTATCTTTTCAATTAAAATAATGTAGTGCTTATTCAGATGAGAACTGAATTGTAAAAATGTCAAACATCTGAACTGTGTTCCATAAATTCCATGGGCATCTTCCAGCCCACTACAAATGGAACTATCAATGAGTGTCTGTTTTACGATCCAGTAATACCACTTAGAGTTATATAGAGCAACATACATTTTGCAACTCCCAAATCAGTGGAACATTACCCACTTTTTGAAAAATTAAGCACCTTAAAAAGATTCACACATTAACATGTAAATTGCACGAATAAAGAAATATATATCTAAGAAATAGTTTTCAGAGAGAAATTTATCTCCATTTGATGATTGTGAATCCCCTAGAAACAAAGGCCTATTCAGCTATACGTAGAATAGCATTTTCATTTTGTTATTAGCCTACTTGAATTATTAATTTTAAGATCACAATGTACCTTCCCTATGAACATTTTAACAGAGAAAACTGCACTATAACAAACATTTGGACTGAAGCAATACTATCTGGGTATTTTATTGTACAGACATACACAGCTTCTCCAAACATGGTGGGCTCCTGAAGTTATATTTTCCTCGATGGAATGGTGACCCTTAGTGAAGTGCCCCATATTATTACAATGAGAAGAAGAGCTGTGAAGATGTAATACTATGCACTACATAAGTATAGCTCACTGGAGTTATAGAGAATATGAGAATATATATATATATATATAGTATACCACTACTCTAGCACAACAATATTGAATTGTTAAGTGTGACTATGATAAAACTATTTCATTAATGTGTTGCAGTGGAAGTGAGGTGTAGCCTTTAATGCAGATTGAACACAAAGGGATTTTTTCAAATCACATGCATTGCTTCTTTGTGCTGCAAGAGCTGCTTATTTGATGATTACAATGCATACCTGAGTAATTTGCACCTTTATTATGAATATTGCCTGACACCTTCACCCAAATGCAGTGGGTTACAAAGGCAGAATAAAAGTGTGGAATATTGTTAGAAAAATGTGGGAATAAAATACAGGGCCACATTATATTCCACCACATTCTGGGTTGAATTGCTGCAAGAGATGGAATTTGAGGAGGAAGTATCACAGGGCAAAGGAGAGAAAACTGCTGTCAAAATGTAATAGCGAATGTGGGGTATCTCGACTGATCATATCCTGAAGGAACAGACAGTTAGATCCATTGATAGCTTCTTCTATCACCATGTAGTATGGAAAAAACAATTTAATTACTCTGTTGGTATGGTGCTGTAGATCAAGTTAAACTTAACTATCTTTGCCAGTGGTTGCAGTTGATCCCCTTATAGATAGGATCAATGTCTAAGCCAGATTATTCTGCTCTCAAAGAATGCCTTGTCACTTTTTTCACCTCTCTTCTCTTCTTCTCTTGGCCTTCTTAGATAGGACACCATTAAAAATTAAATTACATCACAAAGAACAACATGTGAATTATGCTTTTTGGAGGAATAGTGCTTATTATAATGAATTATTTTTAGTTTATAGAGATTTTTTTAAACTGGGAACATGTTTCTAAGGCTTAGAGGGTGAGATGATAATGGCAAAAGGATTGAGCAGCCAACCTGAGAAGCAAATAAAGGGTAAAAAGCAATCAAAAATAGGAAAAGGGGTAATGAGCAAGATTGAGATGAAAATGACTGGTTTTTAAGGAGTACACAACAACCACATGGCAAGAAAGGAACACAGACAGTGAAGAGCAAAACTCAAGTACTTTGAAAGCGAGAGCTTTGGGTTTATACTGGACAGGGTGAAAGGTAATAGTGGGTGAGAAGATTTGTTAGGGGGACATTTGAGATCCCTCCTTACAGAGACATCCTACTTGAAAGCCCAAATATAATGATTTCAGGGGAATATGGTGGCAAGTGGAGCCTGAGGTCATTGGGATAGCACCACGTTAACTGACGTGGCTCTGCAAAGACAACGCATCTAAATCCAGTTTTAAAAGGTCTATGACCAAAAGCAAGCTTATAATATGGAATCAATTATCAAAGTAGAAGAAATTAGACTAATCATTAAAAATTGTTCATAGAAAAGAAACATACAATTGAGGGCCTCATATTACAAAGTATCAAATCTAAGAACCTACTTTCACAGATTTAGAACAGGTTGCCTTCCCTGCTTGTTCTTCTAAAATGGCCAGGTACTACATTCTGTTCAATAAAAATGGGCAAATAAATTGAGGCATCTACATTGAAGATGATCTGATAAGGAACGCCATATGAATTCATATGTATTTGATGCATAGAACTAGTACATGTGCTGATGTATAGTTCTCATAGGGAAACTGTTCTTTAAGAGCATGAGTTTTTGGTTTTGGCTTTGAGGATTCAGAGGTCTAAATATTTTTCACATTTAGAGGGACTGCCCAAAATGAATCCAAGTTTAGGATGATAAAATCAAGTTTAGATAGAACAACAATATCTATTCATCAGTTGCTCAAAGCCTCAGATTTGCTAATCCTAAGCGTTCCAGCATCTTCATTCAGTAATGCCCCTAGGCAAATGCCTCATTATGTAACTCCCCAAAGCTGCACTAGTCCCAATAGCTGAAATCCAGAGAAATTAGAAGGATTCTGACCAAAACAATTCTCTAATTATATATGCAGACGTAAGCTAATGAAAATAACTCATAGTCTAATGGCATGGTTGGTAATATAGTTGCAATTTTTAACCTATGACATGGACCAAAACTATAATCTTCAATGCTGTCTCAGTTTAGATTAAGGGGATTTATATAATTTCCGTGTTGTCCTTCTGAACTGAAAGAGCCAATTAGATGGATTCAGACTTGAGTTTTATGGTACATCTTTGCAAATCAGATGTATATTTAAAATCCCCTGTAAAGCACTCTATTTCAAGTACACCTTATTCAGACATGCTGACTTAGGACTTAAAGATGGAAGGTATGGGAAAACGTTTGATCCTCCAAGTGCAGGGCAATAATGTTACTGTTATGGCATATTGCTTTTTAGCGTATAACATTGATAACTTGTTGGTGTTTTTTTTTTTAGTATTCTACTTTTTACGTGTGGATACTTAATACAATATTTTTTTGATACTAAAGACTACAAATCTAGCCAGCAACGCTTATCGACTTACTATTGTAGTGTCTTTTGTAATCAGACAGCAACAAAAGGTTTTTGAACACAGTTTGAAGTAATTTTGCCTACTAGTATGGACAGTCAATGAGATCCCAAAGGCAAAGGTAAACTAGACTTACAAAAACATCTGGCTTTCAACTGATGCTTGGTTTGATTTAGGGTGATGCACTTTTAGAATACTTGTTTCAACATTTTCAATGATTTTGAGGAGCACACGCTTTGAGATATACTTAATTAAATACAACTTCTGATATATAAGCCAGTAGAAAAGACAAGCTACTGGTCAGAATCCACACATTCTCCCTAATGGTTCTTTGTTCAGTTACTGCCCACCGAATCAAAACACAGATAGAAACTGTGAGTGCTAGGTTTTGATGGGAAACATCCAATGTTTTCCCTCCCACGTTTCAGGTAAAAGCTGAAAATTTCATAATCTATAAGTAGTAAAATCATAAACATGACAGTTTTATTAAAAAAACAAATTGCCTATTTACTGAGGTTGTATGCACTGAATGCAAAATATTTAGCTTTAGAAAGAAAAAAGATAATTAATTTCAGTTTCGGCTGCATTATTGTCTAAGCCTTGACATTCCACAGGCAAGAGAAACTCTTTGAATGGAGAATGTGGATGTGACGGAAATTTTCTGGCATTACATCTAACAATATTTGACCAATTTTAACAATTCGAATATCAGCGGGGCAACAGCATTCTTGTGGAATGGAGGTTACTTGGGTGATAATGTATGAACCACTGAAGAGATATTTATGTAAAGCAGCATAAACTGACATTGTGTTGTAGTAAAATGGTAATCTGTCCTGTTGCACCCAAGAGGATAGAACTACATTGGTTGCTCTTTCACTTCGACAGTAAGCCTAGTAGTTATCATGTTCAACTGCAGTTTGTTCTGACAGTTATATACTTTGATGAGCTTTAAACCCTCAAATCTCACATAATTGTGAGTGATCACAGCAAACCCTGCCGAATTGATATTACAAGTCCTGAAAGTTTAGAACTCCCTTCCCTATGCTTCAATAGTGTGAAGTGAGTCCTTGAAATTCAGTAGTGTTTAGCATACTTATTACAATTTAGAAATGCAAAAGTAACTCCTTGCTCATTTTACCCCTTGTTAATACATGCTGTTCTTCTTCAAAACCACACATACACACAGGGCTATATTTAAATTCATGTGTATCCCTTTTCTACCTCAGCACTGTTTCTGATGTGGATGTACTAGTCACTCAATAGATAAATAGATAAATAAGTATATAGGAAATATCTGAGTGTTGGAAGACAGCGAACAGCATTTTCATGGTTGATCAAATAATGTAGGAATGATGTGAAGAAGTTGGCTGTTGCTTAGTCTCTAAACCCTTGATTCTTGGGACAACTAAATGGTTGAAGAGATTGGGAAATGGCATTTTTCATTGGGAACAAATTGTCAAATGTTTAAAAAGTGAAAAATATTTGAAAGAACAGGATGAAATATGTGATAATATTCACGAATGAATTATAAGTCTTTCAAGAGTAGGCTTGTAATGGACACTAAAATTTAAAGCAGTAGGAAATGAGTTGGTGATGAGCAAGAGTATTCGAAGTATGAGGAAAAAGAGAACACATGAAAGAAGAGGAAATCACAGAGGGGAAATAGGACGTATAAGAGGTAGACATGTCATAAATGGTGTGTGGAATGCAAGGGGGCACATAAGTAATATCTGCAGTTTAAAGAAGAGAGACACAAGGAAAAACTGGGAAAGAGAACAGCGAAGATAAACATGTTCAGACTTTTCATTATGCTGATGAACAGTATTTTTCTTTCTCCTTCTCTCTTTCTTCCATCACATGGAGGTGCATATTTTTTTAATACACACGCCCATGGGTCTTACAAATATTAAGCAACTGCAAGAGCGGCTTTCTCTCCTCCCTCACCCACTCATTAACCTATGGCACTTTTCGGCAAACGATTGAATATAGGTGAAATACTTAAATGGCACTGTAGTACCACTGATATATTTATAAATTGAACATGTAATCATGTTTTGTACTTATTTTCATACAGCAATGCTTGTTTTCAGTTACAATATGAAGATTATGACCTTGGTTTCTTTAAATAGGTAGTTTTGTCATTTTTGTTTGTGCTTATTAACTTGATTTTTAGGGGGCGTGCCCTGGTTTATTTTAAACCTTGTTTATTGTTATTCCACTACACAGTGGTTATGGTCAGGTGTTTTAAGTGCTATAGTGCCAATGGCAATAGATGTTACAAAGTTACAGTGCTAGCTTTTGTACAGAAATAGCTAATTCACCACTAACTGCCTATCTCCCAATGAATTCGCCACTTGTTGCAGCGATTTTGTTTTTACCACCTGTAAAGTACACATCTCTTATAGCTTATCTTATATTACCGTTCAGCTACCTTGAAAATGTTGCATATTCTGCTTATTATCCTTCTGTTCCCTTTAGAATATGAGCAGAACTACCAGGGTGTTAAAAGTAAGCATTTTGTATGTTTCTTTTCCACAGAAGTATATATAACGCTGGGCAAAAAAAACATACTTTGAGAAGTTTAGTACTCTGCGTCAGAGTCTTATGTGCATGGTCTCTACCGAACATTCCCTGATCGACTCTTATGGAAGTCAAATTATTAAAATGCCATTCCACGCCGTGCCCACCCTACCAACAAAATGAATGTTTACTTCTAAGGCATTTTGTGAAGACAGTTCCTGAGAAGTGAACCGGGGGCCTTGTTCTCCTCTTCACCCGACTCTCCCCAAATCAGTGTATTGTATAGCAATCATTGCACCTTGGGACTCTTTTTTGTGGCTGTTTATTTGTGGAAGTGGAGGTTGAGAAAGGCTCCTTTCCTGTATTTGCTCCTGTATTTGTGAGGTGATTACCAGGTTCAATGGTGTTTTCTGTGCTTCCTTAATTTTCTTGGTAACACCTCCTAGAATGTGCAAGTAAATTGAAATTGTGCTTTATACAATAATATGGTGCAAATGTGGATTTGTTTTCATTTAACAGAGAAATCAAGAACTAATAGGTAGTTTTCCCAAACTGTCATTCACAAAAGACATTTCCCCTCTTATATTTCAAGATAGCTTTTGACAAAAATATAAAGAGAAAGCATAACTCAGCAGTATGTGCAGGTGAAAACATTATGCGATTAACGTAGCATGAAAGAAAATTAGAATTTCACCCTTACCTGTGAAATGTGTTTTTGTACCACTGACAGGCAACAAAGAAAGTGTAAAGAAGTGCTGCACCTCCACTTTGAAATAGATAGATTGCAAGTCGAAAAAGTGAAACTTGTGAAGCCAATTGCTCAACTCTTCATGCTGGAAATGTGAGGTGATGTGGACCATTCTAAATAAGCATTATGCTGGCACAGCTTTGCATTTTTTTAAATCCAGATCCAATCAATGGTATATTGCAGTTTCTCCAGACTCTGCAGTGCTCACAGAGAGACTGTAATTCTCTCAAACCAAAACAAGGAGTTATTCATAGCACACACAAAATAGATATTTTCTTTGACTCCACCAGACTACCCCAAACTAGAAATGTTTGGATACAACCTGTGTTTGTACCAACCATAGCCTCGCAAATGCATCAAACAGGCCGCCTAGAGAGCACTTCTAAAGGTAGAAGGTAAATTTGGCAGCACAATAGCATTGTAGAATGTACAAACCCTTTTTTGAAAGGCACACATGGTGATAAAATATTTCCAAGAAAGACTTGCTCTTCACAAAGAGCTATCTGTGAAAATCATTTCATGGGTAACCTAAAACATTATGGGCTAGATGTAGGTAATTGACATGTACCGATTCGAAAATACCGAATTTTACTGATTCGGTATTTTCGAATCAGTAAATGCTATGTAGATAATAATTCGGTAAAAAATACTGAATCGGTAATTGCCGATTCGGTAAAATAGCGAAAGAGTCAAGGGTGGCAGGGTGTCACTTTGACACCCTGTTGCACCCCTGAATAGTGCTTGTGTGCACATGTGGCACACATACATGCCCTAAGGGCATGTATGTCTGTCACATTGCACAGGTGTGAATGCACTGATTTGCATTTACAGAGGTATTCGTTATTTACCACCAACTAATAGTTGGTGGTAAATAACAAATCCTTAAAACACAGAAGCACTCTTTGAAGTCCTTCCTACATGTCATTTACCGATTCCGAATTTCACGGAATTCAACACTAGGACGCTGTATTTCTGACACCGTTTAGAAGAAGCAGCCTTCCGATCTTGTCTTTCTTGTGCGGGGGACCACTGCGTAGGAGAGCTGGGCTGCTCGTATGGTTCTTTGGGTTGCATGGAATTTGAGTTGGCTGTTCAGGTATGCTGGTTCGGTGCCATGGAGGGCCTTGTGTGCATGGGTGTGTATCTTGAAGGTGATTCTTGCTTCGACGGGGAGCCAGTGGAGTGTGCCCAGGTGCTGGGAGATGTGGCAGTGTTTTGGCAGGTTGAGGATCAGTCTTGCGGCGGCATTCTGGATGTTCTGTAGCTTGCGGGTAAGGTTTTTGTTTATTACGGGTTGCATTGCCGTAGTTGAGTCTGCTTGTGACCAGGGCATGAGTGACGGCCTTTCTGTGTTCAAGGGGGATCATTTGAACGTCTTATGAAGGAGGTGGAGGGTGTGGAAGCAGGAAGACGAGACAGAGATGATCTGGTGGTCCATTTTGAGCTCGGAGTCCAGGATGATTCCCAGGTTGCGTGTGTGGTCCGTGGGGGTTGGCGGCCTTGTCCTGAATTCCTGCGTCTTGGAATCTGCATATTAGGGTGTGATGAGAAACTGTGTTGAACGCCGCTGAGAGGTCAAGGAGGATGAGGGCTACTGTTTCTCTTTTGCCCAGTAATGTGCGGATGTTGTCTGTTGCAGCGAGGAGGGCGGTTTCCGTACTGTGGTTTTTTCTGAAGCCGGATTGGGAGGAGTCAAGAATGTTGTCCTCTTCGATGAAGGTGGCGAGCTGGCTGTTGATGGCTTTCTTGATGACTTTCACTGTGAACGGGAGCAGAGAGATGGGTCTGTAGTTTTTGAGGTCAGGGGAGTCCGCAGTGGGTTTTTTCAGGAGGGGGTTGTCCTCGGCGTGTTTCCAGTCGTCGGTGAATGAGGCCGCCGCCGGGGTGCGGTTGATGGTGTGGAGGAGCATGGATGCATTGGTGTTGGCGGCTCTGTTGACGATGTGGTGGGGCAGGGGTCCGTGGGAGCCCCTGAGTGGATTGACTTCATTGTCTTCAGTGTGTCTTCAGTGGTGAGGGCTGTCCAGTTGTCCATCGCTGGTTTCCAGGTGTCGGGGTGGTTGGTGAGGGTTCAGTGTGTTGGTTGTCTTCATCGAAGGTGCGGTTGATGGTGTGGCGGAGTATGTATGCTATGGTGTCGGCGACTCTGTTGAAGATGTGGCAGGGGTCCGTGGGGGCCCCTGAGTGGATTAACTTCATTGTCTTCAGAGTGCCTTCGGTGGTGAGGGCTGTCCAGTTGTCAATCGATGGTTTCTAGGTGTCAGGGTGGTTAGTGAGGGTTCAGTGTGTTGGTTGTCTTCGTCGAAGTTGTTGTAGATGCTCTTGATTTTGTGGTGGGAAAAGGTGCTGATTTTGTCACAGAGGTCTTGTGAGGGAGGGTTGTCAGTAGACTCGCTGGTGGGTTGGGCGAACACCTTGAAGATGTTGAAGAGTTCCTTGCTGTTGTTCGGTGGTAAACCATCTGGTGTGCCACCTTTTTATGGTGCACTATCAGTGCACCTCCTAAGGGCCTGTTTGGCTCTTCGTCAGCTTCCATAATATGGTGTGAACGCAAAGATTAAATAATTCTCTGATTTGCAAGGGGCCACACCCAATGTAAGTGAGGGAGCACCCTCTCAAGATAGAGCTGGTGCAACATGTGCGCTAGTGCTTTCAGTATTACAGAAGGGGCTGCACAAGCATCTGCGGCTCCTTCTGTAATACCATAGTGCCCAGGGTGCACAAAGCAGTCACAAAAACCTGTACCGACCCTAGGCACTATGTGTAATACAGCCCCTGATGGTGCATAGCATTAAACACTGTGTGTTGTGCATACATGCCTAGTATATACATCATACTCAGATTCAGTGCCCAGAGCCAACACATAAAACAAAAACAAAATCTGATGCCCCATAGGGCCACGCTGGATGAAGGCTCCAATTGTACCCACAACTGGATACTTGCAGAACAACTCTGAAGAGACCCAGATGCAGGCTCAAGATGGCTGGACATGTAAGGAGGCACCACTCTCGACAATCTGGTGATCTGTGGTTACTGTTGGCTTTCTTTTGGTGTCTCATTTGAAATTAATCAAAGGTGTACTTGAATGAAAGGTGACAAGCTTCGCATGCAAAGGATGGTAAGGCACTGTTATTAGTGTTGCATAGAGGGTGTTCCAGAATTTCCGGCATTGGACTTAGTTATGTCCTCCCAGTTTATGTCTTTTGTTTGAATTTCTGAAAAGTCTGTTTGACTCATAGTGGTGTGCCTTGTGTATGGTACAAAGCATTTAGAAATTTATGACAAACCCAGAGGCTCCCCTTATTTACAATTTCTCATTAATGTCACTTGTGCAGCAGCAAAACAACCAAATATCAGAATGCAAATGTCCAGGTGATTGAAACGTTGGCCAAAGCCTTTGAACAATCATCTCCAATCCATCCTCTTTTCTTGCTCCTCTTTCAGATGATGTCACACCTTATTCTTTCTATGTTACCATTGTTTTTGAAATTGCTTACCTTAACTTTTACTACATTCCCTAGTATTTTTATTATCCTAAATTCTTCTCTCGTTATAAGGGTATTTACGATTCACCTGTCCTAGTCTTCAATCTCACTGTCACCACAGCTCACAGACAGTATCTGAGTAGGTGGTGCACAAGCTGTAGGGGCCCCATGAATTTACTTGCCAGCTACCAACCTACCCTGCCTGTGACAAGGCCCTTTGAACTGGCATTGCCCAACTTGTCTGCTTGCCCCCTGAGTTCTGCCTCAAGGCCTGCGTCCTTTTAGTTGTCCGACCACAGGGAGGGCCTGATTCACAGAACTAACGTAAGACAAAATCCTAAACTTGCTACCATTTTGGTATTCACAGAAGGCACTTACTCATTGATGAGTAAGTGCCTTCTGTGAATACCAAAATGAGCAAGTGCCTTCTGTGAATACCAAAATGAGTAAGTGCCTTCTGTGAATACCAAAATGAGTAAGTGCCTTCTTTGAATACCAAAATGTTAGTAAGTTTAAGATTTTGTCTTAAGTTAGTTCTGTGAATCGAGCCCGGAGTTTCTACCTGCAGCAGAAATTTCCCAGTGTGCTGGGCCCCAGGGTTCTCCTCACCTGGTGTCCCTGTCAATGTCTAAAGCTGCTCTTCCACCAGCTCAGCAGCTTCAGATTGGCAGTGTTCTCATACAAGTGGGCAAGATGATACAGCAGGTATCAGCTATTAATTAGATTCCAGGAAAACATGATAAAGCCGCCTCCACCCCGTGCCGAACAGCATGATTCAAGCTCATGTCTGCATGGCTACAGTTAAATTACAGAATGGTGCCCGGCAGTGAGGTACAAGTGATGCAGTCAACCATGCAAGCATCTGTACTGTACAGTTAAGGAAGTTAATGGTACACCTGTAGTTATGGACACGCTTGTAGATTCAAAATGATTGTAGCCAGCTCTCTAAGGTTAGGAAAGGCAGGCAATATTATTTGGGCCCAATTTACCACCCCCCACACACACAAAATAAACTGTAAATGTATTCACACAGGCTTCCTCCATTGTTTGGAGTAAATTTTCAATTTTTTTAAGTCAAGAAAAGAATTCCTGGAAAGCTGTAGCAGTCGCAGGTTCTCATGAGAGCTCCTAAAATACTTTTGTGGGTTGCATTTATGAATATTGTGAAAGCATTTTGGAAGTGTAAATGAACCTATGCATGTTGATATGCAATTTTGAAATGCAATTAAACTTGTTAACAAAGATCTTTGGGGATATTTCAACAATTTCCAGAGGGTTCATGCCCTGAAAAGCACGGTGCCTGCGTCTGAGAGATTTGCTCACATGAATAGAAGTGCATATGCATAGATATTTTTGTACTGGGAAACCATGTTTATTTATTTTGTAGCTTTATATAATGCTAGACAATTCAAAAAACGTGAAATATAAGTTGAAATTACATACACAAATGGCCTTGTGAATAGGAGCCATGGTTTTCAGGACAAAACCATATCTCTGAGGCACCTGTGATCTCAGTCATCCTTTTTAGTAAGCGGCAGCATTAGTGCCAGGGCACGAGTCTGGAGTACTCAGTGTCCACCCACTATTTTCACAAGATGGACACCGTCCAGCCTGCCAAGTAGTTAGCGCCCACAGAAATATGTTGAACTTTCCTCAGTGTAAGTTCCAGACCCCGGGACATGTTCAGCAGTGCCTGTATGACTGCTTTCCATTCCCAGCAGCAACGTGCAGGTAGTGTGGTGGCTTATTTAGGTCTTGCTTAGGCAGAGTTTGCGCTGTCTGTTCCAGACATGCTGTATTCAGGTATGGACTTGAAGCTCCGCCCATTGTTCGACCATCTCTACAATTGCCTCTTCTTCCTTTCTTTTGTACATGATGGCTTTTGATTCATGAATAGGCTTACTAGTCCCTCCTTAGTACCTCACGCTCATCTGTTGTTATCCCCTATGAGGAAAGGGCCTATTACATGTGTCCTTACTCTCTAGCTTTCATTAGTAGTTAGGCAGCACTATTTAATTAATGCCTTTCACAACATGCTGTCCGAGTGCATAGCAATGGCTCCCGCTTATTTTATATGCAGCCCCACACAGCACCTGTGCTGCATTACTCTACAGCAGCTTCAGGAGGCCGGTGCTTTTAGTGCATGCCATAAAACTTAAAAGGATGCCGTGCTTCAGTTTTCAGCACAGAGTAAGCTTTTATCAAATGCGGCGGCCTGCCCTCCCGTTCTCTGTGTGGCTTGCCCACTTCCTTCGTTTTCCACTTCCTGTGCTTCCTTGCCCTCTCCCTCTCCCTTCCTTCTCTCACTGTCCTTGTTGTGTTTACTTGCCCTAACCATCCCCAATAACAAACAGGTATTTGCAATGCAATAGGTCTCGCTTTACTGAAAGTTTGAGCTATTGGAGTTGCATTATTATTTGCAACGCTAATAGTTCAAACATTCAGTAAAACGAGACTTATTGCGTTGCAAATGCTTCCTTTTCACCTCCAGCTGGCCGAAGTTAAGGGGCCATCAGCTGTCTTTTTGATCGAGTATCCTGACTGGAGGCTACCTGGAACTTCACACTTAGATGCAAATGGAAACAAAAGCACACAGCTTAGCTCATCACAGGTACCTAGGAAATGCATGCTTTTTACTTTGTTCAGTCTCTGTATGCAAGTGCATGCACTGTAAGAATGTCAGATGTCTTGGTTTGTACCCATATTTACAGAAATAATTTAAATAGCACTATTTTATTTCTTTTATGGCGCTACTCATCCCAAAGGAGGGTGTTAGAGCGCTTTATGTAGCACACGTTATCCATTGACAATAAATCATGTAAGTGTGCAAATCAATGTACAATATGTGTTACATGAGACAATGAGGAATGCAAGGAGCAGGAGTCACATGACCTTCATAGCTCACTGTGGTCTATTAGGAGGATTACAATTTATGAACTGCAAGTAACAAAAGGATCTGTGTTCAAAGAAGTAATCCACTTACCTAGCTACATAAAATAGAAATCTGTCATCTGCATGTTACATGATGTGCTTTGCAGCAGACACTTTAATCTTCTATACTACTTTGATTCAAATCTGTGACTACACAAAACACAGATTTCTCCAACAAATGTGTTAACTTCCAGAGTAATCTCGCCATTATTGTTATTCCCTGAGATTTACTGGGCACCTCTGTAGCAGATGCCTTAACCCAATAATATATTTTAAAATACAGACTTGGCAACCAGTTAAGCAGAACAGATCTACTACCATGCTTCTCTTTGTAGTCAATTTTTTTTTGTGGCAGAGTTTTAAAAAAAAACAAAATGTATTAGTTGAGGCCCAGATTTTGCGTCAGGATAGCGCCACTTTTTTGGCACAACCCCGACCCCAAATATCATTTGTTACATTTCATAATGCGCTTATATATACTCATGATGTACCTGATAAACTATGTGTGAGGTCGTAATATCTGATGTCACTTCTTGTGATGTCACTTCCAGTGAGGTTACTTCCAGTGATTCCACATACAATGTCATGCAATATGACGTCATGTGCTGTGATGGCACTTGTCATAAGGTCACTTGCATACTGCTTAACTTGGTCAGTCCCTCCTCTTCTTTTAATAGGACTTGTGCCCTGATTAGTGCTGCCCACTTCAGTGTGTAGAAGGAGGCCTTAGGCCCCAGAACGGGAACATATTGAGGGTAAGCATAGCCAATGCTTTTTCCAGTTCTTCCTGTTTCAGAAGTCGAAACTAAGCTGGTTGCCAAACCAAAGCAGATTTAGAAATGGAGAAGACTTCAGGAAGACTGCAGATTTTCCAGCATGAAGAGGCAACATATGGCTTCACAGTCTTTACTTGTTATTGCGAACAGCAGTTTTCAGGCTCTGAACCATGCACAGTCTAACAATGCTAGGATCAGTATTCCACTGGTACAGAAGAGCTGCAGATGCCCACCTTTGATATGCATGTCTATTCCGCCCGAATATAATCATTGAAAGCAATATAGAGACACAAGGATTACCATATATGTAGCATCATACCTTCTTATCGAGCGGATCCATCTGTTTCCAATTGTTGGCTTTTAACTGGTGAAGTTCGTCAAATTTCATACTGATGTTTTCAATGGAGAGTTGCAGCATATCCCAGAAACCTGCCAAATCTTGCGAAGTGGGCCTCGGGTGGGCGTTGGGATTCTGCAAGGTAAACAGTGCCCATGAAATGCATAGGGTGATTCTCCAATAGCAAGGGCAAACATTCATATTACGGATGGACCCTGCTGGGCTGAATGACTACTGTTTTCACAGAGGAAAAGCAATAAGGCGAATTTCCGCACTGTACAAAAGGTCTATATGTTGCTTATACAAGTAGTTTCTAAACAGTTCCTGGGGCTTAAACGCTAAAAAATCAAAGAAAGTTCTGTCAAATCACAAAATGGCAGCTTTAAAAACAGCAACTGCCAACAGCTGATATCACTAGTAAATCACAAGGCTGACTCTGTGGTAATCCCCAATTGTGGTTGTGCTGAAAAAGATTGAAGAAGGAAGTACCCGACTCTGTGTAAATATGCGCCTACCCAAGACTGCAATCAAAACACAATGACACAGTGCACACAAAAACTACATAACTGATTAAATTAATGCGGCAGAAATATTATAAAAACTTAATCTGGTCAACAGCTATCACAAGTTACTATTACATTGATATTTCAGATGCAACACAGAATTACAGTCACTGTACTACTGTAGGATATGTAGTATCACTCAAAAATTAGAACAAAGCTCTGAGACGAATCTGCCCGGCATTACAAGATGAATTTGGCAAACTGACATTTATGTCATAAATACTAGGTCTACGACAGGTGCAAAGACATTGACAACATCAAAGCATTAAGCACACCCCTGCTCCCATAAATGGCAGCACAACACTTTCATCCTTGTATATGACCAGCCACTCTGTCAGCCAAGTCAGCAACTCCTGTGTTAACTAAGCAAACCAAAACACAATTTCACTGTGTCTTCTATTAAGGAAATATCACTTAAATGTACTAAGGTATATGTCTGGATACTGAACACAAAGGCAAGCTTTGACCTTTGACTATCAACAGATCTCACTGTTAGGGCAAGCCTTGTAGGCCTAAGAACAATACTTTCTCCATATTGTCACAGCTGGAGCCCCAGGCAACTTTTCTCTTCTTGAGGACTGTACACCCTCTATTATTAACAGGAGGCAAGAGCAACTTGGGAAATCTCACTATTGAAGCTCTGAACATTGTTTAGCATTCGCTCTCACCTCACTGAGCACATACCTGGAGTAGAGCCGAGTTAATTTAATTATGTTAATCCTGATTCCCATTGGAACTTCTAATCCGCACAACTGAGCTGAGGTTAGTGATAAACACTGTCATCGACAGAGATGTTTGTGAAGCACCATGCAGGGAGAACTGATGAACTGGTTTCTGAACCTAGTGTTTTGGGAAGGCCATCAGCCAGGAGGTTAGTTGGGTGAGAGAAATTCCTTCATGCTCTTTGAGCTATCAGAACCCCAAAAAAACACCACTACTCCACTTGCATAACTGCAGCAAACTGCCCTTCTGAAGAACTCCATACAATTCTAACAGAATTCTGCAATCCAAAGTGCCAAAACACAGAAACACCATGATCAGAAGACTTCTCTGACAAAATATCTAATGAACTGATCTAAAAAATTCAAAATATTGAAAATGACCATAAGGAGAGCACAGACAACACCACAACAACACATGACCTAACCACCATAGAATGGGACAACAATAATCATCCATCAATACATACTTGTAATACCCTGTCACAAAAGATTTCCTCAATATTATCACTACTTCCAAACCATCAGGATCACCTCCAAAACGTTAAAGATATCCTTCGCTCAACCACTGCAGGAGAGCTAGTCAGATGCCTACTCAATAAATCCCTGGAACTTCGTTCATTCCCACCTGAGCTTAAAACCTCCTATATTAGACCTCACCTCCGGAAGAAAAAGCTTGTCCTATCCGACCCAACATAGTAGAGGCCTCTAACAAACGGACTCCTACAAAGACTTCACGATCGCTGAATCCTTGAAAATGCTCTAAAATTGAATGATTCTTATCTCATAGACACAGTGTAGCAGACCTACTACCTTTCACGTCACCTCCTCACACACAACACTGTGGTGTTCCTCAGAGGTTCATCATATCCCCTCTATTATTCAACATCTGCCTTTAACCCCCTTAGCAAATCTGATTGAATTATCGCCTGTTACAACTAAGCAGACAACACCCAAATCCTTTTTTAAATGAATAACACCAAAGACCCCTACAATTCACAACTTGACGACTGCCTTTATGCCTTAACCCCTTCACTGCTGGCCCGTTTCCGCCCCTGTACTGTAAACAAATGAACAGGGGCGGGCCATGACGAACCCCAGCCGTCATCAGCACACGAGCACCGTAGTGCATGACGGCTGGGGTTCGTCATCAGCATGCAAGGGGTTAAACACATATATGATAAATAACCATCCAAAGCTCAATATCGGAATGACAAATTATGACCTGTGGACAATGGAAAAAGGACCAGCCTTCTGCCATATGGCCTAAAGAGCTTGAAGCTACTCTAACATCAAGAGAAGTTAAAAGGCTAGGACTCACCATGGATTTAGACTGATCCTTAATACTGCATATTAACAATGTCACAAAGAGTGCTCTCTACACAAAGAAAACGCTACATCGCATCTTCCCATATCTTGCATTCCAATGGAAACTACAAGCCATCCTCACCCTTGTAACCTGCAAGCTTGAGTATGCCAAAAGCCTACACCATAGTGCACTCGTATTCATCATACACAAAATAGTTCGAATCAAAAATACTGCTCCAAGGCTTCTTCTCCGCATTCACATAAGAGAATGCATGACTCCAGTCTTGCAATCGCTTCACTGGCATTTAGCTAGTAGGGCAATGTTCAAGGCACTCTGCTTTGTCCACAGAACTTTCCAAAGAGAAGGACAGCTGTACAAGTTAAATTCAAGGAATACAAAACAAACAGAACCCTGTGCTCCAGGCTTGCACAACTTATCATCATACCACCTTATCATAAGATTCTGTAGAAGGCATTACTTTCTCAGGCAAATCACCAAGCTTTGAAAAGCACTACCAGCCAACATTAGAAGCACCAAGGAGCGTATACACTTTCGGAGACTGTTGAAAACATGGCTATTTCCTAGATAGCTGCACCATCCACCTCCTAGCAAAAAAACCCAGAAAATGGTAGCACCCTCAAGCGCAATCCTCAGCTTATAACCCACAAATTGGAAATAACTCAAACTGCTTTCGATATGCAGGTAAGCTAAGGAGGGCTGACCTATGGTTGGCCTTAGCATTATATAGTTATGTAGTTGCATATATAACAGTTATGGTCCACAGTAATACTAGACCATGGGTACTCCCAAACTTTCTCTCGGGGGCCAAATTTACAGTGCGGTTTATGTCCGAGGGCCGCACCAGTGGGGGCGGGGTCAGTGGGGAGGGGGCGGGGCTAGAGCAACAAACAAAACTGTGACCATAAGGTTGATCACAGGTCCCTGCAGCGGACGCCTTCGTACACTGAGCCACCAGACCCGGCATACACACATCTCTCTCTCTCTCTCTCTCTTCATATATATATATACATATATATATATATATATATATATATATATATATACAGACACACACACACACAGCCGCACCCGAGCACTTCACAGGTCTTTAAAAAGACCATTTGCATGTTAATGAGGCTTTGTTTAATTTCACCTCTTCTTTGGCCCCTGCAGCTCCACTGTGGCTATCACTGGAATCACCCGGCGATCGGCCCCCACAGAGCAACAGAGTCTCTTAGTCTCGCGCTGCAGCAACCAGCAGTGTTTGAAGACACTATTACATTTTTTTTTTTTTAAATGCACGGGTACGATGTCTGCAAGGTCCGCGGGCCGTCAAGGAAGGCTTACCGGGCCGTACTATGAGTACCTGTGACTTAGACCATAATACGCAGCTGTCAGCAGGAAATTCAAACGTATGCCTCTTAAATTCACATAATACATATCTGCTATGAGGTTTGTTCATCACCAGCACTGTAGAGTCACAAAACCAAAGATCACCAAATGAACATGCATGGAATAACAGAAAAGATCTGTCACACATTGCTGAACAATTCAAAAGACTTTAGTATAGTCCACCACTGCAGGTCCCAAATATCGATACAATCTGACCGCTTCTTTACATCTCAAAAAGACACTCAGATATGGGATGATAATAAAATGCCAAATCCAGCTGATCCCTTCAGTTCTCTCTCTCACGCCAACTATGCTAGCTCAGGACAACAGCAATACACTAAATCTCAGATGGCGCAGTAACCATAAAAGAATCTGTAGAGCGGTTTAAAGATGCCAAAACACTGAAAACCATAAAACTGGGTGTCTGTCTCTCACACGTCATCATCCACCATACTACTGGGCACTGTGTCCCATAACATGATAACCGCACCTCTGTGATCATCACGCACGACGTGGAAACACTTCTCACATAAGATCAAAAGAAAACCGACATCCTTCTTAGTACACACTGTACACAGTGCACCATGCTACCCCCATAGGCAAGTGCTTCAGTGCCCCATAAAGGGATAGTAAGCACTATATGAATGGTACAATGCAATAAGTCATTCCTACTTTTGAACCAAGCAATACGACTCCTCATTTTTAGTCTGGCACTGCATTATAATTGCATCCACCTTAGGTTGCTTCCTGAATGACGTGTCACCACTGAAGACCAAGTGTGTGATACATGGGCTAGTCAAAACATTGACAATTTTACAAATCGCTCTATCATCCTATAATCACGTAGTGATATTTGAACATGCTCTTCTGTAATTACAATGGCTCCCCATCAAAAAAAAAAAGTTCTTCGGACAAACTTGTTTATGCATTGTTTTTTAATTGACCTTGTCGTTCTCACTTATTTAATAGCTTAAGCCCCGAGCACCTGAAATATATGTAACACTTGCAAACTTTTTGTTGTTCCTGGATTTTTTAAATTAAAATACAATTCTATGATAAATTTTACAGTGTGTTGTATGATCATTTTCTATGTTGACTTTGAAAGCAACCGAGATAAATGATCTTATCTAGCCTGATTGAACATAGGAGGCAGCGTTACATACCCATGAATCACAAGCACCATCTAGAGTTAATCCATATTGTTTCATGTAAAGAACGGGCAAGAGAAAGAGAAGCACAGTATTCAAGAATTCAAAAAGGAGATCGGGTCCTTGTTTGTTGAGAAGAAAGGGAAGAAATCTGACCCTCGATACGAGAAGACTTCTTTACATGTAGTTGCCCAGAAAGAATCTATGGCCATGGCCAAGACCAAAGGATGTCAGTTGGCCTGAAACAATTTTCATTTCAAAAAGTTAGTGGTGGCAACAGATAATGTGGATATCCGTTATCTTGAAAAAGATACACCAACATTGGGACTTAATTACCCGACCATCTCTACATAGACTGAGATGACCAATGGCAACCAGGATCACAAAACCTCAGAACTAATGTAAAAGACTCTACTTATTGAGGAATGGCAGGTCTTTGTCAAGTAGAGGGAGATGTCTTGTAGTTAAAATTGATGAGCCGTAGAACCCACACGACAAAACGTCCATCAAGCTGGAAGGGAAACAGTCAAGTAGCCATTCTATGGCAGAGCAGCCCAGGGGCAGCATGCTGGGAGGTAGATTCTCCCTAGAGTAGATTAACATTTGCAAGAAAGATTATTAAACACGAGATAAAAGATAAAAGATGACTGTCTCCGAGTCATCTTTCCTGATATTTAGTACATATTTCCTGTAGCATATCTGAATTGAAGAAGCTGGTATCACCCATACTCCGCATCGGAGACAATATGGAGGTGCCAGCAGCATATTTGAGATGTTCATGTGAAAATGGAAATCTAAAACAGATTAGTAATGGCAGAAATTTAAAGCCATTACCATCATCTTCAAATGGAACTTGACATATAATTCAAGATGAGCCGTGTGAATCTGAGATTCTCTCTTTTTTTTTCTTTGTTTTTTTTTGGAAAACCTTTATTTAACATTTGCACTCATATACAAACCTGGGCCTACAACCCCCAGGGCTGGCCGCTAAGCAGTTCAGTACAATATCACAATCAGTTCCAGTGCAATTGTCCCTGGGGAGCATAGTAACTCAAATTACCAAGCACAGCGACAACAGGATAGGAGGTTTTCATTTTTCAATATAAAATAGAAAGGATCAGGTATCGTACAGTGTCTCGGACCACAAAAATGGGGGCGAACAGAAAAACGATGTGTCCATACCAAGTTCGCTACCATGGATCAACGGCGTTTAGACATGCGACATCAGGATAAACAGCACATTATTAATATCCACACCGTCATTATTGTCCGCCCCCCAGCACCAAGGCCCCGGGGAGGTCAAGGCACAGGTGTAGAGATGAGGATGCAAAGAAAGCCGAACCCACTACACTAACCCGGCAAAGAAAAGGAAAGAAAGGTTAGAGAAGAGAAGAAGAAAAAGAGGCCATAGAACAAAGATAAAAAACGAAATACCCACCCCCACGCCCCCCACCCTGCACCCCTGCAAATGACTACGGCCACCCCCCACGCAGCATGCCTGTCGCCCAGCAACCAGAGCCCGAAATATAGAAGAAAGGGAAAGAAAAGAAAGGAAAAGAAACCCCACTCGAGAGGGAAAATCGGAGGAGGGCATAATACTACGGACTCCCGGTCTCCTTCCCCCAACATAGCCAACCCTGCCCCGGAATCCGTTAGGACAGTAAATAAATCCCGTCAACCATAATTCCACAACGAGAAACCCAGACAAGAATCTCAACCCTGGCCCCTTCGATCAAATGTACCGAGATCGGTAATTAAGGGAAGTCCTTTACACACAATGTCACATAAGTCGGCAGAACAGGAGCGCATAGATGTAGGTTGCTGGTACCACTGTCGCCCCTCCCCATCTCCGAGGCCGAGCTTCGTCCCATCCGCCATCTTGAAAGACCGGTGGAGGAGGGAAATCGACACAGTCCAAAACAGCATACAGTACAAAGTAGATGATTCCTTAGTGGGGACATGTAAATGTTCTGAAGGGTGCAGAATCGAAGGTTTCAACGGTTCAGTTGGGTGTCCAGGCACATTCCAGTCCGGTAAATCCACCACAATAGGGGCAAACACTGTTTCCACCGCCGGGTCTAAATACACCTCCGAAGCATCCATTGCAAAGTGGGCTGGCCGCCGGGTCATAAGCGTCGAGTCAGGGTCCGGTCTCGAGCCTGTGACTTCATCCATCGCGGACAACAAGTCGCGAGTCCGGGCTTTGATAGTGCCCCGAAGCGCCATAAGTGCCTCCAGCACCGCCAACAAAGACGGGCCAGGTCGAACCCGCTCCGTTAAACTTATTCTGTCCTCAGGCATGGTGGTCCCCACGGAGAGGCGCCTTCTCCGGGGCAAGGTTAGGCGGAGCAGGAATAAGCTGGGAGGGAACGGCGGTAAGTGAGCAGTGGTACCGACCCGGGGGAATCGGCGATGTGAATGCCGGATCCCCGGTCAGGGACCCTCACAATACAGTACCGCGCGTCACTCGTCGCCTCACATGCTATAGGGCACCAGGCAGCTGATGGTAGCAAAACAATCGAGAAAAAAGTTCGAGTGAACCAGAGACCGGGCCCAACCGCATTCAGCAGCCCGTTGTTGTTCAGCTCGGACCCGGCAGGGCCAGCACTAGAGATCCCGGCTTCCCAGGTGGGTTAGGCCTCAGTACGTTCTTCGACGTATCTTCGCTCCACGACGGCGGAAAAGCTCCGGGATTACACCACTGGAGTGTGGGACGGATCACCCACACGGATCCGGTTCAGGTGAGCAGGATTATCAACAGGATAGTGAAGCGTAGGACGGAGGTCAGCGGAGCCGGGAGACTATGCAGCCATCTTGGTTGGTGTCGTAGCTCCTCCCCCTGAGATTCTCTCTTGATTCTCTATGTAACAACATAGGAACTGTATCGGAATATAACCCTAGGTCAGTAAACTGCTTTTGGAGAGTGATATTTTTTCATCTGAGTGAGAATTACAACACTAATTTAAAGAACACAACAACATACATGGTGGGCAGCAGGTGAAAATACTTTAATTTTGAAATAAAATGCAGCTTTTGTGTCAAGTATTATATTTTTCTCACTAAGCTTAGCTCTGTATACATTCACTTTTTCTTGGCCATTTCTAGTTCTGGTTGAGTGTTTTGAACTTCATGATACATAACTACATTAATGGGGATACAGCTCTAGTTACGGAAAGGAGGGGTCGCAGCTCTATTCGGCCACTACCCTTATTCTCCCTTCCTCCTCATTGTGTTTTAGCTTCTAGTAGATGTGCCATATGTAGCCTAATCAATTGGGTTGAGTTTATTCCTCTGAAGGACCCCTTGTGTGCATGAAATCACTACAATCCTATTCACTGGTCCATTCGTTTGGTTTACAGACAATACTGGCTTACTTGGCCTAGTGATTGACCTGGACCTCCCATATTTATTAACCCTCCTTTCGCGATGTGCCTCTAAAAGCATTTGCTGCGCCTGCTCTGACTGGAATGGCAAGTGCTGACAGATGGTCATGGAGGATTTGGAAAAATAAAGTAAGTCTACCATTCTTCTCCTACCAGGTGCCGACATGCCAACGGGCAATAGATCAGGCACCTAGAGCTCAGCACCTTCCGTGTCCCCAAGAAGGGAGCACGCAGGTGTAAGTAAATGCTGGAGATCCGAGGCGCATTCTTGCAGTTTTCAAGCTTAGGATTCACCACGTGCAGGCCTGCGGCTTGACTCACCTTTGCTGATTGCCGTAAAAGCATGTGCACACATCTGGGGTTGGGTGTTGAGGGGCTGCACTCCTAACCAAAACTGTGGAGTGACGTGGTGGCAGGTACAGGTGGACTCTAAGGGAAGTTGGGCTATTTCTGTGATTTTCCAGTTGGTAAGTGTTACTGTGTAACTGCTCCCTTGTCTGTGGTAATAGACTGAAAAATGAAGGGAATAATACAATCATACAGTGAATTCTTCTGCCATCATATATCTTTGCCCACAGAATGAATCATTGCAATGAGCTATTCCTTAGTAGCACTCCTTGGGCTGCAGAGCAGATTAAAGCGTGAAAAAGCGACTATGGTGCTGGCATGAAAAAATCCAGAACAACCTATGTATTTGAGGCAGTGTGTTATATTTTACACTCTTTTGCTGCTCATCCAGCCAGTCTGTTGAACATGAGGCGGGGATCTGGAAGTTTTGTTTTTTCCAGAGATTCTTGAAAAAACTTACAGTAACCTCTTTTGCCACAACTGGACATCGCTAGCCTTCCCTTTCTTCAGCCTTTCACAGATGCATGTACTCATAAGAGCATGGAAAGAGGAGCGTACTAATATTCCTCGAGTTAGGGCTCCAGCGTAGCCACCCCAGGATTCCAGAAAAGCTAAAAACCTATTTTAGGAAGACAAATTTGGCAAGCTTGGATACCACTACCACAGATCACCCGGCTAGCTGCAGTCAGATAGTCCTAGAGGTAGAGGAGCTGCCTAATTTAAATATAGCACATACCACCCCCTATCACCCATTCACCCCAGTGTTACTAGCACTCTTTGCTAATGGAATACTTGCCTCCTGAAAGAGAAGAATACATACCACACAAGTTCAATTCAACATGCAGCTACTCCCACATCTTAACCAGTATCCAGATAGTCTCAGTGATCCCCCTACCCTGAGGCTACCCAGAAAACTCCATCTAGCTTCATTGGTCCTGTAAGGAGGATTATGAGAAGGTAGAGGGATTTTACTACTAGCACAAAAGTGAATGTTACTTACCAGATTTTCATCGCACAGTTCCCTGAACTGGTGGAACTTCTGGGCCATGAGAAGTTCAGCGCAACCTACAGCACTGCGAATCTTCCCTAGAACTGAGAGAAAGGAAGAAAGACAAGAAAAATATATTGTTAAACAAGTGAACAAAGCGGGACAACTAAAAGTGGTTTGGCATAAACCTTGGGCAACCACCTCTTGAGCTGCCACTGTCGTAAAATAGGTAGCTTCATTTATTTTTAAAAACATGCTGTTACAATTTTATAATCGTCACAATCTTTTTTTGATCTACACCAAGCCATTTCAAATAAACCAACTGCTTTAATGTATAGTCCCTCTCGTTTTTTAATAGTGTGAACCTGGCCCAAGGACATAGGAGTGATTTATAGCAGAATCCGACTACATTTCAATGTTATTGCTCCTTAAGCACAGGAAGACTATTTGATTTGTGCAAAATCACAGAATGTTGAGTTGAGGCTTAGATTTGAACCCGGTTTGCAGTTCACCATGCTCTAAAGTCGGAGTCTTTTATAGAAGTTGAAACTCCTAACAAAATGTTAAAAGGAAGGAAAAGAACTGCAAGTGGAATTAGTGTAGCATCAAAAGCAACACTTCTTATAGAGACTTCTAACCACAGATTCCTCACCTTATGAATTTCCCCAGGTGCCAGACTGGACCCACAGAATTTTGATAGCACTCCCTCGTGCATCAATGGGGAGTTTCATGCAGCTCTGAGATGGGTTCGGCCCACCTCTGATGTGACATAGGGCCATTATAGCTGCACCACCGCCATGCGCTGACATTAGTTCCTTTCTTTCCTGCCTTCCAATGCCAGTCCAAACCTTCAAATCCTGTCAACTTGACAGAAATTTTTCTCTCAACTTTTCCAGTTTTCAAGGAACATGTTCACGCCAAAAATATAGGGTTTAAATCATGTAGAGACTGTGATGGAGCGAGGGAGTGACAAAAATGTTTGTGTACCCCTCGTGAAATCTGTTTCTCATAACTAAAACACGTAGCTGAATTAACCAACGAAAAGAAAACGACTCACAGAAGAGTACACGTGGGATACTAATTTGCTTGTGTTGACAATCGTAATACATTAATCATGAGAATTCGTCATACTAATATAGTGCAAATATAGTGCAATGATGCTTTTTAGGTAAACAGAGCTATGCATGATTGTTGAAACTAAGGATTTGAGAAAAAAAACTAAATCGTTGTCCCATTGTACCAATCAAATTACATCAAATTCCACATGATGCAGAATGGTATACAGTTATTGATTTATGTCATGCGTTTTTTAGAGTTCCATTACACCCTGACAGCCAACCAATATTTGCATTTCGGTTTGGAGAGTGTATTTTGGCATGGTGCCGAATTCCTCAAGGGTATACTGAGAGTCCTTCCATTTTTAATCAGTTGCTAAAGAGGTCACTAGAGAGTCTAGATATGCCAGGATACTCTGTGTTGGTTCAGTACATTGATGACCTACTGGTTGCATCAAGAACCAAAGATGCATGTGTTTCTGATACAATTGCATTGCTGAATCATTTGGCAGAGGAGGACACAAGGTGTCTCCATCAAAATTACAATTTTGCCAGAAGGAAGTACAGTACCTAGGTCACAAGATTGGGAAAGAAAAAAGACAAGTTACCATAGAAAGAATCAGAATTATTCAAAGAATGAAGCTCCCCAAGCTGCAGAAACAGGTGAGAATGTTCCCAGGAATGGTAGGGTACTGTCGACAATGGATCAGTGGGTTTTCATTGATTGCAAAGCCTTTACAGAGACTGACCTCAGGAGATGTGAAAGACCCCATAGTGCTAAACAAGACAGAAATGGCAGCATTTGAACAGTTAAAGACCAGTCTGTGTGAAGCACCAGCACTAGTTATGCCTGATTATGAGAAAGAATCTTAACCATATTGCAGTGAACGAGAGGGATGTGCATTATCAGTTCTAATTCAGAGACATGGAAAAATTAGAAGGCCATTGCCTATTTTTCGGCAGTGTTGGATTCAGTTGCTAAAGCATTGCCAGGATGTCTGAAAGCAGCTGCTGCTACAAGTGTAAGCCTGGAGCAGAGTGAAGGTATAGTGATGGGATACCCAGTGAAGGTGTATGTACCACACTCGGTTGAAGTTCTCCTTACTAGAACCAAGACTCAATTCTTAACAAACAACAGGGTGACTAAATATGAGAAGGTAATTCTGGGTGCAGACAATGTGACAGTGGCAAGATGTGTAAATGTGAATCCTTCTACATTGTTACATGACACTTTGGATGTGGAAGTGAAAGATGAAATTGATCACAAGTGTCTGGATGTACTTGAGTATTGTACTAAACCAAGACCTGACATTAGGGATGAACCACTGGCTGAATCTGACTATGTAATGTTTGTGGATGGTTCATGTTTGAGAACGGATGAAGGTGTTTTGAGTGCTGCATATGCTGTATGTACAGTGGCAGATGTCCTAGAAGTATCTTGTTTGAAAGGGATTCGTTCTGCTCAAGTAGCAGAGCTGATTGCTTTGATTCGAGCATGTGAACTGGGATAAGAAATTTGAGTAACCATAGTGATTGACAGACAGTATGGCTTTGGGATTGTCCATGATTATGGACAACTGTGGCCCCAAAGAGGTTATTTACCCTCTGCAGGATCCCCCATTAGAAATGCTGAAGTTGTGAAAATGTTGATTGATGCAATTCAGTTGACTGAGAAAATTGTTGTTGTAAAGTGTGCAGCTCACAAAAATGGAGATGACTACATCACTGGAGGCAATTGTTTTGTTGACTCCATTGCTAAATATTGTGCTAAAAATGTTGCTTCTATCAATCAGGGCAGGAAAGAAGAACATGTGTCAAGTCCTTTGATGCTAACAACAGTGGTTGAGACCTGGCATGAAGTAAAACAAATGCAGGAAGTAGCAAGTGAGGAAGAAAAAGACATCTGGTTAAAGGTAGGTTGTAGACTAAGAGAGGAAGATGAAATTTGGGTTTACAAAGATGAAAGACCAGTAATGACTGATAGCATGATCTCTAACATGGCCCGAATGTATCATAGTCAAGCACACATAGGTAGAGACGCGATGATACGCATGTTTAGACAGACGTGGTATAATCCCAAGTTTAGGATGATCGCTGAGAGCCTTTGTCAGCGATGTTTGGTATGTCAACAATTGAACCCAAGAAGAAAAACTGTAGTGAGTTTGGGAACCATAGGATGGGAGGGAGGTCCTTTTACTAGGATGCAGTTAGACTTCATTGAACTGCCACCCTGCAATCGACTCAGATATGTACTTGTAATCATTTGTTTGTTCTCACGGTGGGTGGAGGCCTTCCCTACCAGAAGGAATAATGGAGTGAGTGTTGCAAATCTCTTATTAAGAGAAATCATTCCACGTTTCGGTTTCCCAGTAACAATTGAGTCAAATCGTGGCACACATTTCCAGAATTAACTTATTCAGATGATTTGTTAATCACTGGAAATTCGTCAGAAATTACATTGTGTTTACAGACCAGAGGCTTCTGGGGTAGTTGAACAAGTAAATGGAACAATAAAGAACAGAATAGCAAAAATGTTACTGGCCACTGGACTGAAATGGCCTGATGCTTTGCCACTTGTTCTGATGACCCTGAGGAGTACACCTGATAGAAAGACAGGATTAAGTCCTCATGAAATACTAATAGGAAGAGTAATGAGACAAGCACTTGTACCAGTTGATAAACTGTTGGCTATAAATGATGATATCATACTGGATTACTGCAAGAACATGTCTGTTGTGGTGACTTCTGTATTCCAACAGGTTGGAATTGATGCAAGCACAAAAGAGAAATATCCAGCTCATGATCTAGTCCCTGGAGATTGGGTTCGGATAAAGGTGCACAGGAGAAGAAACTGTCTAGTTCCTCACTGGGAGAAGCCGAGGAAAGTTATCCTGGTTAGCACCACTGCAGTCAAGTGTGCTGGAGTGAAGAGATGGGTGCATGCGAGTCATACGATGTGCGTGCCTGAACCCAATATCCGCAAACAGAGGACACAGAAAGCACTACTGACTCTGATTCTGAAGGTGAACCAGATCAAAATCCAGATCTTGTAGCTCGACCTGTTCGTCGACATCTGGAAAAATCAGATACTAGTTCAGCATCTAAAGGAGAAAGTGAAATAATTGAAGTACCAGATTCTGAAGATCGACCTGAAAGTCGAGATCTGGTAAGGCCCAGTACCAGTTTGGACATTGATCAAAGTAAAGAGAAAACTGGTAACAAGATACATTTTAAAGGAAAGTTTGAAAGCTCTTGAAGCAGGAATGTAAATCTCGAAACTGGTGAGAAGGAAAAGATCTCACGATAAAGGTGGACTTCCAAGTACCAGCTATGGAGAAGTTCCTAACAGAGGAACTGCACTGATAAGAGAGAACACAGATTCGGTGGATGAAACAGACATTATAAAATTCAAAATAAGAGGAAGTGATAACAAGTTTTAAACTGAGTCTACTGACAGTGATGATGAAGCACAATTAAGGAGAAGCTCAAGAAAAAGAACTTGGAGGTTGGAATGTGAAAATATAGAGCCTGAAAGTTAGAAACCACATAAAGGAGACAATTGGCCTAAAGTAAATGATGGATTAAAATGTAAGCAGATCAACAAAGCCAAAAATAAAGAAGAACAAGTAAATGAGATAACAAGTCGAAAGGAGTTGTTGAAAGAAAGTTAAGAGACTTTGCAAAGGCCAAAAAGAGTAAGGAGACCAAATCAAAAGTATAAGTCACCTGAGTGAATATATGTTGCATTGCCTTCAATAGAGGAAATCAACAGCAGTCAAGAAAATCTGAATTACCAAAGTGAGTAAAAGAGTAATAAAGGACAAAAGATTATGTAAACTGGGAAACAAAAGAGAAGGATATAAAGAAAAGAGATAAGAACAGACTTGAGCGTTGATATTAAAGACATTTTATTAAGTGCAAAAGGAGTTGAAAGAACATTATAGAGGTGAAAAGGACTGTGAGTAAAATAGTGTGTTGAAAAAAAAATGCCTACTAATGATGTACAAAAGTCAAAATGTGCTATTTTTAGAAAATGGTATAGAATGTGGTTAATATGTACAGGATTATTAATGGTAGTATGGTTAATATTAGCAATTGTGCTTCCTTTTAGACCTGAATTTGAGAATACAAAGGCAAATGAGAGTGCAAAAGGAAAGGCTTAGAGGTATGGGGTTACTTGTAGTGTTTTATCTAGTTTGTTTTACAAAACCGGTAAATTGGAGTATTATTATTCAAATTCTGATGACACCCTTGCAACTTTGAAAGTTGTACCAAAATAAAACCAGGCAAAGTTTTTGGTGAATAATTTTTAGAAACACAAGAACTGACCTTTGATTAGGTTTTCAAACATAATTTGACTTGGAAAATGCGTAATGAAGAGAAAACCTTTTTGGACATGGTAGAGGAAAGGAGAATCCAATACAAAAGAAAATCAACTGCAAATAAAGCAAAATCAACAATGTGGACTTTTGAGGATGAGAATATTGAGGGAAATAATGTGAATATAGCAATTAGTATAGATACACCACAAATAGGGAAATTATGTATTCGAAGAGATAACACTTTCTATGACAATTATTTGGTGGGTGCACATCAATGTGAAGTTACATATGTTATAAAAGGGGGATGGGGATTTAAAGGTGGAGATGATCCTGTTTTCCCTGTAATTTACTTTTTGTGTGGTAATAAGGCCTATTATAGATTACCGGACCACTGGTATGGATCCTGTTATGTAGGTTTGGTCTTTCCTAAAATATTTCATGTACATAGAGTAACTAATGGAATTCATGAAATTGGTAAACCATTAACCCGTAGGAGAAGGGAAAGTGTATTAGAAATAATAGGTGATGTTTTTGGAGCATTGATACCAGCAGTGGGCATATCTTTTAATGCAAACAAAATTTGAAAGTTGTCAACGATAGTAGATCGTTTATCAACAGACACGGCAGCAGGATTTCTAGTGGTAGATACTGAAATGGTTGCTATGAGAGCTCTGGTGATGCAAAATCGACTTGCTCTTGGCATAATATTGGCAAAAGAAGGAGGAGTTTGTTGAATTTTGAAGGTACAACACTGTTGTACTTATATTCCGGACAAAATTCAAAATATTCAAAGTTATATTACAAATATTACAGAACTGCATAAAGAAGTTGCTCCACTGGAGGTTGATGGTGTTCTTGTGAAACTTGGTAAGAGTTTTTCAGCTGTAAAGAAATGGTTTCTTAAAATAGGTAGATCAATAATAGGGAAAGTGTTAATTCCACTGACTGTAATGATAGTAATGATATTAATCCTAAAATTAGCTTATAAGTGTAGGAGAAGGAGAAACATTAAAAAGTCTTTTAAAAAGAAAGTTGAGGAAAGTAAAGAAAGAGAACGTGAGAAAGGAGAAATAGAGTTGGAAGAATTTAAGTAGAAAATGTACCATGATAGAAAGAAAATGGAAGATAGAAGGGTTTGAATCAAACTAACTGAAAAGAACATGAAACATGTTTATTTGAAATTCTACAAAAAATGTTGGTGTTATTTGGTGATAAGATCACCAAAGGGGGGAATTGATGGAGCGAGGGAGTGACAAAAATGTTTGTGTACCCCTCGTGAAATCGGTTTCTCATAACTATAACATGTATGAATCGAGTGGATGGCTGTATTAACCAACGAAAACAAAACCACAAACAGAAAAGTACACGTGGGATACTAATTTGCTTGTGTTGCAAATTGTAATACATTAATCATGTGAATTCGTCATACTAATATAGTGCAATAATGCTTTTTAAGTAAACAAAGCTATGCATGTATGCTTATTATAAGTATTTGTTGTGGCAAACCGAAGGAGATTGGTAAGAAAACAATGCATTTTCATTGCTTAAGGCTAGGTAACCACTAACAGGGGAGGTAAACAGAAGGGCTTTACTTCGAAATCTAACGTTTAATTGTGTTTGTTTCTATAATAGTTCCCATTATGGCCCGTGCGGCCTAGTTAAACATGGAGGTTTTGTGAGACTCCGAGAGAGTGTAACTCTAATCATGCACGACTGTGCTCGAGAGATGTATGAGCAATTTGTGCCTGGGCTACCGATGTCAAGGTCAGTGTGGCCCGGAAAAGCAGAATGGTGCCAAATGAGATGCTCGAGTTGTGAGCCTAGGAAAATTTAATGAAGTATCAACATTAAGGATAGGATGAATATGTTACAAACATGAACAATTATGACCACATGAGAATTATGGAAGTGACTTTGCAAAATTTGGACAATGAGGAGATGAGGTGATCTTCATCACCCCTCGAATGGACTAATGAGAAATGTGTGGACCCTAAAGTTTAAAATTTTAGTTAGATAGTAAGTGAAGAAGAGCATAAAAGGGGCCGTTTGGAAGGGAGAAAAAACTTTGCTTTTGAATTATTTTTGCACCATGACATGCTGTCGGACTGATCGATTTTTGGGTGCAAAAGACTTTGAAATTTTCTTGACTTTAACTTTTTATGGGGTCGGAGTCCTGATGGGAGGTAGACATCGAGGAAGATAGAGAGGCTGTTTCTGGGAACCTGTGTCGTTTAATCCTGTTCTTTTCTTCACGATAAAGAGGACTGGTAATGTATCTTTGCATTTTCTCATTTCTGAACTATTTTGCCAATAAATGTAAACTACTTGAATTTATTCTTTCCCTTTACTTGAGTGATTAAAGAAATGTAATAACCGATTTTCTGTATAAAGATTAAATTATAAGCATAAGGTCATGACAGAATACTTAAAGAGAAATAAAGTTAAATAAAATGGTGAATTAAGCTGGTCTTGATTACCATCAACTAAATTTTACTAGCTCCCCCATCGACCAAATTAGTGGGGTGCCTTAAATGCTGTTTTATGAAATTTAAATACCATGGTGATATCAATAAAATGCACATGTATATAGTGTATAGAATTTAACTTGTAGATGAATTAGGGTACTCCGCTGTCCAGCAGCTCGTCCTCTAGGTTTCACTGATCTTGGGAGCAGTGTGAAATGTGGGAATGAGTGCTATGGGCCCCACCGATGAGTCAAGTGTGTTAGCTCCTAGGTATTCCGTGACGGTTTGGAGGTTGTTTGTGAGCAGCGCTGGATCAACTGCCATGCTAAATATCGGTGACACACACCGGCGATGTCTGTGTCTGGTGTCTTGGGTCCAAGCACGACTCAGCATTGTGTAACTGCTGCTCAAAAATTAACTCCACAGCCATCCATGATGCATATAAAACGAACCATCCCTGGATTCTGAATTAGGTCGAAGAAGACCCAACATTCGGTCAAATTTGAGGGTGCAATGCGGTTCCACTTCCAAGCCTTTCTTCAAAAAAGAGGTTCAAATACAGCTTCTAATCTATCTCAACACGTGGAGTCACGCAACGCCTTAAGTACCTTCAGGCCACAAATTTGTTCACAGACTTTGGAACTGATCCAGGTGCAACTCCAGATGAGCCAAGTTCCCTGGATGAGCCACAATAACTTGCAGAGCTTGGAAAGGCTCTTGACAATGTTTTTGGTACTTCTCCATATCCCTCTGGCATGCCTTGAGGCTCCAAGGATCCGGGACACCCTACAGTTGGTTTACCACCGGCGGATTAATCGCCGACTGTTCCTCTTCAACCTCAATCCAAACTCAATCCAAGCTCAGCTACATGGCTCCAGCCCTGGCACAATGCCCAATTCACCCTTTGGCACCACTACTGATACTGTCAGCCCGAGTCTTGATGCCGGGACTGACTTCCCCAAGGCCAAAAGCAAAGCTGATAGAGTTATCTGACTTCGAAGCACACCCATAACCTCCGAGATCACAGGAGGTTCGCTTTTATTCACATTCAGACCTGAGACCTCACAGCTACAGGAGGATGATGAAGATGATGATGACGATGACACCCCATATGATGACTAGAACCTATTTTTAGGCCTGTTGGATTCCAGTGGCCTGGATATCTCTCTAGACAATGGTTCAGCCTCTCTTGACCTGGATATGGCAACAGAAGACATTGGTTTAACCTCCCCTGACCTGCTTATGGTAACAGAAGAGTCTGCCTCCTTTGCTACAGTGATACGGAGGGTGGGTACAATTTTAGACTTCACCTTGCCCACAACAGAGGACAAGACAAATGTACTTACTGAGGTCCTTAATCCAGGACAAACTAACCAAAAGCTTTGCCTCCCTTTTAATGAGGCTCTTACTGATGTACTGATGAGCACCTGAGCCAAATTAGGATCTTGTGCTGCAGTTAATCCGCAGGTGGCAAGGAGGCATAAGCCTGCTCTGGGGATCTGGATTTCCTACTGCAACATTCCACTCCAGAAAGCCTGGTGCGAACATCTCTGAATCGTCTCGACCCCAATGAGTTTCTGACCCCACCACCAGAGTCAAAACACATGGAGACATTCTCCAAACGTATCTTTCCATCTGCCAGCTGCACAGCAGCACCTTATCCAAACACCTTATCTATGATGGCCAGGATGCAGCGAAGTACTCTGTTCGACTGCCCTATGCAGACAGTCATTCTAGGTAGGGTACTTCTGACTGCCCTACCCAGACTAAATGTCTGGGTATGGCAGTCAGTACCAGTGTGGTAATTCTGTGCCACACCTGGATTCGCTCCACAGGCTCTTCTAATGATGTCCAGCAATCGTTAATAGACATGCTCTTTGATGGCTGTCAACTTTTTGGATCAAAAGCGGACTCAGCTTTAGAGAGGTTGAAAGGGAGCAATGCTACAGCACTCTCCTTAGGCCTCGCTTCACCTGTTTGGGACGACCGCCAGCAATTTCACCCATTTCGAAGATTTGGCAGGGAATATCAGCATACCAGCAGAGGCAACGCCAGAACATTACTGACCAGCCCCTTATTCCTTTTGAGGTACAGGCAGGAGAGCAGGCCAACCCTGGTCCAGGCACCCAGGTGCAACGATCTACACAAACCCCAGAAGCAAACCTGCTTCAAGTCATCCTCTGCCGCACACGATCGCCCGGTGTGAAGTTGCGTCACTTTTCACCTCCCCGAGTGGAAAAGCATTACATCCGACCAATGGATGTTCCAGATCATGATACATGGTTACTCTCTATTATTCTTGTCCCATCCACCAGAAATTACGCCTACACTGCAACACCTCCCAAAGGACCATTTGTCCATACTCTAAGTCGAGGTTCAAGCTCTCTTAGCCAACAGAGACATAGCTAGGTTGCTGGCAGCTGAGTTCGAGACTGGCTGTTACACCTGTTGCTTCTTGTTGCTGAAAAAGGATGGAGACATTCCTCCCATCCTCAATCTGCTCTCTTTGAATTTCTTCCTCCTGAAGGACAAGTTCTAAATGCTCACCCCGGACCAAGTTCGGTTTGCCCTGGATTCAGAAGACTGGATGGAGGCTCCAGATGTGCAGGACGCTATTTTGATATCACCGTCCTGCAATCGCACAGACATTACCTGCAGTTTCAGGTAGGCCAAGAGCACTTTTAGTTTTTTTAGTTTTATGTGTTTCCCTTTGGCCTTCCCAGTGCATCTCAGGTATTCACAAAGGTGATGGTGGTGGTCACAGCCCATCATCTAAGATTGGGAACACCAGTCTTTCCATACCTTGACGACTGGCTACTGAAGGCAGACTTGCCTCAAACAGTCCCAGGCCACCCCCAGAAGCTGGCCATTATCCATCAGGATGCCAAAGTCACATCTGAGTTCTTCTTAGTGGCTCTCCTTCATCTGAGCCATTCTAGAAACTGTGCTCTTCTGAACCTTTCCCCCAGCCTCAATGAGTCCATTACATTCAGTCTACAATCTCAATGTTTCAGCCTTTGCCCTGGGTCTCAGTGAGAGTGGCTCTGAGGATTCTTGGCCTCTTGGCTTCCTGCATCCAGCTCGTGGACCACTCCAGGTGGCACATGCAGGCTCACCAGTGGCCTCTTAGGTCTCAGTGGGCTCAGCACCAAGGGGACTTATCAGAATACATCCAGGTTTAGGAGGAGACTTCAAAAGACCTGCAGTGAAGGCTGCTCGATTGCAACTTGACAGGCAGCAGACCCCTCTCCCTGCCCCACCCAGACCTAAAAGTCATGATGGATGCATAGTTGCTGGGCTCTGGAGGGCAACTAGGAGAGGTAGGAGATCAAAGGACTCTGGACCCCAGCGGAGAATCACCTTCACAACAACCTTTTGAAGTTGCGAGTAATTCGCTTGGCACTGAATGCATTCCAAAAAGCATCAAGTGGAACTGGTACAGGTTTTTCTGACCACCATGGGGTACTGCAGCAAACAGGTTAGTGTAGGGTTGTGGGTCCTGTACTAGGAGTCATTACATCTTTGGAAGTGTCTGAATGCTTAGGGCATCTCCCTGGTTGCCCACCACATGGCAGGATCTTTAACCGCCAGGGCGGATTAACTCAGCTTTTGCTGCTTAGCGATCACAAATGGAAGTTACACTCTGATGTGACACAAGGCATCTTCCAGCCATGGGGCAAACCCTGCCTTGACCTAACTTATGCGATTCACGCGCGGGGGTCAGGGCTGCCTACCCATTTCCTGTAACCAACGTTACATGGGTCCGAGCCCCCTGTGTCGCAAGATCATCTCCTCCTTCCCCGGTGTATGCAGACAATGTAGATAGAGCCACAGGACTAAAGTACAAAAATGCAGAGCAGTGCCTACTACAGAGCCAACATTAGCATATGCGGTAATCCAAGCACAGAGCAGATCTAATAAATAGTCACTTATCTGGATACGTCTGCGTCTGCAGACCCATATTGTCGGCGCTAGTGTCCAGAGTCTACAGTCTCTTGGGGTACACCATCAACCCACCACCTCTCCGCAGACCCTGCGCAATACTAAAATAAACTATTCCACGTCAGACAAAGCGTGGGCTCCCCCTGTGCACTTCTGGGTGATCTTCTACTTATGCCTTGCTTCTCCTTTTGCTTTAAGAAAGTTTGCACCTCCCCTGCATCATTGAATATTCTCGTTTTGCCTTCGGATGTGATTTTGAGCCTTGCAGGGTATAGCATCGCATAGGGTATTTGGAGCTCTCGAAGTTTCCGCTTTGGATCCATGAACTTCTTACGGGCCTCCTGCACTAAACAGATGTTCATTCCTTCATGGGTGAGCGCACCTAATTCCCTGGCTTTCCGAAGCGCCGCATCACGGTCTCTGTAGTTGAGTATTTTAGCGATAATAGGTCGCGGCCTGGATCCCGTCGGCAGTTTCAGTGCCAGAGTCCTGTGCGCACTCTCCATGATAAACACATCTGAGAAGGTGTCCCGACCCAGCATAGAGGTAAGTAGGTTCTCCACATAGCGTTCCATTGGGCCAGTATTGGTTGTCTCGGACACCCCCATCAGGCGAATGCTGCTCCTCCTGGACCTGGCCTCCAAATCCTCCGTCTTAGCTGCCATTAGCACAAGTTGTTTCTCCATTTTCGTTTGCCTCGTTTCCACTTGCGTTTGAGAGTCTTCGGCCTCGGAGATCCGGCGCTCCGCCATGTCCAGGCGCTCCGCATGTTTGTCTAAGCGCTCAGACATTCTATCCACCCTCTATGTCAGAGAGTCAATCTTCCCATCAATGTTCGTTAGTGAGGCTGTATGGTATGAAACATGGACTGTATGGCTTCGTTCGTGACCACTCCAGCGTCCGATGTCTGTAGCGTGGTTGGGGCCTGCGCTTCCGTGCCAGTGTCCTGATGTTTTTTGGTCTGGTCAAAGGTTATCTTTGGGTGATTGCGGTCCGGTTTCCCCATTGCTCCGTCCCCGCGGCCTGCGATGGTTCAGCGCAGGTTTTCTCAGCGGTCGGGAGGTCCCAGAAAGGAAAAGCGGGCCCGCCTGGTCAGGGGCGGGGGTCAAACTGGGGCATCAGAAAGGACTTAAAACAGAGCAGTGCCACTCAGCTCTCGCCCCCGCGCCGATGCGTATGTGTGCGCCCCACTATTTACTAGCAGTTCACCAGGACCCACCGCACTCCACTCCTGGGTCTGCGCCACTTACTCCGCAGCCACGTATGATGTCAGTGCAGCTGGTGCGGCCCCCTCTAACAGCAGACCTGTGGCCCCCTGGGATGGTAATCCCGCCTTCGTTGTAAATATCCTGTTCGTTGCAGCAATTGTGGCCTATTGGGCGGTGCCAGCAATGGCGGTCCCTGTCGCACGCCGCGTCTCTTCCCTTAATGGTAGGGCTGCAATGGCCCGAACACCCCCAACAGTATGTGCGGGGCCGAGAGGGCTCCAAACTTCACTCTGGTTCCAGTGGGGGGGGGTGTGGCCAGTCCCCTATGCAGCACCCCCGGGGACCCACCGCAGTGTCGGGGGAAAAGAAGGGCAGAAAGGGAGCGCCACGTCTGGCCTCCTCAGCTCTCAGAGCAGTCCTGCGGGTCGCGGGCCTACCGTGCCGGCGTCATATATGGTCCAGCGCGGCCCCGGCCTAGTACCAGTCTTCAGGCTTCCTCTGCATGGGCCGCCAGTCCCCCTGGTCTCGCGTTTCCTTCGGCGGACTCCGATGCGGTTATTTCGGTCCCGGGACCCAGTAGACAGCGCGTGCCTCCTAGCGCCGCCTCCGTGCACGGTCTCCTCCGCGGGCCGCCACCCACTCGAGGTCGGGGCTCCGGTTTCTCTACTATGCCAGCAGGCCACTGCCGTCAGGGGCCAGTATTCCAGGTTCTGCTGGCTCAGATCGCGGGATTTTACCAAGTCGGCAGTGGGTATGGATGTCCCACGTCGCGCAGCTCGTTTCGGCTCGGGGTCAGATGAGAATGTAGGATGGTTGTGACAGGATTATCGGGGCTCGCGCAAGGAGCTTGCTCAGGCGGCGGCCATCTCACTTCGTGGCTCAGGGAAGGGGAAATTCTATGGTATGTACAGGAGGCGCGGGATGACCATCATTTTATACAAGGTCACTCTACTAAGCACATTAACCAGGAGCCTGATCCATTGGACAAGTCTCCCTGTATGTCCTGGGTAAGGGGACTAAGATTTAGGTTCCAGGCCAGGTCCAGGTCCCAAGATATGTAAATCCCAAGGTACCGGAAAAATAAGCGCCGGATCGGCAAGGCAGAGTGCCATGTCTAATTGGCCCTTTCATCCTTAAGGGGGATCAGCAAGGACTTAGGCTAATTGACTGTTAGGCCCGAAGCGTCCCCGAAGGCATCAAGGTATTGAGGAGATGTGGGCCCATTTCGGCTCGGTGGGTAGTAAACAGAAGGACGTAGTCTGCATATTCTGTCTTCCAGTGCCATTCCCCATCAAAACTCCAGACCTAGGCAACACATTGTATTCAGGAGGTGATGTTTTTTTTTCCAAGAGCAAGCAGTATGGACGACAGAGGACATCCCTTTCTGGTTTCTCAGTCGGTGGTAAATCTGGGGGAAGCACATCATTCACACGCACCCGCACCTGTGGCCCAGCATGCAGGATGCAGACATAGGCTTGGAATCTGGGACCCAGCCCCTTCTTGACCAACACCTCCTGTAGAAAGGTCCAGTTTACAGAATCAAATGCATTCTCAAAGTCCAAGATCATAAGCGCTGTGACGCAGTGGAGTTCCTGAAATCTGGCGAGGGCCAGGTGGACCCTACAGATGAAGTGTCTGGTGCCGCTGTGGGGGATAAAGCCACATTGTTCCGGGTGGACCAAGCAACCCAGCACAGAAGTTAAGCGACCTGCCAACAGTTTGGTATATATTTTAACTTTGGCGTTGATGAGTGATATGGCCCGGTATGAGGCACATTGATCTGGGGGCTTGCTTGGCTTCAAACAGGACCTCAATGGTCGCCAAGTCTAAATCTGGCGGAAGGTGGCCCGCTTAATTGCCTGAAAAAGCAGGTCCAAGAGAGGGGGCAGGAGGGGAGTGTGTATTCTAGGGGGAACACATCCACACCCAGAGTTTTGCCCGGGTTAAGATCTGTAAGGGCATCGCCGGCCTCCTCTATTGACAAATGCTGTTGAAGGGCTGCCCTTTCAGAGGGAGTCAAAGACGATAAGGGTATGCTGGTAATAAGGGCTGGAGGAATAAAGGCCCCCCTGGTAGTTTGCAAATATAGCAGCTACCTCCATTCCAGAAGTGACTGAGACACCATCCGGCCTACGATTGATCAAACTCGTGAAGCAATTGTAGCATGCAAATCAGGCTCTCCCCTGGATGCCTGTCCTCCCACAATTCTCCACCAAATCATTGACACAGTATTTATAAACCAGATTGTCAACTTCTCCCTAAGCTCAGGGACAGTGCCAGATGACTGGAAGTTAGCGATAGTGAAACCTCTGAAAAAGAAGCCAAATATTGATTCATCTGTCCTCTCTAACGTTCGCCCCATACCACTGCTTCCCTTATTAGGAAAAATCACAGAAAAATGTGTTCATAAAGAATTAACCAAATTTATAGAGACCGCCAACATTCCACACCCCGAACAATCCGGTTTCGGCCCCAAACACTACACTGACTCTGCACTTCTGGAAATTACGGACATTCTTAAAATGATAGCTGACAGAGGCAGGAAGGCTGTGTTGATCCTACTCGACCTATAGGCCGCGTTCGATACTATATCACATAGTATTCTCCTACCAAGACTCAAAAACAGCGGTATCTCGAACACCGCCTTAGAATGGGTAAAATCCTTCCTTTCCAAGCGCAGACAAGTCGTATCCCTTGGAACTTTCTTATCTGTTGAACGCACCATCACAACCGGAGTTTCTCAAGGTTCCACGCTAAGCCCACTGTTATTTAACATGTACATGACTGAACTCATTTAGCTGGTGATTACATTGTTTCGGATCGTAGTTACTTCCTACGCAGATAATACCCAAATGATCCTATCCCTAGATCAAATCTCCAAGGTCGCAGAACTCAATTTCAAAAGATGTCTAACCAAGGTCCTTCAGTGGATGAAGGATAACAACCCTAGGTGCAACACCAACAAAACCAAGATCCTACCAATAGGGAAAAAGGTCTCATTCTTGCCGGGCAAGTGTTGGCCAGAGGGTACATCACCCCTGCCTGAGACGGTGATGTACCCAAGAAACCTAGGAGTGCAGGGTCACTCCGCCCTCACCTTCCAACCACACGCAGTGAAGGTAGCACGGGCCTGCTTCAGCCTTATAAAGTCATTGAGAACATTTTTAGATCTACTTCTACTCACTGCAAGGAAATCAGTAGCAGTCGCTCTAATCCTTTCGCGACTCGATACTACAACAGCCTCCTGGCAGGAGCCAGCAAACAAACATTAAAAAGACTCCAAGTAGTCCAACATGCAGCAGCGTGGCTGGTTTTAAAACTACCACAAAGGTCTTCCGCATCTGCAGCCCTCAAAACCCTTCATTGGCTCCCACTACATAAGATAATACTTTTTAAGATCCTCCTAATCACCTTTAGAACCTCACTCAAAATAGGACCAAAATACCTCATCAAGATTCACCCCCTACATTACAACCAGAACTCTCAGGTCCTTATCAGCCAACCTGCTCAAACCTCCCAATTTTAGATGCAAAACAAAGGGAGGTAAAACAATGGCAGTATTAGTTTCTAGAGCCTGGAACCTACTGCCTTTGCAACTGAGAATGTTAAAATCTGAAACACAATACAGGAAGGCACTAAAGACTTGGATCTTCAGATGAACTTTGACTCCCTCTCATTTAAGATCCTCAGAGCTTCCTCTTACTGCTGTACCAGCGCCAGGATGCTCCTTTCAGAGTGGCAGTCAGCGCTTTATAAATACCGCTTTTCATTTCATTTTGGGTATCACCCTCGATGCCCCCTCCCTGGTGGCCAGCCAATGTAACAGCTTTCCCGATTTGTCTCCAGATCCCCTCCAGTCATATATCCTGCTGGCCGAGGCCACCCAGCACCTGCAATCCTAATCCAAACAGAGCTGGTGCAGATCCGCCTGCTCTACCTTCAGCCAGTGACCCAGAAGCTCCGGCAAGTACCTTTCACCTGGGAGTTCAAGTTGTAGGATTGAAGCCTCCAATTGTGCAATGCGCCTTGTGTCAAGGTCTCTGATTTGGGAGCGGATATATCCACATATGGTGATCGTGAAAGCAAACTATAGAATCTCTGGGGGCTTCACCGAACCCTGCTTAGTCTCAATAATATTTCTAGGTCCATTTTTAGGGCATGGACTAACTCCAGATCAGTTACTATCAAGGCATAAAAACACCTCTTGGCCGTTCTCCCTCCCTCCCAGAGATCCTCCATTCATAGGGTAGCTGGTGCATGAGCTGAGATTCCCCGGGCAAGGACATGGGAGCTCCATACGTGTACAGGGTCCATGGCTGACAGCAAAAAGAGGTCTATGCAGGAGAGGGACCCGTGAGCTCTGATGCATGACTGTATTTGCCGGCGGTTGGGTTCCATACCCGCCAGCCATCGCAGAGCCCTAGGTATGCGGCCCAATTAGCAAGGCCCCTCCTGCCTCATGTTGCTTCATCGGGGCCCTGGAATGAGTCCAGAGAACCCATAATGTCACTGAAGTCACTGCCCATAATTGGCCTGCCAGAAGGGAGGGAAAGCACCAAGTCCTTTAGAGATGACAGTGAAGAGGTGACCAGCTGGGGGTGGATATATATGATGAGGAGATTGTAAAGAGTGCCATCTATGGCGCCCTCCCCCAGCACATAACGCTCAAGGGTCTCATGTGTAATATGGGAGACCACCATCAGCAGGAAATTATGCAGGAAAATCATCACACCCCTAGACCCGCGGTCATATCAGCCATGGTAAACTCTGGAGTACCCGCCTCTAGCTAGGAGAGAGCAATTTGTACCCAAGAGATGTGTTTCTTGCAACAACACTATCTGGGGGGCACGCCTTTGGAGGAACCATAGCACTGCACTCTGTTTAATGCAGTCTAACAGCCCATTAACATTCCACGTCAGAGCAGTAAATGCCCTCATGTTGGGTCAATTGGTAATGTCAGTAAGGCCCATGTACATTGGTTAACATTTGTAAAGTTATACAAGACAACAAAACCAAGTAACAAAAAACCACGCACTCCCAACTCCACCCTCCCTATACCTCCATCCAACTGAAGCATCTTTCGCCCAAGAACTATTCCCACTGCAAGTGGGCAGGGAAGGAAAGAGAGTCTGAGAAATCCATCCTAAGGTTCCCTGCCTAAGTAGCCCATAAAGGATATTATGGTGCTGGCGTGCCCAAAAGCATAAAGGAGACAGAAAGAGTGAAGGCCCCAGACTCATACAATGCCAAGCTGGTCAGGTACCACCAGTTGCCCCTTGGGCCAGGACCTCCTCAGCAACATCCTTCTCCGGCCTGGGCAGGTCCGGTGTTTGTTCAAAGTCTGAGGCATCTCAACAGTTAGGGCGGCCCCAGTGGGAGTGTTTCCAGCACCCAGAGCCACTACGCCCGGCATCCAGATTGTCATGAGCGCGACGGCCGAGATGACCCCCAGGGGTGCGGCGGTTTCCGCTGCAGTTGCTGTGGTTCGGTTAACCAGGTCCAAGCGTCATCAAGGTTGTCAAAGAAGTGAGTTTTGCCCTCCAGGACAACTCGTAGATGTGCTGGGAAGAGGAGCGTGTATGGTAGTTAAAGCCCTGAGTTTCAGTTTGATCTGGGCTTAATATTTGCACAGGGCCTGCACCTGTCTTTTGTAGACCGGGAACACAATCATGCATCCAGTGTGGTACTGAAGTTGGCCCTCGATCCTTGCTTCCAATAGAATCATGATCCTATTCTGGTCATTCTGGATCCTGGTAATCATAGGGCAGGGTAGGGCCCATGGAGGGGTTTTTGAGCCAGTGATCTATGAATAGGTATGATGATGAAACATGGTGACAACTGGGTATAGTCGTTCCAGGATGAGATCCACTGTTCCAAGAATTCAGCAGGTATGGACCCTTCAGCCCCTTCAGGAAACCCTACAAGCAAAGGGTTATTCCTCCGGCACCTATTTTTGGGGTCCTTCGCCCAAACCATAAGGGTCCTAGATAGAGAGGTGAGTTGGGACAACTCAGTTTTGAGCTCTTGGACCATGTCTTCCAGTTCTGAGAAATGCCCCATCACCATGGAGACCCATGCAGTAGTGGTGCAAAGATCCTGGCACAGAAGAGCCATATCAACGCGCTCCTCCCCTATCTTGGATTCAAGTGCAGTGTGCGAGTCCTGGATAGCCTCAAGGATGACAGAAGTGTCACCCTCTCCTGGTGCCTGGACACTTGAGCATCTCCCTGGACCCCTTGCGCTGTGGTCACAGAGGGTTTGTTGTGGCTCATGATAAGCTCTGGGGCGCTATGGTCAGGGGGATCACCTCCAGCCGTGTGCACTGCACCAGCAATGGCACGAGCGACATGAGCAGTCAGAGTCAATAAGTGACAGGCCAGGGCCGGTTGCGCCCGTCCTTCCCACAATCGCTGAATAGCCCCACCTGGTGGGGGCCAAGCCCTCCTTCTTTATTGCCGCTCATCGTCAGAGTGTTTAGGGCCCCTCCCCAGTCCAGTTTGGTTGGGCCCCACCATCTGTCGTAGTTCTAGGAACCTCCAGAGTCTCCGATGCTACCTTGGCCCGAGGGAGTACGCTGCAGGTGGGCCTGTGTGTCAGAGGGTTTGGCGGCGTGTAGTGTTGCGGACACACACTGCTGTTTCCCTCATGCCCGGCATTGTTGGTGGGCCTGTGTCTCCGACCCAGTGCAATCGAGTTAGCCCTCACTCCTGAGCCGGCAGTCTCTGGCTGTCCCAGCCAAGGCGGGGCAAGGCATCCTCTCCCGGCCCCACTGATGCTCTGTTACGAGTGTGCCCCAGAGCAATTGAGATGTCCTCACAACTAGGCCATCGGTCCAGAAAGTCACCCGCAATCCTGGCCAGGCAGAGTGTGGCCTCCCCTCCCGGCTCCCATGGCGCTCTGCTATGTGTGGCTGAGGCTGCGTGGTCAGTCAGGCTCCATGCCCGCTTTCGGACATCCCAACCCTTGGCAGCCCAATTGAGCATAGAAGCACACCAATGTCCTTGAGGGTCCGGGGTGGACAGCAGGTCTGGAACGTAGGTAATTAGCATGCCAGCACCACACATAAAAGTGGACTAGGAACCTTGAAGGAGCTCATTAAAGAGAGACCATCATTTTTGTCATCCCGGCTGACCCCCTTGTAAAAATAACAACGATGCAACAGCAAACAGCCGCTGCGGTGGCACGCTTCTTCGGTGATGCGAAGGCAACAGCTGCGGCGGCGACACGCTTCTTCCTCTTTGCGTCGTGCTTCTAGCTCCCAGCGACATGCAGTCTCTAGAGGTCCTAAAAACAACAGCAGGCCCCTCTCTGCAGGTAGAATTCCCAGCAAGGAAATTCAGGGGAGCTGGTGGTGAAGTCTTTGTGTCCCTGTGTCTTCAGAACAGGAGGCAAGCTCAGCATCAAGCCCTTGGAGATTGTCCTCAAGATGATACAGTACACACAAAGTTCCTTTTCTCCTTTCTTTGGCAATAACTAACCACTGCAGGCCAACCCCAAACAGTAACCAGCGCAGGGGCAGTCTCCTCCTTCAGCTTCCTTGGTTTCTCTCCTTTTTAAAGTCCGAGTGCTGTACTCGCGGAACGCAAATACACGCCGCAGAGACGATTACGGACATTATATTTATGAAAAAGCAGCACACATTATGAGGGTAGGCAAATATATAGTCAGCATTAAGTGGAGACAAAAATAAGGAATATGCAGGTTGAGCATAGGATCCACATTGAGGCACCTAACCCCACTCCAAGATGGCGCCCACGCGCACATAGGTCTCGGAATCAGCAGACCAGCGCGACCTTGGCCAGGTGCAACCACTTTAACAATTAGGGTGAGATATAAAGGCACACACCGAACACCACACATTAGATCGAGGAGACGAACGAGGCAGAAGCAGACACGCAGCGCTAATCAGGTAAGTGCAGCTGGTGCCTTTGAGAGAGAGGATTCCACCCCAGATATTACTAGTGAGGAATAGGGCAGTATACCCTGAAAGTAACTGTAATATGGGATAACTTTAACCCTATACCCTCTTGTAGTACAAAAGGGGTAAAAATAATTGGGCACAATCCATTCATGGCCTTTAATAGAGACTGTGAGTCAGTCTTGAACATTAGTAATATGAGGCAAGCTACCTACCCCCCCCCCCCCAGGACTACACAACAGGGGAAACTAATAGGGAACTGTACATCATAGCCACAAATGAAGATAGAGGGGACTCATTAGCATTAAACAGAAGAGAGTATAAAGACATAGAGGAGCTATTTTAATCTCTCAGTGTCTGACTAAGTAAGAACAGAGGAGAGCGCAGAATAGTGTTTCAGTACTTAGAATACAAGTAACATATGACTATCCAACACTTGTTTTCACTCTGCAGAACATATCCAGTTCATGAAAAGACTAAAGAAATAGTATGCCCGTTCTGAGAAGGTTTTAGAATTTTACCAGGTAAGACACCCCTACAAAAAAGGTACTAGACTTGACCAATGTGATCCTAAGACAAAATAAAGTGAGATTACGTATTTTATTATAGATGCAAGAGATTTGAATAAACGCCTGACAATTTCAGAGCGAGGAAACCCAAGACAAGGAACTCCTATCCGGAGAGAGAGGTAAACACATGACCCCGTAGTCTAGTTTATGAATTAGGGCAGAGGATATCCCAACTCATTCCTAATATAAGTATGTGGTCACTCTACAGAATCCTTACCACTGATGCAAGAAACTTGAATATACGCCTGTCAAGCTCAAAGCTAGGAAAGCCAAGATAAGGAGCTCCTACCATAGGGGAGAGGTAACTATATAAATCTAGATACCCGTTCAATAGTCAGGGTAAATATACACTCCAACTCATCCCTAACAAAAGTCTGTGGTTCTTTAACAGAAGCCCACACTATTCCAGAAGTCAATGGACACTTAAAGCGGTTCTCATCGTGATATGCCCCATACCTGATCTAAAAGGTGAGAACACATATCTCATTATCTCCATAGATACCCTGACCCCCGGTAAATGAAATGGTCTTCCACATTGAAATAAAGACTCGGAGGGATTAAGATGTGACCTGGATAGTGGGCACTATACGGAAAATTGAGTCACTGCATATCCAGGGTAAAATAACAATAGCACATGGATACTTTGTGAACAAGTGTATGAACGCTCCGTAGTTACAGCAGCGGGCGACAGCTATAATACTGAGCCAATCCAACGGCACAAGTCTGAATTAAATGTACAAGCGCCAGACTAGAGAGAGTAATGGCATTGATACTCCTGGTGGGAAAGCTATATACTAGAGACCCATCCTCTAAAGAGAAGGAGTGAATAGAGTCTTTTGCATGATAATTGATTTTGCATATCTCTCCATATATATCCACAGATATGGTGGACCCATCCATTGCTTGAAACCCCAGAAAACAAGAAGTCCTGAGGAAGGTGCAACCAAATCCAGAGTACAGCACCGAAACGCGTCGACGCACTGTTTGTCTTTTTTGAATAGAATCCAATGAGGGCCGCATAAAACTGTAGATGGGTATTCCATTCCACCACTAGAGTTTTACAACAGCAAAACGGATTCAGGCCATTGGGTCGGGTAAATGATTGTGACCTAGACATCTGGTAGGCCACATAGAAATTCAGGGGTTTTTGTGACTATATGTAGTTTGTTGTCTATTTATAGTGAATATGCTTTGAATGTGTCTTTATTTACTGTTTATAGTTATATTACGTTTGTGAAATATTGTTGAATATTATGGTTTATTTTTAACCCTCCAAAGTATCTTCTTACTTGGATTTTAAATTGTGGTGCAAAAAGTATATGAATTTATTCTGTCTTTTATTGTATAATTGATTGTTATTTTAATAAAAATAGACTGTAAACGATTCTATTTCAGTGTGGAAAACCTATTTTTGTGTTAGTTTAATACTCATTGCAGTCTGTGACCCTTTCGTTGTACATAGGAAAGGCCAATAGTTACCAGTCGACCATTCGACTCCAGGGATCTCCCTCTTTGACTAACTGTCCTCACAACTAGGCCATCGGTCCAGAAAGTCACCCGCAATCCTGGCCAGGCAGAGTGTGGCCTCCCCTCCCGGCTCCCATGGCGCTCTGCTATGTGTGGCTGAGGCTGCGTGGTCAGTCAGGCTCCATGCCCGCTTTCGGACATCCCAACCCTTGGCAGCCCAATTGAGCATAGAAGCACACCAATGTCCTTGAGGGTCCGGGGTGGACAGCAGGTCTGGAACGTAGGTAATTAGCATGCCAGCACCACACATAAAAGTGGACTAGGAACCTTGAAGGAGCTCATTAAAGAGAGACCATCATTTTTGTCATCCCGGCTGACCCCCTTGTAAAAATAACAACGATGCAACAGCAAACAGCCGCTGCGGTGGCACGCTTCTTCGGTGATGCGAAGGCAACAGCTGCGGCGGCGACACGCTTCTTCCTCTTTGCGTCGTGCTTCTAGCTCCCAGCGACATGCAGTCTCTAGAGGTCCTAAAAACAACAGCAGGCCCCTCTCTGCAGGTAGAATTCCCAGCAAGGAAATTCAGGGGAGCTGGTGGTGAAGTCTTTGTGTCCCTGTGTCTTCAGAACAGGAGGCAAGCTCAGCATCAAGCCCTTGGAGATTGTCCTCAAGATGATACAGTACACACAAAGTTCCTTTTCTCCTTTCTTTGGCAATAACTAACCACTGCAGGCCAACCCCAAACAGTAACCAGCGCAGGGGCAGTCTCCTCCTTCAGCTTCCTTGGTTTCTCTCCTTGGCAAAGGTTTGTCTTGATTCTCAGAAGTGATCTAAAGTTCTGGGGTCTGGGCCCCAATATTTATACAACTAAATCCTTTGTTCTCTTAAGGCAGAGAGTTTCTGTACCTAGTCAAAACCATTTCTGTCCTCCCTGGTGCAGCTTCCTGGCAGGAGGTGGAGACAGCATTGTTGAAAGCAGACCTAGCCCAGGTAGCTGAAAATAAATCTCCTCCCCCTACTCTCTATTCAACCCAGGTCTATTCAGCCCAGCCCTGACCCATGAGACTGCTGGAGCCACAGTCCTCTCCAGCCCCTGTCACTCAGAAACTGGACATGCAATACACAAACCTAGCAGAGGCATACTGGATGGTTAGGCAAGAAAATACCTACTTTCTAAAAGTGGTATTTTCAAACCCAGAATGTAAAAATCACCCACACTAACAAATGTATTTTAACATTCTGAGTTCAGGCCTACTAAACTCGTTTTTCTTCCTTGTTCCCTGGGTCAGTTAGGATTAGAAGATGTTATAATCAAACTGCCCATTCTGGCCTAGGGGAACAGGTAGCCTTACAATAGTGAAAAACGAAATTGGCTGTAATTCACTATCAGGACATGCCACAAACATCAGGGCATGTCCTACCTTTCACATACAATGCACCCTGCCCACAGGGGTACCTTGGGCCTACCTTAGGGGTGACTAACATGCAGCAAAGGGAAGGTTTAGGGACTGGAAAGTGTGTGCACCTGCCAAGTCGACATGGCAGTTCAAGGCTGCACAGCTGCTACTGTGGGTGGCACAATCAGTGCTGAAAGTCCACCAGCAGCATTTGGTTTACGGGCCCTGGGCACACATGGGGCCCTGTACTAGGGACTAACAAGTAAATCAAATAGCCAATTATGGAATCACTAATCTATACAAGAATGTACAATAGGGAGCACTTGCGCTTTGGCACTGAATAGAAGTGGCAAAGTGTCCAAAGCATCTAGACCAGCAAAAACATAGCAAAAACAGAGGAGGCAGCAGCAAAAAATGGAAGGGAGACCCACACCAATGGTGCCATGTCTAACAAAACCTATATATAGATGTTGCAGAATGGTTTCTGTTTTAAAATTCTGGTATGATTGAGTTGGCCATTATGGTGAGAAAAGTGGAAGGATGAGCTGAAAAACCCTGCCCGATTTTCCAACCACGCCCATTGCCCCTGTTTCCAGGAAACCCTTTCAAAACCGTAACTTTATATACTATGGTTTTTATATACTGTGCATGTGACACGATACTAAGCAATGTACATCCCTTCCAGTGAGGACTCTAGCCCATCTTAACGAAATGTACAATTATCCTATAAATATATGTTATAACACCCACACAATGATAAGCCACTAAAGTGGAGCCTCATAAAGAACCTGGAAGGTATACATCTGCATTATTCCCTGATACTTACCGGATTCACAATAGTCAGTAGACCTGGAACCCTAGGCTACTGAATTGAAAGCGGACTAGTTTCTATACTGCTGCTTACAGTCCTGCAGGCTCCTTCCAGTTGCCACCTGATAAGTATAACAGGAGCTGAAGACCCGCAGAGTGAAGTCTGGCAGGGCCAATAGAGCTTGCTTCTGTGGCTTTGTACAACTCACTATTCTTGTGTTTTCCTTAAATCAGATCAGCATGGAGGAATGTATGCATAGCAAAACCATTGTTGGGCACAGCCTGATTACGGATTTGTAAAGTCAGCGTGCATATCGAGTCGATTTAGACTCAGAGCATGGCTGAAGGCTTATACTGCCTTTGCAAGGTGTGTCCAAAGGTAGGTATGCAGTTTGTGGGGTGCAAATGTGCAAGGGAAGAGTGCACGGCATGTATGGGTGCTAAATATTGTTCTGAAGGGAGAGCCACTGCAGAACATAGCCAGGGAGTTGAGTGTGAATGAGGGTGTGCAGAAATGACCCTTGTTGCTTCTGGTGTGCAAAGTGTTGCTGCGCATATTGGCTTGGGATGTGCAGTGAAAGGGATTAATAGTGCTCAGAGCCTGTCTGACAGGCTGGCCAGCAAACACTACATTATACAGGGCCTGGCTAAAGGTGTACTAATGTAGCCAAGGCTGTGCACAACTTGGAATTCGCGCATAGCGTGCAGAGTGTAACAGGGAGTGGTTTTAGAGCAGCCACTGGTGTGCAGAGTGTGGAAGAGGATGTGCAGAGCTGGTGGTCATATGTGCAGTGTGGTTGAGGTCCTGCTACACATGACTGAGGATGTGCTGCTGGAAATGACTGAGGGTAGTTACGGTGTAGACCAGGTCATCAAGGAACCTCTCACACCTAACCGGTTAGACATGAGAGGTTCATCGACGATAAGGGAGCAAACTCCCTGAGGCGGCGGGACGGATGCAGATTTAGAATCCCTTGCGCAACTGAAATAACTGAGGGAAGTTTTTAACTCCCTTAACGGGGCTTCATTCAAGGTCATCCTCTGCAGGGACACTCTGCCATAATACTGGGGTTGTATTTTTATTTGCAGAGTTTTATATAAAGCGAACTTGACCCGAATCGGGTATCAGAGAGCTTTACATAGTACCAGTTGCATTACATGACACAGTCATTTTTTTCTTAGGAACGGGGAGATTAAGTCATTTGCCCAGAATCACAGGATGTTCAGTATCATTGCTGAGACTCAAACCCAGTTCCCCAGATTCGAGGTCGATCGCCCTAGCTGTTAGGCCAACTCCTCTCCTATATTGGAGGACTGGTGGAGCATTTTGAGCCCACATCATGATTTGAACCGAACTACGCCAAATCCATTCCTACCCTCTGTTCAGGAAGTCTCTTAAAACATGGGGTTTCTCCCTGGCTTTTAACTGATAATCTTCTCACTGTACATGTCCACGCACCTCCCAACAAGCGCCAAGAAACCGTCGGTGAACGTGCGCTCTATATGAACCTTTATCATATCATATCATATCATAGAAATACATCTCAAGTATTAAATCAACCTGATAGGAAAGGCTGACTATACGTAGTAGATCTCTGCCCTCACTGGCGTTTATCCAAATATAAACTGTTTCTCAACCAAGTGCTCCTCACTGGTTTTTATAAAAGTGTAAGGAGAGGAATATATATGGTTATTATCCCGAAGAAGGTGGTTTTATTTGTGTCAACCTACTAAAAAGCGTTGACCCTTTTTTGTTGTTGTTAAATTTGTGTGACATTGAATCGCATTTCGACAAGAAATAGTTTTCTGCAATGTGATGTCCTGATGTACTCTTACGAATTAACCTCTGTATGTCAAATGTAACTGTCTTCGTGTTATTTCTCTCTTTTGTATCCTGTAAGTTCTTAAACATTTTATGTATGGTTCTAAAAATATATCCGCATTGAATTGACAAGAATGTATTGTATAACTGAATATTTTTATTAAACTGGATTTATAAGTGTTTCGAAAGCCTGTGGAATTCATTGCTCCTTTAAGACTGCGTTAATATATGAGTGTAGAGGATGCATGGAGTGCTTGATCTGAAAGACAAGTGAACTCAAAGGAAATTATATACTTGACTTTTACATGGATAATAATAGCGCAGAGCATTTTAGTTGCCCTCAGAAAGCTCAATTAATGAGGAAATGGTAAACATAATGTGTGTACAATTATACACAGCCAATCAAGCCACTCCCCAAAGATGAAACCTTGATATGTTTTAATAACTTATATCACTGTTAATGTCAAATTAAGTACATAAGTACTACCACAATGCTTATTTTCATCAGTGCATTGGCCAATTTTGTATATAAATGTGAGCCGATTAAAGTGCCTCATGGCTATTACTGACACACAGAAACATTATTACTATTCAACAGTGTGCATTGTATTTAACACTGCTGCCTGCATTGCAATAAAATAAATGCATTTATTGTATGTAGAAAAAGCTGTTCCTAGGTGCAACATAAAAACGAACCTTGCATTTATTACAAGTTCCTCAAGCAAAGAGTAGGGAATTACATATTGTGTGTGGTTCATGGTAAACGAGCAATGAAGCAGCAGGAGTATAGAGGAACAGGTAACAACGACGATGATGGGTAGAAAAAAAAAAAGTACCTGGCTCAATCCCAGTGCAACCGGTGGAAGGACACTACTTTAAAAAAAGGCATTCCGTACTTGGTCCATGCTCCATGAAAGGGAGAAACAAACAAAGAAAAAGTGCGACCGGCCACATGCTGACCATTCAGAAGACAGAAAATAAGAGTGACAATGATGCAAATGAATGGGAGGGCTCAAAGCCCCTTTTCATTAACAAAATGTCTCACAAGCGACATTGTATGTGCTGTCTCAGTCAAACCTAAAAATGGTTGTAATGTGCTATACAAATGCTGATAAAACTTTTGGCCTGAATGATTCTGGTAAACTTTTTGATGTGCAGGTAGAAGAGGAAAAGGTATTGTAAATGTATGTGAGTATCAATGGTTACATCTCTGTGGGCATTGAGCGTAACAACTGCCTGACACTTGCCGCCAAATATTATTTCGTTTTCAAGACAGTGGAGAATTTCACCGACTTTGTAAAAATTCTACGCTGGTGGCTGACAGCTCAGCATCCAAAAGTGCAATATTTCATGGATATCCTTCACTGAAATGTCATACATTGAGAAAGTGACATCATACACCACTGATCTCCTATGGCTTTCCGTGGTTGACCATTTAGCTTCTTATTTCATGCTTCGAGTCCAGAGCAGGGTCGGATTGGTAAAGCGAGCACTCGGGCAATGGGCCAGTATCTGAGGTTCAGCTATGAGCCTCTTTTTTGGCCAGTGTGGTGGCCGGATTGGGCTGTGTCTGTGCTTGTACAGATGCTGCCAGAGGCCCAGTGAGGGCCTGAGCGGACTTTCCAGAGGCAGATGGGCCTCTGTTACCTCCCTTTTACCAGCAGGGTAGAGGTATCATTCACTAGACTGGCCCATTAAAGTATGCAGTTTGAGCGGAGCAGGGGCCTTGAGGATAAATGCACTCACATATACTCCTGTGGTTCTCCATTGTGAGTTAATCTGTGCACAGAGTTCTGGTAACATTTTCATTTTTGTATCTCAGAGAAGTTAACAAACCATGATTCTTTTAGAGAACCCTCCGCCCACCTTTTTTTTTTAATAATACTTGAAACACTGAATTACAGAAGGTAATGGGCTCTGTGGACCGGCTTTCTCCTCCTGTCTTCATGACCCCAGAGATCAGGGTCATCTTCAAGGGCAGTGCGGAGGACCAGGAAGGAGTAGCAAGCGCTACCCTGGCGAGCACAAATTGTTGACCATACACTAATCTCGCCTTTGAATCAATTTATACTGTTTCTATGGAGAGACCGTTGGTTGTAGCCAGCAAAGAAAAAAAAAGACTGTGGTTCAGGGTGGACATTTCTGTGGGAGAAAAGGGCTACATCAGTGACAAACATTTTACTCCGCAGCCTGGTGGAACAACGGAGCGGCTCAGCGTGGTGCGCGGCTCTGGCGCTTTGTTTTATCTCAGGTTGCGCGTACTTTTCTGGCATTCAGAAACAAATGAGGTAATGGAGCAGGCGTCGGGCGAGTCACCGCCAACCGATCTGCAAATCTCGCCTTTTACATGTCTCCAGGGGAAGCATTTTCCAACGCCCCCGCCTCAGCTTCCCTCCCTTTTTTTGTCGTAGTTCCTTTGAAAGCCGTAACCTCTTTGAAGTGCAGAGCTCAATTAGCAGCTGCCCTTTTTGCCAAACACCTCCTACCCTGTCCAGTGTAAAGAAGCACCTGCTGGGCGGCTGAAAGCTGAGCCCGGAGCCGCCTGGGCCGCTGCCTGGTGCGCACAGCGGCTGAAGCACACGCAACCCGCGTGAGCCAACTCCGCCGGGCGAAGGCTCCTGAGTGGATTTACATCACTTGCGGCAGCCTCTGTTTCCGGTCCAAAGGAGGGGGGTACTTTTTACGTGTACGCCCTAAACACTGCACTGTCTCAGGACACAGCACGCGCTCCTTACATTCACACAGCCAATAACATCCACGCCTTTAGCATCAGCATCCATAACCTACGTGTTCCTTAGCCATATCAGTGCCTGAAATGGAAAAATAGAAGAGTACCTGCTTGTTTCTGAGAAGTGCAGGTACCCTCCAATTAAATGTATTACATCTTTCTTGAGAAGACCGGTAGTATCCCTACAAAATCGAAAAAGTGCCGGTTCTCCGTACCGGGTAGTACCGGCCTATTTAAAGCACTGGCCATAACCTTGAAGTAATAAAAAAAAAACAACCCCCAGTGCTCAGGGCTGCCACCTTTCCAAGAGAAAAAGACCGGCCATTTATCGTTGTTTTAAGAGTCTGAAAAGGCCTGTATGTGATAATAAATAGGACAGTAAAAAATACACATTTAAATGTGCTTTCTGTTTATATTTGTTATTTGAATTATATAGAGATAAAGGCTAAAATTACTGTTTTTTAGTGATTTTGCTTATTTTCATCCCGGCCAGGACATCAAAATACCAGTGGTGCTGTTAGAAAACCAGTCCGATGGCAACTCTAGTGCATAGCATAGACTGCACTGATGGTGTTACAATAATTATTTAATAGTTTTGCTGACTACAATTGTGCTCAAGTCTGCTCCTCGTCCTTGTAGCCCAATGGGCCAGATTGACTAAGGGTTTGCACTGGGGCAACATCTCAATGTAGCCCAAAGTCTTGCTAGGGTATTTACTTTCAAGTGGGAGAGGTGTGGCGCAGCAGCCAGGGCAGCTGACTCAGGAGCGCAGGACTCACGGTTCGACCCCCAACAGCAACTCAGCATCATGTGACTATGGGCAAGAGGTCACTTAATATCCCTGATGGCCTTGAGGCCCACAGGGGTGAGTAGTTTGTGTTTTACAAATTTCGGATTTAGTGCACTGGAAAGATGTCCTATTCTCATCACAGTGATTTACTCTGCTTTGCGCCACTCTCTGTCAAGGGGGAATGCAAGGGTGTAACTTTGGCAGATTAGTGCAAGCACCATTAAATTTGATGCAAAGCCCAATATATTAAAATAGCTAGACAAGGCTTTACCTAAACAAATGACGCCTACTTGACGCAGGCAACAACAACAAGACATGTGTACATAACATTTCTCTAAAATGCACGTGTTTCTCCCTACAGCACACATACAGCGTGTGGCGTGTTTAAGCAGGGTATGCTTCCAGGACTCACCTTATGCACTCACTACTCTGCATCGTGTTTTGTGTGTCCCGAAGCAGGGTTTTTGTTGCCACTGCAGGTGCAGTGAGTAGTGATAGGCCATTTGTAATTTATTTTTAATATGGCAAACTAATAGAAAGAGAGCAACATCACAAACAACGCATCAGACTGAACATTGCATACACATACATCAGAAGCTTATCACAGAACACCTGACACGTGTACCTCTCAGCTTAAATAGGAGCTATCGGGACAAACACCAAATTTAGACTGCCAACTGCCTAAAGGGTGGCTTAACAACCTCGGAAATGTGTAAGCAACGGGTGCGAACCTCAAGCCACAAGTTTCTGGCATAAAAATCATATACCCACAGATTAATATATTAGATATCATATTGCCACCTAAGAGCGGCGTAGCTAGACCTTTGGCCGCCTGTGACGGTCCCTGTGTTTGCTGCCCCGTGGCGGGTGCATGTAAGAGGGGGGTGATTCCTGTACTTGCCGCCCACTTCAGCAGCAGGTAAGAGCTGGGGGTGGGGGGGGAGGGGTGGAGCCCAGCGCAACAAAAACGCATGCTGTCTGTGGCGGACTGTCCGCCTGCCCCCCTTTTGCTACGCCACTGCCCAGGGTCGGATTGGTAACGCGGGCACTCGGGAAATGGCCGAAGGGCCGGTAGCCAAGTTCTAGCTGTGGGCTGCTTTTTTGGACAGCCTGGGGGCTGTCTGTGGTGTTAGGATGCCACCAGTCGGTGCCTAAGTGGTCTTTCTAAAGGCAGCTGGGCGGAGTTATCACTCCCTTTCGATCGCTGGACCAGCCCATTAGTGTATGCTGATTGTGCATGGGGCTTGGGCAGAAGAGGTCTCACTTGCATCCATATGTGGTTCAGCAATGTGAACTAATCCATGCATTTTTTAAAAATCTAAGTGAAGTTAATAAAACATGCGTCTGTCAATATGCAAATGTGGGCCACTTTTTGTAGGTGTGCCTGGGCCGACTTTTGATCCTAATCCAACCCTGCCACTGCCCCCTAAAGTAGAGACAGGCTAGAACTCTGGGGCATAATATCAAGAAAGGCGATAAAATTATCGCCGCTTTAGTGGCAGGACTGCCGCTAAAGCGGCGTTATTGGCCTGATAATGTGTCCTTGTGAATTCCTATAGCAGCCCAGCTTCTGGTGTTAACCTGGGCTGCTATGGGAATTCACAAGGGCATATTATCAAGGCCATTATCGCCGCTTTAGCAGCAGTTTCCTGCCGCTAAAGCGATGATAATTTTATCGCCTTTCTTGATAATATGCCCCACAATTCCCAAACATATTATTACATGACGGCTCATTCTTTGGTTTGTGATGGAAGAGTGCCTGGAGGCCCACATGACTTCAATTCCATACTACTGTGAGCTATGCAATTAGCATAGAATAACATAATAAAACATGACAACATATAACAGAATGCTCAAAATGGACAGGGTGTCACAGAAGATATAGTGATTGAAACCTGGAATGCTTCATAGGTTGGTGGTATTACTGAGCGGATACAACGTGTTTGTTTATTGGACTGTGTTCTATTTTATATAACATGCCTGGTGTGATGCTAACAAAGCTATAATACAAGTAGGAATCTGACGATTCTGTTGACAGATGCACCACACCGCGCATATCTGTGTCTCATGGACGTGCACTGCAGGCACCCTTCAGTGCAGCCATTGTTGTGCTATCTCGGTAATCCCGGGAGACTTCCTCACTTCCTGCGATGCCAGTCTGGAGGGCCTTGCACCTTGACCTTTTGAGGTCAGCCCAAGCCCAGAGCAAGAAAGGAATGTTCTGCTCACGGCTAGGAGGGGTGACAAAGACAGAAGCCCTTCTGTGCAGGTCAGACGTGGTGGCATAGTTGTGGTCTCTCCTTGCATGCCTTCCAAACTGGAACCCCACAACTGTCCTCACTTGTTGGGATGGGCCTGCAGATCTTTCCCTTGACAGCACAAGTTAACCTTTTTGGGGGTTTATTTCGAACTGGTCCCCATTCATACTGTAAATAGTGAGCTGGAGAACACCTGTGATTTGATCTGAATAAGGATTCGCTCCAGCAAGTTGGAAATCTGTGTCAGACATCAGTGATTAGGTTTCTCTCCATAGAGGTTCTTTCAATTTTGAAACCTAATATGTAAAATGGGCTCATTATTCACCGTTCCTTATGACCTCGGTAATGTCACTTTTAATCCTGTCAACAAATCAGAACCAAGCGATACAAAAGGGGATGATGGACGGAGCGTTTGAGCAAATCAAACACTCACCCCCAGTCAACTGATCTGGGTTTAATCCATCACCATTCTTTAGCCCACTCAGCCACCCCATTTCAGACATGGCCATATGCAAATCAGTCTGACCCTGTGCCTCATGGGAACAGTCCAGCCCGAACTGCAAAGCCATGTCTTCCATGGACCGGAAACAAGCATCCTGGGACCGGTTTCGGATTCTAATCCTCATCAGCCAGGCTATCTTGAATCCAGTGGCCAAGTGAGCAAGGGACTCACGTCTGAGCATACCCTGCCACACTTACAGCGAACAAAGCGATACAAAAGGGGATGATGGAGGGAGCGTTTGAGCAAATCAAACACTCACCCCCAGTCAACTGATCTGGGTTTAATCCATCACCATTCTTTAGCCCACTCAGCCACCCCATTCCAGACATGGCCATATGCAAATCAGTCTGACCCTGTGCCTCATGGGAACAGTCCAGCCCGAACTGCCAAGCCATGTCTTCCATGGACCGGAAACAAGCATCCTGGGACCGGTTTCGGATTCATAATCCTCATCAGCCAGGCTATCTTGAATCCAGTGGCCAAGTGAGCAAGGGACTCACGTCTGAGCATACCCTGCCACACTTACAGCGAACAAAGCGATACAAAAGGGGATGATGGAGGGAGCGTTTGAGCAAATCAAACACTCACCCCCAGTCAACTGATCTGGGTTTAATCCATCACCATTCTTTAGCCCACTCAGCCACCCCATTTCAGACATGGCCATATGCAAATTAGTCTGACCCTGTGCCTCATGGGAACAGTCCAGCCCGAACTGCCAAGCCATGTCTTCCATGGACCGGAAACAAGCATCCTGGGACTGGTTTCGGATTCATAATCCTCATCAGCCAGGCTTTGTTTACATAGAGACTGGTGCTGTAGTGTTGCCATTTCTTGCAAATAACAGGATTCACTGTCACCCTATTTCAGTGGTGCTCATTTTAATAACCTCAGAAGGGTGAAATACTGCAACATCTTTCCTGAGTTTCGAACCTGTGACCTGCAAATTACAAGTCTTAGCCACACGCACTCAGTCACTGAGGTGTCTGCACAGCTTTACAAAGTGACTGATTCGGTGCAACACTGACAAATAAGAGCTGAGTTGGCCTAGCAGGACACTGGCTACAACAGTGATACTCAAAGTATGGCCCAGTGGGTTTTTTCGCCCTTCCTGACCTCTACATATGGCCTCCTGATGGACAGCAGCACTGGGCTGCTGTCTCCTTGAGAGAGCACCAACATTTAGAAAGCTATTCACTAAAGGGGCAAGCATAACGGGAGTAAAAGGAAAGAAGCAAATACGGTGTCCTGTAACACTTAACTTTAGGAACACATTCATTTCTAAAGACATCTTGTAACAAATGTGTATAAATGGGATAAATTCTGCAAAAATCGAAAAAAGTGTTTTTCATGAACATACAGAAGTGTTTCACCACAGTACATCAGGTGATATCAGTAAATTGAGAAGAATATTTTGAAAGTGATAGTTTTAAAACAATACCAGTAAAGTACTAAGAGGGAAGTCAACTGTCAAGTGCTCCCCTCTGGATCGCCTGGGATGTTATTATGCATGGACGACATTATAATTTATAAATGAAACTCAAGAGAAGGTTTTGCACAGCGCACATCCTGAACCAATGCATTTTAAAATTGCCTGTGATCACACAATTTAGTCAAGTGTTGAAGCTGCGTTTTCTGGTCTTGAATTGTAGAAATACTATTACTAATCCAGTTACTTCCTTTTTAGGTCTCGCCGGCCAATGGGCTTGCGCATTGCTGGCGAAAGATATAGAGGGGCACCAGAAAATCCTACCAAGTGGGCTTTGGAATGCGGATTATGGCCAGTGCATGTGCGACGGGTGCGCGCTCGCCATTTGCTTCCCAGCCCCCCCCCATCAGAGTTGAAAGGAAGCCGCTCGCACACCACCATTTGTCTGAGCCTCGGCATCAGACTTCAAAGGCTGCCGCTCCCCCGCCCACCCCCCACCACAGCAATGCCGAGAGCTTGTCCTCACTGTAGGCACGTTCCAGCAAAGGTCTTTCACGTTAAACTTTACTTTCTTTTTACCAACTTCTGTCTCCCAGCCATCCCTGCAATTATTTCCCATTGAACTTTCGCCTTTCATTTCTTTCATATCTGCATTCTCAGTTCATCTGTTTTCTTTCTGCATATATTTGTAATTTTTTTCTTCACTCATTCATGCCACCATTTATAACCCTTCCAATCTCCTCATTCCCGTCCTTGCTTCACCCTTTCCTCTCTACCTTCATACCGCACTCCTTTCTCTTATCCTCTACCTTACGTTCATCATTCCACCTTTCTTCCTTCCCCCTCCCATCCCTACTGTCTCCTTTCTTTCCTTGCTATTCTTTTCCGTCTTTCCTCTTTTGACCGATCCTCTTTTCTTCCTTCCTTCCAGTCCATCACCACTTTCTTACTTTAATCATCACTTCTTTTCCTCCCTTCATTTTCTCTTCATGTGGCTATTAATGTTTTGTTATTTTCTGTTTTACACTCCCTCCGTTCTCATCCCCTTCATCCTCTCTATGTTACCCCAGCATATATGCAATCGTTCCTCTTTCAGTCTTCCTGCTGGGGCAGCGAAACGTACCGGAAAGGCAAGCATAAAAAAACACAGGTGGCGTTATTGAACGGCGAGTGAAGTGAATGAAATGGCAGGGTCTGAACTTCTATTCACAAGCTATCAATCAATCTGACTCCGAGTGCGGGTTCCTCTCCTAGACCAAATAACAACCCCCCGACATATCGATCCCTGTGTGGGGGCACTTCACAGGCGGCACACCTGGGTGGGGGGGACCAACAGGCCCATGTGTCTCGTCGTAAAGTGACCTTCAGAATGCAGCCTATAGGACGCGCACTAGCGAGCTGGCCTTCCAGCTTCCACTGAAAGCATGTTCATACGCCATTTCCGGCCACAGTTATCCTGTAGGTTCCAGTGCACACGTGTCAACCTGCTTGTATTCAGGGCTTTAAGTGGGCAGGGTCTCACAGAACTCCACCCTTCAACTCCACTCTCCAACTCCACCCTCCACCCTCCAACTCCACCCTCCAACTCCAACTCCACCCTCCAACTCCACCCTCCTCCAACTCCAACTTCACCCTCCTTCAACTCCAACTCCACCCTCCAACTCCACCCTCCTCCAACTCCAACTTCACCCTCCTCCAACTCCACCTCCACCTCCAACTCTACCCTCCAATTCCACCCTCCAACTCCACCCTCCACCCTCCAACTCCACCCTCCGACTCCACCCTCCAACTCCACCCTCCAACTCCACCCTCCAACTCCACCCTCCAACTCCAACTCCACCCTCCTCCAACTCCACCTCCACCCTCCAACTCCACCCTCCTCCAACTCCACCTCCACCCTCCAACTCCAACTCCACCCTCCAACTCCACCCTCCACCCTCCAACTCCACCCTCCAACTCCAAATCCACCCTCCAACTCCACCCTCCAACTCCAACCTCCAACTCCAACCTCCAACTCCAACCTCCAACTCCAACCTCCAACTCCAACCTCCAACTCCAACCCCAACTCCACCCTCCAACTCCACCCTCCAACTCCACCCTCCAACTCCAACTCAACCCTCCAACTCCAACTCAACCCTCCAACTCCAACTCCACCCTGCAACTCCACCCTCCAACTCCAAATTCAACTCCGCCCTCCAACTCCACCCTCCAACTCCACCCTCCACCCTCCAATTCCAACTCCACCCTGCAACTCCAACTCCACCCTCCAACTCCAACTCCACTCTCCAACTCCAACGCCACCCTCCAACTCCACCCTCCACCTTCCAACTCCACCCTCCAACTCCAACTCCACTCTCCAACTCCACCCTCCAACTCCACCCTCCACCTTCCAACTCCACCCTCCACCCTCCAACTCTACCCTCCAACTCCAAATCCACACTCCAACTCCACTCTTCAACTCCACCCTCCAACTCCACCCTCCAATTCCAACTCCACCCTCCATCTCCACCCTCCACCCTCCAACTCCACCGTCCATCCTCCAACTCCACCCTCCAACTCTACCCTCCAACTCCAAATCCACCCTCCAACTCCACCCTCCAACTCCAACTCCACCCTCCAACTCGAACCCCACCCTCCTACTCCAAATCCAACTCCACCCTCCATCTCCACCCTCCACCACCAACTCCACCCTTCAACTCCACCTCTAACTCCAACTCCAACTCCACCCTCCAACTCCCACCCTCCAACTCCAACTCCAACTCCACTCTTCAACTCCAACACAACCCTCCAACTACACCCTCCAACTCCACCCTCCAACTTCAACTTCACCCTCCAACTCCACCCTCCAACTCCACCTTCCACCCTCCAACTCCACCCTCCAACTCCAAATCCTCCCACCAACTCTACCCTCCAACTCCACCCTCCAACTCCAATTCCACCCTCCAACTCTACCCTCCAACTCCAACTCCACCCTCCAACTCCAACCTCCAACTCCAACCTCCAACTCCATCCTCCAACTCCACCCTCCAACTCCAACTCCACCCTCCAACTCCACCCTTCAACTCCACCGTCCACCCTCCAACTCCACCCTCCAACTCCAACCTCCAACTCGATCTTCACCCTCCAACTCCACCCTCCAACTCCACCCTCCAAACCCACTCTCCAACTCCAACTCCACCCACCAACTCCACCCTCCAACTCCATCTTCCACCCTCCAACTCCAACTCCACCCTCCAACTTCACCCTCCAACTCCAACAACTTCACCCTCCAACTCCACCCTCCAAATCTACCCTCCAACTCCACCTTCCAACTCCACCCTCCAACTCCAAATCCACCCTCCAACTCCAAACTCCAACTCCAACTCCACCCTCCAACTCCAACTCCAACTCCACTCTCCAACTCCACCCTCCAATTCCACACTCCACCCTCCAACTCCACCCTCCAACTGCACCTTCCAACTCCACCATCCAACTCACCCCTCCAACTCCACCCTCCAACTCCAACTCCACCCTCCAACTCCAAATCCACCCTCCAACTCCACCCTCCAACTCCAACTCCACCCTCCAACTCCACCCTCCAACTCCAACTCCACCCTCCAACTCCAAGTCCACCCTCCAACTCCAATTCAACCCTCCAACTCCACCCTCCAACTCCACCCTCCATCACTCAGGGGCACCACCACATCACTCGGGGACACCACCACATCACTGGGGGACACCACCACATCACTCGGGGACACAATCACTCTGGGATACCACCACATCACTCTGGGACACCAACTCATCACTCAGGGACACCACCACATCACTCAGGAACACCACCACATCACTCAGGGGCACCACCTCATCACTCAGGTGCACCATCTCATCACTCATTCCAACCATATCATCACTCAGCACTACAACAACACTATCCTTGCTTGCTACCAACAAGCCTTGCCATAGCCAATAGGACTCGCATTAGGAAAGTGTAAGCTATTAGCTTTGTGAATAACAATGCTATTAACTTATATATTTTCAAAGCCAACACATATTAAAAAAAAGTGTAATTTACAATACCAATAGCTCAGACTTTCCTAATGCGAGACCTATTGGATTGCAAATGCTTGTTACACTTGACTCTCCCAAGGTAGTGATAGCAAGCAGAGAAAGCTTACCCCAAGATGTGGTAGAAGGATGGTGATTCAGATACAGGGTAACACAATATTGTCAAATCTAAAGACTAGGGGATTCATTTAGAGGGCAGTATGGAATGAAACTCTCAAAATACCTCCATGCTTCACTTCCCCTATTCCCTCTTTACAGCCTCTCCAAAGACTGCCTCCAACTCGGTTGGCATCAATGCGACCCTTGGGCACACCACAGATTATACTTTAAGGCACCTAGGAAAATTCAGCGAGTACTCATAGCCTAAAACCTACTCAGAGGGAGAGGAAGGCTGAGAGTCAAGGCGTGCTTTCTGTGCAGGATGAATGGAAGGACCCTCCATGAAACTAATCCTGAATGTGCTCATTAAAAATAGGGCCTGTTCCCCACGCCTACCTCTGAATGAGAGACCTGCTTGTCACCCACTTCTCACTGACTCCTGCCAGCCTGAGCCAAGTAGCACAGAGTTACTGGTATAAAAAATAGCACGCTACTGATGAAATTGTGCTGTGTCATCAAAAGTGCACGTGCTGCTTCCTTTACTCAGCTAGTCGGGGAAATATATTCAAGGGGAATGAAATCAAAGGCAGTCTCTTGTAAGTAAAAATATATATTTTATGAGAAAATGGTCTTGTGAAAATATCAGCACATAGGCTCAGCATCAACTTTTTTTAGTTTGTAAATGTGTATATTAATTTTGGAGAACAAGCGAAAAATAAGTACAGCCACAATAATCAACATTACATCCTCAACAGTGCAGAGATTTGCAGCTTATGCGACATGTACTCACCAAACAACATGCCTGATGGCACTCACGCACCCAAACCAGTTAGGAGAAATAAAAACAAGCATTTACAATGCAATGGTTTCGCCTTTGGAAAAGTTTGAGCTATTGGCATTGTAAATGACAAAATGTGTATTTATGTGTTGGTTTTGAAAACAGATAAATAAATGCCATTGTCAATTACATTACCATTAGCTTAATCTCTCGCAAATGTGAGACCTATTGCATTTCATTTCGCTGCCTGTGCAAGAAAAGTGTGGGGTGCAGGATGAGATACAACAGGATGCATAAATCCGGTGGGGTGGTGAGCACTGGTCAGGGCTGAGGTGCATTGACGGAGCTGTGTGCACCGAGAGCAGTGGGGAGGTGGGGAGGGGGAAAGGCAGACTTCCATGTTAGACGAGGCCTCCTGGACTGCGGCGGCGGTGGTGGTCTGGAGCAGCAGGAGCCTCGCACAGCAAACGGCGAGAGTCCACATGGCAGCGTTTAGACACCCGCACTCCTCCCCTCCGGAGCCCCTCCTAAACTTGTTACCTGATGAATCTCTCAATACAGCATCACAGAGCTATGCTTCAGAGGTCGATAAGCTAGGGCTCTGGTGTTCTACTTGCTATCAAAGGCCCTGGTAAACTAACTTCCAACACCCCAAACATGTATCATAAGCATCTCTGGTGCTGCTGTCCCACTTGTCCTCAAAGGCTTTGGCTAAAATAGATCCCAGCACCCCAAAGCCGTTTTATAAGCATCACGCTGCGAGAGCATCATAAGGGCATACTACATATAGCCATACACTAGGGTGCTGCTGCTGCTGCTCCCGCACCTCATCAGCGTCTCTCAGTAGAGCATCATAAGGTTATACTTTATGGAGTTAGGGCCTACAGAACTGGGTAAGATTCTCCACAAGAGGCCTCAAGAACTGGACAGAATATGTAGGAGGCCTCCAGAACTGGACACAATACTAAGATGTGAACTCCAGAACTGGATACAATACCGAAGATCTGGCCTCCAGAGCTGGACACAGGGCCTGCAGAACTGGGTACGATTCTCCACAAGAGTCCTCACGAACTGCACACAATAGGTAAGATATGCCTTGCAAAACTGGACAAAATATGCAAGAGGCCTCAAGAACTGGACACAATACCCAGGATCTGGCCTCCAGAACTGGACATAATACGTAAGATGTGGCTCACAGAACTGGCACAATATGTGAGAGACCTACAGAACTGAACACAGTACGTAAGAGGCCCCCAGAACTGGACACAAGACTTAGATTTGGCCGCCAGAACTGGAAACACTACTCAAGCTACCGCCTCCAGAAGTGAACACAATTCGTAAGACAAGACACGTAGAATTGTATACACTGCCCCAGAAGAGGCCAGCAGAACTGGACACAATTTCTAGGGTGTGGCCGGGAAGGCATGGACACACCGCCCCAGAACAGGCCTCCAGAACTGGACACAATACTTCAACTGTACAACACACCCCCGAGGGTACCTCTACAAGTGACACCAAACTCCAGATGTGTTCAGATGTGCCCTGCAGAGCAGATCTAATGGTCCAGCTGAGGCCTCTGGAACTGGACACAATCCTCATGTGTTCTCTCCAGATGTGGAAAAATGAACTTCTTCTCATATTTGATATGTTGCCTCGTAATCCGGAAGGAGCGCTCACCAGGAGGCCTTCTAGACTGGTGGCAATAATTCAGACCCCCCCCCCCCCACACAAGTAAACAAACAGCCCAACATGTACCCACATATATTACCCCACATGTGCCCATCTGCTCTTGCGCCCAGTCAGGCACACCTTAACACACTGGACACACTATTCCAGATGATGAATATGGAATAGGACCCCGAAGTAACCTCCGAAGTGGACCCCGTGTTCTACAATCGGCCACCTGGGCTTGCAAAATGGACACAATTGTCTGTGCACGCGGCACATTTAGAGTTTTTTGTTGGCACAATCTGCATACGATAATCTTTAGTGGGAGTTCATTTCTGCATTTCTACATTTGGGGGACTCTGCATAATGCCCTACATCAGCACAGCCATAACCTAGTGTGTACCAATTGTATACCTCATCAATCCCTTGTTACATTTCCCAACGGAGAAATACATAGTGGAAATTAAATCCTTTGTTATTGACACTTTTTCGTGAAGCTTGTCCGGGTTTTTTTTTCTCACTATAATTTGGTATAGCGTGCACATTTTCTACATGATCACTCCACTGCAAGCAAAACAAGTAAAAAAAAAAAAAAGATTGTCAGTTACAACGCCAATAGCTCTAACTTTAACAAATGCGAGATCGAATGCATCGCAAATGCTTGTTCTTTTCAGAAGTGTATACATGCCAATACCTTTTTTTGCCGGACCGAAGAATATTTTGACTAACAATACATATACACCTGCACACACGCACTCTCACCGAGACCACTTACTTGACATGGCTGCAGTAACATTCATGCTGAGTGAGACGTGTGCACCGCTGGTAGTGCTGGAGTTGAGAAACTAGTGAATAAGTGCCCACTGCCCACCCCGCCTGCAACGGCCGCCGGGAATTGAAGTTCTGCAAAGATGTTGGTTAGTAATTGACATCGGAGGAATATGCTGTTGCAGTTACCAGCGTGGTCCGTATAGGAGCGCGTGCGCGGTGAGCTGAATTTGACCCTCTTTAATGAACCCCAGGCTAACAGCATAAGACGACTGATGTTTTCTCCTATCCCCCGCCCGGCTTGAATGAGTAGAGGTGGATGTGCAGGAGTAGGTAGAGCCTGCCCTCACTCTGTATTCTAGAGCACGCTTCTCGGCACTGGGATGCTTGGCTAGATCTAAGCAGGAGGTTAAACTATATTGTACACCGGTCTGTCGCTGCTTGTGACCTCCCCCCTCTTCGAGTCGTGGGGCAGCCCCAAAGGAGCCTCGCTGTCCGTCGTCCTCGCATGAGCACGTTCTCTTTGCATGACGCTGCATGTTTATTCAAAGCTTTGTCAGGCAGGCGGCCGTGCACTTCCATTCTGTGCATTGTTCTCTGCAGGGGATGATGCTCGCCGTTTATGCTGAGTTTTTAAGAGCACGAGCAGCGGGCTCTCCGTTGAATCGGTGGCTGCCGCTGCCAGTGTGACCTGGATACCTCAGGGGCGTAGCTAGAGCATGTGGCGCCCGGGGCTATCCCTCAGATTGCCGCCCCTGGAGGGGGGGATGAGGGGGGTCGGTGCGGGAGAAAAAGGACAGAGAGACACGTAGTATCGCCGCAAATAGTTACCTCGATCATGTAAGTTACATGCACATACATGACACGGTCCAAGGCTACACAGTTGAATATACTGGTGACCGGCAGTACAAAGGAGAACACACAGACTGCCACCCTGAAGGATTTCAGGAAGGGCCTAAAAACATGGTTATTCGATTAACGTCCTTCATCAGCAGCACCGCCCCCAGCGCCTAGATACCCTCACAGGTGATAAGTAGCGCTATGCAAATCCTGTTTGTTTGATTGATTGACACCCAATTTCCACACATCGTTTGTGCGCTACATTAGTTTTATCTGTAAAACTGTGTCTTTACAAGTTAAGTGATCCCTTCAATGGAGATTGTGCTGTCTATAATTGACAGTGCACGAACACACCATGCTTTAATGATATATATGCAACATTTTTAGTTCAGTGATGAAGCATTAATGGCAGCGACACCACTCTGAAAATTGTTCGAGCACCACTGGGTGTTCCCAATCCTGTTTCTTTCTCTTGGTTATTACCTTCTCTGACTTAAGGACATTTTAGTCCCCCTCCCTTATGAATGTGTCACAAGCCCTCTGGACATTATTAAGGCAGGTATTGTCCTGATAATGTGGTAACCTGATATTTTACTCATTTGCATTTTTAAAGAAAGGGCGCATGTTGTGTGTGTTTTTAGTGTCTCACCAGAGACAAGAAAATATTTGCGCTAAACGGAAATTTTGAAGCAAAAGTGGTTATTTCTCAGCGCAAGCACTAGGGTAATAAAAACAGGCAGCACAGTAAACAGGCAAGCATAGGCTCTGAGTGGCAGCATGTCCTGTGCTATTAGTGGCGAGGTTGTGTTTTTTTTTTTTTTACACACACAAACGAGTCCCATGATGCATTGCAGTGGTGCAGAGAAAGAGCACCGTGCCCTGTTAGCCACCGCGCTGCATTTGCTCACACCCATTCCCAGCGTCTCGAGCTGGAATGCGGCTGCTTTTAAAACTGCGATGTACCAGCAACATTCCTGCCCTGAACCCTTTGTTCTAAGATTTGAAAGGCATCTGCCTGCCCCGACTTACATGAGAGTGTTAGGAAGCGTGGTTAGGTAACCATACTGTACATTTATATAGCTCTCTCACAGCTCCGGGAGACACATGTTTCCAATCTTGAGCCATGTTTACAGCAATGACAGCCAGGCCTGGCTCTCACACTCTGTCACAGTGCCTACAACTAACTGTAAGGAAATTGATGTTGCTGTGCCGTGATATCTGCAGCAACACCGAGCAAGTGACTTTATCATACCATATTTCACCCATATGATACATTAAATTGTCATTTTGGGAAACTATGGCAAAGTCAAAGATAACATGGTGAGTGTCACCACAAACGTAAAAGAGTGACTAGAAACAAGCATTGTGAGGGCGGGAAGTGTTCAGCTGCACAGTTACACAATTGTTTTACAGTACGGTCAGTTTGCAAGGTTACTAGGTGAGTGCCCTTTGATTTCAGCTGCTTCAACATCTTACAGTTTTTCGTTGCATTTATATATATATATATATACACAAATATCATAGAAATAAAAGTCAACGCCTGTAGGCTCATAACTGCCAAGGTGATTGTTGTGTGTGACATTTTCATAATTTCAGGATAATAATGAGTGACATTTCAACAACTATGAGTGACACATTCTCATGAGCACATTCTCATGAGCAAAATCAAGCAATGAAGATGAGGGAAACCTATAATTATTAGAAATTACGCCCATCTGAGCAACGAGAAACTCTAATCAGATCTTACAACTGCTACAAAGTGCCAGAAATGGAAGGGCACTAAGATATGAGAGAGGCCCCAGCGTGGAGCCTGAGCCTGCCTCACTGAAGCTGAACTCAACTGTGCACAGACAGTGACTGCAATGCAGAGCTCAGCTGTACCTTTGCTTACAGTAGCAGGGCTGAATGATAAAATCACAATTAATAGGTAAAAGATGTGCGACAACATGACACTGCAGCATTGTTATTATTTAGAAGCTAAGGAGGGCGGGGCGGGGGGGGGGGGGTGGCTAACAGACAAACATGGCATACACAAATTAGGGAAGCTCTCCCTCTGCGCCCTTAATATTTGACCACATATGCCCTGCAGAGACACACAAGGAACAGAAAAGACACAGCATATAACTGCGAAAGATGAAGCAAACACAAACTAGCAAGTTTTGAACCATAGTGCATCGGAGGGATTTGGAGGATCGGAAACCACAGGCTCGCCTGATTGGAGCTGGACACGAGCTGATGAGCCTGGAGCTCTGCAGATCCTGTGAGGGAAACGTGAAGAATGGGACCTGAGGGGGGACTGGCGGCCCTTCAAGAAGAGACCACGTGGCCTGCTTCGATCGGGACCTGCTCTCAGCACCACGGAAGGTAACATATGGTAGGTAAGCTGCAGCCAAGTGGGGGACATGCAAATTAGAGCTGTGCCCTCTGCAGGAGTCAATTAAGTACTGGGGGAAGCGGGCTGGCACAGGTAACTTTCAATTGGGTGACCCTGTGGGTCATGGCCTGAACTGCATAGTGCAATAGTCTAGCGGTGTGATGCAGTGAGAAGTGCTGGAGAGTGACCTCATATGCATATTGGAATAAATCTGCTTTGGACATGAACAGCGGAACAGAGGAATTGGGATGACAATGGCAGTGACTGGTGGCCTACATCTTGGGTTAGGCTGGGAAATCGCGACCTGCTCATCAGCCTAAATGGTGCTGCTTGACATTATCTAATCACGGGCCTCCACCTGACCCCATTACAATAGTAGTGCACTAGCCCACATAAAATATATAAAAATAAATAAAATAAATAATACACCTCTACAGCTGCTACAACACTGGGCCAGGTCAAGTTGACATGCGAGGAGAGGACCGGAGGCAGCCGATCTCTTAAAAGTTTTATAGCACAGAACGTTTATTATGCGAATGTGCAGACTGTAGGCAGTGTAATTATGCAGAGTTCAACGGCTGTAACTCACTTTGCAGGTTAAATGATGATGCGCTCAATTTATTAGAAGAACCTAGTTGAGTGAGACTTACTGTAGGTCAGCGAACGAGCTCCCGGCCGGATAGATGGTAGGAGACAGCTGCGACGTCATACGAGCAGGCAGCACGGCTGCGGTCCAGAAGAAGCTTCAACATGAGCCTGACTCGACCAGTAGTAGCGTTCAATTTACCCCTAGGTTGCACTGGACTGTATTAGGGCGAGACAGCGGCTGCCATGGTCCAAATCATTAGGCCTCATAGCAGAACGCATTGCGAGCTCCGGGGGTGGGGAGGGGCGCCTCCTGGCTGAGCTGGCTGCCAAATTTAAACTGTGCCGTGGCAGGGCCTGCCTAAAGGTGTGTGTCCAGCTGACCTCACCAGTAACTACTGGGCGAACGACGAGCATGACACTGGCGCCGCGCGCCTTCAGTTCCCGCATTACTCACTCTGGGTCATGTCACTCGTTTCCCCACTACATGTCCGTGCTCTGTGGGATTGGCAATGCACCCCTGTGGCAATGTGAACGCGCCGCGTTCAGAACGCGGCCCGCGGGGGTTATTGCCGCGCTGCGCACAACAGAAGACAGTCAGCACCCGGCGACTCCCTGCTCGCCTCCGTTCGACTTCGAGGCCTGCGCACGCAATGCTGCGCTCATGTACGCCTACGAAGGGAAGGTGCCGGGGCTCGATCGTTGGAGTCTTTCCCCTCTGACCTCGGGGGTGACCTGGTCGCGCACGCACCACAGCACCACCACTATGCTAGGAGGTGATGGTGCATGCGCTGCAGGTGAGCTTGTTGCTTGCACTTTTTCCAACGCCGCCCCAAAATGAGTGCCGCCTGGGGCGGTCAGCCCCCCTCACCCCCCCCTAGCTACGCGGGTGGGATACCTCAATGGTTTTCCCGCTCTCGCCCACCCTCCTTGGCTGCTGTCTCTCGCGCGCGCATAGACCTACCGCACTCGGGCTGGGACTTTGACAGGCATGGAGATAGTGTGACCCGCGGGACAGGACGATGCAGGAGCCCCCCGGATCCCTGGCGATGGACGGGTATTCCAGCAATGTGCCCGCCTTCCTCACCAAACTCTGGACCTGCAAGAGCAGACTACCGGAGAGCTGCGGGCGGAGGGAGGGGGGGAGCGGGACTAAGGAGAGCTGCGGGCGGGGGAGGGGGCGGAACGGGACTAAGGCGAGCTGCGGGCAGGGGGGGAGCGAAACTAAGGAGAGCTGCGGAGGGAGGGGGGGGAGCGGGACTAAGGAGAGCTGCGGGCGGAGGGAGGGGGGGAGCGGGACTGGAACAGCAACAGGTCGTTTCGCGATTCGGGGGCGTGTTTGCGTGCTCTCCCCTTCCCATTGGCTGGAAGGTAAAATTCCAGCCAATGGGAAGAGGAGAGGGCGTGACTTAAAAAAAGTCACGGAAACGCCCCCGATTCGCGTTCCGAGGGGAAAGAATGATTGACAGCCAATGTCTTCCAATGGCTAGCCTCCATTTATGGAGCTAGCCAATGAAAGAAGGGGCGGATTCAAGTCCCCCATATAGTAAACAATAGCTTTCGACTGGGAGGGGCACTGCTTCGCAGTGCCCCCGCCAAGGTCGAAACCTAAAAACAAGTACATTAAGTGAAAGGAAGAGCACAAAGCAAACATGCTTATGAGTCCTTTAGATCTGCTTGGGGGCTAAGGCAAGTGTGAATGGTAAGTAAGGGAGGGGATCAGCTGGCATGATAGACGTGGCGTGAGGAAGTGGAAAAACAAAGAATACCAAGAAGGCAATCCCTGCAGGCGGCAGTAGCTGAGCAATGAACAGAAAATGTCTGTCTCAGCAAATGTATGTTTAATTCAAATTGAGTGATCATGAGTGCGGGCTCAAGAACGACGCATGTCGTTTTTCGCCTCACTGTTCAGGAAAAAGGTCTACCCAGCACCTATCACCAGTATAAGACAACCCCTCATGTGGAGCTAGCGAAGAACTTATGCTTCGGTGGCGGCGCAAGTCCATGTTAACTAGGCATGAAGGCCAGGATCAACCTTTGAGTTGCCAAATGTAACTAAGCATGAACCATACAAATGAGTTCTCATCGGAAAGTTTGCCTGATGCATTACTATAATCAAACTATTCGAATGGTTGAATGCTATGTTATTTTACATAGTATACTGCTTTATCTCCCACTCATAAAACAGGATCGAGAATACAGTGTAAGGCAAGAGATGCCTCTGCCCCCCTCAGGCACACTTTCATTCACAAACTACTTGACTGCCAACCCCTTACAGCAATGATCAGTGTGTAATGTTTTATGATACAACTGCCTTATTTAATTAAACAGGCTCTACACCTTGGTTTTTGCTAATGTCCTCCTTCATACACACTCACATGTCCAGTCGTGAGTTTGTTTGCTTGTGTACCATCAACTACATTTATGGAAAATTGAACAAATACTTGCAAAGCCAATAGGCCTGCACCTTTTAGATTGTGAGTGCTGAGCTGTTGTCTTTGATAATGCTTGTGTGTAAAGTATTGTTTAAAAAAAAACTGTCAAAATAAAGTAGGAAAGTAAACATCTTATGGTAACTCAAAACTGTACATGGAATTTAACATTTTTAATCATTATAAATTGCAACGTTTATTGTTCAAATACTTTTAACTCTTTAAACTGTGGACAGAATGCAAAAGAGGAAGGAAGTGTCAGAATGCAAAAGGAAATGTTTGTCCATGACTTATTTACTTTCCACAGGATTCAGCTATTTGGTTTATTTAGTAGAAAAGGTAGCAGATTTTGGGGCCACCAGGAGAAGTGTCAAGCTAAGTGCATCTTCTGTGTCAGAAACTAGATGAATGAGTGCAGGAGAGGGCGCCCAAATGCCATACAAGTCTTTGTGTGCCAAAGCATATGATTTTAGGCTATATGTGGAATGCAGGAGATAAAATTAAAATCTGCTCTTCAGACACACTCCAGCAAAAACATCCCTGCTGCTGTGCTTTTATAGACATTGCAGAGGGTGGGGTTGTTAAGCAGGACAAGTGAGAGAGAGAGCTAGAAAACACTTGCACGCTTATCGAATGCTGAATGAAAACGAAAAATTAGTTCTCTAAATGCAAGCAGTGGAAAGATACTAGACAGCTAATCAAAATTCTCCTAAGGAGGCTACCCTAGAAGACCGAGGAAACAGTTGAATAAGAAGCAAACAAGAGTGACAATAAAGCCAACCAATGGTAAAAAATGGGTGGGCTGTAAGTCCACAACAGGCCTTTTGAAACCAGAACAGCTTCTGATTGGTTTGATAGGTTAGATCTATAAACGGCTCCAGCTTAAGGTAAATTATACAGGGAGTCACTGCTACTGGTTTATTTATCCAGTGTTTGCTGTTTGATGCACATTTTTACATGCTCTCAGTGTGTGGCATTCGTCTTTATTTGGGCTTGTAAGAGTTTACACTTTTACCTCTGATTTATCCCAATTCACCCTGCTTGTGAAGAGGAAAAATCTTCTGAAATTTAGGTCCATTCTTCTTAGTGACAAAGAACAATGTTGGAAAGTATATTTGTTAACATGGCAACTTTTGGAAACATCTAAAAGGGAGACTCACAGGAATAGAAAACAATGAATTCAATTTCCAGAACAATTTACACTGAGTAGAAGATGTTTTAAGGGGTAGAAAAGTGAAAGAGTATTGATTTTAGCTTAACTAGTGAGTGTGAGCATATATAGCTTTTCATAATATATGTAAAACATGTGTTGTTGTGGAGCAACGGGACCATAGGATGTGCATTCACATATAGCAGTAGATGGCATTGCAGACAAGCAACTTTACTGGAAACTCTCACTGTCTAGATGATTATTCATTGTAATTCTGTGCAACATACGGTAGGATTTCCAGTTCGCTGTCTTCTCTACTTCGTAATACATACATGCTTATAGCCCTGATTTACGCGGGTGACTCATGATTTTTTAAGCAAAAATGTCTTTATTTTGGTTGTTTCCTGCCTGAAATTGTTTAGAAAATGGGTATGCAGTTCCTTTTGGTGGTCAAGAAGGCAGAGAGAATGGGGGAGATATGTGGGAAAGTCACACAGGGTGCTTGTCCTGGATAGGTCGAAAGGAGGGGGAGTCCTCCTGTCGGAACTAGAGCCCTCACACACCCAGTCAGCTAGGTGTCATGCTTCATCATATAGGCCTGCTCCTCGTCGGGTCGGCGCTGCAATACCCGACGAGCACCCATAGAGGGGCTCCTTGGCGGAGGTCTTTTGTTCCTTGCCGTTTTGTGCAGTGAGGGTGAGGGGCCTAGGAAGTGTAGATGTAGTGAGAGGTGATTAAAACAGGTTGGGTAGTCCAAAAACACTTTTATTTACACTGGCTTTCCACCTGATTAAAAACGGGGGAAGAGTGGCGGTTATCTGAAGTAATGATTCAGGGTAACTACGCTCTACTCTTTTGGGTCAACATGTTTCATGCCGAATGGTCAGGAGGATAAGTGGCATTTCATCAGGACCTAGTGAAAAACTATCTACACAAAGTAGTCAGTGGACAACCTACCTACCACGTTTCTGGGTTGTGAGTAAGGTATCCACAACATCAAGGGCCGACCTAAAGTTAAGGAAAGTATCTCCTCAGCAGTGTCCGGCGAGATAAATAGACACCTATAATATAGTGTCCTTCAGGTCCCGAGAAGTGAGCTGTCCGACCTACCCTTCACAGCCGGCAGCGGCCTTAAATTGACTCAGCTCCAATAGCAGTTAATGGGAGGAATTCATTCCCCTGATTTTCTTTTTTAGATCTCCCTTTTTTATCTTTTAAAATGTTGGCATGCATGCGGATACTAAATGCATTCAGTGCTTTAGAAAGCCTTAAGGGGACACGTGTTTTCTTACGAAGAGTTTCTCCTAAATGTTCTTGTCAGGCTAGTTTATTACTGTAACATCAGTCTTTGAATATTTGCATAACATGCATTGTAGTGCACCATCAGCTGCAGCCCTGCATCCAGTACCCCAGGGGCACTTCCTATTGAACACTTTTGTGATCAGTATCAGCGGGCTCCCGCCAAAGGCTGCAGCTGTTCGCCAGCACAGGGCTAGCATTGTTTTCCTGGAGTCGGGATTGTGTTACTGCTAGCAGCGAGGCAACAAGCACTCTGACAGCTGTCAGAGCCCCGAGGAAACAGTTCGCGGAAAAGTCATGCGATTTAAAATGACACAGCTGAAAAGAAAAAGATTGAAATTACACAAACCAACCGGAAACAGTTTATGGACAACCGCCTTTTCACGCTTTTTCATGGGAACAAGGAAAACGTCACATATTCCTCACCGCGTTTGGATTTTCCAATTGTGCGTGAAACCTGAGGTTAGGTTGCTGCATTGTTTGGGTCAGGGAATGAGTTTGTAAGCATGTGCTTTTCATCAATGGCGTAAAACAAAACGATGCTCCCCACCACAGAATGTGATGAGGGCAGTGCTTTAAATGGGCAGGTACTATCCAGTACTGAATACCTGCACTTCTTTAACTTGAAAGAGAGAGTAGCTGCACTTCTCAACAGCGATTCATTCAATTCAATGAGAGAGAGGGAGAGCACCAGCACTTCTCAGGACCAAGCAGGTACTGTGGACTGTGAGTATCAGCACTTGTATTTTTCCATTTAAAGCACAGGGTAAGGGGCCCCAGTGTCTCCCCATATCTCACAGATATTCATTGACTTTGGGCTGAATAGGGGCCACATAGAAGGGTGGGGCCCCTGTAGAGTTGGGGGCCCTCCTGCACTGAAGGTGCTTCAGGGACCTGCTAGACCCCTGCTTTTCTTTTGTTTTAAACTGGAGAAGGAGCTGCTGTGCAGGACACACTGTGTCAAGCCCCAGGAAAGAGCTGACCGCCTTCTGGAATCTCAAGTGACATTCGGGAGACAGCGGCTGATTCCTAATGGGCGTGAAACACATTCCTTCACTGAAAGCGGGAGCCTCAAGTGAACAAAGAGAGGCGCAGCTACTTAGTGTGGAAGCTTCAATTATTATTTATGTATTCATGAATCACCATGTCTCCTAAAGCTTTAAGTGGGATGATAAAGGGGGGTGGGGGGTCACTAAAAGCAACCTGGCATAAAAACACAACCAGGAATCCTTTCCAAGAGGTGTGCCCTATGTAAACAAGGGCTTAGCTTAAAACGTCTATCCTAAAATATTATGCTTCCTACAGCTTGCCACCCGACTAGTATTTTGCTGCCTCTCAGTGAGATTTCAGTTTAGAGACCCAGAAATGTCATACAATAACGAACATGCAACTAAAATATGCCAGGCCTGCTGGTTTTGGCAATGCTTATTAGCAGTATCAGATAGATAAGTAACAACAATGATTTTGTTGTAAATAATTAGAATTGAAAAATTTTCAATCCTGAAACTATGGGACTGCGAATTAAACAATACTGAGGTCTGTGGAAGGGGTCGTGGTCTTCGGAGTACCACGATCTCTCCCGTCCTTCCCTTCGCACACATTCCTCTGCTGTCTCTTACTTTGATAGACACGCCATTTTCCTCCTCACAACTTGTTGAAATCCTTCTTCTGCATATCTCACGCCTCATCGCTACTGCATGTACTACTCTGTGTCTCCTTCACTGCGCTATATCCCCCAGGCACACATCACATCCACTCACTTGTAAGCTCAGTGTTTTACTTTTGCCCTGTCAATATTTTGACATCTATGCACTTTTTTCACACATTTTGGATAGCAATTCAAACACCATTGGCACCAGGGCCAGACTGACCGTAACAGGCACGTGCGTTTCCCCGGTGGGCCGCCTGGGTGGGGGCCGGCTTTGGGGCCCTTGGGGGCCGTTTTTGTTACCGGGGTCAGTAATATCGTCTGAAACAGGGGCGGCCTTAGGCATGTGCAAGCTGTGCACCTGCACAGGGCCACCAAACCCCAGGGGCCTCCACGCCAAAATATATATCCTTAATATAATAATCCTCTGAGGATGGATACATATTTGCGTGGTGGCCCCTGGCAGGGATTTGGTGGCTCTGTTCCACTTCCTAACACCCTGACCCCCCCTCCTGAGCTCCGGGGGGCCCGCCCCACCTGGACCCCCTCTTTTGGGGCCCCCAACCTACGCTCTCTGCCCAGGGCCGCCATGAGCCTAGAGCCACCCCTGTCTGAAACCAGCCCTAGCAAACAGCTCACCGTGCCAGCCCTACCACACAGGGGGGTCTGCCGAGCAGTTTGCCAGGGCCGGTTTCAGTTCCCACTCCGGCTCTGATTGGCACGCATGACTATCGCTCTGCGTGCTCTCCAGATGGGCCAAAGATTGTATGATCATGTGTTCTGAACACCTTTATCAATCACTGACGAGCACTGTGAGAAACTTGCCTTGACTTCAGCCCATTATAAATACCCTCCCACAAACAAGATACTCAGTCACCTGGAGGCGACTCAGATCACTGTACACACTATTTAAGAGTAATATGCTGCACTAAAACAATTAGAGAAAAAAAGATGCTGGAAAGAACAACACTGTTAGGGAATGCAACATTAAGTAAAACGAGTGAAAGGTAAAAAGTGCATTTCCTGGAAAGTGAGAGACGTGAATATAGGGCCCGACAGTGACAGCTTTCAAGGTTCATTTTAAATTTGTGCTGGGTCTAATAGCCGGAGGGACTTGCCCCACTTAAAGCCTTGGTGCCTCCACTTCCTTATCCATTTCTTACCCCCTCCTTTCCTCTGACTAATTTCATGATTTTTCATTAACTAATATTAGAACCTTGGAATGTTGGGAGCTCCATTGCAGACAATGGAGTGCTCCCTGCTTCTACGGGCCGGTAAAGGCCCGCAGAGCAACATTCCAATGTTCTACAAAGGCTTCTCGTAGCTCCAGGGGATTTGTATCCCCTCGAGCTTCGAGAGCCCTTTGTTTAATTTGTTAGAACATTCTGCCCTCTAGTGGCAGAATGTTCTAATAGCCTTATAGCCCTTCGTAGCAGGGCTATACCGGCAATTAAAGTCCCGCTGTCTCGTTAAAGTCCCTCGCCTTCGGCTCGGGCCTTTAACGATTCAGCGGGCCTTTAATAGCCGATATAGCCCGCGACGGCGGGCTATAAGGCTATATTATGACAGGCGGCGTTATTCCACAGCAGCACTGTGAGACCATCTTTCCGATGTCATGATCCAACTGCTAGAAACTGGTTGACAGAAAACGAAACCTTTTTTTCTAGCTTTCCCAGAAATACTGCTCCTAGATGACATGAAAGGATAGTGCAGCGGTCATGTTGACCTCCCACAGGCAGTGTCTTAAAATGCATCTGTATCTGGCCCATTACTGCCCACTTTTCAGAGGAAGGCCTGGCATCACGGGACAGACTCTGCACCAGAATTATCAAACTTTTAAAGGCTCCACTCCTTCACAAGGACCACTGATTAATTGCTTCCAAAAATTGGTTGATAAAACTACACATTTGATTATTCACACATACAGCCAAAGATCATATACTGTGTTGACATGTGGCGGTTATCTTGCCTGTTGCTCCAGGCACTTACTGTCATCAGGCAGGTGGTTTTCCTGTTCTTCCCGCTCCATCTGTTGACACCAGCCTTCCATGCGATCTTTTTCTGCCTGCAGAAGCTTTAGAAACCAGTGCCCGTCTCTGTGGCACACAGACCGCTGAACGGCCTCCAGCGGATCCTCGGTAATGGAGTCAATCCATGGGTCCGGAGGGGGCAAAATGGAAGGGTCAAAATCTGCGTCAAAGTCATCGTCCACTGCGCAGGCGTGATAATGGTTCCCTGACCCCTGGATGCTAACAGTGGAAGAGCTGCCATCCCGCGAGTGCTGTCGCGACACTTGGCCACAGTATAGATTGTCTCTGTCAAATGAGTCCACCGGGCTGGCGAACTGCTCGCGGCGCTCCATATTTGCTTGCACTGCGGCGGTGACGCTGTTCGATCGCGTCAACCTGCGAATCCTTGGAAATAATAGAAACGAGAAGTTATAGAGAATAGATGCTGTATAGAAAGACCTGCAATCATCAATTTTGGTCAGTGAAACAGAAGTATTTTAGCTTGAGCTATGAACGAACAAAAGTGCTGCGATTACAGTGCTGCGATTACAAATAACCACTGATCAAAAATATTAATTACGTGGTACTCAACATGACAATGTTTCAATTGCATTAAATTTCCATCTGAATCAGTGAAGCTCAGATAGATAATATGCCTTTGAGGTGAACAATATTACAAGATGATACATCACAGACTGTGTGTGCAGGAATATTCTAGATGCAAACATGGCAAAGATCGTAGGACGAAGAAGCCCAAAAAAGGAAACACATCCTGATGTTGCACTGATACTTGTTAATCAATTCCAACAGTGCTGATCGGGGTCTTCAGTGTTTCAAGGCAAAGCCAACCAGGCGAGGAAGTAGGTTGGCTCAATTCGGATATAAATGACCAAAAATGAAAATAAGAATGCTCGAAGAACAGTGGAGGAAAAGGAAAAACACATAACGAAGTTGATAAAAAAGAAACACATAGATAACACAGAATCTCTAAGGCATCCATTAAAAAAGCCAAGAAAACTCACTTCTCCCAATCATTTCAAATGAAGCCAACTCAATAACAGAAGTATTCAAATTAATTTCTGAATTTCAACAACCAGATTGGATGCAAGGCCACACCAATCACTTCCCAAAACTCTGCAACTCAATTGAGGGGCAGTTGGCTAACAAAACTACAACACTTGAGGCCTACTGCCAAACGAAAACAGACACTAACAACATAACAATATAAATCAGGACCGATCAAGAACAATGCAATATTTACACCAAATTATGCATAACCATCCATACAAGAAAAAACAGATCTAATTATGCCACTTCGTACCACCGGCTACGGTGCTGACCCTTGCGCACCATATATACTCATAGCTACCTCTACAACCATGCTGGCCAGATGAGCAATAAAGAATCATAGTCTTCTGGCAAATTCCCCAGCAAACAAAAACATCTGAATCCTGAAAAAGCAAAGACAGGACCTAGGGACTCAACCAATTACAGACCTATATTTAACGCATCGTTTCTAGGAAAACTTATTGAAAAATCTACATTCATCCTGCTTTCACATTCAGACAGAAAAACATATTTTTCTCTGGCCAACAGACAGGATTCAGTCTAGAAGAGGCACTGAATCAGGACTTTTCGCTATTTGGGATGATCTCAAGAACACCAAAGACTCTGACCGAGTCGCTCTCCTACTGCTAGTGAACCATTCAGCGGCGTTTGACAATGTAAACCATCAACTATTTCTTAAAATACTAAACTGTACAATGAAACAAAGCACTGCAGTAAATACGAAATAGTCCTACACCAATGAAAGAACACAGCTTGAGCAACTACCTCCGTTGCTGTTGTTAACAGTCATACAATATGTAGTACCAATAACTATTATTATTATTATTATGTTTCTTATATAGCGCCAGACTCGACCCCCGAAGGGGTATCTCCGCGCTTGCCTTGGGAACCCATCCTGGCTTTTCCCTGTGAGATAGCCCCTACAGGGCATCCCCAAGGTGAAAGCCAGGCATCCCGCCGCGGGGGGGGGGGCCCGTTGTGGAGATTAGGAGATTAAGCAAGCTTAATGCCCAGAGTTGCAGAGTGTGAACCCATGATTAGGTCAGACACCGAAGTGGGAATTATCGAGTCCATGGACATTTGAGCTCAAGACCCTGCCGCGTCGGGAATTGAACCCTGGTCCCGGGTCTGACCTCTGCTTCAGGGTCTGCCTGCTCTAACCGGTGAGCCACACTACTATTTTTTTTTTCGATACATACCTTACTCCATTCCTTAAAGCTAATAAACCATGTTAACTAATTTGCTACAACTATGCCAGTGACACTCAGATTACACTTAACCGGAAAAAACCATCCGACCAAGGGGTATCCGGACAGATTACCAGAATGCCTCCAGTCAGTTGACACTTGGATGGTACAAAATCATCTGGCACTAAGCCATAATAAAAGCAAGAAACTAATTGTGGATTGTAGAAAAACTATGACCCAAAAAAGCCTGACCAGTGGAAATTGGATCTCCTACCACCTCATTAACAGAAGTAAATAACCTGGGTATGACCAATAATTTCAAACTGTCTCTCGAAAGTCAGACCAACAATGTGATGAAAAGATCCTTCCACATCATGAGAGTTCTACGACTGATATCTCCCCTATTTGTGCTATCCCCACAGGGCAACAAGCCTTGACCTCATGTGCACTGTCAAGACTAAATTACGCCAAGAATTCTACTTTGGGCTTATAAAATGCTAATTAACAAATTCTTATTTAAAGTACATAATACTGTCGCCAGACAAGACCTTAGCCTGAGTAGACTTCACTACATGATCCCGGTTCCTAAAGCCCAGCCCTGGCTACTCATATGTCACAGCCCTTTGCTTTACCCACAATACAATATAAGGCACTGGACCATTTTCCTAAAACAGCAAAAGCAAAACCTCAGATCAAGAGATGCTCCAGTAATAATGATTTCACCTTTCAGAAGAACCCAGAGAGGTGGTAGCTTGTTCTCGGTACAGGCATGCAAGCTATGGAACACAGTATCGGCCAAAATAAGGACAATCGACAACCATCTCAAAATCAGAAAAGCAATAAAAACATAGTTTTTCCTGAAAACAAGATTCAACCCCTCAAATAAATGACATTGTTTAAAGCAGTCTGAAGACTCTGCACGGATCACCAGCGCAGTAAGTGGAGCCTGGTTATGCAATAGCGGGCTACACAGAATAAAAGACTATTTCTCTAGACCTTAATGTGACAGAGTGCTTTGTTAAGAACACCAATATGTAGTTGCCAAAACTATAGGAGGATTTGCACCCACCCCACAGCCATCCGCAATGGAATCACTGGTTTAACTCGCTGAAACTGCGTATCACTCGTATTACGATTGCGACCCAACAGTGATGAGTTCCGCATGCTTGTGTCTTTACATTATTCCATGAAACTTAACGCAACAATGCATTTTTCCCCAAATAGATCTAACTGCAACAAATAGCCTTACAAAAATGCACCCGACAGGTGCCCAGGAATTCAATGTAAGTCAGAGCACTCTAGTACTCTTCGAAAGAACCACAGCGCATCCGATGGATCAGCAGTCTCTCCACCACCCCAGCTCCTTGAGACCCTTACGGGTGAGTAGTCGCGCTCTACAAGACACTTGGTTGAAATGAGATGCTTTATAAATGATACACACATAGTACATGCTGAAGAATCCAGATTCGATTTAGGCCTCAGGAAGGGTATGCAAAGCACTGCAATATACTTAACCACACAATACAATACAATAGAACTGAATGGACATTTAGAGAACTGTAAGGTCATTTAGAACACTACCAGCTGAAACACTTAACCTATCTTATTTACATCCCAGACACACGGCCACCTTGGTTTGAAACATTGATCCAATAAAAGGCACTGTACTTGTTACAGGTCGTAATATGGACAGTGAAAGTATAGTGCGTATTTGCACATGGAGAAGCGCATGCTCACTGCGTCAGTCAGAAATGCCATTTCTAAGCTATTACTGTTTGTGTGTGCAGGTTTGGATAGTGCCACAACATTGCTTAGAGCTGGGACACAGGCAAAACACATCCCTGCCTATGGAGAGGTCTACAGGTCCCAAAACGAGTGGTTGCACCCCCTTTTCCCAGGGCCCCTACATATGGAATAAAACTCTTACATATACGCATACTCTGTATGTAAGATTGTGGGGTACCTTCAATTTTGCTCCAAACCAAAATGTGCAGTCAGTGTGCATGGGGTGTGTTGAGGCAAGGACGCACTGCCCAAATATGGTAGTTTCGTAAGTGCTTAGGATAAGGAAATGTCTCACCCTACGCACTGACAGAAGCTCAACCCAGCCAGCAGCTCCACAAGTCCTAGCCTCATAAGGGGGAGTAGTGGTAGGTCTGGTTGAGACGATGGTGAGCGATAGAAGTTGCGACTTTGACTTTCGCTTCTTCTGTCCCTGCCTCTACTAATTCAGCCATTCCATTGGGCTGTTGTCATCGCCAGACGGTCCAGTCTGTCATTCTTAGAGGGCTGTATGCTTCTTTGGGTGCTTAAGTGCTCTGTGCTCTGGAGTAAGAGAACTGTATGATTCAGCTCTGTCCCTACAGAGCACAAAGAAGGCCTGGCACCAAGGCATTTGAATGAACAGACCCATGGAAGATTCTCCCAGCCCCTAGTCAGTAATAAGCCCTTTTGTATGGCACTCCCAAAGAGAGGAGCACTGTGAATGTGCCAGTCACCTACAGGAGAGTAATGGTGCTGGGGAAGGCAGGGGCGCCTTTCATTGTGAGCATGTCTGTGCTGCAAGTTTCTGACTGTGTGATGGGTATTAGGGATATGCAATAAGGCTTTGACTAGGGGCAGACTGCCTGCGCAGATGGAGAATGGAAGTCCCCTGTAAGCGGGAACATTGTGTTACTACAACCATCTTCATGGGGATGCCTGCGGGGCCTCTGTGCCATCCATGATCCCCTCCCAGGGAATGACTTCAGGGGGGGTGCACTGACTGTGCAACAGCATCAATGTGGAAAACAAAAAAGTGATGGGTCGATTGCATGACTTTATCTCAGCCACTGGCAACAATGCTGGACCACAATCCGGTCCATGGTTTGCCCACTTTGACACCTGAAACAGGAACCGCCATATTTCAATTAACCTTGGTTCCTCTCTAATACAGTCTAGCCTGTACGGGTAGGCCAGCCAGGCTCCTTCTGACCAGAACCACAAACACCCCCAGATCGGGTGTAGCCTATGTGGACCTTGTGAGTGGGATGCAGCTTGAGCCTATGGCATCGCTAGAATGGGACCTACCACTGGGCACACCCGTCATGCTGAGAAAAACAGGAAGCGCACTGTGTGCAAATTATTTGACAGATTCTTTGCTATTGCACCTGCATCTGTAATATGTGTGCAGACACAACTGAAAAGTTGCCTCATTTGCATGGGTCCATGCATGCATGTAAATGAGTGACTGCCCCTTGTGAATGCCCTGATGAACATCGTCCACTGGTGCAATCCATATTACAAAAGGGACTGCATCTATGGCATGTTCTATAATACATAGCGTTCTGAGGGCACAGACAACAGACACACACACACACTTGTTGCAACCAGGGGTGCCTTGTGCAATATGGTCCTAGGTAGCTAAATATGGCACCAGGTGGGCATCCTTCACATGTGAGATGGCACAGTGGCGTCAGAGGGTGTATCTGGTCATGTCAGTCAAGGGTAAATATGAGTGCTTGATTTAAATGACTGCACTTATTACGTCTGCCCATATTAATATTTGTTTTAAAGGAATGAAAAGCTAGTATTTCATAACGAAATGTTTATGATTTAAGTATATGCCACACTGACGTCTGGAGAGAATTAACTTTATTTAGCAAAAACGAAAAATAAATATTGTGGGTGAGCTGTGTGTATTTAAAGAAACAGATACGGTAATATTTCAGAGAAACAGAAATGCATTTCCAAAATATATATATTTGCTGTTTTGCTGTTCATTTATGCTGAGTTGGGGGTGGAGATAGAGGCTAATAGTTATTGTTATTTCCTTGGTGCCAGAAGGCACTTTCTGTTGCTTGACCTGTACAATGAGTTTGTTTTTAAACTCCTACGGTCCCCGCCAAACTACTTTAACAGCATCTAACCATTCTGCTAAGGACTTTACTGCACACCTCCACTCAAAGATCAACAGCATTAGAACAATTCTTACCACTTTCCTAATTGTTCCTTTACTCTTGTATTAGGCCGATTTCAGATTATTTTGTGTACATCTACATGCCATATTCTTATAATTCTAAAAATTGCTCACTTCTCCTGCACCTTAGCTATTGCCTTGGGGGCTATATGTATAAGGAAATGGTGCAGTGCTGCGGCAAATTTTGAAGTGCTGCGCTGTGCTATTTCCAAAACACAGAGATGAATCGTATTTACAAAAATATGGCACACCCCTGTGTTTTCCCAAATTCTGGTGCTAAAAACAGCTGCCTAGCGCCGATACAGACACCCTTGTGCCATAGTGCAAGGGTCCCTGCGTTGCAGGGATGATTGTTTATGTGCAGGAAGGTGTCCCTTCCTGCACATAAACAATCTATAATGGCAATTTGCTACTTCTATGAATGCTGCATTTTGCAGCACACATAGAAGTAGCAAATCGTCATTATTTAATGATTGTTTATGTGCAGGAAGGGGTACCTTCCTGCACATAAACAATCATTAATGGTATTTTGCTCTTACTATGTGTGTTGCAAAATGCAGCACACATAGAAAAAGCAAAAACGAGGAAAAAAAAAGTATTTCTTCTCGTTGTGCCATTCTAACACCTGCTTTTGCACGGCGTTAATTTTTTACGCTGTCTCAGACTTACAGATCCTTGTAAATCTGGGCCAGCATAAAAAAATAATGGGTTTAGCAGTGGACACCCACAGCAACACCGATTGCACGCCCCTTTCATGCAGATACCTGCGTGAAAGGGTACCATATTTACAAAGTGGTGTTGTAAATTTGGAGCAGGGCATTGCGCCACCGGAATGTTGGTAAAAGTGATGTTCCGGTGGGGCAGTTCCCTTGTACATATGGCCCCAAGCTCCCACAGCTCTCTTTCTCAGCCTTTCGATCTCTCCTTCTGCATTCTGAATGCTTGACCCCCCGCCCATCAACTTGTACTGTCTTTCTCGCCACACATTTTCTAGAAAATTCTTGAATGATTATTCTTCCACAAGCTTGTCTTGGCCAGCTCTTTGCTCACTGGTATCACTCCTCATCTAGCCTCATTCTCCTTGACTTGTCTGTTGCATTTGACAATGTTGGCCACTCAAGCGTACCTAATTGGGAATGTTTCTACATCCACCTCTGTTAGTTATCCTCCAATCAAACAAAAAGATGATGGGCAGAGTGCTTGCAAGCATCCTGAGCCACTGTCAATCACCCTGGGTGGTATCCAATCCCTCGTTTTTCACCCACTGTACCACTCTAGTCAGAGACCTGCCATATGCAAATCAGTACTGACCCTGTTCCTCATGGGAACAGTCCAATTCAGTGCCGTAGAATGAAGATGTGAGGCTTTGTGGGTTGACATACATAGAGAGTGAATGGATGGGTGTGCCTGAATGCAAGTATAAGAGTTGGGAAAGAACTTAAGTATTCTTTTTTTTAGAATCTTTTTGGATATAAAAAATGAACTGCTTCATGTGTTCTTAAGGAAAAGGAATAAACGTTTGAGGTCATTTTTGTGGTTTCCTCTGAAGCCATAGAATAATCAATGGATCATCATTTGATGAACCGAGGTGACAGCTATATGAAATCCCATTGGGGCCCATACACAAATGTCAGCCCAGAAAGTGGAGATTTGTTAGTTGTGTAGTTTATAATTTCTGGTGCAATCACTCCACCTTCAATAACTGGGACAGGCAGGTTGCCTATTTACCATCTACACAGCAGAGTTCGAGCTTCTCAAGATGATTTAAAAGGAAATACATGACCTACACCCTTCCTAGCTTGCTGACTCAATCTCCCCCAACCCTCCAGCCCAGTCACTATGCTCTGCTAACCTTCCCCTCCCATCTGTCCTAAAATCACTTTGCATTCCATCCACTTGTGGCCCACTGCTCTAGAATGCCCTCTCTGCTGACTTCAGGGCCGCTCCTTCTAGATCAACATTCTACATTGCACATTCCATACCGGCATTGTAGAATATCCTAGCATTCTCAGATGAGGAGGAGTTAGGAGCTTCTCCTTGGAGCCCCACCAAGTGGGCCATCCATAGGTCCCTGTTGCCCCTGGACATCAATGAGAAGAAGTTATGCGTATTGTCACCTCTTTCCCTTGGCTGATGGGAGCATACGGGCCTGAATTTTAAGTGCTCTCCTTCCCGGTACTGCTCTCCCAGTCACAAACTGATTGCTGGGAGGATGCCTCTGTTTTTTTCTTGATTGACCAAAGAAAGATCTACTCCTTTCAGTAGCCAACCGTGCACTTAATATAAACATGAAAAGTGTCAGGTGTCTCCATAAGAAGAAAAGGCCACCAAGGGCAGAAAAAAAACACTTGGGGCTATTTGTAGTTCTTCATTGAGGATTTTGAATACTACAGGTGTTAATAAGAAAGGCACCAACGCTCGCCTAAAATGGGGTTGAGAAAGAATCCAATATATAGTCTTTCCCAATCTGTGCACTGACTGGCTCAAAGGCACTACTACTGCATTTGGTGGTTAGGCCCATGTGCCTTCAGCACTAGGCGCTTTAGAGGCTGGCATCTACATGGGTAATCGCCAGAAAGTGGTTGATGATTCTTAATTCTCTCAGAAGAGCAGCCTTCCAGGAAGGCTAGATCACATTGTAGAAGAGGTGGGTTTTGGGAGGCCTCTGAGTTAGGTGTGAGGTATGGATTTATATTGTGGCACTGAAGAATGGGTGCACTGACAGGCATCTAGAGAGGGCTCAAACATGGACGTCACCACCTTGCTCGCTGCCTCACTCATTTTCATTCTTGATTCCCTGGAGGCAGTTGTGTCAGTCCTACTTAATTAGATAACAACTAGAGTGCAATCTCACTTCATCAAGGGACACAATGCAGTGCTGGCATGAATGGTGGTGGTCACGTTGGAAGTAGAAATGGCCGCCCACTTATCTCAGATATGAAATTGTAACAATTCAACCATAACACTGCAATAAATACATATCAAACAATAATGTCAGGATTTATTTTCAATAGACTGTCTGGAACTGTGACGATGTGGGACATGGCGCCACTGGTCCTCTGCATAAAACACTTCATCCCCAACAGCATGGGCAGGAGGTGAGCCTTGACAGGACTGGTGGAAGCTTAACAGCGATGGACGGTCTTGCCTAGCGAAGGGACAGGCTATATCTCTGAATGCCCATACTTGCAGTTTTTAGTGTGCCCTGTTAAGCCCCCCCAGATGGAAATTGTCCTTAAGCCCAGTTTTCTGCGGGAGAGGCCAAAGAAGTAGAAGACACGACTTGGAGTCTTATTTACGAACTCCCTTAAATAAATTAATTTTGCTAGAGTATTACAGTACAACATGTTAGAGCACTTTAAATAACAACAGTTACAATACAGGGGTATTTAGTTTTGCTGTATTAGAAATTCAAGGTACAAGTTAACACTTTGCACTAGGTAAAACCCCAACGAAAATAAATAATATCTCACTAATGCTGGCTTGAACTATGTTTGCAATAGTTAATACACTCACAGTACACTAATGTGTTTGCTCTCATACCAAACTGACAAAATCTCTCATTCTGCCTTAAATGCATTCTGCCTTAAATGCAGAAAGAGGTTCCTCTGAAAGCATGGAAAATATGCATTGTATTGTATTGTTTTGCATTGTATTTCAGCATTTATATAGTGCTTACTACTCATATGAGTGGCACTGAAGCACTTACCTACATGTTTAGCTAGCTACAGCATGTGAGTTGTGTGGTTGGAATGGTGCTGTCTTTGTTTTAAGATCCTGTGTGGGTACTGTTTCCAAGCCGTGAGAAAGATCTACTGAGTTAATCCTAGCCAGAAGGCAGATCTGCAAGTGTTGGAATGATCCACTGCCTCCCTCTACAACAGACTGTCTAAAAGCGGTGCATTGGACCTACCGGTTGGATTCTGAGGGCATGTCTGGTGGGCTGAATAGGATATGGGCCGATTTCTACAGGTGGAGAGGTATGTTGGTACCAGAGCCCGCTGAACATGTTGTCCTATGATTACACCCAGGCGCTGCAATGTGAGGGGGGCCACTAGGCTCAGGTCGGTGCGGTAGGGCCAATGCAAATGCAGCAGGCTGGGGCTAGATAATAATTGTGTGGTAGCCTGAGTTTGCAGATGCCATGGTATATGATGACAAAAAAATGACTGAGGTGCGGTTTTCATGTTATTGGATGCAGCGCATAGCAGTGTGGTGGATGAAGAGGTGTAAGAGACAGCCGCACAGTTATATTATTTTCAGTGTGCTGGCAGCTTTGAAAAGCTCTCCAGGCCTCTTTATGGTATTTCTTATGATTATAGTCTACTTAGCTAGTTACTCAGGGCCAGGCTGGGAACCAAAACCGGCCCTGGCAAAGTGCCCGGCCAGCCCCCTCCTCCCCTCTACGGGGGGTTGGGGATGCCGCCGAGCTGTTTGTCAGGGCCGGTTTTCGGCCGATTTTGTTACAGGGCCGATTTTGCAGCTATGCTGCTAAAACGGCCCAGTAACAAAATCGGCCCCTCAGGGGTCCAAAACCGCCCCCATCCTTGCGGCGCACCGGGGAATTGCCCGGTGCCCGCAACGGCCAGTCCGGGCCTGTAGTTACTGCACTGGGTTGTTCAGTCTGACATGTTGTGTATGGATGTGGCCTGAGTTGTCATGGTTGGAGGGAGAGAGAAGTTGAGATCTGGTGGGATGAGCATTTTTTTACTACCTTTCTGCAGTTAAGTGTCACTATGAGATGTAAAGAAGTGGTCAGAGTGTATTGATATTTGGGACCTGCAGTGGTGGACTATAATAAAGAACTCTAAATTGTCCAGCAGTGTGTGACAGATCGCGTCAGTTATTCCATGCTTATTCATTTGGCGAGGATGCCTGTTTTTTTCCTGTACTTTGCTGGTGATGGGCAACTCTCAAAGAAGATATGTCATATGTGAATATAAGAGGTATGCATTACAAATGGCTGATGACAGATGAATATTGTGGTCTTTGTATTACTTTGGGCCAAACTATCTATATATGAAATTACATAACTATATTATGCCACGGTGAGCCATAGGTCAGTGCCCTCACATGCCCTCACCCTCCGCCTGGGACGACTCCTGGTGGCCTCCCGCCCTGGGCACCGCACCCAAACCGACAGACCATGCACGCAACCTGGGCTTCATCCTGGACTCCTCCCTCTCCATGACCAGGCAAGTCAACAACGTCTCATTGGCATGCTTCAACATCCTCCGCATGCTACGGAAGATCTTCTGGTGGATCCCCACCGAGACCAGGAAGACCGTCACCCAGGCCCTCGTCACCAGCCGACTGGACTACGGCAACGCCCTCTACGCCAGTACCACCGCCAAGCTCCAGAAGAGACTCCAGCAGATCCAGAACGCCTCAGCCAGACTCATCCTCGACATCCCACGAACCAGCCACATCTCCGGACATCTGAGAGACCTCCACTGGCTCCCCGTCAACAAAAGAATCACCTTCCGCCTCCTCACCCACGCACACAAAGCCCTACACGACCAAGGCCCGAGCTACCTCAACAGCCGAGTCAACTTCTACGCTCCCAAACGCCTCCTCCGATCAGCCAACCACGCCCTCGCCGACGTCCCCCGCATCCGAAGAGCGACTACAGGAGGAAGGTCCTTCTCCTACCTGGCCGCCAAGACCTGGAACTCCCTCCCGACCGACCTGCGCCTGACCCAAGACCACCTCTCCTTCAGGAAGAAGCTGAAGACCTGGCTGTTCGAGCAGTAGCGGCACCCACCCCCCCCCCCCCAGCGCCTTGAGACCCCACGGGTATGTAGCGCGCTCTATAAATGTCTTTGATTGATTGATTGGTCAGTCCTTCTCAGCTTACCTGCATATTGGAAGCAGTTTGCTGCTTGGGTTGTTTCCAATCTGTGGAATGGAATCTGAGGATTGCACTCCAGGGTGTGACTGTCTTTCTGGGCTCTGTTGCCAGGACATTAGGTGGTGTTGTAATCTTGGAAATATTTATCAACTGTGTTTGGAAGTGTATTCGTTACTGGATGCTTCTACTGGCTGGTAATGAGTTACAGAACTTGGCAGCTTGTAGTGCAAAATCAGTGCCTTTAATAGATTTCTTATGGTTAAGGGGTATGATGATAAGTGACGCAAGCCTGGTTCGTAGTGTTTTGTTTTGTTCATATTGCTTAAATGCAACTTATAGCATAGCAATCGTTTTCCCTGAGAGACTCTGTGGACAATGTAGAGTGCCTTGAACATTGCCCTTGTAGCTATAGCTAACCAGTGGAGAGATTGCAGCATTAATGTCAATACATCTAAATACCAGGGGTAGAGTAAGTGACATCACACACCATTTGACCTTTACCTTCACTCCCTCACACGCACACATGTACACAGTCTCTCTCACATAAACACACTCTCACCCACAAGCACGCACATAACATAAATCTAAAAGTATTTTGAACTTACCTCAGCTGCTGGGGGGTGTCATATTCCAGCAAATTTTATTCCATTCTTTATTACACTAATAGTGAATAACGCAGCATTATCATTATTCACAATTAGTGTAATAAACAATTGACAAAAAACAGGGGAAATGGAGCCCCAACCGAGAGACCTCCATAAGGAAGACCAGCCTATGTGTTCCTGGCAGTGAGTTTGCCACCTCTAAAGCCAGGGATCGAAATGCAGTGCCAGGGATTACAAGGGGCAAGCCAGGGGTCGCAGATGCAACCCCTGATGACTCCTAAATGACGTCCATGGATTGCAGGCAGAAGTCAGGTGTTCTCTTGGGTGAAGGTGGAGAATAAGACTTGTAGCACCACTGTGGATGAGGTGTATTTTGCATATGATAAATGCGGGTGCTTCAAGGCATATGCTGTCGGCATAGTCAAGCTTGGAGATTATGAATGTGAGAGTATCTTTCAGTTTATGGTGGTATGCAAGGTGTTTCAGAGTTTGTGCTGTAGTGTTTTCATTGTATAGAAGGCACTCTTTGTGATGTTTTTAACAAGTGGTATCAAGGATAGATCGGAATCCATAGCTATCCCTAGGTTTCTAACTTTTCTCAATGTTGTTGGAGGCGCCTCAAGTTCCTTAAGCCATATGGTGGTAGGGTGGTATTTTTGCCATTGTCTGCAGGTCATAATCTCTGCCCTTGACGTATTTAGCTTTGGATGGTTAGTTATTATCCATGTGCACTGTTAAGTGCACCGATACCCCTGTGGGCAGAGTAGTACTATATATAAATATAAACATTATTTAATAGACCACAGGCTTGAGATAACAGTAACATCAAAGTGCAGGTGGTTTGAGAAATGATCTGCACTGAGGCATACAGAGAAGAACGTTAAACTTGCAATAATGTTACCCGGGTAACTCCCCTGACAAGTAAAATGATACCAATGATAGCGTGGGTTATCTGGAGTATGCTGTAGGCTCCAAAAACTCAATAGTCTCACATTTCTTGATAAATCATCACCAAATGTTACATAGAGCCTTCGGAAGCCAAGTGGAGATAACTACAGCATTTATTTCTTGAAGTACAAGGTAATAAATAAGGCGCCCACACGCAGCATGTCCTCATGCATCAGGCGCCCAACGAAGACTGAGCAACTAATGCAAGACAGCAGCGCGAGCCATAAAGCAGTAACTTTTAAAAGGAAACATAGCAACAGGAATGCATTTACATTTGACCATTGAGCTCTCTTGGAACAGCAGGAGATTGTTTGCTCATAACAAGTTCTTAAAGGTGGGGGGCGTGGCTTGGACGCCGATGGCGATGGTCGCCTGAGAGCTCGGCTCCGGGACTGAGCCCGGGATTATCCTGTAAATCGGAGGCCGCGGGGCACCCTTCTCCCCGCGAACTATCGATTGGACCGACTGGGACCTGCCGAGGCACCTGGCGCACCTCGATCGTTCTTTGATCCGACCGAAAATCGGAGTTTGTGGATCTGCGGAGTGCGACCCAACATGGCGCCCGGACCTCTTTGTCCCCTTGGTCAGGACCTTTAGACTGGAGGAGCATCGCTACCTACAGCGCACCCTCCACCTTTTCATCTCCCCGTGATATGATGGTCTAGATATCGATCTGCTTGGACTTTGGCAGGGGAGATCGCGCCTAGATGGTCGGGTGCCCTCACTGTAGTGGACCCCGACCCACGGATGCCGGGCGGCCCCAGCCTCGGTGCCGACCCCCTAACCCACACTTGGCTGCGTCTCCCCGATCGACACACTCCTATGGGAGGCACAGCCCCTTGGCGCCACAGAGTCTCCGGTGGTGTTGGTGACCCTCGCTCCAGACCCTCATCAGCCAAACGGGCCTGCCAGACCTGGCGCTGATTGTCTCCGCCTCCTCCTCAGTGCCCTCCGACAACAGGGTGGTGGCGGGGGCCGAAGCAGTGGAGATCCGGTAGGCCCTGGAGACGGAATTCGTCGGCCCTTGGCCCGAAGACCAACAACCGGGAGAAACATAGCCGACGACCGCACTTGGTGGCGCCCCTGCCTGGCCCCACACTGTGTGACTCCTGCGACATGGGGAAACCGAGGGGAGCCAAGGGGACTACCCCAGCCGCCTCAGATTCGGAGGCCCCGGACAAAGAGGAACATGTGAACCCGGAGAGCTCTGGTGGCGCACCATTGCAGCAACAATTTGACCGTGTTCTGGAGGCGATTGCGACCACGCGCTCGGCCCTCCAACAAGACATTGCCCAGGTGGCGACGAGTTTGGGCCTCCTCAGAGCGGATCACGGCAAACTTTCGGATAGGGTCAAAGACGTGGAGGGCTCGATTAAAACCTTGGAGCCGGCACAGCGAACTTTGGCCGCGACAATGAAGGATGCCCTGTCCCGGATTACTGCCCTGGAGCGGAGAGCGGAAGACGCGGAAGGCCGTAACAGGCAAAACAACATTCGAGTGGTGGGCCTGCCGGAGAAGATTGAGGATGACGACATGGTGGCCTACTTGGAAACCTGGCTCCGAGACACGGTGGCCCCCGAGGGTCTATCCTCCTTCTACACCCTGGAGCGAGCACATAGAGTTCCAGCGAGACCGCCACAACAGGGCCGCGCCCCGCGACCGGTGGTGGCACGGTTACTGCACTTTCGGGACAGAGACCTCATCCTCAATGCCGCCAGACATAATGGCCCCTTCAAGGTGGCGAACAGCCAGGTGAACATTTTCCCGGACTACACCTATGAGACCCAACGCAGGCGGTTCTCATTCCTGGCGGTCAAGCGCGAGCTCCGGAGCGAGGGCATCCAATACTCGCTCCTATTCCCTGCAAGGCTCCGTATAATTGTCGACGACAAGACTCAATTCTTTGATACCCCGGAGGAGGTCTGTAACTGGCTCGAACTCTATAGAGCCGGGAAAGATGGCTTTGGCTCCTCATCTCGGCTGGCAGTGGAGCCTGGACAGCGACGGCGGTCCAAAAGGATTCGGAGTCGCCGGGGCCGGTCGAGTGGTCCCTCGACTGCGGAGACGTCGACGGAACGGAAGGGAGTGCTGGAGGTGTTATCTGTGCTGTCTGGCTCACGAGACGGTACCATCGAAGAGGAAGCGGACCCTGGCGACGAGGGTGTACCAACGGACTCGGAGGAGTCGGTAACTGATAGCGTCCACACGCCGGTGATCACGCCGAATTCAGTGGAGGACCTTCTGGATGGACAGGGTTGACGGGGTGAGCTGCATCCATTTGGGTGGGGGCCCGAAGCGGGGGTGGCGGGGGTTGGTGATCGATCATGAATATTGGGGAAGAGGGGGTGGGGTGCCCTGCTCGTGCCCCAAGGGTTCTTTTAATGTTTTGGGCTTGCTTTAGTCCTGGTAGCCGGAGCATCGAGGGCCCACTGCCAACGTCCAGCCCGCACCTGGCCCTTAAGGCCTTCCTACGGTGGCGACCGCAGGATTAGTCGGGGATAGGGGGGTTTTTGAAGGTATGGTTTGGATGGGAACTAGATGGTGCTATTTGGGTCCTGTTCTGGGGAGGGTGGGCAGGAGTTTGGGTCGAATTGGGGTTGTTGAGTTTTGGTTGGGGAAAATGGCCGCCATCAGTGCTGGGTTGATTGTTGCTCTTTCTTTGTTGGGACCCGGATGGGGAGACTTTGCACGAACAATATGGGACAATGGCTGATGTTGCTACTGTGAAATGTATTACTTGGAACGTGCGGGGGCTTCACACCATGTCTAGGCGACACAAAGTCCACGCTTATTTAGTGCGTAGAGGGGTACAAATGGCGCTGCTGCAAGAGACCCATCTGAACAAGGCGGAAGGGGCGGCGCTACAGCGTAGGTGGAGGGGGCAGGTCTTTTGCACTACGTACTCCGCGTATGCCAGGGGGGCGCTAATCTGGATCAGAGCTGGGGTTCCCTTCCAGGTCACGAATACAGTGGTGGATCCAGAGGGGCGCTATGTGGCCATCTCGGGCACTCTGGGGGGGGAGGGACCTAAACGTTTGCTGTGTTTACGCACCCAATGTAGACCAACTTGCCTTCCTTTCCAGGTTATCGGGCTCGTTAGCCCACTTCTTCTCCGGGCCCCTTCTGCTCGGTGGGGATTTCAATTCAGTAGTGGATGTGGAGAAAGACCGCTCGCACCCACCCCTCCCTGACTCTCCGGTTCGCCGTGTGGCTAAGGGTCGCAGGGACTGGCAGACGCACTGGGGTCTGACGGATATATGGAGGGCGCAACACCCCGACACGAGAGACTATTCTTACTTCTCAGGCCTACACGAGTTACACGTTAGACTGGACGGATTTCTTGGCTCGACTGAATTGATTTCAGCGGCGGTCCGGTCTGAATATTTGACCAGGACCATCTCAGATCATAACCCTCTTCTGCTGGACCTTCACTGGTTTCCTGGGGTGCCGGCAGTGCCCACCTGGAAGTTGCGTCCTGAGATCCTGGAGGACAGTGTGTTCAAGGCGGACCTTGGAGATAAGATCTCGGAGTACTTCGCGTCCAACAGGGGCACTGCGAGCTCGAGGGCGATGGAATGGGACGCTTTTAAGGTGGTGGTAAGGGGTTACTGCATCTCCAAGAAGGTAGGCATGAGGCGAGTTATCCTCGACGATTTGGATACGGCGGATCGGAAACTCCGTGAGTTGGAGCTCCGCCGCCCCGGGCGCCCTGAACTCCAGGAACGCACGGCGGAGGCGAAGGAGGCGGTAGCGGCGGAGGTCGAACGGCTGCGCTGTTTCGACTACAAGGCCTATACGGTCCGGTCCCTCGCAGAGGGGGATAGATCGAGTGCATTGCTGGCATGGCTGGCTAACCCTACGCGCCAGACCTCTCTGACGACGTCCATGCGCATGGCGGACGGGACCGAAGTACGCACTCAGCCTGAGATTCTGAGCTGCTACCTGCACTACTACGAACGTTTGTACCGCAGTCGCTCTGCTAAAGTCCCTGACCTGCTCGATGATTACCTGCGACCTCTGGAGCTCCCAACAGTGGAGCCTGACGTGGCGAAAGCCCTGGGGTCCGACATAGAACTGGGGGAGATTCGCAACGCCATTAAAAAGATGGCGAGAAATAAGACCCCGGGCCTGGACGGCCTTCCAGTAGAATTTTATGCAGCTTATGCTGATCTCCTAGCACCACGGTTGCTGATAGTGTATAGAGAGGCGAAGCGGCTTGGTCGGCTCCTCTGGCTCGATGTGCGAGGCCTTGGTGGTTCCCCTCCTTAAGCCGGGAAGGGACTCGTCCGATCCGGCGTCCTACCGTCCTTTATCAATGCTGACGGTTGACTATAAGATACTGAGCAGCATCTTGGCTTCAAGGTTGCTAGGCCACATGAGTTCCCTGGTACATGAGGACCAGGCTGGATTCATCCCCAGGCGTAACACGACCATGAACATCCGTAGGCTGTTACGCTTGCTGGGAGAACCGCTAGTGGACGCCCCTTGCCCGGTGGTCCTATCGGTAGATTTGGAGAAGGCTTTTGACAGCCTGGAATGGGACTACCTGCGCACTGTGTTACTGCGATTCGGCCTCGGCGAGGGTTTCATCAGATGGACCACGGTCCTATATGCCTCGGCGTCGGCCAGAGTCCGGGCAGGCCCGCTGATCTCCTCACAGTATCCGGTGGAGAGAGGCACGAGGCAGGGTTGTTCATTATCCCCGCTCCTCTTTGCATTAGCGGTGGAGCCACTGGCGCTGCTACTCCGCTCGGGAGCCCATTATGGTGGCTTGTGGACACCTTCGGGCCCACATTACATTTCGCTGTACGCCGATGACCTATTGCTCTTCCTTGAGGACCCGGGCGCCGCCCTCCATGGAGCTGAGACGGCGCTCACGGCGTTTGGGGAGATCTCGGGCCTTTGGGTGAACTGGGCTAAGACTTGTCTTTTTCCGGTCCGCAGAGGCACACCTAGCCCTGTTCTCAGTAGGGAGATTAGGTGGGAACCTGATTGCTTTAAATACTTGGGGGTATATATCTACCATGAACCATCCGACCTCTTGGATGGGAACATAGCTCGCAGCACTCGAGCGTTACGGGGTAGCATGGACTTCTGGGCTACTCTACCGCTCTCAGTGGCAGGATGGATCGCATTGCTCAAAATGGTGGCGCTCCCCCGGTTACTGTATTATTTCAGGGCGCTACCGATCTGGATCCCGCCGGCCACTTTTCGGCTATTGCGGTCAATGGTGGTTGGATTCCTCTGGGGCTCAAGCCGCAGAAGGGTGGCCCTCAAGACCCTGATGAGGCCGAAGTCCGAGGGTGGGCTTGCGGTTCCGGACTTTGAGAAGTACTATTTAGCAGCGCAGCTACAGACCCTCACCCAGGAGATCGCTAGGGAATTCCGGGGTCCGGAGGACAGGAGAGGCACGGGGATGGCTAGGCATGTTCTCTCCTTCATAGCGCTGCGGCAACGCTTGGCCTTGCAGGACTTGACGCTAGAGGAGAAGACCATTCGCCTGTGCTGGAACCAAGCCCACACCCGGGGCCAGTTGCGAATACCGTATGCACCCGAAATACCTTTGGGTATGCTGACGGCGCTGCCCCATGGCGGTGATTGGTCACGTTTAGCGGACTGGGAGGAAGCGGGCCTACAATTGGTAGGTGACCTCTACGAGGACGGAGTGCTTTTGCCCTTTCAGGAGCTCATTGATCGCTTCGAGGTTCCTCGCGGCGACTTTCTATTGCACTCGGCCCTGGTCCGAGCAATCCAAGCGCATTGGAAGCACGGGCAGGAGGAGCCTCCAACGTCTCAGGTGTGCCAATACGTTATGATGTCAGCGGGGACGGTGAAGGCGGTCACTTGCCTCTACGGTAGACTGCTCAACGAGGGGCTGGCCCCCCTCACTACCTTAAGAACCCGTTGGGAGGAAGACATAGGTAAGGAAATCCCAGAGACGACCTGGTCCCAACTCGTGCGGCGAGCCTGGAAGGGCACGCGCCACGCCCGCTTTCAATTGGTCCACTACTACATACTCCATAGGGCATATTTGACCCCGGCGAAAATCCAACAGTATTTTGCTACGAGCTCCGCGGACTGCCCCAGGTGCCAGGCACCGGATGCAGACCTTCTCCACATGCTGTGGTCCTGCCCGGGATTATCCTCCTACTGGATGGAAGTGGGGAAGACCTTGGAGGAGGTGACGGGGAGATCCCTATCGGTGGATGCGGCAGTGGGACTCCTACACTGGTTTCCACATACCCCCAAACACAAAATTACTAGCAAATTCATTGATTTGGGGCTTCTCCTTGCCAAGCGAGAGGTGACCAGGAACTGGAAGGCACGGGTTGGTCCGACGGGGGGCCGATGGCACAGCGAACTCTTGAAGTGGGCGGCGGGAGAAAGCACGCTGAGGTACCAGTTAGCTAGGAGACATCAGAATGAAAAGGCACAGGAGGCAGCGCTGGAATGGGAGACATTAGTGCAGGCCCTCAGGGATTACTGCGCCCCCAGCGATTCCGAGAGTGAGGAAGCAGCTCGCCCCGAGTCCCGATAGGCGATTGTGCTTTACAGGTCTACTGCTTCCCTCGTGGGTCCTCTCACAGATCATACTGCGGTTGTTACCATGCGCTGATGGCGGGGTTGGGTGGGGGTTAATTTGGTTCATAGTAATCTGAGGGAGGGGTTGTCTTTTGGTTTTGGTAGGCTTGTTTAGAAAAGCAGATGACGGACGATGGATTATCCGGGCCAGCTTCGACCTCCTGTTGAGTCCCCATTGGATATCGCCGCCCGACCATTGGGTTGTGGGCTGAATGGCTGTGTAAGGATATATACTGCTGGGGGACGGAGGGTTGTACTCCATTGATTTTGATTGATTTATACTGCTGGCCGAAAATGTAACAATATACTAATTCCTGCAATAAAAATATATTAAAAAAAAAAAAAAAACACAAGTTCTTAAAGGTACCATGCACTCCATCAGGGCCGGAGTGGGAACCCAAAGCAGCCCTGGCAATTTTGTCGAACCCGCTCCCCCTCTCAAGTGTGAAGCAGTGTGTTTTTGTTACTGGGGGCCGCTATTCCAGCACGGCTGAAAAACCGGCCTCCTGTGACAAAACTGGGCCGCACTGATTCAAAACCGGCCCTTCGCTTCCCGCCTCCTGGGTAAACGCCCGATGCCCGCTACGGCCAGTCCGGCCCTGCACTCCATACATTACTGCAATATCTTTTCGTACAACACTCAGAGAACCAGTTTCCTGAAATCTTGTCTATTCAGGCATTTTGGAGGAAATGGTAAATTCAGTTTAGGGACCCTCTGTTTGTGAACAATCCTTTGCCAGGGTCAGATTGGTAATGCGGGCACTCTGGAAATAGCCGAAGGGCCGGTAGCCGAGTTCTAGCTGTGGGCTGTTTTTTGGGCAGGCTGGGGGCTGTCTGTGCTGTTAGGAGGTTGCCAGCAGCCCAGTGGGTGCCTGATTGGCCTTTCTGGAGGCAAATATCACTCCCTTTCTCTCGCTGGGCCGGCCCATTAATGTATGCTGATTGAGAGGGGGCAGGGGGATCTGAATAGAAGTGCATTCATGTGTGGCTCAGCAGTGTGAACTAATCTGTGCATTTTTCTTTATCTAAGTGAAGTTAATAAAACATGCCACCCACCCGCTTTCTTTGCATAAAATTTCGCTGAAGTAGTGTTTTACGGAAAGGCAATACGCAAACATGGGCCACATTTTTTTGCGTGTGCATGGGCAGAGTTTTTACCCCAATCCAACCCTGTCCTTTGCCCTACTCTTCGTGGCGATAGTAATTCCGCCATTAGAGAATCCTCGAACAGAAAAGTTATCACTGCCTAAAAAAATCTCGGATTTTTTCACACCTCTTCCAAATCTGAACCCGGCTCTTCGTCTTGGTTTGTAGAGGTGAAAAAAACACCTCCCTGCAGATAACGGGTGACGTCTGTCTGCAGAGACTCTCGCAAGCTCTTGGTTTCCAGATGAATGCGAGCTCCAACTGTGAAAACATTCAGTGCTGCTGGCGGGGTGACGCAGGCCCGCGAGCGTGCCCCTCAAACGCCCCTCGCGCACTTCCGCATTGTGTCCATTCTGAGTGACAGCCTAACCCCGGCTGACCCTTCACACAGTGACCCGGAGGACAGAGGTCAGCTTCTCCCGGCCTGGATCCATCAGGGATCTTCACCCGAGGGTCGCTGCTTCCAGATATTAGACTGAAATGTACGAAGCATCCCTTAAAAGGAAAAACAGAGCACTGTAACTTTGCCCCTGCAACCCTCCTTTGAAACTCCCCGATGCAAGTGGTTTCGGGGCACACTTTGCGGGCCTCCCAGGCATGCGCAGACTGCCAAAAGTTTGGGGTTTAGATGGGGCCCAACATATTCTGGCCGTCTGCAGAATTAGGAACAATGTAGCTGGGGGAATGAATGAATGAAATGAAATGAAAGAAATGATGAATGAAGAAATTAAAGTGTAGGTTGCTCCCACCTCGCTCCCTGCCCCCAAGAGCTGGCTGATCGTCTTTGTGGTATCGTAGGCTGACATTGAACATAGCGCATTACAGCGCCTAACCTCGCATTACAATTTTAATCTGCCTTGAAGCGCTACTTTAACTTAATTGAGTCTGCTGCCGCCTTAAGCTTTGTGCATTGTGTGCTGCTTTAAACATTGAACTATCGACGCTACCGCCGCCATTTGCACTTTACATTCGTGCTGCTTTGTATGCTTTGCTGTGAATAGCATCTTCCTCAGCCCCAGTTTCACTTTCCCAGGAGCCATTTTATCGTGCTTGTTTTGCCTTCCTTTGCCCCGCCTACCCTCCCCGCTACCGCCTCCCAGCTGACCCGCCCACCCACGAACACTAAGCGCTCCCCTCCTTCCTGCAGCTGTGACCGTCTGGACCTCTGTGAAAGCGGTTGCTCCCACCTCGCTCCCTGCCCCCAAGAGCTGGCTGATCGTCTTTGTGGTATCGTAGGCTGACATTGAACATAGCGCATTACAGCGCCTAACCTCGCATTACAATTTTAATCTGCCTTGAAGCGCTACTTTAACTTAATTGAGTCTGCTGCCGCCTTAAGCTTTGTGCATTGTGTGCTGCTTTAAACATTGAACTATCGACGCTACCGCCGCCATTTGCACTTTACATTCGTGCTGCTTTGTATGCTTTGCTGTGAATAGCATCTTCCTCAGCCCCAGTTTCACTTTCCCAGGAGCCATTTTATCGTGCTTGTTTTGCCTTCCTTTGCCCCGCCTACCCTCCCCGCTACCGCCTCCCAGCTGACCCGCCCACCCACGAACACTAAGCGCTCCCCTCCTTCCTGCAGCTGTGACCGTCTGGACCTCTGTGAAAGCGGTTGCTCCCACCTCGCTCCCTGCCCCCAAGAGCTGGCTGATCGTCTTTGTGGTATCGTAGGCTGACATTGAACATAGCGCATTACAGCGCCTAACCTCGCATTACAATTTTAATCTGCCTTGAAGCGCTACTTTAACTTAATTGAGTCTGCTGCCGCCTTAAGCTTTGTGCATTGTGTGCTGCTTTAAACATTGAACTATCGACGCTACCGCCGCCATTTGCACTTTACATTCGTGCTGCTTTGTATGCTTTGCTGTGAATAGCATCTTCCTCAGCCCCAGTTTCACTTTCCCAGGAGCCATTTTATCGTGCTTGTTTTGCCTTCCTTTGCCCCGCCTACCCTCCCCGCTACCGCCTCCCAGCTGACCCGCCCACGCTCCGCCCCCTCCTCTCTCCATTAAATGCCTGATGCCCCCACGCGCAGCGTCCACGCCGAAGGTGCGCCAAAGGTAAGCCCGTCTACGCCCGTCCGCGCCTGGACCGCGCCCAGTGCCAGACCCCCTGTCCCTCGCGCTGCCCAGCCCCCCCGCGTCACCTACGATGCCGCCACCCTCCTAGCCCTCAACCCCGGCCGCGCTCCCAACTGCGTCCAAGCCGCCCCTGGACACACGCATGGACCTTTCTCCTGCTTCTCCTGTAAATTCAGCGGCACCCTCAACATCTCCGCTACGACCACACCACGGATTCCCGACCCCAACCACCTAGAATGCATCCTTCTCAACACCCGATCGGTGCACAGGCACGCCATTGACCTCTGGAACCTTCTAGACACCATATCTCCTGACGTCGCCTTCCTAACGGAAACATGGATGAACGCCTCCTCCGCCCCTGACATCGCCATCGCTATCCCTGAAGACTATAAGATCACACGCAAGGACCGCACCGACCATACAGGAGGTGGAATCGCTATCGTCCACAAGAAATCCATCCGCGTTTCCACCAACTCCGACGCCAACCTCGATAACTCCGAACACCTTCACTTCCAGATCCACATCGACCCTAAGACAACTCTTAGAGGCACCCTCCTCTACAGACCACCAGGACCCCGCGCAAAATTCAGTGAAGACATCACGGACTTCATCACCCCTCACGCGCTCCCCTCCAAAGACTACATCCTCCTAGGAGACCTCAACTTCCACCTCGAAAAGCTCAACGACCGCAACACCGCCACCCTCTTGGACAACTTCGCCAACCTCGGACTTAAACAACTGGTCACTTCCCCCACCCACATCGCAGGTCACACACTCGACCCTATCTTCACCTCTAGCAACCATGTCTCCTTCAGCCACACTACGGAGCTCCTCTGGACTGACCACAGCTGCGTTCACTTCGCCTACAACAAACCAAAACCCATCAACCACCACCAACCAACTCTACAAAGAAACTGGAACAAAATCACCATCGACCAGATCTCCTCATCGCTCCTTCTAAACCCCCCAGCCCTCTCTTCTAATGCCAACGAAGCCGCCTCCAACCTCACCCTTTGGCTATCCAACACCGCCGACACCTTAGCACCACTGAAAAAACGCCATCACAAACTTGGCAACAAGAAGGCCTCATGGTTCAACGATGACCTCAAGAAATCCAAGAAACTGTGCCGCTCCCTTGAAAAGACCTGGAAGAAAGACCCATCCACCAGCAACAAGGATGCCTTCAAAAGCGCCATTCGTACTCACCACCAACTGATCCGAAAAGCCAAGAAAACATCATTCAAGGATCGACTTGACAACAACGCCCACAACAGCAAGGAACTATTCAACATCGTCAAGGAATTTTCCAACCCCTCGGCCAACTCCAACGACATCACCCCCTCTCAAACCCTCTGCGACTCCCTAGCCTCTTTCTTCCACAACAAGATTGTTGACATCCACAACAGCTTCGACAACCAACCCGGAAGCCAACCCACCCTTCCATCTGCAGACCATCTTCCCCCCGCTAACACCCTTAACGCCTGGAACCCAATCTCCACCGAGGACACCATCCGCCTGATGAACTCCATCCACTCTGGATCCCCCACAGACCCATGCCCCCACCACATCTTCAACAAAGCAGACTCCGTCATAGCTCCGCACCTCCGAGACGTCATCAACTGCTCCTTCAACTCAACCACCTTCCCGGATGACTGGAAACACGCTGAACTCACCGCCCTTCTGAAAAAACCAACAGCAGACCCCACCGAACTCAAAAACTACCGCCCCATCTCGCTTCTTCCATTCCCGGCCAAAGTCATCGAGAAAGCAGTCAACAACCAGCTCGCCGCCTTCCTCGAAGCCAACAAATCCCTCGACCCCTCACAATCTGGCTTCCGAGCAAAACACAGCACTGAGACCGCCCTCATCGCAGCAACAGACGACATTCGAACTCTACTGGACAATGGAGACACAGTCGCCCTCATCCTCCTTGACCTCTCTGCAGCATTCGACACAGTCTGCCACAGCACCCTTTTACAACGCCTCAACAACATCGGAATCCAAGGAAAAGCACTTGATTGGATCACCTCGTTCCTCAATGGAAGAACCCAGAGAGTCCGCCTCCCACCATTCAAGTCCGAGGCCTCTGAAATCATCTGCGGCGTACCACAAGGATCCTCACTCAGCCCCACCCTCTTCAACGTTTACATGAGCCCCCTTGCGGCCATCGCTCGCCAACACAATCTCAACATCATCTCCTACGCGGATGACACTCAACTTATCCTTTCTCTCACCAGGGACCCCAGCACCGCCAAAACTAACCTACACGAAGGAATGAAAGAAGTCGCAGAATGGATGAAACAAAGCCGTCTGAAACTGAACTCAGACAAAACAGAAGTCCTCATCTTAGGCACATCCCCCTCGGCTTGGGATGACTCCTGGTGGCCGGAAGACCTCGGAAAAGCACCCATCCCGACAGACCACGCACGGAATCTAGGCGTCATCCTGGATTCTTCACTCTCAATGAACAAACAAGTCAGCGCCGTATCCTCCTCCTGCTTTAACATTCTTCGCATGCTCAGAAAAACATTTCGCTGGATCCCCTCCGAAACAAGGAAAACAGTCACTCATGCTCTGGTCACGAGCCGACTGGATTACGGAAACACCCTCTACGCAGGCACCACCGCTAAACTCCAGAAGAAACTCCAACGAATCCAAAACGCATCAGCCAGGCTCATATTAGACATCCCACGCAACGAACACATCTCTGGTCACCTGAGAGACCTCCACTGGCTACCCGTCAATAAGAGGATCACTTTCCGACTGCTTACCCACGCACACAAATCACTCTACGACATCGGACCAGATTGCCTCAACTCTCGGCTATCCTTCTACACCCCCGCCCGCCAACTTCGCTCTTCCAGCCAAGCCTTCGCCACTGTTCCTCGCATCAACAAGACCACCATGGGAGGCAGATCCTTTTCATACCTGGCTGCCAAAACATGGAACTCACTCCCCACTTACCTTCGCCTCACCCAGAACCACCTAGCGTTCAGAAAGCAGCTTAAAACGTGGATATTTGACAAATAATCCTCCCCCCTTTCCTAAGCGCCTTGAAACCCCCTGGGTATGTAGTGCGCTATACAAATTTCATGACTTGACTTGACTTGACATGCACTGTGAGCTACAACACCTCTATAAAAGAAACACAAGCAATGTTTCAAAAGTGATCTTCGGGCCCTGTTCTCGCCCCCATGCAAATTCTTAAAAAGTTGTCAATAGTTGAATTTTAACTGCAAATGCATTGATGTTAAGCAAGCGCTTTTGTCTTTCAATATTTCAACCCCTAATGTGAAGCCAGGAATAAGGGCGTTAAAGCTGCTGTTAAAAACCTCAACCAGGCTGAACGATTAAAAAGCAAAGGAGATGCCCATCAGGGAGGAAGTGAGGAATCCCCAGATGCCAGGCACCAGAGAAGAGGGCCTGACAGTGGCCAACGAGAGGCTGTAATGAAGGCCCATGGCAGAGGGAGCCCCCACCCTTCAGGAGGACCACTATTCAGCACTCGGCCTATGCATATCTGAGAGATATGGTACCCTCAAGACAGCGCCTCACCACGTTCTACAAGGGGCCCCATCTTTTATTTGCTTAATGCCACTGGTCAACGAAATACACATGACATGCCTGCACTCGAAATGCACATTACATGCCTACACTATCAACTTTACTTCTCCCGTCATGACCCTCCTAATCCCAGGTCACACTGTCCACAAGTTGGGCAAAAAGCAGACATGCATTTTCTTATGGAGAAAAATGAAAGGCATTTCTACTTACACCACCGATTAAGAACAAGCCGGCACCTAGACTGAAAGGGCTTCCTTGAGCGCTGCGCTCACTGAGAACTGTGGTCAAGAGAGAGGAGTGTGCGAGGCATTCCATATGTCATTCAGCAGAATGAGCTATGAATCCACTGCAGTGAACTATCCGAACGCTGTGTTTACAGATATTTTAGGCTAATCAGAGAATAGAAACCATTGAAGGGACAGGTACAGTCAACCATCAAGCGTAAAGCACTGATGAGGATGCATTACAACTGCAACGCATGAGTGGGGGGGAAGCCTACTTTTACGCTCCGTGATCCGTACTGTTGTACAGATTTGTGGCTCAGCATGAGAATGCCTTGTGTGTGATTGCCAGAAACTCTGGAGGACCTGCTAAATCCCTTATTTATTTCTAAAGGGAAACCAATCACAGCATTTTCAACCGGGAGATATTACAATCACGAGAAACTGAAGAGGCACAAAGCTGTAAATGACAAGTTGTCCCCAAATGGTACGCAAAGTAGTCAATGTACTTTACCTCTCAAAAGGGGCTCAATTCTTTGACTTGTTATTGTGCAGATAATAAACAACAGATTTCTTTTCATGAAGAGTTGTCCCATGCCTCTCTTCTGTTGTAGTATGGCTTAGGGCCTACTTTTGCATGCATGTTATGTTAACATGGCTTATTAGAAGTTTAAACGCCATTTTACCTTTTACTGCTTTTGCACACAACACTAAATATCTGTTTTTGTACGTTAGCCTTCACGAAGGTCTATACATGAGAAAAGGGTTTGTTTTTCAACATCTCTAGACTTACATCGTGCCCCTAGTCTGAACAGTTTGTGTTGAGCCGTTAAGGTTATCATAACATGTTGGCTGTTCTTCGTCATGTCCGTGTAACACATTCTAGACACAGCATTTTGGGAGCTGGGAGGCAAGTAAGATTCTGGGGCCTTTATCATTGCAAACTGCCATGATTTCAGAAACTTGGAAGATTTCCGTTCCAGGGATGTTAAGTTAAGTGTAGGGAGAGAATGAAACATTGGTTGACCACTTACAGAGAACCACAAGATGACGATTCTGTGGGATGAGAGCGACCTTGCTACTTAAGACTTGAGAATCAATGAACGGATCCACTTTAGAGCCATGACATCAATGCAGAACTGAACTCTCAATCTGTGCAGCAGAATGTCAAGATCAACTGTGTTCTATGCTGCAGAACTTAAAAAAGAATTGCTTTGTTTGAAAGCAACCACAGACATGGTTGTCTGCTCACCCCAGCAGGCCACCATTCCTGTGATTTTATCGATTCCAGCGGGTCGCAGACAGATACCGACCTCATGAATATCAATGAGGTTTGCCTATATGCTACTCACTGGAAATCACAAAAAGTGTTAAAGACACAATAGTACATGGGTGTTTGAGAATCGAAAATATTTGCTATTTGATATTCGCAAAGCCACACCTTTGTACGTCTGGCCCAAGATTCTGTGATTTTGTAAGTTTCTGCACTTTTATATTTAAGCATATTACTGCAGGTAGTCTATTAACAGAGCTCTCAAGTTTCCTAGGTCCATGGAAGAGGAGTTTTTCCAGTCTATGTTTTGAGGTCCAGCCTACCAGACCGCAAAAGCTGTCTGGGTGTGAAACACATATTGTTGGCTTACCAAGAACTTACAGGGGCTTGGAGCCTGCAGATTGCTTACCTTTGGCTGACATTGCTGTCACTCTAATTTGCTGCTTCTTATTTATGTCCCAGCTAATCAATCTTGTGTTTGTCCCTCCAATTTCGTGCAGCCTCTTTATAATCTCTTTGACTGTCTGGCTTCTTTGCTTCCACTGCTTGAACTTTTTTCTTTTTGATTAAGTATTCTATGAGAATCATTTGTTTTCTAGCTAGCTACCTGGTGTGCTTTCTCCCTAACCATCCCTTCACATTATTCTCTTGGCCCTATGAGCTTCTCCCTCCCCTGTGATCCATGTTGCTCTATGTTGCCCATGTTGTTTCTACTGCCGCCTGCTGCAGTGCTTCTCCCCTTACCTGCTATGTTATTCTCCCAAACTCCTCTCCCAACACACACAGTCATCCTTTTAAATAGTTTTTTTTTAGGTCGAGTCTAGGCAGTGTGCATCCACTGTCTTCAAGACGTGCTGTATTCACTCTCTGGGTTTTGGCCACACCCTCACTGCCAATTGGTTAAAGTATAAGTCTTTCCGAAAAGCTCTCTAGTCTATGGTTTCTTGTGGTGATGTTTTACATTCTCATGTGTTTCTTCTCCCCTTGAGTATTGGCCTGTTACATGTCCCCCTACTCTATGTTTATTTCAGTTTTTTTTTGGTGCACTCTTTTTTGGTTGTTGACCTGATCCTGTACACGTTCATGAAGGGTTTGGCTGCTGCCATTTTCCCATAGGACTCTACTGTGGTGTTCCCTGCTGCACAGCGATAAACACGTCACATTCTGTCAGAGCGGCATAGGAAGCTGCAGCTAAATGGTTCTCCATTGCTAATTGTCACACAAGCGCCTTTCTATCAAAGACGAACTACACTAGCTGCACAGTAATAAACAAGACACATTTTCTTAGAGCATAATTGAAAGCCACACTTATAAGGTCCACACATGCATTCTTTTTTTTTAAGTCTTTGCCTGTTTGGTTTACTTTTGGCCAACAACTCTCCAAGAGAGCATTTCGGCAGTCCGCCGACGCTGCTCTCACCTTCCTCCCTCGCTTTTTTTTGTTTCTCATCTTCTACAACATCAGCCTGATGGCATAGCACTGCACACCGGACCAATGTGGTGGGGACCTGGGCATGGCATACTGTGCTCTACCAACCACCACTACTGGTACAAACATGCACATGGGTGCACAAAGAACAATAAACAGCTCCTCTTCCATCGCCAAAGGTCCTGTGTCCACTGAGAATTCTTATATGTGAATATGTCCATATGATTCAGGAAATGTCGATCCTTATTGTTATATAACAAGGCATTAGGTTCCATTGAAAGCTTCATATATTTAAAGAGAACACAGTTATCCCTGATACACGGTTATTGTTGGGGTACTTTAGTTATAACGGTTTCATGGAGCTAACCAGTCCAATCTGGCAATGAATATCATAGTACGCTTTAGTCCTTCTTTCATATTTATGAACTGAAAGGATTTGATTTATCTGGATGGAAACATGGCACCCACAGCAGACGCCGATCGAGCACGATGTGAAGTGGTCATGATATGCTTGTAAGGTAAATGAACCACGAGAGAATAAGGTTTAACATTCAATTGAGGTTGTTTTTTCACCTTAGTGCACAAGCATATTGTTATTTGTGGGACGGGAGGTGTGTGACCCGTTTTTCTGAGAACGGCATACGCATTCCTTTTTTCTGCGTTATTTCGGCAGCACTGGATGATGGCCCACTCGTACACAATGTGAGATACACTTGCCTTTTGTTAGCGGTACTTTTTTTCCATTTTGTATGCAGGCATTTTCTTTCTCACTCGCATCTAGTTAACATGCACGTTTGTGTAAGGATGGCTCAGATCACTTCACCACATTTATTTACTGCCATTCTTGCCCTTATATGCACAGAATGGAACGTTCCTTTCAATTTTTCGTTTGTGTTTCAAAGTTTTATTTAATTAATGTCACCTGAAGACAATATTAATTTCACGATGATTCTACCTACTGCTATGCTCACCAATGCATGCATATTAACTCACTCTATACCTGTGCACTTTATGCCACTCTACTCCGCGTTGATCTTGCGGGAAAATATAGCTAGGGGAGTAGTTGCAAAAAAGTGTGAACGTGTATAGCTATTTAATCCCTATAGGCACACCAACCAGATTAATGTGCTGCATGGCTAAACACTTATAAGGTCCTAAAGGCGAGGCCTATTGCCTATGCCAATGCTTGTTTTAGCCCTTTGCACTGCATTTTTAAAACAGCGCTTGAATGCACTACTCCTAAATGGGCTTGGGAAACTTCATTTAGCCCTAACAAAAGACATATCAACCCAATGGGTTCTAGATTTCTAGATTTTACTGCCTCAAACCACCTTTTGTATAAATAGGACGGGAAAAAAGATTGTGCCACTTCTATCTGGTAAAAGGTCCTGAAAAGTCAATGACAGCCCCCAGAATTTTAGCATTTTACCAGCGTGTTTTAGAAACTGGTGGACAGTAGAAAGAATTCCAGTTAAGTGATGGTCATTGATTTTCACGATTCTGTTATCTTTGGAGACTTGTGTTTATATAACCACACCCCGGAGCTCCAGAGCGGATTAATCATTGGCTCGGAATGCCACCGGTCCCGTCTGTGCTAATTGCATGTTTATAGAAGAGGAGCTTGGCTTTCTCGTGGGAGTCTTTTGTGCACACTCAGTTATCAGTGGGGAAACGTGGGGATTGTTCCCTCTCCGATCCTGTCTCTATAAGTCTCTTTGCACATATATGCTACGGCAGGAAGAAAAATAACTTCCCAACCAGGGTGCGTTTGGTTTATTTTCTGCGTTTATTGATTTGCCGCGTTGATTCACTGTAATGAAGGAGGGTGTTGTGGTGTCAATTTCAAAGGCGGCTTGTCTAGGCATGCTTGGAATTTCTTCCTGACACGCTCTATACAACAGAACACAATCACCACCACTGCAGCACAACACCCATCTTTGATCTCTGGAATATCTTCATCGACTGTACTTACACATGGATGACTGATTAATCACTGGCGACCAAAACTGAGATGACTTCAGCCGTATTTGTGTCTTCTCCCTTTCTAGTGCCTATATTTCCATACTTGGTATTCAAGTACCCTGCATGATCACAAATTCATATTTTCGGTAAAATATTTAACACCGCATTTTTGTCATCTTACGCACTTGTCTTGCTGCCAGACCCTGTTCAGGGGGCGAGGGTGCACGAGAGGCATTAGCTATTGAGCTTTAACCTGGTTGGGGTCGCAGTGAGCCAGCAAATCCCCTGATGTGTGCCAGAGCCTAGCACAGGTTGTGTCTAGCAGTGCACTCGCCCAGCTTTGGTCGGAGTACTAGCAATGCCATGGTCTGTGCAGGCGCAGACCCAGACATGGCAGTCTTCATCTGGTGCGACGATGCAGCCTTGGAGGGGTCGAAGCGGGCACAGCCTGAAGAAAGGGCGGGGCAATCTTGGAGGTTGTGGTCCTGGTTGGACCAAAGGTAGAGCAATCAGGCAGTTGCAGCCTTTTGTTTGGGTCGCTGGCAATGCCGTAGTTGCATCCCTAATTCAGCCTTCAGCTGGCATGCAGTTGCACCCCCTCATCTGGCCTTCAACATACAAGCAGTTGCAAACTCAGCTGGCCTGACAAGGAGGACAGTGCAACAGTTCCGGCTAGGAATCAAGATGAGAAACAAGTGGGGCATACAGGTACAAGAGTCTGGCCCAGTGGCTCTTGAGCAGTCTGCTCTCACTGACTTACCACAGTCACCGTGGGCACGCCGGCCTTGCTTCTCCTGGACAGTCTTTCCTCATGCAGAGCCAGGCAGACCTCTCCCTTGTTTCAACGAGCAGGTTTCTTGGCGCTTCAGGGTAGATCCACAATTTCTTCAGCAGAAAGTTCAGACTACAGAAGACGTCATCTCACCTCTGGGAGACTGGCTATCAGGCAGCCACCTGCCTTGGTTACACAGCAGACCTATTGATACCTACTGGAGCACTCCCTAACTTAGTGATAAAGGTTTTGGAAGTGGCATAAAGTGGGGTGGGTTGTTTGGGTCTCACTTATATACACAAAGTCTAGAGAGGGGATGTGGATCCCCTACCCCAAGCTGTAGATCAGGTGTGCGATGGTTCTCCTTTTGAGTGTCTTCCTCTTGCTATTCACCAGAAACAGTTCTAATGTAGAGTGATTCTTCTCAAAGCGGGTAGCACTGGGTTGTCTCCATCCTGGAGCACCCACAACAGAAGCACAAAGAGGTGTGAGCTAACATTAGCCCAACGGAAGGAGTAATCAATGACAGATAAAAGAGCAGACCTCACATAGGAACGTCCTAGTCTTTCACAACAGAGTCTGCTGTCCCACTCCTTACCTGACCATCCACCAAATGGCAGTGCTCAGGATGACGTATAAGCAGTTCCTTTTAACCAAAAGGCCTAATAGAATTTTAAATCGGAGCCCTGCCTTCATCCTCCTTACTTCAGTGCATGGTTCTCTTCCCTCCATCTTGTGCTAGGCTAGCTATGGATATCCAAAACAGAACCGACTGACCTCCATTACTCTGGTTTACTCATACCCCATGCATGCGTTACTCTCAATACACATGCTTGACAAGCAAGTAGCGCAAGAAAAGCAAGCAGTGGAAGCAGCGATGCCAGCTAGAGACATTGTAAGGAAGCAATGCTCCAGGGGAGGGCCAAGTACAAGATTGACAAGCTGAAACACAAATAAAAAGCATGTGCACTGCCTAGGATGTGATGACTAATGCACTTTTCAGATATAAATAGTCCCCCACAGATTCCAATAAAGGTGGAAAGACACCCAAACAGCCAACGGAAAAAGGGTTAGACTAAAATATATGTAAATGTGTTTGTATTTATATTTATATAGCGTCTTCTACCCAGAGGTCTCGTAGTACTGTATTCATACCGCTGTGGAACCCTTCCTGGCTTTCCTGTGAGATGTCCACTCCTGGGCAACCCCAAGGTGAAGCCAGGTATCCAAGCGCTGCTGGGGCAGTTGTGGAGATTAAGCAAGCTATTGCCCAGAGTCACAGAGTGGGACCCATGATTAGACTAGGCACTGAGGCGAGAATTATCAGGTCCAGGGAGATTGAGTCCAAGACCCGCCGAGGAGGGAATTGAACCCTGGTCCCGGGTCAGACCTCTGCATCAGGGTCTGCCGCTCTAACCATTGAGCCACGCTTCTCCAAAATACTCCTGTGGACTGAACCTAAATGTGAGCCAAAGAAGTCAATGGCTGGCGGAGGCCGAATCAAAGCCTATCACAATATGTTCACTCTGAATGGCACGAGTGCCATTACATGCCAAACATAATGAATGGCTCAAATGTCATAACATGTTAAACTTAAAAAGTATCATCAACTCTTTGGAAAGAGTGACCCTGATTTGTTTTCCTCCAGGGTCCCCGGATACATATTCTTTATGACTTCAGCAGCTACACCTCTGATATATTAGAATTCTGGACAAAAGTCATGGTGGCGGGGAGTTAGATAAATAAGGAGAACATTGCCCTAGAGACTGCGTTGCATTACGGACCTTCTAAAGGGGATCCCTAAAAATACCTATTCATGTCTCTGGCTAGGCTACTTGATAGTGGCACCACTAATGTTGGGAATTCGTTTATCTCACCTGACATTCCTGGAGGTGATTGATCAGACCAGGGTCTGGAGTAGGAAGCATCACAAGACAAACATAATGGTTAAGGAAAACTGGCCTCTTAATAAAGATAATTTCAAAATATGCAGTTCGAAGGTGGTGAGATTTACTGCAGTCCCTCAATTGAGAAGCAAAGAGATGTCTGTAAATGAGGGTCTTTCCAAAATACCCATTCTCTGTGTGCATTTTGTTTTGTCAGGTTTGCATACAGCACCCAGTCCCATATTTGTTAAGCTTTGCTGTCTGTTGGCTTTCATAGTGCCTTCAGTTTTTGTTTTCTCGCCTTTTCTGGCATAGGCCTGCGGGTTAAGCTTTTTGTAGATGCTGTGACCTAGTTTGTAGGAAGCCTTTGTAAAGAAGAGACAATGAGTCTGTACACACCTCTCTGATCAGACAGAGCAAGGCGGTTTCAACACTCCCCGTCGCGTGGCACGATTAAAGTGTTAATGAAAATCTGGGAGGACTACTCTGATAAAGCACTCTGTCCTCCATACCCATACCTATGTTTCGGCGTTTAGACCTGAACTCATGAGCTTCATTTAGTTTTCGCGGAAAGCCTTGGTTTATGGGCATTGAAAGCTCTGTTCTTTGATCATCGCTCAACGGTTGACCATTGAATTGAAGACATTAAGACATCTCACAAACAAGCTATATATTTAAGAACAATTAACTCATTGCAGGTGTGCCCTAATTCTCTATCTAACAACTGAACATGCTGTATTTTCAGTTCCTTCGACATATTTGCTTTTCTTGTTTTCAATATTCCTTGAAATAATCCTCCATGTTCCCAAAAGGAGCCTGGAGCTTGGCCCTTGAAGTCTTTTTTGGTGTCAAAAGGGTGCTTTTTTAAATTCATCAAGAGCAACTCTAAGTTTGGGACATCAATCTTTCACATATTGTCCTTGGAAGATGCATAACACAACACAAAAACTGAGGAGCTTTTGGTAAGTTTATTTCAGAGATTTCCTTTTGGATAAGGAATTTGACCGTATTTACATAAAATGCAAATTTCAGCATACAGTACTGTTTTTGGTATTTCGTAATGTTGGTATTTCTATACATTTCATGCAGACCTGCAGGAATAATTGCTCTTTAGAGGTCATATTTGTCCAAAATATAATCAGAGGTTCGCTACGTAACCTGGGAGAGCTACTTTTGACTTGGGCTTTCTGCTGTCACTGTTTGTGTTGTGTATTGTATAAATGTGTAGGGGTACAGATGTGGGCAAATTAGGTAAATGGGTGTGGCGGCTGGTAATTTTAGCAGGGAGGTGGGCGGGGGGCACACTCAAACACATACACATACACACTCACTTCCACCCATACATTTACACATGCACGCACACATTTACAACACTGACTCACAAATACACAAACATGCATACATACTTTCATATACATGCACCAAACATAAAAAAACACAGAACATATCTTCACTGCAGCTCTCCAGGAGAGAAGCCTCAGAGGTCTCTGGAGGTTTGGGACTGCTGCCTCCCCTTACTGGCTGACTTCAAGTCAGCCAATGATGAAAGGCAGCAGTCCCTACCTCGTCACAGAGTGGGATGGGGTCTGTGAGGCTGCTGACTCTAACCCGCTCTGTGACGAGGTCCTTTCTTTCCATGCCACATTCACCATTTGTCAGGAAATAAGGCGACGAATGTGGTTTGCCAATTAGAACACAAGAGACTCTTGGACTTCCCTCTTTTATTCTTCAAGCTGCATAAAAACACATATGATTTAAAAAAGATAACGACCCATGGCATCATATTGTTGCAGAGCTGGTTATATTAGAACCCACCATGGGAACTGTGCTGTCACTTGCATCTAGGTCTCTCAGGCAAGGTGCAATTCCTTTAAAGTAGAAGGAACATGTTTTTTAAGGAAAGTTTTCCCATTAACATTTTGGGCCCCATTCTTCTTCACATCTCTTATTCGCATCGTATTCACATTACAGGCATAATTTGGGCCATCCCCTCTTCTGAGGGACTCTGGGAACAGCTCCACTCCGGATTCTACAAAGCGCTGAGGGCCTCCAATATGTCTTTATCCTCACGCTCTGCAGGTTTGCGCCTGAAAGGCACCAATCTATGCGACATATCGCAAAATACTGCCTCATCAGTGATGAAGTAAATATGGCACCTACTCTTCGCGGCACTGTAAGAAAGCCTGGGCCCATAAATGGGGTTGGTGGCCAGGAACTGAGGGTTAGAGCCTACAATGTCCAAGAGCGACAAGAGCTGTAAAAATCTGAGCGGAGCAAGGGCTCATGGGAGTCACACTCTGCTAACAGGACACTGCCTCCTTGCAATAAGAGGACAAATGGTCCTTGCTAAGTGATGGACAACTAGCCACATAACTGGAGTGAAGCAGAGCAGTAACCCCTCTATATTTGGGAGCCTGCAGTGCCTCTGACACTCTCTCCCATATGGCTACCATGTCAGAGATAATCAACACCTTCAGTGTCCACAAAGGCTCCGTAACTGAGTGCCCCATCTCTGTGATGGTCAGAAAGGTGTCAAAGGGACAGGAGCTTTATGTTGTGATCATAAGGGGATTTAACCTGCTGAAATACTTCAAGAGTTTCAGCAAAAAGTGATAGAATAGTGGCTGAGTGTGATGAAGCAGACAGCAACCAAGATTTGTTTGCCTTGGGACAATTGAAGTGGTTGACATTGGCGTTAGACACAGATGCCAGGCACTGGGTTACATAAGGGGTTGATATTACAAAATGAGGTTTTGACACACTCTGCTCCCAAACACCACTCGCTGAGGCAGAGGTTTACATACAACTAAGTGAGAAAGAGTGGCGCATTAGCTCGTAATGGAGCTGGGATGCCAGTAAGTATCTTGGTGGAGCATGCTGTGCGTAAGAATTTCTCACAGTACACTGGTCCCCTGCAGGCCAGAGAACAATTTCGAAGCATGACTGTGATGGATGATGAAGATCAAAGAGTGAGGCTGGAGCAAATGGTGAGATGAAGGAGGAAATGATAGGACTTATTGTTGAACCAGGGAAATAGTGGAAGGATACAGGTATAGAGTTTAATGTCTTTTTCGGATGGTAGAACCACGGGTACCACCAGGTACCATCAGAGAACTTCCTCCCTCCATTTTCTCTTTGCACTCTATTCTCCACCCTCATCTTGCGAGGAGTGGTTCAAAATTGTTAACTAATAAATGTGTACATAGGGAGAACTTCATAAGCAATAAGAACTTGACTGCAGGAGGAAAAAGCAGAGGAATTTTATAAACATGTGCCATACTGAGAATTTCAATGCTCTGGCTGTATAGTCCTCTTCCTTACATTCAACAAAAAGATTTGAATCAATGCAACATTTGTAAGTTGACAGTTGCTACAGCAATTAACTGTGCCTCAGAGTCTAAGCCTGAAAGGAAAATGAGGCATTGCAAAGCCAGACTGATGACTCCCGTCAAGAAATTAGATGAATGCAATAATGTTGAATTAAGTTGTTTGTTAGTTGGTGGCTTTATGGTGGGGGGAGGTAGGAATGAACCACTGTTATGTTATGGTACTGGGTTTTTGTGTCAATACATAACTCACACCAAATGCAATGCTTGGGCCTTCACCTACAATGAAACAGATGCAATTACACTATTAATTTAGTATAATTTATTGGTTTGAGTAAGTGCTGTATTTTAATTAGATTTTGCTTTTAGGTTTTATTTATTGGCATAAATATTGGAAGATCATAAGCATTGTATTTGGTGTGCAAGTTATAGTTTGTATGACAGTTGTGTGAGTCTTTAAATGTATCTTTAAATTTTTTTCAGATATACACTAATTTGCCATAACCGAAGTAAACCATAACTTCACTTCAATCTTTGTGTTTTTTCCAGTGAAATTTCTGGTGCTTATTGATAACCTACCTCATGCAACAGTCTCCTGCACAACTAAACACGAGCATCTAGCTCCTGGTATGTATGGCCTTCAGCTGCTACGCCCTGCCCCCAACCCTCCAGCGGCGGTCTAACAAAACCCTCAACGCTCAGCCTTTACTGGTGAATAACAAGGTGGGCCTTCTTCAAGACCCAGCGCACAGCCCTCTGTAGGAGGCCAATGCTCTCTGCACATGGACTTTGGCCATACATAGCAGAGGTTGGAAGCAGGTGGCAGGGAGCTGCGTCCAACTTGCAGCGCATGGCCAACACCCACTGTGTAAGGCATTTGGTGGTGGCCAGCAGGGGTTGGTCACAGACCCCCATGGTCCGGAGGCAGCCTATCCCTGTTTCACACAGCCTTTGACCTTGCACAAGGCATCTGGGACTGGCCTGGAAGGGGAGCGTTGTTTACAACGCGGTGTTTACACCGCAGTGCCTTTACAACAATGCCATTACAACGCAAGTCGTTACTACGACTTGCGCTGGATGGCGCTGTTGGACAAGGAATGTTGTAATTTTATATTCCAACACCTTCCCTACTGTTACGTGGACTGGTGTTGGAATATAAAATTATAATATTCCAAAATCAGCGCCCTCCAACGCAAGTCGTTGTAACGACTTGCGTTGTAATGCCCGCGATGTCAAGTACCGCGATCTAAAAGATCGCGTTGTACTGACATACATCCGGCCTGGAATTAGGCCACAGTTCGTGGCTATTGGCCAAGCACAGCAGCAGTGCACTAAATACTTTTTTCTCTTTACTTTTTTGCAGGATTCAGAAATCCAAAACTGGATTTGCAAATCCTAAATGAGGCCTAGCGAGGATGTAGGATTAATGAATCCAGCTTTGAATTCACAAATCTAGGGATAATAATTTGCCAGTTTTGCTTGGTAATTCAGGGTAGGTTTTCCAGCCTTTTCATGACCTTTTTCTTTTTTCCAGCCTGGTACTCAATACGGCTGAAACAGAAATGTTTCTCTGATGACCAGCCAATCTAAGCATAGCAGGTTCGCACATTTGCAGCGCTTAGCAGGATAAAAAGCTCTCTCATCCAATAGTATCCTTTTAATTTTTAAACTGAATTTGCAAACCCTCCATGGATTTGTGAATCCATGGGTGAGCCGCAAATTAGCGGTCCAGAGATCTCTAAAATTTAACCTCATCACGTCCAGGCCAGAACATTGTTTAAATGTAATTTCTTGAATATTATTATTATTATTATACTCCTTTGTTAAGCGCAGCGAATCATCCCCAAGGGGATCTCTCGGCGCTAGAGAAGTGAGTACTAATGAGCAGGAACTCCTAGAACAGCCAGGAATTTAGCAGTTTCTTAAATCTAGACAGATCGGTACAGGCGCGAATCTCCTCGGGAAGACTGTTCCAGTGGCTGGGAGCTAGATGAGAAAAAGCTCGACCACCCATTTTAGCCTTATTTATTCTATGCGTGCATAGGAGATTGCGATTGCTAGATCTTAGCTGCTGCACAGGTCGATACAGGGCTAGTTTCTTTTTAAAATATGCTGGGCCTTTCCCTTGTAACGACTTGAAGACCACGCATAGCATCTTGAAGATGACTCGTTTTCTAATCGGAAGCCAGTGCAATTGGCTCAAGAGGGGTAAAGAAGGAGTGCACGCTAGTTTATTGAGGGCGAGGCCGGCCGCAGTGTTTTGCACCACCTGTAATTTAGATAGTAGGTCTTCCCTTATACCAACGAGCAGAGAGTTGCCATAATCCAGTCGACTAACCAAGAGTGACTGAATGAGGTATTTCTTGCCGAAAGTGGGATCCAAGGTAAGATCTTTCTAAGCATCCTCATTGTTCCGAAACAGGTGCCTGACAATGTCTTCACCTGCTCCTCCATTGATAGTTTATTATCGAACCTGATGCCTAGATTCTTGGCCAGTTTTTTGGGGAAGGTGCCTCTCCCAGCTCTGATGTCCACCAGTCCGGGGTCCATATTTCCTCATCCTTCCGGAACAGCAGTATCTCTGTTTTAGAGGAATTAAGCTGTATGAAGTTCTTCCTCATCCATAGCGCAATGTTGGACATGCAGTTTTAAAATTTTGATGGAGTTGCTGCAAAGTCATCCTCTATGGGGACAATCAACTGCGTGTTGTCCACATACGGGATGGTCTCAAACCCACAGCTTCTGATGACTTCAGCCAAGGGGGCCACATACACATTAAACAAGGTGGGACTCGGGATGGATCCCTGTGGGACTCCCCTATCCACTTGTGTGGTCTGTGACACCAAGGAATCCAGCTGAATGCTTTGAGTTCGATCTGATAGATAACTTTGAGTCCATTTAAGGGGCGCACCTCTGACACCAATCCCTCGCAGTCTATACAGCAGGATCTTATGAGAGATGGTGTCAAAGGCTGCCGATAGATCAAGGAGGACAAGTATCACTGGGGTCCCCCTTGTCCAATTTCAACCTTATGGTGTCCGTAACCTCTAGCAGTGCAGCCTCTGTGCTATAAGACGCACGGAAGCAGGACTGATCGGGGTCCAATAGATTATTTTGTTCCAGATAGCAGGACAGATGCCGATTTATTAGTGTTTCCATTACCTTCGAACAGCACGAGAAGAGAGAAATCGGCCTATAATTTTGTAGATCAGTCGGATTCGCTAGCGCCTTCTTAAGCACTGTTTTTTTATGTGTGCTTTTCCACTTCCAGGGAAACGTGGCGGTGTCTAACGAGATGTTACAAACTTCAGCCAGCGCGTCTGCTAAGACCGGGCTGAGTTCTGACATAACTGTGGGCGGTGCAGGGTCTAACGAGGATCCTCATTTCACGAGGCTTAATAAGGAGCCCACTTGTTCGCTCGTGATGTCATGGAAATATTCTAGGCTGAAAAGGAGTTGAATTTCCTGCGGGGGGTCTTCAGGATGCTCTGCCTCCTCCGTCTTGAAGGAGAAATAGATTATATCGATCTTGTGAGTGAAATGAGTGGCTAAATCGTCACATAGCTCCTGGGTGGAAGGCGGTAGCGTGTTATTGGCCTTCTGGTTGGTGAATTCCTTCAGGATCTTAAATAGTTCCTTCGAGGAGTTTTTCGCCTTCATAATGTGGGAGCCTAGATGTGCTCTTCTGGCTACATTACATCTGTTCAGATATGCTCTGTGAGCCCTTCGATAGAGCAATTCATCTGGCTCTGCCTTAGTTTTCCTCCATTTCCTTTCCAAGGCCCTGCATGTGGCTTTTTCTCTCTTAAGAGTGTCTGACTACTAGGGGGCTGGGGATACCCTGTCCTTAATGTTTACCCTCTTGAGTGGAGCTACAACATCGAGGGCTTCTAAGATTGAGGCCTCGAGCCTTTCCAAGGCTGAATCTCAGTCTTCGCCTGAACTGAACGAAGGGGCGCTATACACTTGGCTAAAGGCAGAGGGAGTTACCTTTTTCCAGGATCTGCAGAGGTCTTTACGGCTTTGTGTACAGGCAACTGACTTCTAAAGTGACAAAGAGAAACTTAGTTACTGAAAGGATTACAGCAAACCAAGAAAAGACACTTCTTTGATTAAAGCTGTATTTACATGCGAGAGTGGATGATACGTCTCCCTCCCTTCACCTCACAGCGAAAAGCACACCATCTATGGCACCCCGCAAGGCATGTCCATCAGTCCCACCCTCTTCAACATCTACATGACGCCGCTAGCAGACATCATCAGAGCTCATGTCATTAATATCATCTCCTATGCCAACGACACCCAGCTCGTCCTTTCACTCTCAGCGGACCCCACCACCACGAAAACCAACTTTCACAACTGCATGAAGAATGTCTCAGCCTGGATGAAAGACAACTGCCTTAAACTCAACACCAACAAAACCAAAGTACTGATTTTCGTCAGCCACGCCGCCCTCGTGAACAACTCCTGGTGGCCACTGGAACTCGGACCCACCCCCACTCTCCCCACTCTAAGGTCATGCCTGCAACCTCTGCATCATCCTAGACAGCAAACTCTCCATGAAATGACAGCTCAACACCGTCTCCTCAGCCTTCTTCCATATGCTCTTCAGAATGTTCAAACGGCTGCCTAGCAGCACAAGAAAAACAGTGATGCAGGCCCTCATCACCGGCCGTCTGGACTACGGCAATTCACTGTATGCAGGCACCACTGGTGAACTCATGAAAAGAGTCCTAACAATCCATAACGCAGCAGCCAGACTGATCCTCAACTTGCCCAAAAGGACCCACATCTCCCAGCACCTGAGAGACCTCCACTGGCTCCCCATCCAGAAGAGATGCAATTTCAAGCTTCTGACCCACGTCTACAAAGCTCTTCATGACTAAGCACCAGCATACATGAACCACTGCCTAAACTTCCACCAGCCACCCAGAAATATCTGTTCTGCTCACCTCGCCCTCAGACAGACACCGCACATATGCCAATGCCCCACCTGTGGATGACCCTTTTACCACCTCGCCTTACCCTCCACCTTCGAACATAACCCTCATTAGCTTACTTCAGGAAGAGACTCAAAACCCGGCTCGTCGCCAGAGACACTCAGCCCAGCGCATTGATACCCCAATGAGTGATACGTTGCCCTATATCAGCAAGGTTTGATTGATGCTACATTTTTTATAACTCCGCTAAGACATTTTTTTGTATCGAGGTGTAAAGAATCAAATCGGAGTTAAAATGTGATATGTAACTTTTGGGACACTCCTATTTTAGGCCTCCACTTGAGGATGTGAACAAAATTTGCCATGAAGAACCTAAAGTCGATGTACTTATTTTTGGTTAGTTTTGCGCCGATTCATTGAATGGTGCCACCATTATTAAGAAAACAAAAAAGCCTTTTCAGTGTAAACACTGACCTATCCATAACTATAGAGGCACTTTCGCCGCCTCTGTAATACACTTATATCTTCAAAATACAGAGATGTGGAGTTAAGTATAGAAAATCTTTTCTCACTCAATTTTATTTGTAAATGTATAACTTGATATTTCTAGTAGTATACCACATAAATACATGACAACTATAACTATCTGATTTGCATTACCCAGCTCAGTGTTGCTCTGTTTTGCCTCAATTTACACAATACAATCCTGGCTATGTCAATTCGGAATGATTTCTTCTCTTGGACAAGTATTCTTCTCTTGGACAAGATTTTTTCTCTTGGACGAGTATTCTTCTATTGAACTACTGGTCCCTTAAAGCTCACTCCATTGCTTTCCCATATCCTTGGTCATCCGCCACTTTATTTAGAGACTTTTGTTTATTTATTCGCAGTTTTATATACCGTAGACCGTGCCCATATGGATATCAGAGCACTTTGCATAAGCATGGTTGTAATACATTTGGACTTAGGTTTCTTACATTACATTTTCAGAGGACTAATTACAGGTTACAAACAAACATGGCAATCATTGGTTTACAGGCCAAATGTTGACAAAACACTGTGGGATGAGGGCACACAGACATATAGTCTGCCCCTTCGGCAAGCTTAAAGACACCAGTCACTATGAAGCTGTCACCCCTTATCTAAGTCACACAGTCTACCCATGTTGTTAAGAAAATGGGATCAATATCTTAAGTTACATTAAGGTGTCCTTTCTTCCTTCCAGCAGTTCTCCTAGTTCATATGCAAGGAGATAATTTCAGTACCATATAAAAACACTAAATATGCTTTGAAGTATGAATATGCTTTGTAGTGGGCAGCCTTTTTTCACTTCCAACATGGCCATCACTATTTGCCCATGATGCATTGAACTTGATTACCAATCTAGTTGAAATGGGTAACCTTTACATTGGGGACCCTCATGAGGTAATGGCTGGTTCCTTTGTAATTTACTTGTATGTTCCCCAACGGGGGGAGAGGCCTGTCACAAGATCCACACACTTGTCCAAGAAGTACCTCTGTGTCTTACTGCAATGCGCTACAGTCCAGTCTCTCCTGGTAGCAGCCCTTGTAGCAGAGAGCTAAGGTTTATGCGGCTTGAAAAGATGCACCGGATGGGAGCTGCAACCATGGTCTGTAAGTCAGTCCCATATCTGTGTCAGATATCTGCCACAAGGACACACCATGCCACCAGTCTGATTTTAGCTAAGCATCCAGAAACACCCTGGGAGGCATGGCAAGGCACACCAGGGGCTATCTCCACCAGAAAGAATTCGACAGCCAGTAGGAGTCAATGGGTGGATGGACTTTAGGACTCCCTACGTCTCTGGAGCTTTGTGTAAACATTCTGATCACTGGCACCACCATCTTATATCGCTATTGAGAAACATGATCCACATCAGGCACCATATAGATCCATAATGATACTGCAGCAAGAGGGGGTTACACCAGCAACAGGTCTCCCTTGGGAACCCACCACAGATCCAATAAAAACAGTCAATATATTGTTTCTGCAGTTTTAAGCATGTGATGATCAATCAACATCTCTTGATAACATTCTACTTCAGCAACAGTGTTGTTCCTCTAGCTGGAGAAACAAAAATATCCTAAAACCCTGTTTCAAATAAATGAATGTTCTTTTTTATTGATATGACTTTGGACTGAGTTTAGAATTAATAGCGTCTAGTGTACCAAATGTCGCATTCATCGTAGAATATATGGATGATGATAGCGGCTGGGATGGTCCATTTCTGGCTATGTTTCAGTTGCTTTCACTATAGCGCACAGAAGTATCTCTTTTAGTCATCTTTCCTGTGCATCATGGACAAAATAGAAAGAATTTCAAAGCCAAAACATACGGGGCCTCATTTATGAGAAATGACGCATCGCTGCGTGAGAGCAGCGATGTGTCACTTCTCAGTGCGCACTCCTTGCAACATTCCTGATGCATCATATTTAATGTATGACGCATCATGTCGCAAGGAGTTACAGATACTTCAGTATTTCTGACGTATCTGTAAGCGCAAAAGTGACACATTGCTGGAGTGTGTCACAAAAGTGACGCAACTCCAGCAATGCATCCTTTCACATGGGGCAAGCCCCATGTGAAAGGGCCTGCGTCAGTCTTACGCCTGCTGTGAGGCAGGCGCAAGATTTTGACACAACAGCGTCCTAAAAGGACGCAGTGAAATCTCATAGATAGTCACTTCTACGACCCTTCCTTGCGTCAATGCGCCCCCCTTGCATACATTATACCTGGCGCAGGTATAATGTGGCGCAGGGGTTTGCAAAGTGACGCATCTACCTAGATGCGTCGCTTTGTAAATATGGCGCAACAAGGTGCATTTTTTACGCCACTGGTGAGTCACAAAAAGTGACACATAGGCGGCATAAAAGTGACGCACAGCCTCATAAATGAGGCCCACTGTATCCTTTGAACCGGGGAACTTGTGCAACAAGTTACATACACAATGCACTAATCCAAACAATATTATATGACACTAGTGACTTTTATTTTATGCACACGTTACGCACACATATACTGGGTACGACGGCTTAGAATTTGAAAGCCAGCTTCACAAATCTGTGTACAATTTGTAGGCCACAGGTTTCGGTCGAGGGCAGCAGACTTGGCTCTTCATCCGTACAAAGTCGACAAATTATCCACTGTCAAACTGGCTGAAAGTATTGTGTGTTATTTCAGAGACTGGTAGCAATTCCGACTGAGGTGCTATATTAACATATACATATGTTTATATATATTTTTTTGTTGTTGTTCTTTTTTTGTTCTTTTTTGTTGCAGCTTTAGAGGTTTCCTTTCTGAAAAGATTATCCGACCATTGGAATTCACAATTCCAGCTCCTCAGCTTCTTCTCTGTGGCGAGTAAATTCCACGTTTTGCCCTCTGGATACAAAGTTGTACAATTACAATCTAGACTGACTGCAGCAGGCGCAGTGAGTGGATTGCACAAAACACCCCGCTGTGGACCTGATAAACCAGTATCGGAGACAATGCAGAGTCTGTGCAGAACAGCAACAGAAGGGCTGTTTCCTAGTACCCTACAATGTTTCTTCTTTGCGTGTCTTCTTTGAAATAAGGGTTGTATTACATTTCTACTGTCTGGATATGTAACCATTCATTGTTCGTATGCATTCATTGAGTTTGGCAAACTGCCTGAACAAGACACGGTCCTGCCAAAAGATTGTGGAGTTTATTGCTTGAAGAATGTGCACAAACCTGAAGGTGCTGCCTTCGAAAAGTCACCCAAGTAAACGGATATCAAGCAGAGGAGACTGTGCCACGGGGATTGTGTGTCCTTGTGAACACCCAGTGAGGATGCTTCTCATTTAGACTTAATCTGTCATCAGCAATGCACTCATGGGTGTTTTTTTCCTAGTCTACCTTGAGTGGAAATTGTTTAGCACTCATTGTGCATGGACAGAACATCCAGGGGCACATTTATAAAAAAAAATCATGCAGCGCAGCATGCCACCTTTCTGTTTTGCATGATAGGTAAAGGGTAGGAAAGAGCCGTATTTAACATTATACAACACATTTCTGTCTTTCCGTGCACTGGCGCACACTGTGCTGCCTAGCGCCAATGCAGACAGCCTTGCACCATAGTGCAAAGTTTCCTGCGTTGTAAGCAGGATTGTTTTTGCACAAGAAGGGACACCTCCCTGCACAAAATCTATCCCCTGAGGCATTTCCCCCTTTCTATGTGTTACTGTAGAATGCAGCACACAAATAGAACAAGCATTTACAATGCAATGGTTTTGCCTTTGTTAAAGTTAGAGCTATTGCCATTGCTCTTGACATTATTTTTATTTATGTTTTTTTAACATAAATAAATGGCATTGTCATTTACAATGCCACTAGCTTTATCTATCGCAAATGACACACACAAACACACACAGAGCCGCCCCACACACACCCCCACACAGAGCCCCGCACACACAGCCCCCCACACACACAGCCACACAGAGCCCCCCACACACACAGCCACACAGAGCCCTCCACACACACAGCCACACAAAGCTTCCTACACACACAGCCACACAGAGCCCTCCACACACACCAACACAGCACAAGCAGGCAACAGGGGCAGACGGAGGCACAAGCAGGCAACAGGGGCAGACGGAGGCACAAGCAGGCAACAGGGGCACACAGAGGCACAAGCAGGCAACAGGGGCCCACAGAGGCACAAGCAGGCAACAGGGGCCCACAGAGGCACAAGCAGGCAACAGGGGCCCACAGAGGCACAAGCAGGCAACAGGGGCACACAGAGGCACAAGCGGGCAACAGGGGCACAAGGAGGCACAAGCGGGCAACAGGGGCACAAGCAGGCAACAGGGGCACGAAAACGGAGGCACAAGCAGGCAACAGGGGCAGGTGGAGAAAACACAATTTTCAACAGCCCACTTGGCTCTGCAACAGTTGCCTTTGAAAAGCAATACGGCGTAATGGGCATGATCAAATCCCGTCCCCTGCATTAAAAACAAGCATTAGAAATGCAATAGGTCTCGCAGCATTAGAGTTAGTGCTTTTAGAATTGTTTATGGGTTTTTTTGTAAATCTTTAGCATGAGGTTGAGGGTGAGTGAGGGTGAGGGGTTGAGGGTGAGTGAGGGTGAGGCTGAGGGGTTGAGGGTGAGGGTGAGTGAGGGGTTGAGGGTGAGGGGTTGAGGGTGAGTGAGGGTGAGGGGTTGAGGGTGGGTGAGGGGTTGAGGGTGAGGGGTTGAGGGTGAGGGTGAGTGAGGGTGGGTGAGGGTGAGTGAGGGTGGGTGAGGGTGAGTGAGGGTGGGTGAGTGTGAGTGAGGGTGAGTGGGGGTGAGTGTGGGTGAGTGGGGGTGAGGGTGAGGGATTGAGGGTGAGGGGTTGAGGGTGAGGGGTTGAGGGTGAGTGAGGGTGAGGGGTTGAGGGTGAGTGAGGGTGAGGGAGGGGTTGAGGTTGAGGGGTTGAGGGTGAGTGGGGGTGAGTGAGGGTGAGGGGTTGAGGGTGAGTGAGGGTGAAGGTGAGTGAGGGTGGGTGAGTGTGAGTGAGGGTGAGGGTGGGTGAGTGTGAGTGAGTGTGAGTGAGTGTGAGTGTGGGTGAGGGATTGAGGGTGAGGCGTTGAGGGTGAGGGGGTGAGGGGTTGAGGGTGAGGGGTTGAGGGTGAGGTGTTGAGGGTGAGGTGTTGAGGGTGAGGGGTTGAGGGTGGGTGAGGGGTTGAGGGTGGGTGAGGGGTTGAGGGTGGGTGAGGGGTTGAGAGTGAGTGAGGGGTTGAGAGTGAGTGAGGGTGAGTGGGGGTGAGTGAGGGTGAGTGGGGGTGAGTGAGGGTGAGTGAGGGTGAGTGAGGGTGAGTGAGGGTGAGGGGTTGAGGGTGAGTGAGGGTGAGGGGTTGAGGGTGAGGGGTTGAGGGTGAGGTGTTGAGGGTGAGGGGTTGAGGGTGAGGGGTTGAGGGTGAGGGGTTGAGGGTGGGTGAGGGGTTGAGGGTGGGTGAGGGGTTGAGGGTGGGTGAGGGGTTGAGAGTGAGTGAGGGTGAGGGTGAGTGAGGGTGAGGGGTTGAGGGTGAGTGGGGGTGAGTGAGGGTGAGTGAGGGTGAGGGGTTGAGGGTGAGTGAGGGTGAGGGGTTGAGGGTGAGTGAGGATGAGGGGTTGAGGGTGGGTGAGGGTGAGTGAGGGTGAGTGTGAGTGAGGGTGAGTGAAGGTGGGTGAGGGTGAGGGGTTGAGGGTGATTGAGGGTGAGGCGTTGAGGGTGAGTGAAGGTGAGGGTGAGGGTGAGTGAGGTTGAAGGTGAGTGGGGGTGAGTGAGGGTGAGGGGTTGAGGGTGAGTGAGGGTGAAGGTGAGTGAGGGTGAGTGAGGGTGGGTGAGTGTGAGTGAGGGTGAGGGTGGGTACTCCTCGATGACGGGCGTGGGTGGGGGGCAGTGCTGGAGGATGTGGCGGGGGGGGGGGGCGGGCGGTAATCGAAGAACAGGGCGAGAGAAAAAAAATCTAAATAAGAGAAAAAAAATTAAAGGAGAAAAGACAATTACCGGAGAAAAGAGAGGCTACATAGACGTTGCTCGGGGGCGGGAGGGGTTTAATAGGTGCCCGGGAGGGTGAGAGATAGGCGGGAGCGGAGCCGGGTTCAGAGTTACAGCTGGTTTGTGGGCAGAGAACGGAAAGTGCGTCCGGGGAGGGTAGAGGTAGCGAGGCCCGAGGAGCGAGAGGAGGGGAGAGCCAGCGGTGAGCGATAAAGGGTTCGGAGAGGTAGTGCTGAAGTGATGGGGAAAGGCTCGCGATAAAAGGCCCTAAGGGAGAGCCCGTGCTGGGACTGGAGAAGGGCGAGGCATGGAAATTAAACCACGGGGGAGGGCAGGTGAAGTGTGGCCGGGGGAGGAGGCTAGCCAGTGCGGTGGGCGGCTGGAGGGACAGCAGAGGTGGAGGAGAGAGAAAGAGGCGGGAGGGGCTGGCACGAAGATGGAGCGGGAAGGGTGGCAGTGCAGAAAGAGTGGTTTGAGCCCTGGGGAGAGGCCGTGGGAGGGAGAGCAGTGTTATTGTGTGTCGGGGGCGTTGTAGAGGGAGTGAAGGACTATGTATGTGTGCTGTTTGATATAGCGCCAGCCTTCACCCAAATATGATAGAGCGCTTTACATTTGACGATTGAGTCCCAGGTAGCCACGGAGAGTCAGTGGGTGAATGACGATAAAAGTGGGGCAGTATAGAGTCAGTGATATGGGGAGATAAAGTGAGGACCGCCAATCCCTGAGGAAGAGGAAGGAGGAGTAGCAAGTGCAGGAGGAGGATAAGGGTGGATGAGGAGCACGTGCTGCAGGAGGGAGGGGGAGTAAGGCAGGAGAACCAGTGCTGGGGGGAGTAGAGTATGGTCGCGTGCCAGAGAGGGGGCGGGTGCACTGGGCCGAGAGGGAGGGGCGCCGACAGTGTTGAGAGCAGCAGGTGTTGTGAAATGGAGATAAACTGGGCGGAACAAATAAATGATGAAGGCAGGAGATTGGGACTAGGCGCGAAGACCGGATGGAGACTTTAAAGGGGGTGGGGGGGAGAGTGTAGAGGCAAAGTTTGTCAGGTGCAGAGTAATGATGGTACATTTAGGGCCGACTTCTGATATGGGCGAACTGGGCCCAAGCCCAGGGCGCCAAGCTCCAGAGGGGCGAAAAGAACTGTCAGCACAACTACCCTTGCAAACACCAACACAACTCCTCTGTTCCTTTGTCCAGTGATCTATTCAAAGCGCTATCTAGCCCCCTGCTGCCACACATCAACAGCCCCGCCCCTCCAAACAACTTGGAATTAGCTTCACAGGGGGTGGGAGCTACCTTGTGGGTAACTCGAGTGAGGGGGGGGAGATGTGTGTTCTGACACAAGTCAGTGCTTGATGTAGCCAGTCAGGGACTGGCCAGGCAGAACCGGCCTTGAGCACGGGCGAGCTAGACCCAGGGCGCCAGGGGAGCACCGAGGTGCTTTATTAATGGCATGCAGTCAGCAGACTAAATATGGCTCTAGGGCTTCATCGTATTCTTTTGTTTTTCATCATTTTTTTTCTATATTCCATAGGCACAACATTTTTACCGTCAACTAACCCTCCTCCCTCAACTAACCTTCCTCCTCCCTCAACTACCTGGCACCCCCTGCCCACATCCCCCAACCGGCCCCTCACCAACAGCTTGGCTCTACCATGGAGCAGTTGATCTGTGTACAATTTAGGGGGGTGAGGGTGATGGCGGAGATGTGTGTGTTCAGAGGCCACTCATGGCTCTGATGTAATCAGCCAATGACTAGCCGTTGAACACAAAAGGGACCCCTTGTTGCCTTATTTTACGCACAATCGGGAGCAAGGGCGAAGTTCTGGTGCCGCCCAGGGCGCTATCTGAGCGAAGGCCGGGCCTGGGCTTGAGAAAGGAGGATGAGGAGAGAAGGCCGGGTCTGAGGAAGGACTGTGGAGGAACATTAGGGTTGTGAAGGACTCAGGGTGAGAATAGAGGACCGGAGAGCCGGGTCGTGGGGTCAGGGTGAGGAGGGAGGTGAATGGGACTAGAGAGTGCGAATATTCGTCGATGCAGAGAGAAGCAAGAGCAATGCCCCGAGCTGGGAGCGAGATTGGAGGGCTGGAGGGCCTGCAGCAGGGAGTGGAGACCGGGCCCTGTGATTGGTAGAACGGCTCCTGTCTGCGCCAATGGCAGCTCGTCACCGGGGCTCACTGTTGCTGCCTGACTGAACTTCCCTCAGCAGCCCTACAGCTTCAGGGCCACGGAGATAGAGGGAAGGGAGGGACGTGCCTCAAAACGGGTCGGACTTGGACAGAAAACCAGGCATAAAGAATAAGAGAGGCACTCAGTAATGAATCACATAGCTAACAAGGCGTATTTCAAGACTCGTCAAAAATACATGAAAGGCGAGCCTGCAGCCTTTACCTTGGACGCGCAGAAACATTTTAGCGCTCCTTGCAGGTCTTCCTCTTTCGTCCTGCTGCTTCCTTCTTCCCCCGGGCTGCCGGGGGCGGGCACTTCCGGCCGGCCGCGCTAGGATTGGCCGGCCGGCCAGTCACGGGGTTAGGAGAGACGCAGAAGTGCCGGCAATGCCGGACCAGACACGGGGGCGTTCCCGGCGTCCCGTGACGTCGGCAAAAGCCAAAGAATGTCGGGAACGCCCCCGTGTCTGGTCCGGCATTGACGGACAGGCCCCTCGTCCAATGGCAAGGCTCCGTTTACGGAGCCAGCCAATCAAGGACGAGGGCCGAACCAAGCCACACTACAGTTATCATCAGGTTTTCGCCTGCGCCGAAAAGATGCGCAGAGCGCATCTTCGGCGAGGCAAAACCTAAAAAGGAGCAAGCATTGGCATAGCCAATAGGTCTCGCCCTTGGGGCCTTATAAGTGTATAGGCAGAGCTATTTACTTTGCCAATGTGTTTAAGCTGTGCTGTAGATAAGTGTGGATGCTGTGCAGCATGCTAAAAAGTTTTAATAAAAAGTGCCACTTGAGTGATGCTGTGCTGGCCCTATGCTGGCCCTGAGTGATGCTATGCTGGCCCTGAGTGATGCTGTGGTGGTGCTGAGTGATGCTGTGGTGGCACTGAGTGATGCTGTGGTGGTGCTGAGTGATGCTGGGGTGGCGCTGACTGATGCTGTGGCGGTGCTGACTGATGCAGTGGTGGTGCTGACTGATGCGGTGGTGTGCTGAGTGATGCGGTGGTGGTGCTGAGTGATGCTGTGGTGGCACTGAGTGATGTTGTGGTGGTGCTGATCGATGCTGTGGTGGTGCTGAGTGAATGCTGTGGTGGCGCAGACTGATGCTGTGGCGATGCTGACTGATGCAGTGATGGTGCTGAGTGTTGCTGTGGTGGCCTTGAGTGACGATGTGGTGCCGTTGATTGATAATGTGGTGGCCTTGAGTGATGCTGTGGTGGCCTTGAGTGATGCTGTTGTGGTACTGACTGATGCTGTTGTGGTGCTGACTGATGCTGTTGTGGTGCTGACTGATGCGGTGGTGGTGCTGAGTGATGCTGTGGTGGTGCTGACTGATGCGGTGGTGGTGCTGACTGATGCGGTGTTGGTGCTGAGTGATGCTGTGGTGGCCTTGAGTGATGCTGCGATGGCCTTGAGTGATGCTGCGGTGGCGCTGAGTGATGCTCTGGAGGCGCTGAATGATGCTCTGGTGGCGCTGAGTGATGCTGTGATGGTGCTGACTGATGCTCTGGTGGTGCTGAGTGATGCTTTGGTGGCGCTGAGTGGTGCTCTGGTTGTGCTGAGTGATGCTGTGGTGGTGCAGAGGGATGCTGCCGTGACACAGTGTCTTTGCTAGTTACAGTGGGTAGAAGAGAGGTAGAGGGATAGAAGAGGGATAGAAGAGGGGTAGAAGAGGGGTAGAAGGGTAGAAGAGGGGTAGAAGGGGTAGACAGGGGATAGAAGGGGGTAGAATGGGGATAGAAGGGGGTAGAAGAGGGGTAGAAGAGGGGAAGAGGGGTAGAAGAGGGGTAGTAGAGAGGTAGAGGGGCAGTAGAGTGGTAGTAGGGTAGAGGGGTAGTAGGGTAGAGGGGTAGAGGGGTAAAAGAGGTGTAGAAGAGGGGTAGAGGGCTAGAAGAGGGGTAGAAAAAGGGTAGAGGGGTAGAAGAGTAGTCGAGGGGTTGAAGAGGGGTAGAGGGGTAGAATAGGGTTAGTACATATCATTAAGTACACCAGCACTTCACAGCAGGGTTGTTGCACATATCAAGAATACCTGCACTTCGCAGCAGGGTTGCTGCACATATCATTAAGTATATCAGTAGTTCACAGCATGACAGCTTCACTTATTCTAACCGTTGCAGCTGTGCAGGTAAGGGCTTTATTAGCCGCAGTGTGGTAGGGAGGTTCCTTGGGACCTTTGCTGCTATGTCACATTAATTGATTTAATTGCTATTTGTGGCCTTCTTAACTTTGATATGAGACTGGAAGATCTCTGCCCAGAAGCTAATAACCAGAAAGGGAAAGGCATACCTAGCTAAAGGATGAGGCCTATTGGTTCCAAAGAAGGCAAACTCCGTGACCGAGCAGAAAAAAATGAAAATTGGACAAAAATCAGAAGAGAGAGGGGAAAACAAGCGAGTGAGAGGAAAATCAAAAAACATATAAGCAAGTTAATAAGGAAATATTATACTTTTGAATGGAAAAAAGTAAGCAGAAAAAGTAAGCAAAATAGAAGAAAGGCAATGAAAGTAAGAAAAAGCCTCGAAAAAGAAAATGTAATATTTAAGAAGGCTAAACTAAAGAATTAGAAAGCTGCAAACAAAAGATAGGATGATAAAAGGCAGAGAGGAGAGAAGAAATTAAAGATGAGAGATGAAATGATGGAAGGAGAGGTGGGAAGAAAGTGGAATGAAATGCAATCTAGGATACAGAATGAAAAAAAAAAAGTAAAGAAATAAAAAACAGTAAGACTGGAAAAAGTGGCGGCTGTCATTATAATGAATAGTACAAGCACTTCGCAGCAGGGCTGTTTCATTAATAGTGAACAGTCCAAGCACTTCACAGCAGGGCTGTTTCATTAATAGTGAACAGTACAAGCACTTCGCAGCAGGGATACAGAATTAAGAAAGAACACTACAAGCACTTCACAGCGGATGTATGTCGTTACAACGCGATGTTTTACATCGCAGTACTTTACGACGCATGTTTTACAACGCAAGTCGTTACCACGACTAGCGTTGTTGGGGGCTGGATAGTGAATAGTTTAATTTATTTTTCCAACTCCAGTCCCCGTGGATAGTAGGGAAGGAGTTGGATAGTAAATTAAACTATTTACTATCCTGGAGCGCCCCCCAGCGCAATTCATTGTTACAACTTGCGTTGTAAAAGTTGCGTCATAAGGGAACTGCGGTGTAACATCCGCGTTGTAAAGGATGCTCCCCCTTCACAGCAGGACTGCTTTACTTATATTGAATGGTACAAACACTTTATAGCAGGGCTGCTGCATTTATACTGAACCGTACCAGCACTTTTCTACAGGCTGCTGCACTTATCATTAAGATTATCAGCCTTCACAGCAGTGCAGATACGTTTATGACTTCCAACACTTAAAGATGGTCTGTCGTATTTATAATTACGTGTACTAGCAATTCATAGATGGACTCCTGTACAAATAAATAAAAACACCAGACCTCCAGGGAAGGCCTGTCATGTTTATGAAGGACAATACTCACTTTACACATACAGCACCTGGTAATGGGTAGTAAGCGCGATTTAAATACAATTACAATACAATACAAAACTTCATAGCAGGTCTGCTGTACTAATGAAGGAAAGCACCAGCACTTCATGCGAGTGACGGGGCAGAGAGATGTATATGTCCGTGAGAAAGACAACGAGGAAACAGCAAAGCGGCCGCGAAAGTGAAAGAGCCTGAATAAAGCTGACGAGGAGGGAGGGAGAGAGGGAGGGGGGAGTGCGAGCAGAGGAGCCATTTGAACAATGCTTAATGAGATAAGAAAGGCAGATGGCGGCTGCACACGTTCAAACGCACATGCACGCAAATTTTAGGCCAGGAAAAGCTTGTGAGTAGCACTTCGAAAATCCCCTTACTAAAAGTCGAGCAGCAGCGCATGTGCTGCTCTAGGCTCGACCTAAAAACGAGGAGAAATAAAGATTTTTCTCCAAAAAGCCTCCCCTTGGGATGGTGGCATTTTGATTCATTCCCAGGTCTACCAGTAATGTTAAATATGAGAATGCACCAAAATCCACGGTTGGCTGCGTGGGAACGCCCACGCTCCACCCATGGAACACCTCCCTGGGGCATGATAACGCAACACAGCGATTTGCACTGCATTGCGCTACTCTAGAGTTATCAAGTCACTCAGGACACGCAAGATGGCCTTGCGTGGCTTGATAAATCTAATTTAAGAGTTGCGTCACTCTTGTGCCCTGTTGCATGGCACAAGGGCGATGCAACTCTTTGATAAATTTGGCCCGATGCACTCCAGCGGGGATGGACCACCCAAATTTGAGGTGCATGGCCGCAGAGAAAATACTTGTAACTGGGTGGGGTTGCTCTGGCTCCTGGAACTCTGGGAGGAGAGAAGATGGCCCAGGCTGGGCCCCGAATGCCAACGCTCCCTTGTCTCATCAGCTGACCTCAATGGATATGGTGAGGTTGACGATCTTGTGGGACATACCCGATTTTCCAAATGACTTGGACTGCAATCATGAGCTGCCTCAGTGGCTACGCGAAGAACATGAGGTGCATGGCGCGGCAGTCGATGCAGGTCTTGGAGTTGTGGTGGCCGTCCCAGCCCCAGAGGCACAGGAAATGCAGATCTGTAAATGACATCTGTCGGTGGCAGGTGCCACACAGTTTAAATCTAGCTTTCCTAGTGGACATTCCTGATGCACCCTGAGACAAGGGCTTGAAAAAATCTTGACAAACAGTTGAAAATGGTCAGTCAAAAAAGACTGGAGAGAGCTCTTCCTGGATCTGTGCTGACTGGTATTTGAAGAAAAGAACTGACATCAGTGCGCTGGGGTGGTGCCTATATCTGCACAGCGCAAGTCATTTCCAGGTTGGACTATGCCAAGGACTCCAAGTGGAGTACTCCTGCCAGTGTGCAGGGGTACTGTTTACAAACAAATTTCCAGATCCAGTCTGACGTCTGGGGATAATTTTAAGGTAAGGAATCTGCGGCTTGAGGTCTCTATTAGATCATATATTTAAAGGGGAGGACAGCACGTGGCACCCCACCTCGAGCCAATAGTGGCCTTGGCACCCCATCCCTTGGGACCTAAACATATATTAATGGAAAGGGGGGTGCATGGCCCCTCCAGCCTCAAGCCACTGCCGACCTCAGGGACCTCATACCAAGGGTCTTTCCATTTATTTAACACGAGGGGACGCACAGCCCCCCTCCCCAATACAGTAGGGACCCAACGGATCCCATCTCCCATGTCCTTCATTTTGTACTAAGACGGGTGCCCAGCAGCCACACACCCTCTCCTCTTTCTATTGAGGTCAGCCCCAGGGGATGGGTCTCTGGTGCCTCCCAGAGGTTCGGTGAGAGGGGTCATGCTCCTCTCACCCCCAAAAATGTATTGCCGCCCCTGACCCCGGCCCACCATTGGATGGTTTTATTTTAGTAGTGCAGGAACCCATGCTTTTTAAAAAAGAAATTCCCATGGATGTTTTTGGCCCCAGACGGAGGTCCCTCTGGGATACCCACCAGGCTAAGGGGGGGTCAAGATAGTCCTACCCTGCCCCCTTATATATTTTTTTCTTTTATCTGTCTGCTGCCACATCCTTGTTAATGTGGTGGTAGCCAATCAGATCTCAGCTTGAGATCTGTCGGCCCAGTAGATCCTCCGTGGTGTGAAAAATGCAACATTTTTTAGCATTAATTGTTTACAAACTACAAAACAGATTTACACCAAATCACAAAAAGAATGCTTTCTGGACCAAGATCTAGCTTTCCACCAAATCTGGTGTCGTTCCGTTCAGTGGTTTTTGAGGTATTGCTGTTCAATTTTCCTATGGGAAAATTAATGGGGAAAATGCGTCTTTGTCCATGCTTGACAGATGAGTCCCTAAACTTTCCAGGACGGAGCTGAGGTGGATGAGACTTTTTTCTGGAAGGGTTTGTTAAGATTAGTTAAATGGTACCAAACTTATTAGAAACAGAAAACAACTTTTACCTATGGAGACTCAGACCTCACTATCACTGACCACCCTGTTCTACTATTTTCACTGGTTCTGCGACTGACTGTCTTGTCCAGGTGCTTCTAAGGTCAATCTTTTTTGTTCAAAGACACAATCAGAACAATAATAAAAAAAATGCCTGTAATACAAATATAATAAAAGGTACTTGGCCATGCTTCTAATTGATTTGAACAAATATTTAATTTCATTTAGATTTAATTTTGCAGGATTTCTCTCTAGTCAAAGATGCAAGGATAATTAGTCCATTCTTCCGAAAGGAACGTTAAAGAAATATATAGATGATTCAGTTCCCAAATGGTGTATTCAGGCTCCTTTATTGATACAACACAAGGAAAAAAAATATGACTGTCAAAAATTAGAAAATGTCAGCTTTTCTGTTTTCAAAATAAAAGCGCACCTGGGTTAGATGGACTAAAGTAAAATATATTCCTATGCAAAATATCCCACAACTCAAGATATTCAGACTTAGAAAAACTGTCCTGTAAAAATCTACAACTGGATATACTTATTTCTTTAGATCAACCTCGAAAAAATAGAATGTATCCGATACGTCCAGAGGCAATATATAAAAATCTATGAGAAATAGGTGGCTTAATTAAGCAAATTGGGATAGTTCCGGATTGGCTCTTGCTTAAGCATGTAATCTCACACTGAACACAAACGAAAACCCACTAAACACTAAACAAAACTAAAACCTATTATTTCAACCTCCATACTTTTTCCTTGTTTGTTGTATGTGCTTTGTTCATCCCTCGCACTGACCACGGATATGTCTCACAAGAAAAACAAGCATTAGAAATGCAATAGGTCTCGCAGCATTAGAGTTAGTGCTTTTAGAATTGTTTATGGGTTTTTTTGTAAATCTTTAGCATTTTTGTTCCCTGTAGCCAATGCTAAAGAATTAAAAAAAAAAGCCATAAACATTTCTAAAAGCTCTAACTCAAATGCTCCGAGACCTATTGCACTGTGTGAGGGTGAGGGGTTGAGGGTGAGTGAGGGTGAGTGAGGGGTTGAGGGTGAGTGAGGGGTTGAGGGTGAGTGAGGGGTTGAGGGTGAGTGAGGGGTTGAGGGTGAGTGAGAGTGAGTGTGAGTTAGGGTGAGGGGTTGAGGGTGGGTGAGGGTGAGGGGTTGAGGGTGAGTGAGGGTGAGTGAGGGTGAGTGGGTGAGTGAGTGAGGGTGAGTGAGGGTGAGTGAGTGAGGGTGAGTGAGTGAGGGTGAGTGAGTGAGGGTGAGTGAGGGTGAGTGAGGGTGAGTGAGTGAGGGTGAGTGAGTGAGGGTGAGTGAGTGAGTGAGGGTGAGTGAGTGAGGGTGAGTGAGTGAGTGAGGGTGAGTGAGTGAGTGAGGGTGAGTGAGAGTGAGGGAGAGTGAGAGTGAGAGTGAGAGTGAGAGTGAGTGAGGGTGAGTGAGGGTGAGTGAGGGTGAGTGAGGGTGAGTGAGGGTGAGTGAGGGTGAGTGAGGGTGAGTGAGGGTGAGTGAGGGTGAGGGTGAGTGAGAGTGAGGGTGGGTGTGGGTGCGGTTAGGTAGACCCAATGCTGCTTTGTTTAATAATTACTAGTCATGTACTGATTAATTAGTCAAATTCATGCTGCCCCTCGATCACCCTTTTATACTCCTGCCTCAACAGACCTACGGGAGCTCTGACACTAATTAAGCATTTTGTTGGTCTAATAGTTTGTAGCGAAAATGGAAAAGAGAGGTTGAATACGTGAACATGATGATCACACCCAACGACTTTGTAGCTCCTAGTCCCTGCCACTGTGGTCGGTGCAAAAAATATAGGTCAGCCTTGTCAAACCAGGTTTTGAAGCCTCCAAGTATGCACAAATGGAGATGTTTTGAGGTAGCCTGAACAACAGAGTCCTGGAATGGGTCAGAAAATACCAGGCCTTATTAACACAACTCGGCAAAGGAAGCACAAACCTGAAGTGGCAACACTAACAGGAAGGGACAGGTATACAAGAACAACCTTCCACTGCTGCAATGAAACAAAGAAAAGGGTACAGGGGCAGAGGTGGGAGCGGGGATGATGCGCCCTTGTGAGACTGCAGTACTGAGAGAATGGGTCTCAAGCGGGGGGTCTTGTGGGGGATGACGGTGTGAGCAAAAGGATGTTGAACAACCCACGATCTGACCCAACATCGTTACAGTTGGTTGATAAACGCAGCCTTTCAGTGGGCTTCAGTCTGGGTCGTGGGCATGACGAATGTTGCTTTATTGAAGGGGCCAAGATTTGCAGATCCTGCTGAACCAGATAAACGGCTCTGTCAGGGACCAACCCTACAAAAAAACAGCATTTAAAACAAGGCGGGAGAAAGAGCGCCGGGGCAGTGCCAGGAGATCGCACGAGCTGATGAGCGCGCACTAAGCAGAGAGCCACTTAGCAGAGGGCGCACTTAGCAGAGTCAAAAAAAATCAATAGCCGAAGGTGACACGCTGCTCTGATACAAGCCCAAAAAGTATTTGCAAACAAAAAGGAAGAAATGCGCAAGCAGAAACAAGCGAACCACTTGAACACTGAGGAAAATGAATGGAGTGGGGGACCACAAACAAAATAGCTTTCAAACCCAGGTGTACAAAGAAAACACCACTGAGGCGGGGGACTTGAAAACTCAAAGACACAAAACATAACCTTCCGCCTGTTAGCTCTCTGAAAGGTTCCAGGTGAGGTCCTCGCCAACACGTTCTCCGACAAGATCCGGAGAGAGTAAAAAATGGCTGTCACTTCCCCTCGACGGGACTAAACAGCTAAAAAAGAAGCCGGAGGGAAGAGAGGGGAGGGGGGAGGAGAAATGCGACACGGCGGGAAGGGGAGGGGGCGGAACGGGGGCGGAGAGGGGAGAGGGGCGAGTAAAATAAACCAAAAAAAAGAAGCCGGAGGGGAGGGGGGAGGAGAAATGCGACACGGCGGGAAGGGGAGGGGGCGGAACGGGGGCGGAGAGGGGAGAGAGAGTAGGCAAGGCGACACGGCGGGAGGGGGCGGAGCGGGTAACAAATGGAGATGTTTTGAGGTAGCCTGAACAACAGAGTCCTGGAATGGGTCAGAAAATACCAGGCCTTATTAACACAACTCGGCAAAGGAAGCACAAACCTGAAGTGGCAACACTAACAGGAAGGGACAGGTATACAAGAACAACCTTCCACTGCTGCAATGAAACAAAGAAAAGGGTACAGGGGCAGAGGTGGGAGCGGGGATGATGCGCCCTTGTGAGACTGCAGTACTGAGAGAATGGGTCTCAAGCGGGGGTCTTGTGGGGGATGACGGTGTGAGCAAAAGGATGTTGAACAACCCACGATCTGACCCAACATCGTTACAGTTGGTTGATAAACGCAGCCTTTCAGTGGGCTTCAGTCTGGGTCGTGGGCATGACGAATGTTGCTTTATTGAAGGGGGCAAGATTTGCAGATCCTGCTGAACCAGATAAACGGCTCTGTCAGGGACCAACCCTACAAAAAAACAGCATTTAAAACAAGGCGGGAGAAAGAGCGCCGGGGCAGTGCCAGGAGATCGCACGAGCTGATGAGCGCGCACTAAGCAGAGAGCCACTTAGCAGAGGGCGCACTTAGCAGAGTCAAAAAAAATCAATAGCCGAAGGTGACACGCTGCTCTGATACAAGCCCAAAAAGTATTTGCAAACAAAAAGGAAGAAATGCGCAAGCAGAAACAAGCGAACCACTTGAACACTGAGGAAAATGAATGGAGTGGGGGACCACAAACAAAATAGCTTTCAAACCCAGGTGTACAAAGAAAACACCACTGAGGCGGGGGACTTGAAAACTCAAAGACACAAAACATAACCTTCCGCCTGTTAGCTCTCTGAAAGGTTCCAGGTGAGGTCCTCGCCAACACGTTCTCCGACAAGATCCGGAGAGAGTAAAAAATGGCTGTCACTTCCCCTCGACGGGACTAAACAGCTAAAAAAGAAGCCGGAGGGAAGAGAGGGGAGGGGGGAGGAGAAATGCGACACGGCGGGAAGGGGAGGGGGCGGAGAGGGGAGAGGGGCGAGTAAAATAAACCAAAAAAAAGAAGCCGGAGGGAAGAGAGGGGAGGGGGGAGGAGAAATGCGACACGGCGGGAAGGGGAGGGGGCGGAGAGGGGAGAGAGAGTAGGCAAGGCGACACGGCGGGAGGGGGCGGAGCGGGTAAACAGACGGACATGCACGCGCCCGTGACTTTTAAGGTCAATGCGCATGCGCATAAGCTTAATGCGCATGCGCATTGACCTTAAAAGTCACGGGCACTGCAAGGAATCGCCACGATTCCTTGCAGTGCAGATAAAGAGTGGATAACTCGCAATAGTCTCGCTTGCTCGATGCGCATGCGCATCGACAGGCGAGACCTAAAAATACCTACGTCAAATCTTAATCAAATACAACGATTCCCACTTCAGGGAGGAACCATATTCAAATCGTTATGTATCACATTAAACTTGGTTGTCTAGAAAAACCCAAATGCCTCTGCTACTCCCTGAAAACAGCTAGTGGTTAAAAAGTAAAAATGTGTGCGTCATGCTGGAGCAGTCCAGCCATTCTCTGCGGGAAACAGTCAGAACACCAAGGTCTCAGCCACTCGTGTACCGACATCGCAAGCGTAACCACCCTTGCCTTAACCACGCATATGCCTCAACCACGCATATGCGTGGTTAAGCAGTGCGCGGTTTAGCTGCTGGCTACTGCTGGACGAAAGCAGGAACACCTCACCAGGAAGAGAGGCAGGGGACGCAGTGCAGTAAGTGGGGCTGGGCTGGCAGAGGGTCTTGTAGTTTTCCCGGGCTGGGGAGTTCGGGGTAGTTTTCAGGGCTGGGGGGGTGGTAGTTTTCAGGGCTGGGGGTCGGGGTAGTTTTCAGGGCTGGGGTGGTTCGTTTTTAGGGCTTAGGGGAGGGCGTAGTAGTTTTTAGGGCCCAGGGGGTAGTTTTCTAATTAGGGGTTAGGGTTTTAGGACTGAGTGTAGTGGATAGGACTGTGGTAGTTTTAGGGACAGCATGGGAGTTGGAAGGGGTCAGTGTTGTGTATGTTAACGGTTAGGGTTTAGGCCTCAGGGCAGGGGGAGGAGAATGGGTAGTTGGGGTAGTTTTTAGGGCTTAGCGGAGGGCGGGGTAGTTTTTAGGGCTCAGTAATTTTATGAATTAGGGGTTAGAGTTTTAGGCTTAAGGGCAGTGGAAGGGGTTGGGGTCGTTTTTGGGATAGCGTGGGGTTATGGTAGTGTATGTTAAGGGTTAGGACAGCGCTTGGGATGGCAGGGCAGGGGGAGGGGAATGAGTAGTTTTCAGGTAAGGTTTTTGGGCCTCAGGGCGGTGGGGCAGGTAGGGTGTTTTTAGCTTAGCGCGGGGGAAGAAGGGTTGGAGTAGTGGTGACCTTAGCCAACCATGCCCCTTTACTATTCATACCTTTACCACGAAATTGCTTGGCAAAGGCATGCGTGGTAAAGGAATGCATGGTAAAGGAATGCGTGGTTAAGACGCATTCGTGGATCGGGCTGCGTGGTAGATGCACGCGTCATTTAGCCATGCGTGCCTCTATCATACAACCATTCTCCGCAGCAGCCCCTACCCTATGGAACTCTTTTGGAACGCCGGAGAAGCATTGGAGTTTTGTCTGTTTCAGGAAAAGAAAAGAAATGTATTCTCATTATATTTCCACCATCAACTTGAATATATCTTTTTTCACTCGTTTTCTTCCGCCACTTCTATTTCCAGCTCTTCTTTCCCCATCTCTTCCCTTTTTTTGCAGTTCCCATCCTTACCCTTCCACTCTTTTCTACCACTGACCTCCACCTATCCTTTGTCTCCAAAAGACTCCTTTCCTACCCTTCAACCCACACTCATTCCTCAAAACGTTCTCCCTCTGCATCCCATTTCTATCAAATTTCTTGTTTCTGACATCACCTACTACCTAGCTGGAGCATATTCCTTGTCACTAGTTCAGAGAGTAATAATCTGTTGAGTTTTTTTTGTACACCACACTGACACCGTTTTATTAGAGATGTGTTGAAAAAGACATAAAATAAAACACACCTCTTGTTTCATTTTAAAGATGTTCTTTCCACTACGCCATTTAACACCGCAGGGCACAAGGCCCCCCTTCTACTGTTGATTTGTATCTTGGCAATATCAAGTTTTCTTCAAGACCTGGTGGTGATCTGCGCCTTTGTAGCAATAAAGCTGTACTCACCCCCTCTCTTCCTCCACTTGAATGCCCACTGACTGGTACCGGTAGTTGGGGTGTTGTTTCTCTTCCGCTTTCGGCGAGTCTTCAGAATCGTCCACCTAAGTAGAGAAGTAGATCGAATTAGGAAACAACATCACGCAGTCCGCACCCTTAACCTTCTGCAGGTGCCAATGGCCCATTGTACCAACGCAAACCACAGTTTCAGCTTTAAATCCTGTTTTCATGATGACCCAAGTTAGGAGAACTTGTTCATGGACTGTTGGTTTCAGGTTCTCTGGTTCTTCCCTACTGAATTCCTCATCCAGTTTAGAGGCCAATGAGGGAACAACGAGATTACTTAAAAGGCAGGTACCTCGGAAAAGCTGCTATGACGATAGGCAGTTCTACCTTTGCATGGCACCTCAGCCTGACAGGCTACAATTCACTCCTGGCAGTGCCTGCAAGTGAGACTTCTATCTGCGCCGAATACTCAGTGCTGAAGGGTTATGCCAAATATATGACATTAGGTGCAAATTTTTTATTTGCTTATATTTGTTTTCACATTTTTATTTTGTATGCACTATTCTCGTTTTTATTGTAGATTTAGGTGATTGGGGATACTTTTCTCTTAGAACTACCTAAAATATTTATATTATGTGCCTTTGGTGAAGGTTTGCTTGGAACGGCCTTCAACTTGAAAGCCATTCCAAGTAAACCTTCACCAAAGGTACAAAGTACAGCAGGCTTCAAGTGTGGTCATTCTTATGCTCTCAACTGACCCAGGCGTTCGCTGTTGGTGATGTGGTTGGGTGGTTGGTTGGTTGCTCTGTCAAGGGAGGAATTACAGCACCAGGCAATCAACAGGCTAACTGCAGTAATGCTGCAGGTAGCAAAATAATCCAAATATGTATATGAATAAGGTGTACATCTACCTCGAAACCTCTACACCCAATGAATTTCTGAAATGTTCTACAAAGCAGACTTCTTCCTTTCCTTGCGTTGACAGGAAAAAGAGAGCTGAAAATTAGTAATACTAAAACAGAGTCTTTTACCCTTTTGTCTTGATTTATGTTTGTAGTCATTTTGAAAAATATATTTCTAATCTAATGTAGATGTGATGTTCCTCCCACACCAATGTAACCAAAATGCTACCACAGCTGTTGGTGCCAGGAAGCACTGAAATTGTTGTGCACTTCCTATACAAGTAAACAAATGTAAACAAAACATGTAGAAAAGCAGAATATTATTAATGGGATTTGAACCCATACATGTTATATCAATGTGGGTTATCTGATTTATGATGCAGTTGTTGTTATAGTATTCTGATTATGTGCATTGCAAAATGTGAGAAAACATGCATTTGCTGTGAGCCTTACATTTTGCATTTGTAATGAAACACACTTGCCAATCAGTGCATAAAATGTGCTCCCAGTAAAGAAAAGTGCAAATGTGAAAGATGCAACCGTGCAATGGGTTAGATATTATACTTGGACAAGTCACTGTGAGACTGTGACCACAAGGCTAAACAGCATCATTAATCAGATAACCCACATTTAGCGTTAGTGCTAGTGGATCATTTGAGTGGGTAAATAAAAAAGTAAAATAAACGTACTTCCTCACCGCATCTTTTCTCCATTGTCTCTCCGCGTCTCTTTCGGCCGGAACAGGAAGCACCCAGGCTCCCCCCTAAGCCAATCACAACGCTGCAATGCAGCGTTGTGATTGGTCTGAGCGCCGTAGTTTGGCGCTCAAACAGGGACTGGTGGCCGAGGCATTTTCTCCACCCAGGCTGTAATGCAGCCTGGGTGGAGAACATGCAAAGTGTGCATGACTGTTTGACTGGCCCAAGACGGCCGGACAAACATTCATGCGCACTTACAGAGTGCCCACCACTCCTCCTCCTCCTGCGACAGCAGAGCAGCCCCGCCCGCCCCGCAAAGTTGCTGCAGCAGGAATAAATCAAATGATAATAACAACGAGTTATTATCATTTTGTTTTTCCTTTAATTTAGACTGCTGCAAAGCAGTGGGGCGACGCTCCTTCACCTTAGTGGAGGAGCCACCACTGGAAGGGATGAAAACTCAAAAGTTGCAGTTCCACAGGATAGAGTCCCACTCGAACCGAACCACAAAATATGTTCTAACAGGGGTAGCGACCTTGCGGGCCATCGCTATCCTAAAGATAATTACTCTTACCCTCTTTAGGGGTCCCTTATCGCCTATATCAGGCAATGTATACAGCTAATTTGCCTTAAGCTATATTAGAGAAATAAAGGAAGTAGCATTAATTCCTTCTGAAGAAGATTAAAAGTTAGCCTTTTGCTGCAAACATACCACCCGAAAACAACTGCAGCTTTCATAAGCGACAACAGTGGAATATACAGTAAACAGCACAGACAACTGATCTTCTACGTGATACCCTCTTGCTCAGGGATCATCAAGGTATGAACAAATAAAACAAGGCCTGATACACAGACACTACATGACACCTACAAGCTGTCCATAAGAATTTCCATTTGGTCACAAAAGAGAGCAACCATGAACATAAAGAGTCTTGCACACCCTGGTATGAACAGAAACATCCACAGTCAGGTAAACTGTACAATTCATGGAAAGACTTTTCGTGGAGACTGGTTTACAGTAAAAAAAAAAGTGTTATTAGTAAGGCTGAAACATAAAAAAGTGGTGTCAAATAATAATTTCTTTCACTTAAAAAACATATGTTTATAAAAAAAATGATACACTAACTAAAGATATTTTTTGCATGTTAAATTAAAAACATTAAAACAAGTAAAACGATTATAGATAATGTAATAAAAATTGGAATACGCCTAATAGAGTTAAGGTCAGTACAAGGGATCATGGGGACCAATGACTAACAAAAGGTTGGTATATCCACTTAAAGCCTCAAAACCCACTGCCACCTCTGTAAAAAGGGTTTCACATAAAAGTGTTTCTAATACTGTACTGCCAGGTATAGTAGGTGATCATCAGGTAAATGATAATGGCTATTTTTGAACAACTGTCTAATTGGTAAAATGCCTGGGAAGCCGCTAGATATTGCCATCTGAATCTTAGAGTCACCTTAAGGGGTTGACTCTGAGAAGGACCACATATCTGAATCGCACCATTAGATTGTAACACCTTTAGGGACCAACATATGTGTCACATGGTGTATTGTATTTGCATTTATATAGCGCATACTACCCCTGACGAGGCGTTGAAGCGCTTTTTCGGCGAGTAGCACGCTACTCCGGAACCCATGAAGGATTAGTGTTGAATTAGTATAGTGAAATATGAAAGTAATTTGAGTGGTGGATAGGTTAGTCAGTTATTTGGATTCAGAAAGATAGCGCAAGGGATAGAAGAGGGAAAAAGGCTTTCATTTATATTTCGCTTGTTAGCCCTGATGGGGTGTTTGTGCGCTTTTTTTGGCGAGTAGCAGGCTATATCAATGGAAAGAAATCATAAGTAGTAAAGTAAAACCACTCTCAAGCATAGAGATTTCTTGCTCACTCTCCTCATACAAGCCTCAGGTTAGTGCATAGGTGTGCACCTATAGCTCTGTAACCAGTCAATGCCATGGATGACAGTAACCTCTGGGATCCAGGGCGGACTAAGCAATGTTCCATGGAAAGAAAAGACTGAACTAGAACGCCAGCATGAAACTACAGCAGAAGAATGGAAGGTGCCCCATCTATCACTGTGAGCCTTATATACTGCGTCCAGACCACTCCCGCCTAGGACAAACTACACCCAACACCCTTTCAAACATACACCCAAAGGGAGACCAGGAATCTGAAGCAAATCTGAGCGCTAAAGGCCTTGAAGCGCTATGTGTATGATACATATTGAGTAGCTCCAAGACAGTCAGGAAAGCGTTCCGGGCTTTGCAAGGAGTATGAATTTGCTATATGAATACAAATAAAATCTTCAAGTGATTCTTTCAGCAGAGTCAGAGCACAAACTATTACAGTGTCTCCCTTTACATTGTGTCATACTCAGTTATTGCAACGAATGATGAAAACATGTCTTTTTTCAACATTGTAGACTGTAGATCGAGTCAGAGCCTTCTCCCTAAAGTCCACATTAAACTGACAAAAAATATGTGGTTTTGTGGAAAAATGAAGTGTCAAATTAGAAAGGTCATCTTTGCTTGCAGATCACCATTGACCATCGCCCCTTTGTACATTCCATGGTCCATGGTGCTAATATGCTCCTAAAAGTAAATAATTCAAATGTTGTCAAACAGATTTGGCTGTTCTGGGCAGTCATTTACATGCGAGGTTGGCTATATTGAAAGCTACCATATGGCCAACATCAGTCATGAAGTAAAGATACATTTATAATTCATGATCTAAAATCAACAATTTCAAAGTATAAATACAAATAAACTTTATTACACTAGGGGGCCGATTCCGATCCTGGAAAAAAAACGTCTGTACGATTTTCATTCGGAGCCATCGCTGTACGATTCGTACCCGTCCGTCCGAGTCGCGTAGTACGATCCGTATTCCGTCAATCTGTCCAAATGGTCGCGATTCGTACGTATTGCAGAGTTGAAACAGTGAACCGTACGACTCGTACACATGCCGTACGACCCGACGAGTATGATCCGGACCAGGGAATCAGGACGCGATTCGTACGGTCCACGTCAGGTAAGGTACGATTCGTACAGAAAAGCGCACAGTCACATACACACCGTATGGCGCGTACCCCCCAAGATCGCGGGGGTATGGCACGTACCCCTGCGATTATGGGGGATACGGGCCATACCCCGCGATCTTGGGGTGTACGCACCGTGCACCCAGTGAACATGGGGTACGGTGCGTACACCCCAAGATCGCAGGGGTACGTGCCGTACCCGGGGGGGGGCGTTCCGTACCTGTTTCGGGGCGAACTCTGCTTTTACGGCTGTTTTCAGCTCCCATAGGAAAAGAGTCGTACGGTGCGTACCCGAGACGCATCGTACTTGCCGGATCGGAAAAAGCAGCCGCGAACCGTACAGATGTCGTGTACAGCGGGTTCCGAGGGAGATTCGTGCGGAGATTCGAGTTGTACGGTCTTTGTACGATTCGTACGGAGTCCTGCTCCTGGTACGAATCGTACTTCGTCGTACGTACGGGGGACGTTGCAGGGTAGAATTCGTACGGGGAAAACACTCCGAACGGCTATTCGGAACGGTTTTTCCAGGATCGGAATCGCCCCTATATGTCCATTATTCTATTTCGTGAGGCATTCTGACAAAAGGGATCATATGGAAAACAATCATTGACAACGCCAAAAGGTCTGACACTGGAAAGCTGGTGCAATAGATCGTTTTATTTTTAAATTACAATGCCCAAAAACAAAAGCAAAGAAAGCATGACACCTTCTTAATGTGGAAGCCAGATACTAGCAATAAAAATCTAAATGTAAAAAAGAAAAAGTGTATCATTTTAATAGAGAGCTACTGGTGCTTCCTAGAAGTCAGGTGTACTTATAACAGGTATGGAAACTCTTTTTAGTTTTCATGAACATGTGAAGAACTGTAACCTGAAGACTTAGTTTAAAGACACAATGATGACTGAAGAAAATAAACAAGCATTGGCAAAGGGAATAGGTCTACCTTTTGGCTTTGTCAATGGTGTTCAGCATCGGCAGAAAGAAAGAAAGAAAGGGGAATCCTTCAATGCTGATCAGCATCAATCAATCAATCAATCAATCAATCAATCAATCAATCACCTATTTGTAGAGCGCACTAATCACCCATGAGGATCTCAAGGTGCTGAACGGGGGTGGATGTGCAGCTACTGCTCGAACAGCTAGGTCTTGAGAAGTCTCCTGGAGGTCAGCAGGTCCTGGGAATGTCGCAGCTGTGTGAGTAGGGTGTTTCAGGATCTGCCACCGGTGGAGGTCCTGTGGATGCCTGGAACGGCGGCGAGGGCAAGGTCGGCGGAGCGCAGCTGGAGGTTTGGGGTATAGAAGGTGAGACGCTTGTTGAGGTTTGCTGGTCCGGTGTTTGTGCAGTGCTTTGTGGGTGAGGAGCTTGATGGTGATTCTCTTCTTGACTGGGAGCCAGTGCCGGTCCTTCAGGTGGGCAGTGATGTGGGTGTGGCGGGGTATGTCGAGGAGGAGGGGTGCGGAGGCGTTCTGTATGCATAGGAGTCTCTTCTGGAGTTTGCACGTGGTTCCTGCGTAGAGGGCGTTGCCGTAGTCCAGCCTGCGGCTGAAGAGGGCCTGTGTGACCATCCTTCTGGTTTCGGTGGAGATCCATTTGTAGATCTTGAGGAGCATGAGGAGGAGGTGGTGTTGACTTACTGGATCATTGAGAGCGATGAGTCCAGGATGACCCCCAGGTTGCAAGCGTGGTCGGTAGGTGTGGGAGCGGCTCCCTGTGGCTGGCCACCAAGAGTCGTCCCAGGCTGAGGGAGTGGATCCGAGGATGAGGACTTCTGTCTTGTCCGAGTTAAGGTTCAGGCAGCTGGTCTGCATCCAGCTGGCGACGGCCTTCATTCCTTCGTGGAGGTTGATTTTGGCGGTGGCAGGGTTTTTGGTGAGTGAGAGGATAACTTGAGTGTCGTCGGCATAGAGGACGATGTTGAGATTGTGTGAGCGGATGATGTTGGCGAGTGGTGCCAAGTAGATGTTGAAGAGGGTAGGGCTGAGGGATGATCCTCCTGCGTCATAGCGTCGTCGGGTGTCGTGGCTCTCGCGAGTGCCAGGGGTTCTGGGAATGGGCACAGTCCAGGCGCGGACGGACACGAACGGGTGCAGATGGGCTTGCCTTAGGCGCGCCTTCGGTCTGCAATATATAGAGGAGGGAAGGAAGGCTCAACTGGGAGGCGGGAGAACGGGCGCAGGTAGAGGGGAGGGCCGGGGCAGCAGTGGCGGGAACGGGGGAAGCACGAGGGGGAGGGAATCAGTGAAGTTGACACAGAATTAAACAAAGCGTAACAGATGCTGGAAATTGGCGGACACAGGAAAATAAAAAGATGCTGGAATTTAGCGGCCACAAAAAACAAAGTAGTAACAAAATTGCAGAAGATCAACAAAAAAACCTTGGAGGCAGCAGCCTCGAACACCCAGGGCCAGGGGCTCTGCAGGCAGCGACAGAGAGCAGGAGGTGCGGGGAGGGTGCAGGCCTATGACCGGAGTCAAAAAACAAAAAAAGATGAGGATGCATACCTGTATAGGTCCTAATACAGTGGTGGCTCCAGCATCACCACGCTTACATGCATGTGTATCATGAATATTATTTTTTATAACATACTTTTCCAAAATGGAAGGCTCCCATCTATGGAGCAACACATTGAAAAATATGAAAAAGTGTGTCAAAGAGCATTTATTAAGAGAGGAGTGGCCCAGCTGGGCCCTCACAAAAAGTTTTTTTTGTAAAGAATGAGTTAGGCAGGGGAGCAAAGGTGGAATGGGTGGAGGGTGAAGTAAGTGAAGAAGATTGACAGGGATTGGTTGAGTAAAGGAGGATCTGGTTGGAAGGGTAGTAAAAATAACAAGCATTTACAATGCAATGGTCTCGGCAGCATTAAAGGTAGAGCTATTGGCATTGCTCATGATTTATTTTTTTAAATCATAAATAAATGGCATTGTCATTTACATTGCCAATAGCTTCATCGCTTGCATATGCGAGACCTATTGCATTAGCACCCATACAGAGAGTAAGTAGTAGAATGAGAAGTTGATAGTGAGTAGGAGAGAGTTATTAGTAAAGAGTTTTAGAGAGCGCATCAGAGCTGTGTGAATAATAACAGCTGTGAGCCCGTGCCTGAGGTGCATCATCAGAGCTGTGTGAATAATAACAGCTGTGAGCCCGTGTCTGAAGTGCATCATCAGAGTTGTGTGAATAATAACTGCGTCAGCCCCGTGCCTGAGGTGCATCATCAGAGCTGTGTGAATAATAACAGCTGTGAGCACCTGCCTGAGGTGCATCATCAGAGCTGTGTGAATAATAACAGCTGTGAGCCCGTGCCTGAGACACAAGCGCAGGTCAAGGCACGCACACAAGCCCAGATGAGAAACACTTCGTACCACTTTTATTAAAACCATACGAAGTTTTCCCAAATACTTCACCAAGCACGTCAGTATTCTCAAGTCACTCGCAGGGGTGATTAATGTCGCAGCCCGCCGTGAAAAAAAAAAGAGCCCGGGAAAGATAACGAGTCTGCCGGGATCCCTCTGTCCTCCCCGTGAACCCCTGCGCCTGTGAGCTCCGTGCCTGCCCGACATTCAGACGCACGCCTTGGGATTGGGTCACGCGCGTGAGCTGTCTACGGTACAAGCTCACGCGTGCGACCCAATCCCAAGGCGCACGTCTGAATCTGCCTCTGCCATCGACAATGCTGCGCGTGTGGCCAGCTCTTGTCTCCACTCCTTGTCGGGTCTGTCGGCTGAGCCGACGACTATAGTTCTCTGGCGAGAACGCGCTTCGCGCGCTTCTTGCAGAGACCCAAAAACAGGCAAAGAAGAACTTTATGGGGAAGGGCAGGGGAAACAGCAGATGATCTGGGGAGGAGAAGGGGCAACAGACAGAGAGTGGGAGGGAGATTCTAGTGGGGAAGCAACAGACAAGGGAGGCAGCAAGTTAGGGCAGGCACTCACGTGGAGAGGTGAAAGAAAAAGACAAAAGCTTCCTGACTGTAAGAAGGGGAAGGATACAAGTCATTTAATTATAAGGATGATAAAGAAGATGGGCTCCAGGGATTGGACAAACACAAATAAATGGTGCAGGCAACAGGTCTGAAATCTCAGGGCCCAGCTAGTAGTAGGCTTGATAGGACACTCATGCAACGTTAAACAATATTATTTTATTAATAGTGAACAAGTGCAGAGAGCTCAGTATTGGGATGGCAGGTTCATAGCGTTTTTCACCAGACAATAGTCTAGCAGCCTAATTTTGAGCTCTCTGAAGTCGAACTATAGCCTTAATCGTTAGCCCTAAATACAGAGCATTAGTCCTATCATGATAAAATAGTAGCTTTGACTACCTTTCTGTGAGTTTGTTTAGGTAGCAAGGAAAATATTTTAAACAGCATCCTTAAATAGAAATAATAGGACTCTATTGGTCCTTGTTTATTTGCTTATCCATGATCCAGTTTTTGTTGATCGTCACACCATGTTTTTGAACTTCTGCAAATTCTATAGGAGAATCCCCTAATTCAGAAGGCTACCAGTTCGGAGAACAGGCAATTATCAGTTGGCCAAAACACAACACCTCTGTCTTATCCCCATTTAACTTTCAGGCATAAGCGCACATATATTTCATCGCTGAGGTCACGCAATCATGTATGTTTGAAGCTGCTCTAGATTAGTTAACCAGAGAATCAACAATTTGGGTGTCGTCAGCATAAGATATGAGCAATAGCCCAAACTTTTTAAAAGCGTGGTGACATCTGTAGTCTTCAAATCAAAATATTACGAGAGAGACTATATTGAACGCAGAGCTAAGATCCGACAGGATCAGCGCTGTATCACTTTCTCCATCCTGTAACATCTGAATGTCACCCAGAACTAATACTAGGGTGCCTTCGGTGCAGTGAAGTGGTCTGAAACCCATTTGTGTTTTTTGAAGCACCCTATTGACCTCCAAATGCCTTTTTAATTGTCTCTCAATATCTTTTTCAAAAATTTTTAAACAAAAGGCAACCTCGAAATGGGTGGATGATTCGACAATTCAAAAGGACCCGCTTAAGGTTCCTTTAAAATTGGAAGAATTTGAGCATTTTTCCGCCGTTGGGGCCATACTCCAGCGCTAACAGACAGATTACGCAGATCGGGGATCAAAGGTGCCGATGTGTCCTCCGCCAGCACGATGCGGGGAAGGGTTCCATCAAGGAACCTGATTTTATTGTTACTGTCAAAGTTTTCACTACATTGATGGGTAGTGGTTCGAAACATGATAATGTTGAATAAAAGTGGCCTGAGAATCTACTGATATGTCCAATCTAGTACTCTTGCTAATGGATTTTTTGCTGATATGTCCTGTGATGATTTCAAATTACTATGATGGCCTTTGGCCACGCAGAGCCTCCACACAGGAGCTGGAAACCCGGCCTGTGTAGGGGCGGACACCTTACCCCCTTACCACCGTGTGATAGCGGCTCTTCCGCGGGAGACCGCTTGAAGAGAGCTGATATTGTGTGACACAGTGGCACTGTGTATGCTGGCAGGTACGGAGCAGACAAAATGCCAACACACACAGTGCATGAGAGCCAATGGCTGAAGTGGGCGGGCACACTGCCCCATGCTGTAACCTGTGTTAGCCTGAAGCAAAATGTGAATGCCCAGTGATTGAAGACAGATGATGCAGAATCCATTTATTTTTTATTGATTACTTCTGTTCTTATTACATGACACGGGGAACACAGCAAAAGCTGTGTCTGGGCCCAGACCTCAAAAAGACATTTGCCTACTAAATTTATGCATTTGGTAAAATTACAAGAGTTGACTGGACGGACACCCTCAACAACTTCAGAACTTCAGTAAATTTGACATGTATTTAGCATTGTTTTTCAAAGTTATGTGCGTGTTTGTTCAGTTATCTGCGTACTAAATCATGTGTACTTAATATTAGTGAATGGTGTACTGGGGCACGGTGCATTCCTATCCTCGGAGTGGGCATGCAAAAGGCATTACTTCATTGCATTCCTGCCCATTCTGGGCTCAGTGCCCGGTGAATACATTTTTTGTGTATTTGTTCAGTAGAGCATCACTAACAGAAGCACTGTAGAGTGGTTACAGCAAAGGGCAAATTGGGGCCCTCGAGTGGTTGGCCAGGTTAAGAAGGAGGCATTTGGTTCGGCTGGCATTTTACCAGTGGCTTGCAGTAAAACAAGCATTGGCAAAGCCGGGAGGTCTCACCTTTACGAGAGCTTTTGGCTTTGCCAATGGGTTGCAGCCATGTTATACAGCAGCGTGGCTGTGTAGCATTGCTAAAAAGTAACGTTTAAAGAGTCATGTGCTCTAAAATGTAATGTCATTTTTAGCAAAGCGTGCATTCTGAAGGTTAGTTGCCAATTAACAGAAAGATAATACGGGAGATTGTAGAAAGAAATATATGCTGTGTATGTTAGAGGTGTGATAACAGTTTTAAATAACGTAATTGTTAACACCGTTTTCCCTTTGCTTTCGGGATAGCTAAAAGCAGTGATCTTCTGAAGCAATGGTTAGGGGAGAGGCTGTAGTGTAACAGCCTGAACTGTTAACTTCGGAGCTGGGGAACCAGGTTTGAGTCTCGCCATCGGCTTAACATCCTGCGATTCTGGCCAAATCACGTACTCTCCCCGTGCCGACAAAAAAAAAGCATTTGCAATGCAAAGGGGCTCACATTTACGAGAGCTTGAGTTATTGGCATTTTAAATGACAATGCCAATGCCAATAGCTTAAACGCTCACAAATGCAAGACCTATTACATTGCAAATGCAATTTTTGTTAAATCCCCTATGCCTCGCTTTCACGTTTATATTGGCAACAACCCTTTCTTCAGACGAGCCGCTTCTAAAGAAAAGGGAGGAGCCATCATTAAAGATACTAAAAAAAGCATCTGTTTGTCAAGTTGACAAACAAATGCTTTTTTTTGTAAAAGTGCCCCCATGCCACAGTTTTACTATAATAGCGGCTGCGCACCTTTCTTTAGACGCGGCTCGACAAAAAAAAGGGGCGTGGATGACATTAATGTAAAAACGCCGTATGGGATGCTTCTACAAAAAAATATCTGCAAGCAATAGGCCTCGCATTTGGGAGAGTTTAAGCTATTGTCATTTATAATGACACTAGCTCAAACTCTCCTAAATGTGAGACCTATTTCATTGCAAAGCAGCGGCCGCGATTGTCCTGGGCTGCTTGAAAGTGAAAGCACGCATGAAAGCACGTCCTGCCTACAGGACCAGAGACTCATTAAAGAAAATAGAGCTTACAGACTAAAATAAATGTATTATGTAACAACAGAAGTAAAAGGGTCAATCCTCATTGGAGGTTACAAATGAAGACAAAGCGGTACTAAGGAGGGACTAACAAGCCTAATAATAAATCAAAAGCCAAGGAAGGACAATGACACAAGCCAATGACAAATCTGGACGGAGAGTGGGCGATGCTTCAAGTACATACTCCAGTACAGCATGGCTTGCAGAGCAGCGCATGCGCTGCCCATGTTCGACCTAAAAATGTGTCCTTGTGTAATGTAACTAGAGCACCTTTGATTCGAGTTTGTGCTATATAAAACTGCAAAGCTAAAGAAAAAAAACAAAATCTGGAACAAAAGCAGCAATGATGAGGAAGGTGGTGGGGGACGAGTCAAGCAATGAAGGGGAGGGAGGGAGGAAGCAGCAATGAAGGGGAAACAAAAAAAAGTACCTCAATCGAAGCAGGATCAGTGTAAGGAAACTTAATTAATTCGTACTTGGTCAATGCTGTAGCAAAGAGAGAAACGCACAAAAAGGAAGTGACGTACACATGCATTTACTAATGAGAAACAAGGAATTGGGAGTGACAAACAAGCAAGTCAATGGTAAGTAATGGGCAGGCTACAAGCCCCTTTTGTGTATACAATATATGTCACAAGCGAGAGCCCATGCCCTAGCAGCGCATGCTCTGTCACAGGCGAGAATTTAAAAAAAATAGATAAAAAGTTGCGATACACAATGGGACCCCACTGAATCAACATTGGAATCTGGGGACCACCTACTTGGTCATTATTGGAAGTTGGGGACCCGCGGCCTAAGCATTGTTGATGATTTGAATTGCAAAACAATGCACAAAAATATAGAAAAAAACATTCAATAAACAAATACACAAATGATGACACATTTAATTTAATTTGCACTATTAAAAAAAAACTTTAATTATAATAGAAAGGTGGAAGCTATTCTAAATTCAATCGAGGCCAGTCATCGTCCATACTATATTCTGTTTGTGCACCTGCACTGCCCCCACGAATCAATCTGAGGATACTAATTACATTTTTAGCCTCCTATTCATATTCCTTCATATTTACAGTACGTTTTAAAAATGTCAACTGTACATTTACCTTCTTTATTTATACACACTTTATTAATCTGTTAATATTATTTCATTTTCCAAGTAGTCGCGGACCTCCTGAGGAGGCATTGCAGACCCCCACGGGTCCCCGGACCACAGGTTCGGAATAACCTGTATACATTGAACCTTTCCACACTAGTTCTCGAATTCAGTATGACATTGTTCTCCACTGGGCACATTTGCAATGCAAGTGCCTGAAAAGCAGAAATAAAATAGCTAAATCGTGTCAGAAAACATTTGAGGGTCTAGGACGATAACCTAATGATTGAAGGTGGCAGCAAAGGATGATAGTGAGGCATGGCAGACCAACAGGAAGTTGCGCTTCAGGTAAAAAGGCAAAAGTATGCTAACATTTTTTGGGATAGTAATAGACTCATATATTCGTAATAATGGCCATCAGATACAGTGGAATGTGAAGAGCAAGAGCCAAAGTGGGTATTAAATAACTACAAGTGTGCACAGAAAATTAGGAGGGTGGTGGTGTCTTGCTGCTTCAATTGTCTTAAATCAATTTTCATTTGATGAATGACTTTCCCTCTCTAGTGATGGTGGCCAGAGGTAATTCATTAACTTTTCAGCTGGTTAAAGTCAAGTGATGACTTACGCCCAGACTCCATTGTTAGTGCATTTACTAAAGGTAGAATTGCTTTGCTACTGGCTTTGCCATAGCTCTACGTCATCTTGATGCTTTAATTTGCAGCCGCATTATCTTTAAAGGGAAAAATCACAGGTAAAATAAACCACAGAGCAACTCCAAAAGAGGTCAACTGCACCCGATAACTGCTAAAACCCAAATTTTAGCTATGGTCAAAAGGGAAACAACATCATAAATGAGCATATGGCAGGTGGATTTAGCCATATCTTCACCGAAAAGAGCCAAGAAACTGAATTGTTGTTATCCTCACTTTGTATCTCTCTACTATGAGCACATAGCACTCTTGCGTGCTACCGTCCGGATACCTGTACTAAAAACCCTTGGACAACCTTCTTAGTAGTTCCTTGTTACCATCACCTGACCCGGTTCTTTAGAGCCCATTTAAAGAGGTTTAGTGTGAAATTTTCGACCAATTAGTAATATGAATATGTTTGCAGTCTTATCAGTAGCCATGCACAAAGTATACGTTGTAGGCTGTTGCCTCGTTGTAAAACTGTTACGCTCTATTACGAAAACAAGATGCAAACGTAGCATCTGCCAATGTTCACCGACAGCAATTAATGTATACGTATCAGCACTGTATTATCAAACCCTATGATGTTGCAAAACAGTTTGCACAATATGCAAATCATACTGTCATTGCTAAAGCTGAATTTTTAATGCATATGCTAGACCTATTTGAAAAACAATAAAACATATGTGTACAAAAAAATGAATGTATGAATATGTTTGTAGGTTTTGAAGGGGATAGCTAAATTGGAAAACTTAGTATTACATTTCCCTTTTTGTATTCACCCTGCGATTAGTGGGCAGATTTGCAAAGAAGCGTGCTTGAAAGGGCGAGGCCAATGTGGTGGTGACAACCAATATCCTTTCTGTTAGACCTGGCACCTTGGCGTGAGTCTCCCTTCCACTTTTTGCTGATGTGCCTCCGATGTTTTGCTGGTTTTCCGATACTCAGGGCACTGCGCCACGGCTGATCCGTGCCGCAGTGCAAGTGCTCCCTACTATAAATTGTACATACGATTGGTATCCATGATTGGTGCATTGGATTTACTGTTAGTCCCTAGTAAAGCGCACGAGAGAGTGCCGGGGCTTGTAGATGCCAATACTGCTGGTGGGCCTGCAGCGCTGGTTGCGCCACCCACCGAAGCAGCCGTAAAGATGTGTCTGGGAACTGCGACCGCAGAACCCGCGTGTGGTCTCGTACTATCACGCTAGCTGGGCAAGTGTCCCCACTTGCCAGCACCGACCCTTCCCTTGACTACATATTAGTCACCCCTATGGTAGGCCTGCGGGCAGGGTGCGTTGTAGGTGCAAGGTAGGACAAGCCCTGATGTGCGTGGCATGTCCTAGTAGTGACGTACAACGAAGACCGTATTTCACTACTGAAGGCTACCTGCTCCATTAGGCCAGACTGGGCTGCGAGGGTTATGACACCCTATAATCCCCGCAGGCTCAAGGAGCATGGTAGTGAGTCATGTTTAGTATGCCTGAACTCAGGATAAGGAGATATTTCTTGTAGTCAAGTTTATTTCAGTACCCTGGGTTTGCAAATGCTACTTTTAGAAAGTTAGCATTTGCTTGCTTAACCATTTCAGCCGCCTCTGCTGGTGTGTATCTGACTGTCTGGGATGTGTGAGTGACAGGGCTGGAGGGATGACAGGTGGTGAGTGCGCAGATTACACCTTAGTGGGAGGTAGGAGTGCCTCTTGACTCGAACTGTCACTGTGCTCGACCTCCACAATGCTGGCTCCACCCTCCTGGGGAGCGGCGGATGACTCTGCCGGCACCTGGCCCAGGACGGGCGAAGCTCCCATCAACAAGGTACTCTGGCCACTCCTGTCCGGACAATGCTGGCTCCACCCCCTGTGGGGCGTCTGATGCGCCTGCCCCTCACACTGAAAGCAGAAGCCGGAGTACACCCGCGGGGGTACTCCAGAACTGAGAGTGGCTATGCAAAGGCCCCCCTGGCCTGCGAGAACAAAAGAATTGGCCTATAAAAGACGGAGCCCTGCTCCTTGAAAATTAGATCCGGTTTGGGCCACAGAAAGACTCTGCCCTACGAGAAGGACTGTGAGAGACAAGGAAGGGTGCTGACTCTTGCCTGTGTCTGGTGCCTTGCTGCTGAAGGAGAGGAAGACAATAAGACTACGAAAAAGACTATTGTGCTACTTGTGCCAAACTCTGCAAAGAGATCTCCAAGGGCTTGCAACTGAACTTGCCCCCTGACCAGCGTCCCAGGACCAGTGGACGCTACCCCCTTGGAAAGCGACTGCGGGGGCTGACCATCGCCGCAGCACTGACGGAGGAATCTCCTCTAAGGCATCAACATCCTCCCGACCACCGTGACCGGGGCCCAAAGCAACAGCAGAAGCAAAGTGAGGACCAGCCGCCGCTGGCCCGAACACCGTGACCGCAACTGCACCGGGAGCCCGAGAGCAAAGCAAAGGAGGACCCGTCCGGTCCGAGCTATCGAGGGGACTGCATAGCGAGCAGTCACTCACCTGCAAGGACGGACAGTGGCCCTACGAGAATCCGCAAGGTCGGTAAGCCTGCCCGACAGCCCAGCTGTGAGCCCACAGCTGCACCGACATTTGGCTGGGTACGTCCTGCACTTGGGGACCGTACTGCCGCTTGTCACAACCGCATAGCCGCCGCCTCCAGGGTCGGAGCGGACGACGAGGAAAGGACCCTGCCGCCACAGAACACCGCTGCCCCGGACGACCAGTGACCTGCTCGGCCGAAGAGCCGCAACGATCAGCGACCCCGGGAAGGCAACGCGACGTGGGACAGATCCCTTGGAAGCCACCGGCTCCACAAGAACTTTGAATAACACCGGCCTACGGGCCTCAAGAGAACTTCCATAAGAACTGTGGTAACCCAAATTACGTAACTTGCAACCGTCTTCATAAAGTTATTGACTGTATTCACAAGCCTGCTTAAAATCTATATAAAGATATATATTTTTACAGGAATACAGTCTGGTCTCGTTGTGTGGTGGGTTGGTTGTAAAGGTGTACTGTTGCAAGTGTTTAACCCTATGTGCCCCAAAGATTAGCCTACGACTGCTTAAGCCACACTACCTAGAGGGTAAGCAGAGGTTGTCTGGAAGGTAACCCTCAGCCCTGACGAGGAAGAGAGAGTCCCTGCTTGTCGCTAGTGTTGCACTGCGCCAACTAGAGCCTCCCCCTTCCTACATTGGACGCAGCGGTGAGGATTTCGAATTTACACTTGCAATAGTTATACCTGAGCTTCTGACCACTACACAAGGATTACGGTACAGTTACTAAACCACAGACTTTGCTTTTTGAAAGAAGATTCCGCGTGCCGAAACCATGCCGGGCACAAAGAACCTGGATGGAGCGGAGTCCACGACCTCTGAGGTGTTGGAGGTGGAGTGGGACGCCGCAAAGCTGGATAAGTACACCAGAGTTGAACTGAAGTTTTTCTGTAGGAAACTCAAAGTTCCGCACGCTGGCTGCAAAAACAAGCCGGAGCTCTACAAGGCCCTGAAAGCCTGGGTGGAGTCCAGAAAGACCCCGGAGGAGCAAGACGTCCTCGCCGAGCAGAATGCAACGCCGGAGCAGAATGCACCTGGGGATCTGATCGATCTCGAAAGGCAAGACAGCGAGCACAGCTTTGGTAAAGGCCTGTCGCCAGAGGAGCTGGCGGACAGGAAGGAAACCCGGAATCACGAAAGAAAGTTGGCAGAATTGAAAATCCAGCTGGAGCTGGAAACCAAAAGAATGGCGCTGGAAGAGAGAAAGCACCAGATGGATTATGAAATCAAGATGAGGGAGATAAGTCTCAAGGAGAGAGACTTGGATCGGCCTCCCTCTGGTGGCAGCACATCGCCAGTGCAGGTAGAGTCAAGAGTGCACATCCCGAAGGACGTAGTTAAGGAGTTCTTTAAGGGGGATGACATAGGACAGTGGTTTAGGGCATACGAGGTAGCCATGTCCTCCCACCGGGTCCCTGACAAGGATTGGGGAGCGGGGTTGTGGGGAAGGTTCCTTAGCGAAGGGAGAGATACCTTGCTAGATTTGCCCGTTGAGAATCAGAGATCCTATGCCCACATGAAAGAAGCTTTATTAAACAGGTACGGGCTTACCCCTGAAATGTATAGACAGAAGTTTAGGGGATGTACTAAGCGGCCTGGGAATACGTATGTGGAGTATGTGACTTACTTTTGCAGAGCACTGGATGGTTGGGTGAAAGGTAACAAAGTTAATGATTTTCAAGGTCTCTTTGATTTAATTGCATGGGAGCACTTGGCTGATCACTGTTTTCCTGAGTTACGCCAACACCTGATCGATAGCAAGCTGTCCAACCCGAGGAAGCTTGCTGAGGAGGCGGACCGCTGGCTCAGCACCAGGGTCCACAAGGGTCCCGTGGGAGATTCCGCCAAGAGTGGGCAGGGTCCCCAGCAGAAGAGTGGGGGGGACAAAGGGGGAAAACAGAAAGGGTTCCAAAAAGGCCCCCAAAGTAGTTCCCAAGGGAATCCGCAGCAGGGTTCTCAGCCTCCCCCACCCCCGAAGCAGAATGGGGCCCCGACAGGTAAACCTGTTCCAAAGGGGCCCTTCAATTGTTTCAAATGTGGCGAGCCTGGGCACATATCCAGTGACCCCAAGTGTCGCCTATTTGGAAAACCTGCACCCACTGGTGCTCCGCCCCGACAAGTGACTAGCGTTCACCTGGGAGAAGAAATGATGGTCCCGGGGGGTGGAGATCCCGTTCACATGACCCTGGTCTCGCTAGGAGACAGTGAGATGATCCCGACGAACTACCTGCCCTCTAACACTAAGAAATATGGGCAGGTGGTGATCATCAATGGCAAGGAAGCTGAGGCTCTTAGAGACACAGGAGCCAGTGTGACTGCAGTGAGGCAGCACCTGGTGTCTCAAGAGCAGGTTGTACCCCATGCCTACTGTAGGGTTATCAATGGTGATAATTCTGAGAGCCAGTGTCCGATGGCTCAAGTTCCCTTCGAGTGGGGGGGGGGTCTCTGGTACTCTGCAGGTCTGTGTGAGAAAAACCATGCCTGTTGACTGTTTGCTAGGGAACGACTTGGAGCACTCCCCTTGGGAAAAGGTGGAGAAAGCGACTCACCTGCGGATGGTGGGCCTGCCTGACTGGGCGTGCGTGACCACCCGGTCGATGGCAGCCAGTAAGGGTGATTGAGAGGTCCTGGGGCCTGATGGAGAGGCCCAGGAACCGGCTTTAGGGAGAAGGCGCAGGGGGCGCGGGAAACCGGCCCCTGAAGTTCCTACGGTCCAGGAGGAAGCAGACCTTGAGGGGGATGCCCTGGAGCCTACAGGGGAACAGATCGCCGAACTGGGGGACCTGCCTGAGCTGACCCATTGGCAGCAAGAAGGAGGACCCTCCAGGGAGGAATTCTGCAAGGAGCAGAAAGAATGCCCTTCTCTCGTGGGTATGCGGCCACAGGCTGCAGACCAGGCCAATGGTGTTCAGGCCAAAACACATTACGTGTACTGGGAGAACGACCTCCTGTATTCGGAGCCTAAGGCTGCTGAACCTGGGTCAGCCCGTGTGCTGGTGGTACCCCAGAAGTTCAGAGCCTTCCTACTGGGTCTGGCTCACGATGTGCCTTTAGCAGGACATCTAGGGATGGACAAGACCTATGACAGGCTTGTCACCCACTTCTACTGGCCCCAAATGCATAAAAGCTCAGACGCTTATTGCAGAACCTGTCCGACTTGCCAGGCAAGTGGGAAGACGGGAGGGAAGAACAAGGCTCCCCTCCAACCCTTCCCTGTGGTCGGTACGCCATTCCAGCGAGTGGGTATTGACATCGTTGGGCCTCTGGACCCCAAGACAGCCATGGGCAACAGGTTCATCCTGGTCTTGGTGGACCATGCCACCCGGTACCCTGAAGCCATCCCTCTGAGGACAGTGACGGCTCCCGTGGTGGGGCGTGCACTGATGGGAATTTTCTCACGAGTAGGATTCCCTCTAGAGGTGGTGAGCGACAGGGGGACCAATTTCATATCGAAATATATGAAGTCCCTTTGGCAGGAGTGTGGCGTAACGTACAAGTTCACCACACCCTACCATCCCCAAGGTAACGGGTTGGTTGAAAGATTCAACCGAACCCTCAAAGGCATGATAATGGGCCTGGAAGGTCCGATGAGGCGTAAGTGGGACGTCCTCTTGCCATGCCTGCTGTTTGCATATCGCGAGGTACCACAGAAGTCCCTAGGGTTCAGCCCCTTTGAACTGCTGTACGGTCACCCCGTGAGAGGACCACTGAGTTTGGTAAAGGAAGGCTGGGAGCAATCTCCCAGGAAACCTCCCCAGAATGTATATAGCTACATGCTGGCCTTCAGAAACCAGACCAGACGCTTCAGACAACTTGCCGAGGCAAATCTGGAAGCGAGCCAGGAAGAAATGAAGCGGTGGTACGATCAGAATGCCACTCTGGTCGAGCTTCAGCCTGGACAGGAGGTGTATGTCTTGGCCCCAGTGGAGCCCTGTGTCCTTCAAGATAAGTGGACAGGACCATTTGAGGTTGTGGAGCGCAAGAGCCCCGTGACATACTTGGTGGACATGAAGACGCCTAGGAACCCTTTACGGGTCCTACATGTCAACCGCCTCAAGCCCCACTTGCGAAGGTCCGAAGTGGGCATGTTGTTGGCAACCGATGACGGGATGGAGGAGGAGTCGGAGCCTCTTCCTGACCTCTTGGTGGCCTGTGAGAAGGATGGGTCAGTGGATGGAGTTAACCTCTCACCCTCCCTGACCGCCGAACAACAGGAGGACTGCCGCCAGTTGCTGGGACAGTTTCCAGACCTGTTCTCCCTGGTTCCGAGTGTCACAGATTGGTGCGTCCATGATGTGGACACTGGAGACAGCTTACCGGTGAAGCATAAGGCTTACAGGGTAACTGACAGGGTACGGGCCTGCATCAAGGAGGAGGTCTCCAAGATGCTTGCCCTCGGGGTGGTTGAGTCTTCCAGCAGTCCTTGGTCCAGCCCCGTGGTCTTGGTACCGAAGGCTGCTGCGCCGGGAGCCACACCCGAACTCCGGTTCTGTGTGGACTACAGAGGACTCAATTCAGTCACGAAGACTGACGCGCACCCCATCCCCAGAGCTGACGAGCTCATTGATCGGCTAGGGGCTGCCCGGTTTCTCAGCACGTTTGATTTAACGTCTGGGTACTGGCAGATCGCCTTGACCGATGGGGCAAAGGAGAGGTCGGCATTCTCTACACCAGATGGGCATTTCCAGTTCCGGGTTATGCCATTTGGAATGAAGAATGCCCCTGCCACCTTTCAGAGATTGGTCAACCAGGTGTTGGCTGGGCTGGACGAGTTCAGTGCCGCCTACCTGGATGACATCGCGGTGTTCAGCGGCACCTGGCCCGAACACCTGCGACACCTCTGGGAAGTGTTGATGGCCCTGCGCAGAGCAGGCCTCACAATCAAGGCAAGCAAGTGCCAGATTGGGCAGGGTTCCGTGGTGTACTTGGGACACCAAGTTGGGAGTGGCAAGGTAGCCCCCTTGCAGCCCAAAATCGAAACCATCCTGGCTTGGGAACCCCCCAAGACCCAGACTGCAGTGAGAGCCTTCCTGGGGCTCACTGGGTATTACAGGAGGTTTGTCAAGGGCTATGGCACGATCGTGACCCCCTTGACAGAGCTGACTTCGAAAAAGCAGCCCAGGAATGTGATTTGGACTGACACCTGTCAGAAAGCTTTCGACACCCTGAAGACTGCCATGTGCACGGCGCCCGTGCTCCTGGCCCCAGATTTCTCCAAGGAGTTCATTGTGCAAACAGACGCTTCAGAGCATGGTGTAGGGGCTGTTCTTTCACAGATGACTGAGGAGGGCTTTGACCAACCCGTAGCCTTCATAAGTCGGAGGTTACTTCCACGGGAAAGTAGGTGGAGTGCAATAGAGCGTGAAGCATTTGCTGTGGTCTGGGCGCTGAAGAAGCTAAGACCCTACTTGTTTGGGTCTCACTTCCGAGTTCAGACGGACCACAGGCCCCTCAGATGGTTGATGCAAATGAGGGGTGAGAACCCGAAACTGTTGAGGTGGTCCATTTCTCTACAGAGTATGGACTTTACGGTGGAACACCGCCCTGGCACCGATCACGCCAACGCTGACGGTCTGTCCAGATTTTTCCGCCTTAGTGATGTGGAACTCCCTGGGGAAGGGTAGTTCCCCCCACATTTCAGCTGGAGGGGACACATGTTAGACCTGGCACCTTGGCGTGAGTCTCCCTTCCACTTTTTGCTGATGTGCCTCCGATGTTTTGCTGGTTTTCCGATACTCAGGGCACTGCGCCACGGCTGATCCATGCCGCAGTGCAAGTGCTCCCTACTATAAATTGTACATACGATTGGTATCCATGATTGGTGCATTGGATTTACTGTTAGTCCCTAGTAAAGCGCACGAGAGAGTGCCGGGGCTTGTAGATGCCAATACTGCTGGTGGGCCTGCAGCGCTGGTTGCGCCACCCACCGAAGCAGCCGTAAATATGTGTCTGGGAACTGCGACCGCAGAACCCGCGTGTGGTCTCGTACTATCACGCTAGCTGGGCAAGTGTCCCCACTTGCCAGCACCGACCCTTCCCTTGACTACATATTAGTCACCCCTATGGTAGGCCTGCGGGCAGGGTGCGTTGTAGGTGCAAGGTAGGACAAGCCCTGATGTGCGTGGCATGTCCTAGTAGTGACGTACAACGAAGACCGTATTTCACTTCTGAAGGCTACCTGCTCCATTAGGCCAGACTGGGCTGCGAGGGTTATGACACCCTATAATCCCCGCAGGCTCAAGGAGCATGGTAGTGAGTCATGTTTAGTATGCCTGAACTCAGGATAAGGAGATATTTCTTGTAGTCAAGTTTATTTCAGTACCCTGGGTTTGCAAATGCTACTTTTAGAAAGTTAGCATTTGCTTGCTTAACCATTTCAGCCGCCTCTGCTGGTGTGTATCTGACTGTCTGGGATGTGTGAGTGACAGGGCTGGAGGGATGACAGGTGGTGAATGCGCAGATTACACCTTAGTGGGAGGTAGGAGTGCCTCTTGACTCGAACTGTCACTGTGCTCGACCTCCACAATGCTGGCTCCACCCTCCTGGGGAGCGGCGGATGACTCTGCCGGCACCTGGCCCAGGACGGGCGAAGCTCCCATCAACAAGGTACTCTGGCCACTCCTGTCCGGACAATGCTGGCTCCACCCCCTGTGGGGCGTCTGATGCGCCTGCCCCTCACACTGAAAGCAGAAGCCGGAGTACACCCGCGGGGGTACTCCAGAACTGAGAGTGGCTATGCAAAGGCCCCCCTGGCCTGCGAGAACAAAAGAATTGGCCTATAAAAGACGGAGCACTGCTCCTTGAAAATTAGATCCGGTTTGGGCCACAGAAAGACTCTGCCCTACGAGAAGGACCGTGAGTGACAAGGAAGGGTGCTGACTCTTGCCTGTGTCTGGTGCCTTGCTGCTGAAGGAGAGGAAGACAATAAGACTACGAAAAAGACTATTGTGCTACTTGTGCCAAACTCTGCAAAGAGATCTCCAAGGGCTTGCAACTGAACTTGCCCCCTGACCAGCGTCCCAGGACCAGTGGACGCTACCCCCTTGGAAAGCGACTGCGGGGGCTGACCATCGCCGCAGCACTGACGGAGGAATCTCCTCTAAGGCATCAACATCCTCCCGACCACCGTGACCGGGGCCCAAAGCAACAGCAGAAGCAAAGTGAGGACCAGCCGCCGCTGGCCCGAACACCGTGACCGCAACTGCACCGGGAGCCCGAGAGCAAAGCAAAGGAGGACCCGTCCGGTCCGAGCTATCGAGGGGACTGCATAGCGAGCAGTCACTCACCTGCAAGGACGGACAGTGGCCCTACGAGAATCCGCAAGGTCGGTAAGCCTGCCCGACAGCCCAGCTGTGAGCCCACAGCTGCACCGACATTTGGCTGGGTACGTCCTGCACTTGGGGACCGTACTGCCGCTTGTCACAACCGCACAGCCGCCGCCTCCAGGGTCGGAGCGGACGACGAGGAAAGGACCCTGCCGCCACAGAACACCGCTGCCCCGGACGACCAGTGACCTGCTCGGCCGAAGAGCCGCAACGATCAGCGACCCCGGGAAGGCAACGCGACGTGGGACAGATCCCTTGGAAGCCACCGGCTCCACAAGAACTTTGAATAACACCGGCCTACGGGCCTCAAGAGAACTTCCATAAGAACTGTGGTAACCCAAATTACGTAACTTGCAACCGTCTTCATAAAGTTATTGACTGTATTCACAAGCCTGCTTAAAATCTATATAAAGATATATATTTTTACAAGAATACAGTCTGGTCTCGTTGTGTGGTGGGTTGGTTGTAAAGGTGTACTGTTGCAAGTGTTTAACCCTATGTGCCCCAAAGATTAGCCTACGACTGCTTAAGCCACACTACCTAGAGGGTAAGCAGAGGTTGTCTGGAAGGTAACCCTCAGCCCTGACGAGGAAGAGAGAGTCCCTGCTTGTCGCTAGTGTTGCACTGCGCCAACTAGAGCCTCCCCCTTCCTACACTTTCAAAATGCCCTGAAGATGTGGAACTTTTCCACAAATATGTATCTCCTGGACAAAAGGACAGGTTAGAAAAAAAAATTCCGGATGATCTGCTTGGAGATCTGCCTCACTTTGAGTGTCAGACACTCAAAAGTAGCGAAAACTTGACACTGATCACTTAACAAAAATTGAATGGAATAGGAAACTAGAACACCACTTTTACTTTGTTCCTTCAACATCACTCTAGTTAGGCTCTAACCAACTGTTTACAGAAATGTGTTACATTTTAGGACTCGTCCCTTCACTTAGTCAATCTCTCTGCTGCTTTATCTGCATGTGGAGTCCAAGACAGATTCCCAAGTCGTTATAACGCATTACTCACTAAGCTTCTTTAAACTTTATTCGCAATTACTTACCCTGATCTTTCAGCAGTCACTGCCAAATCCCTCCTATGGTTGTCATATTAGATCATGTTTCGTTGCTCATTTCTGAAATTCTGACTTGTGTCGCTTTCTTGGTCGCCAGTTGAAACTGACTACCTGATTATACTTATGCTTGTGGCAATAACTGTGTATGACTATGAATTAAATTCATTAAGGATAGGAAGAAAATACTTTTGTGCATATGCTGTAGACTATATAGTGAGGGGAAAAGTCGCAATATTGATAGAAGCAATCAGTAAACTTAGTTTAGTATGTTCATATTTGGAAAGTCATAGGCAGGTTAGGAAACTGACCCTTTACTAAAATAAATTCTGTCTTTAAGATCCCTGCTTGAATACATCCTGTAGAAGAGATTTGTGCTCTGTGCTATGGTAAAAGCTCATACTTTTTGGGTTGGATGTCAATTTTTTTAGTTAGTAAATTATGCACAAACTGATGTGCCATTTGTATTAACTTTTAGGCTTGAGGCAGGGTTTGTGCCTGTGACAGGAAGTAACTAAGGTGATGTCACAATTTGCCATCTAGCCTTTCCTTTCGCCATGTTCCAGAAAATTAATATACTTTCTTTAATGTATTTGTTTTATTTATTTTTTACATTCCTACTCAAAACATTTTAATGTTTTTATTTTGCAGAGCCTATGAATATTCAGTGTTAATACACCTCAATCCCTTTGATGACACATGTCGCTAGGTAGTTTGTACGTCATTCACAGTGAGCAGCAACACATTGATTTATTAAGGATTTTGTGCATCTATGCACAGTACAGAAAGGCTTTTGCAAGTTTAAATTGCACATGGTAATTCACAGAATCAGAAAAGGTGACATTTTAGGATTGTACGGTTCACGTACCTGGTGATAAATCTGCCAGAATATTGGCTTTTATGCCAACATAAATAAGTATGTCATGGGTGGTTCTTCAAAATGAATGAACCACCCAAAAGATCGTAGGTTGATGAGTATTTACAAACATATCTCTTCTCCATTCCCACCCTGGAAACACTTGAAAATTATTCACTCAAGAAAGTTGGAAATTACTCACTCAAGAAAGTTAGAGCAGCTCTGATTTCAGGTCAGGAATTGGACACTCAAAAGTATTCTGAGACTATTGGGAATTTTCCCCTTGAAAAGTATTTTCCATTTAGAGAAACGAAATTAAAAGCAAAAATACTATAGATAAAGTTAGTGGACAGACTGCCCGACCAATTACAGCGGAGCAGTCCTAACGCATATATTTTCAGGAGAACTCAATGGGAATCTTATGAATACTAGAAAAGTTGAGAACTACTCAAGCCATATAAGGAAACCCACAAGAGAAGATTTTGAACCTTTTAAAGAAAATGGTTTTGTGAATCGCCTTAATACTCAACATAATGTAAGGATCAAGATTAGACTAAACCAAAAACAAGATGGGCTGTGTCATATGTCTCCTTGGTTCCTTTTCAGCTTCTGTAAATCCATGTTGCTCATGTGGGCCAAAACAAAATTACACTTTGTAAGTTTTCACTGGAAATAAGTCATCCATTTAAAAAGCATCTGTGGACTGTGCAACACCCCCTCTGCAAATTCTTAGCCCAGCCCTGTGAAATCAAATTATGCTCATTACAAATCAGAATTTAACATCTTACTCCTTACTCATGCAAATTGCCTCTTTATGTTAATTTCTCATTTATCTGGAATGGCCAATAGGTGGTACTTCAAGGCTGCTGTATTACCATGCATTAGGGAAGCGATGCATGTGTCTTAACTCTTATTGGTTCTGAGCAGAGGAACAAGTAGTTGTTTAAACAATTCAGCACATGACAAAAAACAGGTGTTCCGCGTTTGCTCACCGTCTGTCGTACCTGTATTCCGATTGATAGGTTTTTCCTGAATTGGTTCTTTTTCCTCTCCTCTGACAGAACACTGGCTATGGTGCTGGTGGAGTTGACTGTGGAAGTATTGCTGCCCATGTGCTGGCTGGCGGGTCCATGGATCTGTGCGTTTGCAGCCTCAATGGCGGCGGTGAGGGCCTTCATACTGTCTAAGCTCTCCGTGGAGTTACTGAGTCCAGACTGGCTGTTGATGTCGCCCCGCTGCCCGTGCCCGTCCATGTAGGCATCCTGTGCAGACTCTGTGCTGCTCTGGGCTGTGATGGAAATGAATGGCTTGGTCGTGGTTCTAGGCGGCACCGGAGGTGGTGTCTTCTTATACGTCGTTATACAAGATGACACTGCATAGAGAAATAAGAGAGATTTAAGTGCGTTCAGTTGTGACTTCAGTAGAGAACATTAGAATAGGTAAAGAAGGTACAATCTCAAAACATAGGCAAGAACAAGAGTAAGACTCTGCTAAATCGACCAGTGGAGTAGCAAGGGTGTCATGAGCTCTACTTCAAACAAGAAAAATTAGCTACCAAACCCAAGCTTGGGTAGTAAAAACTACCCTAAGCTCAAGTGCACTGGACCCTTGCACCCTTGAGCCCCAATCCCACTGCAGCTGCTGCACTATGCATTGCTACGTCCCTTAAAGCAACACTGGCTTATTTTTAACAATTACTCTTTTTTTCCAAAACATGTTACTGTGTTTCAATTGTACATACAATGCAACTACATGCTACTAGGTGCAGTCAACTAGCTTGCTTAAAGTATATGGAGCATGCACTTAATTATTATTCGAATTGACAGGAATTCTCTAATGTATGGTGCAACAAATAGCTCTTATATGCACTAATAATTGTATATGAACTAGGAGGTTCACTTACATGTTAGTAAGCAACATTGCGATGTCAGGAAGCAGGGCTTAGTTTGTAAAAGATTAAGTGCCAGGCCCAATGTTTTTCTTAGATCCCCGCGGCTGGCACTAACGAATGTCGGACGTGCCAAATACTAAACCTGCCAATTCTTTATCCCACCTCATGCCTCTTTCAACCACCGCCAGACACTCTCTCCACCTTTAGCCCACTTTTGCAGGTTCTTTTTCATGCCTGTTTTCTCCCTTTGTCATTGCTTCAAATCTTTCTCTTTTCCCCCTTTTGCAGGTTTTCTCTTTTGTAATGGGTCAAACTAAGATGAGGAAAATTAAGTGCCTGTCTCCAAAAATAAGTGCCGACAGGCACCACCTGCAACTACAGGCTCAAATTAAACACCGCCCTGAAGGACTTATGCAAAACTGTGGTAAGAAAACCTAAGAAAATCCAAAGACATTCAATGATCCACCCCAGATATTTAGACCAGTATCAATATCTCATGTTTCACATCTACATTTCCTCAACCCACTTTCTGCCACTGTTCATATTTTCATTTCCAATGTCCACAAGCGTGGTGTAAGACCCTTGTGCTTTTGTCTCACAGCGCCGTGTGCCTTTTTGCTAGTGATATACCTAACAATCTTAACATGGTTTTATGTTTTGCTCTCTTTTTTAGTATAAGGTACAGCATATACAAGTAGGGTGTTGAGTATAATTTGCACCCTGATGTCCCCAATATCCAAAAATCAGGTATTAGCATGACCATCACATGTGCTTGAATGAAAGACCTTTTGGTGGAGCATTAGGGACACATTGTCCTAATCTCCGAATTTATTTTGTGCACCATCTGCAAGGCCTGCATTATTGCCTGTCTTCGAGCAGTGCTTCCAAGTCACCAATCCATTCTTCTGGCTCGTGGATGATTTTAGCCTCTGTAAGTGTATGCACCTTCTACAGTTCGGTTATTTATCTACTGCGTCCTCCCAGTTGTACCATTATCTAATTAATTACGTGTACATCAGACTCTTGGGAAATTTAGCAAATCCCTATGTATTCTAGCTGCAAGTTTAGAGTACATCAGACAGTTTTGCAGAGGCCGCCGCACCCACCCGCAGGGTGGGGGAGGCTCAAGGGCCGGCGCCATAACCCACGCGGTGCCAACAGGGGGAGATGGAACTGGTCCTGGGCGCCCCGAAGCGGCCAGGACCAGCGGAAACGGGGTGCGCACCAGCCACCCCGACAGGAAGTGACCTTGTGACCTTGGCGCCCATGGGGGGCGACCAATGGCCAACCTTGCTACCTTTGAACCCCCCAATCAAAGGGGGTTCACCTGAAGCCCGTAGGGGGCTCAAGGGGATTTAAACACCGCCGCTCCCCAACCAGAAGCACAACGTCTTCGAAGGAGCTGGGAGAGCGGCGCGACAACGACATCGTTTGAAGAAGACCGACTGCGGCAGGAGGCGGCGAAGGACGGCCGAAGCAGAAGAACGACCACACAGAGCGGCGCGCCGGTCAAGTTCTCCACCCAGCTCCCCGGGAACCCGAAGCGACGGAGGAAGACGACGAGCTCGGCGGCCTGGCCAGGCTCCAGCTCGGTAAGCAACTGTCCGGTTTGGAGCGCGCAGCGAGCCGCTTTCATCGGACGGACAGCACACACGGGTAAGGAAGTTCAAAGGCGGGTCCGGAATTCCTTCCGACCCAGCGGCGCAGACCAGCCCGCAAAAAACAGACCTAGGCCTTGGGGACAACATGGCGGAAGATCAGCCTGGAGACATGGCGGAAGTGCTGAAGAAAATCCGCGAGATATCGGCAGTACACGGCGACGAATGGCTCCAGCCCCATTTGTCCAAAGGGAAGGAGAATAGGCCGGACGGCCAGGCGGAGGAGGAAGCAGGCCCGTCAGCACCCAAGAAGCCTAAGACCACGCCAAGGAAGAAGACGTCCAAGAGGAATCCCCCAAAGAAAGTGCGCCAGAAGCTCCCGCCGCTGAGGTCAGACGACAACAAGAAGGGTGAGACGAACGGCGGAGCTGTTAATGGTGTGCATATTAGTACCATTGTAAGAGAATGCTTGAAATTGCTCGCTCCGACGTTGCTGAACAGCTCAGGGCAGGGGGCGGCGGGGCCCAGGGAACAACGCTCTGACGAGACAGGGGGCCTAACGTGGCATATGATGGACCCGGGGTGGGCCCGGCAGTCAAGGGTACAGGAGCAGGTGGGCCTATCTCCGCAGGGGGATCAGGTTTCCCCATTATCCGGGTGGGGATACAATACTGGGTCCGGGAGCCCGGGGTCGGGGGGGCTAGGCAGTGACCTGTACGCCAGACCATCCCCCGGCCCTGCCTCCTTGACGACGAAGGCCACGGGGCTCGCGTGCCTTATTCCCCTCGCGGTAAAAGAGAGGATATGGCGCAAGGAGTTCATCGATATATTCTCGCTCCTAGAAATACAGCTAGAGGGCCTCGACCTGACCACATGCGACAGGAGAGAGGATGAAAAAAGGGAGAGGCGAGGGGCTAGAAAGGAGCGGAACTTTGAGAATTGGCTAGACGCTTTCAGGATCATGGCGTGTATCATAGTAGAGAGGTTCCCACATTGCGCTGCTGACCTATGGCTGTATGAGGCTAACATACACTCTGCGCAGAGGCAATTCCCCGGGGATGCATGGTTGGAGTATGATAAGGGCTTCAGGTTAAAAATGCAGAGGCACCCAGAGATGGAGTGGAACGAGGAGGACGTTTCAGGTTTTATTCATAAAATGCTCGCGGCCAAAGAAGTGAGAGCATGGACGGGGAAGTACGACCAGCCCTTTCGGAGTTCGTCCCACAAGGGGAAGAACAAAAGTTACCAGAAACATTCCTCTGGGCGGTCCATCTCCCCTCCCGCGACCAAGGCCATATGCTGGAGATACGATGCGGGGGACTGTTCATGGGGCTCCTCGTGCAAATTCCAACATGCATGCTCAAGCTGCGGGGGGAAGCACGCTGCAGCGACATGCAAAGGCTCCAAGCGGGAAGCAAAGAGCGAAAAGAAAGAGAAACACAAGAAACACTAGCCCAAAGGCTAGTGGGGGCGGGACACTAGTAGACATTCAACAGTGCCAGCTGGCTAGGTCCCCCATTAATAAGCAACAGCTGCGCAGTTTAGCAAACAGGTATCCAAACAAAACAGACGCCAGGACACTGGTTGAGGGTTTTGAAGAAGGCTTCATTATCCCGTTTCAGGGCCCACTGCCATTAGCGGGAGCGAATAACTTACAATCAGCGAAGCAGCATCCCCGGGTGGTGAGTGCGAAGATAGAAAAGGAAAAGAGCCTGGGTAGAATCGAGGGCCCCCTCCCTCAGGAGTTGTGCGAAGGAATAGTCATCTCCCCACTAGGAGTGGTCCCAAAAAAGGAAAAGGGCCAATTCAGGCTGATACACCACTTGTCATACCCTGAGGGGGGGTCCGTAAATGATGGCATCGACCAGGAAGCATGCTCGGTGGGTTACGCGTCAGTAGAGGACGCGATCGCACTAGTCAAAGCGGCAGGGAAAGGGGCCCTCATGGCCAAGGCGGACATTGAATCTGCTTTTCGCTTACTACCGGTACACCCGACCAGCTTCCACCTGCTGGGCTTCCAATGGGAAGGGAACAGGTACGTTGACAAAGCCATGCCCATGGGTTGTGCCATATCTTGTGCCTATTTTGAACAATTCGCTACCTTTCTGGAATGGGCCCTCCACGACAGGCATCGGGGGGGCGGGAAGCTGCACTACCTGGACGATTTCCTGTTCACAGGACCGGCGGGATCCTCGACGTGCGCCAGTACGTTGGCGGCGTTCGAGGACCTGACCGAAATACTCGGAGTCCCCTTAGCGAAAGAGAAGACAACAGGCCCAACGACTAGACTGACGTTCTTGGGCATTGAGCTTGACTCCACGGCGGGGACCGCCAGGCTCCCCCCGGAGAAAGTGCAGGAGTTCAGGGAAGAAATAGCCAAACTTCGGGGCCGGCGCAAAGCCACCCTCAGGGATATCCAGGGGGTGGTAGGCAGGCTGAACTTTGCGGCGAGGGTCATACCGCCAGCCAGGGTCTTTTCCAGGCGCCTCACCGCACTAACGGCCGGCGTCACCCACAAGCACCACCACATCCGGCTGAGCACGGGTGTAAGGCAGGATCTACAGGTATGGGACGAATTCCTGCAGGAGTTCAATGGTGTGCTGATCTGGAAAAAGGGTTGGGTAACAGCGGAGCAGCTATCCCTATACACAGACGCAGCCGGGAGCCTGGGATTTGGGGCGGTCCTGGGGAACAGATGGTGTGCCAGCCAGTGGCCAGACAGGTGGCATGCGCAGGGGCTCACAAAAAACATCACGTTCCTCGAGCTATTCCCAATAGTAGTGGCTCTGACGGTATGGAAAAAAGAGATAAAGAACCTAAAGCTTACCTTATGGTCGGATAACTTGGGGGTAGTGCAGGCCATTAACAGAGGCGCAGCAAGATGCCCGGGCATGTTGAGGCTAATGCGAGAGTTGGTTAAATTGCAGCTCGAGGGGAACCTGGAGCTGAAGGCTCGACACGTGCCGGGGACAGAGAACACGGTCGCCGATGCGCTATCCCGGTCCCAGATGACTCGGTTCAAACAACTGCTGCCCGGTGCGGACGAGGTGATGACCCCCTTTCCACCATACCTGTGGGACCTGGGGGGGTTGACTTGTCCAGATTAATAGGGCACTCGCTCACCTCTGAGGCACACAGGAGATACAGGAAATACGCGGCCACAGTAATAAGAATCGGGGGCATAGAGTCACTGGAAGACAAAGCGAAAGTGCGCACAGCGGTGGAGAAATTCGTACAATGGGCATTCGACGCTAAGAAAACAAGGTCTTGGGCACAGGCGCACCTGGCCGCCATGGCATACTTTGCCAGGCTCCACACAGGCGAGGACCCCACGGCAACTGTCTACCTGAAAGCAGCCATGAAAGGCTGGCGGAAAATTGAGGGGACCAAGAAGGACGCCAGACGCCCCATTGATTATGACAAGCTGGGTCAGTTACTTAGCGCCCTAACCAGCATCATTGCTGACAGGTATGAGCGGCTACTCTTTGGGGCCGCGTTCACCACGGCTTTCTTTGGGGCATTTCGGGTAAGCGAAATAGTGGCCCCCAACAGGTCAGGCCCGGCGCAGCGCTGCTTGCAGGCAAGGGACATCAAGCCGATGGTAAAAGCTGTGGAGCTCACGCTCAGGCAATCCAAAAAGGATAGGGCCGGGAAAGGGGCGACGTTTCGCCTACATTGTATTCCAGAGGTGGGGCGCTGCGCAGTGTGCTGGCTGTATCAATACATGGCGGTTCGCCCGGCGGGGGATGGCCCCCTCTTTGTACACCAAGACGGAAGGAACTTGAGCAGGTTCCAGTTCACGGCCGTAATGCGCCAGGGCCTCAATAAGGCGGGGCTCCAGGCAACATCATTTGCCCCGCACTCCTTCAGGATCGGGGCGGCGACCTCGGCATCGCAGTATGGCATGCCAGAGGACAGGATACAGGCCGTGGGCAGATGGCGGTCCAGGGCCTACAAGTCTTACATACGCCCGCATCTCATAAAAAAAAAAAAAAGAGAAACAGAAAGGGGAGAGGGGTAGTGGGGGGGCGGGGGGGAGCGGCCACCTTGGGATGCCGTACGGCAGGGTTTCTTGCCCCTTCCTCGTCCACACCCGGTGCGCAGAAAGCCACCTTAACGGAGCATTTTCTCTCGGCAGGAGGACGCCCACAACTGGTATGGGTCGTAGGACACTCGCTCGTATCCAGAATGGAGTCCTGGTGGAGGCGAGTGGGGCACAAGGAAAGCAGACCCAAGGCGACATACATCCGCTGGATCGGACGGCCCGGCATGAGATGGGAGCAGCTGCTACCGACCCTGGACGGCCTCATGGCAGACTCAGCGTGGCTGCCGGATGTGCTGATCATACATCTAGGAGGGAACGACCTAACGCGGTTGGGCCGCAAGGCGGTGGGCCAAGCCATCCAGAAGGACATCGCCAAAGCGGCGGCATGGCTGGGGACCACGACAGTGGTGTGGTCGGAGATGATCAGCAGGAGGCACTGGAGGGGTGCCGACTCCAACAAAGCGGTGGATAACGCGAGGCGCAAGTTAAATATCGCCATGCACAAGTTTTGCTCGACCAACGGCCTGGAATCAATCCGGCACGGCCTCATCCACCCAGGCCGCCCAGAGCTATATGGACAAGATGGGGTGCATCTGTCCGACAAGGGAATGGAGGTGTTCTGGGGCAACTTGTGGGGCGCAATGACGCTCGCGGGTTGTCTTTAAAAAAAAAAAAAAAAAAAAAAAGGAGCAAAAGAAGGGGGAGGGTAGGTAGCCACGAACCAAGGGGCAGAGGGGGGAGCCGCAGAAAGACGTGAGCCTCCCTGCGGCGTGGCGGAAATCCTACAATCGTTGGCTAACCAAACACACCGGTGGGCGGTGTGTAGGAGGAGGGCCACTCACTTTTCAATGCCGCACGGCAGGGTGACGTGGCCGCACAAAGGAGGGGAGGAAAAGACGGAGACGGCACTCGCGGCCCAGACCCGGCCGGACGGCAGGGCGCAAATGGTAGCGAGCTGGGGACCTAACTCCAGGCAAAGAAGCTCCCCTCCATGACACCCAAAAAGGGGGTGTGGCCAACCAACTACCGGAACACCAAGAAACTGATTAAGAACTGGTTGTACACAAGTGCCATTTACGAACTGAGGGGTGCACGAGAGACAGACACCTGTACCAGGGGAAGGTGTCATAAACTGTAATGTGATGTGCATTATTTATGGTTAAAGTTCGCAAATGAAGATTGTACAACCAGTATGTTATTAATATGTTATTAATATTGTTATTAATAATCATTATTGATATTAATAAATCTGCGGCCAACAATGACCATCACCAAGAACTGAGATTGTTGGCTGACATTATTTGTTAGGAGTGTTGGAGGAGAGGGAGGATGTATGCGGATGCCGACCGGCAAGTAAGTATAGACGGTTGACCCACTGAGTAGGCACATGCGAGGGTTATTGCAGAGGCCGCCGCACCCACCCGCAGGGTGGGGGAGGCTCAAGGGCCGGCGCCATAACCCACGCGGTGCCAACAGGGGGAGATGGAACTGGTCCTGGGCGCCCCGAAGCGGCCAGGACCAGCGGAAACGGGGTGCGCACCAGCCACCCCGACAGGAAGTGACCTTGTGACCTTGGCGCCCATGGGGGGCGACCAATGGCCAACCTTGCTACCTTTGAACCCCCCAATCAAAGGGGGTTCACCTGAAGCCCGTAGGGGGCTCAAGGGGATTTAAACACCGCCGCTCCCCAACCAGAAGCACAACGTCTTCGAAGGAGCTGGGTGAGCGGCGCGACAACGACATCGTTTGAAGCCCACCCACCCACACCTGAGGAACAGCAGAGTCGCAGTGCTGGACAGTGGGGAAGGCGTTGGCGGAAATCCTACTATCGTTGGCTAACCAAACACACCGGTGGGCGGTGTGTAGGAGGAGGGCCACTCACTTTTCAATGCCGCACGGCAGGGTGACGTGGCCGCACAAAGGAGGGGAGGAAAAGACGGAGACGGCACTCGCGGCCCAGACCCGGCCGGACGGCAGGGCGCAAATGGTAGCGAGCTGGGGACCTAACTCCAGGCAAAGAAGCTCCCCTTCATGACACCCAAAAAGGGGGTGTGGCCAACCAACTACCGGAACACCAAGAAACTGATTAAGAACTGGTTGTACACAAGTGCCATTTACGAACTGAGGGGTGCACGAGAGACAGACACCTGTACCAGGGGAAGGTGTCATAAACTGTAATGTGATGTGCATGATTTATGGTTAAAGTTCGCAAATGAAGATTGTACAACCAGTATGTTATTAATATGTTATTAATATTGTTATTAATAATCATTATTGATATTAATAAATCTGCGGCCAACAATGACCATCACCAAGAACTGAGATTGTTGGCTGACATTATTTGTTAGGAGTGTTGGAGGAGAGGGAGGATGTATGCGGATGCCGACCGGCAAGTAAGTATAGACGGTTGACCCACTGAGTAGGCACATGCGAGGGTTATGCATCCTGGACGTTTCAGCTACTACTAGTGAGCTGTGGTCACCCTGTCTATGTGGGCAAGTCAGTTTTTACAACTGATGTAATCTTAGCCACTTTGATCTCTTTGTCTACTGTTCCCAAATAGGTTTTATTGACCAAATATTGATTGTTGACCTCTATTGCACTATCTATCATTACATACAAGCTAACACTGCTCTTTGGGTCTCACCCACAGACATCTTTCGCTGTGTGTTGTCACAAGGCCTTTATACAGTACCAATACTTACAGCAGTCTGTAGGTAACTTCTATTTTGATCATTAGTTCGTTTTCTTATCAATTTTATATCTCATTCAATGGCTTTCCTTCCCCTTTGTGTGTATATCCCTACCACACATATTTTGTTTGCCTTCCTTTTTTACTGGGTGGGTTAATATGCAGGAAACTGATTTTTCATTTGTTTTCTGCACTCGTGAGTGCATGTATTTTCTTGTTCTCACTCTCTCTTCCCCCTCTCCCGTGTATGCTGCTTCTTCCTTGAAATACTTGCCCCCACTCTCTCCACATTGCTCTCCCACCTCCACCACACTTCCTGCTTCCTCCATCCAACCCAGCACAGCATTTTTCTTTAATAACCCCACTCCCATCTGCAAGTTACTACCAGGCAGGTCTTTTCTTTAAATGCGCTTTTGAACACCTTTTATTTATTTTATTAATTTAATTTGGAACAGTATTTTGAAAACAAGCCAAAGTTGCCACCTCAACCTGATGTATGTTCTTGCATGCATGTTGGCACATGCACACGTATTTGTCATCATACTGGTTCCAAAAGCCACAACGGCCATTACGTCATGGCACGTGCACATGCATACGTCATACTGATGGAGCAAAAATTTGTATTTTTTCCTTTTTAGGTCTCGCCTGTCGATGCGCATGCGCATCGAGCAAGGCGAGAGTATTGGGACTTATCTACTCTTTATCCACACTGCAAGGAATCGTGGCGATTCCTTGCAGTGCCCGTGACTTTTAAGCTCAATGCGCATGCGCACTGAGCTTAAAAGCGCGTGCAAGTCCGTCTTTGTTTACCCGCTCCGCCCCCTCCCCGCCGTCTCGCATTTCCCCTGCTGCATCAAAGGCTTTCACGGCCGGCCGGCCATGCTTTCAGTTTCACGACCGGCCGGCCGTGTCAATTACATTCCAAAGCCCGCTCTCCCTGCTCCGCCCCCTGCTCCGGCCGAGACGTGCAATTTCATCATTCAAGCACAACTAAACTTAAAGCCACCATATGAGCCACCGCATAAAATGTGCCCCCTCCCCACCAATAAAGGACTTAGGTGAACAATTTCTCGTGCCCCGTTTCTTTCACTTTGCGGTGTGCAAAAATAACATGAAAGGGTTTAGCGATTTCTTTACAATCCAATTTGATTTTTTGTTGTTGTCCAATTAAACAGCTGCCAGATCTAATCGAAGGCGCTATGTAACTTCCTGGTCCGTCACTCAGAGCGCCACGTCGGACCAGCCCCACACACATTTCCCTAGCTTTAGTGACACTTGGGCACCCACCACCTGGCATGTATTTATCTCCGCTCGCTCACAATGGCGTATTATACATTTTTAAAGTGGGGTTTGTTTTATAAGTCATAACTCCCCTCCCCCATGCTTGTCTCCCCTCCCCCTGTCTGGAAAAGTGTCTCTTGCCTTTGGCAGCAAGCGGATGTTTTTGTATGTGCTGGCAAATTGGCACATCCCATTTCCCCCTCCCATCCCCCAAGCCCCCTCCTCTTCTCTGTGATGGATGCAGCTAATTGCACTCAGCTCCTTCTCAGCAGAGGCTGCGAGCATCTCCCCTCCCCCTCTCCGTGCATTTTTGTGAATGGGGCTCATTATCTATGCAGGTTCCCCTCGCTCCATTCAAGCCTCTCTCCCTCCTCTGCTCTTTTCTACAGACCCCGTGGGGAGGAGGAAGTGCTCTCTTCATGACCACAAACTTTAACGCCCTCGCAATCTCCTACTTTGGCACCATTGGTGCACCGATTTTATATAATTGTCTGTGCGCGTATATGCCTTTGTTTTTAAAATAAATTAAACACTGCTCTTAGTCCCAAATCAGACACTCTATCACTGACGCTTTGGGAGCTTACGGGATTATTGCCCCAGCTACCATGTCAGGGAGGGAACGAGAGAAGCACCGGGAAGCCAGCAGCTCCCAGTGCAGGATATGGGCTGCCACGTCTCCCTGCTCCGCCCCCTGCTCCGGCCGAGACGTGCAATTTCATCATTCAAGCACAACTAAACTTAAAGCTTTTCCCCCACTCACCACATTCCTTTTTAGGTCTCGACTGGCGTACACTGGGCAGCAGTGTCGCGCAGCTCGAGAAATTTTGTTTTAACAGTAGTGGGGTTGAACCCGCCCCTCTCTTCCATTGGCTAGCTCCATAAATGGAGGCTAGCCATTGGAAGAGAATAATGCCAATCATTGTTGGAGCAGATTCGTGGGCGTTTCTGTTTTTTTTTTTAGCCCGCCCCCTTTTTACCGTCATGGGGCGGTGGGCGTTTTTTTTTAGTTTTTTTTTAAAGCCATGTTTTTGTCATTTGGAACGTGTCTGTAGCACGGATGGGCTGCACGATTTCTGTTGCCGATTGATTTGCGCCCAGGTAAGCAGCATTTTGTAATCTATTTTGTTCGAGCCCTGCAGAGATTGTGGCTCTGCTCGCCTCCCCCCTTCCCTCTGCCTGCAGCCCTCCTCCTTCCCGCTCTTGCCTCGCCTCCCCCCTCTGCTGCAGCACTCCTCCGTCCCGCTCTCGCCTCCCCCTTCCCTCTGCCTGTAGCTCTCCTCCCCGCAGCTCTTCTGCGTCCCGCTCTCGCCTCCCCCCTTCCCCCTTCCCTCTGCCCGCAGCTCTCCTCCCCGCAGCTCTTCTCTGTCCCGCTCTCGCCTTCCCTCTGCCCGCAGCAGAGGTATCAGGGCACAAGTCGGGAGTGGGGTGGAGTACCCCTCCCCTCCCCTCCCCCACGCTAATCTTAAAAAGTTGGTGCCTTTTGCACAAGGCTTACCGAGGCTCGTGGGGGAAGGGAGGTGTCCTTTTAGTAGGAACTGAAGGCTGATTGTCTCGTTGCTTTCACCCTCCCACCAGAGCTGCTCTTATTGTTTGCCGTTGTACCAAACACAATGTGGTCTGAGGAGCAGGGGCGGGGGGTGGGGAGGGCTCGGACAGCACCCGCCTTATACTTGAGAATGGCCCTGCAGGAGGTTATCAGGACAGGGCTGCGACCTTTGACCCTCTCCTTCTTTAGGAATGTGGTAATCTGACCCTTTTGTGCTTTTGGAAACACGGCCAGGGATCAAATGCACGAGCCCTAGTAATTAACTCTTAACCCAAGCGCTTTTATTTATTTGGTAAAAACTTCACTTTTTCAGTCCAATTTCTAGTGTATTTGTTTGTGTGTGACCATATGTATGCGTGCGTGCATATGCATGTGTGTATGTCACTCTCAGTCAGTTCTAAACTCCATTATCCCAAAGCGTGGAACATGTGCAAGCAGTTTACAAAAGTGAAGCTGAAATGCAACATGTTCTTGTCACGTGTTTATATGTGAGTGTATTTGTTTTGTGAAGTTCTCCTGCTGGCAAGAGGCCATTTCACAGCCCAGATAAAACAGAACTCATCTTTTTCAGGTATCCCTGGTTAACGTCCTTGATTTCACATCATCGGCTTGAGTTAAACATGTACATAATCACATGAAACGTAGAGCTATGTAAGCAACCTGTGCATTTCCTGACTAACGTATTCTTAATTCTATAGCGGTATGCACTTTTATTCGCTGTTTGGTAACGTGCAGATTACTGTTTGCATACATTATTTAAATGTGGGGTTTGTTTCCAAAACTTCCTCTCCTAGGAATTAAGACAAAGCGAGTGTGATGTAGATGTGAATACATGCATTGTATACATGATCTTAAATTAATATATCCATCCTTCACCTATTGTATCTCTTCTCGGACAGGTAAATGACCATCCCTTTTAATGAGTGACTAAAGGTAGCATGCCAGCTTACCTTGGTCTGTGGCGTGGCTAAATATCAGGGTAGTGGTGATAGAACCTAAATCATCACTTGCTGTGCCCACACTGTTTTTTGCCCTGTAATGAGTGCTAACCACGATCTCTTCGGGCACTCGGCGAACTATACTGCAGTTCAAATTGAGTAACATTTATTTGCATTCCAGGCATCGATTGTCATTTAAGAGATGGTAACACCGGTTTACACGTTCTCATTATTAACTTACGAATCACTAATTCTTGACTTGTGTGTGTGAGTCTCTCTGTGTGTGTGTTTCGGACTATGTGTGTGTGGCTCTCTGTGTGTGTGTGTGGGGCTCTCTGGGTGCAAATGCAATAGGTCTCGCGTTTGCGAGAGATTAAGCTATTGACATTATAAATGACAATGCCATTTATTTATCTGTTTTCAAAACCAACACATAAATAAACGTTTGGCATTTACAATGCCAATAGCTCTAACTTTGGCAAAGGCGAGACCGTTGTATTGTAAATGCTTGTTCTCTCCTGTGTTGCTTCCCCCATGTTGCTTTTCACATCCGTGCCTTCAGTGTTAGTTCCATCCCCCGCTGCTTTGTTCCCCCTCGTGTTGCTTCCTTCACCCACACCCTTCGTGTTGCTTCACCACACATTAACATTTCTGTTATTGTATCCAGTTATATGACTCAACAACTGGCATACTCCTAAAATCAGCTAAGACTATTGTCTCTATCAGTGGTTGTTTAGTTATTTACGATAATGAGGAATAACAATTTAGTTGTAAAATTTAAAATGTGTCAATTCAGAAATTATGAGACTTGAATTAAACACTACTGGGCCAGTGGAAGGGGTAGTGGTCTTCAGAGTGTCTCAGTCACTCCAGATATGTTCACTCTATGTTAGAGATGTACGTCCTTTTTCTCTCTACATATCGTTCATTTGCAGATCTTACACTTCATCTTTTTGCTCTTCAGCACTGTTTTCCACTCTCTCCTGAATGCACTTCTTTGCATCTCCTTCACTTCACCACCCCCAAATACACAACACACCCACTCAGCGTTTTACATGGAAATGTAGAAGATCAAGTACTCATTATTAAGGGAACATGTTTGCTACTGAGAAGTGCTGATACGCTCCCATTAAATGTATTGCAGCAGTACTGAGAAGTGTAGGTACACTTCCTTTCAAATTAAAGAGGTGCAGGTACTCAGTACCAGACGATACCTGCCCATTTTAAGCACTACACCCTCTCACCTGTAAGCACTGCATTTTACTATACTTCGCCTTGTCAATATTTTAACAACAGTACACCTCCTTTACACACATTTGCACAGAATCAGAATTGCAACTGGAATACATGACCATTGCTCTGTGCGCTCTGCAGAGAGACGAAGGAATGGATGACCATGAATTCTGAACACCTTTCTGACCCACTGACAGACACTGTTGGAAATGTACACTGCATTCAGCCTCAACTCCAGAGCTCCCAATTGCGGCCTGCTATAAACACCTGGAGGTGACTTAGGGGAACAGTTACTTTCCTGCTCAAAAACAATCCTTAAAGGTAAAATGCTGGGCGCATAGAAAGAGAAAGTAACAAGAAGAAATAAAAGAAATTCTCCTCGTTACACCTGGCGTAGCATTTTGGTGCAATGCCAGCTTTACTCGCCTTAGTAAATTTGGGACTGCGTCAAAATCCAAGGGTGGGTGCATGGGAAGCCCAGTGCTTTAAATGGAAAATGAAAAATGCCGGTACTCACCAGATTGATTGGGATGGGTCATAAGGGTCTGGTAGGGGCGTGTCTGGGGGCGTGGCTTCAAGGCAGGTATTTAACAATAGCGCCATTTTCTTATTCAATGCAAAAGCCAAGTTTCTTCACAGGTGCAAGTCGTTGTTTTTTGCAGTTTTATATAGTGCAAACTTGGCCAGACGGCGTTAAAGCATTTTACTTGAGAAGCAGAAGTTTTACATGAAAACATACGTTTTTTTGTTTTTATGGCTCAAGGACATTGCCCAGAATAACAGGATGTTGAGCGTAATCTGAGATTTCAGCTCTCTGTGCCATAAAACAAAATAAAGTATGCTTTCGTGTAGAACTTGCACTTCTCATTTAAAGTGCTTTAATCCCCGCCTGTCAAGTGTGCGCTATATGTAACTGCAAAAAAGTTCAAATTGCTCACTCTACATATGAGCTGAACTTAAAGGTGTTGGACATTCTGACAGTGTATTCCAGAGCTGCAGCCTTACACTCTGACAACACAAAAGTTCTGATGTGGGGAGCTCTGTCCATCAGGCCTCATCCTCTTATTCCTGTCACGCCGTTAGTAACGAGTGTTAGATTAGACAGCAGCAGCAATATAGTAATGGAATACACTCACTGTTGACTGTCAGAGCGCCTCACAGACATGCTCCCCCCGAACGATATTCAGCAGCACCTGCGCTGCATAAAAACCCAAATCCCAGAGAACGACCCCAGCTTGCCTCTAGGAGTACCGGTACTCTCTTGACACAAGGAGAAGTTCGGGTACTCTAGGGGAGAAAACTGAGAAGTGCTGGTACTCAGTACCGGTGAGTACCGGCCCGTTTAAAGCACTGGGAAAGCCCATACTCCCCCACGGAATGCCTCTCTGATGCAAAGTGAGAAAAATCCCACCCAAAGCCATGCAAATCTGATGTGCGTGACTTTATAAATTACAACTAACATTTTGCGTCATGGCTGTGCCCAGGGCTTTAAGTGGGATGAAAAAACTGGGGGGTCTTATAAAGGGGCATGGCCAATGTAATTAAGGGCATGGCTTAAAACACCTAAGCTAAAAATCTGTGCTTATCATAATGTGCCGCTCGACTTGTATGTTGCTGTTTCTGTCATAGCATCCAGATATGATACAACAAGTAACATCGTACCAACAACAAGTCAGGACTATTGGCTTTGCCAGTGGTTGTTAGTTGCACAAGATTAATAGGCAGCAACTATGGCTTGTATATAATATTTAAAAAGCTTCCACCTACAGCCCTGGTGACACCACAACAATGTTGCTGCTTCTGAGTTTCAAAAAGAGAAGGGAAATCCAGAGAGAAAATTATAGTCTTTAACCCCTCCCACGCTGGTGACGGAACCGCTCCGTCACGAGCCTCGGGTGGGCTGTGCTGGTGACGGAGCGGTTCCGTCACGACCTGCTCGGAACGCCTGCGCGGCAGCCATTTTGCGCCTGCGCTGAGCGTTCTATTGAGCGGGCGGGGCCGTGACGGAACCGCTCCGTCACAAGCACAGCTCACCCGAGGCTCGTGACGGAGCGGTTCCGTCACCAGCGTGGGAGCGCCGCGCGGCCTCCCTGCCCCCTAGCGCTGCGGCAGAACTGCCGCCGCAGCGAAAGGGTTAAAGGATTTCCCTTCTCCCACCTGCTTACCTGGCATTACGTCATGCCATAACTTCTCCATTAGTGAGAAGTGAGCAGTGTGAACCCGCACACATGGATGTGCCTGCTGTCACTGTAGTCCGTAAAAAAACGGACCGCCTGTGCCAGGGCACAAAACAGAGCCCGATAGAGATCCATTCGAGTCCCCCTTGTCAAACCTGACGGTGCTCAGCACTGGTGAGACCCAGCACACTTAAAGCCCTGGCTGATTAAAAAAAGTGGAGCAACCACGATGCAAAAAGTTAGTAAATCTGGGCCCGCAAACGGCCCACAGATAATGAGCTGCCTGCAATGCCTGTTAGGCAGCAGCATCGACGATTAGCCTGTTTTAACGATATATCCTGAGGAAAAATGTGTTTTGATCCGTTTCCTTTTATTGTGAATGACTCAAAAATTGGACAAGGGCAAGCTACTAAATAAACAGACGGTAAAGACTGAATGGGAACAGGGGAAGTGTGTAAGTGATTTATGCCAGGGAACACTGCAAGATGACCTCACCATGCCTTACTGACAGAAGCTCTGTGAAACGTCAAGATGCTCCAAGCCGTTGGTCACCTTTGAACCACTCGTGTCCCGGGGCTTTGTCTGTCTGCGCGCGCAGCTCTTCCTTGTCAAAGGACCAGGTCGCACTTTGAAGCACTCACTGCTTTTTTTTTGCATGTTTACTTTGGCAAACGGAGGGTAACTCAATGATCGAAACTGGAGATACAGAAGCACGGCGGCGCCGTAAAAGGAGGGAGGATGGAGGTGATTCACAGCAATGTGTCATCTAGGGTTACCGGAGAAATCCATATCCCCAGGGATCTAAAATATTAGAAAAACACATTAACCTGCAATTGACACATTTTGTTGATTCCCAAAAATGTCTGCATTCCTCACAGTCCGGCTTCAGAGCAGGTTTCTCACCAGAAACTACTCTCCTTGGAGTCACAGAAACATTGCATCACCGGCTTGGTACTGGTGAAACTGTGGCATTCATATTGCTGGATTTGAGTGCTGCTTTTGACAAGATATCTCACACCATGTTACTGAAAGCTTTACAAACAATGGGTGTTGTCGGCTAGGCACTCAACTGGCTCACTGAGTTTCTGGCCGATCGTACATTCCAGGTCTTCTCTTCATCAGCCAGTTCTAAGACCAATGCTTCTGCTCACGGAGTACCACAGGGCTCCATTCTTAGCCCACTATTTTTTTTTAATGTTTACATCATGCCTTTGGCGATGATCGCCAAAGATGCTGGGTTGTCCTTTTGCCTACGCCCATGACACCCAGATAATATTCTCCCTCTCCACTAAAGGGGCGTCTAAGCCATCATCTCTCCAGTCGGGGCTGCAGAATATTGCAGGTTGGATGCAAGCCAACTTGCTGAAACTCAGCGGCGAAAAGACGGAAGTGCTAATTCTGGGGAAGAATAAAGATCTTTGGGGTCCTCAGCACTGGTCTCCTGAAATGGGTGCTTTTCCCCAACCTGCGCACCAGGTCCGCAATCTAGGTGTTATCATTGATGACCAGCTTTCAATGAAGCAGCAAGTTGTTAAGGTCGCCTCAACCTGCTTCACCATCCTAAAATGGCTCCAAAAAATTCTTTGGATGCTGCCTGGTCCCACTCAAAGAACTGTGGTCAAAGTTCTTGTTATCTCTAGGCTGGACTATGGCAACATCCTGTATCTAGGGGCCAATAGAGATGTGAGACGTAAACTTCAGGTGGCACAGAACTCGGTTGCCAGGTTGCTCTGCCAGGTTCCTAGAATGGCTTCCATCTCAGATTCTCTCTGTGACCTACACTGACTCAAGGTGGAGAACCGCATTAAATTCAAAGCCCTGAGTTATATGCACAAAATCAAATCTGGCACAGCACCTCAGTACCTGAATGCCTTAGTCCACCCTTACCGTCCTACGCGCCCTTCTTCGTTCCTCCACTCAGGCTAAATTATCGGTTCCCAGGACCCGACTGTCGCGAATGGGTGGTTAGTCTATTTTTTGTCTGGGCCCTTCGTTGTGGAATTCTCTCACCTTGTCACTTCGTAACAAAACCATCTATGCAAATTTCCGAAAGTGTTTAAAAACTTGGTTATTCAATCAATAGTTCCTTTTCTACTTTGTTTGCGTCAGGCGGTGCCGGGAAACCTCAGGGTAGCTGTGCGCCTTATAAAATTAAATAACAATAACAGTAACAACAATAACAATACACTGCTTCAGTCCTAGGTTTTACCAGAGCTGGGTTGGAACTGGGAAACCATGTTCGACTCCTGGCGTCAGCTCAACAGCCTGTGATTCTGTACAAATCACATCCCTCCCATGCCTAATAAATGAATCTAGCCTTGTGAAATGTAATTTGGTACTGGGTAAAGCACTCCAGTGCCTTGGGACTGAGCTTGCCCCAAATCTGCCAAATAGAAGAAACCTACTGCTTGCTGGGGGCGGAAGACCTGAGTCACACCAATGGAACAAAATTAAGTAAATCTTAAAATCCCAACGATTTGAGAAATGCTGGAACATTGGTATCAGACACCTGGTCACCAGAGATACAAAGATGATTTGAAATGCAACTGTGCCTCTCAGTGAGAGGCCATCACTGTGCAACAATGGGAGCAGTGAGAGACAGAGAGCAAGCATTGGCAAAGCGAACAGGTCTCGCCTATGTAAGAGCTATTGGCTTTGCCAATATGTTTTAGCTATGCTGTACACCAGCGTGGTTGCTGTTCGGCATGGCTAAAAACAAATTTTGTTGCGCACACTGCATCACCAAATGCGATGCAGTGCGCGTAACAACATTTGTTTTCTTTTTTTGTTATCAGACACCTGGTCACCAGAGATACAAAGATATTTTGAAATGCAACTGTGCCTCTCAGTGAGAGGCCATCCCTGTGCAACAATGGGAGCAGTGAGAGACAGAGCAAGCATTGGCAAAGCGAACAGGTCTCGCCTATGTAAGAGCTAATGGCTTTGCCAATATGTTTTAACTATGCTGTACACCAGCGTGGGTGCTGTTCGGCATGGCTAAAACCAAATTTTGTTGCACGCACTGCATCGCCAAATGTGATACAGTGTGCGCAATGAAATTTGTTTTATTTTTTATGTTTACTTACCTGTATTTGGCCGTATTCCGTAGTTTACTACTCCCACCCTGCCCCTCCCCCGCCCCACGTCACCACCCGGCAGCACACCCACCACTGACCGCTACTGGTGTAGATTGGCGTAAAGTGCATTAGCATAGAGTTGTGTAGAGTGCAGTGGCATTGAGTACAGTAGTGCAGAGTAGAGTGCAGTGAAGTAGGGTGGTGAAGACTGTAGTGGTATAGAGTAGAGTGATGAAGAGTGTAGTACAGTGTAGTAGCATACAGTAGAGTGGTGTAGAGTAGGGTATACTGGACTGGTGTAGAGTCATTAGCGTAGAGTGTTGCAGAGTATAGTGGCATAGAGTGCAATTGTGTAGAGTGCAGCAGCATAGAATTCAAAAGCATCAAATAAAGCATCGTAGAATGCTGTGGCTTAGATTAGAGTGGTACTGAGTGGAGTGGTGCAGAGTAGAGTGGTAGAGTGTAGTGGTGTAGAGTGCTGTAGAGTAGAGTGGAATAGAGCACAGTGGTGCTGAGTAGAGTGGCGTAGAGTGCATTGGCAAAGAGTGGTGTAGAGTAGAGTATATTGGCTTAGAGTGGCGTGGCATAGAGTGGAAGGCTGTTGAGTGCAGTGGTGCAGAGTGGAGTGGTGCAGAGTTTAGTGTTGCTGAGTAGAGTGTCATACAGTGGCGTAGCAAGGGGGTGGGGGGGGGGCGGGTCCACCTTGGGCGGCACGAGTTTTGAGGGAGGTTGAGCACTCCTCCTCACCTGTGGCCGTCGGGGCAGCAAACACCCTGAGTGCCAAAAGTGTAGTTACTCCACTGGTGTTGTAGAGTGCAGTGGTGTAGAGTGGCGTAGATTGCATTGACATAGAGTGCGGTAGCATAGAGTGCTGTAGAGAGGAGTGGCGTAAACTACAGTGGTGCAGAGCAGAGTGCAGTGGCATAGAGTGCAGCGATGTAGAGTGCAGTTGCGTAGAGTGCACTGGCTTTGAGTAGTGTCATAGAGAGCAGTGGCATAGAGTGGAGTAGAGTGCGGTGGCATAGAGTTGATTAATTCAGAGTAGAGTGAAGTGGCATAGAGTGGAGTGGCGCAGGGTAGAATGCAGTGGCGTAGAGTAGAGAGGGGTAGAGTGTAATGGAGTAGAGTAAAGTGGTGTAGAGTGTAGTGGCATAGAGTGCAGAGGTGCAGAGTAGATTACAGTGCCAGACAGTGGATCAGCATAAAGTGCAGAGGCATTGAGTGGAGTGGTACAAAGTATAGTGCATTGGCTTAGACTATATTGGCATAGAGTGCAGTGATGTAGAGTGCAGTGTTGCAGAGTGCAGTGTTGCATAGAGTGGCATAGAGCGTGCGGCGTAAAGTGGAGTGGCATAGAGTGGAGTTGTGTCAAGTAGAGTGGAGTGACCTAGACTAGAGTGGTGTAGAGTGCACTGGTTAAGAGTGCTTTAGTGTAGAGTGGTGTAGCGTGCATTGTCATTGAATAGGGTGTGACAGAGTGGCATAGAGTGAAGTGGTGCAGGGTGCAGTGGTGTAGAATGGAGTGGCACAGAGTGGAGTACAGTGCAGTGGCATAGAGTGCAGTGGCATGGAGTGGAGTGGTGCAGAGTAGAGTGGAGTGACGTAGAGTGGAGTTGAGTATGCATGGTATGCTATCACACTGCCTTAACCGCAACACATTTTCAATTGAAAAGGCCAGTACATTTGCACAGATATACAGCTTTATTAATAAAACAATTCAGCGCACAAATGATAATTTGTGGAAATGGCATCGCCGAGTGTATTGATTTGTTTGATCATATTAAAGTATTTTTTTCCAACATACCTCAGAAACGACGAAAAATGTGCTTAATTTTTGCTTTCCTAATTCTGATATATTCTGAAATACTTCCACATGGACTGAACATATAAATGAACGTTAAATGTTGTTGTTTGCTAGAAAAGAACACTTTCTTACCCCCCATCAAGCAAGATAGTCACATAAATCGTCTTACTTTGAAGTTGGAGAAAGAAAAGTAAACACCAAGCTCCCTTGGAAGACAGAGCCTGACATTTGACCTCTGTCTTTGAATGCACAGCAAATGTGACAAGATAAGAACAAGATTTAGAGGCCGGTTTACACAAATGAGTACTCTGGAAGAACACAAGGAGAGGTAGTGTGAAAAAGTGGTGCTCCTTGGGTGGAACAAACTGAAGTTGGACAGCCTAAAAGCAATAAAGCCAGCAAATAGAAAGTCAGAAAATGTAAGTTACAAACCAGAAAGCCAATGATAAGCACAGGGCAGAATGCATTCCCATGGAAGCTCTCTGAATGCCCCCAAGATTGCCTTAGCAAACCAGACAGCTGCACTGTCTGGTAGGCTTCCACCTAAAAAACTGCACTGTAATATTGTGTCTCTACTGACAGGTCATGTTAAAGGCATTTATATATCACTGTCTGCCAGTAACTTGCCTTCCACATGTTTCTGGTGTTTCCAGCGCAGCCTGGAGTCTATATCATCTTGTCATATGTTTTACCTCACCTGCTAAACTGTTTCATGCTCCATTTTCTTTCTCTATTACTACTTCTGCTCTCTGTTTGCTGCTGTCCTAGTCCCCGGATGCCCCGAGCGACAGTAGCACTCTACATATAAATTAACAAATAAATATATCAATATTGTTTGCTTCTGTGAGTGTATGGCTTATTTATTGGATTGTGGCAGGGCGGGTTTGTTATCCAACAGGTGTGGCCACAAGATTTACCTCTTGGTTTCACATATTTTAGGTCCATAGTATGCCCGGAGCTCTGATATGCTGTACATGTGTTTTTGCTTTTTATGAGGTAGATTTATGCTGTGTTGGAAATGCGTGTGTTTCTTTGTGGTATGTGTGGGATGCCTTGTCTAACATGTTGTTCTATCTGCTAGGAAGTCATCTGGTAACCTTTCTTATTAGCCTTAGTCTAAAGTCATTCTTAGTTGTTATTAGTCGATGACCATTTCGTGATTTTAGTGTAAGGCTCTTTGTGCAAACAACCTACCCTGAGCCGAAGTCTAACCTATGAGACATGTATTTCTCACCGCACAATAATGTTATATGGCATCGAGTCATTCTGGGCGAAACACAATCTCCCCAGGTCTAAAAAAGAAAAATACGTGTAATGTAAACATGTACACATGTAAACCGCTCTATTGCCCCAGCACTATAAAAGACTCCCAAAAATGTTTGCCATGTGATAGTATAACTTGTGTTGAAGTGGGTTCTCCTCATAGATTCCAGGGGGTGACTACACCTTATTGCCCTCAGGATCTGTCAGCTCACTGGCTGATCGTTATTATTTTTTTCTTCATTTCATTTGAGATTGTCGTCTGTACATTGTTTATATCCAGATAATTCCTTCAACCCCGTGTGGTGACATTCTTTCTGTTCAAATGAAACGCACAGTTCAATTGGGCGGTTCAGCCGGAGAGGAGGGAAGGGTACGGGAACGCAGGGGGTAGCTAACTTAACTCGTTTCTAGGCCACTTTGGTCTTTCTGGGCTGCAGCTCGCGGCAGGCGTCCCCGTCCACCCCCCACGGTGAATCTTTACACTGCAGAAATGGCCTCTTTGTTTGGGCTGCGCGTGACCAGAAGTGACTAGAAAACTGGCCGTGACCCAAAACCGCCGTGCCAGGTGAGGCGCACGCACGTGGCTCGCGCTCGAGTCATGTTCTGTTTAAAAGAACAGCATAGAGCTGCAAGCATTCATCAAAATAAGTAGACAGGCCATTGAAAGTCTGTTTGATCAATCTGCAGAACCGGCGGCATCAAACACGGTGTTTTCTGTTTACCCTAAAACAGAAACAATTAATTTAGAGCTGTCTATCGACGTGTTCCTTGACTCGTTCAGTGCCTGTTACCGGTGCTTAAACATGGATAAATAGAAGGGCTGGCACTCACCACTACCGACTACCTGTTTTCTACTGGTGCCAGTACTTTCCCACTGAAAGTATTATACACATGTTGAGGAGTAAGGAATGTGTCCTATGAAAACAAGCATTGGCAAAGCCAATAGGTCTCGCCTATGGGCTGCTGATGAGGACCTATTGGCTTTGACAATGCTTTGTGTCTATGCAGCTCCTCTTCCTGTTACATAAAGGATAAAAGGATAGCAGGTACTCAGTGGTTGGATATGGACCTATCACCGACCACACTAATGCAACCGCCTCGCCGTTGACTTATTTGACTATATATACACTGTGCTTTAAATCAGCAGATAGTGTCAGTCTCAGTCTTTAATTCACAGAACTCTTGTGAGCTCATAATTTAATGAACAATTTTCTATTTGTGTACTTGTACCCTTATCATAATTTTACAGCCAGCCCTTCATTCATCACCAGCACATTCACTCACCAACACACAGAAAGCAGCACTACTGCTAGTAGAGTCTGATAAGATCTCAGTTGACGGGCTACACTTCTACAGCTCACTGGTGTTAGGTGGAGAATCCAAAAGTTTGCACCCTCCCTTCACTGCATTAATCCTGCACAGACAACTTAAGTACACATCAACTCCATGACAGGCCATAATATCGCTCACTCTTCTACTGCGCCATCTTCAAGGAAACCCTCCACTATTCACTGGGCTATGACATGTCCTTGGGCATCCAGTCACCTAGCCCCTTTCCTGAGTCAAACCAATAAGCACAGGCAAGGTTTACTTACCAAAGTACTAAGAGACCAAGTGCCATATTATCAAGAAAGGGTGATACATTATCGCCGCTTTTATAGGCAGGAAACTGCCGTTAAAGCGGCGATAATGGGCTTGATCATATGGCCTTGTGAATTCTCATAGAAGCCCAGGTTAACACCAGAACCTGTACTTCTATGGGAATTCACAAGGGCATATTATCAAGCCCATTATCGCCGCTTTAGCGGCTGTTTCCTGCTGATAAAAGCGGTGATAATGTATCTCCCTTTCTTGATAATATGGCCCCAAGTATCTGGTAAACGTCAGCTACAAAAAACAAGCATTGGCAAAGGCAATGGGTTGCGCCTTTGCAAGAGCTATTGGCTTTGCCAATGTGTTTTGCCCTTGGTTGTACACCAGCTTGGCTGCTGTTAGCATGACTAAAAGTTAGTGACTTAGGGGAGAGTGGAGTGTCGTAGAGTGGAGTGGCATAGAGGGGATTAGAATGGAGAATAGTGTTGTGAAGTGGCTTAGAGTGCAGTGGAGGGTTGTGGAGTGTTGTAGAGTGGAGTGTCACGCAGTAGAGTGTTACAGAGTAGATTGGAGTAGTGGGGAGTAGAGTGGAGTAGACTGCTGTGTCAATGAGTAAAGTGGAGCAAAGTTGTGTAGAGTGGAGTTGAGTGGTGAAGAATGGAGTACAGTGGTGTAGAGTGGCGTAGGGTGGAAGGGCATATAGTGGAGTAGAGTGTCGTAGAGTGAAGTAGCATAGAGTGGCGAGTTAGATGGAGTGGTGTAGAGTGTAGTAGGGGAGTAGACAGGAATTGTGTGCCTTGGAGGGGTGTAAATTGGGCTAGAGTGACATAAAGTCGAGTAAAATAGAGTGAGGTAGAATGTCATAGAGTGGAGATGTGTAGAGTGAAGGGGCATAGAGTGCAGGGGAGTAACGTGGAGTAGAGTGTTGCAGAGTTTAGTTGCATAGAGTGGATTAGAGTGTTGTAGAGTGGTGTGGAGTAGAGTGTTGTAGAGTGGCATATAGTGGAGTGTCAAAGTAAAGTTGTCGTAGAGTGGAGTGTCATAGAGTGGAAGGTTGTAGAGTATCATGGAGTGGAGAAGAGTGAAGTAGAGTAGCACAGAGTGGAGTGGAATAGAGTGAAGCAGAGTGGCATGGAGCAGAGTACAGTGGAGTAGAGCAGAGTAGAGTGCCGTAGAGTGGAGTGTCTCAGAGTGGAGTTCATAGAGTGAAGTTCGTAGAGTGGATGGGCATAGAGTGGAGGGGTGTAAGGTCTCGTGGTGTAGAGTGGAGAAGAGTGTCATAGAGGTGACTGTCATAGAGTGGTTTGAAGTGTCGTAGAGTGGAGTGGCAAAGTGCAGTGGTGTAGATTGGAGAGGCATAGATTAGAGGTGTGTACAGTGGAGTCGCCGATTGTAGAGTGGAGTACAGTATCATAGAGTGGAGTGTCACAGAATGGCGTAGAGTGGAATGGGATAACGTGGAGTGGGATAGGGTGGAGTAGAATAGAGTAGAGTGTCATGGAGTGAAGAGTGGTGGGGTGTTTCAGAGTAGAATGGAGCAGAGTGGAGTGGCGTAGAGTGGTTTGGAATAACGTGTCGCAGAGTGGAGTTAAGTGTCGGAGTAGAGTGATGTAGAGTGCTTTAGATTAGAGGGACGTAGCACGCAGCAGAGTGGAATAGAGTGTCAAAGACTGGAGTGGCGTCGTGTGGAGTTGAGTGTCATAGAGTGCACTATCATAGAGTGTCAGAGTGCAGTGTCGCAGAGTGGAGTTGGACAGAGTGTGTTGTTGAGTGTCATCGAGTAGAATGGCGTAGAGTGGAGTGGTGTAGGTTGAAGTAGAGTAGAGTGGAGTGGCAAAGCGTAGAGTGGAGTAAAGTGTTGTAGAGTCGAGTAAAGTGGATTTGTGTAGAGTGAGTAAAGTGGTGTAGCGTGGCATAGAGTGTCCTTGATTGGAGTGTCATAGAGTGGAGTGACATAGAGTGGAGTAGAGTAGAATGAAGTAGAGTGGCACAGAGTTGAGTGGTGTGGAGTGGCGTAGAGTTTTGTGTAGTGAAGTGGCGTACAGTGGGGTGGAGGGGCATAGACTGGAGCAAAGTGGCCTAGAGTGGAGTGGCCCAGAGTGGAGTATGCAGAGTGTTGTAGTGTACTGCTATTACAAATAACACATTTTCAATTGAAATGGCCATTACATTTTCACAGACGATCAAGCTAGTTACCTTCCATAGCGCTTTTTCTGGTGGATACAGTATCTACCTGGGAATTCTTCACCGTTTAAATATCCCCATATTGAAGCTTGAATGGAAACTTTTTTGAAACGTCTCCCATGTCGACAGGGGGTATTGGAACTTCCTTGGCTTTCCATACAACGCTATGTGACATCACTGGAGCCATAAAGAGCCCCCGTCGGCATGCTGACATCAGTTTCCACCTTTTAAAAAAATGCTTTTGAGGTAGCAGAAGGAACTAACATCAAAACTGAATGTGCAGTTTTATTTAAAAAATCTAAATTTAAACATACTATTATACGTATGCATATTAAATATACATAAGCAGGTTCCTTTGGTATATATAGCCATGCACTGAGAAGGAAGGTGGGTCGATGAGGAATCCGCAGGTAGATACTGTATTAACCAGAAAAAGCGTTACCAAAGGTAAGTAACTTGTTCTCCTGATGTATGCATCTAACTGCGGATTCCTCACCAATTGAATAGAATCCACAAGCAGTCCTACACCTGGAGGTGGGTGCATGTCTGTCTATATCAAATAAACCTGCAAAACAGAACAAGTGAAGTGACCGACCCTCATCACTTCAGAATCGTAACAATAATGCTTCGCAAAAAAGTGAAGGGAGGCCTAAGTCGCTAGTTTACAAAAATCTGCAACTGGTCCCCTCTAACTAAAGCAGAGGTAGAAGATTTAGCTGTAGCAGAATGAGCACAAATACCTTCAGGAGGCTTCTTGTGTGCCATGGCGGAGCAGATACAGAGGATAATCCATCTCAACAGAGTTCTTTTACGGACTGCTTTACCCTTCATCTTTCCAATGTGCCCCAGGGGCGCAACACATGCTTTCTCAGCCCCTGCAGTGTGGGGGCCCCCTCAGCACAGCATTCTGGCTGCAGAGCTCCTGATTGAGCCCGGAGGAGGTCACCCCAATGTGCCTTGCAGGGAAGCCCCCTAAAGTGTTGTTACACCAGTGGTGTACCACAAAAAGAGTTGGTCATCCAGTCAAATTTCTTGTGTCCTGTCCACATAGAAACTAACAGCCCTTCTGGGGTCCAATCGATGAAGGCTTTCCTCCTCTTTGATTGGATGGGGAGGAAGATAGAAAGTGGAAAGGGTGATGGACTGACCCAAATAGAAGGGAGTAACCACTTTAGAAAGGAAAGCAGCCCTGGTTCTCAATACCAACATAAGAAAAAAAGTTGTAAAGGGAAGTATAACACTCAAGGTTCGCAGCTCACTAACTCACTTTGCAGATGTTATGGCAATAAGAAAAATATTCTTAAAAGTTAAAAGTCTTAAAGGACAACTATGAAGCGGTTCAAACGGCGAACACATCAGATAGGTTAAACCTAAATTAAGATCCCAATGAGGCATAATAAAGGGAGTAGAAGGATATTTATTTGTAAGCCCCCTTAGTGAATCTCCAAACTATAGGAGATTTAAACAGGAAAGGCTGATCCAATAAACCTCTAAAAGTCAAAAGGACTGACAAGTAACCCGTAACTGTGCAGCCCTGCTGGGCTAAAGGAAGGACAAAACATAAAATATCAGAAAATGAGCCTTCAAAGGATCTGAGGAATTGTTACCACACCACTTAACACATTTAGACCACCTGCCAGCATAAACAGATATGGTGGAGTGTCTTCTGAATAATCATATAGCATCCACCACACCGGGTGCAAATGAAAAGGAACGCAGGTTGCCCCGTTCAATCTCCAGACATGTGGGTGCAGGCTCTGGTGGTGGGGGTGTAGAACCAGCCCAGAGGACTGTGAGAGGAGGTCTACCCTGAGAGGGAGGGCTTAGGGAGAGGTGAATGAGGTCTGCATACCAACCTTCTTGGCCAGTCCAGTGCAATCGTGATTACTTCATCCTGGTCAAGGTGAATCTTCCTCCGAGGAATCAGGGGTATGGGAGGGATTGTGTAAAGCAACTGGGAGTTCCAGCTCAATTGAAACACATCCCCCAATGCCCCCTGCATTGGATACTGGAACCTGCAGAATAACAGGCAATGCACATTCTCTTGAGTGGCATATAGCTCCATCTGAGAAGTTTCCCATACCTGAAGATGGATCGCACCACTTTTGGTTGGAGGCGCCACTTGTGATTGGCAGAATAACATTGGCTGAGACTATCCACTCGTGCATTGAGTACTCCAGCCAGGTGATTTGTTACCATGCAAATGAAGAGATCCTGAGTCTAGTACCAGAGACGCAGATCTTCTCTGAACAGAAGAGACAACCCCACTCCTCCTTGTTTGTTGATGTTCCACATCACAATAGTGTTGGCCATCAAGATTTGGACTGAAAGACCATGAAGAGAAGGGAGGAAGAGGGACAGACATACTGTTCACAATTCCAACAGATTGATATGAAACAACTGTTCCTCTGACGACCAAAGACCTCTGATCTTCAGATCCTTCAGATGAGCATCCCACGCTAGGGTGGATGTATCCGGTATGACTCTGTTCAACAGAGGAGGGAGGGGAAATAGCTTCTCTTTAAAGGGACTGATGGTCCCATTCCACCACTGAAGAACTACTGTAGTGCCTCTGGAGATCTTGATACAGGCTTGTAGCCCTTCATTGTGTTGAATACACTGTCTGCGTAGGTACCACTAGAGGGCCTTCAGGTACTAGCAGACCTAAGAGATGTAAGACCTTCAATACTGGAATATCGCTCCATCTTGAGACATCAGAATCATAGCCTGAATGTTGTGAGTTCTCTGAGGAGGAGGGGCATCTTGATTCACAGTTATTTTCCGAACTGATCCTATCAGAAGGGTATGCTGGGAGGGCTACAGGTAAAGGGAATACTAGCATCCCGACCTTGTGAAATGGGCCGCTACCACCTCCATCACCTTTGTGAAGACCTAAGGGGCGGACGTGAGGCCAAAAAGGACTGCAAACTGAGAGTGTTGGGAATCCACCGTGAAGCGAAGATACTTCCTGTGCGACTACGGGATAGGGATAGGGATGTGGAAGTAAGCGTCCTGTAAGTTGTTAACAGCATGCCGTTTTTTTTTTTTTAAGATACCAGTTCAAAACTCTGTGGTCTAGGATCAGATGTGAATGGATGCTGTTCTTGTGAATCAAGAAATAAGATGAGTAGCATTCCTGAGCTGGTTCCAGGACCAACACCACTGCACCATTTCGAAGTAGGGATTGGACCTCTCTGAGGCTCCGAAGATCTCATCTTTAGTTCCAAGCAGGAGAGAGACATCAAAGGGTAAATCCATAAGGGTGTTTTACACATCCTGTGAAAAAACAGAACACCTCAACCACGCATGTCTTCAGGTAGTAACTGAGGTTCCAGTTACCCTTGCCACAGAATCAGTTGTATCAAGCCCGACGACATAAGCAGTTGTGCTGCAGCTTGACCATCCTTCAAAGGTTCTGAAAAATCCCCCTGCACATCCTCAGGCAATTTTAGAACAACAGCCTTTGCAGAATGCAGTAGAGAATGAATGTATACACTAAGCAGACAGGTTGCATCTGTAGCCATAAGAACCATGCTCCGAGAAGAGAAAACCTTTTTCGCTGACTTCTCCAATTTCTTGGATTTTCTATCCACCGGCGAGGAGGGGAGTGATCCAGAGGCCAACATAGACAAGCATGAAGCCTGAACAATCAGACTCTCCAAAGAAGAATGAGAGGACAAAGAGAGAGGATCTCTCTGAGCCAGTTTATATATTCTTGCTAGTGGCTTTGAAATAGCTGAAGCGGTGATTGATTTCTGACAAATGTCTAAAATTGGGTCTGTTAAAGACTCATTGAAGGGCAGTAGAGGCTCAAAAACAGTGAAGTAGGATTGAGAAGAATATTTGATTTGAGCTCTGTGTAAGAAAGTGGCGGATCTAACATTTCTGGTGTTTTCCTTGTAACAGAGCGGTATGAAGTAACATCTGGAGGCGGAATACCCTTAGGTGACATCAATTACCATTCTGGGGATGTATTCAAACCACTCACCTCCCTTAACCCTTCAAAGTCCAAGTCTAATAAGGGTTGCTCCACTATTTCCCTTTTTTCTCTTAAGAGTCACAAATATTGACCTTCCTCTATGAGTTGTTGGGCCTCCCTTCTTGATTTATGCTGTGGCGCCCAAGATGTCCGTATCGGCGCTGGCGACATTGGTAGTGGTGCTGAGGAAGACAGAAGAGGCACCTGAGTCAAAGCTTGTGATGTCGGTACAGAGGTAGCCAATGCCAAAGGTGGTACTTGCGGCATTGGCAACACTTCTACAGGAGGAAGGACCAAAGGAGGTGTTCTCTTTCTAGGAACCTCCATCACTGACGGAGTTGGGCAGGGTTTCTGGGCCATCGACATGAATGGCGTAAAAAGGTGTCTGCTGGTAAGGCGTTGGAAAGTCCCCCAGCGAATAAGCAAAAGAACTATGCGGCCCGCAGGCGGACCGGATTGAGCCATCGCCCTATTAAACATGAAGTGACTGAGATTTGTCCACAGAGTTGGGAAGACTGAGTACCCCTGCCCCTGCTGTCTCTGACAAATGAGATCTGAGGTTGGTATTGTGTCTGGAGCAAGAGGAGAAGTTGGTAGTGGCACCAGGACCAAAGGTAACACCGTTAGTGACACTGGAGAAGAAGTAGATGTAACCTCCTGTTGATCATCCTCTGAATTCAGATGTGGATATAACAGCCTCTGCAACTTGTCCTTCAAAGAGCGGTGTCAAGATCCAGGGAGCTGGTTCTTTCTATGCTTCTTCTTTGCCGACTTCGACAAATGAGGAGATGGAGACTTAGGCCTCAAACGAGATTCGTGACGACCTCTTCTCTCTTCTCTTGCTCAGGCCATGAACAACTTAGCCTCTCTATCTTTCAGGGCCTTTGCATTTGTCCTCTGACAACTGGAATTGGTGTCAACATCTTGATCCAAACCTAAAACCAAAGGCAGATGTAATCAGGATCAGTAATAGGGATCTGACCCTTGCAGTCTTTGCAGGGCTTAAGACCCAATTTTCAAGGCGTTGTTATTCTAGTGAAAAACTGCACTTCTGATGAAAAAAATTCAAAAATCTGAAAATTCCCAAACAGAGAGAATGACAAAACTGTTATGCGTCAAAAGTGATCTCAGCACAGCAATGGGGGCTCATGATGGCTCCATTGATGTCATGTGATATCGCTTGCAGAGCCAAGGAGTATTAAACAACCTCTGTGGACATGGGAGAGCTATCAAAATTCAGTCGAAGCTGGTGCATGGGGATATTCAAAAGGTGAAGAATTCACAGGTAGATGTATCCATCAGAAATCCAGTTTTACTTATAAAACTATACAGCACACAAACATTAATGTGTAGAAATGGCATCACCTGGTGTATTAATTTGCTTTGATCACAATTAAATATTTGATTTCAGCACACTTCAGGATTACAAAAAAAATGCTTCATTTGTGCTTTCCTCATTCTGATATATTCTGAAATATTTGCAGAGTGTAGTTAAAGGCATTTACATTTTATTGTGTGCTATAAAAACCACTTTCCCTTCACACCCTCAGGTTGTCAAATAAATCCTCTCACTTTGAAGTACAGAGCCAGACATTTGACCTCTGCCTGTGAATGCACAGCAAATGTGACAAAAATAAAATTTAAAGGCCGGTTTGCAAAAAGAGAACACTTGTGGAAGAATACAGTAAACAGATTATGCTCCAAGGGAGAATTAAAGACATTCTGGACAGTCTAAAACAGATAAAGTCAGCAAACAGAAAGTAAGCACGTGAGTTACAAACCATAAAACCAATAGCAAGCAATGGGTGGAATGCATTCTTAGGTCAGCTTTCAGAATGCCCTCAAGAAGTCTTCAGCAACCGTACACCTCGGCTGACTGGTAGGCTTCGACCTAATAAGTTGCATTAAACTACAAGATATCGTAACCCAAATAATAAATGATCTCACAACTGGAAATTGCATGTTTCTTGTCTGTGTAGATGCAGCTGAGGGATTTGAATAGAAACCAAATATTGCACAAAAGAAAGTAAAGAAACAACAGAGACAGCCGAAGAGTTTGCTGAAGGTAAACTAAGGTAGTGTGATTGAAGCTAGCTGTGTATTTTTATACAGCCAGTCTGTTAAACATTGAACTGCTCGCTTGTATTTCAGTGTAATACTCAGTCTTGGCTAATCTACTGCCTATGTTTGATCTGTAGCCTTGTGGCTGAGGACTCTATATGTTTACCTGGCATAAACTCCTCACCCGTAGCAGAAAACAAGTCTTGATACTAGGTGAAGAGTAATGCTTGGGAAGGTGCTTTTAACTTCTGTGTGGTTCCTACAAGCACCTACTATCATAAGCCTCAATGATACCAGAAGTCAAAAAAGTATAAAGAAAATAAATATTGCACACAGGCACAGCCAACCAGTGCTTAATTTGCAAAAGAATAAGTACTGGCCTGGGGTTCTCTTCGGGAGTCCACTTCAGCTTTCACCACACATTGCCACTACCAGCTGCCAATGACAGTACAAACAAAGCTACTAACCATGACACTCTTACAAGTGTGACAATTCATACTACTCCAGGCTCCCAAAGCTATAAGAATGACTTGGGAGGCCGGTATTAGTCACTGTAAATGTAGACTGAACTAATAAGTAGCTGTTGTTGTGTTCATACCTAAATTAGCCAGACAGCGCCACCATGTGGCAGACTGTCATAAGCCCTAGGGCTGGCAATTACGTGCCAGTGCCGAGCACCGGAAACCACTGGCTCAAATTAGGCACTGCAGCCAACCTTTCATTAAAGCACATGTGGCAAATCTTATGGGTAGTAGTCATAGATGATTGATTTTCAAGACTGTAATCACAAGCACTGAACAAATGTTAGATACTCTAAAAGTGAATAGAAACCGGAGAAACCTAACACAGAGACCAGTTCAGAAAGCAGAAAACAAGGGTTAAACCAAGCCTGTCTTTCCTGATTTTCCTACCTATTCCACCACATGCCCGGTCTTGGGATCTTTCCTAGCATCATCACAACTATTGTGAAGCCTGGAACGTTTCCTGACTCCTGAACCAATGCATTCAGATTGCCTACTAAACTTTTTTATAATAGTATTCATGATCTAAGGCAGCACGTAATTGACAGCTCCATTTACTCACCTTTGTGGGTTGTACTCTTCTTACCAGTGGTTCAAGCATTCAGTGTTTTGGGAATAGAACCTTCTGCTTCAATGAAAAAGCAGACCTGCCATGAGCAATTTGTTCATTCCCACTCCTGCTTCACACACACAACATGACAGAGCTTGGTCTCAATGTGAACTACTTTTACCATCTATACATTTCCTTGAAATTTTTATTTCTGGTACTTGAAACATTATGGCACCTTACTAATGTGGGGAGTGAGATAGACTTGTTTTGTTTGCTTCAACAACTTGCTGAACTCCTTTTCACAGGTTCTGCCAGGGTGGTTCCCAGTAGCATCATCGAGTTGGTTGCTGGACATCTCACAATAAAATTGAGCACCAGCATCAATATTAAACAAGCACTGTCAAAGCCAATAGGCCTCACATATGTTAGATCTATTGGCTTTGGCTATGTATTTAGCCATGTTACACAGCAGGCCACTGTGCAACATGGGTGAAAGTAAAATAAATGAAAGTGCTATGATGTGGTTATTGATATTTGTGTCATAGCGTTTTTTCCTTTACTTTCTACCATGTTGCACAGCGACTGCATTGCTGTGCTGCATGGCTTAAAAGACAATGACAAAGCCAGATACATATTCTGTATGATGTGAGAGCCATTAGGCTTTCGCAATGCTTTTTTTGGGATGGGATAGGAGGGTCTTGCAATGCAGGACTGGGTGGGAGGCGGCAAGCAACAACGTGGCAGGTACGGACGGCAGCATCAGTTAAATAAATGAATAATAAAGTTAGAAAAAATCTCTATGCTGTGGCACGTCCTCTCAAGTCTTAAGCATGCCCCTTCCAAATACCGAATCAGTATTTGATCGAAGACCCAAATTGCGATTCGGTAACGTGTTACTGAATCGCAATGTGGGTTTCATACAAAATAAAAACAAGCACTGGCGTTGCCAATAGGTCTCGCAGTAGGAAAGTTGGAGCTATTGGTTTTGTAAATGACATTTTATATTTATATATCGTTATTGGCATTGTCAATAACAATATATAAATATAAAATGTCATTTACAAAACCAATAGCTCCAACTTTCCAAATGCGAAACCTATTGGCAACGCCAGTGCTTGTTTTATTTCTGAATAAGAATGCCTATGAAAAATTCTGAATCAAAAATGCAAAACGAGTTTTATATAATTGTATGCAAGCCAGGCCAATTACCCTCCCGAAAATGTGTCCCATGCAAAGTTACTTTTAAATACAGGAACACAACAGGCAGTGGCACGCATTCATTCTAATTTCTTCTTTAAAAAGATCAGTTGGTGAGGTTGAGTGCCACGGGTTCAATGCCACGGGTTGAAGTCAAATAACGAAAACGAAAGCCGTGCAAAAGTAGATGGGCCGGCCAGCAGTGAAAAAAGTAAAGTTTCGGGAGAGCCTGGGGCGGGAATGCGAGCGAGGGGAGGCAGGCAGATTACGAGGGAAGCCGGATGGGGGCGGGAAAGCCTGGTGGGAGGCGTGAATGCGCGAGGGGAGGCAGGCGGATTGGGAGGGAAGCCTGATGGGGGCGGGAGAGCCTGGTGGGTGGGCGTGAATGAGGGGAGGACTGGGCTGGGCTTGCATGAAAGTGAATTGGCTGCGCGTCCAAAGGAAACGAGAAAAAAAAAACTCCACCCTCTCCATTACTGTTCAACTGGTGGCCATGTGTTCGGGAGGGAGTGGTCCGAAGAGTGTTTCAACATGCGCCTTGCGCCCCTGACATGCCATTGAAGGTTGGTGCAACCCTTCTTATGAATTACCAATTCCATGTTGGTGCAGAGTTGGAAGGACGGGGGGTTCATACTATGGGGGGCCTTTATCCTGGAGGGCAAGCTTATTACAAGAGATGAGGCCATAGAATCCTTTCAATTGGGTACGGGGAAATAACTCCAATATGTCAAAATATCAACCACAACTCGTGAGCTGTAGCCGACGCGCCACCCCACTCCAACACCCTGGCAACATGACTAGATATGGCTCATGGCTGTAGACTGATCTCCCGCAACGATAGGGCGCTCCGTGATGATTCATTGTCGACAACACTCCACGTGCAGGCCAAATGGTAGGAAATCATGGGGGGGCTCTCTAACAGCTGGGGAATGGATAAGGGTGCATGAGGGAGTACGGACAGTCAGCTCCAATGCCCGTTTCAAATTGTTGCAATATAATTTCCTGCACCAAACCTATCTTACTCCACATGCTTTGAATGTTAGTTATGCTCCTTGACCAGCCAGCTGCACACGCTGCAGGCCCCGAAAGCGGATTTATACATATGGTATGGTCTTGTACTTCTCTGTTCTCTTACGGGTGGGAGGTATTGCAAAGCCTGAATAGAGCTAGGGAATTGGCGATACCATTTGAAATTTGTCAGGGAGGGGGGAGGAGGGAGTGCGATGCGAGCAGCAGCAGGGAAGGGGGCGGAGAGGAGGCTCTGATGGAGAGCGAGGTAAAGCCATGCTTTGTAGCAAACCCTAACAAGCGGAAAACGAAAGCCGTGCAAAAGTAGATGGGCCGGCCAGCAGTGAAAAAAGTAAAGTTTCGGGAGAGCCTGGGGCGAGGGCGCTCCGTGATGATTCATTGCCGACAACACTCCACGTGCAGGCCAAATGGTAGGAAATCATGGGGGGCTCTCTAACAGCTGGGGAATGGATAAGGGTGCATGAGGGAGTACGGACAGTCAGCTCCAATGCCCGTTTCGAAGGACGGGGGGTTCATACTATGGGGGGCCTTTATCCTGGAGGGCAAGTTTATTACAAGAGATGAGGCCATAGAATCCTTTCAATTGGGTACGGGGAAAGAACTCCAATATGTCAAAATATCAACCACAACTCGTGAGCTGTAGCCGACGCGCCACCCCACTCCAACACCCTGGCAACACGACTAGATATGGCTCATGGCTGTAGACTGATCTCCCGCAATGATAGGGCGCTCCGTGATGATTCATTGTCGACAACACTCCACGTGCAGGCCAAATGGTAGGATATCATGGGGGGCTCTCTAACAGCTGGGGAATGGATAAGGGTGCATGAGGGAGTACGGACAGTCAGCTCCAATGCCCGTTTCAAATTGTTGCAATATAATTTCATGCACCAAACCTATCTTACTCCACATGCTTTGAATGTTAGTTATGCTCCTTGACCAGCCAGCTGCACACGCTGCAGGCCCCGAAAGCGGATTTATACATATGGTATGGTCTTGTACTTCTCTGTTCTCTTACGGGTGGGAGGTATTGCAAAGCCTGAATAGAGCTAGGGAATTGGCGATACCATTTGAAATTTGTCAGGGAGGGGGGGGAGGGAGTGCGATGCGAGCAGCAGCAGGGAAGGGGGCGGAGAGGAGGCTCTGATGGAGAGCGAGGTGAAGCCATGCTTTGCAGCAAACCCTAACAAGCGGAAAACGAAAGCCGTGCAAAAGTAGATGGGCCGGCCAGCAGTGAAAAAAGTAAAGTTTCGGGAGAGCCTGGGGCGAGGGCGCTCCGTGATGATTCATTGTCGACAACACTCCACGTGCAGGCCAAATGGTAGGAAATCATGGGGGGCTCTCTAACAGCTGGGGAATGGATAAGGGTGCATGAGGGAGTACGGACAGTCAGCTCCAATGCCCGTTTCGAAGGACAGGGGGTTCATACTATGGGGGGCCTTTATCCTGGAGGGCAAGTTTATTACAAGAGATGAGGCCATAGAATCCTTTCAATTGGGTACGGGGAAAGAACTCCAATATGTCAAAATATCAACCGCAACTCGTGAGCTGTAGCCGACGCGCCACCCCACTCCAACACCCTGGCAACACGACTAGATATGGCTCATGGCTGTAGACTGATCTCCCGCAATGATAGGGCGCTCCGTGATGATTCATTGTCGACAACACTCCACGTGCAGGCCAAATGGTAGGAAATCATGGGGGGCTCTCTAACAGCTGGGGAATGGATAAGGGTGCATGAGGGAGTACGGACAGTCAGCTCCAATGCCCGTTTCAAATTGTTGCAATATAATTTCATGCACCAAACCTATCTTACTCCACATGCTTTGAATGTTAGTTATGCTCCTTGACCAGCCAGCTGCACACGCTGCAGGGCCCGAAAGCGGATTTATACATATGGTATGGTCTTGTACTTCTCTGTTCTCTTACGGGTGGGAGGTATTGCAAAGCCTGAATAGAGCTAGGGAATTGGCGATACCATTTGAAATTTGTCAGGGAGGGGGGAGGAGGGAGTGCGATGCGAGCAGCAGCAGGGAAGGGGGCGGAGAGGAGGCTCTGATGGAGAGCGATGTAAAGCCATGCTTTGCAGCAAACCCTAACAAGCGGAAAACGAAAGCCGTGCAAAAGTAGATGGGCCGGCCAGCAGTGAAAAAAGTAAAGTTTCGGGAGAGCCTGGGGCGGGAATGCGAGCGAAGGGAGGCAGGCATATTACGAGGGAAGCCGGATGGGGGCGGGAAAGCCTGGTGGGAGTCGTGAATGCGCGAGGGGAGGCAGGCGGATTGGGAGAGAAGCCTGATGGGGGCGGGAAAGCCTGGTGGGAGGCGTGAATGCGCGAGGGGAGGCAGGCGGATTGGGAGAGAAGCCTGATGGGGGCGGGAAAGCCTGGTGGGAGGCGTGAATGCGCGAGGGGAGGCAGGCGGATTGGGAGAGAAGCCTGATGGGGGCGGGAGAGCCTGGTGGGTGGGCGTGAATGAGGAGAGGACTGGGCTGGGCTTGCATGCGATGCGCGTGCATGTACACGGGCACTGCATGAAAACCGCGGGGCTGAAAGCCCTTTGGTTTCAAGATGTTTTCGCCACATGAATTCTCGCTACGCTCGATGCGCGCAAGCGCATCGATAGGTCGCGAGACCTAAAAATGTTGTGGTAGCAAACATCCCAGTTCTGGGAATCATGCTGTTTGCGAATGCAAACATGCTTCATACATCTGACCCTTAATCTTCCTGTACTTAAACATTTACCTACTGTAATGTAACTAGTAAAGCGCCACAATACATTTGGGTCAAGATTGCGCTATATAAAGTTGCAAAACAAAAGGAGAACTGGCGTGGTCTTGTTCATTTCTGCCGAAATGTTAGGTATTGTAATGTGCTTGGGCACAAGCTTGGGCGTTTCGCCTACAAACGTGAATAAAAACAAGTAAACTCACTTTCCAACATTCGTTTACACAAAACCATGCAAACCACGAGTCATAGCCACCTAGGTCATGCCACTATAAACGAGTGTGCTAATTTGACCCTCGTATGTATTAAAAATAAATATTATTCTTATTATTTTTGGTTGTCCCGGCAAAAATATGCATCTCAGATCCTCTTTCTCTTGCAAAGACACATATTTTCAATACTGCGTCTGTCCATGAGCGTGGCGCAACATTAAAAAGTAAGAATTTGGAATCAGGCCTATTAATAAGTGGGCAAAGGATTTAAATGTGCCCCGAAAGTTAAATAAAAAAAAAAAGGTACTCGCGCGGCAGGTGAGCAATCAGAAGCGTCTGTGTTTTATTATGATGTTATCTTCCGTTTGTCATCTCACCTGGCAAGCAGAGGCAGTAAAGCTGTTCCTTTATTTAAAGAGGGAGTGACCACCTCAGGTGGCAGCAAACTGCAGCTATCGTAAAACCGAGTCACTTGCGAGCTTCTGAGCAGCAGGGGTGGCCAGGTGTAGGCGTGGGCGCAGAAATGATATCAGTGACAGTCCTATTTTGATTGCAAGGCAATAAATGTCATAGGCCTTGATTTCTACAACACTGCTAACACCATACCACGGGACATGTTCAACGAAAACAAGTGTAAACTACACGGAATGCAACTAATTTGCATTTAACTTTAGGCTGAGAGTTAATTCAAAGCGCTCAAGTCCGGGGAGAAAACAAAACGTGTAAATGTCAGAGACCAGTAGTGACGTTAACACGACAAACACATGGCAAACATTCCGTCCTGTCAGATGGAATCTCGTGGTCACAATTTAAAACTAACTCATGCCCGCATCCAATCCCAGACTCGGATAAGGCAGCCGGCCCTGCCCCAACCAACCAAAGGCTGGAATACGCGCTTCACGTGCCCCGGTCACTGCGGGCATTCCAGAGGGAAAAGATGATGTATTTGTGCAAGTCATAACCAGAGTAACCAGGGGCAACGACCACTCCTGCACACTTGTCAACATCCTGTCACTAAAATGAGAGAGGATTTTTCAGAGTTCAAAAGTATCAATTATGTGAAATTATGCCACATGACCATTAACCAGATGGTGTCATGGAAAAAAATACATTTCAAGACGTAGCCGGATTTACCAATATTTGGCGCAGAGCAACGGAGCAAGATTGCACCATATTTACCAAGATATTGCATATTCCTGCTCTCTCACTGTGCTGGTGCATTATGTGTGACACAAGAGCAACACAATCCTTTGATAAACCTGGCCAGTAGAGTTCTCAAGCTGCGCCATAAAAGAGCGCAAGCAGCTCACCCAGTCTGGGGCTCAGATTTAGTAAGAAATCAAGCAAAGCAAAGCAGGACAGCCAGTAAAGTTGTTATGTTGCATATCTACTAAGATGTGGCGCTGCTTTGCTTTCTCACTGTCCTGGCGTACTTTAGGCAGACGTGCCAACGCAGTCACCCTTGCGCCATAGCGCAAAGGTGGCTGCTCTGTCTGAAGCATAGGTGTACTGGAAGGAGTCTCTTCCTGTACAAACCCCATTTTATGTTTTATTCCCACTTTGTATGTGTGATGTACCATACAGCACCCATGCAAAGTCCGAAAAACAATGAGAAATGAAAACATTTCTCCTTGTTGCACCTGCCTAGAGGAGGCGTAGGATTTTTGCACAAACCCCTGTCTACAGTTCTTTGTTGATAGGGATCTGCATCAAAACCAAATGAGTGGCTGCATGAGAACACCCATGTACCACTCATGGAACGCCCCTTCGACTAATTATTATTATTATTGCATTTCTTGAGCGCTCAGCTACCCGTAGGTTTCCCGGCGCTAATGAGTAAGGGCAGAGCAGCGCATTGTGCATCTTGCGTTATTTTGTAATACTGTAACTATCCAACACAAATTACGATTTGCATTAGATAGGAAATCCCACTGGAGCACAACAGATGCCCCACAACATCCAAATCAACAGCCATATTTGAAAACCTGCAATCAGCAGTATTGACGGTAGAGGACGAGAAGGGTGAGGTTGACCACAATGACAACGACAATGATGTACTACTGATCTTTAATCTTTCCTTGGTAATTTTGAAGCAGAAGGAACATGCAGTTCTTAGTCGTGGTCTCTCGTTCATCCCGTGTACTCGTCCTAACCTGTTTAAATTGCATGAAGATCTGTTCTCCTTCTTTAGAAAAGTGAGATTTAAAAAAATCTTTCTTGACCGCCCTACAGTAGATGACAATGAAAATCAGTCAAAGTGTAAGCCTCCGTCCCAGTTCATTCCAACCCTGGATATGGTGGGACCGGAGGTCAACATCTTTGAACAGAATGGGATTAAAGAGATAGCTTGTGTTATTAAACATCCCCCTGTACACGTAGTAATCTTTCTCATTTAGAGAATATGGCTTTAAACAACATCAAATCAAATAAAGATCTCATCATAAAGCCCTGTGATAACGGTGGTGGGATAGTTGTCATGGATAAAATTGATTACAATGATAACATTTCCAGTATACTTGCTATCCCTCAGCATTACAAAAAGTCGCACCCTAGGGAATTAACGAGATTGAAGACTGCTATCCAAGAAATAATAGCCAAATCATTACATCATGGTGACATCTGCCAAGAAGAATACCATTTTTTGAACAAGTCTTGCCCCAAAACTCCAGCCCTGTATGGGTTACCGAAGACGCATAAAAATGTACTGGATCATCCCATGCGTCCCTTCATTTCGACTATTGGCTCAAGTACTAAGCCTTTATCCAAATATGTTGATTCTTATCTGTTAGATTTGGGGGTCTCTAGTTGGCACAGGTAGGTACTTGTGAGACATAGGGACCCTCTCCTCTAACAAGGAAAAGGGGATTACACACCTAAAATAACCCCTGCTCACCCTCTAGGTTGCGTGGCGCGAGCAGTCAAGGCTTATTTCAGAGGCGTTGTAAGTTAAGCAGTTGTGACCACATACAGTCACCCAGTGACAACACTACAAATGGACACCACACAGGTTGTATATAAAAAATAAGTAGACTTTATATAGAGTTACAATAAAACCATAAACGACAAAAGTACACACTATGATTACTTTAAGATGGTAGATTAAGCTTAGTTCAGTTCACTTCTTAGATGCAGCACTCTGCGTCAATGTACCTTAAGTTGCGTTGCGCTTCCACGGCAAGCAATGTCGCAGCGATGGGAAATGCGGCAAAGTCAGGTGCAAAGAAATAAAGACGTGAAGATCTTTCATATGCGGCACGCCTCTTGGGGATGCGAGAAGCTCTTGGTTTGATGCGTGGACTGCAGCGGCGACACCCATATGATGCGACGGCAACAGCTCCAGCGGCGACATTCTTCTCCACGATGCGTGAAGCTTCCGCTCGATGCGACAACTACAGCGGCGACATCCAAGAGCAGCTCGGACGGCGGCGCGCTTTTTGGGGATGCGAGGTGCTCTTGATCGATGTGGTACAGTGCGACAGTTCCAGCGGCGACACCCTCCTTCTCTGGAGTTGCGACGGCAGGCACAGCGACGGCGACACTCTCCGACCTCGTTGCGAGATTCTTCTCCTGATGCGGTGCAGTGTGACATCTCCAGCGGCGACACCCTCCTTCTTCGGCGGCAGCAGCAGCGACGGCGACATGCTTCCTCTTCGTTGCGGCACGCTTCTCTCCGATACAGTGCAGTGCGACAGTTCCAGCGGCGACACCCTTCTTTCTCCGAAGTGGCGACGGCAGACACAGCGATGGCAACATGCTTCTTTTCATTGAGTCGCACTTCCAGCTCCTTGCGACACGCAGGTCCTCTGAAGGCCCCAAATAGCAGTAGGCACTTCCAAAAGAACTCTGGGGACCTGGGGGTGAAGTCTGTTGTCCCTGAGACTTCAGCAGGAGGCAAGCTCTTTTCCAAGCCCTTGGAGATCCTTCACAAGTTGAATGCAAAGTACACAAAGTTCCTTTCTCCTTCCTTTGGCAGTAAGGCAACCACTGCAGGCCAATCCCCCAAGCAGCACTTCAGCTTGGGAATAGTCTCTCCTCAGTTTCTTCGGGTTCCTCTCCTCAGTAAAGGTTTCTTCTTGTAGTCCAAAAGTGATCTAATTTCATGGGATCAGGGTCCCAATATTTATACCCAGAAATCCTTTGTTCTCTGAGGGGAGAGGGGCCTTTGCCCAGTCCAAATCAGTTCTGAAGTACTCTGTTTACCAGACTTCTGCTTTCTTTTCACAGTGCAGGGCATGCACATCAGACGCCGCACAGGTGGTGGAGCCAGCATTGTGGAAGGCAAGTACAGTCCTGGAGCACTCTGTTGACATGACTCCTTCTTCTTCTTTCAGTGTGTAGGGCAGAAACATCAGTCGCTCCCCAGGGGGTGGAGCCAACATTGTGGAAGGCAGGCACAGACCTATTCAGAGTTCAGGTGCACTCCTCCCTCCCATCAAGATGCAGATCTCTCTATTCACCACTGGGTGATTCAGCCTGTCTCCTGGAATTCCCCAGCCCTGTCAGTCGCAGAAAGCAGACATAGGAATACACATCCTAGCAGAGCAGGTTTGAATGGTTAGACAAGCAAATACCTACTTTCTAAAAGTGGTATTTGCAAACACAGAATATTAACCCCTTCGCTGCGGGGGTTATTTTCCCGCTGTGCTGGGGGGGAGGGGGCGCGCAAGGCGCCCGCATGCTCATGACGAGCTGAGCTCGTCATGAGGCACGGCGCTCCTGTGCTCATGACGAGCTCAGCTCGTCATGACCACACCCGTGGAACACTCTGCACAGCAGGGGAATTATCCCCCCATGCGAGCGTTCCACGGCTCATGACGAGCTGAGCTCGTCATGAGCACTGGAGCGCCGTGGCTCATGACGAGCTCAGCTCGTCATGAGCATGGAAGGAGTTAAAATAAACTTTACTAAAAGATGTATTTTATTATTCTGAATTCAGGCATACTAAACTCGAATTTCTACCATGTTCTCTGAGCCTGTTAGGATTATAAAATGTAACAATTCTAACAGCCTATTCTGGCCTATGTAGAACAGGTAGCCTTGCAATAGTGAAAAACGAAAATGGCTGTAATTCACTATTAGGACATGCCACACACATCAGGGCTTGTCCTACCTTATACTTACAATGCACCCTGCCCTTGGGCCTACCATAGGGGTGACTGATATGAAGAAAAGGGAAGGTTTAGGGACTGGCAAGTGGGTGCACTTGCCCAGTCAGCATGACAGTACCAGACTGCACGCAGGCTCTGCAATGGCAGACCGTAGACACATTTTACAAGGCTGCTTCTGTGGGTGGCACAACCAGTGCTGCAGGTCCACCAGCAGTATTGGGATTACACACCCTGGAACCCTCAGTGCACTAGCCTAGGGTCTGACGAGTAAACCAAAGTAGCCAAACATGGAATCACTAATCCATACATCAATTTACAATAGGGAGCACTTGGACTGTGGCACTGAATAGCAATGGCACAGTGCCCAAAGAATCTAACACCAGCAAAAACATATGAGGCAACAGCAAAAATGGAAGGGAGACCCACGCCAATGGTGCCAGGTCTACCACTATCTATGTCCGCTGACACAGAATTATGCCTCCTATATCCTTGATAAAGGTGATATCATCAGTAAGATTGAGGGTATGCCGTATGATTCTAACAGAGATTTTGTTAACGCTTGACATTGAGGCACTATACACCAACATCCCTCAATGTCAAGCGTTGCAATAAGTGGCATCGCTGTTGCAGAGATCTCCTGGCGAGAGACCAGATGGTTTTATACTGAAGTGCCTTGAGATAGTTCTTTTGAACAACTTTTTTGACTTTGAAGGATCAATTTACCAACAAGTAAAGGGCACCAGCATGGGAGCTTTGTGCGCTCCCAGTGTAGCGAACATCAACACAGGGGCGGCTCTAGGCTGATGGCGGCCCTGGTCAGGGAGCATAGGTAGGGGGCCCCGGAAGAGAGAGTCCGGGCGGGGCGGAGCGCGGAGACCAGTGAAGAGGGGGATTAGGGGGGGGTCAGGGTGTTTGGAAGTGGAACAGAGACGGAGGCCGCCAAATCCCAGACAGGGGCTGCACGCAAATATGTATCCATCCTCATTGGATTATTATATTAAGGATATATATTGGCGTTGTGGCCCCTGGAGTTTGGTGGTCCTGTGCAGGTGCACAGCTTGCACATGCCTAAGGCCGCCCCTGATCTACATGGGTGAGTGGGAGATCAGGAATGTCTCCAATGAGGCGGCTCAATTTTTTGACAATGTCGGAACATGGAGACGCTTCATCAACAACATTTTCTTTATCTGGAAAGGAGATAGTGACTCTCTGTATGAAAACATACTATGGTTAAATGCAAGTGATGACAATTTGAATTTTACTGCTAAAAGTAGCTCCATCAAAGTTGAATTTTTTGATATTTTGATCTCTGGACCTAATAACACCCTTGAAGTCAGCCTGTTCAGGAAACCAACGGCGAAAAATACGATATTACAATACCAAAGCTTTCACTTGATGTGCAAGAGGGATTCTATTCCCTTTGGTGAGTTCCTGGGGGTCAGACGAAATTGTACTGGCATGTTGGATTTCCATAGGGACGCACTTAGAACACGACTACTTGCTAGGGGTTACCCGTGCAGACTAGTCAGACATGCCTACAAAATGGCCAAGTATGACGATCGTGATGCATTCTTGGGGGTGACACACTGTGCCCCTAAAAATCAAGTGGTATGTGTCATCAATCATTCTCCTCTCAATTTTAAAATCAAAAATATTATCCAAAAATATTGGAAAATTTTGAACATCAATGAAAATAAGACTCAGTTAGAACAACCATTGGTGGCATATTGGAGAAGTCGTAATTTGCGTGACATCTTGGTACATACCAGACCCCTCGCACCCAATAATTTGTGACAGGCGACTATGATTGGTCTTACAGTAATTGTAGGTAACCACAAATGTGGGTCCTGTCATGCATGTGGGACTGCCACTGATCCTGACTCCATTCAATATCAAGGAATCACTGTAAAGCTAAAAGACCTTACAAATTGCAGGAGCCATAATATCGTGTACATGTTGACATGTCCCTGTGGATTGGCATACATTGGGGAGACACCGTGGGAGTTTCGCATCAGAAACAGCAAACACAAATCAGCTATCCGCACGAGTAAGGTTGCAGCCCCGCTTGTCCAACATTTCTTGGATAAGCAACACTCTGAAGGAGATATCAGGTGGTGTATTCTAGAAAAGATTCGAGGTCAAGCTGGCACACCGATTGATATAGCTCGCAAGATAAGGGAAACTTTCTGGATTTTTACATTTGACAGTGTCAAACATAGATTGAATGTGGACATTCAGTGGAATGTCACTAGACCCTGGTAAAAGACTACTAGTGATCCAGAATTCGTCAATAATAGGTAGGGCATTCCTCATATTAGACGGCTGTCTAATATTAAAACATATATAGATGGTGGCCATTTGATATCCATCAAGTCTGATTGGCTTGTTGGGAAAGAATGATTGACCAGTGCATATATGTAAAAATGGGCTATCAGTATTAATCCATGTTGTAATCATTGGAAGCGAAAAGGATTCAAAAATGGCGAAACGGCACACAGTGTTTGCATTTCATTTATGATGGTTCTTTGATAGATTTGTAAACGGTTGTCTCAATAGAAAAGTCTTTGGAGTGGAGACTACTACCAACTACAATGCTTGGAGGGCTTCGGCCTCATTAAAAACAGTGACACTCGAGGATCGTAAATACAACAATAAAGAAGAGTTTAGTTTGGATTACAGTGCGAGTAAATCAGTGCAAACATTTCCTCTACAAAAATGGCGTGCCTGTTGATGAAGGGTTAGTCTCTATTTTTATGATCATACTGTAATGACGTGGGGAAGCTAGGCCCCCATGCTGTTAAATACAGTGACACAGACACAGTGGGGTACTGGGTTAACTGGCCATGAGCACGTGCGCTCAGCCCCTTATATTTAGCAGGGTCATCTGACTGATGACGCCTGTGGTGGGTGGGTGTTCAGTGTGTGACAAGCATACTTGAACACTAGAACGTATCTCTGTGATACTACATCCCTCCCAAACTTGAACGAAGGTCCCAACAAAATGAAGTCTGAACCTGCGGGAGAAAAATACAAAATTGCAAAACAATTGTGAGCGGAAGGGTCTATCCCTAATAACTCATGTAAAAATAGTATTATGCCATAATTTGTTTGATTAAAAGGATTGTTTTCATTGTTCTAGTACTCCCCTGATGAAGGTACTTACCGAAATGCATTGGGAGCAGTGAATATGCTATGATTATCATGTATGGATCATTGTCTACGGGGTCTCCAAACCGGTCCTGGAGGGCCGGATCCATGCCAGATTTTTTGGATATGCCCATTGAGATACATGTAGTTATTTTAAAAATCTGGCATGGATCCGGCCCTCCAGGACCGGTTTGGAGACCCACAACTGGAATCAGAATAAATTGTCAAGAATGAAGAGAAAAAAGCATCCTGATATTTGATTGTTGATTCAGTAGAAGGAATGTTTTAATGTTGTAATGTGTTGTGGGATAAAAGTGGATTACACTTGCAGCATTGCACATTAGAAAAATGAGTAGAATGTATTAAAATACTTAGCACTGTAAGGGCTTGTGGAAAGTGCGTCCCTTACAAACAGTTTCTTTGTTTTTTTATTTCAATTTTTAACCCGACAGGAGCTAGTCGGGAGAAAGGACAGCACCCAGATTACGTTAGAGCACGCCAGGTTCAAGTAAAGCCGAAGAATTTTAAGTGTGCAGGTTACCTTTCGAGTCAGATTTATCAGTTCTGTAATATACACATTGCTAAGAGGTATAAGTTCTGGTTACCACTGATGAGATGTTTGGAACAGAGCAATGCTAAAGGGAATGTGGTAGGAAATTTGTTTTCATATTAAACTACATTTGTCCTATGATTACACCTATCATTGTCTCTGCACTTCGATACTCGGTTGCATACCGAAGTACGCCGAAGAAAGCTAAATACCTCTCTGGTGTGGCACCCCTGTAAAAATAGGGGCGCAAATCTGAAATACTGGGTTGACATGAATGAGGACAAAAAAAAGATAAAGAGTAGCTTCATACCTGCTGAGGTTACAGTTTCCCAGAAATAATATTTTGACATAGGAGCAAACACCGCCCTGCACAGGTTACAGGCGCCCAGGATAAATGACCTATTAGGATAAGGCAGAAGAAGCAAGGCAGTGTCCCTGGCCGGGAAAAAAATGCCTTATTTCACCTGTCCTTGTATCTTTTTGTGTCTCTGTTCAAATACTCTTTTTAGGGGCTGAAACCAGAAGATGGCAGCTTTACTTCGACCCAACCCCTTCAGAGTCTTGCCTGCTTGGTTAGTGTAAAAACAGGTCTTTACTTCCGTCTTCAACTTCAGAGGGCTGCTAATGACGGTGTAAACAGGCGCTGTCTCTCAGCTTTATACAACTCACGCTTACTGGGTTCAGACAGCGCGCGCGCTCATTTAACCACACCTGTGATGTCACGTCTTGCCTGCGTCAAACCTACAATTACCCTAAACTCGTCGTCGGTGTTCTCGGCCACGCCTGGGCCGCAGAGTACAGGCTTGTGCTGCAGAAGACAACATGCCCGAACTGCGCTCGCGCTAAGCACTGCCTTTCCGTGGGATGAAAGGAAAACAGAATTAATAGCTGCAGATACCTTGCCGTCCCTCTTCCAAATCCATTCAGCCTTGAAAAACAAACACGACCAACAAGCCTGCGCGAGCAGAATGTCGCGCGTGACGTCGAAGCTTCCCATCGCGCGCCAGCTCCCTTCCCATTAGAACCAATGATGTCCGTTTATATTTGCATAAAGGGCAGGCTGGGATAGTGTTATTGTCTGAGGGGTGACCTGTGACTCTATTTTGCAACGAAAGATTAATCGTGCAATAATTGTGTATGCAAATGCTTCACGAGAAGCGGTGTGATTGTTGACTTCAATTAAAATGAACAAAAAACACAAATACAAGACAAAAGAGATGTACAGAAGGCAAACATTTCAAGTGGCCCTTTGCCAAGGCAGAGAGCTGTTGACAAGACTCTTGCAAACACTGTAACAAATAAATAAAGCCAGCTATGATGCTGCCAAAGCGTAAGCATCTCAGTCATTAGTGAAGAAAATGCATGGAAGTTCAATGATTTACATTGTCCAATCCTAGCTGAGAATATGAGCTGGGCCGCTGGAATTATTCGGCAGTAAAGGGCCTAATTATGCAGCAGGGTCCAGTAAATTATGTGGCAAGAAAAGTCAATTTATGTGGCATAATGCGGCACATAGTATTACTTCATTATTTCATATTTTTTAAACTTCGTTACACTTTGTGGGCAATGGTTGCGCCCCATTAGTACCAAATTAACATCAAAACATAATATGCAAAAGAAAGGTTACCAGTCCAGCATTGTAAAGGGCATTCCACTTCGCGACAACATGTGTCATCGCATTTTTAGTAACTTTGGAACTGCTTGAGCTTGAACAAAATGCTTTTTATTTGTTAAAATTTGCAGATTATACGGCAGATGATGAATTATGTGGCAATTGCGGCAAATCTATAATTATGAGAAAATCCAAGCACAATCGCATGATTCCAGTGGCTCGGAATATGACCAAGGGTAAAAATAACAGGAGGAAAAACTCTTCGAGGTTGTGTCCATATTTGGATCGAGGATGGAAGGATGTCCTTAGTTTCTCCCAAACAAGGGTGATAGCAGTGGCACATGTAGGTTGATTAGATGATCTGTGAAGGGATGTGGGGAAATAAAAATTGATAACCTACGACTCACTTTGGAAGCTGACCAGCCTGCAACGTTACCGATGACCGGTGTGCCTGCAAAATATCAAAAGTTACAAAAAAGTATAAAAGAATGATGTTATCAATTCCAAATGGGTGTTTCAGCACCTCTCATCCTAATGAAGGCAAAATAATACCATGTCTATCAGTCCCAATTAATGGGTTGTCTCTGGGTTCTGCTAGTGGACCACGCCAGTGCTTAATTTGTAAAAAATAAAGTGCCCGGGCCCTTCTCGGGAGACCACTGCTTCCTGCATCACCCATACCCTGCCAGTGCTGCCAATGGCAGTACTAGCATAGCACCTAACCATCACACTCCTGTAAGTGTGACAATTTAGACTATTTCAGGCCACACAAAGCTATAATAATGGCATGATAGGTGCACCTTTTCCTTCCTTGTACAATATGTGCAACTTTTAAAGCAACAACGCAAGCTTCATGGGGTTACCTCAGTGGAAACGACCCTTCTTCATAGAGTAGGTATAGCTCGGTAGTAGCAACAGTTCCAGTTTCCCTCTCTTACAGTACAGGTACAGCTAGGGCAAAAGTAATGGCATAAACCCACTCTCACAGAATAGGTACAGCTAGAATAGCAGCAATGCAAGCTTTACTCCCTCACAGGACTTGTAGGAATCTAACAGCAGAGCTAATTTTATAATTAGGGCATACTGCCCTGCCCTGCGCCTTGCTTTGACTTGGTGTACTGGGCACAGTCTGGATGAGTATGTCCTATCAGCGGCATAGCGTAGGTTGCGAGCACCCGTGGCAAAATTTGAAAAGAGAGTATTGCACCCCCTAACCTGTGGAACGTTAGCTCAGGAAGTGCTAACGGTCCACGGGTTAGGGGGCGCAATACTTTCTTTTAAAATGTTGCACCCCCTGAGAATTTTATGTCTGGGGCAACTTCCCCTGTGGACCCCCCCACGCTACTCCACTGTCCCCTATCACAATAAATGCACTGCCCCAGCTCAGCAGCAACCTTGTGCCTGCTCCAGAAGCAGCGCACTAGCGAAAGGCAGACTGGTTGAAGACAAAGATTTATCTTTCATTGCGGAGGCAGCAATACAGCCTCCACTTAAAAGGGGGCAGAGTTTCCCTGCGGGTGGATGCAGTGAGTTATGACACCAGACAAAATGGAAACGTCTAGGTGGTCAATGGGACCCCCTTTTCTCCCTGCAAGGGGCATACTCAGGAAAGGAGGGGAAGAGCTGACTGTGCACTACCTCTAGGTGGCGCACAGTCAGTGTGCCTCCTAATGGTGCATTTGCATCTTCTCCTGCATCCATAATATGGCACAGGTGCAAAAGGCACTATCCTCATATGCACTGGGCCAAGCCACCATACAAATGAGGGAAAACCCTCTTGAGATTGCAGCTGCCGACATTTAGCACCGATGCAATCTTTCTAACAGCAGGGGGTCACAGACGCTTCTGCGGCCCCTTCCTGTGTACCAGATTATGTACCAGGGACGCAAAATGCCTTTTGTACCTCCAGGGCACTGACACCAGCCCCAGGAATGCAAGCTTCCCTTCCTTAAATGGCAGGACAGGTTGGCAAATATCTTACCAATGTGGTTTTTTCCATTCTTTGTTCTTTTTTTAAGTCAATCTTTTATGTTTAAACTATATTTTGAGATTACAGTAATTGAAAGGCAGTAGGACCTTTTTTGTACAACGAAGAGTCATATTTTTTTGAAGTGCATTAAAAGTAAAAAAAAATTCTTTACAAATTGCAAGTACGTTTGAAAAGTATAAACAATTATAAATGTCTTTTTTTTAATTGTAAGCATAGGGCCACCATGTCTAGATGGTGGCATGGGATCTTTTCTTCTTCTTTTTGTTGTATATGCTTTACATAAAATTAATTGAAAAAATAAACATCACACCAGCCTGCTAAAGACAGACCTTTTGGCTTTCCCAATGCTTGTTCAGACTTACACTGGTAAAAACAAAGCTGTGTTCAACAGCTAGGCAACATCAATTTAGCGGTTCGCCCAATAATATCTAAAGATGAAAATATTTGCAGGATTTTACTCTTAAATCAAAGTAGTGATGGTTTAAGATGAACCATGAATTCTGGGAAAAATAAATAAATAAAGGTTTCAGTAGGTGACCAAATGGGTCAGTGTCACCAAGACACCACCTTTCCATTCCTGGACTTTGCTTTCACGTACCATTGCTATCAGGTGTGTTGGTCCAGTGCACTGATATGCAAAAGCAAACAGGGAATGGAACAGTGGTGGCCCAGTGACACAGGATTTCTGGTCAACATAGGGTGGAGGCATTTATAGACTCTTGGGTCGTGTGTTGGACCACATATTGAAGAGTAGCCATAGCTGTGTTGTAATTAAGTAATTAAGCATTTTGGAGCAGCCTTGCCACCTCATCAGTATTTTGTGTGTGTGTTTTTTTAGTTGTATATAGTGCAAACTCAACCCGAAGGTATCAGAGCACTCTACATGAGCACCAGCTGCGTTACAGTCTGAAACATTCAGGGCATCATTTGTGGGTTTTGTGCCTGCTGAGCTGGCCTACGGCAAAAGAGAAGGGCAGGAATGCGCCATCTCTATTAGATACAGCGCATTCCTGTCCTTTTTCCCTGCGCCAGCAGCCAACGGGCTGCTGTGTGCCACCGCAGGCACCTTTGCACCATGGTGCATGGGGGCCTGCTTAGCAGGGATGATTATTTTTGTGCAGGAAGGGAAACCTTCCTGCACAAAAACAATCACAAGATGCTTTTTTCTCTTTCTATGTGTGCTGCAGAATGCAGCACATATAGAAAGAGGAAAAAACTAGGAGAAATAAAGATATTTCTCCCCGTTGTGCCTTCTTTACGCCTCCCTGGGGAGGCGTAAGTTTTTGGCGCTGCCGCAGACTTACGATTTTTTGTACATCTGGGGCAGTCTCAAAAAGCCATGGATGTTGCTGGGAACGCCCCCAACAACACCCGTGGAACAGCCCATTCATACAATTTTCTGCGTGAAAGGGGCAAATATTTATAAGGACATGAAAAGTCACATAACATTGCTTTACGTGGCCTTATAAATATGCCAGTGGCACATTGCGCCACCGGAACGTCAAAAAAGAGACGTTCCGGCGGCGCAATAGTGCTTATTTTGTTAGGCACAGAGAGATTAAGGGGCTTGTTTACAAGTCCATTGCGCCACTTTTGCGTCATTTTTAACATGGAAAAAGTGACATAGGGCTATAGATAAGCCCCTAAGTGATTAGCCCAGGATGTTGAGGGTCCCTGTGGAGACTTGAACCCGGTTACCTAGCTTCGAGGTCGAGTGCTCTAGCCCTTAGGCCACAGTATGCCCAGCTCGAGCGCGCAGATGCCAACTTGAGCCTCTTCAGAAAAGTTTTGGATGAGTGGACATTCAAACTGTTGACGTGTATATAGGCTCTAGTAGTGGATATCTGACGCTGCAACCCAGAGTGACTTCAAAAAGAACTGAAAGTAGATAATCCACCTGACAATATTTACATTTAATGTACTCTACAAAGTACAAACTAACTACATGAGTCATGACGAAAACTTCCCCTAAAAAAATACCTACATGAAAAGCTTCTGCGTTTTTCCTTGTTTGTTTAACTTCTGCCAAAGTGAAAATTGCAAACCCCGAGGACAACAACTTTTTTGAGCTATTCCAGCCATTTGACAGGCCGAGGGTCTGTGGAGTGCGTCATATCCTTTCTAAACCCTGTAGCTGCGGGGCATACTGGTTACCGGTGCCCAGGGCCTGCATTTTCCGCGACACAGAATATGCAAATGTTAGCATTCCAGCAGGCCAGCGGGCGGGAGGGTCCCGGGATTGTGACAGGAAACACCTCGTGATTTTGCATTCTGTGTAGCGCGCGGAGAACCTTGGAATGGCCGCGGTGCTTTGGCGGGAAATCTGCACTTGTTGTGACGGACTGCCCACGCGACGTGGGAGCGTTTTCAAAAGAAAACACACTCAGAAGTTCTTAGCCCAGGAACTGTGATGTCCTTGCGAGGTTTCCTAGACGCTTTTATCTTTATGGACCAGCGTGACTGGCTGATAACAGCTCCGGAAAATACAAATCACAATACACTGGAAAAAAACATAGGCTAGCAGCTGGACGGTAAAAGTTATGAGCCTGTAGGATCTGTTGCCATCCTTGGAAACATTTAACAATTCCCCGTTTGAGTTTCAAAGGCCTGGTTGCCGCTGCTCTCATTTTGTAACAATTTTACACCAAACAGACGGGTGAAGTATTTTAAATATGGTCTTTGGAGGTGTCGTAAAACCAGCGAGAGGCCCTTCAGCAGCACTCAAGTCCTGCAGAAATGTATAGTGCACCTGGGACCCACACTTACTGGGTGACATGTGCTGCTGATGCCAGGCTGGGCGAGAAACCTGGGGGTCATTTTTATTAGGTTTCAGCTGCAAGCAGATTAAGCTGTTTGTTGGCCAGACCTATTCTTTTTGCCAATATACATACTGTGGGCTTTGTGTCAGTTCCTTACTCAAGAATGGATGGTCAGTTGAGTAGCACTTTCAACATGGTGCATGCGTGAAGCAACTCACAGATGAGATTTATGAACGTACTCAAGGCCACTTTGCGTGGCCCTGAGGGGCTTCATAAATATGGAGTAACACAACGCAGCAATTTGCGCTGCATTGTATTATTCTACCCTTGGAATACGTTCCCGTGGCATTGCCTGGGTGTTTTCATGCAACTCCCATGGATTTTGACGCATTCCCAGATTTATCAGTACTGACCTGTGAATGCGCCAAGAAGATCTGCATTCTCCGGCGAGGCGTAACAAGGAGAAATATCTTTATTTCTCCTCGTTTCTTCCTCTTTCTGTGTGTGCTGCATTCTGTAGCACCCATAGAAAGAGGGATGCGCTCATGGGATTGTTTTTGTGTGGGAAGACGCTCCTTCCTGCACCAAACAATCCTGCATGCAATGTAGACACCCTTGCCCCATGGAATGGATTTATTCATTTTGGTGTTTTAAAGCACTGGCTCTTATTTTGCAATAGCATTTGAAGTGCTGAAATTACAGATTAGTAAGGAAAATATACAAATGCTGTATAATGGAGGTACTTATTTGGTTATTGGAGCCAAGCCAGGTAAGGTTGAAGAGCACATCCAGTATTCTTTTGCAGATGTAGGTGTTCTTAGGGAAACGTTTTCTTTAAGATTTTGGTTCTCAGAAGTTTCTCAAATTGGAGGTAGTTCAGTTCAGCTCTGAGCTGAAGGTGCAGGGAATTCCACGGTTTTTGACTAAACACTCCGGGGCAGATGTACTAAGACTTTAAGCCGGGTTACAAGAGTGACGCAAATCTGCGCAAAATCTTTTTTTCCTGATTTTCTTTCCAGCGCTAAACTAGAATCAGGTGTCATATTGCAGATAGGGGATTTCTTGTGGGGATGTACTACAGGGACAGTTTTGTAGATATGCCTGGGGTTTATTCCTGTAGACTTAGTCAGTGATGTTGAGAGCCTAGAGTTTGGTCCTCGAATCCAATGGAGACCCTTGAAAGCACATTTGCAAAGTCAAATTTACCTAGGGTTAGTTTTCCAAGCCCCGGGCTATGTCAGTCAATTGCAGGGTGTCACTTTCTGCCGTAGGGTGCATTTCTCTTGTAGTACCAAGGCAATGCTTTGGCTCTATTGGAGCTATCCACCACTACTCCAAAGCGACACAAAACACCTTTTATGTGCATAAATTAATAAAGGGATCAGCAAAACTCTACTTAGTGGGACAGCCATTCCGAAAAATCTGTTTCTTCAAATTGAGGGTACAGATGTGTAGCAATATGAAGGGGTATTTTTTACTGCACCCCTTAAAGTCTCCAGGCACAATGTGCAAGAATAGATTGAGCAGGGAACTTGCAATGTCTTCTTGTCTGCCAGCCTAGATTTGGAGTGTGTTGATTGGCACAGTGCGGAACCTTGCTCTGCATTTAAATACTTTGATTCCCAGACAGGGGCAAGCAAATCTATCAGGGGTGGAGCAGAAATTTCAAATATAGGGTTATAGGAATAAGAATTGTGCCTATAATCTGTAGCAATCCCCCGTATCATAATAGTAACCTCCGGGAGAAATGAATTATTGATGGTTTTAACCCCTTCGACGCTGATGACGAGCTGGGCTCGTCATGGCGTAGCCTCCTCGCACGCTGATGACGAGCCCAGCTCGTCACGTAAAGTGCGTTTTCGCAAAACCCAGCGTGCGAGCGGAATTCCGCTAGCGCGCATGGTGTTAAAAATGTGCTGTTTTAGAGCTGTTTTATATCAAAAGTATGACTGTGAATGATAATTAAGAAAAAAGCAAATAGTGTATATAAAGAATATTACGTTTTAGAAAATCAGCAATTGGAACACAGAATGGTGCAACATCGGGGATGCACCCAACGAACAGTGATATTTTTAGTTTTGTGACACATATTGTGTACGGTTGTAATGGTTTTAAATAACTAAATGCAATAAAGATTCTTCTTTAGTGGTGGAGCAGGTGCCATGGCACCAAGCCCAGAGCCATGGGGCATTCACTGATATCTGATTATTGCTGATATTTACTACCCAACCAGCAGTCAGTGGGACCTTTTCCCCACTTTGCACCAAGGCCTGCGGGACAATTGCTACCCGGTGAATCCAGCGCTTCAAATAGTGCACGACACGTGCGTACTGAAAGCACCTTTTGGAGGACTGACTCTAAAGGACGCGTGGTACAAAAACTCACCCACTCCCTGTGAGCAAAAGCATCGACAGGCACTTTACTTTTCATATAATAAATAATGATAATTACGCACTTATATAGCACACGACTACCCAGAGGCATCTCGGCGCTTGTACGAATACCGCCGAGGAACCCTTCCTGGTCTTTCCCTGTGAGGAGCCCACTCCTGGGTACCCCCAAGGTGAAGTCAGGCATCCTCAGCTTTGTTGGGGCCATTGTAGAGATTAAACAAGCTATTGCCCAGAGGTGGGCTCATGATCAGAATAGGCACCGAGTTGAGAATTATCAGGTCTGAGGAAATTGAGCCCAAGACCCGCCGAGGCGGGAATTGAACCCTGGTCCCGGCCAGACTACTGCATCAGGGTCTGCCGCTCTAACCATTGAGCCACACTTCTCTACATATCACTGATGTGAAAGTGGCAAAATACAGCACCGAGAACGTCTTTGTTGTCGCTACTCTCTCTTTTACAGAATTAACCACGGTTCTGTTTTTTAAAGGCTGCCTTGCGCTCATCAATAAGCTTTACAAGAGATCACTTAATACCCAAGCTTCCCATCATGTTTGATGTTAGTTTAATCTTTCTCGGAAGGATGACAGGACGGGGATTGCAACCCGCTGGATGGCACAAGCTGCTGTTTGGGAAATACCCTAAGGGGCCAGTAACTGATTCCAAGTAACTATGATCATGCAGCTGCTGCCGAACAGCTAAAAAGCTACTCTTAAATCACAGCTTTCATCCTAAACCCACTCACAATCTCTGAAAAACGAGTAACACCAATTTTCGAAAGCATTTCACAGGCAGTCACAGGAGAATCTAACCATGTACCTTCAGCGTAAAGTGTGAAAACTGGTTTAGATGTATCCAGCACATTCTTTTAGTCTTGTGTGCAAATTATTTACAGATTAAGGCACAGATTCATCAAGCCTTTGCATTCAATCAATCAATCATTTGTTTAAGCACGACTTCTCACCCGCAAGGGTCTCAAGGCGCTGGGAAGGGGGGAGGTGCAGGTTCCAGTCCATCAAGGAGGGGATCTGTTGAAGAGCCAAGTTTAGAGGTTTCCCGTGAAGATGTGGAGTGATGTTGTCTGTCTGCAAGCCTTTGCTTTGTCCTTGCGTCACACAAGGGGATGCAACGACAATGCAAAGGCTTCAGTATTATTTTAACCCCTTGCGTGCTGCTGTCGGCCATTGGCCGACGGGAGCACTACCTCGCTAGTGCTGCCGTCGGCCAACGGCCGACGCAGCCCGCCCATTTTGCGGAAGTGCCACACTGCCGCGAAATCGCGGCCACGGCAAAGGGGTTAAAAGTCATGCAAGTGGAGATTCGCGCCGCCTTGCGTGACTTTGCACAAAAATATGACGCAATGCAGCTGCTTATGCTGTGTTATGTTACATTTCAAGTTGAGATTCGTTTCATGGGTGGAGTATGGGCATTCCCATGCAACCACCCATGGTGTTTGGCACATTCCCAGATTTACTAAAGCAAGTAAACCTAGGAAAGCTACCAGGTGCTATTCGTACTGGAGGAGTGGAGCCAGGCACGGAAGGAGATAGATCGGGGCCGTAATATCTGTCTTTCTGCCAGTCGGCCACAGACAAGAAAGGAAGACGCTTACAGGCAGAATGCCGATCTGAGCCATATATTTGTAGATGAGGACTTAGAGGCACATCCTAGACGACGGTGCTTTCTCCGAATTCTAAAGTTACTGCAAGCCATGGGACTAACTAGGATCACCTGTACCCAAGTTGAAGCCTTGTCTCTTCTGCATCCTGATCAGGGATTTAGTCTCCTTAAAAGAGAATACTGAAATGAGGAATTACACTCATTCTTAGTAAAATATATCAGTGCATTGCAAGGACGTTACGGTGTTTATCAGCATCCAATACCACGCCGCCTGCTCCCACACGACCCGCCGAATCGTCCAAGATGCCCTGAAGAAGTTCCATCTGGGACGAAACGCTTCGGCTGTCCTTTCTTACACATTGGAACAATAAAAAGAAGTTTTCTAAAAAATTGGACATTATTCACAGTTCTTTGTAATAAGTCTGTGATTCAGCTTTCACAGTTCGTGTATGTGGTGCACCTTTGCTTATGATTTAAATTACGTTAAGTTCTGTATAGAACTGGCACTGTGATGGTGGGTATTAATCGGTGTGTACACAAGTCCCTCTTCCTAATTTAAAGGGAAAATTACTGTTTTGGTCATTTTGGTTAGGTGCATTTGTAATGAAGGTTCCACCATCGGTCTTGGCCTAGCAAACCTAGGAATGTGTCAAAAATGCTAGCGTAACAAGGAGAAATATCTTTATTTCTCCTCATTGTTTCCTCTTTCCATATGTGTTGTATTCTGTAGCACACTAGAAAGTGGAAAATACCTCTAAGGGATACCTTCCTGCACAAAAACAATCCTGCCTGTAATGCAGGTACACTTGCACTAAAGTCAGGGCCACTGGAATTAAGCGGCAGGAGTGAGATAAATTATGCGGCAGTGTTGAGTAAATTGTACATCAAGAAAAGGCAAATTGTGCGGCATAATGCAGCACATTTTTTAATAGTATTACTTCTTTGTTTTATTATTTTTAAACTTGGTAACAATCTCTGGGCATGGGTTGCATGGCAATAATACCAGTTAATACCCAAATATAGCACTAAGCAACAGAAAGGTGTACAGTCTAGCTTTGCAAAGAGCTTTCACTGCGCTGCAGCATGAGTCCTTGGATTTTTAGTAACTTTTGAACCTTTTGAGCCAGAAACTAAATTTGTTTTTTGTTAACATCTGTAGATTATGCAGCAGATGATGGATAATGTGGCAAATCTATAAATATGCTAAAATCACCCCAGCCATACAATCACATATTTCCAGTGGCCCTGACTATAGTGCAAGCTCACCTGCCTTGGCGCTAGACTGCACACTTTGACCCGGCACAAGGAGAGAGCGGAAATGCTCCACCACTTTATAGGTAATGAGCATTTCAGGTCTCCAACATTCATGCAACGCAGCGCAGTTACTTTGCTTGCTGCCCTGTGTTGCGTAACAGGTTAGTAAATATGCCCCACAATGTGAAGCTAGAGGACAGCCCTTCACTATAGCTATTCGGTTGTATGACGTTACAACGCATGCTTTTACCACGCATGCTGTTACAACGCAGGTTTTACTATGCATACCATTACAACGCATAGCGTTTTGGGGTGCTGGATAGTGAATAGTTTAATTTACTATTCCAACTCCAGTCCCTGTGGACACTAGGGAAGGTGTTGGATAGTAAATTAAATCTATTCCCTATTCTAGAGCGCCTCCCAGCGCAATGCGTTGTAATGGTTTTCGTTGTAAAACCTGCGTTGTAATAGCACTGCGTGGTAAAAGTTGCGTTGTAAAGGATGTTTCCCAGCTATTCCTACGTCTTTGCGATAGGATTGCCACCAAGTGTGCCACAAACCTTAAGGAAGTGGCAAAGATCAAACTGGTAGGTTTGTTTTTACCCAAGGATGCCACCTGGAAATCGTTTCTTGGGTATTTATATTTAGTGAAGGACTTTCAACCCAAATTTCAGATTGTGCCGTAGATGGTGTTTCTGGAGGCTGAGGGGTTGTGGGGTAACTGCTGGGCTTTGAATTTGGCCACAATATTGTCAATAATATGTACCATCACCTGGACAGTGGCACTGAAATGCAACACTGGTCAGCTTGCTTCAGGGAGTTCATTTACACTGACATTCCTTAATTTATGTGAAGTGCCCACATGCACAGATCAATTTTGGCTGTAGTTTTGGAGCTTCGAACATTACTTACAAATTGATACCACCCGCTTAGTGAAAATTCTTTGCATATCTTTGAGCGTTTTGATCCAGTGCTTAATTTGTAAGAAATTACATGCCAGAGCCCTCGCCAGGAGGCCACCGCAGTTTGCACCACACATTGCCACTGTACTTGCACATCTACTAACCAACACACTGCTACAAGTGTGGCAATTCAGACCGTTCGAGGCTGCCAAAGTTTTAAAAATGGCTTGGGTGGCAGGCATTAGTTGTTTTTAATGTGTATCGAACTAACAAATAACAGTTTTTCTGCTTGTCTTTCAATTACACAAACAGCATCACCGTGTGGTAGCTGCCATAAGTGCAGGTTCTGGCAATTAGGTGCTGGTGCCGGCAATTAAGTGCTGGTGCCGGCAATTAAGTGCCGGTGCCGAGCACCGGAAACCACTGGTTCAAATTAAGCACTGTATTTGATCCCTCATCAAACTTTGTTTGGGTTAACAGCAATGTTGTTTTTCATTTTTCTAATAAGTACGTTGAGACTTCCTCACTGATATGTTCATTTAGTGAATCCCCTTCTGCTATCACTTATTAACTGGTGAGGTATCTAAGTCTGGATCCACCTATTCACCAAGGCACCATGGATTCTCACTCTCTTAAGGCTTTATCAACCAGTTGGGGTGAGATTCGATCCCTAACTGCTGGATGATTGACTGACTCCCCACCACCAGCTCCAGTAATTTGTATATATTGTTATTCCCAACTTATGTTCATCCACCCCTTAAAGTGCTGTGGGACCATTATCGGGTGATTACCAGCACGTTACACAAACTCAAAATAAAAGATAATAAATGTTTTAGATATATTTTTATTGTCACTTTTGATTCAGAAAAAGAGATTGTTGCAGCATGATAACATCAATTAAGGCATGTACAGATCATCTTTTTAATTGTCCAGAACAGACAATGAAGCAAACAATTTCGACCGCCAAGGCTAGGAGGGTGCAGTAATCTACATGCAATAAACAACAAATATAAAAGCTTAATCAATGGAGTCTATATTTGAAAGAAAAGAAGAAGAGGAAACACGGTCTATCGTGTAAGGGCATCAATGTGTTAAGAAATTTCACAGGTTCCCGTGTTGGTAGTGAAGCAGTACGCAGTTAGCCATGACTTGTCACACGTGGGGGGATCAAATAGCGTGTAAATTGAAGCAAGATGGGGCAGCACAGTGACTCCCCGTTCGGCAGTGTATCAGGACAAGTGTCTTGGAAAGTTGTGAAACACAGCATCTGCTGCATGGGTAAACCACATTCACGAAGGGCGAGGGCAGATCTTGGGTGGTGGAAGCACGAGGAAGGACCACCATGAGTCATCTAGGCGGTGTCGCCAGTCGCAGCTCTACCGGTACCATGTATGCAGACCATGTATGCAGTCCGATACAGGTGTAATGTCAATTACTAGAAGACAGTAACACCTTCAAGGTGGGTTAATGTCATTCTTTGCTTCCTCATTAGTAAGGTAGGTTTCCCAGTAGTCGCCTCCTGTTCTTGTATCCTCTGTCATTCTAAGGAGCCGAAGGACATTCGCTTCCGCACATGCCCAGGTCAGATCATATTGCCCCGTGTTTTTTTTTCTGTGGGCTACTTTTAAATTTGATATGGGCTAAGGGCAGGTGGCTCTCACCACACTACAGCGCTCTTTGCTGGAGGGTGGTCTTGGTGCGACCAACTTCAAACTGTACTATGCAGCGACTCTTCCGCGTTGTTACATCGAAGTACATTACAACGCAAGTTGTTACATCGACTTGCTGTAGGGGGCGCGCTGGACTTAGGAATAGTATAATTTACTATTCCAACTGCAGTGTGCGCAACAGTTGGGAAGGTTAGGTCAGCACGCCCCCTACAACAAGTCGATGTAACGACTTGCGTTGTAATGTACTGTGATGTAACATTTGTTGTAACGTATGAGATGTAATGGCTGTTTCCCGTTTCAGCAGGCGTATGGATTGATGGAGGTCTTTTCACATGGGACTGTCCCATGGGTTATGATACATTGCTGTAGTTGCGTCAGTTTTCCGACACACTCCAGCAATGCATAATTTTTGTACCACCAGATACGTCAGAATTCCTAATGTATCTGTAAATCCTTGCGCGATGAAGCACCGTATTATAAATACGGTGCATCCATGGTTCCGCAAGGATGGCGCTATGAAAAGCGTTGCATCACTGTTTTTGACTAGCAATGCGTCACTTTTCATAAATGAGGTCCTGAATTTGAAAATGCGTGTTTCCATGGGTCTACATACGTCCCAACTGCGCTTCCAGCCTTCCATCCTTTTCCCTATCATGGTGGCTAAAACTGGCTGCCTCCAGGAAGCTTCATCTCCACAATAACTGAGGCGTTTAGACTTCAGTGCGATTGGAGCAATGTTTTTTGGTGTTTGGGATGTTCAAAGGAGAGCAGACTCCTTCAGGCAGCCCACATCAGAAGTCACACACCGCTGCTCTCAGTTCAAAGAGCTCCCAGCTCATCTGGCAGGGCTGTGTCCCGGCATGCCTCAGAGAGGTCACAGTTAAAAAAAAAAAACATCCGCCCACCGCCATCCCCAGCCACTCCTCCAGTGCTCAGTAACCTCAGCTTCATGTTGTAAACGATCTCACAGCCCCCTCAAAGCAGCCAGGTGTGACTGGGGCAGACTCGGGCCGCTGTGAATCATAACGTCACACACCATTTTACGACTTCTGGTCGGTGGAAGGTGCCGGATACCATTGCCAAGAAGTAGCTGAAAGTGGAACAACATAGTAATTGGAGGTGATACAGAATGCCAAAATAAGGTGAAAAAAATCGTTAAAAACTTCAGTAGGCGTGAAATTGTTGAGGAGGGGATGACTGGCAGTTAAAGGGTGCAGGCAGCCGCAGGGTCTACCCGCATTAAAAAACGCAGATTATGAGGGACTAAACTAAAATCCCCTTACCCAGAAAAAAATACGTATTTACTACCACAGGACATAAACAGAGGCTTTATGTCCAAAGGCCAAAGTCACAGCCGGACGCCACGTATATTCCACGCCGGTTTTGCACCATTTAGGCAGAGGTGCCAACTACGCGAGTCTGCTTGAGTTTCGGTGGCATTACTCCCCCATAGCGTCCTAAAGTCTACTCTACACTGTCACCAAGTATTACATTCCGAGTCAAGTGGTTACCGAAATTATTCAATTTTCGCCATTTTTTCTTTCTCTAGTACTCCACTGCGACACCAGAGCACACCTGTCTACCGGTCACTAAACGCGAGTTCATCCGTGCCAGAGTACCTTTTCTTCCCTTTGTCTCGCGCTTTCAGTTTGAATATTTGTATTAATACCTGTTTTGTCAGCTTGCCCGTGACAAGACGAGTACACACACGATGCAGTTACTTAGAGTGCACCTGTATGCCAAGGTCTGGCAGGTGAAAGCAAAAGGAAAAAGAAAGATACAGGAGCTCTTTGAATACAATGTTTGTTTCGACTTTACAGAGTTTGCACCGTTAGCAGAACGATTCATCGCGAAAAACTGACTGGATTCAGCGTCCTAGGCACTAAGTTTTCATATGCGAAACAATAGTACCCTCTGCTGTTAAACTGCAGAAACTGCACCCTCCGTACCGTTTGATAGCTCTCGGTGCAGTATGTAGACCGTGAAGAAGCATCATTATTACAGTGATTCATTTGTTGAAAAATAAGTGCCAGGGCTCTTGTCAGGAGGCCACTGTAACTTTCACTCCACATGGCCCCTGCTACGCTGCCAATGATAGTAGCAACACAACTACTAAGCATCACACTCCTACAAGTGTGACAATTTGCACTATTTCAGGCGCTGAAAGCAATAAGAATGGCATGGGCAGCAAGTAATAGTCATTTTTGATGCACATTGAATTAACTGTTGTTGTGGTCATCTCTAAATTAGCCAGACGGGGCCACCTTGTGGTAGACTGACATAAGTGCTGGTGTTGAGCACCGGAAAACACTGGCTATGTTGGACAGGCCTCGTGGCATGCCCGTCCCCTCCCCGCATGGCGGGCCTCGGACTACTGTTACCCCTGTTCCCCGGACAAGACCCACACCTGCAGCCCTCCGGGTCAACCCCCAGCTCTTCCCCGACGGAACCCAGACCCGTAACTACAACATTCTCGGCTGGCCCGGGGCCTTTCCCGAGCCACCGTTCCCGGCCCAGCCTCCATCTTGGACCCTCCACGACCAGGCCCCGTGGCCACGTGTTGACCTCAGCCTCCGGCCCAGCCAGGCCCTGACATCGAGGCACCACCATCCACCCAGGGGGTAAAGAGACCACTTGTCAAGTCCATGGGAGAAGGAGTGTCAATGGCTCCCCTCCGCCTGGTTTCGATCGCCCCCAGCCTCACTGGGCGCTGGCTCCACCCCCCTGCTGGGTGTCTGGACTCCCTCATCCCGGACCCCCCGACCTCCAAGTGCGAGGGTCCGGACATCAAAGGGCACCAGACCTATAACTGGGGCAGCCCCAGAGCAGGAAGTCAGTTGTATCCTGGAGTCGAGAGACACCGAGACGAACTCATCCTTGGAGGCCTGCTGGCGCTGCCGCGGCTCCTCTTCGTGAACCATCTTGGAAGGCCTGCTGGCGCTGCCGCGGCTCATCCTCGTGAACCATCTTTGAAGGGCTGCTGGCGCTGCCGCGGCTCATCCTCGTGAACCATCCTTGAAGGCCTGCTGGCGCTGCCGCGGCTCATCCTCGTGAACCATCCTTGAAGGCCTGCTGGCGCTGCCGCGGCTCATCCTCGTGAACCATCCTTGAAGGCCTGCTGGCGCTGCCGCGGCTCATCCTCGTGAACCATCCTTGAAGGCCTGCTGGCGCTGCCGCGACTCATCCTCGTGAACCATCCTTGAAGGCCTGCTGGCGCTGCCGCGGCTCATCCTCGTGAACCATCCTTGAAGGCCTGCTGGCGCTGCCGCAGCTCATCCTCGTGAACCATCTTTGAAGGCCTGCTGGCGCAACCGCGGCTCATCCTCGTGAACCATCTCTGAAGGCCTGCTGGCGCTGCCGCGGGCCCTACTTGCGAACCATCCAGCTCGAGGATTGAGAGCTATACCCCTGATACCCCTGTACCGGACCGGTACTGAGACTGTCCCGCTACCCCCTTTTCCCCCAGAGACTAGAAGTGAAGGGATCATCCCATCCTGGTCCTGCTGTATCGTCAAGTTAACCTCCCTAAGAATACCTATAAAAGTGTACAGAACCTATCTTTGTGTGGCGTCCATCTGTGGGGGGGGGGTAGTTGCTCGTCCGTACGATCTAAGGAGAGGGCCCTCGCCAGGAGGCCTCTCCCCCTTGCTCGGCCGACCCTCCGGGTCCCCGTCTAACATTGGTGGCCAGCGGCGCGATCCGAGCCGACGCATAATCGTACGGAGAGTAACTCGCCCCACGACGCACAGCAACAATGTCGACAAAAGAGATCGGAACAACCGCAAAATTCCAGATGGAACGGCTGGAAGAATACAGTCACAAGGAATTGAAGCAATTCTGCATAGATTTGGGCATCGCTACCACGGGACTGAGCACCAAAGACGACCTCAAGCACGCCTTGGAGTCTTGGGTGGAAACGGGAGCGTCCCCACCCCAAAGCGAAAGCATCGAGACCACGGAAACAATTGCAACCCCCGAAGGAGAAAGACGAGAGGGCCTCTCTTCCGAGGAGGCCCGAGAACGGGAGAGGAGCCGGCTCCACGAGTTGGAACTGGCTCGACTCCGTTTGGATGGGGAACTAAAGCTAGCGGAAAAAAAGATAGCCCTCGAACACTTACGGCTACGGGAAGAACGAGAAGAGAAAAAAAGCCAGAGGGAGCTGGAAGAGAAGAAACTAGCGTACGAACACGAGCGCAATTTGAAAGAAAACACGAGCGCAATTTGAAAGAACTAGAGATTCAACGACAAAACAAGGATCTCGGGGTCCCCAAGAACCAGAACTCCGCTCCCCCTACGGACACCAAGGTCCACATTCCCAAAGACGTCGTCTAAGAGTACTACCGGAACGACGATATCCAGCAATGGTTCAAGGCCTACGAGGTAGCCATGATCTCCCACCGTATTCCGCGAAAAGACTGGGGAGCCGGGTTGTGGGGGAGATTCGTCAACGAAGGAAGAGATGCAATGCTACAACTCCCCTACGCAGAGATGACCTCCTACGAGCACATGAAAGCCGCCCTCCTCACTCGCTATGGGCTTACCCCCGAGATGTACCGGCAGCGATTCCGAGACTGTAAAAGGATCCCCGGTACCACCTGGGTGGAATATGTGAACTTTTTCAGCCGAGCCTTCGAGGGGTGGATCAAAGGCAGCCAGGTCGCCATCTACGAACAATTATTCGAGCTCATCGTGTGGGAGCACCTATCCAATAATTGTTTCATTGAACTAAGGCAGCATCTCCTCGATAGCAAGCTGACCTAACCCCAGAAACTCGCCATCAAAGCGGATCAATGGGAGAGCACCCGGGTCCCCCGGAATTGGCCGGGCGAACAAAACAGAGCCTCCCAGGGGCCTCACCGTCCGCGAGGGGGAGTAGGAGGCCAGGGTCGGGGCAGGGACACCGCCACGGTGCCCCCCACTAGCAACCCCCCGTCTCCGGCCGGAAGAGGAAGCCCTCCGACGCGACCGGGATTCCGCTCCAACATTGTCTGCCACAAGTGCCAGCGGCCCGGTCCGGCCCGGTCATTACGCCAATGACCCCAACTGTCCGAGAAACCAGTCAGCCCAGGCCCCGGGTCCAATGAACCGCCAAATCACCGCCGTCGCCCTCGGAGAAGAGCAAGGTGAAGAAGAAGCCGAAGAGTGCGAACAATACCAGACCGAGTATTTTTCGCACTTCTTCGAAGTCTCTCCTGCAAATCCCACGTTTCAAACGTAAAAAGTGGGGTAGAGCCAATTTCTCAACTTTGGCTCCCACATTCTGGAACTCCCTCCCCGACCACCTTCGTTCTGCCACTCAATATTCCTCTTTCCGCAAAGACCTAAAAACGTTCCTGTTCAAACAGGCCTTCCCCGTGTAACTGGGTCCCTCCCTGCTCTGCGACAGGTTCACTCCGCCCTCAGTTGTTGGACCCTCCATTATAGCGCCAAGAAACCGTACGGTGAACGCTGCGCTCTACAAATGTTTTAAATTCAAATTCAACCTGCAGCCATGTCCCTGGTATGTCTAGGAGAAAGGGACATGGTCCCGCGGGCCCCCATCTCAGCCAACACGCAGAAGTACAGCCAGTGGGTCACCATTAATGGACACCGGGCAGAAGCCCTCCGTGACACGGGGGCCAGTGTGACCGCAGTCCGTTGCCATCTGGTGACCCCTGATCAAATCTTGCCCAACGTACTTTGCCCAGTACGGTCTGCGGACAACTCCGAAAGCCTGTGCCAGATGGCCCGCGTCCCCTTCGAGTGGGGGGGAGTGTCGGGCATGCTGAAAGCGACCGTCCGAGACGATGCCCCCGTTGACTGCCTCCTGGGGAACGACCTCGAGAGCTCCCCCTGGGCAGCCGTTGAACGAAAAGAGCACCTGGGGATGCTTGGCCTCCCTGAATGGGTCTGTGCGACGACCCGATCCATGGCCGCCCGCGCCATCCCATCCACTGAAGAACCCGAGTGGCACGAACCTCCCCCGCCGGTCATCACGGAAGAGAGCACCCCTGAACCTGGTCCCCCGGGGTCCGACAATGAAGAACCTGACCTACCCCGGGACATCCCGGAGCTGGCCCAGTGGCGCCAAGAAGGTGGCCCCACTCAGGAACAGTTCCGCCAGGAACAAAGAGCGTGTCCCTCCCTCGAGGGGCTCCGACAGCAAGCCATAGCCCAGAGCGCAGGGGATGCCTCGGGGGCCCACTGGATCTATTGGGACAATGAACTCCTCTACAGTAAGCAAAAGATTGCCGAACTGGGGGCCAGCCGGGTGCTGGTAGTCCCCCTCCGATTCAGAGACTTCCTTTTGAACTTGGCACACGATGTGCCTCTCGCCGGGCACCTGGGGCAGTACAAGACTTACAGCCGCCTGGTGACCCATTTCTACTGGCCTAAGATGCGTAACGATGTGATAAACCACTGCCGGGCCTGCCCCTCCTGCCAGGCCAGCGGGAAGAGAGGCCGTAAACTAAAAGTCCCCCTGCAACCCTTTCCAATCGTCACCACTCCCTTCGAGTGGGTGGGAATCGACATCGTGGGGCCCTTGGAGCCCCGGACAGCGCAAGGTCACCGGTTCATTCTCGTCCTGGTGGACCATGCCACCCGCTATCCCGAGGCCATCCCTCTCCGGACCGTGACAGCACCCGTGGTGGGCCGAGCCCTGATGGGGATCTTCTCGCGGGTGGGCTTTCCCCAAGAGCTCGTCAGTGATCGGGGCACGAACTTCATCTCCAGATACATGAAGTCCCTATGGCAACAGTGTGGGGTCACCTACAAATTTACGACCCCCTACCACCCGCAAGGAAACGGACTAGTGGAACGATTCAATCGCACCCTCAAGGCTATGATCATGGGCCTGGAAGAGCCCCTACGCCGTCAATGGGACGTGCTACTACCCTGCCTCCTGTTTGCCTACAGGGAGGTCCCACAGAAGTCCCTGGGATTCAGCCCTTTCGAGCTCCTGTATGGGCACCCCGTCCGGGGTCCCCTCAGCCTGGTCAAGGAAGGGTGGGAGATGACCACCCAAAAGGCCCCCCCGATGTGTACAGGTACCTCTTGACCCTCCGGAATCAGACCCAAAGGTTCCGGGAACTCGCCAAGGCCAACCTCGAAGCCAGCCAAGAGGACATGAAACGTTGGTATGATCAAAACGCCTCGTCTATTGAGTTCGAGCCGGGACAACAGGTCTGGGTCATGTCTCTGGTCGAACCTTGCGCCCTCGAGGACAAATGGACCGGGCCCTTCAAGGTGGTGGAACGCAAGGGCCCCGTCACCTACCTGGTGGACCTGGAGTCCCCCAGGAACCCCCTCCGGGTCCTCCATGCCAATAGACTTAAGCCGCACTTTGTGCGATCAGAACTTAGCCTCCTGATGGCTACCGACAGTGGGGCTGAAGAGGACTCCGAGCCCCTCCCCGACCTCCTGAAAACTCTAGCCCAAGACGGCTCCGTGGAAGGGGTCAACCTCTCTTCTACCTTGACCCCAGCACAACGCCACCACTGCAAAGACTTGTTGCAACAATTCGCCGATTTATTCTCCCTCACGCCCGGGGTCACCCCCTGGTGTCTCCACGATGTCGACACCGGGGATAGCCCCCCTATCCGGCACCGGGCCTACAGAGTTCCCGATCGGGTATGCACCTGCATCCAATCAGAGGTCTCCAAGATGCTAGCCCTAGGAGTAATCGAGCCCTCCGACAGTCCCTGGGCCAGTCCAGTCGTGCTGGTCCCCAAGGCCGCTGCCCCTGGCGTCGCCCCAGAAGTCAGATTTTGTGTGGACTACCGGGGCTTGAACGCCATCACCCGAACAGACGCTCACCCCATCCCCCGAGCTGATGAACTGATTGACCGTCTGGGGGCCGCCCGCTACCTGAGCATCTTTGACTTGACCGCGGGCTATTGGCACATCGGCCTCACCCCAGGCGCCCAGGAGCGATCCGCCTTCTCCACCCCGGATGGCCACTACCACTTCAAAGTGATGCCCTTCGGAATGAAAAACGCCCCCGCCACCTTCCAGAGGCCCGTGAACAAAGTATTGGCGGGGCTGGAGGAGTTCAGCGCCGCCTATCTGGACGATATTGCCGTGTAGAGTCGCCACTGGGCAGAACACCTCCAACACCTCCGGGAGGTCCTGACCGCCCTCCGGCGGGCAGGACTAACAATCAAGGCCAGCAAGTGCCAAATCGGCCAAGGATCCGTGACCTACCTGGGGCACCAGGTAGGAAGTGGCCAGGTGGCCCCTCTCCAACTCAAGATCGCAGCCATCCTGGCGTGGGAGCCCCCGGTCACCCAAACAGAGGTCCGAGCCTTCCTGGGGCTCACCGGATACTACCGGCACTTCGTGAGGGACTATGGCAGCATTGTGGGGCCCCTCACAGAACTCACGTCCAAGAAGAACCCCCCGAAAGTGCACTGGACCCCTGAGTGTCAGGCCGCCTTCGAGAACCTCAAGTCCGCAATGTGCACTGCCCCAGTGCTCCAAGCCCCCGACTACAGCCGGGAATTTATAGTACAGACAGATGCCTCCGATCACGGCGTTGGGGCCGTCCTCTCCCAAATCAACACCGAGGGAGTTGCTGGCCCGAGAACAGCGCTGGAGCACCATAGAGCGAGAGGCCTTCGCCGTGGTGTAGGCCCTCAAGAAGCTCCGGCCCTATCTCTTCGGTACCCACTTCCGGGTGCAAACAGACCACCGACCTCTGCAATGGCTGATGCAGATGCGGGGAGAGAATCCGAAGCTGTTAAGTTGGTCCATCTCCCTGCAAGGGATGGACTTCACTGTGGAGCATCGCCCAGGCCAAGATCACGCCAACGCAGATGGCCTGTCCTGCTTCTTCCGCCTCGGCGAGGAGATTACCCAAGAGGATGGGTGACTCTCCCTGCCTTCAGCTGGGGGACGCATGTTGGACAGGCCTCGTGGCATGCCCGTCCCCTCCCCGCATGGCGGGCCTCGGACTACTGTTACCCCTGTTCCCCGGACAAGACCCACACCTGCAGCCCTCCGGGTCAACCCCCAGCTCTTCCCCGACGGAACCCAGACCCGTAACTACAACATTCTCGGCTGGCCCGGGGCCTTTCCCGAGCCACCGTTCCCGGCCCAGCCGCCATCTTGAACCCTCCACGACCAGGCCCCGTGGCCACGTGTCGACCTCAGCCTCCGGCCCAGCCAGGCCCCGACATCGAGGCACCACCATCCACCCAGGGGGTAAAGAGACCACTTGGCGAGTCAATGGGAGAAGGAGTGTCGATGGCTCCCCTCTGCCTGGTTTCGATCGCCCCCAGCCTCCTTGGGCGCTGGCTCCACCCCCCTGCTGAGTGTCTGGACTCCCTCATCCCGGACCCCCCAACCTCCAAGTGCGAGGGTCCGGACATCAAAGGGCACCAGACCTATAACTGGGGCAGCCCCAGAGCAGGAAGTCAGTTGTATCCTGGAGTCGAGAGACACCGAGACAAACTCATCCTTGGAGGCCTGCTGGCGCTGCCGCGGCTCCTCTTCGTGAACCATCTTTGAAGGCCTGCTGGCGCTGCCGCGGTTCATCCTCGTGAACCATCTTTGAAGGCCTGCTGGCGCTGCCGCGGCTCATCCTCGTGAACCATCCTTGAAGGCCTGCTGGCGCTGCCGCGACTCATCCTCGTGAACCATCTTTGATGGCCTGCTGGCGCTGCCGCGGCTCATCCTCGTGCACCATCTTTGAAGGCCTGCTGGCGTTGCCGCGGCTCATCCTCGTGAACCATCTCTGAAGGCCTGCTGGCGCTGCCGCGGCCCCTACTTGCGAACCCTCCAGCTCGAGGATTGAGAGCTATACCCCCGCTACCCCTGTACCGGACCGGTACAGAGACTGTCCCGCTACCCCCTTTTCCCCCAGAGACTAGAAGTGAAGGGATCATCGCATCCTGGTTCTGCTGTATCGTCAAGTTAACCTGCCTAAGAATACCTATAAAAGTGTACAGAACCTATCTTTGTGTGGCGTCCATCTGTGGGGGGGTAGTTGCTCGTCCGTACGATCTAAGGAGAGGGCCCTCGCCAGGAGGCCTCTCCCCCTTGCTCGGCCGACCCTCCGGGTCCCCGTCTAACAGGCTCAAACTAAGCACTGCCATTGTATTAAACTGTAGTACTACTTCTGTAGCATTTCCTACCAATCGTCGAGATCCCAATCTATGCAGGTTTGCCAATCAACAGTCTGAACGCTTTTACCTGTGCCCCTTACTAAGCTCTACCGGTGGCAAACGGCATAGCTTGAGAAAGGGCCTACAGGTTGCAAGTACTGGGGTAAGAAAGCGAGAATAGGAATAGGGGAGATAGCGAGTAAATAATTCAGCTGTTACCGTCTCATCCCATTTCTTCTACAAATAGATACACCCAAGCGGCATGCCTTCATCACAATCACTAGCAACAAAACAAAGACACACTGATCACCGGAGAAATGCAATACCACACAATTTAATGCATCACCCGGAATTGCCCGAATGGAACAAAACATATCAGTCCTGGGGCCCAGATTAACGAAAAAGTCACACAACGTAGCGCAGCAAGGTAACTTGCTGCGTCGTGTGGCACGGAGACATCGGACATGCGCCATATCTGCTGCCTCCTTGCACTGGCGCACTGTGTGCTGCCTAGCACCAACGCAGGCATCCGTGCCCCATGATGCAAGGGTACCTGCGTTACAAGCAGGATTGTTTTTGTGCAGGAAAGGATACCTTCCTGGATAAAAACAATCCTGGGAGGCATTTTCCATTACCTATGTGTGATGTGGAATGCTTCACGTATAGCAAAAGGAAGTACGAAGAGAAAGGAAGATATTTCTCATTGTTATGCCTGGGTCTATGAGGCGTACCGTTTTGATGCATTCCCAGGTTTATAACTCTTTGTAAATCTGGGAGTGTGCTAAATCCATGAGTGGATGCATGGGAAAATCCACAATCCCCCTAAGGAACGCCTCCCTGCCTCAATGTAACGCAAGGCAACAAAATGCACTGCCTTGAGTTACTTTGGATTTACTAAGCCACAAAGAGCCATGCAAGGTGCTCAGTAAGTATCACTTAATCCCTTGCACTACACAACGGCAACACAAAGGTTTTGTAAATCTGGCCCTCAGTAACCCATGACAGTGCCAGAAGCACCCTTTGAGTTCCAGACCACATCAGGCTTGTAGTGGGAAACAAATGTGGAAGGTGCTTTGTATATAGTAGTTCTGCAGATGTCTGAAATTGACTCACCCATAAAGTCTGCTGATCCTCTTGCATCTGAATAAGAGCCACCCCAGCGCAACTGGGAGCCGGAGAAATTACAGTTTTGATCCCCTGACCCAGAGTAGTGGTAAATCAGTATTTGTAAAGCGCAAACTACTCACCCTTAAGGGTCTCAAGGCGCTGGGGGCCATCATGGAAATTAAGTGCGCTTTTGCCCAGAGTCACATGGTGCTGAGCTGAGCTGCCTCCGGAGCCGGGGATCGAACCGTGAACCCTGTGCTCCAAAGTCAGCTGCCCTGGCCACTGCACCACACCTCTCCTGGTAGAGGATTAGAAGTCCTGTCCATCCAACTCCGAAATTAGTGAACAAGCTCTCATAATGCTGAAAATCAGCAGACCTGCACAAATAAATGATTACTGTGTGCACCACAACAAATCAGTGCAACCATGCTTCCACCCAGGCAGGCAACTAGAGCCAAATTTCGGGGGGGGGGGCGGTTGAAAAAGATTTGGGGGGTAATTCTTCCAGCCGTAACCAGAGCGGCTGTAAAAAGGGATTAAAACACAACAAAAGCCTCATTTACAAGTACTCGGTCTTTTAAAGACCTGTGAAGTACTTGGGTGCGGCTGCAATTAAACATCACCAGCCAGTTGCACGCCTGCTTCCACCTCAGATTACAGGGTAGGGACAAGAAGAGACAACAATTCCCTGGTCACGATGAAAGACAGAGTTAATCTTTGGGAGAAGCTTTGTATGCATCCACAACACCACACAATCAACAGGCATGGCTCACCAGAGAGCCCTGAATGGAGGGCCCTGTATGGTTAAAAGAATCAAAAGCCGATTCCATGTAGGTTCAAGAGCACGAATTTAGAGCCATAACAAGGAGGATCCTTACAACAACTTTGTGGTCATAACCTTAATGCAGTGTAGGTCACTTGATGCCTTCTCAAAAGCACTGTCAATTGCAAGCAAAGCATTGTCAATCGCAAGACACATCAAGGCCATCTTGTAAGACCTGCAAACCATATTCAGGATGACTCTGAAGAGAGGACAGACGCTGAGGCAGACATCACTTGGGAAACTAGGCCCTGTAACTGTCATGTTCCACGCTGCCCACCAGCACTCAACAACCACACACAACACAGGTAGGTGCAGCGGATGTATGATGTTACAACGCAGGCTATTACAACGCTTGCCTTTACAAAGCGGTTTTTACCTCGCATACCTTTACAACGCATAGCGCTTAGAGGTGCTGGATAGTGAAAAGTTAAATTTTCTATTCCAACTCCAGTCCCCGTGGACACTAGGGAAGGTGTTGGATAGAAAATTAAACTTATTCCCTATCCTAGAGCGCCCCCCAGCGCAATGCGTTGTAATAGTTTGCGTTGTAATGACCACGTTGTAATGGTAGTGCGTTGTAAAAGTTTCGTTGTAAAGGCTGTTTACCAGGTGCAGCACATCTTCTTTATTCTCTGGCTGTATCGTAGTGCACGCAGCCACTCCCTTCCTCGTCCAGGGGGTGTAGCATAATGCCCCATCCCCCTTCCCTGACCGGAAGTGGTTTCCAGTGGGTAACTCCTCCCCTTGTGTCCTGTGCAGCGTCCTAGTGCCCACCGGCACATCACTCCGACATCTCCCCTTTTTTGTGGAAAAGAAAACTATGCTGAGAAGAAACAAACAAAAAGAACAGGAAAACAAGAAATGAAAGAAAGGAGGAGACAATAAAGAAAAGAAAAGTAAAGAAAAAACCCAAACACAAAATAAAACACACACAGTACTGACAACAACGATGATCGTTGTTCGCTTTGTCTCTGATATTGACGGCCTTCTGTCCCATCATTATAGTTCCTCAATGAGCCTTTTTGGTCTTCTGCTCACTCTCTTTGGGCAGGACATTTGTTGCTTCACTTGGTACATCTCCTGTAGCTTCAGCTCTGTCCAGTCCTTCGCTGATGTGGTACCCCTTCCACGCTTTCCTCAGCTTTGTCTTTTATCATCTTTGCTTTGTTCCTTGGTGCTGTCTCTCCGTCCTCCATGTTCATCATCACTGTATTTTCCATGCGGACCAAAACCCCTTCCATGAGTACAAGCGCATAAAACAGAAGCCCCCTATAGACTGCAGCTAACTCACTTCAATTGGTAAAAAAGACCCAGTTGCTGACGAGCACAGCGAACCTGCAGCAATGCCGTATCCTACGTCTAGCCAATCAAAACACACGTGTTGCCTGAAACATGAAGAATGAACAAAGTGCCATCCGCTTGGTTTCTGGGATTAACATGAGGAAGACATAGCGCTAGGTCCATCTGGCACCAAGCCCACCAAAGCTCAATGTACTCCTGATCCAGCCTTGGGTGAAGGTGAGATTTGGGTGGAGGTTTGAGAAACCATGTCCTGGAGAACCAGAACAGTTTGTTAGCTATCTTGGAGAGCTGGATACCAAGAGGGGCAGGCACCAGAAGATCATCCCTGCAGGAACAATCTTTCACTCTGTACCTGTGAAGAGCAGCATTCACAACTGCCAGTGGTTTCTCTCCTCACAAAACCCCAGAAAGGGCTTATGAGAAGCTAAATAGGCACAGAGATGTATGCATCCTGTTGATCAATTGAATCCAGAAAATCTCCTGTTTGAGACAGAGAATTACCTCCAGAGTACCCATCTTGAAATGGCAGGTTATCATGAAGCAGTTGATCTCCTTTAAGTCTATGGCCAGTAGGGAGTCCCCTAATATTTTCAGGACTATAAAAACAACCAGGTACCATCACTGACCCTGTTCTGCCACAGGAACTGGAGAATTAGCTGCCTTCAGGACCAGGTCTGTGAAGCTGCCTTCCCGAGTCAATTTCTTGCGGTGATCGGGAGGCATCTTAGTACGAACAAGATTGGATCCAGAGATTTTTATCCCTGCCAATCCAGTCATGTGGCGACCTTCTGGAACATCTTACTTTGCTTTCCCAAAGTAGCCCAACTTGAACGTACTCAGGTACTCTGATCCAAATGCCCGCCCACCAAGAGGCCCCTATGAAGCTGGTTGCTTGGCTTTCTGGGTCACTGAATCCCTGGCCCTCCTTCTTGCAGGGCACTTGGCTGAGGGGGAAGTGTAATTTTGCTCCTACCAGCAGCTACCTGCTCGAGTTGAGAAGATGCTGAGACACCAGAAAAGAACTTACTGGAAAGTAACACAGGAAGAGAGATACCTGGGCAATAAAGTACAGACACACACAAAATGTTTTGTCCAGGGGTCATCTCTCTGTTGGAATGCAAGTAAGACATTCAAATGCTATTAGCTTGAAAAGCAGCCTCCCGCTCTATCTCCTGGTGCCAATCAAGCCGGAAAATACAAAGATTTTCTGAGAGGGAAGGCCAACGTTATCCTTGACACTGAGATTGCCCGCCTTCAATGTAAAAAAAGATACATACGCAGAAGAGGGACAGGTACCTTGCTGCCGGATACAAAACACAAAGCTCTGTGGCCACGTGAAAGTACTTTCTGCCCTAAATCACATTCTAGATCTCTAGGGATCAATACTGTTTGCTGCTCTCAGATCTGCATCTTCTCCTATCCCGACGTGATATTCAGCTTCTTGGCGCAGACAGTTTTCCCTCAAATTTTTGGATTTTCATAAAAAACTGATGGTAGACATAGAAGTTCTGTCGCTTCTGCATCCGGCTTTCTCATTCAAAATATGTTTTGTGCCACTGTTCAGGCTCTATTACGACTAAAGCCGAAAGGAAAGCATACAATGATAAAGTTTTGAAATTTAATGCAGAAACCATTATAATAGACAGTTACCATACTTCCATATTATGATTCAAGATTTTTAATTCATACTTAGTTATCAAGTGGGCATATAAAGCAACAGAAAGGTTAAAAGAAATATTACAAAAAAGAGGCCTGTTAAGTACACAACACAATCGTATTCAGTAAAAAGCAATGCATGTTGATTTTCTTTAAGCAAGAAAACCCACTTTTTGATCAAATAAACCCATGAACTTTACAAATCATGAATTAAGACTGCGTAAGTCGCTTATAGAGAAGCTATCATGGCTTGTCCGCATGACGGAATGCCTATTAAATTGAATATTTGTTTTAAGAGGGCTCTTCTTAAAAATGTACATGATGTGGACGATTGTGTCTTCACTATGGTCACACAGTCTACAATTGTTACTTAACCTCACATTAGACAACTTTGGAACAAAGTCTAAGGTTGGAAGTTCTCCCAACCTCCAACACTATATAGCATGAGTTTGTTTTCTGCACTTTTGAATAGCCCATCCATGTCGGGTTGACTAGTAGGTGTGGAATAGTTCTTTATGATCCTCCCTGCATGTACATGCTTTGCCGGCTCGTCTTTGTCTTGCAGTAAAAATAAGGGCTGCATATTTTTTTAACATTGTATGTCGAAGGTAACTTGTGTTGCCCCTATATTATATTTCAAGCAAACTGCTTTCCATTTCTATAATGCAAATCTAGATTGGTGGTTCTCTCCTCTGTCCATGGCCTTCTCACTCTGTCAGTCTGCAGCAGTACATCACCTTCTCATCCGCCCGTTCTTCACCTTCAATGTAAACAATCATGGTAATGGGATGGTCAATGCTAATCAGCCCATCTTGTCAGCCCTCAATGCTAAATTCAACCCTCTTTCATGCACGCCAGCCTTTACTCCTCTACCCTGCTGATGATACCACTCTAGTCCTTTCAAAGGTGCTCAGCATGCCCCCAGCAGCAGAAATCCTTGAACCCTTTGCTTTTCTGTGCATCCCTTCCTGTCTCACTCTTCCAAATCCCCCTCTCCTACTTCCCTATGACTCCACAGAAGACTGATCTCTCTCATCATACTCACAACCCGAATTCGTCTTCGCCATCCTCGCACCCTTTAAACCAGTCTGATCCTCAATGCTCATCCTTAGTGCCAGGTCATCCATCAAACACACTCCCACATCCATGGCACCTCCAATGGCCATTATCCTTATACTGACACTTTCCTTAAAACCTGGAGGTCTGGCACCATGACCATCGTATCGGATGTCGTTCCAGATGAGTGCAATATACTGGAATTGCATTGTGAACCCAATCATAGTTGAGAATCACCCTAACATTATCTACCACAAAGTCATTAGTCAGCATAATGGCTACTTTAAACAGTTGCCTGACTAACCAATTCTCTGGCCTGATTCTTATGCACAATCGTGCATCACCCAGTCCCTGTCCCTCAAAATTCTGATTGCTTCCCAACCAAACTCTTGGATTTGGCATGATTCACGTTCACCTCAAAACACTCTCTCACTTTAGGAGACTTCATCAAAATTGGGCCGATGGCTCTTAGATTTCCTATGCACAAGAAATTGGGATTAATATGGACAGTGTAGACTCTCTAAACTGATTGCCTCTTGAGCACCTGAACCCCGACGCAGCATGAAGTCTCCAATTTGACCATCACTGGCTAGAAAACTTTATCCTCATCTAAACATTCTCTTATCCCCTTTATCTTTCAATTTGAGTTCTTCTCTATAGAGAATATTAAAACCTCCATCCTGCCATCTTGGGCAAGAAGCTTAAATTTACAGGCAAAACACAGACTTCTTTCCCCCTCTCACTTGTAAAAGCTGCAAAACTCTTAAAAACCCCCCAGACATCCTTAATCACCTCCTCCAAATCACCATGGCTGTAAAGGCTGAGCTTTCTCCTTACACCATACGATGTTCAAATCCCTCAAAATCAAACAAAAAATATGTCTTTCTGAAGACCTTCAACTCTTAAATGGAAAAGGTAGCTCTCCCAGAAGAAGGAGAAAAGATCCTCAGCTCCAATGTGCTAAAACTGCCAGTTGCAACAATAAGCCTGAATAAAAAGCGGACATACGTAATGCAATAAACACAAACTTACAGTCTTATGTTGCCCAAGGTCAACAACTCGTTTACAAATTTCATCTGTGTTTACTTAGAAATGACCATGGCCCCTTTCATCAACATCCACACAAGTTCTTTGAAGACCTTATGACCTCCTTTAATTACAAAAGCAACAAGCATAGGGCAATATGTACAATGAACTGGAGTAGCGCAGGTTAGCTCCAAAATTGCTAACGATGCGCTCCGTCAAGTGAAAAACACAGGAGTGTGCCTTAGCTACAATGATACGGTGCACCCCTGCATTTCCCCCAGCGCAGTTGTTAAATTAAGCTGCTTAGGATGGACTTAACGCCACCAGAACGTCTTAAAAAGTGACGTTCTGTTGGCGTTAAGTCCTTGTACATATGCCCTATAGTGTTCTCTAAGGGACAAGGAAGGTTTTATATTAGATCTAATACTGCGATAGATTACTGCTCCAATTAGCTGAAACCATGTTCAACCAGATCATCAACAATCTCGAAGCAGCTGCTAGTCCACCTTTGCAATGCTCTCACAGGTAGAGACCATCAAACTTGGCCAATCCACCTCAGCTCCAATCATGACTAGATCTGGCAATGTCTGTCTGCATGGCCGGAGCTATTCACAATAAAAGTACTGACTCCATCATCACACCCTCCCAAAGTAATCTTCTGTTGACCTACCTGTCTTGTCAAACTTCAGCCCCACCTTCTGTTTCCTTATTGTCACCAACATCTTGGAAGCAATAGACTCTGTACAACTCACTGTCTGTTTGAAAACCTACATTCTCCTAAACGATTCCCCGTTGAGCTTCAGACCTAAGAGAGACACTGAAACAGCTTATGTCATTCACAATCTCTCAATTGTCAAAGCTGAGCTTTGTGCTTGCCACACGTCTTCAGCCTTCAACACGGCTGATGAAAGCATCCTCCTTTCTTCACTGTAGTCTGTATTAGGGATTGGTTTACAATTTTGTAGCTCTTTCCTCTTAAACTGCGCCCAACAGGTAACACCCAGACCTTTCTGACGTGGAATGTGGTGTACCTCAAGGATAATCCCTCTCGCTGGCCCTTGTGGCAATGATCAACACCCATAAGTCTGGCTAATAAAAGCATGCCAATTATACTCAAATGTACATGGGGATCCTAATAGAACCACAGCACAGAAGCGTTGTGCATGACTGCCGACAGCACATTCAGAAAAGGGCGACTCAGAATTGGCTCTTATGGTACGGAACAAAATCTAATGTTCTAGTTACTGGCCTTAAAAATTGACACTTTTACAAAAATCTGGACTCTTTCTAGGCAATACTACAACAGTGGCCTTTGACAGAACTGAGGGAGTTTTTTGTTTTTAACACTGATTTATTCTTTGCCTCTCAGATTAATTCCATAACAAAAAATATGTGTTTCCACCTGTAATTACCTGTGAGGATTTCCCCACTACTTGAAGGTCAAAACTGTATCGCTGTTGTGATAACCGTGGCCCTCTCACATATCGGTTATATCGGGGTCTCCCAACCAAGTCATTAGGTAAAGCCACAAAGCGCACAAACCTTGCAGCTCATCTCATCTCTGGCTTTAAAAGCCTCAGGTGACATCACTCAAGCTTTAAAATGAGGCCAAACAAGGGGCTGCCTTCAACACCCTGAGCCTAACTAGCAACCTATTGCATAGCAGAGTCCTTGGGCACTTTTTGAAAGTATTCACTCCATATCACTTGACTAAAGATCTCAGTATGGCCTCCTCCACATGCTGTGACCATCTAAGTAGAAGTGGTTTGGGAGAAACAATCTATTCCATCAAGGCGTGTCCCTCTGGAATGCGCCCCCACAGCTTCTCTGCCATCATGGCAAAATCAGATCATTTTAAAAGCAACTGAAGACCAACCCCAACTATTTATTACTGAATGACTTTACACGAAGCATCCCATTTCCCAGCTCTTCCTCCTGATGCTCTTGGCACTAGGCAGACTTCTCTGGTCATGTAGGTGCATTATAAACCGTTTAGAAATAAGACAGATGGATGGATGAAGCAGGGGCGGCTCTAGGCTCATGGCGGCCCTGGGCAGGGAGCGTAGGTAGGGGGCCCTGGAGGAGGGGGTCCGTACGGGGCAGAGCGTGGAGGCCAGTGAAGAGAGGGGGTCAGGGTGTTTGGAAGTGGAACAGAGCCAGAGGCCGCCAAATCCCTGCCAGGGGCCGCCATGCAAATATGTATCCATCCTCAGAGGATTATTATATTAACTGCATCGCTGCGGCGGTTATTTTTCCCCTACGCTGCTTTTTTCTAAAAGCCGCGTAAGATGACGAGCTCAGCTCGTCATCCGCACACGCCCCCCGTGGCTGATGACTAGCTGAGCTCGTCATCAGCATCAATGGGGTTAAGGATATATATTGGCGTGGTGGCCCCTGGGGTTTGGTGGCTCTGTGCAGGTGCACAGCTTGCACATGCCTAAGGCCGCCCCTGGATGAAGACTGACAGCTTTCTAGGGATGCAAGAACATGTTTTACCAAGAATGAGGAGCGGGTGACTCCTCTTCCTCGATAACAGTTGATTGCACACCACAGGTAGGCAGGGCTGGACTGGCTGTAGCGGACATCGGGCGTTTTCCTTGGTGAGCAGGAAGGGTGGGGGCCTGTTTTGGTCTGGTGAGGCCGTTTTTTGTTACTGGGAGCCGGTTTTGCTGCAGCGCTGTAATATTGGCCCCCTGTAACAAAGGTGCAGCAGCAGTGTTTCCAACCAGCACCCCTCCCATCCTTTCCCATCCCCTCCCCTCCTCCCCAGGGCTGGGCTGACGTAATTGCCAGTGCCGGCTTGCATTCACTCTGGCCATGCAGGTATATAGTGCTTAACGACCCCTGACGAGGCACTTTTTCGGCGCGAGGAAAGATCCTCTCTGAAGCATTCTGCAGCACACTTGGAAAGAGATAAAGGCCTCACAGGTTTGTTTTGTGCAGGAAGGGGCCCCTTTGTGCACAAAAACACTCCTGCCTGCAACGCAGCCACACTTGCACCACGGTGCGAGAATGCCCGAGTTGGCGCTAGGCAGCACATAATGCACCAGCACAGGACAAAGAACAGGAATGTGAAGTATAATGTTAAATATTCCTGCCCTGTCACGCCACGCTGCACAGCAAGTAGTCTCTATTCACTGCGTTGCGCGACATTTTGATAAATCTGCCCCCATGCGTATTAATAAGAAATGACTGGGAAGTGCTTCTGCTGCGTGTGGGCGTCTCCACCCATCATACACGTACACACACAAATCAAAGTTTACAACAAAATGCATGAGGTTAGACGCAAAGGCTCTGAAGACAGGAAACCGATCATTTCCTTTTACGGTAAAAATGAGGCGGCTGCAAAGCATTAAGGAGCACCTGGCTTTCATTTTGCTGCCTCTATTTCTAACACACTTCCTTTTTGACAGAGACTAACACGAGAAGCTGTTTCCTTCTACATTACACTTCATATGTCACTGCCAGGCTGCTGTGTGACAGGGGAGACCTTAGGCATGTGCAAGCTGTGCACCTGCACAGGGCCACCAAACCCTAGGGGCCACCACACCAATATATATCCTTAATATAATAATCCTCTTGAGGATGGATACATATTTGCGTGGCTGCCCCTGTCAGGGATTTGGTGGCCTCCGGCTCTGTTCCACTTCCAAACACCCTGACCCCCCCTCTTCACTGGCCTCTGCGCTCTGCCCCGCCCGGACCCCCTCTTCTTGGGCCCCCTCCCTACGCTTCCTGCCCAGGGCCGCCATGAGGCTAGAGCTGCCCCTGTGTGTGATGATGGGATCAGCACAAGTCAAGCTCTAAGGCCTCATTTTAAGCCATGTATTTGCATAAAGGGGGCAGAGCTCTTCAAAAGGAACTTCTGTAATCACCGAGAAAAATTTATAAGGTGTCCGAACGGACAATGCATTATGGGACATAGTAATGGCGGAGAGGTAGATGTTCAAATACAAACAAAAAGCTTCAACGTATAAGCCCAAAGTGTGAGGTGCAGAGTATCGTGTTTAGATATTAATTTGTATTCAAAAAGTGCATGTACCCAAGGTTTTTGTGTAACTCATTCACACTTAAATTAAGATAACTGAAGTTTTATTTTTATAATTAGCTTTCCTAAAGCTGCAGATTTTCAGCATTGCAAAAAGGCATTTTGATGACCCGAAAGATCCCCAAAAACCTAACACTTAATAACTTGTTATGCGCACGTTCACCTACTACAATTGTGCGGAAGGACCTGTGGTCAAATACTCTTTGAGGCATATTTACTAAGGACCTAATTTTGAGTTTGGCGGACTGTGGACTGCTATTCTCATGGTGGTGCAGCAGTGTTATTTCAGCCACCGCCGCACCAGTGGTTCGACTGCCCTATTAGAACTCAGGTGGTCCCGCCAAGCATTTCCTCTCTGCCACGGTTTTCATAGCAGTTCCTACCGTGGCGGAGAGAAAACAAAGGGGGCCTACTGCAGCAGTCCATGCCGTGCAGGTACAGCCTTTGATGTTCCCATTACGGTGCCTATTTCAGAGGCACGGCCGTGGGACCGCCAAAGAACCACCTGCCATTGACTGTAAAAGTCATAATCTGCCGGGCTGTGCGCACACAGGTTTGGCGGTGCAGAAACAGGGCGGTGCTGCTCCCACACCACCAGACTCGGAATCGGGCCCTAAGGTGTCTCGCAACGCAGCAGAGCAAACAAAGGGGCATATTTGCAACAGAATGACAGGGTGTGGTATTACGTCACAATTGGAAACATAGCACTCCGATATTCTGAAAACGTAGCGATGCGCCGTATTTACAATGATAACGTGCACCCCTGCGTTTCCCCTAGCAATAGTGCAAAATTTAGCTGCCTAGCACCAATGCAGGCACCCTTGCACCATAGTGCAAGGGTGCCTGCCTTGCAGGGAATGATTGTTCATGTGCAGGAAGGTGTTCCTCCTGCATATAAACAATCACTAATGGCGTTTTGCTCTTTCTATGTGTGCTGCAGAATGCAACACACATTGAAATAGCGAAAGTGTGGAGAAATTAATAATTTCTTCTTTTCTCCTTGTTGTGCCAGTTTAAGACCAGGTTTTCCGTGGTCTTATTTATGGAGCTGCTCCGTACACACCCCAGCCTTCTAAATAGGGGGTAGCGTAAAAAAGCAATGAGTGTTGCAGCGGAAGACCCACTGCAACACCCATTGCCGGCCCCTTTCACGTCAAGAGCAGTGTGAAAGGGACCGTATTTACAAGGTGGCGTTAAGCCATATTAAGTGGCTTAACGTCTCCTTGTAAATAAGGCGAAGGGATTCTCGCCACCAGAATGCCCAAAAAAGTGACGTTCTAGTGGCGATACAGGCTTGTAAATATGCCCCAAAGTTGCTTTGTTGCATGAGGGAGCGAGAAGGAAAGCACTAACCTTTCTAAGATATGGCACTATCCTGCACTCTCCATAGCGCTGGCACACTGCCAGTCTGCCAGCCAAGTTACTTTAGTTGCTCTGACACAGCCCCAAGTGTTCTAGTATCTATGAGAATGATTGGTGTGATCTGTCAGACTTCCATTATTAAGCCCTTAAGCTCCTAAGACAGGGAGACCATTTTGAAACGTGGCAAGCTACTAGCTGAGCAAAAGCTACCTTAAATGTATGACGTTGAAGTGGCAACACACCATACCAAATATATTGTAGGGTACATGAAAGTTACACTTCTGGGTACACTGAGCCAGGAGGATGGCTCAGCGAGCTGAACGTTCATCATTGACAAATGCAGTGTTCTGTAGGTCGTGAGCTCTAATCCTGGCAAGACAGACTCGGCCTTCCATAGGTCCGAGCTCTGTAACTCTGCCACCATAACTTAGGTAACAGTAACATCTGTTATGTATAGCTTTTAGAAGTGGCAGGAGTACTTATGCAGCACTACGTAGAAAATATCATTACCAGTGTTTAACTGCACTAGTTGTTTTTTGTAATTGTATGATGTTAGCAAATAGTTATCTTCATTTAAGGACGTGATCGCGAACAGTTTCAGAGCTTTTTTTAAGTTACAGGTTGGTCAGCACGGTCACACCTCCATCGTGAATGAATGACTTCACCTTTACAGCACTATATGACACTAACTGCAGTTTCTAGGCACTGAGCAATGTATAGTACCAGATCACATCTGCTCAGGTAAATGTAATGTAATGTAAATGTAATTTATATTTATATAGCGCATTATCACCAACGGTCTCGAAGCGGTTTGGGAACCCGTCTTGGTTTTTCCCTGTGAGATAACCCGTACTGGGCACCCCCAAGGTGAAAGCCAGGCATCCCGCCACGGGGGGCCATAGTGGAGATTAAGTATGAGCGCAAAATCCGTTCCGCTCGCGGATTTTGCAAATTTTCGGTAAATTCACGATCCGCGAACTCCCGCGAATTTACCGCGAATTCGCAAATCCGCGAGCGGCGGATTCCGGGGGCAAAAGTTGAAGCCTGGCTGGCCTGTCAACTTGTAACTATTTTAGGATGGCGCCGGCAAGCTGCCAGCGCCATCCTAAAATAGTTACTAAGTTAGCTTCAACAGGAAGCTCTAATAGATAAAATAAAGCAGGTGCTCGCACCTGCTTTATTTTATCTATTAGAGCTTCCTGTTGAAGCTAATTTAGTAAGTATTTTAGGATGGCGCTGGCAGCTTGCCGGCGCCATCCTAAAATAGTTACAACATGCCCTAATCGTGAGCGTCGTCGAGGCAGGTGTGCCTTCTTCACAAATCTACCGTGGAAAATGAGCTGTGATGCTGGATAGAGGCCTTTGCATCCTTGACTTTCACGAGCACAATGCCCGTGCTGTTCTTGTGACCAGGGGTTTCTTTCTCTTCATCTGCTGAACTGATCTTTCTCAGACCTTTTATACACAGAAGAAGCATGTTGAACTCGCATGGTAGCCCTGCCCGTTTGGCCCAACCCACACACTCGCGGTTTGCACCGTCTTCCCGCCATTCACCCACTATGATAGACAGCTCACTCAAGGGATCCCTGCGCCCGTCGGGGCGATTGCATAGTAACACACACATGGTCGCTCGAACTAGTTGATGCTCAAATTCAGTGACTCATTCATTAGCCCAAAAACAATCGTGAGCGTCGTGGTAGCCCTGCCCGTTTGGCCCCGCCCACACACTCGCGGTTTGCACCGTCTTCCCGCCATTCACCCACTATGATGGACAGCTCACTCAAGGGACCCCTGCGCCCGTCGGGGCGATTGCATAGTAACACACACATGGTCGCTCTAACTAGTTGATGCTCAAATTCAGTGACTCATTCATTAGCCCAAAAACAATTGTGAGCGTCGTGGTAGCCCTGCCTGTTTGGCCCCGCCCACACACTCGCGGTTTGCACCGTCTTCCCGCCATTCACCCACTATGATGGACAGCTCACTCAAGGGACCCCTGCGCCCGTCGGGGCGATTGCATAGTAACACACACATGGTCGCTCGAACTAGTTGATGCTCAAATTCAGTGACTCATTCATTAGCCCAAAAACAATTGTGAGCGTCGTCGAGGCTGAACAGGTGTGCCTTCTTCCCAACTCTACCGTGGAAAATCAGCTGTGATGCTGGATAGAGGCCTCACAAGAGGCATGTGCACTCGCATGGAAGCCCCGCCCCTGCCCCAAATCCGCGGATCCGCAAATCAGCAAAATCCGCGGATCGTGGATCCGCAAAATCCGCCCATGCTTAGTGGAGATTAAGCAAGCTATTGCCCGGAGTTGCAGAGTGTGAACCCGTGATTCGAGCAGGCACCGAAGCGAGAATTATCGAGTCCGTGGACATTTTTAGGCTCAAGACCCTGCCGCGTCGGGAATTGAACCCTAGTCCCGGGTCTGACCTCTGCTTCATGGTCTGCCTCCTCTAACCATTGAGCCACACTTCTCCACAGGTGACCATCGTGTGGCTTTTTCGACTTTTTCGACTTCGGTGCATGAGTTAAGATGCCACTTTTGGCCCCACTCACTCTCGTTGGCAGTGGTGTAACGACACTTGAGGGGGTCCCCCAACAAAGTACAAGGAGAGAGTCTCCTCTCCCCAGCCCACCACCAACCACTTTTGTTGAGAGATGCCCCCTGGAGCTCTGGACCCCCCGCTCTGCGTGAGCTGCAAGGGCTTTTGTTACGCCTCTGCGCAGTGGTATTAAGTTGTTCAAAGATCAATGGGCCTTATTCAGAGTTTGGCAAAGAGGATACTCCATTGAAATGTGGTGGATATACCATCCATCCTATTACAAGGGCGATAGACTAAAGTGCTCATGTAATACTGCGGGTGGGACATCTGCCTCATTTGCGAAAGAGCATCCTGTCCATCAAACTCTAAGTAGGGTCCAGTGCCCGCACTACATACATGGCACCCGTGTTCACACTTTGTAGCTACCCTGCCACCCTCTTTGAAAATTGTGCCCCTTGACCATGCCAAATGGTGACCAATTCCCATAGGGACATGTCTCCATCCACCATAATCCACTCCTACAGGCAAAGAGCTTCACACAGTCTCAAATACAATTGGTAAGTTGATATCTTTGATGATATATATTGCTTTTTGTGTAGTTACTGACCAACCAGAAACCTCTAGCGGGGGCTCAGTCATAAAGTTTCCCAAAGATGAAAAAAAAAGATTCCTGCAGAAATCCTACAACTCCTGTAAGCTCAGTCTGCACCCCCGACAAAAGGAGAAGCGGAGAAGGAGCAACCAATGACATCAAACTGTTGAGTTCTTTAATGGATACTTAGTCAATTTACATACTATGGAGCTTATTTACAATCCCATTGCGCCGCCGGTTCGTCATTTTCTTGAAAGATGAGGCCCTATATCAATAGGCAGGATGAACCAATTTGTAAAGTTATTTACATACCATCTACGCATATTTTTTTAAAAACCTATGAAAATATGTGACGGTCATTGGACTCTATGCGAGTTGGATATTCATGTGAAGAACTGAAGTTTCATGATGCTTTAATTCACAACTTTCAATCCGCCTAACGGCCAGAGCGGTCAACCTCCAAGCTGGGGAATCTGATCCGAGTCTCGGCAGGGACGCTCAACATCCTGTGATTCTGAGCAAATCATTGGCGTCACTAGGGGGTGGAGGGGGTGCGGACCGCACCGGGTGACACCTTCCCATGGGGTGACACCAAAATGCAAAATAATGGGACCCCTGCCCCACCCGCAGACCAGCCTGCATGGGGGAGCCCCGCGCCCGGAGCCCAGGCAGGGACAGCATGGCAGCACTCTACTGATGCGGCACTCCGCACTGCCCCTTTAAGGAACCTCACCCGTGACTGTGTGCACCCCTAGCATGCTCTCCATCGATGGAATGAGCGCTGTCTACTTCGGAAGAAAGTTGCAGGAGGCCGGATGGGGGGTAAGCTGCTCCACCTTTGCTCCCCTCCCTTCTCCCACGCTCCTCTGCTGCTGGCGCAGGCTTTCTATGTGACACCAAGTATTTTGCCCAAGGTCACTTAGTGTGGTCAAGTGGGGGAGCCGGGAGTCAGCGTCGGATTGGTAACGCGGGCATTCGGGCAATGCCTGAGGGGCCGGTGTCCCAGTTTTTCTGTGGGCTGATTTTTTGAGCAGTCTGGGGGCCGATTTGAGCGCTTTCTCTATTGTTCGAGCACAGCCAGCGGCCCAGTGGGTGTCTGAGTGGCCTTTCTAGGGGCAGATGGGCTCTCATTACCTCCGTTCTGCAACAGGTAGAGTGTCACTCCCTTTGTCTCGCTGGCCAGGGGGACTGAGTAGAAGTGGCTTCACTTGTTTCACCAGAGTAAACTAACGCATGCTTTTTTTAAACCCCCCCCCCCTCCCTAAAGTTTTTTTTTATAAGTTTACGCCAAAGCAGTGATTTGAGGAGTGATTATGCAAACATGGGCCGATTTTGGGGGGCGTGCCCGTGCCGATTTTCAATCTTAATCCAACCCTGCCGGGAGTGTATAAACCGTGCCCTTCTTTTGTGACGTGCAAGCTTTTTTTGATTATAGGATAGCAGCTTGATTCGGACATGTGTTCCTTTCATGTATTCCCATGTCCCTGCTGCGCCCTTTACCCTACTGCTTTCTTCCTACCGAGGTGTACAAGAAACATACAATGTGCAAGGAATGCTGACCCTCACGCACCTCGCATTGGTTGCCCACTCTGGGGGATGGTACAATGCAAACATCCTTAAAACTATGCATTTCATAAAGCGCTTGCTTTTTGATAACTTTGCTGCTCCTTAGCGCTATGGACATGAGCAGTAGTGTAGTAAGGATACGATGGCCCTGGTGCATGCAAGTAAATGCCCTTTGACATATTCAGCAATGATTGGGTCATAGGACTCCCAGGTGCTCTGAGCACGGTGCCAATTGTACCTACGCCCTTAGACGTCAAGGTGTCGCTGTGTTACGCAATGATCTGAGCTCTGTTTAGGTCCATACGAGTGATGACGTGCTGGGTCTGTTTCGCTAGATTTGGAGGTGGCGGATTTTAGGTTGCTCACATTGCTGCTGTAAATGCATTCCCCAACTAGACTACCTTAGTCACGTTACTAGGATCATAACAAGTGATGCCTGCCTGTCCAAATCTGCCGGGAAGTAACATGCCAGAAGAGGGCTCCGAAAGCAGTGAGCGCATCAGTCTCGTGACACTGACAGCCTATCAGAGCACAGCGACTGTTTTGTGCATATTAACAAACTGTCCCGCGTTTATCAGCATCGGTACATCCATTACAGGGTTTGATATCAGGGTGAACCCCGACCGCCACCTAACCCCTCGAGTGCTGGCCTAATATGCTATTTGCAAACAGTGGCGTCACGTGGTGGGGTGCGGACCGCATGGGTGACACCATGAATTACCGCACTGGGTGACACCAACCCTAGTGACGCCGCTGGAGCAAATCACTTAATCTCCCCCAGACTAACAAAAATGAATGTCTGTAACGTAACTGGTGCGCATGTAAAGGGCTCTGATACCTTCGTGTTGAGTCTGCACTATATAGAACTCCCCCAAAAAATCCGTTGCAAACAAGCGTAACTTGCTTAGCTTTCCCTTACAAGTGTTGAGTGACTCGAGTGGGAAAGCTAAGCGAGTTATTTGCAGCATACAAAACACTAGTGAGTTATCAGCACAGAATAGTCTGAAGTACTCATCAATAATAGGGACTTCCCCTTTCAGTGCCAACTAACACTAAGGAGCAAACAAGCACTTGCAAAGCCAATCCACGATGGCGGACATCACTTGGATGAATTAAAAAAATGATTTTTTTTAGCACAAAAGCGCAAAATAAAAGTAAAAACTGACCATGGAATTAAGTGGGTAACAGCGGAGTGGGTGGCAGGAGACCAAAGCAGCCCACAAGCGACAGAGCAACACAGGGGTGTAGGGAAAGCACACAGTGGCGAGAACAATACAGTGCACAGGGGTGGGAAAGTTTGGTGGAGAGAAGCAAATGTGAGAGAGCATGAGCAGCATGGGGGTTGGTATTCAGTAGGATGAAGCAAAGGATAGAAAGGGCTAGAAAACATATGCCCTCCCACGAAGTACATAACCAAAAAGAAAAAAGTTATTCCCTCAAAGTAAACCCTGGAATGACACAGGTAAGACAATCAAAAGGATGGTTAGGAAGCTATGCTCCAGGGGAGGGACAAACAGAAGAACACATAGGCAACCCAATGAATAAGACGCAAGCAAATGAGAGTGACAATAAAGCCAACCAATGGCAATCAATGGGTGGGATGTAAGCCCACTGTAAGTTCACAATAGGTCTTTTGCAACCAGGCAGCTTGAGCTGTTTTGTAGACAAGGCCTAAAAACGATGCTCATGCATAGGCGAAAGTAAACTCTGTGTGAGGGACATGGAGGCCAACAATCCTGACCTCTTCAAAACTTCCCTTGTGTGATAAAATCCTCAACGCCACTCTGGTGTGATGAGCTAGTGCAGAGTGCCAAAGGAAGCGCATTCCTTTAGACTGGGGTCTTTCACATTGTATGCAGTGAGGACAACTCTGGAGCAGGCAAGCCCTCTCCTTTAGATTACAGTTTCTCAAACAAATCCCTGCAGGCAAGAGCCTACCACTGGCTGGGAGTCGTCCGTTCGAAAACTTTATTCACGTCATTTTCAATGCATAAAAATACAGACATAATATAACATCTGTATTAAAAAAAATACCATAAAAAGTTTCCGACTTTAAAAAAATGTAATATATTAATCCATATTTATAAATGACTAGTAAACATTATTGTTAAAAACAAGTACAATAAAATCCAAATTAAAACAATTATTGGGTGACTTTATGTAAACAATGTGTAAATCCATGTATCCACCATTTAACCTCCTTTTAATCACCTGCTATCATTCTCTCCATGTAGAACAAACGAATCCCCTCATTAAACCAGTTATTGAACCATATATACCCATCATACTAGTCCAATATGACTTCAGACGCACTCGGGTCAGTGTTACACAGGGTTAATTAAAGCATTCTGCTTGAGTCTGTTGGAATTTGCAGTTAGCACTAATGTAGTCACTCCATTTCCCACACCACAGCTCCACTTACAATCGTCTATGCTTTAAAACAGCCCAAAGAAAAGATGCAAGTGCATAGCATACATAAGGATCTTCCAGCTGTTGAATGAAAAATAGTGCTGGCCGACATTACATGAAATTATATTTGCGCAAAAGGGCCAATATAAACTTTTCCTTTGAGAGCTATATAAAGAGCAAAAAATAAGATATGCAGATTTGACTGCATAGACCTCCCATCACTAGGAAAATGGGGCAGCTCATTGGTAGAATGAATGTTAGCAGGAAAGCCAAGCATAAGTGGAATGTATTTGAAGTGGAACCGTGTCAAAATAAAATGGTGCTGAGGATTTTGTACAATGGGCAAGTAAGACTGGACACCATACTTCCCAGGGGGGAAGATATGATATAATCCTACTGTGCTTATGTTTTTATTTTGCTCCCATCTATCCCCAGAGTCTTTTGTTAGAATATTCTCATTTGGCTTGACTGGCACATGTCAGAGGGGAGTCAAACAAGAGTTGAAGACCCAGGGCTGACAAAGTAGGCTCGACATAATTCAGTCGTAGTATCTTATGGGCATAGTCAATTTTTAAGCACTCTCCCTTAGCACCGCTTGGTTCAATTTTGCACTCTCCCTTTTCCACATCGAATGCCATAATAATAGCAGAGCCAGTCTATCTGAATCTTCCATATATGGTAGACCTAATTCATTATTTTTTAAAATTTATTTAAAGAGTTTTATATAGCGCTGGCTAGACCCGAAGGTATCAGAGCGCTTTACATGAGTTTCAACAATGTAACAGAACAAGATCAACAATTGCACATTACATCGAAAAAATAAGAAATACATTACAGGGGAGATGAAAGGAAGTCTGTCTAAAGACCGACTGGGTAGGTGACGACCAAGGAGGGAATCCACGACCCATCTCCCCTATAGCTAAACCAGGTAGCTCCATCGGGCATCAGACAAAATAGCTCGGTCTCAAGTGGCAAGGGAAGAAGTTCACAGAAAAACAGGGTGGGGACAAAACGCAAGGGCAGGTGATTGCAAAGGACAGAGGCTGGAAAGAGTAGGAACAGAGAGGGGTGAGGGGTTGGGGAAGGGAGAGGGGGGGAGATAAGGTCAGGAGAGACGTGGGAGCGTATGCCCAAAGTCTGGCTGGGTAGGTGATGGTCAAGGAGGGAGTCCAAAGTCCATCTCACCTTTAGCTAGCAATGTAGCTCCACCGGGAATCAGATAAAAATAGCTAAGTCTCAGCTGGCTAGGGAAGGGAGCAGATTAAAGTTCCTGATTGGTGGGCGGGCAAGAAAACAAGACAAATGTCCGTCAGAAGCGGGGAAGAAAACGAGACAAATGTCCGTGATCCAGCTGGGTAGGTGACGGCCATAGCGGTGTGCCAGGGCCAATCTTCCCTATAGCTGTCGGTGCAGCTCTACCGGGCAGCGGCCATGTATGCGTTTAGGGCTCCGCCATAGAAGAGTGAGGATCAGGAGGGGATCATTAGGCTAGAAACCAAAGACGGGTGGTAGGCGCTGGCGAGGATTTTAAGGTAGGATATCGCTGGCTAGACCCGGAGGTATCACAGCTCTTTACATAATGACACAGCGAGTTACAAGTAAACATTTTTTTTGTTTTCACTGTAGTTACTGAATGGGTAAATAAACAATACAGGAGTAAATTAGCAAACACAAGACAAGAGGAAAGACCAGGGACAGCAGGTAATCCACAGGGAGGAGACAGCAGTAGGGAAGAAAACGAGACAAATGTCCATGAACCGGCGGGGTAGTGACGGCCATAGCGGTGTGCCAGGGCCAATCTCCCCTTTAACTTTCGGTGCAACTCCACCGGGAAGCGGCTATGTATGCGTTTAGGGCACCGCCAGAGAAGAGTGAGGATCAGGAGGGGATCAGAAGGCTAGAAACCAAAGATGGGTTGTAGGCGCTGGTGAGGATGGTAAGGCAGGAGAAGGATTGTGGTTTTTGTAGCCATCTTAGAGTCGGGCACGTTCAGTCTATTAGTCTCCATGGCTCAGTGGCTAGTTCTAATTGCCCCCAGTTGGTTGAAAAACACAGTGCCAATAATCCTGGAAGAAACATCAGGACCCTGATCCCAGAAGGGCAGCTGGAGGGGGGCCAGTGTAGCATTCTCAGGCAGCAGCGATGATCTGGGATTACAAGACGCTTCTGTGAGGCGCTGGGTGTGTGCTGTTCTTTGTTCGACTGGTGAGGAACAGCAGCACTGGAAACCCAGCTCTGAGACCCTTGGAATGGGTGGGTCAGCACCCATATACCGGGCCGCAGGTGATAGCATGGGGAGCAGCAGCGTGTCAAGCAGCCTTTTAAGGGGTGTTTGTCGTGCAATGGAGCAGCGCACAGCCAGTGTCCGTGTACTTCCAGGCCGCGGGCACGGTCCCCACAATAGGTCCGGATGCTAGGGAAACCGCAGGGCAAATTTGCGGGCCCCTCTCTTGTCGCACCCATACCTCTCAATTGGCGCAGGCAGGTGAGTTCAGGGGGCAATCAAATGAAGTATGTGTTGTAGCAATTACAGATCGCTGTATTGCCTATCGATTTTGCCAACAAGTAAATCACGGGCGCCATCTTAAGGTCAGGCCCTCTCAGATAAAGATCATTGTGTTGATGAGGTCTGATCTGTGGGAAGACTTCCATAAAGCTTGCACACACAGCTTTCAAAATGGTAGTTGTCAAAATCGCCAGTTGTAAGAACCTCAGCTTTCTGCAGAAGGAAGAAGTTTAGCATGAAATAAACGTAATGGGGTCCACAACCGATTAAGTAAAATATAAGAATTAGTTTGGTAAAGTGGAACAGGAAGCCAACCAGATATGCCACTAAGCCATATATCTTGCCATGTGTCATTAAATAAAGAAAGTGACAGTTCATTGTTCCAAAAAGTTGAAATCATATCTATATTGCTACCAAGAGTATCTAATAACTTGTTATATAAAATAGAAACACCATGAGAAGAAGAAGAAACAGTTTGAATGTATATTGATAAATCAGCTACAGCATTAGAGGGAATATCATCTGGGAAAGAATCTAAAATTGAATTGCGCAAATATTGGTATTTAATGATATTGGATCGAGATAAACCAAATCTGGATTGTAAAGTTTCAAACAAAATGAAAGTATTATTGGTATATACATCTTTAAGTTAAAAAATACCGGCTTTAATCCAAGAAGACCAAACATTAACATTTCTATTCAATTTGATGACATTACTATACCAAAGTGAAATATCTTCAGTAGTATTCATGGGTGAAAGAAAAATTAAGTCTAAATCGTTAAACATCATTTTAATTGACTTAATAATAACTGAATCGTGAAAAAATGATGCAGTATTAGACATTGTTATCAAAGAAGGAAGTGGGTGAGGATTTACTAATAAGTTCTCAATAGATACCCAAGCAGGTGGGTTATTTAAAAAATAATAATTAAACCATAGCGAACTTTGTTTTAAAATAAAGGCTTTATGATAAAGAAAAAAGTCAGGGATACTAAATCCAGCATTACGTTTTGGAATTTTTAATGTTTTGTAACCAATACGAGGAGATTTGATGTTCCATAAAAACTTGGATAAAAGTTTATCAACATCTTTGTAGAACTTTAATGGGAATTGAGTCGGAAGCATTGCAAGGGTATAAAAGATTTTAGGTGCTTTAGTCATTTTTATAGAATCCAATCTACCCCACCATGAAAGATGCAGTGATGACCATTTAGACGTTTTGTCTTTAATATAATTTAATATAAAGTCACAATTTACAGTAATTGTTGATTTTATGGATGAAGAAAAAAAAAACAAGATATTTTAGTTTACTCTTTTGCCAAATTATCCCATTCATGGGAAGCATATAAGGAGTACAATGTATATGTAAAGGGAAAAAATGCAGTTTTATTTGTATTTAAAGTATAACCAGAAACTGTAGAATAATTTGTTATAATGTTAATTAAAGATGGGAAAGAGGACATAGGGTCACTAATAAATAAAAGAACATCATCTGCATATGCAAGGGATTTAACAATAACGTCTTTAATAGTAATTCCCATATTCTCATCACATTTTCTAATTGAAGAAAGGAAAGGTTCGATGCCAATTAAAAATAAAAGAGGAGGAAGGGGACATCCTTGTCTCGTACCTCTAAAAAGAGAAAATTGATGTGAAATTTGTCCATTGATAAATAAACGAGCAGTAGGGGCAAAATACAGAGCTAAAATCATATGTTTAAAAGACTCTCCAAAATTAAAAGATGATAAAGTATGAAATAAAAATTGCCAATGAATCTTATCAAAAGCTTTTTCAGCATCTAAGGCTAAAATACCGGAGGGAAACGTTAAAGTAGAACTTTGTTCAATAACATGTAACAAGGTTCTGGTATTATTTGCAGAAAAACTATTTGTCATAAAACCAGATTGACCAGGGTGTATAATGGAGTCTAAAATAGGGCCTAATCTAGTAGCAAGTAATTTTGAATATAATTTACAATCTTGATTAATTAAAGATATGGGGCGATAGTTAGATACAAGAGTGGAATCTTTATCAGGCTTTGGGAGTACAATTATTAGAGCATCAGTAAATAAACCAGAGGTAGTACCTGTAGATCCAAAAAACTCAAAAAGTTGAAATAAAAAAGGTAAAAGGTGTGATTGAAATTCTTTATAAAACTCTGCTGGTATCCCATCAGGTCCAGGAGTTTATTAAGGGATTTAATGGCTGATAAAATGTCATCTTTAGTGATGGGAGAATCAAGTCCATTTTTATCAGATTGCAAAATCTTGGGTAAACCACAAGAAGCTAAAAAGGAATCTATCAAAGATGCATCATGGAAATCAGGCTTATTATATAATTTGGAACAGAAATTTAAAAGTTCATTAACAATATCATTGTGAGAAAACACAATTTTACCATAAGGACCATGAATTGAATTGATTTGAGTTTTGTCCTTTTTTATGCGTAGATAATTAGGTAAGAGTCTGCCAGATCTATTGGCGGTAAAACTAAATCTGGCTTTAGCATTAGAAATTTAAATGCCTGCTCTTTTACTAAGGATGGAGTTAAATTCATATCGCAATTTTTTGAGTGTACACCTATGTTGAGGATCATTGGAGGTAATAAAAAGTCATTCATTTTTCGCAATTTTTTTTAAATTCTTTAATATTTGCATTAAAGGTTTTGTTATCATGCGCCATAATGGAGATCGTTACCCACCTAATATAAGCTTTGAACGCATCCCATCTGTTAATCATAGAGGTAGATTCTTCTGGATTAAATAAAAAATAGTCTTTAATGGCTGTTAAAAGTTTTGGTTTGTTCTTTTCATTTAACACTATACCCGTGTTCATTCGCCATCTAGACTCTTTGATATATGTTGATTCTAAATTCAAAACTAAGGACATCGGGGGATGGTCTGAGACATCAATGTTACCAATTTGAGGATCTTTTACAGAATTAATTAATTGTATGGAAATGAATAAGCAACACATTCGGGAACAGGAATTATGAGGGTTGGGAAAAAAAGTAAAACTTTTTTCTGTGGGAAAATGTAATCTCCAAATATCTACTAATTTAGTGGTTTGAATGAAAGCTTTGAACGCAAAATATACTTTAGTAGGGTGAAGTTTAGTAAGAGAAAGTCTATCTAATAAAGGGTCCGAAAAAACATTAAAATCACCTCCAACAATTAAAGGAATATTTCCAACTTTTAAGTTCTCTGTAGTAAGATTGGACCAGAAAATAGGATCATCTGCAGTAGGACCATAAACATTTAGTAAAAATAAGAATGAATCATGAACTTTAATTTTAGCTAATATATATCTACCATCTTCACCTGAATGTTTACTTAAAATTTGACAGTGTAATTTTTTTGCAAAAAGAATAGCCACACCATGTTTCCTACCATTAGCAGGAGAGGAGACAACCATATAATCCATTTCTTTTTCATATAATCTAAAGTTTTGTTGTCTATATGAGTTTCTTGAATAAAACAAATGTCAGCTTTACAACTTCCTAAATAATCTAGAATTTTTGTACGCTTAACTGGATGGCGCAGACCTTTAACATTTAATGTAAAAACTTTAAGATTATGAACATTACCCACAGTAGAGGAGAGAATAAAAGAAGTCAAAAAGAGAGACGTAAGAGAAGGAAAAGCAAAGAAGAAATAGAATGAGAAAAAAGATGAGAAAAAAGTGGCTCCATAACAAGCCAAAGGAAGGAGAAAATGAAAAAAACATGGAAAAAACGACAAACAGAAGACAAAAATGTGAAACGTGAAACGCACACAGAGTCTAAAAGCATGGCCGGAACCGCTGGAGCCCAATATAAAAAATCTTAGTAACCTGTCAGAAAAGGCATAACTGGCATAACTCAAGTGGTAGAGTCATTAGTATATATTGAATGTTGAGATTGTTGATCAATAAAATGTTTAAAATCTTCAGGATTGAGGTTCCGTGACAATTGTAAGTGGTGTTTTTCAACTCGCACGAATATGGTCGAGTCTGGTATCTATGAACCGCAAATGACGAGTTTAGTAAGTGTGCGCAGTTTCGCTGTGCTAACCTAAACCGTTCGTTTGTTATGTGGGTTTTTCATCTGTACCCATGGGTTCCATCTTAGATACGGCATCCATTTTGTCTCTTGCCCTCAAGTAGCCAGCGAACGGACGCTGTCCGCTTCGCGACCCTGGGACTCCCAAGATATTGGCGGAAGACACGTGTTCTTTGAAAGTGTCTTTATGACAAGGGGGTTGCTGCTGTAAGGCAGATGGCGCCGCTCGAGGCTCATCTTGCCGCACGGGCTTATTGTCTCAGCCGTGCATCTCATTAGGCACATCCCTTTGATGCCTGTATCTCGTGTTTCTCGATACCTCCCCCTTTTACACCCTTTCCGATCTCCCCACTGTCTCCGTCTTCCTCTGCACCTGTCTTTGTTCCTATTTTCGATCTACTTTACTGCTGATTGGAATTTGCTAATGGTGGGAAGATGGGTTTTTACAGTTGGGAACCGCCAAATGTTTCCGTACTTATGTTCCGGACCTTGTGTGTTTCAAAGTGACCAAAGCGACCCCTCTGGGGGCTAATTGTGGGAACCGGGTTGTAAACCTTTGTGCATCATGTTATCCTATGGGTAAAAACTGTATAAAAGGAGCGATCCACAGAACCAATTTGAAGCAGTCTCCCCGAACTACACTCGATGTACTTCCTGTGACTTCTGTGTTCCCTGCAGCAAATAAACCTTGAATCTTTGACGTCAGAGGAAGTGTCCCGTGTCTCTGTGACTTGTACGCCGGAGCAGGTTACCCACGAAGGTTTCAGGTGTTGTGCCCTGGCACCGCTGGGTCCAAAAGAACCCAGTCCTTCAGTTGGCGCCCAACGTGGGGCTGCATCAGTGGTACCGGTCCAAGCCCGACGATCGTGAGGAACTTCGTGTGAAATCTCCGAGGGAAGGTGCACCCCGCTTCATCGATCCTGTTGTCGAAATAAGTGGCCCGAAGACTTTTCCCGCGAAGATTCCCGCCTCCTGACGGCTGCGACGGACTGCTGCCCTGACTGTAGACCTGTTTTGGCGCCTGGCGTAGACCTTGGTATAGCGAGACGATTGACGGGCCTTCCTGGTGACGCCATCGATCTTTGAGTTAAGTATTTGTGGGTCGCTCCCAGAGTTCTTGGTTGTTGACACTTTAGCGAGTGTCTTTGTTGTAAACGCTGTGTGAGTGTTTTTGTCGGTGACACTTTGCTAGCGTACTTTGTTGTTGTATTGTTTGACGACTGCAGCCGCCAAAAACCGAGGGTTTTGTTCTTTGCTGGGACTTGGTAAATCCCGTAACCCTTGAAGTTTGTGAAACTCGGCTAGTGTGCAAGATGCCTGGTCGCAGTACTTTGTTCAGTTGTTTTAGACCTTGTGGTGCGGATTCCCTGCTGGAGGACTCATGTCCGATACCTCCGGTTGGAACTCCTACTTATGACTTATATAGCAAACATGGGCTAGGCCCGATTGCTTTTAACGATTATTGGATTAAATATACAAAGAAAGACGGCGATCTTCGTTGGCCACCTCACGGTAGCTTCGAGGCGTCGATCTTAGATAATTTAGAAATAAAGTTGTTTGAACGTAAATCTAGGCCGGCCATGTTTGATGCCTTTCGGTTGTGGCGCAAAGAAGCCCGACAGAAAGAAATCAGACAGAATAAACGTAGTCAGCGAGATACTGTTGCTACTATAGTGAAGAAAGCTGAGCAGTTTCAGCGTGATAAGGAGGATAAGGATAAGGAAGTGTTTGAGAGACTACAGCGTATGACCATAGATAAATGCTATCCTGCTTTGCCTACGGAGTCGGATAAGAAGGAAGAGGCAGTTGAGGATCCTTTAATGTCCTATCTTATGAAGTCGCCACCTCCGTACGTACAGGGTACCGCAGCTCCTGTGGTCCCTGCCGTACCTGTTCTTCCACCTATTGTTCCTCCGCCTGTTCCTCAACCTGCACCCGCTCTTCCAACTGTTCCTGCTCCTTTGTCTGTTTCTATTCCTACTGCTCCTCCGCTTCCACATACTCCTGCTCCCACTACTGCTCCTGTGTTGTTAACCCCTGTTGCTGCTACTGTTTCTATTCCTTCTCTTGTTAGCCCTGTGTCTTATTCTTCTCCCTCTACTCGTAGTCGCAATTCTCCCCTTGCAGCTAGTTTCTTTCAGTCGCTCGGACCTGTTCATGGATCCGCTGGTTCTGATGGTCCTCAGAGACGTAGTCAGCTTCCTGGAAACAGAGAACGCGTTGCGCTGTTTAATATGGCGATGGGTTGGATGGTGAATCCTCAGAGAAGTCCACCCCGTGTTGTCCTCGAAACGTTTAGTCAATTTAACATACCAACTCAGAGATATGTGTTTGACGAAATGTGTAAGTTCTTATATGATCAGATAGCGGCCGATGCGCCTGACGAGGTGCTGACCGCCCTGTCTGACCTTCGGCTTCAGTTCGCAACTGGACTGATAGTAGATACTAATGTTCGACGTGCTATTGAGCGGTTGTTATCTCTTCGTCCCGCTCCGATACCTCATGCATTATTTGTTGAGGATATTGAAAAACAACCAGACGAATCTGGCCAATACCCTATGCGTGAAGTTCCGCCAGTTTGGATGCCAGGTAATCCTGGGGCAAACCCCCCGGTTCCGCCATCCTTCCAGAGAGTATGGATACACCTCCCATGGAAAAGATCGGAAGTATTACAGGTGAAGCAATCTTTGCCTGACCCTCGCAAAAATCCTGCAGGGTATTACAAAGAATTATCGCAGCTCGTAGATGCTACGGTAATGAATCTTGCTGATATCGACATGTTGTTTGGTAATGTCGTACCGCAACCGGTATGGGCTAAGATTCGTCAGGAAAATCACGCAAACGAACTAGGTGGTGATTGGGCGGCCATTGTAGCGGCAGATGGGTTGCAAGTTGGTGGCGCTAAGCCCGAGCAGCTGATTACTGCTCTTCCTCAACGAATCATAACGTTAATGAAAACGCTTATGCCAGCCATGAGAGTCAATTGGGACAAGTTGTCAGCCTGTAAGCAGAAGAAAGATGAGAGTGTTTCCGATTTCTTTACGAGGTTTGAGGAAGCATTCATTGATCATAGTGGACAGGATATGAGTACTGAGGGTGGACAAAGGTTGTTTGTGGATAAATTTGTGTCGAATTTGTTGCCCGATTTGAGCAATAAATTGAAGAATTCAGAGAGTGCATGGGCCGTTTCTACCTCAGCTCAGATATTGGCAACGGCACAATATTATGAGAATAGAGAGAAAGAAGAGAATGACCGTGCTGACAAAAAGACGAAAGAGCTAAAAACTAAAGTGTTGTTGCAACAAGCGTATCCGCCGCGTTCTAATCAGAATGCGCCCCAACAGAATAGATCGCAGTCGCAATCAAATCGATCGCAGTCGCGTAATGATTCCCCTTTCCAAAGATCTTCGTTAGGGTACAATCAATGTGCTTATTGTAGACAAGAGGGACACATTAAATTCAACTGCCCTGCCTTAAATGAACGTAATAGTGGTAATTCGTCTAAAGGAGGCCGTGGTGGTTCACAGCACGCATCACGTGGTAGAGGTCGTGGTGCTCAGAATGATCGCTCTGACAATTCATCAAATTCTAATAACTGTTTTGATCAACGTGGATCATCGCAAGGACGATCTGCACAGTACAATGTAGACGATTATTACGTCGATCAGGGAACTGACGATAGTAATTACTAGGACAGCCACAGACAAGGAGAGGGAGTGGTATCAGTTCCGGTTGATCAGAGAGGGCCTTACGTCGCAGTTGCTACATCGGGCGTCGTTGAGCCTTTTCTGTTGGACACTGGTGCAGCGAAAAGTTCTATCATGCATTCGAAACTCCCTGGCGCACCTTTGTCTGGCTTAACAAATGTTTCCGTTGGATTCTCTGGCGCCCCCGTTAGTAATCCGGTTTCACGCCCTTTGCCCCTTCAAATTGGGCCACGTGAGCTCGAAGCTCCGTTGATTTTGACTACTGGTTGTGGTGAGAATCTTTTGGGTCTGGATTTGCTTAAACGTTTGTATGCGACTTTGTATTGTTCTCCTGCGGGGGTAAAGCTTACGTTAGGAGAGAGGGTAGTCTCTCCCATGTATTTGTCCCTCGATAAGCTTCCACCGGAATTGGACTCTCTTCCTGCGTCTTTGTGGGCGACGGGTCCAAATGATGTGGGCCTACTTGATATCTCCCCTTATGTTGTTCAGTTGAAATCTAATGTGCGATTGCCACGCATTCCCCAATATCGTATCTCCCTTGATGGTGAACGGGCACTGTTAGCGATCATCTATGACTTGATCGAGAAAGATGTCATCGAAGAAACTCGGGGAAACGTGTGCAATAGCCCTGTACTGCCCATTCTTAAACGTACTGATCCTACCAAACCGCCTGTTTATCGTTTTGTTATCGATTTACGGGAGGTAAATAAAATTGTGGTTCCTCAATTCCCTGTTGTGCCTGATATCACGGCGCTACTGACTCTGATTCCAGCTACTGCTTCATGGTTTTCGGTGATTGATTTGAAAAATGCATTTTTCAGCATCCCGATTGCCGAAGAGAGCAGGGACCTTTTCGGTTTCTCTCTTGGCGGACGTAGCTTCCGGTTCAAACGCGCTCCTCAGGGCTACTGTGAAAGTCCATCTATTTACAGTCAAGCCTTGAAGGGTCAACTGGATGCGTTTCGGTTGCCGATTGGTGCGGCTTTAATCCAATACGTCGACGACTTATTGGTGGCTGCTGATACTCAGGACATTTGCAAAATTGCTACAGTGTCGTTGCTGCAACATCTCTGTGAGTTAAATCACAAGGTGTCACCTTCTAAACTCCAATATTGTTGTCAAGAAGTAACCTATCTAGGTCACTTATTGTCAAAGGAGGGAAGGAGATTGACCCCAGAGAGAATTGCAGCGATTGCGCGAATGGCTGTGCCACAAACTCAAAGAGATGTGCGTGCCTTTCTAGGTATCACGTCGTACTGCAGGCAGTGGATTCCTAATTTTTCATTGCTAGCGAAACCATTGGTGGCTCTTACGTGCAAGGATGTTTCAACTCCTTTACCATGGACGGAAGAATGTCAGAAAAGTTTTTCTGAACTGCGTGATTCATTGTGTTCGGCTCCTGTGTTAGGTACCCCCGACTACGGTAAGCCGTTCACGTTATATGTTCACGAGAGGGAAGGTTGTGCTTTGAGTGTCCTAACGCAACCTTTTGGTGGTAAGCAACGTCCATGTGCATATTTTTCCTCGACCTTAGACCCAGTAGCTAGAGCATTGCCGAGTTGTTTGAGAGCAACTGCGGCAGCTGCGGTCTCCATCCGACAATCAGCAGGATTGGTCATGGATAATATGCTTACAGTGATGGTTCCGCATGCAGTCGATACTCTTTTGAATCGAACGAAAACTCAGCACTTGACGAGTGCGAGGTTATCTGGGTACGAATTGACGCTCTTGGCAAGCCACATTCAGATAAAGCGTTGTAATGTCCTAAACCCGGCAACGTTGTTACCACTTAGCACAGAGTCAGATGGAGTAGCAGAACATGACTGTTACTTGAGGACGGAAGAGGAAACAAAAGGTCGTGTAGACCTTAAAAACACCCCATTGGAAGACCCGGATGGCACTCTGTATGTGGATGGGTCATGTTTTAAGTTGCCGAATGGCGATGTGACTACTGCTTATGCTGTTGTAACATTGAATACTGTTGTTGAGACCGCAAGGTTGAATCAGAATTCTGCCCAGGCTGCAGAGCTGATTGCTCTTACTAGAGCATGTGTGTTAGCAAAAGGGAAACGTGTGAATGTGTACACCGATAGCCAGTACGCTTTCGGTGTAGCGCATAGTTTCGGACGATTGTGGCGAGAGCGTGGTTTCTTGACGTCGCATGGCACGAAAATCCAGCATGGCCAACTTGTGAACGATCTTTTGGATGCATTGACTTTGCCTGTGCAAGTTGCAATTGTTAAGTGTAGTGCGCATCGTAAAGTGACGGATGATGTTGGTCGTGGTAATGCGTTTGCGGACGAGGTTGCTAAGGAGACTGCCCGGAACCTTAGCACTCGAATGTATGTGACGAGTTCGGTTAGGTGGCCTACAGAATCAAGTATGTGTGAGGATACTATAGAGAGTGTGAAAGCAATTCAGAATGAGGCCACCGAGACTGAAAAGACGAAGTGGAAAGAAAGTACGGGAAAGTTGGATGCGAGTGGTTGTTGGATTGATTTGTCAGATCAGAAAAGATGGATGTTGCCTGATGCGTATGTGCTGGCCGTTGTGACAATGGCACATGGGTTAGCACATATTAGTGCGAAAGGTATTTGCAAATTGTTGGCTGCTGTGTGGAAGAATGATGGTATTACGAAGTGTGCTGAACGTCTGGTGAAGAATTGTATGGTGTGCATAATGTACAATCCTGGCAAAGGAACCCCAACTCCCCCTGGCAGTTTTGCTCCTCCTTCGTATCCCTTTGAGGTGATTCAATTGGACTTCATCCATATGGAGCGATGCAATAACCTGAAGTACGTTTTGGTTGTGGTTTGCGCATTCTCCCGATGGATCGAGGCCTATCCCCTCAAAGACAATACTGCTTTGTCTACTGCGAAAATCCTACTGAAGGAATACTTTCCTCGGTATGGAATGCCTAGAGTCGTGTGGTCAGATAACGGAAGTGAGTTTGTTGGAAGTGTGATGAAGAGTGTGTGTAAGGGCCTTGGAATTAATCAAAAATTCCATAGCGCCAATCATCCCCAGTCAGCTGGTTTGGTTGAGGGGTACAATGGCACCCTTAAACTAAAGCTAGCGAAGATTCAGGCTACGACTGGACTTTCGTGGCCTGATGCTTTGCCTCTAGCATTACTGTCAACTAGGGCGACTGTACACTCCCGAATAGGGCTTAGTCCCTATGAGATAGTGTTCGGCCGTCCTGCGAATGTGTGGGGGGTTCCTAGGCCAGGAATATTCTCTGATCTTGAGTATCCGATGTTGATTGACTACTTACATGACTTGACTGCTAAACTGAGGTTAATTCACCAACAGGTTTACGACGCCTTGCCGACGCAGACGGAGGGTCCAGGCCACCAGCTCCAGCCCGGGGACTGGGTGGTTACTCGTAACTTCTCACGCAAGAACAATCTGGACCCCCGATTTACCGGACCTTACCAGGTACTCCTGGCCACGAGGACTGCCGTTCGTCTTGAGGGGCGGAAAAATTGGGTACATGCTACCCATTGTAAGCGAGTCCCTATTCCTTTGCCGGCAGACCCGTGGGTAAGGAAAGGCATTGCGTCAACAGAAACAGAAACATTGCCGGCGTTTGTACCTTTTAGCGACGCACAGCTTGTTGGAGAACCCTCAGCGCAGCAGAAAGCCACTGTTGAACACTTGTCAGCAAAAGACTCAAGACCAGACCAACCAACTGATCAGCAGGACGCTGTCTCTTCAACGGATCCTTTGTTCGACGAGCAGACACGTCCCGGGAAACATCGATATTCTTTGCGATCTCGCACTAAGGACAAATAAAAAATTTTTTCTTGCTTTGCTGAAATTGACAACTGCAATATCCTCGTTTCCCATGATCAATTTTGAACATTCGTGTCATTGTGGTTTATATATATATATATATTGAGTTTCCTTCCTTGTATCTTTTTCCTTCCACAGCTGAGAGACATTGTGCTAATATATATACATATTGTGTATTGAAGGCCGTAGGGCCGCGCGCGTACTTCCTTCTGGACAGTAGGTCTTGACGCTAGGTTAAAGGCCGTCGGTTCCTAGGAACTCCTGGGGATTGACTATTGCTGCACAGAACGAAGTGCGTCAAGAAACGTTGCGGACGGTCGTAGGGAATGGCATTTTCAAAGCTGAATGACTTGGAAGGAGCTCAGGTGTACAGATTCAAGCTGCAGCAACTCAGTCGTACCAAATGTTTTATATTACAATTGTTTGTGTTGTTTCTGACTGCTTCTGCATTTTTGACGGGTGGGGTGTATTACGCTATGTCTTACTTCTTACTTGTTGCCCCTACTCCTACTCCTTACCCTAACCTTACTTCGACTGCTTCTCCTCATTCTTTTCACATTTTACCGGAACACGAACAGGCTAGACGTGTAGAATTCCGCAACAATTCCTTTATTCAGCTCCTCCATCAGCATCAGTTAGTGGTTAACACTACTAATTGTTGGGTGTGTGGGTTGATGCCACATACTACGGGTAAGGGAATTCCATATCTGGTATTACCGTATAGTTCCCAAGGGTCAGCTCGAGCATTTCAAACAATGTTTCGAAGCGCACTGGGTTTCCACCCCACTCAAGAACAACGTTCCCCCTACTCTGGTCCTACCTCGTATCAGAGGCTGCTATCGATGGCAATAGAGGATATGGAAGATGAGATCCATGATCCTTTTCTTATCCCTGAAGAAGAGGTACAAGCCTATAGGGTCCTAAGCAGAGGGGAATATAGTATGTTCACTAGTGAAAAGCAGCTTAAAAGCTCGCCTCCAATATGGGTCGTACCCCACACTGGTAATCTTTGTCTTATGGGTCGTGGTTCGCAAGCCCCACTTGGAGCAAGTGCTTGCACTGAAAGTTACGTTCTGCCAATGTTCTCGTCCCCTGTGTTTCTGGCTGCCAAGGGTACATACTTTATCTGTTATGATCGTGCATACACATGGTTGCCCGCAGACTTCATGGGCTCATGTTTCATTGCAAATCTGTTGCCTCCGACGTTCACTGTAGATGCCGATTATCATAAGACTAGAGTTGTACGAGGCGTAATTAGCGAAGAGGATACTGCCGGTCAAGAGGCAGGAGACCTTTTCAAGGGTTTCCTCCCGTTTTGGGGACCTATGGTTAATAGTAGGAACCTGAGACAGTTGACCCGAGTGGTAGAATCGACAGCTAATATTACTGCCAGTGCCCTTGGTAATATCACCACAGAACTTCAGGCGGAGAGACTTATGACGTTACAAAACCGTATGGTTTTAGATGTCGTCTTAGCAGATCGCGGTGGGGTATGTAAAGTGATCCATTCGAGCTGCTGCATTTTCATTCCAGATAATGCTCCTACTGTCTATCAAGCCATCTCGAAGTTGCATAAGATCTCCGAATCCATACACGTGGATGTAGGGGATTGGACGCTACTTGGATGGGTTTGGGGCCTGATGTCGACTTGGGGTTGGAAGATTCTGATGATCATCGGAGTTGTGGTAGTGTTCCTGTTCACGTGTTGCCTTTGCGTGCAGTGTGGTCCTGCCTTATGTGGCCTCTGTGCTACAACGTGTATGAGACAACCATCTGTTACCAAGGGGACTCGGTTGGACAGAGCTATGCTACAACAACATCTTGATGGTCTGATGAATATCGAATATGATTCCGACTAGTGCTTGCCTACATGAGGGCAAAAGGAGCGTCTGAGGTTCCGTGACAATTGTAAGTGGTGTTTTTCAACTCGCACGAATATGGTCGAGTCTGGTATCTATGAACCGCAAATGACGAGTTTAGTAAGTGTGCGCAGTTTCGCTGTGCTAACCTAAACCGTTCGTTTGTTATGTGGGTTTTTCATCTGTACCCATGGGTTCCATCTTAGATACGGCATCCATTTTGTCTCTTGCCCTCAAGTAGCCAGCGAACGGACGCTGTCCGCTTCGCGACCCTGGGACTCCCAAGATATTGGCGGAAGACACGTGTTCTTTGAAAGTGTCTTTATGACAAGGGGGTTGCTGCTGTAAGGCAGATGGCGCCGCTCGAGGCTCATCTTGCCGCACGGGCTTATTGTCTCAGCCGTGCATCTCATTAGGCACATCCCTTTGATGCCTGTATCTCGTGTTTCTCGATACCTCCCCCTTTTACACCCTTTCCGATCTCCCCACTGTCTCCGTCTTCCTCTGCACCTGTCTTTGTTCCTATTTTCGATCTACTTTACTGCTGATTGGAATTTGCTAATGGTGGGAAGATGGGTTTTTACAGTTGGGAACCGCCAAATGTTTCCGTACTTATGTTCCGGACCTTGTGTGTTTCAAAGTGACCAAAGCGACCCCTCTGGGGGCTAATTGTGGGAACCGGGTTGTAAACCTTTGTGCATCATGTTATCCTATGGGTAAAAACTGTATAAAAGGAGCGATCCACAGAACCAATTTGAAGCAGTCTCCCCGAACTACACTCGATGTACTTCCTGTGACTTCTGTGTTCCCTGCAGCAAATAAACCTTGAATCTTTGACGTCAGAGGAAGTGTCCCGTGTCTCTGTGACTTGTACGCCGGAGCAGGTTACCCACGAAGGTTTCAGGTGTTGTGCCCTGGCACCGCTGGGTCCAAAAGAACCCAGTCCTTCAGGATGCTCAAAAGATTTGGAGAAATTATCCTTCGAAATGCGCATTGTCGATGGATCAAAAAGTCCATATTTGAACCCAAGACGATGAGGATGAAGAGCAGTAAATTCCTTACGAATTGTGACAGTTTCTTTGGCAAAATCTTGATGAATGAAGATCTTATTACCATTAACCATCAGTGAAGGAATTTCTCGTGCCGCTTTTCTGATTAAAACCAAATGATGGTGACGAAAAACCTTAAAGATCATCTGTCGCGGTTTGGTGTGATGAGGGTTACGATGGGAGGGAATCCTGTGGGCCTTATTTATTTCAAATTTTTCAGGAAATTTGAGTTGCAAAAGACCAGGGATCAGTTTTTCCAAATATAATCTACAGTTAGCTCCCTCCACATCTTCGGGATAAAAAATGTGAAGATTGTATTGCCTATTTCCATTTTCCATATCCAACAATTGAGAGCACAAAGGAGAAATTTTTGCCACTAGAGGAGTGAAAGTGTCAATTTTTGCCTTGTTATCCTGAATTTTATTTACATGTCTGAAATTTTCATGGACAAACTTGCCATTTCCTTTCGTACATTTTTTACTTCTGACGCAATGGTCTCTGTATTAACGCGCAGAGCCTGAATTTCTTCTAAAATTATTGATAAGGAAGGCTCAGATGACTCCACAACTTATTATTTAATTGGAGGAGGGGAAACTTGCTGCCTCCTGTTATTATTAGTAGGAGCTTTATTTTCCATTTTCTTAAAGAAGAAAAATAAAATATAAAAAGAAGAAGTAAAATAAGCCAAAATGCAGCAAATACTGTGTAAATGACTGAAAAATAGCTGGTGCAGCAGCTAAAATGGGCTTTGGGCGTGGCTAGACCCAAGCCAGGCCCTCTCTTAGAAGTGCAATCTGCCCCCCTGACAGCGAAACTCTGCTGTACCTCAGAGCTGGGCTGGGAGCAGGAACCAGGAGGCGAAAAAAACGTTTTCTAGAGCCCAAAATCACTGGAAAACGCTGCACAATACAGGTAGGCACTTCCGAAGGAATCCGACCTCCTTATAGATGATTTTACGACAATATTCATCGTTATAATTGGAAAAACAGGTGAAAAACGCGCTAGAGCAGGAGCGGGGCGGCCATCTTGAATCGCGAGCTCGCGCACCTGTTGTTTCTACCACTTCTACCCTCCACTTTTGGCTGTATGGAATCTTGGGGGTGTCCCCGCAATTAGCACAAATGGTTTTAACTCATTCATGCACAAGTCCAGGTTAGCCATGAATCTAATATAATCCTCTCAATTCCAGGGGAGTTCTAGCTAAAAGCACTGCCTCACCTGCATAGAGGAGTGTCTGGAGGGGGGCTGCTTCAAACTAAGGAACATCCTTAACACTCCCCACCGGAGCAATGTCCACCCTGTTAGTGTAAAGGGAAAACAGGAATGGTGCGAGGATGCACCCCTGCATCACACCTCTTTCAATGCTGAAGGATTTTGTACACTCTCTCCTTCTGCCATAGCGAATGCATGGACTTGCACCCGAATAAAGTGGTCTTATAAATGTGATAATAGGTGGATTCACTCCCATACAGAAAACAATAGCCCATAATTTGCGGTGAACCACACAATCAAATGCGGCAGAGAGATCCATGGAGGCCTTAAAAAGTTGCCTTTTTTTGGCCACCGTACACTTGGCGATCACCATAGACAAATTAAGGCACTGATCAGTTGTCCCTTTACCCTTTCTGAAGTCATACTGTGCTTCAATCAGGAATTTCTTTTCCCCTACCCACTATACTTTAAGCTACTTAATAGTACTTGTCCCATCAGATTTTCTGTGCTATTGATAAGAGATATGGGTCTATAGTTTTTGGGGTTTGATCTTTCCTCCTGTTTATATATGGGAATGATTATTGAGTGCTTCTATTTTTTGAGTGGGCCCCACTTAGCTATAACATTAAAAATATTTGTCATTAGGGGTCCCCATAGGGCCTAAGTCTCCACAGAAATATCAACAGGGACCTCATTGGGGCCAGGGGCCTTCAGGGAACAGGAATGATCTATAGCCGTCTACAGATCTACAACCTATAAGCCCTGTTTTGCTCCTTGGTATTCTGATCATGGTTCATAGCCTTTTTAAAGCTTTGAAAAATATTTTGGAAGCATGAGACCCACCCATCCTCCTCAAAATAAACATCTAACGAGGGCTCCCTATCATCTTTTAGAAATTAGGCATTCACCACCTTCCAGAACCCTCAACTATCCTTCATCTTGGATGCTCGCCTCATTCTTCCCAAGCTTCATCTTTTAAGCTTTTTATCCAAATCCCTCTCACTTCCTTGTATTTAGTGGGCAAATCCTGTACAAAAGGGGCATCTCTAGGAACCATACACAAAGCTTTGTGGAAGTTAGATAACTCCTTTGTACAGTTTGGATTGAACCATCCCTCTAGCAGGTGCTCTTTGCTTGAGAATGGATGTGCAAACTGTTCTTTGATTCCATCCAAAACACCTTCAAATGCCCCATTCACCTGCTCCGGAGTGGGACTAGCTTCTAAAAAGATCATAACCTTGGGATACTTGTGTATAGCACTGTTGGTAGTAAATTTGCCTTATCCACGGTATCCCATTTAATATGTAGCTGTTCTTTCTAGCTAGAACGGGCTTTGGGACTTTCTTCACATTCTTTTTAATGTTCCCCTCTCAGTTCAATTCACAAGTGAGTAAGGGATGGTCACTGAACCCTGTAAAGATTAACTTCATATTATTATTTAAACTATCACTCAAAATCTCTGAGGCTACTATATAATCAATTGTTGACCCTTTATCTACACTCTCAAAGGTCCTATCCATGGAACCTATGAGCGGGTTTACCCTATTTACTAGCCCTAGGTTCCATGTAATCAACAGCCTATTTTGAATGCACTCCCATAAATACTATGGCCAAAATGAATAATGGGGTCTCCATCACAGTCCGTTACCCCACAGACTGGCTTCCCTACTATTTGACGGCTTCTTATATTAAAATCTCCCAGCCAAATAAGTTTCAGGGGCTTTGGGTGTTGGTTACTCATGCCTTAAATCGCCTGTTCCGTTGATATCTGACATATTGCCTTCAAAGTTGTTGTAATGGTTTATAATTACCAGATCCACTCTCCTTATCTCCCACATACCAAATATAGGAAGTAAGATGAATCGTTTAAGAACATAAGAATTCTGATCCTAAGAGTATTAGCTATCAACGTCAGAATTCCGCCTTTTGCTCTTCTGGCACTAGAGGGAAGTGCCGCCGGGTTCGGTAGGTTCGAAAGCCGTCCAGGGAGATGGGACTCACTTCCCATGCTTCTTGGTGGCATATGATGTCATATTTTATTATCTCGCCTATCTAGTCTCTACGTCTAAAACCTGCTATATTACTGGTTATCATCTTAATTATTTCTGTCCACCCCCATTCTTATCCTTCACCCCTTTTGGTGGTTCGGTGCAGTCCCCATCCCTATCTAACATATTGCTGCACCTGAACTGTCAATCACAACCTTCTAAACTCTCCAGCGCTGCATACCTGTTTCCGGTCGGAATCTCAGTGGTTCCTTTCTGAGAGTTGGTACAAAAATTAGAGAAACGTGATATTGTCTCTCCCTACCTGTGGCCTATAAATATCTTGTGGTTTATAGAAAAACCCTAAAGAGAGAGCATAAATCTGAGATGGTGCAATAGGGAGTTGACCTAACAGGTCACCCACTAATAAAGCACTATCAAAATGTACAACAATGCAGTCACCAGGGATGGTTTTTAAAGCTGGTCAGACCTACTGTGTCTTCTTGCTATAAAGATATGTCCATTTATACGCGAACCTATCCCAGCAAACTTTGTCAGCCAATGTAGCGCTTTGCCCAAGAGTTCCTCTGTTGACTTTGTCTGTGACTGCCTTAACTCTGGCACATTAACCAAAATAGGCGCGTATGGGCACGCTGCGGGTGGGAGACACAGTGTCTGGGCCCTGTTTTCCACCCTTTATGAGAGACACTTTCTTCCCTGATTCTCGCATCCCTCTTTTTTTGGCATTCTTTGAACTCCGGGCATTGTGGATGAATTTGCAGCTGAGTGGTTGGGTATGCCCAGTGATACTGAGTTCGGGATGGCAACTGATATGAGAAGTTACTACGTTGGAGTGATGGGCCAATTGTGGGTACCTATGCCTATGTTACTTGGGCCTCCGACTCTCAAGCCTTCATGCGGCAGCGAAGTACCGGATCCCTGTGGCATAATTGACTGATGGGGTTCCACCATCCCCCCCACAGCCCCCGACTTGCTGCCAATAACCAAAGTTGGCTCATATGCCTTTGAGTGTGGGTTCAAAACACTAGACACAAAGGTTGGGACAGTTTTCTGTATTGGCCCACTCTTCTCAGTTAGTTGCATTAAATGCTGTTCTATAGACTCCAACCCAGTTATCAAAGGCTGGACATGGGTTGACGATACACATTCCAATCTATGACATGTTATGTTATGTTAAAAATATTTATACCGCGCTCGGTCACCAAACGGTTTCATGGCGCTCCGTTGACATAATTGGTCAACATTTGTAATTTGAGATCTCTGAGTTTGGGGCTGTGCCAAAGTTTTCTACTCCAGGCCCCTTCTTCGGTTTCTTCGCTTTGGGGCCAGTTGTTGCCTTAAACCACTTCTTTTCCCTTTTTACAGGGGGCTCCGTTGGGGATATTAAAACACTCCCACATTGCCCAGGCTGACTGGCAACTGAGCCAGGGGGAGAATCCCCTAATATATCACTGGTTCTCATTCCCGAGGCGCTTTCAATAATAACCTCTCTCCTTCTTACTTCTTCTAAGGATAGTCTCCGTGCTGTAAGTTCAATCTCCTTTGTTAGAGTATTTGCTGCCCTCACAGGGAAAGAATCAAGAGTGGGAAAAATTTCTCCACTTGGCTCTGAATGCTTTGTCTTCCTTTTCCCCATGGCAGGTTAAACGCTATCCAAAAGGCCCCAAATGTTAGTAGGGAGGGGCCGCCTGAACTCTTCTGGGCACAGATGGCCCCGCTCGCACCGCAGGACAGCGTTGCACTTTTTTTTGTGTGCAGATTTATACAGCGCACACTCGACCCAAAGGTATTGGAGTACTTTACATGAGCACCAGTTACGTTACACAAGGACCCGTTCATTTTTTCGTAGGCGCGGGGAGACTAAGGGACCCATTTACAAGCCCCTTGCACCACTTTTGCGTCTCTTTTCCCATGTTAAACATGTCGCAGGGGCCTTGTAAATAAGCTTCTAAGGGATATGCCCAGAATCACAGGATGCTGAACCGGCAGCGAAGCTCGAACCCGGTTCCCCAGCTCCAAAGTCGGCAGCTCTAGCCGTAAGGCTACATCCTCAGCGGCAACACAGCACAGGGGGAAGCTGGACTTGTTGTCCCCTAGCGGCGCGGCAGGATGCAACGACGGCACAGCGTCTCCCCTGCTCTTCAACAGCAACAGCGGAGCCATTTTTTAGGCGCAATCATAAAGAAACAGAGACTAACCCGTGGCTTTTTACCTCATTTCGCACGATCACTGTACATCCCAAGAACTAGACACATTGTCTTCCGCTAATTGCTTTGCCAAGAGACATTAAAATTGCGCTTTCAGAAGAGGGAGAAGTAATACCCAGCATGAGACGAGATGTCTGCGGTGCCTGTCAAAGGAGTGCAGTGCAGCTCCTGTTAATTGAATGCAAGAATTCTGCCTAAAAACACAGCTTTTAACATTACTATCAGTCATAAGAATGCAAATAGCATGCCTCCCTTCACTGAGAAGACCAGCTCCTGACAGCAGGTGAGCAGCGATCTATTTAAAGGCCCCGCGCCAAGGTCGCGGAAAATTGGCATTCAAGCGGTGCCTTACCTTACTGTTAACAACAGTGATTGTTGAATTAAAAGGTTTTTTCTGCTGCTCAGGCACCTCTATCCTTTCTTTCCTCGCAGCCTATTGAGAGCACAGTGCAGCCAGCGCTCGGTCAGATGCCTCCAAGCGAGTGAACCCAACAGCATGGCTCTCCAACACTGCTCTCTCCAGAACCTTCGGTGTTTTTTCTTTCTTTGTGAGGGGTCGGTTGGCTGGGGGTGCTGATTAGACAGCTGTGCCTTTGCTCAGGTACACAGTCCTGAAACTGCACTCTCAGATGTGCCTTTCAATTGTACAGAGGTCTGTAGCAGACAGAGGTTGAGGCAAACTCTAGAATGGAAGGGAATGGATGTGTGGCTTAACGGCCAGAGCGGCCGACTTGGAAGCTGGGGAGTCAGGCTCAAGTCTGGCGGGAGGCTCAAACATTCTGTGATTCTTGGCAAATCACGTAATCTCCCATGCCTAAAAAATCAAAAATGTTTCCATCTGTAATGTAACTGGTTCTCATGTACCTTCCGGTCGTTTGCGCTATATAAAACTGCAAAAATAATATATATATATATATTGTAGTTATATTTGCGTAGGGGTTACTACACCGGACAAGGACACAAAGCTATTTTGACTGGAGGGTCCCCCATAGCAGGCACCTGGAATTATGTGGTAGGGAGAGCTACAATATGCAGCAGGGCTGGGTAAATTATGCAGCTAGAAAATGCAAAAATTATATAGCATAATGCAGCACATTTTGCAGTATAATTACCACATTATTTTGGCATTTTACACTGTTTGGGCTGTGGTTGCACCTCATTAGTAAAAGTTCAACAACCCGATATAGCAATAAGCAACAGTAAGGTGACCAGTCCACCTTTGCAAAGGGCCTTCCACTGTGCTGCAACACGTATCTGTATTTTTATTTACTTTTGAACCGTTACTAGAAACAAAACATTTTTTGTCAAAATCTGCAGATTATGCAGCAGATGATGAATTATGTGGCAAATTAGGCAAATCCAAAATTATGCCAAAAATGCAGTCGCCACACAATCCCATAATTCCAGTGGCCTGTCTATAGCTCATGCTTGAACGGAAGAGAGTGGGTTTATACTGTAGCCTAGTAGGGCGTGATTCAGTGTTTTGTGTAATGTCTAGAGGGGTGCTCTTATCATTTTTCGTGGTGTGGGCTAAAAATATTACTTTTGATGCTCTGCCTTATTGTTTGATAATATCAGCTATATACATATTTTGTACCAGAAATGTCAAGGTACAGAACTGATTTTGAAGCTCGTTCTGACTTTAAAAGACTACGGCCAAGATTTACAGAACTGTCACACAGCGCAGTGCAACAACCACAGATGCTGCGCTGCATGACAGGAATAGAGCAGGACAGCACCATATCTACAGACATATGGCACTATCCGGCTCTCTCCCTAGCATACGTTTAGCAGCCTTGCGGCCAGATTCATGAAACGAAAATTGGCTCGTAAAGGGCCAGATTCTGAGAATCTGGCCCTTTGCGATCGCAATGTTTGCATTTGGGATTCATCATCCCAAATGCAAAAATCACTATTATAGAATTCGCAAATTGCGAGCGATTGCATTTAAGGAATCTCTATTTGAGATTCTTTAAATGCAATTCATGACACATTTAAAAAATGCGAATTCGCAATTTTGGGCCGCTATTTACCGCGAAGTCAAACCTTGTGGTAAATAGCGGAAACTTAGAAAAATGCACCTAAGTGCATTTTTCTAAGTTGTATGTTACACATACACATGTCCTTGGGACATGTGTGTGCGTAACACCAGCATCCAATATCATTTCAGGGATGCAACAGGGTGTCCTTTGGACACCCCTGCACCCTTGAAATCGCAAACTCAAAATGTGAATCGCTAATAGCGATTTGTACATTGATATGTCATCCCATTCATTCCTATGGGCCTTTAGGCCCATAGGGATGACTGGGGAGTTATTCCTTATTTGCGATTAGCAATTAGCTAATCGCAAATAAGGAAGCTGTAGGAATCGCAAAAAAAATTGCGATTTGTACATGAATCCCTTTTTGCGAGTCTGTAATAGTGATTCCTTAATAATCGCTATTACAGACTCGCAAAACGGGACTTTGATGAATCTAGGAGATAGTGCAGAGGTGTTTGTGTGAGTCTAGCATACATGTTGTACTGGAGTGTACCCTGCTCTCTCCCTTTCACACAACGCAGCATAGCAACTATGCTTGCTGTCTACTTTTTGTGAAAAATTTGTAAATATGCTCCAAGATTTTACCTGCTTATTGAGGAAAGTTTCATGTGTCGCCAGCAGGGAGGACGGGGAAAAGAATCCGAAGCACCAGCGGGCTATAGCTCAATTTAATCATCCTTTTCAGCAGCAGAGGTCAGAGAATAAAAGTTAGCAAATAGTGTACTTTCTCAGACGTGCTACCGGAAGGCGCCCAGTGGGTCACTGCTCATTAAGTTGTTTTTATTACACTCAGGTAATTTTCTCAATATCATTTGGGTTTAGACATACTGTCTACCAGTGGAGGAAACCAAAATGATGCAAACTGACTTTTGTGGAGAATTCAGTTGAAAAATCCTCATAACCTCATAAATTAGGAATTTGGGGGCATATTTATGAGAGTCTTGCATTGTGTCTGCACCACACAACGTGGTACATGCGTGACGCTGACCTCTAAGTCAGATTTTTGAAGCCACGCAAAGTGACATTACATGAGTGGTTTAAAAAATCAGCAGTAACGTAACACAGCGCAAATCCCTGCGTTGAGTTTCTCTGTCCTAGGCAGGCGTTCCATGGGCTTTGTGCAGATGTTCCCTTGCAACTACCATGGTTTTAGATGCATTCCCAGATTTACTAGTACTGGTAAACCTGGGAATGCGTCACAAAGTTACGCCTTCCCAGGGGAGGCATAACGAGGAGGAATATCTCTGTTTCTCCTCATTTTCTCCTCCATGTTTGCTGCATTCTGCAGCACAAATAGAAAGAGGAATTTGCCTCCCAGGATTATTTTGTGCAGGAAGGTGCCCTTTCTTGCACAAAAACAATCCTGCAGGCACAACAGGCGCCCTTGTACCATGGTGCAAGGGTGACTACGTTGGTGTTATGCTGCCAAAAGGGCGCCAGTGCAGGGGAAAGGACAGGAATGTGCCATATTGCCTTAAATACAATGCATTCCTGCCCTATCACTCAGTGCAGATCTTTTCTCTTGAGCCCATACAATTCTATTCTGAGTGTTGCAGATACTGAGGGCTAAACTAAATGAGTGGGAAAAGGGCATTTGCAGAAATGAGAGATCCTTTTCAGTGCCCTGAAATGAATGGCGAGGACCCAATGCTGTGGAGCAAAACCAATAACAAGCAAATGGCAGCGTAACAGAGGACAGAAGGGCATGCGAAGGGTACAGGCAGAGATAGGGGTTTCAGTTGCCCCCCCTCCCCAGCTCTTTCCGCAACATCCAGTTTTTGGGATTGGTTGTGAGTGACATCAGCATCAGGCGATGAAACTAGAGTGGATCAAGAAGGAGCAAAATGCCCAGGGGCGGCTCCTCCGCTATTGCGGAGGAGCGCTGCACCACAGGAAATATAAAATGATAATACCACAATGTTATGATCATTTAATTTTTCACCACTGACTCTGTAGGTGTGGGGCACGGCGGGGTGGACTGCACACAGAGCAGGAGGAGGAGTGGTGGACACGACGGTTTGACTGGTCGTCTTGGGCCGGCCAAACCGTCATGCGCACTTAGCATTTCTCCACCCGGTTGTATTGCACAGCCTGGGTGGAGAACATGCACAGCCTCCCACTCCCTGTCTCAGTGCCGAACCACGGCGCTCAGACCAATCACGACGCAGAGCCATGATTGGCTAGGGGAGTCTGGGAGCTTTTGTCATTCCTGTTTCCTGCATTAACAGAGGACAGAGGCAGACAAGTGAAGTTTTCTTTTTTTTCTTTTCATTTTCCTTCTTTAAACCCCCCCTCAGCCCCACTACTACTGCCCCATAGCAGCCACTACTGAAAATGCCCTAGTAAAAAAAGAGGGGGTGCCGGTGCATGGCCGTACCTCTCACACCAATGGTTGCAGGCTGGAAGAATTTGATGAGGAAGGGACCGCTTCCTGTACCACTCTCTGTGCCTGGCAGCTCCTATTGCTCAAGTACTCCTCCCCTTGGGAAACAAAGGGGCATATTATCAAGAGAATTATTCTACCGCAGTATCAACAAGGGCACGCTAACGCGTGTTTCCTTGAGTAAGCAGCCCTTAAACTCCACTTTGCATGTCAGCGATGAATATCGCTAATGACATGCAAAGTAGGTGTTCCCTTACATTTCTCCCTTGAAATCCACACTGACACTGCAGCGCAATTTTATCAAGCTTTAAGCAAACCCGCAATAAAATATCCGTGGTTATCGCAGGTTTGCAACGCCTAGTCAGAAACTGGCTTAGCCATACTTTTAATGGCAGGTGGATTGTACGGCTGAGGCAACGGGGCATATTATCAAAGAAACGCGATAAATATTGAAATTTCACGCTTTGCGCGATTCTGTTTCAAACCGCGCTTTCGCTGGATTTAATCCCCGTGGAGATAAGCCTTGATAATAATGCGATATCTCAGCGATTAAATCCGGCGATACGCGGCATTAAACAGAATTGCGCAAAGCGGGAAATGCGATATTTATCGTGTTTCCTTGATAATATGCCCCAAAGACCATTGTCGTTCTTCTTCTTCTTAATTATTATGATTATTACTATTATTGTTATTAACAATAATAACAACAACGATGATAATAGCATTAACAACATCAATAATAACTATATATATATATATACTTTTTTTTTGCATTAAGTTGTATTGGAAAGAGATGGAAGATTAATAATAGAATTAGCATCGAGGAGTTGTGGCCAGTTCATTTTGAAATACTGCCCGAATAAAGTGTCATTACCATTGTGGAGATTTATGGATCATGGTAGCTAAGCTCTCTCCACCAGATAACGGGTGTACAAACATGTCTATTTTAAGTTGCCACACTTGCCTGAACATTTTTGTTTTTTCCTTGCCGAGGTGTGCAAACCACTGATTTCCAGGAGGTGGCAATATACGCCACTGAATCGGAATGAGCGTTCTAATTGTGCGAAAAGGCACCCGAAGGATACGAAACAACAGTTCTCAAGTCACTCGGGCCATTAATCTATCCAGGAAGCGATAACAGTTTCTAAAACCTCCGGGCAGACCGAAGAGAGCCGGTCGCAGTGGCGGAAACAATTGAGGTTGGCTGGATTCTGCGAGCTGCAGGACGAGATCAGAACACGTTACGCCTGCACGTGCCCGGAAAGGAAAGACATCTTATAAATGAACCAGGTCCTAAAAATTAAATGGCGGGCCTGGTGGATATGAGCATTTTCCTGGGGAGGCGAGATGACGAGCGTGCTTGTAGGGTGCTTTTACTCACGAGCATGACGGTCATTTGCAAAACCCTGGAATACGATAAATAGCTAGAGCAACCGACTTTGAAGCAGGGAAACCAGGGGGCATATTACCAACAACTAGCGATAATTATCGCTATGTTGGCTTAGCGGGAATATTACTATCGCCGCCCTTCACCTGTTGTTATCGCTGAGATACCTTGCTATTATCAAGGTTTATCTCAGAAGCGATAAAAAACAGGCGAAATGCGTGAATATCGCTGTCAATACAGCGATATTCAGGCTTTACCGTGACAATGCTCTTAGCCATGTTATCCACCTCTCATTGGATAACATGGCTAAGAACTGCTCAGTGCAGGCGTTAGCTTTTGGAAAACTACGCCTGTGTTGATCATAGGCGATAGCGATTGCAGCGACTGTTTTCAGTCGCTGACATTTTAGCACGCCCACTTTGCATGTCATTAGCGATAATTATCGCTGACATGCAAAGCGGGCCCCAAAGTGCCCACTATCGCCTACAAGCTGTCGCTAACTGGTTTTAGCGACAGCTTGGTAATAGGGCGATAAAATTATCGCCGCTTTAGAGGGAAAAAGTCCGCTAAAGCGGCGATAATGGCCCTTGGTAATATGCCCCCAGGTTCGAGTCTGACGGGGGGCAAGTATTCTGCGATTCCGGGCAGATCATTTAATCTCCCCATGCCTAAAAATGAATGTGTTCGTGTGTAATGCAACATGTGCTCATGTAAAGCGCTCTTGTACCTTCGGATCGAGTTTGCGCTATATTAAATTGCAAAAAAAAAAAAAGAATCCTCAATTCGTGTAGCGCCTACCAACTAGAGCTGGACACCCAATCCTGCCATCCCTTGAAACCCTAGAGCAGGCACCAAGTCCCATTAAAGAAAAGGAGTGGGAAAAATGAGCACAAGCAATGTAAATCAATCTCACCTCATCAATAGATGAACTGTCACAAACTAATAGCACCCTTCTTTACAGTTATAGAACAGGCAGAAACTTAGCATGTGTATTATACAACATGTATAATACACGATATTAGCTTCTTGCAGGGGGCTAAGAGATTTATGGTGATATTTTGCTTTTATTGGTGCCCCGAATGGCCTTGCTGACTAGTCCAGCGCTACACAAAATAAATTTGATACTATCCAAACGGAAACAAAATCACATGCTTTTTTCCAGTTACTGAGGAGCTGACCTTATGAATGGGTCATTATGACATTGTAAACACGAAATTACACTTGTTTGGTAGATTTAAAAAGTGAAGTGTCTCAACAAGTATGTTCTGCTTCGTGTGCTTCAATTCTCTGTACTAAAGCTATGAGAAATGAGAAGCGGCTTTGAATTGCATCCAAATATGTCTCTGATGGCCCACCTTGCATCTTTGCACCCCCACCCCCCTTAACAATTCTGATCACTTTCACACCTTGAACTGAAAACAGATGCCTGGCAAAACATGAAACATGTGCACTTTCAGCCATGAAAGAAGCTGGCTCAATTTTTGGGCATTTAACATAAATTATTTGTGGAGCCCAAGCCCATTCACAAGCCTTTAAGCCTCTTTGCCAGATTTTCAGTTTGGGTCTTTTTTAACCCGTTGGCTGCTTCCGCTTTTTTGCGGCAGTGCGGCCATTTTAAAAAACGGGCGCGGTCGGGTCGGCCATTGGCCGACGGCAGCACCAGCGAGGTAGTGCTGCCGTCGGCCAATGGCCGACGGCAGCAGCCACGGGTTAAGAACTGCATGTCCTACAGTAGCTGCATGCTGATGCTGCCCTTTCTGCCCACTTGTGCCCAGGCCCTCATGCACTGAATTTTGGCATAGGGCAGCACAGCAAGTCACCTTGCTGCGCTGCCCTACGCCAAAGTGAACAGGCGGGAAATGCACCATCTTTATGCAATACGGTGCATTACTGTCCTTTCTCCCTGTGCTGGTGCCATTTCTGCAGCCTAGTGCCAAACGTAGCCCCCCTTGCAATACAGTGCAAGGGTGCCTCCATTGCACGCAGGATTGTTTTTGGACAGGAAGGGGCACCTTCCTGCACAGAAACAATCCTAAAACGCCTTTTCCTCTTTCTATGTGTGCTGCACAATGCAGCACACATAGAAAGAGGAAGAAATGAGGAGAAATAAAGTTATTTCTCCTCGTTACACCTCACCTTGGGAGGCGTAAGGATTTGGCACTTCCACAGGTTTACATGGTTCTCTAAGTCTGGAGCAGCGTCAAAATCCATGGCTGTTGTATGCAAGCAGCCACTGCAAAGCCCATGGAACGCCTCCCAAGTGCAGAGTAAGGCACGGTGGGGATTTGCGCTCTATTGCCTCACTCAAGATTTATGAGGCCAATCAAAGCCAAGCAGAGTGGCTTTGCGTGGCTTCATAAATCTAATTTAAACCCCTGTGTCACGCATGTACCACTTTACATGGAGCAAAAGTGACATAGGGCTCCTATAAATAAGCCCACAGTGCTTTAACCCCTTCGCTGCTGATGACGAGCTCAGCTCGTCATCAGCCACCGGTGGCGTGTGCTGATGACGAGCTGAGCTCGTCATGTAACGCGGTATTTTTAAAAATGCCGCACAGCGCAAAAATCACCGCAGCAGCAATGCGGTTAAATGAGCCAGTAATGTCAAGTAGTGGGTACCTGCACTTCTTTATTTGGAGAGGGAGAGTACCTGCACTTCTCAGCAGAGGTGCAATATTTTCAATCGGAGAGTACCAGCACGTCTCAGAAGTAAGCAGGCACTGTTGATAAGGGCACCTGCACTTCTATTTTTCCATTTCAAGCACTGCTTGTACTGCTTTGCAAGCAGAGTGTACGGTCACACCAAGCACCTCTTTAGCGCCACAGGGGGAGGCTATTCTAGACCACCACAGCCCGCTCACCTCAGCCTTAGACAAGCAGCTTGATGAAACATTGTTATTCCTCTTCAGCTTTTTACCTGCATTTAACTCTGGAGAAGGAATGTTTCTAAAACACAGCATTTTTTAAAACGTATTAATGATGTGTATTAAAACAAAATAAGTATTTTAAAAACATTTTATGATAATGATAATGACCAAATTTTAAAAAAAGGTAAAAATCATATCCAATTTCCGTAGATACCTCAAAAATTGTGTCACTGCTGTAACAAAGTCTAAAAACTCTTAAGGCCTAAAAAGCATTTAGCATCCTCGCGGTTCTCAGTGTCATACTTGATAAACCAGCATCTACATAAAAGCTCATTCCCTAGTCACTGTCTGTCTAGTACATTAAATAAAAACACATCTCCTCAAGTAACTCCTGTCAGAAGGCAGTGACAAAGGGTGGGCCGAAGGCCTGAAAAATGTGATCAATGACACCAGTGAGTAACCATAGTTACTTCTGGAATTATGAGAGTGGTCATTACTTACTGCATCAATCTCCCTTACAATGCTAGCTAACTAATTATTAGGAGGGCCTGAGGAACAGTTGAAGGTGTTACTTCTTCTACAGACACAAGTTTAGTGCAGTGCTATTGCTATATTGTGGGTCTGGGTTAGACCTGGCACACTTGGTGTGGTTTCACCCCTAACGTTTTTGTCTTCAGAAATCCTGGCTTTGCTAACTTAGTTTTTTCTGGACTTAAATAGCGGTCACCGTGTTTTTATTCCCAGCCAACCAAAAGGGTGAAGGGTGGCGTTCGAGTGGTGAGGGTCGGTTTTGTTACTGGGGGCTGTTTTTGTTGCAGTGCTGCAATGGATGTATGATGTTACAACGCATGCTTTTACCACGCATGCTGTTACAACGCAAGTATTACAACGAAAACCTTTACAACGCATTACACTTGGGGGTGCTGGATAGTGAATAGTTTAATTTACTATTCCAACTCCAGTCCCCGTGGACACTAGGGAAGGTGTTGGATAGTAAATTAAAACTATTCCTTATCCTAGAGCGCCCCCCAGTGTACTACGTTGTAATGGTTTTCGTTATAATACATGCGTTGTAATAGCACTGCGTGGTAAAAGTTGCGTTGTAAAGGTTGCATACCGCTGCAATATCTATCCCTGTAACAAAAGCGGCAGCAGTGGTGCTAAAGCGGCAGCAGTGGTGCTAAAGCGGCAACACTATTTTTCACTAGCACACCCCTGAATCCACCCCCTCCCCTGGCGGGGCCAATCCGGCCCAGTTGCCAGGGCTGGTTTGTTTTGTGTTCGCAGTCCGGCCCTGCTTTTCTCTGTAAAATGATGGCAATCCTACTGAACCATGTACTCCACCAGCTTTACCCATGCAAAATCTACACTGAAAGCCCTCCATGAATAGGTGCGGCAATTCCATTCGCATGATCACACACATACACCTGAGATATTTGCACCCTCTTGGATTTATGAATGGAGTGAGCCTGGAAGGGTGAGGCTGGGGTCACAGGTTACACATTTTATAGTATGGTTTCTTCCACCCTGTTGTAGTAGCTCCATAATGAGACACCTCCGTGTAATGGGGAAAATATATGATGTATGTTCTTTTTTCCTTACTTAACATTTGTTCTTTGATTCTCGTTTTTTTACCTCACTTTCAAGCCTGTGCACGTCATGCACGTGCCTGGCGTGGTGATGCAACCTCAGTCATAAGAGGTTGTTTGAATAAATATGGACGCTTCAGTCTCCTGGACTTGAGGATGTATTACCCATTTAATTGTGAAATAATTCAGACCGGTAACGCTGCTATATATCCGTTACAGAGCTCAATGTTACATTGTTAGCGTTACATTGTCTCTGAGTGCCCCCACTTCACTTTCTGATGTCATGAGGGTTGAAGTCCTCAGCATGCAATCCAGCTTATTTTAATGACTAATGTATATTAAGTGGAAATCACCATAGGAATTTGATGTGTGCACATTTAAATAAATATAAATATTAATGAATGGTAATTGTGCTTCATTAACATATGTAAATAAAAGACTCCATCCCCAAATTAATTGTGGCTAATACACAATAGTGCTTGGTGACTCCATACTGACAGTTTGTTCAAAATCCACTTACCGAACACTAGAGTCCAAGGACCTCCAGAGTTGTGGTGGTAGAGCAGTGGCGGTCCAGCCACCGCTGCTCCGGCGGTCTGACCGCCCTATTACGAGTTGACGGTCCGACCATAATTGGACCGCTGGCCCCGCCAGAGAACCACTGTTCCCTGGTGGTGGCGAAGCGGTCAGGTCCATTTTAAGATGCAGGTGGTGCCACTGTGGCACCGCCATGCATATTACAAGTTTCAGGACAGCCAGCGTTTTCATGGGGGCACAACATATGCCCTCTGTGTGCATGCGGCCCAGTTCTTGCACATCATGGACTTTACAGTCCATGCCATGCAGGAACCTGTGTGGCGTTCCTAGTGCTGTGCTTTTTTTCAATTTTTTTTTTTTTATACCACAAAAAATGCCACCCCACTCATTCCATTAGCCCTTGATTATAGGCAACACACCAGCTTCAGTCAGATATGTCAGGTATTTTATTTACCTTTGTTCTCATAAGTTTTTTTTAAAGAATCATAACTTCTCGTGGCAGAGAAGAAACACTGTACATATAAAAAATAATAGACATATTAACAACAATACAGTATTTACAACATGAACAAAATCACAAAGTGAGTCATACAAAACAACTGTACCAGTTTCAGGATATTCAGACAAAGGTGCAAAATAAGTATGCAAACCTCAATGACCATAGATGAATAAAGTTTTTGAACACTATTGGACAGAATCACATTCACAAGGAGATGTCACATTACACAAATGTTGTAATTCTAAAAACTCTCAGTGATCAGAAATTACGTCTCCTTTCATGCCGACGCGTTTCGAACTCCAAACAGTAGTTATGGGTTCTCTTCAGGGCCTGGTTGCTTTCTGTCTGTATGTGTATGAAGAAAGGTAACAGTGTGTGAGTATCAGTGTGTAACCTCATTAATTATAACTGCTAGTGATGTATCACATTCAGAAGTGATAATACCTTATTTGTCGCTGTTGTTCTCAGGTAGGGTATTGTGCATCAATGAGACTGTCGTCTGAGGGAAATTAAATTAAAACAATCAATTTCAAGTAACGTTCTATGCTAGCTAGCTCTGCTGTGACCTCATGTCAAAGCGCTGCACAACGTACCTTTCAGTGTTTATCGGTCCATGTGGGGGCCATCCCTACGCGCGGTGGAGTTTTTGTCCTAGAGGAAAGGCGGGGATAGATTTACTGTCATTGCGCTTCTGCGGTGTTCTTAATGAGCATGGAGCGTTATGTGAACGGTTCCTACCTTTTAAGCCGGCACCGCGCGTTTCGGGAGCCGCTGGCTCCGTTATCAGCTGGTTTCAGTCGGTGGCTCTTAGCGCGGGTCCCATATACGATCCCGTGTTGCTTTTCGCTGTGCGCTATTTGGAAAGGACAGGGGGATTAGTTGAAGTCCCTGTGGCGGGCAAGGGTGGTATCTAGCATCCTTCAGAACAGCTCACCTCGTTTAAGCGTCTTACTTCCACCAGGATTCCGCTCGCTATGGCAGGCGGCGGCCCGGTTGCTAGGTGACTAAGAGGGGTTCTGGGACCATAGGCATTCTGGGTAATGTAGTTCACTCTGGTTGCGCTGAGAGCAACAGAAGCTTTATTCTAGTTCGCCTGGTGTTCTACCCTTCAGACAAGGGGGGGGCATAACAGACCACGTGGAGCCCCACGTAATTAAGACATTATAGCCTGGACACTTCTGACAGAGAATTTAGTCCATTAAGCGTGCTATTAAATTTTAGAATGAGATATGCTTCTTTCCTAAGGAGTGTTTCTTCGATATCAAGTGGGCCCTTATTGACAATTGGCGCTATTGTCCAAAGTACAGTCCACTTAAAATCCATTTCACTGTGATTTTGATCCAGGAAATGTTGTACCATGGGAGCACTTACAACCTTCTTTTTGATTCTTGACCTGTGTTGGGTCACACGGCTGTTGACCTGCTGGGTGGTTTTACCTATGTAGATCTTCTGGCAGTCACAAATGATCGCGTATACCACGTTACGCGTTTTGCAATTTGAAAAACTGGCATGTTTGCATTTGGTACCTCTATGGACAAACTCCACCCCCTCAATTGTGGAGTCGCATGAAATGCAGTTTCCACACTTGTGGTGTCCTTCAATAGGTTTGAGGCCCCATAGTGATAGTAAATCACTTTTGGGCTTTGGGGCTGTCACGTCGGCTCTAATGAGGTCCTGACCAATACTTTTATTCTTCTTATACGCGAAAACTTAATGTCGTGGTGTCTGTCATTAATCCAACGGTGGAAATCGACCAACTCTGTGCGGCTCCCCTGCCACAGGAGCCACACGTCGTCGATGTATCTCCACCATTGTCTGATATGTTTACTGAAGGGGTTATTGGAGTGAATACATTTATTCTCATAGAAGGTTGTAAGTGCTCCCATGGTACAACATTTCCTGGATCAAAATCACAGTGAAATGGATTTTAAGTGGACTGTACTTTGGACAATAGCGCCAATTGGGGCCCACTTGATATCGAAGAAACACTCCTTAGGAAAGAAGCATATCTCATTCTAAAATTTAATAGCACGCTTAATGGACTAAATTCTCTGTCAGAAGTGTCCAGGCTATAATGTCTTAATTACGTGGGGCTCCACGTGGTCTGTTATGCCCCCCCCTTGTCTGAAGGGTAGAACACCAGGCGAACTAGAATAAAGCTTCTGTTGCTCTCAGCACAACCAGAGTGAACTACATTACCCAGAATGCCTATGGTCCCAGAACCCCTCTTAGTCACCTAGCAACCGGGCCGCCGCCTGCCATAGCGAGCGGAATCCTGGTGGAAGTAAGACGCTTAAACGAGGTGAGCTGTTCTGAAGGATGCTAGATACCACCCTTGCCCGCCACAGGGACTTCAACTAATCCCCCTGTCCTTTCCAAATAGCGCACAGCGAAAAGCAACACGGGATCGTATATGGGACCCGCGCTAAGAGCCACTGACTGAAACCAGCTGATAACGGAGCCAGCGGCTCCCGAAACGCGCGGTGCCGGCTTAAAAGGTAGTAACCGTTCACATAACGCTCCATACTCATTAAGAACACCGCAGAAGCGCAATGACAGTAAATCTATCCCCGCCTTTCCTCTAGGACAAAAACTCCACCGCGCGTAGGGATGGCCCCCACATGGACCGATAAACACTGAAAGGTACGTTGTGCAGCGCTTTGACATGAGGTCACAGCAGAGCTAGCTAGCATAGAACGTTACTTGAAATTGATTGTTTTAATTTAATTTCCCTCAGACGACAGTCTCATTGATGCACAATACCCTACCTGAGAACAACAGCGACAAATAAGGTATTATCACTTCTGAATGTGATACATCACTAGCAGTTATAATTAATGAGGTTACACACTGATACTCACACACTGTTACCTTTCTTTCATACACATACAGACAGAAAGCAACCAGGCCCTGAAGAGAACCCATAACTACTGTTTGGAGTTCGAAACGCGTCGGCATGAAAGGAGACGTAATTTCTGATCACTGAGAGTTTTTAGAATTACAACATTTGTGTAATGTGACATCTCCTTGTGAATGTGATTCTGTCCAATAGTGTTCAAAAACTTTATTCATCTATGGTCATTGAGGTTTGCATACTTATTTTGCACCTTTGTCTGAATATCCTGAAACTGGTACAGTTGTTTTGTATGACTCACTTTGTGATTTTGTTCATGTTGTAAATACTGTATTGTTGTTAATATGTCTATTATTTTTTATATGTACAGTGTTTCTTCTCTGCCACGAGAAGTTATGATTCTTTAAAAAAAACTTATGAGAACAAAGGTAAATAAAATACCTGACATATCTGACTGAAGCTGATGTGTTGCCTATAATCAAGGGCTAATGGAATGAGTGGGGTGGCATTTTTTGTGGTATAAAACTATTTACAAGGTCCAGCCTTCCCCACTGAACAAGGGCCTAACTCCTTCCCTCTTTAAAGTGCTTTTTTTCAAAGGCATTGCTGCCTTTGAATGAGGCACCCCCTTGGGAACCACCATGCCGCGCGCCTGCCCCCAGTCCCCAAATTTACTTGTAATCTGGTAGCGGGCAGCAGCGACTCTTTGCGGTGCGGGCTAGGGGGCCGCCAGCTCCTTAAAGCCAAAAGTCGTAATCGGGCCCTATATATTTTCTTGTTCAGAATAAATCTGAGGTAAGAAACCCTTTTGGGCTGAACAAATCAGGCTGCTTAGCAAATATTCTGCATGTGTGTCAGGGGTGTAAATACTCTTAACATGAACCCTTTCTAATGACCTTGACCTTGAGCTTGAAAAACATTATACACAATTTCATGAGAATGCCATGGATGAATATGACAATGGATGAATATGACATTCTGGAGCACTCTGAATGGACCATCCCATAAAGGGGGCATCCCTAAAATGTAGCTAAGCAGCTTCAGCAAATCATGGAACTATAGGTCCTCTTTTCTGAAGAAACGTATTAGCACAGTTTCACCACAGTAGATGTGGCTTCCCAGTGTAATACAAAGAGTCAAGCTGTTTCAGTCGTTGAACCTACAATACTGAGTGTGGTTGATCTTTGCCGATGCCTGGGTGAATTCAAACACCTCTGGGAGAAGCGGTAAATACCCCTGACCTCATGCTGAAGAAGTTAAGGTCATAAATATGGGAGATCCATAATTATGATGCAATTATGAGGTATGGGCAGTTACCGTGAACCTCTCATGTTTTCCCCGTAGGACATATCTTTCCTGAGCTTTTGGCAGCTGAAAGCAGCGGAAGTCTATTTCGCAAACTATAGGGGAAAATCAGGGACTACCAGGGAACCAAACCCAGCATTACTGATTCCCCAAGCAATTACTCATTAATTGATTCTCCAGGATCAACTTAGAGTTCGATAATTGTGCACCATCAAAGTTACTAGAACCCTAGTATTGTTAACTCTGGGTGGCTCAATTAAGACCCCTGCACCTGGGGACCTCGTAGGGCGGTCCTATGTGGAGGAACTATAATCTTTTTTTTTTTTTTTTTATAAATTATTTTTATTGCAGACACATAGAAAAATACCAGCATAGTATGCATATCTCAGCCAACCCAGATGCGGGAGAGTCATCATATAGAACACAGTGTCACACGGCCATTCAGCCCACACCCCGGAGGTCGGGCGGCGTTTGTAAGTTTCGTGCTGAGGGCATACCAACGGAGCTGGTATTGGCATTCCAAGTCATATTGATCATCTGCTTTTTCTGTTTGAGTTTAGTCCCCATTAACCCCCAACTCCTTCCCCCCCACCCCCAACTGTTCAACTGAACTGCAGCAAATTCGACAGTCTTGTGCCGAACCCTTCCACCCCGTCCCGCCCCTCCCCACACATAACCGCATTCTATAGATTTTCTATTTCTCATCTTGTTCTCTACTTCCCGGGGTACCTCACAGAGGGGTTTACAGTGATTACAGATCCATTTTCATGACACATTTGCGGTTTCGCTCCTCCCCTTCCCTCCGGCGCACTCCCTCACTGTCCCCCCTCCAAGCCATGATACTGTCTCCACTTGGCCCACACTCTACGGAATTTTTTGGGGCACCCTCTCGCCTTATATGTCACCCTCTCCGCTGCCATATAGAGGTCTAGCCCCCGTCTCCATTCCTCAATGTTCGGCGATTCTGCGCCCCCCCCAATATTTTGCTATGTCTCTTTTGGCAACTACCAACGCTAGTACCAAGAAAATGAGCAGAGGTCGCGGCAGGTCTACCTCGTTTGTCATGCCCAATAGGGCCAGCTTAGGCTCCGGCATAAGTCCCACCCCTAGAACTCTCCCAAGTTCAGTAAAAATGTGTGACCAGTAGGTTTGTATGTTTGTGCACCCCCACATGGTATGATAGAAGTCCCCTTGTTGTCGGCAGCACCTAAGGCATGCCGGGTCGCTTATTTTCCCCATTTTAAGGAGACGTACTCTGTCGAAATACGTCCTATGGAGCACGTTTAACTGAATGAGACGTAGCCTAGATTTAATCGCTACTTCTCGAGGGTGCATGAGGACAATCTCCCAGTCTAGATCCTCCATCACCCCCACATCTGCCTCCCATATACCCCTAAGTCTCGTCAAGTCACCCAGCATATTATTAGTCAGGGTTTTGTAAGTGAGGGAAACCGCTTTGCCCACTATATGTTCCTGGAGGAGTCTGCCCTCCAGTGGTGCGTATTCAGGTATTTCCGTAAGTGTGATATTTTGTGCCCTCCAAGCATGTCTCAGCTGCGTGTATTTGAACATTTGTGAATGGTGTAGCCCGAATTCGGTCCAAAGTGCCTGGAATGACTTCAGTTCACCCCTGGAGATCACGTCACCTATGTTTGATATACCGATGTCGTCCCACCTTTGGAAGCCCCTGAGCTTACCGAGTTCTGTCAGCCACTGGCAGTGCCATAACTGTGTTTGTCTGGTGGGTTTTCCTTCCCATCCCATACGTTTGGTGGCCTGCAGCCAAGCTCTCAGTGTGATTACCGTCGCCGGTAGGAGCGACTTCCTCGCTTTACCACCGTACAGATAATACAGTATGTTTTTGGGCGACAGTTTCTATCTTTCGAGTGCATGTGTCGGGTGGTCCGCCGGGACATGAATCCAGTCATTTATCGGAGTCAGGTGTTCCGCCCAGTAGTAGGCCTCTAAATTAGGTAGGGAGATTCCCCCACTATATTGGTGTCGTTGGAGCGTCTGCAGGGCTATCCGCGGTTGCTTTCCCAGCCATAAAAAGGTGCGAAGATCTGCATGTATCTTCTGTATCGTCGTGGTCGGGAGCGGGTAGTATTCATTTTGGAGCGCGTAGAGGAACTTAGGCAGGACAATCATTTTGTACATTGCCGCCCGGCCCAGAAGCGTGACCAGCAACCGTTTCCATCTATCCATGTCCTGCACAGCGTCCCCCATGATTCTGTCTATATTTTTGGAAAAGGAGAGTGTCCTGTCTAGGGTAATATATATTCCCAGGTATTGAAAGCCTGTGGAGGTAGTGACCAAGCGCTCAGGGACGTTACCCCACTGCTCCCTCCCCTTTGGATCATAGAGAACCGACTTGTGCCAGTTTATGGTATGGCCTGCTCTTGCCCCAAAGCTGTCTAGTTCCCTAAATAACTCTGGTACTGTAATGTCGGGATTGGTGATGTACAGCAGGACATCGTCGGCATAAAGTGATATTTTTTCCTGCACAGCCACTGAGGGGTCTAGTGAAAAGCCCTGGATGTCCGGGTTCCGTCTTATATTAAGCGCCAAGATTTCGATGGTTAGTGTAAATAGGAGGGGGGACAGCGGGCACCCCTGGCGTGTACCCCTTTCAACTCGGAATTCGCGGGATAGTCTCCCATTCACTCTCACTCTCGCTCTCGGGGCAGTGTATAGGAGCTGTATCCAGCCACGCAGTTTCGGTCCGAAGCCAAACCTTTGGAGCACCGCCATGAGGAAGGGCCAGTGCACCGCATCGAACGCTTTTTCTGCGTCGAGTGAGAGGAACCAGTGCGGTTCGCTTCTACCTTTGACTTCTTGCAACCAGTTGTGTGTGCGCCTGAGGTTTAATTTGGTCGCTCTATCAGGGAGAAACCCCGACTGGTCCATATGGACAAGGTCTGGGATTACCGATCTCATGCGAGTTGCTAAGATCGTCGCTATCACCTTCACTTCCATATTAAGGAGGGAAATGGGGCGGTATGATGCGCAATCCTCTTTAGGTTTGCCTTCCTTATATATCGGCACAATGGTGGCCAACGCGAGGTCCGGTCGCAGCGTCTTCTGCTGATACGATTCAGTAAAGAGGTTTTTAAGGTGGCGTGTCAGGAGATCAGTTGCCTTTTTAAAGAATTCCGCTGGGAACCCGTTAGGGCCCGGAGTCTCGCCCGTTTTTAATTTCGCTATGGGTTCGGATATCTCGTCCAACGTGATGTCCGTTTCCAGCGCCGTGCAGGTTTCAGGAGATAGTGTTGGTACCTCCATCTGTTCCATATATTGTAGCGCCACATCTATGTCCCCCAGGTCTTTGGCTCCGTAAAATCGTTCGTAGTGGGTCGCGAATGCCTCCGCTATCTCCCCATCAGTGCACAGTATACCCCCGTCCTCCGATTTGATTTGTTCCACCCACCGTGCATCCCTTTCTTTCCTGCTCAGCCAAGCCAGGAGCCTACCCGATTGGTCTCCCACATCGTATAAACGATGGAGAGTTGCCAGTGATTGTGTCTTTGCCTCTTTCGAGACTACCTCCCTATATTTCTGTTGGGTATCTAGTAGCCGTCGCAAAGTGTCCGCACCCTTATGTACTTGATATTCTTCCTCCAGTTTCAAGATAGAGGCCTCCATGTCCGCCACCTCCTCCTGCTGTTTTCGTCTTGCCTCGCCCAACCTTCCCTGGATTCTGTCCCTTAGTACCGGTTTCATCGCCTCCCAGAGGGTTATCCCAGAGGAGACTGACCCCTCATTTTCTGCTATGTACACCTTGATGTCAGCCCTAACGCCACGTGCAATCTCCGGAGACTGGAGATCCCATGCCGCCAGGCGCCATTCAGTGCCTCTCCCCCTTCGCGCACCACCTATCTTCGCGTACAGGGGTGAGTGGTCCGAAATACCCCTCGCTTTGTATTCAACCACATCATCTGCCGTTAGGTGTTGCCTTGCCACGAAAATATAGTCGAGCCTGGAAAAGACTTTGTGTGCCCCCGAGTAAAAGGAGTAAGCGGTTTGTGTAGGATGACGCCATCGCCATGAGTCTGTAAGTCCTATAGTGGTCATCGTTTGTGCCAGGGCTGTCTGTGTTCCCCCTCTACGTGTTTGTCCCGTACGGTCCAGTTCGTCTGACATCACGTCATTGAAATCACCCCCCACAATTTGTATGGTGTCCGCTGTGTCTATGAGAATGGACGTGACTGCCTTAAGCGTGCGTGACTGGAGCTTCGGCGGCGCATACACCGACACTATAGTGTAACGCTGTCTCCTCCACGTCCCTTGTACCCCCACATACATACCCTGAGGGTCACTCCATGTGCGTGTGGCACAGAACGGAGATGATTTTTTAACCAGGATCGCTACTCCTCTGGAGTCTGAGGTGTACCCCGCATGTGCCAAAACCCTGTGTCTACCTCTCGCTATGAATGCACACTTATCCCCTCTGAGGTGTGTTTCCTGCAAAAGAATGATGTCCGGCGCCATTCTCTTAAAGTATGCATTCACTAGTCCCCGTTTAGCTTTTGAGCCCAGGCCGTTCACATTCCACGTTAGAATGGAGAGTCCCCTGTCCTCCCTAGGCTGTGCTGCTAGTGTACCTGCCATTGTGTGGACTGATTCTCATCTGCCGTCGGTGCAGGCGGTGGATGTCTGGGACGGAGTGTCAAAGTGTGTGTTCGTGGCTTTCCCCCAACTGTGTTCCCCCCCCAACCTTGTTCCCCCCCTCCCCAACTCATTGTAACTCTGTATCCCCTCGTACCCCCCGCCTCCCCACCACCCTCCCCTTCCAGACTCATCCCAGTATATGACAAAGCTTTCAGCGGGAGTCGGTCTGTCGCCCACCCACGCCCCCCCTCGTTCAACTACCCCTCACCTTTCCCCCCAACGTGGAATGCTGTGAGGTCACTAGGCCCAGTACCGTGCCTAGTCAGATAACCAAACCAATTCAATGAAACATACAAACTAAGCAGAGTGAAAATAACAAGGGGAATTGTCAACTTGCGTGTCTCCGGTCTCCCCGGCCGCCGTCTCTGGTACGCCACTCGGTTATTGTTCATGAGTGTGAATCTTGTGTAGCTGAGTCAGTTCCGCTATTTTTGTCGGAAGAGTCCTGTTCCAGATGGCGGATCTCCTTCTCCAGTGGATGCATCGAGTCCTGTTCCTCCCCCGGCTCCTCCTCCTCGGGGTCTGACACTCCACCATCTGCTTGGTCTTCTCCTTCTCCTTCCGAGAGTGCTGATTGACGAAGGACCTGTCTTCTGGAGCCCGCTGTGGAAGATTCCCCTGGCGACTCCAATCGCCCTCTCCTTACACCCGCGGATGTGCGGGCCTGGTATGGTGTCCCAGGTGTGCGAGAATGCAGTCTTCTGGACTTCCGTCGTTGGGGTTTCGGGAGCCCCCATTGCGTCCTCTCCCTCAGAGACCTGTCCACTTCCTCGCGCCCTGCCGTTTCTCTGCTGTTGAGGATCGGTCTCTCTTCGAGCCACTGCCATGCGTATTCAGGGTGGTTAAAGAATATCGATTTCTCTTTGTATATAACTTTGAGTTTCGCAGGGAAGAGCAGCATGTATGTAATCTTCAGTGCCCTCAGTTTTGCCTTCACCAGGTCGAAGGAGCGTCTCTGTTTCTGGACCTCCTGGCTGTAATCCGGGAAGATCATGATGTTGGTGTTCTCTAGTCGGATCTCTCCCAATTTCCTGGCCTCCCGAAGTATCAAGTCCCTGTCCACAAAGTTTAGAAAGCGTGCAATCACCGGTCTAGGTCTCGCACCTTCAGGGGGTTTTGCCAGCAGTGCCCTATGGGCTCTTTCAATGACGAAGCACGCAGAGAAGTGTGCCGTCGGGAAGGTCGTAGACAGCCACGTGTGGAGGAAGGCCGCCATGTTGTTCCCCTCGATTCCTTCTCTAAACCCCACAAAGCGCAGGTTGTTGCGGCGTGCCCTATTTTCCGCATCATCCACCTTCCACAGGAGTTGTCTGTGTGATGCTTGGAGTTCCACCATGTATTTTCGGAGCGTGGTGAGTGAGTCTTCCGCCTCCCCAATTCGTGTTTCCGTTTCTGTGACTCTTGCCGACAGGTTCCTGAAGTCTTGTCGCAGGAGGGTGACCTCCGACCCCACCTCACCGATTTTGACCTCTCGGGCCGCTCTGGATTCCTGGATGTCTGATCTCGATGCTTGAATAGCTGCTAGCAGTCTACCAGTGTCTATTGGCCCCTCCTGCGCTGTGTTGGGGTTCTCCCTGCCCAGGCGGGAAGTCGCAAAGTTGTCCATTGGGCCTTGTTTCAGGGATTTGGGTATAACCTCTTTCTTCCCCATGATTATCTGGTGCTGGTCTGTACTACTCAAGTGCCGCTGTATTGCTCTCACCTCCGTGCACTGCTCCGTCACGCCCGTTATTTTGTCCACACGGCGTGTATCTGTCACCAGAGCCCTTACGGTGCGCCAGATGCGATCCCACGTCTTCACTCTTCTTCTCTCTTATGTATCCCCAGCACCAGAGACGTTTTGCGGAGTGTCGCCGCTGTTCCGCGATGAGCCCACTGCCAATCCTGTCCCAGAAGCTCTCAAGTTGTTCTGGGCGCTCTCTGAGAACGTCCCTGCAGGGGGGCACTCCCCAGTGTTGATGGTTGTGGGAAGTCTGCCTTCAGTGAAGGTTAGCTCAGGCAGGGATACGGTGTCGGGAGATAATGCGTATCGGGGATCAGTGTAGGTCTCCCGTTGCAGTCTCCTGGCGGTCTCAGGCAGATGTGTCGCTTCAATCCATTATCCGCTACTCACAGTTCGTAGGGCCTCACCGCACTCGCCGCAACCGTGGCCACCCTCCTCCAATGTCCGTCAGGGTGGATGTGGGCTCCTTTCTCTTGTCCGATGCTCAATGCCAGCGTACCAGCGAGTTTCCGCGGGATCTTCCGCCCGTCTCTGCCTCTGTCAGGGTCGCTCCACCCAGTCTCCTGGAGAGCCCCGGTTCCATCACGGACCCGCTGCCTGCAGTTGCGGGCTTTGTTTACCCCGCCGCCATGTTTGTAAAGGGCGGCCGGATACGTGTAGAGGTAGTGGCCGCTTCCCAGGCTCCCCCAGTGTCTGTGCGGGACCCCCTACGGACCACGTTTACCTTCCCTGACCAGGCCGGGTCTTTCGAGCTACCCCCGAGGTCCGCCGACAAGTCACGCCGCCATCTTGGTGTAGGTATGCTCGGGCTCGGGGGGGCCCTCACCTCGGTCTCGGGCTCGTCGGGGCTGCCGCCTCAGGGGACCTCGAGCTCCAGACGGGGTCCGCTTCGCTGCGTGTCTGTACCTTCCCGCTTCGGGCTCCTGGTCACCCCGTCCTCCTCATGCCGCCCTCTTGTTGAGGTGCGGCCGGGTGTCGGGATCGCTCGTACCGGATGATCGGGCTGCCAAACTCACTCCTCCTGCCCCGAGTCCTCCCGGTGTCCGCCAATTGACCGTCCCGCTGCCGTAGGCCACTCCAGACTCTTTGATGTTCGTCCGGCTTTAATGCCACGCCGGCGACGCCATCTTGCTTCCTCGGCTCTCTCGTTCGCCGGCCAGGCAAACTGCGGGTTCAGGGCTCCGCTCGCTCCAGCAAGATTCCTCCGACAGCGCTGCGGTTACTGTGGGCTCATCTGCACTTTGTCGGTTGTTTTTGAGTGTGTGGTATCGATTTTTACGACGGATTAAGGAGTCGGCGGCCGGGAGCTCCCGAGCTGCACGTCTAGCTCGACATGCTGCAAGCCACGCCCCCCGGAGGAACTATAATCTTGTTTAGGTGTTTCCTTACAGATTTTGGTAGCATAATCCTATCGTTTTCCCTGAACTGTCCAATTTTCTGTGAAAGAGTGGATTTGTTCCCAATCTTGAGGAGTGGGATTACTTACTCTCGCGCTTTACTGACATCCATTCTCTTTCTCAAGAGGTGTCTTCTGTATGGAAGCTTCTGTGTCACCATGATCACTTTTGTGCTTAAGCAGTACAATTTAACTAACTGACAGTGTATACAAAACCACCCTCCTCTCATCCACCCTGGGCTTTGATGGCGGAACAGTCATCTGAATAAAGAACCAAAGGGACCATTATGCATTCATTGGGGAGGACTCGCCAGGAAATTCCACAAGAGAGACTCCTTGGGTTGGATTTCTTCATTTCAGACTGGTTCTTCACTGAGCCCAGGTCTGTATGTCTTCTCAGAACCTTCTTTTGCAATGTCAGTTGGTGTTCAAAACTTCAGATACTCTCACAACATTCCAAATGCCTCTGGCTAACCACCCAATCAGCTGGCAGTCATTCAAGGCTATGGAGCCACAGCACTCTGCTGCATTCACACAGCGCACACATGGGCATAGCTTCCGTACGTGCTGCAGGTGCAGCATTGGGGCACAGAGGCCTGCGGGGTCCACTAAATCTAAATTAGTTTATTATATTTTATATTTAAAAAACCAGCCAAGGGGCCCGCTTCCTTCCTTGCACTAGGGCCCATGACACATTGGCTACGCTTTTAAGCACACGTAAAAGTTCATTTTGAAAATAGAATATTATAGCCAGGCACTAAACCCGCACAGCTGAATCAGGTTTATGTAAAGCAAAACAACAAAGAAAGTCCCAAAAACAGAGGGACATATTTTTTAACAATTCACATAACGAGGAACAGCAAGTGAAGTTCCTGTGCTGTGTTGCATGAAAGAGGGAGAGAGCAGAACTGAGGCCATATTATAAAAGATATGGCGCAGTTCTGCTCTCTCCTAGTGCAGGCGCATTTGTGGCTGCCACAATGCATGCGCCCATGGACCATGATGCTAGGGTGCCTGCATTGTGGTCAGGATAGTTTTTGAGCAGGAAGGGATAACTTCCTGCACAAAAATTATCCTTAGAAGCTATTTCCTCTTTGTTTGAATGCAGCACTCATGCTAAGAGGAAATAACAAGGAGAAATAAAGATAGTTCTGCTCGTTATGGCACCCTTATGGAGGTGCACCATTCTGGCACATACATATGTTTACAAGTGTTCTAATTATGGAACTAAGACAAAACAGACCTAACAGTGATCTCTTCTTCTTGACAGCACCTAATATACAATAACCCTATCTGTATTTTTGTTTCTCCCTAAATATTAGAAAGGGGGTTGAGTGCACACTGAATGGCACCCACCGTAACGGTGCCTATTCCCTAGGGAATTCAAACTAGTTTTTACAACAGCAAAGGCGCACCACAAAGAATAATGAATCAATGTATATTCTACAATGAGTCGCGTACAATGATTTTCCTTTAGATTTCAAATCTTTATTATAAGCGTGTAAATGAAGCACCACACAACTGACGCATTTCGTCCCACGCAGGGGACTTCTTCAGGGCTTTTTCAGCCAAGCCAATTCCGTAGGGAATCAATTTTTCTCTCGAGGCATACAAGTTGAGTTGTTCTCTCGAGAGGGTCAAGGTGATGTATATAACCAGCTACGGGGTAGGTAAATATATGTAGAGATCTATCTGAGATTCCACGCTTATAATAAAAATTTGAAATCTAAAGGAAAATCATCATACGTGACTCATTGTAGAATATACATTGATTCATTATTCTTTGTGGTGCGCCTTTGCTGTTCTAATTATGGTTTTGCATCCAAATACATGGCTGAATGCACAGGAATGCTCATGCACCACCCATATAACGCCTACCTGAGGCAAGGAAACATAAGGCAGCATAGCTCTGCCATGCATTATTTATTTAATAATTTTGTAAACAAAGCCACGCTAATCAGGATTGGCGTAGCCTTGTAAATCCCAAAATGGAAGTGATGCAACCCCGATGCAAAATCTTAGTACATCTTGGCTAAAACTCTCCCGATATCGCCATCATACCTTGAACTTATTGCTACAGTTTGACTTGGGTTTACTTAGCAAGCCCATATTCGAAGCAGCGACCTTCCACCAATGCAGACTTAGATTATAGCCTTATAGGTTATAAAAGTTGATGAAACTGCCACCCTTTTGGTAATTTATTCATAGTACTTTTTTATAGCGCAAACATTTTACACAGTAGGGAGAATGTCTCTTTCGAATATGAATATGCTGATGTATTTTGTAGTTCTCTCTCAGGCATGTGTCAAACACCCCGGACATGCTCACGCCACACTCAGTGAATAGCGAACAAAGTAAAGATACTTTATCCAATTTAATAGCAGTTGTGAGATTTTTAAAAATATACATTAGTGCCACAAAAACGTACACTTGGCGGTAGTAGCCGTTCGCCCTCTGATCATAGAAAGAGTTTGTATATTGAATGCCTCAGACTGTGCTATTTTCTATGGCTGCTAGTGCTTGTTTTTTGTCTGCAGTGCCCTCGAACAGAGGATGCCGCAAATAGCTCTGCTCTTGGTATTTCATTCCCCAGCATGAAGCACTTCTCACCGCCTTCGAAGCGCACCCCCTGCCATGCAAGGAGGACTGATTGCACAGAGCATGAAAAGAAACCCAATCAATATGAAGACACATTTAATGGGAGGGAGGCGTCTGTCATAGAGATGTGACGCCGCTGACAGGCGGGTAAGCAAGAACGAGGCTCTTGCTGCGAAAGCGAGCTCTTAATTTTACAACTGGATTATGTTCTGCAAATCTCAACAGTGCTAGATGGGTTTGTAATCTGGCACAATGTAACAGTTGTGGTAAAAAAGCCTTCACCAACATGGCATCTCAGAACACCTGGCTCAACTGGGCTCCATGACGCAGAGGGAGCCCAGTTGGTCAATTTAATAAGGGGACTGGATGAAGCAAATGAAGCAAAGGGGGTGCTAGGCAGTGCTTGAAATGGAAAAATAGAAGTGCTGGTACCCTGTAACAGAGTTCCTGCTTGTTTCTGAGAAGTGCTGGTACTCTCCAATTAAAAGTATTACGTCTCGCTTGAGAAGTGCCGGTACTCTCTCTCTCAGAATTAAGAAGTGCCGGTGCTTTGTACTGGACGGTACCGGCCCATTTAAAACACTGGTGCTAGGGATGACCCAACCTCCCATTATGAACTTGGTGCTGGGGACCCACGCACAATTAGCAAATCTTTTTACTTTTCATTCTTAAATTTGCAGTCATTTTTATCATATCATAAATTCTGGACTATATAAATTGGAATGTGAAGAAAAAAACCTGAACAGGGTGAGCTCCTCGCGCGTGAAATTCCTAAAGTTCAGAGCCCTAGACTCACCTTGCCCTGTTATACTTTGATGACTCTCCCATTGGCTTAGACACCCAATTCATTCTAGGGCTTCCCACCTGGAGTCTTGGCCAGACATGCCCGTGGAAGTAATTTATTATGTGATCTGAGAGGGGACTGTCTGTTGACATCTGTCCTATGACACCATTCTATAGAGCATCATATATCTTGGGCCTCTGGTCACAAAATGCATGTTGTCCCCCATCCCCAAGGGCAAAGCAGAATTCGAGGAAATAAATCTTTATCATTAAGAGAGAGTTATGGATGAGACAGTCACACACAGAAATTGACACAACCTGAAACACTTTCATGATCAACACCTTCATGGGTCGGGCCAGAGGCATGTACATGTCTGTTTCAAACCCACAGAAGAGACAAGGCTCACATGCACTCAGTCCCAAATCACCTCAGACACTTAAGGGCATATTTACAAGGAGTTAACGCCACCAGAACGTCACTTTGTCCGACGTAGTCCTTCATCTTATTTATAATGAGGCGTAAATAATGCCCCTATTCGTGTAGCACTTAGCGTGAAAGGGGCATGCAATGGGTGTTGCAGTGGGCATTCTGCCTCAACACCCATTGCTTTTTGATGCTGACCCATATTTACAAGGTATGGGGCGGAGCCAAAAATATTGCCAGGGAATACCTGGTCATAAGCAGCCGACATAGACAGAGTGAAATACGAGGAGAAATGAAACATTTTTCCTCGTATTTTGCTCTGTCCATGTGTGTTGCATTCTGCAGCACACATAGAAACAGCCAATTGCCTATAAAGATTGTTTGCAGGAAGGTGTCCAGGACATAAATAATCACTCCTGCAGAGCAGGCACCCTTGCAACCTGGTGCAAGGGTGCATGTGCTGACGTTAGGCAGCTTCTTTAGCGCTGGGGAAATGCAGGGATGTGCCGCTTTCTGGTAAATACGGCGCATCCCTGTGTTTTGAAAGTGACAGAGCGCAGCGTTACTGGTTTTGGCATAATACCGTGCTCCGCCGGTTTGTAGTAAATATGCCCCCATATCTACTCAGAGTGCAGACAGATCCTTATTAGATTTGTTTTTCTCAAACTGTTGGCGTCTAAGATTGCAGAGAAAGGTCCCCCAGGGAATTATTAAAGTCTTGTTTGTACAAACAACCCCAATCATTGCATTACAATTGAATTATTGACTTGTGTTTCTCCTGACCGTTCAATCTTAATATATAATGTCTACAAGTATGCATGATATGTGGTTCCTACACCTTATAACCCTCATTGTCTTAAGTAACATTTCCTGTACATTGGTTTACAAACTTGTATGATTTATCGTGCCTCTGTGTGTTATGTAAAGCACTCTGACACATTAGACTGGGATGAGTAGCGCTATAAAATAACTAAATTAAAAATGTATTTATTGGTGCCATTTAAATCAATATTAATGCTCATACACACAGATAAATCTTGCATTCTTACACTGCATGCACATCTCTTACATGAAGAGGTTGAGCAAAATCAAAACATGCCTCCAAGTCATAGTTTCTCTAAGTACTTGTAAAGTGAAAAGCTATGTGCCATTGTTTCCTTCCATTACATTGGCATCAGCGTTTTAGGGTCCAGATGGCTCCCAGTCAGTTAAATCCTTGAACAAAAGAAGGGCTGAGGGGCCTTTAAATCAGGCCTTTGCCGGTGCCCGGCTGGAAGTGTAAATAAGTAAGTCCTATCGCTGCCTTAAGGTTGCTGCTCCAAACAGGATGCAGATAATGTGAGGGTGCTGCCGAATTGTGTCCCCTTGTCGGAAAGTGACACAAGGACTATTTCAGCATATTTCCCTGGGTCGGTTGGATCCCAGATCTGACCCACAAATAGCTGCCGAAACCGGAACCCAGCACGATTCCCCTGCTTACTAGCACAGTTACAAGAAATAACTAAAGAAGGAAGAATCAGCTACATGCAAATGAATGGCTGTATGAATCAAATGACTAAACACACAAGGTTCAATAAGATGTGTTGAATTACACTCGCCTCCTGGTCAATAATCCTGCTGTGTTGGAATATATGCTGCTCGACAACAGGGAAATATTAGGCAGCTCCTTTTTAATATCCCCATATCCCTACCACATATAGGTGCATTATCCATTATGAAAACAACTGGGCTCAAGGCACCTCTGAGAAGCAACAAATTATGGGCCTCACATACAATGAGGCTGCGCCACCGAAGTGTCACATTTTGCAATGATCTGTTGGCGCAGGGGCCTGCCCCATATTTACCAGGCAAAACGAAGCCACTTTGTGTTGCTTAATGCGGCCTTGTAAACATCATTCCCTTTAACACAGTTTCTGTGTTAAAGGTGCATGCAATGGGTGTTGCTGGGGGCATTTCCAGCAACACCCATGGCTTTTTGAAACTGCACCAGATTTATGAGGAATCGTAACTCTGAGGCAGCACCAAAAATGTATGCCTCCCCAGGGGAGGCGCAACGAGGATAAATACCTTTATTTCTCCTTGCTTTTCCTTTTTCTATGTGTGCTGCAGAATGCAGCACACAAAGAAAGAGGAAAAAGCCTCTTGTGATTGTTTTTGTGCAGGAAGGTTTCCCTACTTGCACAAAAACAATCATCCCTTCAATGCAGGCACACTTGCCCCTTGGGGCAAAGGTGCCTGCGCTGGCGCATGGCAGCCCATTGTATGTCAACGCAGGGGAAAACTACAGGAATGCGCCGTATTTGATTGATACTGGGCATTCCTGCCCTTTTCTTTTGTCGTCGAGCTTCACAGCAGGAAGGCCTGCGGCGCTGCCCTACGGCAAAATCTTATAAATATGGCCCTAGGTGTCTGGGTTCATTTTTTTATATAATGTTCTTTGAGATTTCCGAATATCTCCTTAAAATCTGGGGTACTTTGCGGGTCTAGGCGAACTAGTCAGATTTACCAAATCTGCCTGAAAGGTTTGGAAAAACATAACAATCAGTTACGGAGCAGAAGGAAGACTCCCACATTTCTTGTGGAAGATTGGGCTCGGGAGAGTTGGACAAACAATGGAACACATCCCTACAAAGAGGCAAGGGTGGCAGGCCAGTAGGATATGGAGAGTATGGTGACTGAAAAGTGGAGGAAGGGTGAACAGGAGAGTGCAGGAGATGAGGTTAAACAGGGAAACCATCAGCAATGATAGGCTGCCCCGGGACACCAAAGGTGGCCATCTACGAGGGCGGCCACCCTTAGTGCCATAGGATGGCACAGACCCTGAGCGGTCTAGTGGTTGGGGGACCAGTGGTCCCCCCGTGATGTCACTTCCTGTTCTTGGGGAGGGGATGAAGGGCTATATAGCCCAGGGGGCGAGGGTCAAGCGCCCTCTTTGTTCCTGACGCAGCGGCGAGTTGACCCTCGCCCCCTGGGCTATATATATAGATCGCTACCAAAGCACGCTGTAGAGATTAACCTACTGATTGAAGAAGGCAATCTCGATGTGCTCTTCCTAACTGAGACGCGGTTATCCCCAAACTCTGAGTTTGATATCACCACTGCTCTTCCAGACGGATTTTTTATCCAGAGTCATCACAGGGAACAAGGGAAGGGAGGAGGGCTTGCTATAATCTACAAAGATACACTTACTTGTAGAATTGAGGATGGAGATATTTCAGACTCAGAAAGTGTCCGCTTCAATATTCAAATAACACCTACCAACTCTCTTTCAGGATTTCTCATCTATCGCCCGCCGGGCTGCATGAGACAGTTTGCAGGATCCTTGCTGGAATCCACTTTAGCGGCAGCAGCTCTATCACCCAATTTCCTGGTCTTGGGAGATCTGAACCTGCATTTTGACGACCCTAATGATAAAGTGGCCTTGGATCTTAGTTCGGACCTTAATGCTTTCGAACTGAAACTCATAAATAAAGAGGCAACTCATATCAGAGGGCATCTTTTAGACCCTATATTTTCAAATAGCAACCAGCTTATGACCAGACCCACACTGCCTGTGCCATTGTCTGACCATTTTGTAGTACCATTTTCATGGAAAATTTGTACAGAAGGGAGAAGTGCACCCCGTTCTCGCACTTTACAGAGAGCTTGGCCCAAGTTATCGGTGGAAAAGCTGACACTTGCCTTAGAACAAACTGCCCCTGTTGTAGAATGAGATCCTCTGGTGGCAGATATAAGCTTTCAGAACAGGCTTAATAACTCCCTGAATGCGGTGCTACCTCTCAAAATGGTCACCAAGAAAAGCAGTACTTTTAAATCGCCGTGGTATACTGCAGAGCTCAGAGATCTTAGAAAAACCTGCAAAAAATTGGAACGCAGATGGAGGAAAGACTGGGCAGCTAACAACAAAGCCGCCTATCGTTCTGCCCTGAGACTATATAAAGCCTCCTTGAAAAAAACTCAGGCAGCTTTCTTCGAGAATAAAATTAACTCATCATCTAACTCCTCGAAAGAAACTTTTAAAATAGTCAATCAACTTCTTAAGGTCCCTTCCCCGGTGATTTCCCAAGAATATACTGAAGCAAGGTGTAATCAGTTAGCGGAGTTCTTTGACACCAAGATACAAAGAATCCTTGATAGCCTACCACAGAACGTCACTTCTACCGGTGACGACACTTATCCAGCACCTACCTCCGGCCCTTTGCTGGGCTCTTTCAGTTGCATCACCAGGGAGGATTTTTGTAAAACCCTATCCTCCCTGAACAGTGGCTCTCCATCTGACCCGGCGCCTATGTACATCCTTAAACAGATTGCAGACACTATTGCCCCCCTAGCAACAGAGCTGCTAAACTCATTTGCCTGCGGGGTGGTGCCACCCAGCTGGAAACAGGCCAGAGTCAAAACGCTCCTAAAAAAAACGGGGCTTGATACCTCTGACCTGACCAATTTCCGCCCGATCTCTTTGTTACCTGGTCTGGGCAAAATTGCCGAAAAAATGGTCAACCAGCAGCTCTCGGGGTTCTTAGAATGCAATGGGCTGCTGAGTGACTCCCAAACAGGTTTTCGCCCGGGACAGGGCTCTGACACAGCCCTTATAGTGGTGGCAGAGGAGGCAAGGTGCATCTTAGATTCAGGAGGATCCGCAGTTGTGATTCTCCTGGATCTGAGTGCAGCGTTCGATACGGTGGACCATGAAATATTAGTCCACCGTCTCGCCAGATTGGGCATAATTCAGCCTGAGATGGCTTGAATCCTTTTTGAATAAGCTATCGTTTAAGATCTGGGAAAATGGTGTTATGTCCAAATCAACCCCCCTCCAGTGTGGAGTTCCTCAGGGCTCCTCTTTGAGCCCTACCTTGTTTAACGTTTATATGGCCCCACTGGAGGAGGTGGTGGCCCCCTTCAGGATTAAATCAGTCACCTACGCAGACGACACCCAATTAGTCGTCTCGCTAACTCAACAAGATGGATGTCTGGATAATCTTTTAGCCTGCCTTACCGGAATATTCTCCTGGATGACTGGCTCGAAGCTCAAACTTAATGGAGGAAAAACTGAGATCATGCTTCTGGGCCACCAATTTACATCTCCCCCTAAAGCTTCTTGGCCTCCCTGTATGGGTGAGCCGCCCCCGCCAAAAGAAAAAATCAAAAGCTTGGGGGTGTGGTTTGAGCCCCACCTAACCTTCAGGACGCATGCTCAGAAAGTCGCTGGCGTCTGCTTTGGCCTGCTTCGGGCAGTGCGGAAAGTTCTTCCCCTCCTGCCTTTTCAGTCCAGGAAACTATTGATCCAGGGATTAATTTTATCCAGACTGGACTGTAGCAACGCCCTATTCTTAGCGTCCCCGGAAGCCACCATTAATATCCTGCAACGGGTGCAGAACGCAGCAGCCAGAATGCTTTTTGGGGTTCCAAGAGGATCGTCGGCAAAACCAGCGTTGAGAGCTCTCCACTGGCTGCCAGTTCGCGAAAGAATTGTCTTCAAATCATTATGTATCGCCCACAAGACACTCCAGGGCCAAGGCCGCCCGGTTCTTAGGAGCCTGATCCACCCGTATAAATCCTCCCGGGCCCTCCGGTTGGATTTGGAAAATCTTGCCATAGTCCCAAGAGTGAGGAAGACTCGCACAGGGGGACGCCGTTTCACTGTAAATGCGGCAAAAAACTGGAACACTCTCCCTAGGCACATTCGGACCGAACCCTGCTACCTTAAATTCCGAAAGTCTCTTAAAACTTTTCTTTTTCCCAAGATCCTCTAAGTAACGGTTCCTCTCCGAGTTTCTCTCTGTTCTCTGTTGGGTTAGCGCTGGGACGCTCTAGGGCAGCCATGCGCTTAACTAATTAAATTTCATTTCATTTCACCCCCAGGCTGACCCTGCATCGCGGGTCTTGCGACTGCCCGGCGTTTTCCCCTCCCATCCGCTTACCCTGCTCTTGGGCAGATCGGGGGGGGTTTGTTGCTACTAATGACTTGTCTTTGAGTTGCAGGCGGAGTTACAGGGCGATCCAATACAGGAAGGTACAGAAGGGTACCCTCTACAGGAACACCGGAAGGGTGCGTGAGCGAATTATCCCCCAGGGTGATCCACGGTGGATCCTGGAGGACCGACAGCGCCCCGTTAGTCCTTCGGGCGGTTGTGTACCTGAGCAACCGAGGGTTGCCAACGCTCAGCCCCCGAGGGGGAGGGGCGTCAGTAATGGGCGAACGAGAAGTTCGCCGGGGGAGCGGTTAGACCTTCCCCCCAAAAACTGACAACGCCCCTACGGTTAACACCGCGGGGGTTATGGCTCATCAGGTGGGCGGGTCGCGAGAGGCGGCCTGCTCTGGATCGCCCGTAAGATAACCCAACATGTTGGCATGATGTATATGCTAATAAAACTGCAACAACTTTCTCCATCAACTTGTGTTGTGTCGGTTATTGGTGGAGCAGTGTGTTGTATGGAGAAAGGTCTGGGTTTGGGCCGATATTGGCACTATGCAAGATAAAATGAGAACATTAGTTATAATCCAACTGAGGCATTACATTTAAATGCTGTAAAACAGCTCTTTGGGTTGAATAACTTGTTGGAGAGATCTGTGCGCAATATGCAGGTGCCTGGTTTCGGGTGTGCTACCTGTCCTCTACAGTTTTTACACTGGAGTCTTTACATCACAATACATTTTGATTAAGGCAGTTACTTCTCATATAAGTTATTTTATAATTGCTTACAGTTATCTGTTTTGGCATTGTATATATCGATATATGATAGAAAGCCAGCATTAAATATGTAGCCTAAAGCAAGCCTCGCACTCCAAACACCAGATTTCCAATGGTGTTTATTCGGCAACGCGTTTCACCCACATGGGGGCTTTGTCACTGCCTTGCAATAATGGTTCCCATTGCATGTGGGGAGCAGACTGGCACCACGGGGGCTTGGGGCTCCTGCTGCGGCCCCCAGCTACAGTATGGTGGGTGACCTGGGTGGGCACCCACTTTTAAGTTTGAGGGCCTCAGAGGATGGAGTCCCCGGGGCTGAAATCTGCCCAGGTAAAGGGGCCGTATGCCCCCTCCCCCTGATCATCATGGTGGGCCCCAGGGGATGGGGTCTCCAAGGCCAAAATCGGCCTGGGTAGGGGGCTACATGTGCTCCCTCCCCTTTATTGAAAAGAGTGGCCCCTAGTGATGGTTTCTGTGGGGCCAGAACCGGCCTGGGGAGGGGGGCCTTGTGCCCCTTCCGCCTAAATATCACACCATGCCTGAGGGATGGGGTCCCCGGGGCCAGTTGCAGCACAGGGAGGGGGCTGCATGCCCACCCCAAGCCATGTAATCAGACCAGGCCCCGGGGATAGAGGCCTTTTTTTAACCCCTTCACTGCGGCGGCTTTCCGCCGCAGTGCTAAGGGGGTGGGGCGGCCACGCGGCGGGCGCATGCTGGTGACGGAACTGCTCCGTCACCAGCCGCGGTTGCGCTGTGCTCATGACGGAGCGGTTCCGTCACGGCCCCGTTCGCCCGCTCAATAGAACGTTCAGCGCAGGCGCCTAATCCGAGCCTCGCAGGCGTTCCGAGCGGGCCGTGACGGAACCGCTCCGTCATCAGCACAGCGCGACCGCAGCTGATGACGGAGTGGTTCCGTCACCAGCAGGGGAGGGGTTAAAAGAGTGGCCATGGGGATGGACCTAACAATGCTCAGGGAAGATGGTCACGTGGTCCCCTCCCCTATATTTAAATAAGTGGCCCCAGGGGACGGGGTCCGTAGGGCTGATAGGGGTTCCGGGAGGCGGCCATGCTGCCCCATCCCCTTAAAAAAACAGAGCCCTAGGGGTCCCCCTCTTCTTTTGTGGCTATGTTGACGGCACTGGGGGATTAGATCCCCAGGGACCAAAGAGGCTCGTGGAGGTAGACCCCTCCCCTGTATTTAAATTAGTGGCCAGGGATTGGATACCCAGGGCCTAATAAAACTTAGGAGGGGGCACATACAACCCCCTTCCCTTTAATAAAAAAGGCCTGGGGTGATGGGGACCCCTGGGCCTAATAGGGCTCGGGGAGGCGGGTGTGTGGCCACCCGCTCTTTTAAAATAAGGCTCGGTGGGATGGGGCCCAGGGCCCAATGAGGCTTAGGGAGAGAGCCACATGGCCCCCTTCCTCTTTAAAAAAAGGCCCTGGGGGATGTGGTCCCCACGGCCAGGCCCTGTGGACAGCCCCAACCGCACAAAGCCGAAGGTTATGTACAGGGTGGAATTGGCTGCCATTTGGGGAGTTGGCCACAGGGCCTGGCCGCAAACCAGGCCTTGCGATAAACGTCCCCCTACATATGGCCATTGGTCGTGCATAACGTGGGATTGGCTGCATGTGGGGGTTTGCCACAGGGGCCAATGGCCTACCCTCCACCATGCATAACCAAAGGCCCTGTGCAGTGGGGGGTTTGCTGCCTTTATGGGGGTTGGCTACAGGGCTTGGCCAGGCCTTTTAGCCACTCCCCTACTGCCAAAGACTGTGTGGAGCGTGGGGTTAGCTGCATGTAGAGGGCGCTGTTTTGCACTACTTAGCGCCAAGGAGGTGTACCGTGGGGGGTGCAACCACCCAAGATTTCTGATGCTAAACCCTATTTCCTAAATCAAGAAAACTGGGTTTAGCGTCAGAAAACTGCACCCTTTTGAGGTAAGAACAAGGAAGAAGAAATGCTTTCATTCCTCCTTCTTTTTCTGACATGTGCTGCACTTTACAGAACACATACAAAGAGGGAAAGGGGTTAAAGTTAGTCTAAGCATGGTATTTTGTACTGGAAGGCTATCCTTCTAGTACAAAATCTACGCTAGACTCACAGTGACACCCTTGCGCTACGGTGCAAAGGTGTCTCCATGGCACACAGCAGCTGGTTTCAGTGCCGGCACTAGGGAAAGGGGAGGAGAGTGCATTATTTCTGTAAATATGGTGCTCTCATCCTCTCTCCTTTTCACCCAGCGCAACACAGCCTTTCCGGCTGCTGCACTACGCTGCATGAATAAGTGTTAAATCTGGTGCTCAGTATCTTTGTCCTGCTGAAAACTTTTTCTGCAGTACCAAAAAACCTGTGTAGAACATAATGAACACAAGTCAACTGTCACCTGCACACAGAGTTACTCTTCAAAACAAAGATTTATAATGTGTTCAGTAGCTCTACACACCTATGGTGCATTAGGAGCACATACTTTTGTAAACACTTATACTGAATAACTGGACCCAGCCTGTACAAAATTTGGTAGAAAAGTAATATGGTAGCTACTCGCCACTATGTAAACTATAACACAAACTAACACCCATTGGATGATGTCATCAGTGATGTCATTAATTATGTCATTTGAGATGTCATCAGTGATGCCATAAATGATGTCATAGAACATGTCATCAGTGATGTTATATGTGAGGTCATAAGCAGCGCATAGCGAGGGCACAAGTTGGTGAATTTCTGTGTGTTTTAGTTCAAAACGGTAATGTTGTCACTGACAAATTCTCCTAACTATACCATTACTTTCACCTTTGTTTTTTCCAATAAATTTATAAGGTTTTTAAAAAAAATTCAAACAGATCTTTTTATCCCATCTAACTATAATGCTACTTTAACCTTGGTTTTTTTTTCAGTGAAAAAAAAAAAATATATATATATATGTGTGTGTATATATATATATATATATACATCCTTTACGCAACGGCTCAGTTCTCACTGCTGGTAGTGGCGCTCTTTGTTGTTGTGCAAATACTCCTCGGCTGAGCCCAGTCGTAATTAATTATCCAACAAATCCTCCCAAGATGAAAGGACAACACGAAGTGCACTCACGAAATGTTATTCACAATGCGTTATTCATCCAGAAATCATAGATACAGGTTTAGTTCACAGTCAAACCAACGCGTTTCGGTCTCCATGAGACCTTGGTCATGTTTGGATTTTGTTTTTTTCATGGCATACTTATTCAAAAAGTCACATTACTTCCTGTCACAACCCATTTTTTTTTAAAGTGTGCAAACATGGCACATTGCATTATGGTCCCTGTGGTTTTGCAACCTGAACCTCTACACTGCATAAAACATAAAGGTTGTTGATTCCTTATTAGTTAGTTCGGTGATACTCATTTCAATTATAGTATTATTGATTTGAAACATTATGCCCCTCTAGTGTTTTTTTTAACATTACCGAATCCGGTATTTCTACACATTTAATGTAATCGCTCGAGCTTAACAGCTATAGATATCGCTGTATATTAATAAAACCCTCCAGTGGGAATTATTGAAAAACTCATGTGAATATATCAGACAATTATTGGAAGCCTCATGTGAATACATCAAGTGACTATCATTGCGTTGTATATATATATTCACTGAAAAAACCATAGGTTTCACACCAGTTATAGTTAGGAATTAGCATTTAAAAAACCTATCAAATTCACTGAAAAAAACATAGGTTTAACACCAGTTATAGTTAGCTGGAAATTTTACTGACATAAAACCATTGAAATTCCCACGTTATAGTTAGTTGGACTCACTATAACTTGCACGTGTAATGCACTGATGACACCATCCAGTGAATGTGTGTCTTTCAGATAAATAAATATGTTTTATATATGTATGTTAAGGTCGATGGAAGAATATTTGTTTAAATTATTGTCTTAATGGATGTTTTTTAAAAAAAAAAATAATTGGATATCTGCCTTATTAAGTGTATCTTAGTGAATACATATATTAGCGAGTGAAAGTAGGTCAGTCTCTCTGTCATCAGTGATGTCATGAGTGATGTCACTGACCATGTCATGAGTGATGTAATATGTGATGTCATCAGCAGTGCATTACACGTGCAAGTTATAGTGAGTCCAACTAACTATAACGTGGGAATTTCAATGGTTTTATGTCAGTAAAATTTCCAGCTAACTATAACTGGTGTTAAACCTATGGTTTTTTCAGTGAATTTGATAGGTTTTTTAAATGCTAATTCCTAACTATAACTGGTGTGAAACCTATGGTTTTTTCAGTGAATTTCATAGGTTTTTTAAATGCTAATTCCTTTCTATATCGAGTTTCTAACCTTTTTTTTTTTTTACAATTTGCTGTTTTTTTTTAAGTATTCATTTTTTTTATATAATTTTTTTCTTTTGCGCTCTGGGTGCGCGCTCCGGGAAGCTTTCAGCTAAGCTCTCCGGTAAGCTTTCCGGTGAGCTCACCTGAAAGCGCACCCAGAGCGCTACTGTCGTTCGTGAAAAAAAATATGAATGAACAGTTAATAATAATGCAAAACATTTCGTACCATACAAATAAAATCAGTTTTTTTTTATAAGGAAAATGATTATGCATTTCTGTAAAAGTTTGATGATGTCACTTCGGCGCGCAACGTAAGTGCCCTCGGAAGCGCCTACGTTCGTGCCGCGTAAACGCACGCAGAAGCGCCTACGATCGCGCCGCGTAAACGCACCCGGAAGTGCTCCGGAGCGCGCAGCGTAAGCGCGTCGTGTCATGTGACCCTAAAATAACACTTTTCATTGGTTGCTAACAGTTTTTTTTTACAAAGAATGAAATCCCCACCCATTTCCTTCACTATTGCTTTGTACTTGGAGAGAGCAAGAGCTGTTCTGTGTACTATCTTCATCTCCTACTTTCCTGATCTACAGCAATGGCTGCAAGAGAATCATCCAGCAGTGATTCAGAGGCATTTTTAGATGAGGACCCTCCTAGGCAGAAGAAAAAAATCCATTTCATCTGGAAATTTTATAACATCCCTGAAGGAGAAAAAAAAGTCAACGCTCCAAAAGTAACCTGCAAAATATGTGGTAGTACTTTATCCAGAGGCAATCCTCTGAAAAAATATAGTTTTGGAAATGCCAATTTAATCAGGCATGTCAAAAGAAGACACCCAAACAACTTTGCGAGGGAGAGTGTCAGAGACCTGGCACGGAAATTACCCACAGATGGCGGCAGCACCTCCACTGGTGGAGCAACACCTTCGGGACCATCCCGTAGAAGAATGGTCCCGAACATACAGCCAGAGTTTGCAGGCATCAAATTTCTGTGCACGGAGTGTGACGAACTGCTCTGCTATGGGGAGCAGAGTGTTGAACTCATTGCCCTAAAGAAACAGCAACACCGCTGCCCTGACAGTCCCTAAATTTTCACATTTTTTTGCTCCTGTTGAGCCGTTTTGGAATCCCTGTTTTTTGTTTTTCCCTTGACAAAAATCCAAAAAAATTATGAAATTGTTTTAAAAAGTCTAAAAAAAAAATATAAAACAACAAAATCAAAAAAAAAAGTTCTTTTCAGAACTACCTCTAATTTATAAAAAAATGCAATTTTTTTTGTGAAAAAAAATCTGTCATTTTTTATCTCCATGGTACGCTCCCCAGTAAGCTCTCCGGTACGCGTACCGGGTGCGCCCCCCGCGGAAATCGATTTTTTTTTTATTTATTTTTTTACCCGCGGGACCCTTTTATGGCCCCCACATCAAAACTAGGGGGTCAGAGGGGGTCTACTCTTCCCCCTTATGGTCATTTGCCCCTTTTTTTTTAAACCCCTTGTGTCTCGATTTTACCGAGACACAAGATGGCGGCCGCTCCGGACTGTTTAGAATGTTTACAGACACCCAAGAGCCAATCAGCTTTCTGCGCGCAAGTCGCGTGTCGCGCCTGGAGCGCTCTCCGGTGCGCGCACCGGAGAGCGCCTATAGATATATATATTTTTTTGAACCTAAATTACTCAAAATCCACTGGAGCACATATCTTGAGACATAGCAAAGGCACATCGGGCTACCAGTCCCTACAATTTTGCCAAGTTTGCTGTATATCCATTCAGCCGTTCGAGCTAAAAGTAAAATCGACCGCCCTATGGAAATTAACATGGGGAAAACGCGTTTTGGGACCCCCCTTTTATCTCGGCCCCCGCTTGACGTATCCCCCCCAAACTTTCAAGGAAGAACCGGAGCTTGACGAGGCCATTTTCAGGAAATATTCAGGCAGATTCGTCAACCGGTGCCAAAGTTATTCCTAATAGAATTTTGAGATTTAACATTGAAAAAAATCCTAACTATAACTACCTACTGGCGACCGCCAGTAGGTAATATATATATATATATATATATATATATATATATATATATATATATATATATATATATATATATATATTACCTACTGGCGGTCGCCAGTAGGTATATATAGTTAGGATTTTTTCTCTATGGGATTTTTGAAAATTCTATGTCTAATAACTTTGGCGTTTGTGGACGGAATTGGCTGAAATTTTCAGGAAAATGGAACATTTTGTTTCTGAGCAGCCCCTGACAATTTGGGGGGGTTTCATCAAGGGGGGGCCGAGAAAAAAGGGGGGTCCCAAAACGCGGTTTTCCCATGTTAATTTCCATAGGGCGGTTGGCCTCACTTTTAGCTCGAACGGCTGAATGGATTTGCACGAAACTTGGCAAAATTGTAGGGACTGTTAGCCCGATGTGCCTTTGCTAGGTCTCAATACATGTGCTCCAGTGGATTTTGAGTAATTTAGGTTAAAAAAAATATCTATATCTGGGCGGAGCCTAACCACACATCTGATCTGATTGGCTGTCAGCACTTCATCCAAGAAGTGTTGGCAGCCATCTTGGGACCAATATACATGATAGCACCTCATTAAAAAGCATTGTAGTTAATAGAGGGTTTTAGGACTTTAGTTACATTATAAATCATTTGTTGATGGTACCATACTCGTTTTAGGAATTGTGGTGGGTTCTAAGGTGATTTTACCATGTGAAAAAACCTTCTGCTGTGATATCATGAATATTGTTTGAAAGAAAACTAATATCTCATGATTTTCCCACAGTGGTTTGGAAGGGGATCTATAAGCTAAACTGAAAGCATATTTTCTGTAAATTCACATTATCTTTCTCAGTCATGTGAAAATGAAGTCTGACATTCTCAGTAAAACATGTACATCCAACAAGGACAGAGACTGTCAGTTGATTCCTTTGTGTTCTACTGCAGCCTCCTAGAGTGTTCTAAAGAACAACTAGAGCGCTAACAGTCCTACTTATTACAAAGGTATGGCACACCTGAAGCCATCTTGATTGGAATAAAGTGGTAACTCTTAAAACATTTAATTTAAAAAGAAACAACATGAGGGGGTATATTTTGCCATAGAAAGTATGATTAGTGCTGCAGAATGAAAAAATTAGGGCACATTTTGAGTGACTTCTCAAATCCTTTTCTATTTCATTAAAACATTCTGACATGCAGTCTCCCAAAATGGCCACCAGAGACAAAAGAGCCCAAATGTAGCCCAAATATCACCCAGATGTAGCCCAAGTATAGCCCAATGACAGAATGTCCCAGAGTGTTCTAAAGAACAACTAGAGCGCTAACAGTCCTACTTATTACAAAGGTATGGCACACCTGAAGCCATCTTGATTGGAATAAAGTAGTAACTCTTAAAACATTTAATTTAAAAAGAAACAACATGAGGGGGTATATTTTGCCATAGAAAGTATGATTAGTGCTGCAGAATGAAAAATTAGGGCACATTTTGAGTGACTTCTCAAATCCTTTTCTATTTCATTAAAACATTCTGACATGCAGTCTCCCAAAATGGCCACCAGAGACAAAAGAGCCCAAATGTAGCCCAAATATCACCCAGATGTAGCCCAAGTATAGCCCAATGACAGAATGTCCCAGAGTGTTCTAAAGAACAACTAGAGCGCTAACAGTCCTACTTATTACAAAGGTATGGCACACCTGAAGCCATCTTGATTGGAATAAAGTGGTAACTCTTAAAACATTTAATTTAAAAAGGAACAAAATGAGGGGGTATATTTTGCCATATGAATTATGATTAGTGCTGCAGAAAGAAAAATTAGGGCACATTTTGAGTGACTTCTCAAACCCTCTTCAATTTCATTAAAAAATTCTGACATACAGTCTCCCAAGATGGCCACCAGAGACAAAAGAGCCTAAATGTAGCCCAAATATCACCCAGATGTACCCCAAGTATAGCCCAATGACAGAATGTCCCAGAGTGTTCTAAAGAACAACTAGAGCGCTAACAGTCTTACTTATGACAAAAGTATGGCACACCAGAAGCCATCTTGATTGGAATGAAGTGGTAAGTCTGAAAACACTCAATTTAAAAAGGAACAACATGAGGGGGTTAATTTTGCCATAGAAAGTATGATTAGTGCTTCAGAAAGAAAAATTAGGGATCATTTTGAGTGACTTCTCAAATCCTCTTCTATTTCATTAAAAAAATTCTGACATGCAGACTGAAACATGCACTTTGAATACCAGCAGCAGACGTCCCTGGTGAGCAGTAGCTTTACTACAGTGATCTAATGTGCAACTAGAGTGCTAACATTCAGAATTTATGGCAAATGTGTGACACATCTGAATGCCTTCTTGATGGAACCAAAGTAAACAAGCATTGAAAATGCAATAGATCTCGCCCTCGTTTAAGTTAAAGCCATTCTGTTTGTAATGAGGTGGATTTTTAGCTTTGCTTTTATTAGTGTTTTTTCAACTTTCATGTAAATAACATGCATCTGTATGCATATAAGTATATGTATGCATGCATTTATGTTTGTATTTATATAGATATACAGATGATATATGTTTATATATGTATGTATATATATATATTCACTGAAAAAAACATAGGTTATAGACCATATATAGTTAGGAATTAGCATTTACAAAACCTTGACAATTCACTGAAAAAACCATAGGTTATAGACCATATATAGTTAGGAATTAGCATTTACAAAACCTTGAAAATTCACTGAAAAAACCATAGGTTATAGACCATATATAGTTAGGAATTCGCATTTACAAAACCTTATTTTACTCACACAAAACCATTGAAATTCCATATATAGTTAGTTGCACTAACTATATATCGCGCACCCGCAATCCACTGCTGATGATGTCACATATTACATCATTCATGACATGGTCAGTGACATCACTGATGACATCACTGATGACATCTCAAATGACATCACTGATGACATCACTGATGACAACATCCAGTGACTGTATGTTTCTGTAAAGTTAAAATATGTCTTACATATTGAAGAATGAGTGGATGTATAAGTGTCTGGATGAAGTATTTAGTAGGTGCATGACTGACTGTATGAGTGAGTGATTAAATGTGTCTCACTGAGTGCATGGGTTAGTGACTAAACTGTCTTAATTTGTGCATCATTATGTCTGTTGTTCTGTAAACTGTTGCATGTGTTGATAAGTAGCTATATGAGTAACTATATGGGTTATTGATTGGTTGCCCAAGTATTTGTATGGGAGACGTGTGTGGGTGGCTGGGAGGTGTATGACTCTGTGCATAGATGTGTGAGCAGTTGATTCACTAGATGTATGGTTTCAAAAGTGCATGTGGAAACAGCTGTATGGGCGGTTGACTGTGTGCATGAGTTTATTGGTGAGTGAATGGATATCTCAGTGCTACATGCCAAAGTAAGTACATATGTAAAACACAGTACATGTGAGAGTTGACATATATAAATAACTGTGCATAAGAGCCAGTGAATGTGTGAGTGGCTGTATGGATCATTGTGAACTTGTATCAGGGATTGTATAAGAGAGTAAATATGTGTTAGTATATGTTTGAATAAGTAAAGTTTGTATAACTGTATAGTTGAGGAAATGGAGGTGTGATTGATTCTTTGCATGACTGACTAGCTGTGTGAGTAACTCCATGGATGAGTGACAGTCTGTGAGTGTCTGTTTACACTGATTGTATCTAAGGTTATATTAGAGTCTGAAGAGGTTCATCGTATTATCACATGAATGATATCATCAGTGATGTGATCAGTAATGTCAAATTAGATGTCCTCAGTGATGTCATCAGTGATGTCATTTGAGATGTCATCAGTGATGTCATTTGAGATGTCATCAGTGATGTCACTGACCATGTCATGAATGATGTAATATGTGACATCATCAGCAGTGGATTGCGGGTGCGCGATATATAGTTAGTGCAACTAACTATATATGGAATTTCAATGGTTTTGTGTGAGTAAAATAAGGTTTTGTAAATGCGAATTCCTAACTATATATGGTCTATAACCTATGGTTTTTTCAGTGAATATATATATATATATATATATATATATATATATATATATATATACATATACATATATGTGTATCTATACTAATATAATAAAGAGAGAGCCCAAACCTTTGAGGCGGGTAATCTCAGGAACCACAGCACCAATCACAACCCCCAATACAGCGTTGGAAAGGGCAGTTGCAGCAGAAGGACATAGGCTATGCAGACGCCCACCATATACATTTAAAAGGTAAAAGAACCATGCCAGCAAAGTAGTCCCTTGTGGGCGTGTCTGCGTTGTGCTGTGGGCATGTGCTGGGGGCGTGACAAATGCTGGGGGCGTGTGGTACGTTCCGCCCTTCATGCCATGTCTCATATCGTGTGTTGTGGGCGTGTGCTGGGGGAATGGGCGTGTGCGGGGCGCGGGATTAGGAAAAAAAAAGCGAGCGTTGTGCCCAATATTTCATTGTTTTTTCAGGCCAGGTTCAGTACATTCCAGCTCCGGGTGTGCTTACCCCGCGCTCCCAGTGAGGTGCACCTGGTTTACTGTATGGGGTCAGGCATGGCGCCATACCCAAGGGCCGGAAGGAGCGCAAACAGGGGCCATTGTGCAGGAAATCTAATCTCTCCTTACCTTCCAGTGACGCCTGAAGCGCACACTGGAGATTTTCCACTTCTGTTGCGCACAGGCCTCGCGCCACGCACATCCGGACACAAGGCCCGCCTCCACATAAATAGCAAGAAAGGGACTATCCCTCCCCTGGTAAGTAGATTGGTGGCATGGCGGCCAACATCTCCAGCTACATACTCATATTTTTTCACCACCCATTTAAAAAATGCACAGGTCTCTCTCATTGATGGCCAGCACCGACATACACTTTTAGACACCCCTCCCGCCAGAAGTTCTAGAATTGCGAACTTTAGAGCTGGGGAGCTACGTTTGAATCTCGGCATCAGCTCAACATCCTGTGATTCCAGGCAAATTGCTTTGTCTCTCCATGCCTACCACAAATGAATGTGTTCTTCTGTAATGTAAATTGTGCTCATGCCATGTTGTCAAGTTCGCGCTATTTAATATTGCAAGGAAAAATAAAGTAGGGAAACTCAAGTTCACACACTACTGATCGCGCACTCTTAAGTGCATCAGCAGTGCACTGTGAATCGGAGCGTTTCACAGGCCTGTCACAGATAAGAAATGCTATCAAAACGAAATCCTACAAAACAATATACTACTGGCCGGCAGCAATTCATACCCGGACAACGTCGAGACGGGCTGCTAGTGTATATATAAAGATAGATGCGTCATTTCGTCAACCTGCACCAAAGTTATCAGCAAACCAAAAAATGCTTTTCCTAGGGAAATGTAGTCCTAACTATAACTACCCAGTACATATGTATGAATGTATATATTGGGTACTTATAGTTAGGACCATGTTCCAATATGAAAAACACTTTTCGGTTTGCTAATAACTATGGGGACGTTTGACGAATTTTCACAAAACCTTCCAAAAATTTTCATCTACCTCAGCTTCTTCCTGGAAAGTTTTGGTGTGATCCCTGAAGCAGGGGGCTGAGGAGAGGGGGTCCTAAAACTTGTTTTCCCCACACAATTTTCCATAGGAAAATTGAACAGCAAAACCACAAAAACGGCAGAACTGAATTAAAGCCAAATTTGGCAGAAAGTTGTATCTTGCTCCAGAAACCCTGCTTTTTGTGATTTGGTGTATATATATTTAGTAGATTAAATCAAGGTTAAAAATGTATGTCTATATCACATTGCTGAGATCGGTGGATCTCACAGAGCAAAAGATATGGTTAGGTATTTTTTAATTGACACAGCAGATCTAACGGGAATCCCCCTGTGCTATTTTAATATGGGCCCTATGGGGTCTGTCAGTGCAGGGCAGGCTTTTATATATTTTATTGGTTAGGGGGCCCCCTCCCCGAACCTTATAGAAGCCTGGGGATCCCATCCCTCTGGGCTGAAACTGTTAATTAGGGGAGGGGGTGTGTGGCCTCCCTCCCCAAGCCTCATTGATGCCCCTGAGACTCTATCCCCTGGGCGTGCTTAAAATTTAGTGCAAGGGGTCTGCAACCCTCTTACCATAACCTCATAGAGGTTTTGGCGGTCCCATCTCCCAGCGGCCATGTGTTAAGTTTTGGGAAGGGAGCATGTGACCATACACTGGCCCGTGGCATCCATCTCCCAATGCCCAACATGAGCAGTGCTCAAGGGACCCCATCCCCATAAGGCACCTTGGAGAGGAAACAGAGAATTGACATTGAGACAACTCAAGTCCAGGTACATCATTGACTTATATACCTGTGAAATAGGTGGCATCAACACAGATGAAGAGTTAGAAGTTTGTTTACATTAAGAAACCCGAGGGCAATATCTATTTTTTCATCTTATTTTAACTTAATTTTTCCTCCTTTTTTTCATTATGTTTTTTTATGTGATTTTAGCAAGCGTTTTTGATCAACTGAGCTATAACTTTTTTAATATCTTTTCCTGCAGCTCCAATGTGAAGTCATTGGAATTGAATAGCAAAAACATATGTTGTAAATTATCTGTAACGATCAGTGGTATTTTCTACTGTGTATTGATCTAAGTTATTTTTATTACAACATTTGTTGAACAAGAGTTACAATATTTCCATGGATGTATCCATTATGAGCGCATATTATTCATACCTGCATATTGCTGCACAACCATATAAAATGCATATATGCAATTAATCCATCAGTCCATAGAGGTTGAGGCACAATGTCTTTAAATTTATGCTTCAGATGGATTACCACTCATAAATGTTTTGCTTCAATGCGATGAAGTTTGATTGAATTATGTTTAGGACAGAAAAGAGCATTTTTCATATTTTGGTGTGAATTGTTGACGTCTTGGTTTTCTTCCTTTTTTTCATTTTTTTTACTTACTTTTATGGTTTTTTTTTCGTTTTGGATATTTAGTTTTTATGTATGTGATGAATGGGAATGTTTAGTATTAATAATGTAGGACCCTGCTACTAACCATTAATTGTCATATGTATATGTATGTATATGTATATATATATATATATATATATATATATATATATATATATATATATATGGGACTCCATCATCTCCTTGTGTTTGCTTTGTTCGCCCTAAGTTGGCAGAGTATGCCCAGACGTGGGCCCCTTGCTCACTTTGCCACTGGATTCCAGCTAGCCTGGCTGATGAAGGGTGTTACCTAGAAACTGGTCCCAGGATGCTTGTTTCTGGTTCAGGGAAGACTTGACTTGGCAGTTCGGGCTGGACTGTTCCCATGAGGCACAGGGTCAAGACTGATATGAATATAGCTGGGTCTGACCTGAGGTGGTGAAGTGAGCTAAAGAACGGTGATGGATTCAAATCAGGTCTGTGACTGGTGGTGAGTGTCTGAAAAGTTTCAGGGCTCCGTCCATCATCTCCTTGTGTTTGCTTTGTGGACCCTGCTACTAACCACTAATTGTCATATGTATATATATATATATATATATATGCTGCAAAGCTCGTCCTCCACGACTTTTCTCCACCAAACTTGCAAAAAGACGAGGTAGACCCAATTCAGTGCATCTTTTTTAATTTATTTCAAAGTGCGACCGCATCATCACGACGCGTTTCAGTAGCTCCCTGCCTTGATCACATGACAACAGTGTCGTGTGATGCACCTCCTTTTAAAGTGCCAGTGCATAAATAGACATAGGAAACATACTTAACAGTCGTACATACTAATTTTTGGTGTGTGATAGGTAAAATACAGTTTGGGTTTGATTCTATAAGTATATATATATATATTACCTACTGGCAGTCGCCAGTAGGTAGTTATAGTTAGGACCTAGTTTCCATAGGAAATCCGCAACATTCTATTGGGAATAACTTTGTCACCGGTTGATGAATCTCTGCGAATTTCTCAAAGAAGATGGCCTGCTCCGCTCCGCTCCTTCCCTGAAAGTCTCAGGAAGATTCGTCAAGCGGGGGCAGAGAAAAAAGGGGGGTCACAAAACGTGTTTTCCCCATGTTAATTTCGATAGGACGATTAGACACTGCTACAGCCCGAACCGCTGAACAGAATTACACCAAATTTGGGGAAATGGTAGGGTCTGGTACACAGATCACGCTTTTGGTTAAATGGTGTAAATCCCTCTAGTAGTTGTTGAGAAAATCTAATTTGAAAAAATGTATATATCTATAAGCGCGCGCCGTACGCATACCGCGGCGCGGACCTTCGCCTGCGCGAGCTGCATTCTGATTGGCTGCCAATGTCTGTCAACACTCCAAAACAGAAATTGTTGGCAGCCATCTTGTGCCTCGGTAGACAGAGGCACAGGAAAGCAGAAAAACAAATGTGTAGAACTCAAAAAGAGGGCAGGGTAGAATCACCCTGACTCCCTAGGCCTGCTCAGGGGGTCGCACAAGGACCTACCGCACCCCACGATTTTTTGAAAAAAAGAAAAAAAAATTGGGGCCTAGGGGGTCCTTGTGGGACCCCCTGAGCAGGCCTAGGGGGTCAGGGTGATTGTACCCTGCCCCTTTGCGTGTTTTCCACCTTTGTTTCACTGCTTTCTTGTGCTTTGGTTCTACTGAGGCACAAGATGACTGCCAACACTTCCTGGTTTGGAGTGTTGACAGACAGTGGCAGCCAATCAGCATGCCTTCCTGAGAAAGCTGCATGCTCATTGGCTGTCAACACTTCGAACCAGGAAGTGTTGGCATCCATCTTGTGCTCGGTAGATCGAGGCACAAGAAAGCAGAAAAACAAACATGAAGAACACAAAAGGGGGGCAGGGTAGACACACCCAGATCCCCTAGGCCTGTCCAGGTGGTCCTACAAGGACAAAAAAGGCCCAAATTTTACTTTTTAAAAAACCTGGTCTGTTTTTTTAAAAATTACCCCTCGGGGGGACCAAATTGCGGGGGCATAGTGATAAAGAAGTGTGGGGGGTCCCCAATACCACCCACACTGCCCCGGGGACCACCGCCCCCGGGGCAAAGCAAAGCAGCCCCTTGGCGCATACTGGAGGCTCCTGGTTGGCTAGTTGGCCCCCAGGGACCCCCAGTATGCAAGGGGAATTAGTTCCCCCTCTGCAAACGCGCCCGGGGGCTGCGTTCAAGAGAAGTGAATAAAAGGGTGTGGCCTCATGACACCTCTCTGCAATGCAGCCCCCTGGCGCATACTGGAGGTTCCAGGTGGGCTAGTTGCCCCCCAGGGACCCCGAGTATGCAAGGGGAATTAGTTCCCCATCTGCAAACGCGCCCCGGGGCTGCGTTACAGAGAGGTGTAAAATAGGGTGTGGCCTCATTACACCTTTCTACAATGCAGCCTCCTGGTACATACTGGAGGTTCCAGGTGGGCTAGTTGGCCCCCAGGAACCCCCAGTATGCAAGGGGAATTAGTTCCCCCTCTGCAAACATGCCAGGGGGCTGCGTTGCAGAGAGGTGTACAAACATTTTTTATCAATTTATATTAAAAATGTGTAATGTAATTTAAAAAATAATATATCTGAAAATAAAAAATGTATAATAATGTAGTAAATCAGTATAAAAAATATAACAATTATTACATTTAAAAATTATCATTTACAAAACCATTGAAATTCACTGAAAAAAACATAGGTTTCAGCCACGTTATAGTTAGGAATTACCTTTTAAAAAACTTTTAAAATTCACTTAAAAAACTATAGGTTTCACGCACGTTATAGTTAGGAATTAGCATTTAAAAAACCTTGCAAATTCATTGAAAAAACCATAGGTTTCACACACGTTATAGTTAGGAATTAGCATTTTAAAAACCTTTGAAATTCACTGAAAAAACCATAGGTTTCACACCAGTTATAGTTAGCTGGTCATTTTACTCATACAAAACCTATGAAATTCCCCTGTTATAGTTAGTTCAGCTAACTATAACTCGCGCGCCCGCAATGCACTGCTGATGACGTCACATATTACATCACTCATGACATGGTCAGTGACATCACTCATGACATCACTGATGACATCTCAAATGACATCCCTGATGACATCACTGATGACATCATCCAGTGAATGTGAAATATATTATTGACCTTGAAGCTAAGTCCCCAAAAGGTCTTTAAACATTGAACAACTGTGTATACATCTAGGTTGAAATAATGTTGCTGTCTGCTCTCCCCTATGCATAGGTTTAAAGATGCTGTGCTCAAGAGTGATATAAGATTTTAACATGATGCTATTTTATTGCATTAGGGAAGGAGGTGATAGGACTCCTTTTCTTGAAGGATAATGCTCTTTGAAATGGTCGGACATCTCACCATGATGAGGGTTTGATTTTCTTGATTTAAACTGAAATAGAACTCAATATAAATGAAGGATATGCTACAAAAAGCCTACTGGGGCAAGATGAATGAACATAGATATATTATTGAAATGGTGATGACACTTTGATTTATAGTTTGATTTTTAACTTTCATGAATGGATATATATTCAAGAATATACTTTTAGAAGCCCACTGGGGCAAAATAGACAAGGCAAACTGTAAATTCACATGTGATTGAAATATGTGGCATGTTTATAATAATTCTGAATATTACATGTACCAGAACAGAGGTGAGTAATCAATACATTTATAAACATATGGGAGTGTCAGTTTCAATTAGAATATAGAAGCTATATGGAAAGGGAACCATTGCGAGTTGGCACCCAGTATGCTAACCTTGGGGAAACACTAGTCCTTTGTTTATGTTTGGGATATCAATATCAATGTATATGCGGTCATGTTTTTGGAATGTTTGCTATCCGTGTGCAAGGCTTGACTGCAGACATGCATCTTCAAGTTGTGATAGTGAATTACATATATAATAAAATGTACTGCAATGGCACCAGGCGGGAGCGCATTTATATCACTGCAGTGTATCAGTTGTTTTGTTGTGTGTGCGTGTGTATATGTAGAGTATATATTAATAATCTAAGGTGACTAAACTTATTTTAAATGTATAAGTGTAATTTAAATGTTCTAGCCTTCAGGAATGGGTAAAACAGTAAGCTATACTAAAAAACAGTTGTAGAACAAAATTAATTAATAATAATATAGTTCAAAAATTACATTTAATTATAAGTAATAAAATTATCTTTTTGGTATTAAAACATGTTAGTATAAAATTAAGTAGAAATAATGAAATACATACATAAACATATATGCATCTATCTATCTATCTATCTATCTATCTATCTATCTATCTATCTATCTATCTATCTATCTATCTATCTATCTATCTATCTATCTATCTATCCCTCAATATATATATATATATATATTTATATATATATATATATATAATAGTTAAAATAATAACCTAGCTGCCAAGTAAAATCACTCCCGCTATAAAACTGCAATGTAAAGGCACTCCTACTATATATACTGTGATGCAATGACTTTCGAGGTAACGACCTTTGAATTAATGACCCACATTCCTGGCTTCCATCTTGGTTTTGCATTCCGCATTTTATACTTCGGCAATTGACATGACGAGCACTCTTGACTTTAGATCTCTGACCCTGGCCGCCCTCCCCCTGCTGTGCCAGACAATAATGCAATGTGTGTGGCTGACTGACCCTTCCCTCCAGGCGCAAAGGATGGCGGAAGGCTGCCCCTACAGAGCAAACGTTAGTGCTCTTGCATAACACGGGAGAATCTCTCCTGCCCAGGAGCCATCTTATTCCAGGCGGGGGAGCGGCGGCGCGTGGGATCCCTTCAGCTCCCGTTAGGTTCAGGGAACGCGGAAGCAAATAGAGCGCTCATAATAACTGCGTCACTCCAGGCCCTCGAGGAACAAGTTTCAGTTACAGCGTTAAGATCCTTGGAGACTCTCGAGACATAATACGTTATGGCTGCAATGTCTCTGTGTTTTAAAGCCATCCAGAGAAATATCTGGCCACTGCATGATACATAATCTAAAGCTTCTTACAGACCCGTCACACAAGAGGTTCCATGCACGGATAACTAATATTTTTTAGCAAACACAATGTCCAGCAAGAAGCTACTGTTGGAAAAGTGTGTCTCTTTAATCCAATTATTTCTCGTGATGAATCTTTCATTTCACCTCCCCTGTACTCTCTGCTTGGATATCTATGAAGATGTGCCAGTTCATCAGAGCATTTAGGACTTTAATTTTAAATGATATACTTCGTTTTGAAATTAATTTTGACAGAGCGTTTTAAAGCAGAGAGACAGCGTTTGGTTTATGTGGTGGTGCTAAATAACTATACGTTAAATATATATTAAAAAAATCTAAATCCTTCCCTCTTCTATCACTCCACTATCTCTTTCAATCCAAATAACAGACTAACATGTCCACCACTCAAATTAATTTCATATTTCACTATGCTAATTCACTACTAATCCTTTATGGGTTCTGGAGTAGCTTGCTACTCATCATAAAAGCACTTTAACCCCTCATCAGGGGTAGCAAGCGGAATATAAATGCAAACCTTTTCACCATTCTATCCCTCTATCCTTGTCATTCCAAATAATTCACTAACATGTCCACCACTCAAATGAATTTCATATTTCACTATAGTAATTCACCACTAATCCTTTATAAGACCAGAGTAGCGTGCTACTCACCGAAAAAGTGCTTCAACCCCTTATCAGCGTTAATAAGCGCTAAATAAATGAAAACTTTTTCCCTCTTCTATCCTTCTACTATCCTTCTCAATCCAAATTACTACCTAACATATCCACCACTTTCATATTTTCACTTTATTAATTCACCACTAATCCTTTATGGGTTCCGGTGTAGCCTGCTACTCGCCGAAAAAGCACTTCGATGCCTCATCAGGGGTAGTAAGCGCTATATAAATGCAATTACAATACAAAGCAATACATGCTCTGCTAATATGGTGTGCTTTGTTTTGACACTCATTAACACCCTTGCAAGTGAGAGACTGTGAAATCCAGAAAGTACTAACTAGCCCATTGAAAGGTAGTACTAAAACCCCAGGCAACCCTGCCCTGATTCCCTACACCCTAAAGTAAACGTCATGCATATTGAAAAGCTTCACTGACCCTGTCAACGCTGCTGCAGGACTCATGTCTCCCAAGTTTACATATACATTCCTTCTTAATTTGGATTTTAGAAACTGTGGTTGCAATTGTTACAAAATAATATCTTCCAATAGGTAGTTTTGCCTGATAGATAATACATCTGCAATCAGATTTGAATTCACTATTTTCATACTGACAATTATTATAGCCTTAGAGCCAGTGCTTTAAATGGGTCGGTACTCACCGGTACTGAGTACCGGCACTTAAATTTATCCCACTGAGTACCGGCAATTCTCTATTGCAGAGGAGAGTACCGGTACTCATGAAACGCTTGTGCGGGCGGCCTTTCATTGATAGCCAGGGCACTTCTGTAGACCTGAGCCGAGTCCAGCTGAACAATTCAGCGTGGGCTCATTTGCATACCATCACCCCGTTCACCATCATGCTGTGTTGCAAACACAGACTTCGAGGCAGCCCGGTGGTGACAGTGTAATTAAGAAAGCCGTGGGAGGTAACCAGGTTCGAATGGCTTTAATCCCACCTGATTCTTTTGTTAACTGTCTGTTAATGTTTGTCTGCTTGCCTATGATTGTTTTTGCATGCGACAAAAACGAGAGAAAATGTGGGGGGGTCGGGGAGAATAGATACGCTATATTAGAAGTTATATTAAATGAAATGTGTGGAATGCTTTGTATGTGCATGTCTACCTGTTTCTTTGTAGATAGACCAATAAACGGCGTGTGGAAATCGCACTCTTGTGTGTTTGTTCGCAAACTTCCTGTGCTTTTCTGTGGTGCTATTGAGGTGAACCCGCCCGCGCTGCGGGTGAGAATGTCAAGTAGGTGCGCTATTTCCCTTGGGAGTAACGTCTCCTCAATGCACTCAAATTGGATTTCAATAAAAGTTCAATGAGTGTTCAATAAAGGTTCATCACTTAATTCTTTTATTTTTATTTCATTTCTTCATATTATTATTGTCATAATATGTATTCATCATATGGTATTGATCCTTTGTGCCCAATGCATTTCGGGCCTTTGCCCTTCATCAGGGGTCTTAGAATCTGTTTTATATGTTAGTCAAAAATCTGTAGCGGCAGGTGCCGGTATCAGAATTTAAATGGCCCAGAAGGTGAAAACTGAGACTTCTTCCTCTGGTTCTGCGGCCCCGGGCAGGAAGATAAGCCGGATGCTCACCCAGCCAGCCCAGATCCAGGTGGTGATAGCTCTTGTACTATCACACCTGGATTACGCCAATTCTATCTATCTGGGCCTTCCTATTGCCCTCAGTAAGCGCCTCTAGATGGCTCAAAATCAGGCAGCCAGATTGATTCATCGACTGCCACACTGGCAGTCAGCAAGGCCCCTATTAAAACAACTTCACTGGCTCCCCATTTCCCAATGAGTAACATTTAAAACGGCCTGTATCATCTTCAAATCCCTTCGTGCCCGCAGCCCTCAATTTATCAACAACCTCCTACCCAGATACATTCCCTCTTGTAACCTCCGGTCTGCCAATTAAAATCTCCTGACCATACCCCCTCATAAACTTCAACGCCAGGGAGGCCGCAAATTTGCCACTCTTGCCCCCAAACTATGGAACCTCCTTCCCTCAGAAATCCGCTCCTGCACCAACCTTCTGATAGTAAGGAAACAACTTAAAACGTGGCTGTTCACCCAGGCTCATGCTTAATTCTCTTTTATCACATTAGCATCTGTCAGTCAGCGCCATGAAACCTCTGGGTGTACGAGCGCTATACAAAATGTTGTTAACATAACATAACATGGTCATAACTCACTGAGCCAGCAGTTCTTAAACTTGGACTTCTGTGGACCTACACTGAATCAGTACAGGAAGCCAGAGACCCCCACCTAAAACATTCCTACTATTTGAACCTCAACACCCATTGTTTTTTTTACACTGACCCCAGATTTACAAGGTGGTGTATATCTGAGGCAGCTCCCAAAATTAACGCCACGCAACAACACGCGTTAGGATGGCACAGCGAGGAGAAATACTTTTATTTTTGCTTTTTCTATGTGAGCTGCATTCTGCAGCACCTATAGAAAGAGTAAATTCTATTAATGATTGTTTATGTGAAGGAAGGTGTCCCTGCCTGCACATAAACAATCATTAAATAATGGCGATTTGCTACTTCTATTTGTGCTGACGAATGCAGCACACATAGTCGTAACAAATCGCCATTATTGATTGTTAATGTGCAGGAAGGAAAACCTTCCTGCACATAAACAATCATTCCCTGCAATGCAGGCACCCTTGCACTATGGGGCAAAGGTTCTGCGTTGGTGCGAGACAGCTATTTCAGCACCAGTGGTAGAAAAAACACAGGGGTGCGCCGTATTGTTGTAAATACAGCACATCACGGCGTATTAGAAATGGCAGAGCGTGGCGCTGCAAAATTTGTCACAGCTCCTGGCTCCATCATTTCCTCGTAAATACGCCCCTTAGTTTTTTGGCCTCGAATTTCTAACTTACTGACATTACAGAGCATTTTAAAACTTCAGGATTTGCTTTTTATGTATATGTACTTTATCTGTTAATATTTATTTTCTAAGCAGTTGCGGACAACCCGAGTAGGCTTCACAGACCCCCAGGGGTCTACTGAGCACAGGTTAAGAACCATTTCACTAAGCTACATGACAAGGATTTCAATTTGTGACCTACCGGTACCACAAGGATTTCCGCGACAAAAACTGTAACCAACGAAGTGATCTATGTAAAAAACAGATTTGTGATCTGCATGTTGCACGCTGTGCTTTATAGCAGACTCATTGATCCTCTATGTAATTTTATAGTGGGTTGAACCTATGATTAGAAGGCACACAGATGTTTCCAGCAAGTTTATTCAGTACCAGGGTTATTAAAGCATCATTGCACCCTGCAACTTGCTGGGTACACAAAGATCTCTGTAGCAGGTGATATTTTGAAATGCAGCCTCTTGTAAACAGTTAAGTAATACAGAACAGAGTTACTGTCACATTTTTCTTGTCAAATTCTTTAGGGCAAAGTTTAAAAAAAATAAAAGTATACGTTCAGACTTTGCTCTTTGTGACTCCACCCCCTTTCTGCTGCCAACCCCTGGCCCTTGCCCTTTCCCAGTGGTAAAATTGGTCTTTGCTTCATAAGTGCCTATATGTATAATACATTTGAACCCGTTAGGGTAAACCTGCTGCATATTTGTTTCACAAAGTGAGTGATATTGTTTAAAGAAAGTGACATCACAAGAATACAACAATATCACAGCAGTCAATTCAATGTTCTGAACAAGGAAATAAAAAGAGCACTTACTGCACCTAGGATCAGAGTGTAAAGTGATGCTGCAAACATCTTATATCTAACCTACGTTGCCAAGGTAGCACATTTTAAACAATTCTGCTGAATATGTAAGCAATGTAACTTATTTGGCCTGGAAATTAAGGAGGTGGGCTGTTAAGACATGCACACTCTAACATCCTCAAGCAAAAAAGGCTAAAGACATCGCCCCCTTTTACACACACACCCACACACTCAAACACACACCCTCACACATGTAAACACCAATTTTATACTCTCCGAAACACATTCAGTTTCACACAGGCAGGCATGTACCACGTTTCATTCTCACAGTCATACTTAAGCTTGAAAACTCGTACACTTGTTGCTTTTACTTTCAGTCTCTCAACATTCTCTTACATAGGCTTTACTGGATGCTGGCAGCTCTCAACAATTTTGACTGGTCCAACACCAAGACTGGGGTCGCATCTTGCATTTGGAGCACAGTTTTTTAGTAGATGATGTGGCTGCTTCAAATGATATAATAAGTTTACAGTTCTATAGGAGACTTTTATCCATTAACGGTACACTAAGGAATCAATACTGGTCCTGCACTTTTTTAGGTTTCGCCTATTACCATTCGCTTGCGAATGGAATGGCGAAAATTCATGGGCTCGATCGAATAGTCAAACCACTGCGGTTTCCACTGCGGTTTCTTTACAGTGCATGTGAGGTCACGTGACCACAAAAGCGGGTCACGTGACCACACACGCACGAGCATCTCCCTAATCCGCCTGCCCCCACCAGGCTCTCCCGCCCCCATCCGGCTTCCCTCCGCGCATCTGCCTATCACACTTCTCCCCTCGCACGCATTCCCGCCCCCCCCACCAGGCTCTCCCGCCCCCATCCGGCCCATCTGCCTATCACACTTCTCCCCTCGCACGCATTCCCGCCCCCCCACCAGGCTCTCCCGCCCCCATCCGGCCATTTGCTTTTTCGAGCCGAGCATGGCGGAATAGTCTTGCTTTCCCGGTTTTAGCTTGTTTTTCTTTCGTTTCTATTTTTCGATTCCCATCGTTTTCTCGTCATTCTATACCTTCCCGCCCCCCACCAGGCTCTCCCGTCCCCATCCGGCTTCCCTCCGCGCAGCCATCTGCCTGCCACACTTCTCCCCTATTCCCATTGTTTTCTTGTTTCCCCCCTCCCTTTCTCATCACGTTGCTCGTTTTGGGTTGTTTGTATTGCACCAGGCATACGACGATAGTTGTGTGTCAAGTAGGCGGTTCCTTTGTCTTTTTCGTTTTTTTTTAGTTCACTTTAGTTCTTGGGTGCAGTTCATCTTGGCATGGTGGCACTGTAGCATGCTTAGATCACTATTGATCACACAGGAACAGTAGGCAAATTGGTGATGGCAACTTGTAATATCTACTTTTTCATTTTCTTCTTCACTCGAGAGTAAAGAAAATGGTAGCGTCACCTATATCTTTTTGTAGTGAAACAATGGTGTCTCACTATTTTGGTAGCGACATAACAAGCCAGTTTATTAATGTTTTCACCACATTAATGCATACATTTAGCATTAATTTGTATGTTTCTTGTTGATGCATGTGAGCAGAGTGACATTTCTTGTGCATGTGATCATATATGCAATTTCGGCTGTATCTAAATAATGTTCCATTTCTGGTGCCAGTGAGTAAGGTAGCTCTTCTGTTGCAAGTGAGCCCCTCTCCCCCTCCCATCTTCCCTCCCTCTCTTCCCACTCACCCCTCAACCTCCCCTCCTCCCTCTCTTCCCACTCACCCCTCACTCTCTCCCCTTTATCCCCTCCCCTCCCTCTCTCAAATCCCACTCCTCACTCACTCCTCTCTCCCCTCTCCTCACCCACCCCTCTCCTCTCCCCCTCCCTCTCTCAAATCCCACTCCTCACTCACTCCTCTCTCCCCTCTCCTCACCCACCCCTCTCCTCTCCCCATCTCCCCTCTCACCACTCAACACTCTACCATCTCACCGCTCACCACTACACTCCCTCTCCAATCCCTCTCTCTCTCCTCACTCACCTCTCTCTCCCCTCTCCTCACTCTCCCCTCTCCTCACTCACCCCTCTCCTCACTCTCTCCAGGCCTGACTCTCTCCTCAACTCTCACCACTCTCCTCTCTCACCACCACTCTCACCTAGGCCTCACTTCTCCTCCCCCTAATTACACTTCTTTCACGTCTGGATGAAAGGCCGACATGCCGTGCAGAGCTCGGACCCGGGCCTGCAGGTCGCACCAAATGCCCTAATCTAATACTTAACTCACCGACCCAACCAGAAGTAAACGAGTTACCACTGCCCTTCAATAATATTCATTTTATTTCTGGCATTTGAAACAGACGGAGCTACTTCGGCCCTCAAAAAGTAATTTACCTTCCAAACGTAATCAAGCTCTGTCTGGTCTTTACCAGCACTCAAGTTATTTCAGACTTTTATATTTTAGTAATTTATGTCCTCTGGGTGGAAAATGTTTTTGTCTGCCCTTCTTCAAAGTATTTACTTTCCTCGCTGACAGTTTACGTTTAACTATTATTTTTTTAAACTTTACGTTTTGTTTTGTCAAACTAACTATAACGAAGACCCGTTGCCACGCTGGAATTGTGATGTTCTTCTGAGAACTTATGTTCGTGTTACTATATTTTTATTAATCATTTCCACTCTAATGATTAGGGTGTTTTGGCAAATCCGAGACCAGAAGCAATATTGTGACATCAAGTTCTAATCTCATCCTCTATGAGGATGAAATTGTGTTCATTACGTGATCTCTAGCTGGTGAGCCTGTGGCTGTGGTTTCTTCCGCTGTAACAAAGATGTTCCTGCCATTACCCAATTTAATGAGACGTCATTCATCACCCTCGTCTGGATGAAAGGCCGACATGCCGTGCAGAGCTCGGACCAGGGCCTTCGTATTTTTCGCACTTTTCGCATTTTTGTCCTGAATTCCCAATGAAGGAGCTGGCACTCGGTGTGACCTTCGGCAGATTTTTTCAGCATTATGCCTCGACATATGCATCTCTCTAGTTTCCAGTGCCAGGCGGAACAGCACACTCGGGGTTTGGGTGCTTCTTTAATTGAGCTGAACAGTATGAAGGGCTTCCATTTGCTACCACTGTTGCCACACGCATTGAACTCGCCAGGCAGCCCACCCCCTCCCTCTCCAGCGTGCGCGGAGCTCTCCCTTGGTTGCCACACGCATTCAACTCACCAGGCAACTGATAGAGTTCACTTTTCGTTACCCTAGTTGCCTTATGATGATATGCGAGTTAGCATCATATGACTAACTAATGATGTTCATATATGCATCTATGCTGTATTACTATTCTTATCCCTTGCTTATGCTCAAATGTATGTGTGACCATATTAGTTTCTTAGCTTAGCCTGTGTGCCACCATTTTGTGTAACCCTCTGTGCCTGCGGGCCCTGCTCGCTCATATGCCCCTCCCGCAGGAATACAGAAATGTACTAAGACAGCAGTTTTCGTTTCTCAGCTTGCTGTGGCCGAAACTAACAAGTCTCTTTATCAGTAATGTTTTCATGCCCAGAGACGCCGAAGCCTAGCTCCATGGCCTTGAGTAGAGATAATAATGTATCCCTTGCAGGTGCAGATGCCTGCTGTATGAGAGCATTGTCCACTGGTCTGAGGCTCGGTGATTTTCCACAAGGGGCGTACCCCTCGTTACTGTATTGCATTATAATGTATTGCTGTGATGCAGAGAGTCAGTCCTCTCGTTCGCACTCCTAGGAGTGAGGTCGGACAGGGCCCTCTCATATGAGTGTTGTTTGGCCTAATAAAGACTTTTGTTTATTCTTCTCCACTGTCCGGCTGACTTCCTATATGGTAATTATAGGTGAGTGCGGTAAGTCACTCGGGTGGATTTGAGCCACGCTTATCAGATGGCGCCCGAATAGGGACCCCGCGATAAGGATCTTTCTCACCCGTAAGTGGGTAGCAGAAGACCGGGGACCCGCTGGTCGGCACGGTGGGCCCGGGTACCCATCTGATGCCGAGCTTGGTTCTCACAGCGCTGCCCCACCCTGCTGATCGGGAGAGGTCCCGGTTCGGATCTTACGCCGGGGTCCAGAAGGCGGAACTTGAAGCTGACCGTGTTGGTCTTGGCAGCCGGAGGTGGAGAACGGTAGAGGTCGGTGCCGCCTACGGAAGGTGAGTGGTCCACCTGTGATTGTTGCAAGAACGGGAGTGTTCCGGGAGACTAGAGTGTCTCCAATGGTTTGAGGAGCCGGTGTGCTCCTGGGGCTAGTGTGCTCCGGGGAACTCAGAGTACGAGTTGGTGCTCTGACAGACTTGACGAGGTTGGGGATGCATTTAGAGGTAATTGTTTGTAGCGATCCGACCGAATGGTACTGTGGTGAAGGCGTGGCTCATTGTGGGTAGACTCCGGTACTTACCCTGAACTCCTAGTGTGGTGGTTCAGTGGAGGTGAGATCTGGGTTTCCCGCGGTAAAGTGCGCAGTGATCCATAGTGCCGCACGGGTGGCGGATCTGTTCCCCGTCCTCAGGACAGTTAGCGTACTGTTCGGTCTGCGGTAGAGTCCAGGTTCCCCAGGACTTGGTCGACGGGCCTTGTCCCATTTGGTAACACGTGTTTGGAGATATTGTATTTGTGTATGCGTGGGTTTTTCCGATGTATGTCTAGATGTGTGTGTGAGCGAGCTCGAGTTTTGTGATTCAAGGTGACGAAGTTTGTGGAGAAGTGCTACTTTTTCCATCAAAGTAAAGATGCCGTGTTTTAGCAAGTTACGATGTTTTGGATGCTGTTGTCGACCCTCAGATACTAGACTGGCCGAGAGCCAACCTGCACCCCCTGAAGGGACACCGAGTTTTGATATGTATGTCAAACATGGACTGGTCCCGATTTTGTTTGGTACTTTGTGGCATCGGTACACTGCTGATAATGTGGATCTACAATGGCCTTTGACGGGTTCTTTTGATGAAGCTAAGTTGGATTATTTGCAAGACAAACTGTTTGCTAGGCGTAGCCGTCAGAGTATGTTTGATTCTTTGCGAGTGTGGCAGAAAGAGGCCAGGAAGCGCAAGCTGAGAGATGAGAAAGAGGCTTATAAAAAATCCACCCAGACTATGGCGCAGAAGGCGAGGGAACAGGTGGGAAATGAGAATGCGCTACGTATGGAGCGCGCAGATAGACTTTGTAGGTTGAAAGAAAATAAAAGTTATGTAGTGCGAGAGGACGACCCAGATGAGATGGAGGACATTTTGAATACCCGACCCCCTCCCCCTTATGCCCCACAGCCCTTGTACCCCTCCTTGCCACTTTCGGCCCCTAGTAGTGCCGTTCCGGGTCCTTCAGCAAGTGCCCCCCAACTATCCTCGCCCTCGACACCCCTCGTTTCTCTACTCCAGACCACTTCACCTGCACCTCACCATTTTCTTTAGCACTCCCTACTGTTTCAGCTAGTACCACCCTCAGTCAGGAGATGCTAACGCCGAGTCGAGGCGCAGGTAGCGGATTACTCTCGCAGGTACGGAAGTTGCTTACGCGTTCTACGGTTGGTTTAGATGAAAAGAGTATGGTGGCTAATCAGGCATGTCAGTGGGCCAGGAATAATATTTATTCGTTCGAAGATATTTGGTCCACTATGAAAGATTTTGAGCCCTTGATGCAGCAGCACGCTTTGTGGCACATGTCCAATGTATTGATACCGCTATGGGAGCAGGGATATGGAGGTGTGGCTCCGGCGGTTTTACGAGATATACAGGCTGGAGCATATAGAACGAACACAGGGGTGAAAGAAGTGATGAGTAGTCTGCGTACGCTATTGCAATACAGGAATGAATTACCCTCTGCTTCACCCTCTGCTGGTACACCCCACTTCCCAGGTCTCCACCCAATGCGCGAGGTGCACCCTATTTTTCACCCCGAGGTCCCCGAGTTGTTAGACCCGGTAACGAAGGCTGTTACCAGGAACAGAATTGATGCACATTTTCAGGAGCAATGGGTGTATACACCATGGAAGAGAAGTGAGGTGTTGTCATTGAAGGCCCAGCTACCGGATTCTAGGAAGAATTTGACTGCCTATTACAAAGAGCTTACGGAAGCGGCGTCTTCTACTGTGATGACGTTGGCTGATGTTGAATTGTTTTTCGGGCTGTTGGTCCCGGTTGATGTGTGGCGGCAAGTGAAAGGGACGGATCATACGGAGGAGCTGGGAGGTACATGGCAGGAGTTGCAGGATTGGGATAAGGAGCGTAAGCCAGGAGAGAAGCCGAAGGCTGAAATATTAGCTTTGCCAGGGCGCATAATAAAGTATATGCACTCCCTCATCCCCCCGAAAAAGGTAGATTGGGACAAGTTGACGGCTTGTAAGCAGAAAAAGGATGAAGCGGTCTCAGATTTCTTTACGAGGTTTGAGGAGACGTTTATGGATTACAGTGGACAGGATGTGTCACAAGATGGCGGATTGCGGCTTTTTGTTAATAGGTTTGTTACAAACTTATTGCCCGAAATATCCGCTAGACTGCAAGCGTCGGAGAGTACATGGACAACGTCCTCTCCTTCGGGTATCCTCAGTATGGCACAGTATTATGAACACAGGGAAAATGAAAGTAAGGACAAACAGGAAAAGAAGGCTAAGGATTTGAAGACGAGAGTTTTGTTACAGCAAGTGGCTAGAGGAAGGGGAAGAGGTGCAGCGCCGAGTCGGGGGGCGGTTTTGGGAGAGGTGAGAGTAGGGAAAGGCTGGGGCCGAATCAGTGCGCCAAGTGTAAGCAGGAAGGGCATTGGTGGCGAGATTTCCCACTGCTCCAGTCAGGTGCCGGCCCCGGACGAGGACGAGGACGAGGTAGTGGCGATTTTGGGAGACAGGCTGCGCGATCAGAAGGAGGCGGGAGACCGGGAGGCAATTACTTTGACAACGGGGCAGATAGACAACAGTCGCAGAGGAGCGGTGGTCAGTACTACAACGATGATTACTCAGTGGACGATTTGACAGGGTTCTCCCACAACTAGGACAGCGTAGGACAGAGCATGGGACCAGTACTTATGGAAGTTGATCAGAGGGGACCTTATGTCGAAGCTGACTTAATGGGGTCTCAACAGAAATTTCTAGTGGATACGGGTGCAATGAAAAGTTCAGTGGCTCGTTCTCGGGTCCCAGGGGCGGCTCTGTCTGGCAAGAATAACATCTCCGTGGGTTTCGCAGGAACTCCGGTGATTAGCCCCATTTCTAAACCTCTCACGTTGACGATTGGCCCTTTTACTGTTGATTCACCGTTTCTATTGACATCCAATTGTGGGGAAAATTTGTTGGGCCTAGATTTATTAAAAAGGTTACACGCCACCATCTATTGTTCTCCAGACGGTGTGTACCTTACTTTGGGCCCGAATGTTGCCCGTCCATTGCAGTGTTTTTCGAAGGATGATTCATTGCCACCTGATTTCCAAGGCATACCAGACAGCTTGTGGGCTGTCAATGATACGGATGTAGGTAAAATGGACATTGCTCCGGTGACAATAAGAGTGAAGGTGGGAGCGAAATTGCCCCGAGTTCCACAGTATAGGATTCCTAGGGAGGGGGAGAAGGCCCTGTTACAAATAATACAAGATTTAATACGGTCTGGTGTAGTGGAAGAGACTGATTCGAACATATGCAACAGCCCTATTTTACCTATCCTCAAAAGACGGTCACCTGAAGCTACTGATAATACTCCTGATGTTTATAGATTTGTGATTGATTTGCGACACGTAAATAGGGTAGTAGAGCCACAGTACCCGGTGGTCTCGGACATTACAACAATATTGACAATGATACCCCCTTCGGCTAAATATTTCTCTGTCCTAGATTTGAAAAATGCTTTCTTCAGTATACCAGTACATGAAGAGAGCAGATATCTCTTCGGATTCTCATTGGCTGGCCGAAGCTTCCGCTTTAAAAGAATTCCTCAGGGGTACACTGAGAGTCCGAGTATCTATAGTCAAGCACTGAAGGCACAATTGGATGAGCTGGAACTTCCACCTGGCAATGTCATTTTGCAGTATATGGATGATATCCTAATAGCATCGGATGATGAACAGGGTTGTCGGGATGCTACTGTGAAATTACTCCATCATTTGGCTGCGAGGGGACATAAAGTGTCCCTTCCAAAATTTCAATACTGTCGAACGGAGGTCACCTATCTCGGTCACCTCCTTTCGAAAGTGGGGAGGAGATTGACGCCAGAGCGCATAAAGGCGATCACTAACATGCAGGTCCCTAACACGCAGCGAGAGGTGCGCGCGTTCTTAGGCATAACATCGTATTGTCGTCAGTGGATACCTAACTATGCGTTACTAACAAAACCCCTATTGTATCTGACTACCAAAGAAGTGCGCGAGCCCCTACCCTGGACCCCTGCATGTCAAGAAGCGTTTGAGTCACTAAAAACGTCTTTGTGTTCTGCGCCAGTTCTTGGAACACCTGATTACCAGAAGCCTTTTGTTCTTTACGTGCACGAGGCGGAAGGTTGCGCGTTGTCTGTCTTAACCCAGTGTTTTGGGGGGAAGCAGAGACTGTGTGCGTACTTCTCTGCAATGCTCGATAATGTGGCAAGAGCGCTGCCGAGCTGTCTGAGAGCCACGGCGGCTGCTGCGGTCTCTATAAGACAATTGGCAGGGCTCGTGCTGGGATCAGACCTCACAGTAATGGTACCACATGCTGTGGACATTTTGCTGAACAGGACACAGACGCAGCATTTAACAAGCGCTCGTCTGACGGGTTACGAGATGACTCTTTTTGCACCCCATGTAACGATTAAAAGGTGTGCTACACTGAACCCCGCCACCTTGTTACCTATCCCTACAGACACAGATACAAAAGACGATGACATACATGACTGTCTGTACAGGACTGAAGAGGAGACAAAGGGGAGGGTGGATCTGACAGACAGGCCCTTGGAGGAACCAGATGGGGAATTGTATGTTGATGGATCCTGTTTTAAATTACCAGACGGTACATCGACAGCAGCATATGCAATAACAACATTACAGACGGTGGTGGAGACTTCTAGAATACCTTACAATTCTGCCCAGGCTGCCGAGATTATTGCCTTAATGAGAGCATGTGAGTTGAGTGAGGGGTTGGATGTGAACATTTACACTGATAGCCAATACGCCTTTGGCGTGGCTCATAATTATGGGCGACTTTGGGCAGAACGGGGATTTTTGACTTCCCATGGACAACGAATACAGCATGGTCCACTGATATTACGACTGCTAACGGCACTGACACTACCTAAAAGACTGGCTGTGATAAAATGTAGCGCACACAAGACGATAGTGGATGATGTGGGAAGAGGCAATGCTTTTGCTGATGAGACAGCAAAGGAAACTGCTAGAGAAAAATTACCACGGATGTTTGTGGCAGGGCCAGCTAGATGGGTCCCAGATGTCCATATGTTTGCAGACACTGTACAGAGTGTCAAGAACATACAAGGAAAAGCGACAGACGAGGAATTGAGAGCATGGAAGGATGGGCAGGGACGACTGGATGCGGATGAATGTTGGACAGACACGACAGACAAGAGACGATGGTTGCTACCGAATGCGTATGTTCTTCCAGTAGTGACGATGGCGCATGGGCCTGCCCATGTGAGCGCCAAGGGCATCTGTAAGCTGTTAGACCCGGTGTGGAGTAATAAAAATATCTCTAAAATGGCCACTAATTTGGTACGTCAGTGCATGGTGTGTTTGAGACATAATCCTGGAAAAGGTACTCCCGTCCCAACTGGAAATTTCGCACCCCCCTCTTTCCCTTTCGAGGTGATCCAGATGGATTACATCGAAATGGAAAGGGTCAATAACTTGAAGTACGTCCTGGTAGTCGTATGTGCTTTTAGTAGGTGGGTGGAGGCGTACGCTGCGAAGGATTGTACAGCCATTTCTACTGCTAAAATGTTGATAAAAGAGTATTTCTCCCGCTTCGGATTACCTAGGGTGATCTGGAGTGATAATGGTACGTCCTTTAATGCTGAATTAGTGAAACAAATATGCAAAGGTTTGCACATTTCCCAGAAGTTCCACTCAGCCTTGCATCCTCAGACGGCAGGACTGGTGGAACGGTTTAACGGCACGCTCAAGCTAAAGATGGCCAAAATATGCGAGAGTACAGGTCTCCGTTGGCCAGACGCACTTCCCTTAGCTTTGCTTTCAACGAGAGTCACTGTAAATGCAAAGATGGGCGTCTCCCCCCATGAGGTGGTATTCGGCCGTCCGGCCAATATCTGGGGAGTGCCCAGACCTAAATGTTTCTCTGAAGTACCATACCCTCTGTTGACAGATTATCTGTATGCTTTGACTAAAGATCTTCGTTCTATTCATCAGCAGGTAGCAGACACTCTGAAGCCGTTGCCGGTGGGGCCTGGACACACCATCCACCCAGGGGACTGGGTTGTGGTGCGACGATACCAGGGGAAGTCTTGCCTGGAGCCAAGGTGGTCAGAGCCGCGCCAGGTGCTCCTCACCACGCGCACGGCGCTTCGGATCGACGGCAGGAAAGCGTGGACTCACGCCTCACATGTAAAGCGAGTCCCGCTTCCGTTACCCTATGACAAATGGGTCCAGGATGGCATCGCTGATCAAGAGCACGAGTCTATACCGAGGTATGCTCCTTTCTCGGATGCTTCACTGATTGGAGAAGAGCGTAGCGGAATAGAGAATTCAGTGAGCTCTACTACTCCCCTTGCTACTAGTGAAGAGACATCAGAAAGTCCAGCGTTTGCCACAGATACACCTGCTTTGTTCACGGATCCTGAAGTGCCAGGGAGCACTCGCTATAATTTGAGGCCCCGAACAAGAAATAACAAGTAACAGTGCTGAAAATGATGGACTAGACATCGGAAGAAGGGCTTAGTGGATTTCCTGAATAAGAAGATTTAGTGGTAGGGATGGACTTATAAGAGCCCTGGTGTTTAGCCGAAGATTGTGTTCTCTGTGACTATAGAGTGGTGCGGGGCCCGAATTAAGTGCTCCCCTTGTTTCTAAATTGTTGAACAGCATCGGTGGAATAAGGTATGGACGGTAAAAGCCTGCCTGTGAGGCTTTGAAGGACACAGGGAGAAGATCCCTTTTTAAGGGTTGAAGAACCCCTCTGGCCGGTTGAGGATTGTCTGGGACTATTTTTTTAGTAGTAGTGTGATTATTTTTTTATTTTTGATTTTTGGTACTAAGATTATTCAGAATGTATCCCTTTGGGCGGCCCATTCCTGATGAGGAGCAGCCCTTTGCAGCTCCCCCGAGACCTGAGCCTGATTCCCCCTGGTTGGCCCTTCCCCGAAAGGGAAAGATAGTGGTTATAATTATCATTCTGATTGCCTTTCTAGTGACTCTTGGAATATTGTTTTTCCTAGATAAAGCTTATCCCGTTCATGTATTCGCACCCACACCCACCGCTGTTCCAGAACATAATATGATTACTGTTGATTATGGTGAAAGAATGATGCGGAAAAATTACAAGGACAATGTTTTTATTAAGACTTTGCACCATGCACACGCCACTACCAACTTGACAGATTGTTGGGTTTGCGGGCTTTTACCTTCTGCTGCCTATAAGAAAGATAGATTCCTCGCTCTCCCTTTGACGCCAGTGAATAGTTGTGTGGGGTGGTATAGTCTTATAGGTCTTGTTAAATATTTTCAGCAGCCAGATTCCCTGACTCCCCGCCTGCAGAATAGGGGATGGACAATGACAATGCGAGTGCGCCCTCTGCCTCCATCTTCCCTTGGACGAATATATACTGATGGACGTTTTGATCAAACTTTTATACAGACATGTGAGAAAAAGTTGGGCCCCTTTCTGACACCAAATGATACTGACAGACTACGGGATAGTTTCCTGAAATTGAACGCCACTTTGTCCTACAGACACCCCCCGAAGAGTAATGACCGTTCCAAGTCTCTGATACCCCTGGCTGTGGTGGGTCCTTCTCCATTTTTCTGTATAGAGGGAAGGGGTCCCATAAAAGTTGGTAATAGCTCCTGTAATGTGACTGCTTCAATACGCTTGCCCGTTAGTCCCTCTTTGATCGCCCCACCCAGTATCTATTTCGTTTGCGGTGATAGTGCATACTGTGGTTGCCTGAGGGTTGGGGTGGGGTGTGCTATCTGGCTTATATGATTCCCCCTGTGTATGTGGCTCCCTCCGATTACCACAAAACTCATCGTCGATTTCCCAGTCCTCAGGAGCAGCCGCAAGAGCAGCGTAAAAGGAGGGAACTTCAGGTAGATGATGTCGATCAGACAGACACTTCGTACCAACAATGGACTGATTTTTCTAAGGGTTTGCTTCCTTTCTGGGGTCCGATATTTAACAGCAGGGCTATTAGACGACTGTCTAGGGTAATGGAAAAGGTGGTTCTAACTGAAGCCGACATTACGACTAATATATCTGTTGAAATTCAGGCTATGAGATTATTTACGATCCAGAACAGGATGGTGCTTGACGTCATACTGGCTGATAGGGGTGGAGCCTGTCGCGTCATCGGGACGTCTTGCTGTGTTTACATACCTGACTCCGCCCCGACTGTTAACTTGGCAGTACAGAAATTATATAGATTGGCGACTGAACTACATCAGGATAATGGGACATGGTCCTTACAAGGGTGGCTCTGGGGTGCCTTCTCTTCCTGGGGTTGGAAAATATTGATGGGTTTGGTTGGTGTGGTGAGTGTAATTCTGACTTGCTGCCTTTGCATATATTGTCTCCCTCCATGTTGTTCAATGTGTGCTGCAAATATGCGTCCTAAAAAGAAGTTACCTGGTCAATATACCACTTCTATGATTACTGAAATTCCTGCTGATGCAAGTTGGTTAATGTTTATTGCAGAAGATGTTCTGGATTAAAGAAACAAAGTCCTGCCCCTAGAATGGATGTCGGCACTACCTTTTGCAAATAAATGAGGCTATAGTTAGCCAATGATGCTAAAAGGAGGGTCTGATAGAGTTCACTTTTCGTTACCCTAGTTGCCTTATGATGATATGCGAGTTAGCATCATATGACTAACTAATGATGTTCATATATGCATCTATGCTGTATTACTATTCTTATCCCTTGCTTATGCTCAAATGTATGTGTGACCATATTAGTTTCTTAGCTTAGCCTGTGTGCCACCATTTTGTGTAACCCTCTGTGCCTGCGGGCCCTGCTCGCTCATATGCCCCTCCCGCAGGAATACAGAAATGTACTAAGACAGCAGTTTTCGTTTCTCAGCTTGCTGTGGCCGAAACTAACAAGTCTCTTTATCAGTAATGTTCTCATGCCCAGAGACGCCGAAGCCTAGCTCCATGGCCTTGAGTAGAGATAATAATGTATCCCTTGCAGGTGCAGATGCCTGCTGTATGAGAGCATTGTCCACTAGTCTGAGGCTCGATGATTTTCCACAAGGGGCGTACCCCTCGTTACTGTATTGCATTATAATGTATTGCTGTGATGCAGAGAGTCAGTCCTCTCGTTCGCACTCCTAGGAGTGAGGTCGGACAGGGCCCTCTCATATGAGTGTTGTTTGGCCTAATAAAGACTTTTGTTTATTCTTCTCCACTGTCCGGCTGACTTCCTATATGGTAATTATAGGTGAGTGCGGTAAGTCACTCGGGTGGATTTGAGCCACGCTTATCACAACCCAACTCCCTTCCTCTCCATATGGGTGTTAGCGTTTTTCTTTGATCTCCGCCGCACGTTCACACAGGCTCCTCTCTGCCCACGCATCTCTCCTCTTCAGTAAACAAGCACTGGCGTTGCCAATAGGTCTCGCAGTAGGAAAGTTGGAGCTATTGGTTTTGTAAATGACATTTTAGATTTATATATCGTTATTGGCATTGTCAATAACAATCTATAAATATAAAATGTCATTTACAAAACCAATAGCTCCAACTTTCCAAATGCGAAACCTATTGGCAACGCCAGTGCTTGTTTAAACAATCAGTGCATTGATTTAAGATGAGATTCCTACATAATGTTTCCACTTCATATTTGTGCGTAATATTTTCACTTCTGGTTTCAGCAGGACCTCCAGTCAAAATTGCTGCACTGTACAACATCAGCTTTCTCTACTGCAACTTTTAACTATTCAACACATACACTGATCAACAGTTAAAGAAGCGCCTATGGGCTTACTTACAAGGCCATTGCACCGCTGGTGCGTCACTTTTTTTGACGCACCGGCGGCACAGTGTGCTTGCCCATATTATAAAACTATGTAAAGTCACCCTGCGTGACATTTCATGGGCTTGTAAATAAGGAGCCCCATACACTCATTACTCGCCATGAAAGGAGCGTTCCATGGGTGTTGCTGTGGGGGTCCACTGCAACATCCATGGAACCTGACACACTCCCAGATTTTCAAAGTGCCATAAACCTGGGAATGTGTGAGAATCCTACACCTCCTCAGGGGAGGCATACGAGTGGTGCAATGAGGAGAAATACTTTCATTTCTCCTCATTTTCTGCTCTATGTGTGCCGCAGCACATTTAAAAGGAGCAAAACACCATTAATGATAGTTTTTGCGCAGGAAGATGTCCCTTCCTGCGCAACAACAATCACCCCTGCAACGCACACACTCTTTCACCATGGGGCAAGAGTGTCTGCGTTGGTGCACAGCTATTGTTTGTGCACCGGCGCAAACGAGAAGAACAGGAATGTGCCGTATCTTGTAGATATGGCGCATTCCGGCCCGTTTATTTTGACACAGAGCAGCAGGAAGGCTTGCTGTGCATCAGAATACAGTAAATGAGGCCCTGAAAGTTTGTTAGTCTGTGTGCATGTGCACATGTATGTGTCTGTGTGTGTAAGACAGAATAAAACTATTTGCGAATGAGGAGGTGATAGAGAGTAAATGTAAATGTTTTGTACTTGTATAGCGATCAGCTACCCGGATCGGGTCTCCCGGCGCTTGTACTCATACCGCTAAGGAACCCTTCCTGGCTTTTCCCTTTGAAATGTCCACTCCTGGGCTTCCCCAAGGTGAAGCCAGGCATCCCAGCGCTGTTGGGTCCGTTGTGGAGATTAAGCAAGCTATTGCCCAGAGTTGCAGAGTGGGACCCATGATTAGAATAGGCACCAAGGTGAGAAATCAGGTACGAGGAATTTAGGGCTCAAGACCCCACCAAGAGCAGCCGAGGCGGAAATTGAACCCTGGTCCCGGGCCAGACCTCTGCATCAGGGTCTGCCACTCTAACCATTGAGTCACACTTCTCCACGTGAAAGAGATTAGGGAGTATAAGAAGGTTAAGTAAGGGGAGGGATTTGAGAAAAGGGGTGTGAGTGTGGAGGATGCTTGAGGGGAGAGGTTTAGTGGCAGAGGCCTGTGCAACTGAGTGTTAGAGAAGGGTGAAGGTAAGAGGAGTAGGCAGGGAGACAAGGCTGATGTCTGGCAAGAAGTTATGAAAGAAAAAGATGTGAGAATAGAAAGAGTAAGGTATTTAAGAGATACATTACAGAAAAAGTAATCGGGAAAGAAGGAAGCAGACAGAAGGATGCTAAATAACAGAGCATTATGAGGAGTTTGGAAAAGGTGCAGGTGAAAGGGTGTTATGAAGGATAGAAGGTGAGTATGAGAAGAAGGGGGAGGAGAATAAAAGAGAAGGCTTCAAGAGAGATTGAGGATAAATGAAGCTGAAATTGGTGAACATGAGAGAGAGGATGGAGGGACAAGTGGGGGTACAGAAGGGGAAGAAAATAAGGGGTTCAGGAAATGTGCATTTTTGTTTTTGCCCAGAGAAACATTTTTCTTGAAGGGCTTTTCTTAGCTCAGGTCTTTCCCCCCTGGTCTTTTTCTCACGCAGGGTAGAGAGGGTATCTGTCCAGGAAAAGCAGGTGATCCAGCCTGTCAGACATAACACCCCTTGGCGAATTTGCATGGCTTTCAGTTTCAACATCAAAATAGTAGCAACTGGGGCATGTCACGTTTGAGGGGCATTGGCTTATAAGTGATACACCTGTGGGTCTGAGAATTGTTGACTAATATCATCATACGTCATGGGTGAGGAACATTTACAGAGATGTCTATGAAACCTGGTACTGGCAACCCAGACTCAGAAGAAGCTTAACCCCTTGGGCACGGCCGTGATTCTGCGCCTGTGCGGCACTTCTGAAGAGTGGGCGGGATCATGACGGCCCCCAGCCGTCATCAGCACACGCCCACTGTGTTGCATTACGGATGGGGGCCGTCATCAGCATGGAAGGGGTTAAATAATGTGTCCTGTTATCTGATCGCTACTCTGAGGGGTTGAGACATCCAATAAACTCTACAATGAACCTCAGTCCTGACCTGCCATATACACCTTTGCCAGTACTGGCATATTCACAATGCTATTACAAAATACCTCTAATCCGACCGTCACAGTACTCTGATCTTCATAACTTCAAGAAATGAAACATCCGAAGAAGCCTTCAACATTTTGCATGCTTGAGTTTTTAAAATTCTACACTTATAAGAATAGGAAACCACAAGTTCCAGAATACAAAGCATTGTCCGCTAACATCCAGAACAGGCTGAAAGTGTCACACATTTGATGAAACCTACTATCACATTTGGGCAATGGTTTTCCATGTCGAACAACACATTAAAATTTTTAAATGTAGTAGAGCACCCCGTAAAACATTTTAAAAAAACATTATTTGTCTCTTCTGTCTTTTTTCTTTGAAGGTAATCAAGAAAATGGGGGAGTGGGCAAGGACTTATTTTCAAGCAAGCACGTTTCATTTAAATCGCTAATGGGCTAAGATTTTCAATCATTTAAAACAATGGACATGCTAAAAAGCTGTACTGCCTAGAAAAATGCTCCCCGCAGCCCCGCCCATTAGGTTTTATAAATGTGCATATATGGAGAAACACAACAGACACCTCTCTGCCCCCAAAGATAACGGAACACCCCTGCAGCTACATCCCTCTCTAACTTCCACAACAGCACAGATAGCTGTGTCATGGAGAAAAAAGCTGCTGTTTTGGTGCTCTTGTACCAGCTCTGCCCAGGCTTCCACTGAGATTGAGTGGCATTTTAGAAGTGGTACGGGACATAGGGAAATTGCTGCTGGAGGTAAGAGTTGATGGGCACAGCAGTACCTGCGCCGATTCCAGGTCCCTATGAGTACCAGTACTCTCCTTGTCTTTTTTTTTAAGTTTTAAAAGTAAACAGCCTGATTCATCAACCTGAATTGCGCTCGCAAAGGGCCAGATTCTCAGAATCTGGCCCTTTGCGAGCGCATTTTTTGCATTTGGGATTCTTCATCCCAAATGCAAAAATCGGAAATAGCGAAATCGCAAATTTGCGAGGAATTACATTTAAGGAATCTCTATTTGAGATTCCTTAAATGCAATTCATCATCCATTTTAAAATTGCGAATTCGCAATTTTGGCCCGCTATTTACTGCGAGGTCAAACCTCGTGGTAAATAGCGAAAACTTAGAAAAATGCTTTTAAAAGCATTTTTCTAAGTTGCATGTTGCACACACACATGTCCTTTGGACATGTGTGTGCGCAACACCTGTTGAAATGTGCATTTAAGGGGTGCTACAGGGTGTCCTTTGGACACCCCTGGCACCCTTTAAATCTCTATCTTATTTGCGATTAGCTAATTGCTAATCGCAAATAAGGAATACTCCCCATTCATTCCTATGGGCCTTTTGGCCCATAGGAATGAATGGGGAGTTATTCCTTATTTGCGATTAGCAATTTGCTAATCGCAAATAAGGATTATGTAGGAATCGCATTTTATTTTGCGATTCCTACATGAATCCCGTTTTGCGAGTCTGTAATAGCGATTCCTTATGAATCGCTATTACAGACTCACAAAGCGGGTCTGTGATGAATCAGGCTGAAAGTTTATTAAGTACGAAAAAAGGGAAATAACAAACAGCAGGTTCACAATATAATATAACAACAATGTACTGAAGACATTTGAATAATAATAAGATAGGATAGGAAAATATTTCCAAGTACTCTTCTTGTCTGAGGAGAAGTTCTTGGGCTCAAGGGGAAAAATTAAAAAGTGCTAGTGCTCAGCACAGGCGAATACCGGCCCATTTAAAGCACTGGACCAAGATTGAGAATACATTTCAATGTTCTGGTTTAAATTCCCTAAGTAGACTCTGCAGACAAGAATATATGGTGATTATCTCCATAAGCGAATTCAATTTATTTACCCTACTTACATGACTGTATTTGTTCTTTTGAGATAGGTATCTGAAAGCACACATTTTACTTCTTAGTTTTTAAGAAGAGTCCCTCTGCAGCTCCTTTCAGCCGTGTTCTAATTAGATGACACTCTGCTTGTGAAAAGACACTATTTGAACAGCCAACTGCAGTTCAGGCACCAGGGCTAATGATGTAGAAAGCACATTTCAAGGAAGCTCATAAAACGCATTGTTAAATATGGAGGGAAAGGATTAATTTATGAAAAAGAATTCATAATACATTTATCTAAAGAAATATTCTGCTACTGCATGGTCCACCACAGGCGCAAAGGGAATGATTTTCAATGGAATGGATTCATCAGAAAACTGTCCCAGGCAGTAATACTGAGTGCACCACAGTAGAGACAGTACAGTGCTGTACTCCACCACCAGAAAAAAAGGACAGTCGGTACCGCACTATTTCCCATTTGAAGAGGGACCTACAGGCGGCGCAAGAGGCTTGTAAATAAGCCCCTTAGATTGTATGCCAGGAGCATTACACTACTTTCAAATACTGTGCCTTTTTGAAGATATGGGGGCATATTTACAAAGAAGTGACGGAGCACAGCGTTAGTCTTCCTAGCTTAATGTCACGCTCCACCCCTTCTGAAACGCAGGGCTACAACGTATTTACAACAATATGGTGCAGCCCTGCATTTTTCCCTGCCCTGGCGCTAAATTTAGCTACCTAGCGCTAAAGCAGGTACCCTTGCTTCATGGTGCAAGGGTGCCTGCATTGTGGGGAATGATTGTTTATGTGCAGAAAGGTGTCCCTTCCTGCACATAAACAATCTTTTTTTTCAGTTTAGAAAGCTTTATTGAGCAAGATAAACCAAGGAAAACACCATTACAGAATCACAATCAATAAAGGGAAAAAGCATTATATAATAAGAAAGTGAAATATTAAAGGAGCAAAAACCCCAAAGGGGGAATATAAACAGTATACTAAGGGAAAAAGCATTTTTTGAAACACATAAACAATCTTAAGTGGCGATTTGTAACTTTTATGTGTGCTGCTTTATGCAGCACGCATAGAAGATGCAACTCGTCATTTTTAAAGTGATGTTTATGTGCAGGAAAGGAGACCTTCTTGCACATAAACAATCATGCATGCTGCTTTGCTGTTTTTATGTGTGCTGCACAATGCAGCACACATAACAACAGCAAAAACTAGGAGAAAGACAGTATTTCTCTTCGTTGCGCCCTGTTAAGACCAGGTTTTCCCTGGTCTTATTTTTGGCACTTCCTCCTATTTACGCCGCTTTTGTAAATATGGGGCAGCGTCAAAATCAATGGGTGTCGCCCGCAGCAACACCCATTGCCCACCCCTTTCACGGTTAGTATACTGTGAAAGGGGTCTTATTTACAAGGCAGCGTTAAGCCATGTTAAGTGGCTTAACACAGCCTTCTAAATAAGGCTAAGCCCATATCACCACCAAAACATCAAAAAAGTAACATTCTGGGGGCGATACGCGCATGAAAATAGGCCCCAAAGTTCCCAATTATTGCCATTACCTCACCTTGGCATGTTTGAAAATAAAATACTATCAGACTTGCTGAGTGCACTTGCCAGGCCATTCCTCCCACTATTCTTATGTACCTTTACTCTGATTTCATTCATGTCTCATTGATATGTTCATCTGGCTGGGAAATACTGTCTCAAAGTCCTTTGGCACTTACTATGCAATAAAGCCCATATGCTAATTTGAATAACGCAAAAAAAATTATTAAGAAGAAACATTTGAAACTCCGATGCATCAATAAAACTGCTTTTGAATAAAATGATCCTACATTTTGTTGTAATGTTTTGGCGTTGACCTGGTCTGCAACAGCCCTTGTCCAAGAGTAGAGGCAAGCCATGCAAATTTAAGGCATATGGTTGGTTGACTTGAGCTGATCGCTGACAGATATGACATATAAAGTTCCCAATACAGTTGAAAAATATTTTCTGCTACTTATGCATTGCCCAAAAATGTATTTTCAAAATATTTCTTTACTCTGGGTATTAAATGGAGTGCTTTCAACAAGAGAAGTCTGCAGAGCTCTGAAATATTTAGGAGCCAATTTACTTTCCCTTTAAAAAGAAAAGTCAGAAATCTACTCATCATATGTTTACCTTCAAAGTTTGAGTAGATTTCTGTATTTTGGACCTGCGCAAAAATCCCATAGACGATTTATGTACAGCTATACAAGCTGTAAGTTACTAGAGTACTCCTCAACTGCTCTTACTCCTGTGGAGCTGTACGTGTGTGCTGTACAGTGCAGCACACATGTGAAGTCGGAAAATAACGGAGAAAAAAAAGCATTTCTCCTTCAAAGCACCTGGTTTTCTGACGCTAAACTCTATCTACTTTATTAAGTAGATGTGGTTTAGCTTTGGGTGGTTGCATGGCAATCCCCATGTACCACCCATGGTACGCCCCCTTGGCGCTAAGCAGTGCTTTGCGTTACTTTCAAGTTATTTCCAGCGCTAAAAGAAAATTGGACAAAAAGATTTTGCGCTGATTTGCGTCACTTTTGTGACGCAAAGGCATCGTAAAATCTTAGTAATCTGCCCGAGAGTAAGTGTAGGTAACAAAAGCCTGAGCTGAAACTTAGCTGACCCCTTTTTGTGCAATGAAAAAAAATCCATAGAGAAAATCCCCCTGAGGAAGGGTGAAATGTGATGGGGTTCGATTAGGGGACTGGCCAGCAGTATGTCCAGCTGCCCTCATAAAAATATGCGCAGCAAACTCCTTGCCAGCACTTGTTTTTCCAGGCTAGCGTTATATATTAATGCAGAGACATATGTTATCCAAGCTAGATATTATTTTTCACGTTCTGTCACGACATTGTGCAGACTTTGACACCAACGCTTGGGATTCAAGCCAGAAAGTGGGTCCTGCGCATTTGCACTTCCCCGCACCAGCAGCAAAAGGGGATAAGCTTCTCTTCCAGAACCGAGCACGTGTGTACTGCTCAGTACGCGTGCACTGGGGCTGGGTGGCTGTCCAGCACAAATCCACCAGGAATCTACGCTGGGGAGCAGAAGAAGCAACGCATATGCCCTATAGCACATTAACACCTATGCCTTCGTGCCCAATGAATAATGTGTGTGTACTGCATATAAGTACTATTTTGCATAAGCGGACGCATACGATTTTCAAACTTGTAATGGTTTCGGATACCAAAGCGCTACAATATGAAAGTGTATAGTTTGCCAAAATGCACTAATAATCAACAAGTAAAGAGGGAATATAGGAGAATTTGGGCAATTTACATTGAAAATTGCGTCATTAGTACGTTAAGGCGCGGGCTTAGAATTTCCCGGGAGCAGAGGCAATTAAAGGAAAATGGAAGTGTAGCTGTGAAATCGAGTCGGAGCGATAGACCTGATGGAAGAGGTGCGCTGAGGGGACGCTGGACCACCAAGGGCACAGAAGCATGCCAGAGCCGAGGAGCCTCCGCCAGGCATGCAGGAGCGCGCAGGTTCTCGCTGATGAGCATTGACAACGTCACCTCCGTGTCTTAAGCACTAACGCTCACGCACAGCTAAGCTTGGATGCCACCGGTCTCTGGAGAATCTGCGGGGCGCGTGGATGGCCTTTCTCTCCTAAGCCGAATGCGCACTTCCCGCGCAGCGAGTTCGGCAGTCATTTATATTTCAGTGGACGCTGGCCTTCGGGAGTTTGGACTTCCTGCACGTTCTGCGGAGGTCAAGAGCGACTGCCGTGAGTCAGAGCAGGAAAGCAGGGAAATTTCAATCATCATCAGAATGGAGACAGACACAGAGGTCGAAGTGTATTAAAAAAAAAAGTATGGGAACTGGGATGCTGTAAGCGTGGGGCGGGGTCGAAGGCATGACTAAAACACAAAGGGGCAGATTTACAAGCCCCCTGCGCCACTTTTGCGTCACTTTTAACATGGGAAAAGTGACGCAAAAGTGGCGCAAGGGGCTTGTAAATCTGCCCCAAAATATTCAGTAACCCTTTTTTGTCTTTCATCTTCAGGTATGTATATTATAAAATAACACGGTTGAAATTTAAAATAAATGCAAGTTAAGTTAATCTGTCGGGAATTAACTATCCTACTGTATGAAACCTCTATTAGTTGATGCATTGCAGAGGTCTGTGTCTGTAACCAGAGAGCCACAGGATTGAATCCTGGTTGGAGCAGTGGAGAATATTTAGGGCTGTACGCCATTTAAAAAAAGCACACAATTCACAGCTCAGTTGGCAACTGCTTTCGATTGCCACTCAAAAACAATAAATCTATGTCATCAGGAAGTGTAAAGTGATTCCATTAATCAAAGCCAATACCAGCTTCCGAACCCCTTTACATTTGCGGTTTGAACCGGTGTGCACGTTTACATTTCTTTCAGGTAAGCAGGCACCCAGACAAGAAGGCTTGTTTTGCTCTCTGCCCACCTTCATTTTCACAGCACAGGAGACTCCCTTCCTTACACTGCAGCTGAAGCATTTCAGCTTTTGGGAATCAACCATCCTGGGACGGTAAACTTTTAAAGGGAAAGTAGGGAAACTGTTTTCTTTATATTAAAATAGTATGGGCACGCCGTGCCCCTTCGATCCCGACTCACTTCGACCACTGGACATACACTATCTGTGCATCCCGAGTCAATCATGCCGAAGAGTTAAATAAAACTTCCATCATCACCACACAAATAACGGAGGCCTGTTGCAGTGAGGGCATTGACTCGCTAGAATGTTGCTGCATTTCCTGTTGCACGCGGTGGCCCAAGGAGTGCACACACTAGTTCAACAGTCTAGTCACGTGCACCAAGTAGGATGGGGACTGACTTGATTTACAAGTAGTAGAAATTGCTAGCAGGGCTCGAGTCGGAGTACCACGCGGGTGGATTGCGACCCCCCACTTATTTTACCAGGAGCTCGATAACTGGAACAACTGGAGCCACAGATTCACTCTTTGGCCTCTCTGGGGCGAGATCGGAGCTCATTTTGAAAGCTGCTCATGCGCTGGCTTCTCTGATGCAATCGCTTCTAAGAGGTGAGCGAGGGGAGGCAGTGAGTCTGATGGTGCAAGCCACCTTTGGTGCCGTCACTTCCTGTTGTGATGTCAGCGTCCCCCCACTTCTTTTTTAGGACTTTTGCCCAGATTGCTGGTAAATAAAAGGTTGTTCCAAGGTAAGGGGGTAACAAGTGAAAGCCAGAGGCAGTAGGTCTTATCATGCACTCGCCAATTAATTCATGTGACACTTCACAGGGAACTTTTAGCAGATAATTATACAACAAGGCCCTGTGGGGGAGAAAGAGGATCATCGGGAATCACTGGCAGAAGTTTAACCAGCAGGACAGGGGGAGCGGTTTTACCTCTGTAAAGCATTGACAACAAATCCTATACCTGATTTGGCAATGGTCTGCTCACCAAGATTTACAGTGCAATGACCCTCAAATAATTGTTTAGGATACAATTGCTGAATCTTCTAGGTGGAAAATGTGGCTTATACTAAGAAGTCCAGTTCAAAGCTAGGTAAACTGGAAACATTTTCAGGTTAACAGGCTAGAGATGAGCCATAGTAATGGTGGTAAAATATCTGGCCAACCTAAAGTAAGTCAAGTCACTGTGAAATGATTAACCCCAAAACCAAGGCAGGAGCCGCTACTGGTTGCCAATCGTGCCTCATTGTTATGCGGGGAAAGTTTTCTCTTTTGAAATGCTACTTGGTCCTGCTGCTTCAGTAGACAATGAAAAGGACCCTTTTTGCTCCGTTTGATCTGCTAGGGTAGTGATCCTACCCAACTCAATGTATACCAGTAAAGGGAACAGACAGTATTATAAAGTACCTGGATTTTGGAAAGGTATTGAGACCAAATTTCATTTTGAAACAGGTCTCCAATTTGAAGTAATCAAGCAATCTTGTCATCTTTCAGATACTCAATATTGGTAGTGACAAGCGCCAGCAGCTTAAGTTGGGAGTCCATTCTCGTTGTAGAGTGGCACAAGGACACATGAATTTGTTGGCAGTTGTCAAAATGGAAGAGAGGACCAATGACATGACATCACTTGCTTCACTGCATTTTGGAACTGACATTGAGTACACCGAGGGAGCATGTTTAATAACATATGGCCTGAGTATTCGAAATTATAAGCAAACTAGTTGTTCTATGGTATTAACATTAGAGAGTACACCATGTACTAAAGGGGATCTCTTGGCACTTACAGTTAACTTCAAATATTTAGTGCAGTGGTTATATGTTAAACCATCATACCCCACGCTGATATCTGCTAATGATTCTTAGACCTGACATCAATGGTGTTGTTTTCCCCCTAACTTTTTGCCTTTCACCCTCCTGTTTTGCTGACCTTGTTTTTGCTGGCTTTAGGACTGTGCACACTTTACCACTGCTAACCAGTGCTAAATTGCTTGTTCTCTTTCCTTAAAACATTGTAGAACTGGCTTACACTCGATTGACATATTTAATTTACTTGTAAGTCCCTAGTAAAGTGGCACTACTTGTGTCCAGGGCCTGTTAATTAAATACTACTAGTGGGTCTGCAGCACTGATTTTGTCACCCACTTAAGTAGCAGTAAACAACAGATTTTCAGTACACGTTCGAACATGCAACACTCTGCCAAGAATATGGACTGTTGTGCTGCTGAAAGGATTGCCACACTGCTGTACTGCTGTTCTGAAAGACTACTGCCCTGCTGCGCTGACATGCTGCCTACTGCTCTCTTGCCTGGGTGAGATGGACTGGACCTGTATCCTTTGAACCCAGAACCCCAAAGTGTCTCCAAGGGCCAGTTGGCTGGCCTCCAGACTAAATACAGCCTCAGTGATAGGAGTCTCTAAGAACCTTGAATCCAGCAGATGGATTCTACCATCAGTAAGTTCTACCCTGCCAAGTGGTGCCACCCCAGTCCTGAATTCTTGGAAGTGGGCCTGAAGGTGCTCTGCCAGCCCATCTATGAGTCCAGCAGAGCTGCTGATGCATCTCCTCTGCTCCACAGCTCATTTCAGAGGAGAATCGGTGTATCGCCTCCGCTTTGAGGGTACTCCTGACTCAAGGACCCTGTATCATCCCCGTAGCCTGCATTGGAACTGCCGCCTGTGCGAAGCTTTCCGGATGCAGGCCCTCGCATCGCAGCTCTCTTGTTGGTGGCATGCTTGACAACGACGCAGGTTCTCGCATTTCAGTCTCGCAGCTCTTTGGAACCGACGCATCACATCCTCACTGCTGGAGTTCGCATCACAAGCCCTCATTGACAGGATCCTCAACAATGACACAATGCATTGCAGCTCATTGGAGCAGATGCATCGCCTCTGCTGCGTGATGCATTTGGTGCTTGAGCTCACAATGCTCCACAACCAGGATTTTAAGGTGCTCTTGTTCAGCGGTTCTAACTGAGTCTGCTGCGCCCCATCACAATCGACCTGAACTTGTGGCTTTGTCCTGGTCCAGTGCGACAAGATATCCACAGTTGGTGCTTTGAGCTTTTGAAGTTATTTACACTTAAATCTTTAAACTTGCATATTTCTGTTTCTACTGATTGGATTATTTTGGTCTTGATTTATTTACTAAAATAGATTTTATATTTATAAATTGGTGTGAGATTTTTCTTATCTTGTGTTTTCACTTTATCACTGTTTGAAGAGCTGCATACATACTTTACACATTGTCTTAAAGCTAAGCCTGACTGCTTGTGCCAAGCTACCAGAGGGTTGAGCATATATTCATTTAGCGTTTGCATGTGCCTCACCCTGACAGGGATTGTGGTTTCTGCTTGAATAGGGTTCCCCCCCCCCGCCCCCCAACCAGTAATCCAATTTCTCAGTAGTAAGACACTAGATTCACATATTGGGTCCATTTTGCCCAATAAAAAAGCATGTTTGCCTGTAAGGGGCCCTGGATTGATCTGCAGCCCCCCCTTCCCTCAGCGCCTTGAGATTCTCACAGGTAAGTAGCCGCACTATACAATGTCCTGGTTGATTAATTTCTTAATCATTAAGAATGGCTTTGGTACAGGGGGCTATGAAAAATACCATACCTAACATCGTCACTAGTAGCTGAGGACTTCCTCCTGTCACAAGGCACTCCTGTGGTGTACTTATACAGTTTGCATAGAGAGAACGTGTGCTCCAGAAATATACCTTTTATGCCATATTATAACCTGGCATGTTATGCAGTGACTTAACATGCATTTCAGAGAAAGTAGAGGTCTTTATGGTAAACCAGAAAATAGACATATACAACATGACGATGCTTGTACAATCAATTCCACCCACAGCGTGACTCTACGTGTTACCCCACTATCAGAATTCTCGCAGCTTTGAATTCTTTCAACATGTGTTCTCAAACAGGACCAATGAGGGAGGGGCTGGTGACAGCATGTAGTGCTACATGTGTGCGTGAATATGGGTGACCTATGCAATAGAAGTATGCAGTTCCTATCTTAAAAATGCAGGATTTACAGAGTTCTATGCGTGGACATCATAAATCCTATGAATCCATCAGCGTGTGGAGAGGGAACCTCTCCATTCGGAAAAAAGACCCTCACACACCCAGCCAGCTAGGTGTCTTGCTTCATCATCGGGTCTGCTCCTTATCGGGTCGGCTGTGCAATACACGATCGGTGCCCGTGATGGGGCCTTCTTGGCGGAGATCTTTTTTCCTTTTGCCGGTGGGTGAGGTGCGAGTGAGGGCCCTAAAGCAGTGTAGGTGAAGAGTGAGTGTAAGTAAGTGGGCAATAATAGAGAAGGAGGTCCACTCAAAATAATTTTAATGAACGTGGCCCCTACCCTAATTAAAAAATGGAACAAGGCGCGTAGCTACATTCAAGGATATGGAGACTATGCGCTTGTCGTGAAAATGAAGGTCAACATGTTTCTTGCCTATTTAACTTATTAGATGGCAATTCATCAGGACCAATAAGGATCTAGCTACACTTTTTTTGTGAATATGGGTGCGCATGTTGTCTAAGATAACCTCAGAATATTCCACAGCCTAATGGAGAACCCTCCCAGTCCTGTGTTGTTTAACATCCAGCCAATGGTTGCCATAAATGAAGGGTTCCATGTTCACCAAAGGTAACTAAAGTTGTCAAATCATCGGTGATAATTATATTTGGAAATTGTCCCTTGTCTCTCTTATTTGTCACTGTCCCTAGGGGTGGGCGTAACTCACGGAGTCCTACTGTACGGAATTTCGCAGAGTTATCTGACAACTCCATGAAATTCCGGGGAGTTCAGAATGCGGCAGAATGCGGCCGCCCTGTCCTAATTTGAAGGTCTTTTACTGATGGAGTGTGTGAAAGGCAAACAGTTTCACACTAGCACTCTGTGTAATACATGATAACATGACAACCCTGGGAAGCAACAGATCTCCAATCTACACACAATTTATTTCTGTCAACAATCTAAAAGAGCACGAGGCTTTGCATTGTTATCCTTATGCAAAGGTGGGTTAACAATAACTAAAATGAGCCGCTGACACAGAGAGGCACTGAACATGTTGCTTGGTGTACGTGTTCAAAATATTACTGATATCAATCTTACTAATGTGAGCCTACTCTGTCTTGTTAATTGAGGTGCAGTATCCCACTCAGGCATGGATTAGAATATATCATTAATTGATTACTGTTGGCAATAGACATAATTAACTCTAAAATGTTATGTGATTGTGTCTAGTACTGTTGCAGTCTCTCCTCTTTCACTTCCGTCTTTTCAGCTCCTGCACCTATCGGTTTCCTGCACCCCACATCTTGCGGAGGCACGAGCTGTGTGAATAGACCCCTCCTGGACGCTATATGCAAATACCACCAATACTTCATAACACAAAATGTGTTAATATAAAACTCAGAATAATGTCATAGCGTCTTTTGTCTTGTCTGTATTCACATGTATATCTCTAAAGATGTTCTAAGTGTTGTGAATTAACCCTTTCCAGGGCTCATGACGAGCTGAGCTCGTCATGCAGCACAGTGCTCGTGTGCTCATGACGAGCTGAGCTCGTCATGACCATACCCGTTTTTATTGCTGTCCAGCACAGCAGGGGAAAGTCTCTAGCAGCGATGCGGTTAAAGGCGTACACCATTTATTCAGCCAAAAATGTCAATCTCAGAGGAGGCTACTTTTAGGGGACTGATGACACATAAGGGTACGTTTTTTAACCAATAGAGGCTGGGAAGACCGCTTGAAGTGATAAAGCGTCTGCGGCGAGGTCAGTGTGTTCAACTTGCAGTACGTGTTTGAACACTATTTGGGGCCGATCCAGTCTTTCATTCTTCTGAGGTACACAAAACTAGCCGTGCTGCGTTGGTTATAGAAATACCTCTATATAAGTGCTTTTAGGAAGCTACTATTGGTAGTAATATTAGGTCCTATTCTTGGAAGTATTTTGTATCTAGTTGCAACATAGAAAATAAATTACGGACATACATGCCATAGAATAACGTGTATAATAATATTGTGCTACTTTACTCACGTGTTTACGGTTGAGGCAACAGATGCACAGTCAGTCGTACTGGTGAACGCGGAAAGACTGAAGGGCAGGTTGCTTTTTTTTACAGCTAAATAAGTGTTATATGAGTTAATAAATATCTGTGTCGTTTCCACTGAGATATCCATCAGAGGGACAAACTCTTGCAACCATTGAAACAAGGTTGAATGTCAACAAGAAAGCACTTACTTCTGGCGCCCAATATGAATAGTCCGAATAACAGTCTTCTCTTCAGGCTGACAATCTCGCAGCGTTCTTTGGCCTACAGAGAAAAACGCCTGCGGAAGCCACAAAACTACTCTTTGCCGCTCCTGAGGGTCTACTCTCAAGTTGGCCTCTGAGCCCCGAGAGTGTAGTGACATCCGTTCAAAGTGTTTGTGAGGGAAACCTCCTCCAGCTTCTCTGTCAGTCTGACCTCACTCCCTCAGGCCTACCTCTACCGGGAGAGGCTTCCTGCCCCAGCCAGGTGGAATGGAACCAGTTATGCATCCTGAATATGCAGAGATGGGCCCTGTCCCCGCGGACTCACCCGGCGTCTCAAAGCTCAACAGGAAGGCCATCAGTGCGAGCAAGCATAAAAAACGTGAGGCTATCCCACGTGCCCCATTATACTTAAATCTCCCTTCCATCGTGCAGGCGGCCATGGATAAAGTCCCTGTTGAGTGACGTGTCTGCTCACGCACCCCTTAACACTCCCAAAGTGTGAGGCGGGTGCACCTTACTGGCCATTGCATATGAGGGCAGTTCCACACTGTTTGTCGCCAGAGATACAAAAGTAGGGGTGGGCAGCGGGTGCTGGTAAACTCTGCCACGCAACAGCTTGCAGGGTTTTTACAGAACTCCACACTCCAAGCAGAGCACGGAGTGGAAAATTTCTGTAAAGTATGCAGCGTTATAAAAACTCTGCGCTCCCCTATTTCCTAAGTGTGATGATACACCTCTCCTTGGAGTCTGCGTTATAAAAACTCTGCGCTCCTCTATTTCCCTGGTGTAATGGTACACCACTCCGCGGAGTCTGCGTTATAAAAACTCTGCGCTCCCCTATTTCCCTGGTGTAATGGTACACCACTCCGCGGAGTCTGCGTTATAAAAACTCTGCGCTCCCCTATTTCCCTGGTGTAATGGTACACCACTCCGCGGAGTCTGCGTTATAAAAACTCTGCGCTCCCCTATTTCCCTGGTGTAATGGTACACCACTCTGCGGAGTCTGCGTTATAAAAACTCTGCGCTCTCCTATTTCCCGGGTGTAATGGTACACTACTCCGCGGAGTCTGTGTTATAAAAACTCTGCACTACCCTATTTCCCGGGTGTAATGGTGCACCACTCCACGGAGTCCGCGTTATAAAAACTCTCACTCCCCCAATTGCCGGGTGTAATGGTACACCACTCTGCGGAGTCTGCGTTATAAAAACTCTGCTCTCCCCTATTTCCCGGGTGTAATGGTACACCTCTCCGCGGAGTCTGCTTTATAAAAACTCTGCTCTCCCCTATTTCCCGGGTGTAATGGTACACCACTCCACGGAGTCTGCGTCAGGCCCGGTTCTAGAGGGTGGGTCGGGTGGGCCAGGCCCACCCAAACATGAGCCTGGCCCACCCAAACATGAAGCTTGGCCCTCGCAGTGACGTCGGGAAAGCCAACAGAAAATGGCCACTGCCACTGCAAATTAAAACGTTCCTCCGAACGTTATTTTTCGAGGAGTTGCGAGCGAGTTGCGTGATTGGGCCTGGGCTCCTCCTTACAGGCACCCCCAGTCACTCATCTCCTTCTAGAAAGGTGGGTTGTATCCCAACCCGCTCGTGCAAGTACAGGGGCATGACACAGGTGCATGGCGAAGGAGAGAAATACCCTTGGCACCGGGTAGTCTGTGCGTACCATCCTACTGCCTAGATATATCCTTCTTTTCAGTGCAGGAAAAAAGGAGTTTGTTGATCCTGATTCACCTTTCCTGACCCCTTCAGCTGTTTATCCTATCCGGAGCAGGTAAGAGAATCTGTGGCTATTGTTCCATTTTTTGAAATCTGCAAAGGCATAGCAAGATACATACTTCGTGTATACTTCGAGGACGTGTGTATTTTAGTTACTATTTTAAAAGTCTGTGAGGGCCCAGCAAGACACTTACTTCGTGTATGCTGTGTATAGTTAATTTATTTTGTTGTTGTATCGTTATGATGGATGCAAGACACAACTACTAAATGTCCAGATAACCCTGGTGATTAATGATCTTTCTGGAGAGCAATATTTTGTCTGTTCATAATTTTTAAATGCAGATAAACTGTATTTTATGTGAATAGCTCAGTGGGTTACTTGCAGTACAGAATTAACATTCCTAAAATAGGACAGTGACCTATGAACTGACATCAAAGAGCTGCATACAAACCTGAATAGAATAATTTGACCTTATTTTTTTGTGTTGTAATATAGTTAGAATTTCCACAGTCTTTCATTACTCTAATGCTGCTATAAAGAGTTTGTTTTGGCAGAAATAAATTTTAATCAGTAAAGCCAACCCCGCAAACACTGGGGTATGCTTTAAATACAGAATTTGTGCTTCTCCAGACCAAACCCTCTTAAAATATACTGCCCACCAGTATGGATGACATGTGATTCCTACACCGTGTAATCCTCATTGGCTTATGTGACATTCCCTATAGGCTGATTTACATACTTATATGATTCATTGTCTCTGCAAATGTGGGCATGATGTAAAGTACTGTGACACCCTACACTGATATGAGTAGCGCTATTCAACAAATGAAATGAAATAGGAGAGAGGGGCTACGAGAGATGAGGGGCACTGGTGGAGGGTGGCAATTAGGGAATCCGAGGAGGTCAATAGAGGGAGAGGCTATGGAGCGATGAGGGGCACTGTTAGAGGATGGCAGTGAGGGAATCCAAGGAGGAGGTCATGGGGGGGTCTACGGAGAGATGAAGTGCACTGTTGGAGGGTGGTAGTGAGGAAGTCTGAGGAGGAGGTGATGAGGGAGAGAGGCTGTTGAGCGATGATGGGCTCTGTTGGAGGGTGGCAATTAGGGAATCCAAGGAGGAGGTCAATAGGGGAGAGGCTGTGGAGCGGTGAGGGGCACTGGTGAAGGGTGGCAATTAGGGAATCCTAGGAGGAGGTCAATAGGGGAGATGCTATGGAGTGGTGAAGGGCACTGTTGGCGAGTGGCAATTAGGGAATCCAAGGAGGAGGTCAATAGGGGAGAGGCTATGGAGCGGTGAGGGGCACTGTTGGCAGGTGGCAATTAGGGAATCCAAGGAGGAGGTCATGGGGAGGGTGGGAGATACAGAGAGATGAGGGGCACTGGTGGAGGGTGGTAGTGAGGGAGTCTGAGGAGGAGGCCAATAGGGGGAGAGGCTATGGAGCGATGAGGGGCACTGGTGGAGCGTGGAAATTAAGGGAATCCGAGGAGGAGGCCTTGGGGGAGGGTGGGAGATACGGAGAGATGAGGGGCACTGGTGGAGGGTGAGGGAGTCTGAGGAGGTGGTCATGAGGGGGAGGGGCTTTGGTGCGATGAGGGGCACTGTTGAAGGGTGGCAGTGAGGGAATCTGAGAAGGAGGTCATTGGGGGAGGGGCTACAGAGGGATGAGGCGCACTGGTGGAGAGTGGCAATGAGGGAATCAGAGGAGGAGGTCAAGAGGAGAAGAGCCTTTGAAGAGAGGAGGGGCGCTGTTGGAGGTGGTAGTGAGGGAATCCAAGGATGACATCATGAGGGGGAGGGGCTTTGGAGAGATGATGGGCACTGTTGGAGTCTGGCAATGAGGGAATCTGAGGAGGAGGTCATGGGGAGGGTGGGAGATACGGAGAGATGAGGGGCACTGGTAGAGGGAGGTAGTGAGGGAGTCTGAATAGGAGGTCATGAAGGGGAGCGGCTATGGAGAGATGGAGTGCACTGTTGGACGGTTGTAGTAAATATCTATTTACAGCGAAAGAGGTCAGTGGTGGGGTGCCAATAAATAGCGTTCCACATGCTCAGTATACATACAGAAGCAATCCTTGTATCATAGTGACTGTTTGCAAGTAGATATGATGTAAACTATGGCTTGTAGACTACCTCCAGAAGCGGCAAATTGGGCCCGTAGTGGCCCACCCGAATGCACCCTTGGCCCACCCAACAAAAAATTCCTGGAGCCGGGCCTGGTCTGCGTTATAAAAACTCTGCACTCTCCTATTTCCCAGGTGTAATGGTACACCAATCCGCGCAGAGTCGCTCCAGGGCTATTCACCGTGAACATCCACTTACAGCAATGCATTGTGGGGTTGCTCGCGAAACTGACTGCCCGGCTCCCTCTCCTCACCGCTCCCTCTTCTACACTGTGCCTCAACTCCAAGTGCCTTGTTCGCTTACAAGTAATCTTCAAAAAGTGTCACCCCTCCTTGGCCTCCTAATTAGCTAGAATCTAATTGACAGGTGGGAGAGCAGGATAACTGCTACCCAGGGAGGTTTGCAAAATAAACAGACATGACAGTTTACTATGATTAAGTGGCTTTGCTTTCTGGCTGTTCAGTTGCACTGCGCTGAAGTGTCTTTCAGTGCGCGGTACAGACCACAGCGTTTTGTAAAATGGGGCAGACAAGGACCTCATTTTCATTGTCAATTTTTAAGGAAAATCCCCAGAGGGTCTGCTGCTTACAATCTTTACATGGTGCACAACAGAAGGTGTTGTTTGGGCATTAGTTAAAAGAGCAGCCGAGGAGGTGCACACTTAACAAGCAACTACCGTTTTTTAAACATTTTCAATTGTGCCTCCGACCTTCTAGAAACTATAATGGAGCCATGTAGGCTTTAAAATAATGTTAATAGCTTGTTTACGTTAAGTACTGTCCAATACACTAGCTTTTTCTAAGCACTGCAAATGTATCGGTCTACAGGGCCGGACTGGGAACCAAAACCGGCCCTGGCAAAGTGCTCGGCTGCCCCCGCCCCCGGGGGAAGGAGGGGTAGGGGGGGAGTGGGGGGGAGGGGGGTGGGGTTGGGGTGCGACCGCGCTCTTTGCCAGGGCCAGTTTTGGGCCAATTTTCTTACAGGACCGTTTTTGCAGCATAGGTCCCTGTAACAATAAAACGGCCCCTAGAGGCCCAAAACCGCCCCACCCCCCCATGCGGCCCACCGGGCGATTGCCCGGTGCCCGCAACGGCCAGTCCGGGCCTGTCGGTCTATAAAGGGAGGAGGGCTGAGTTGGCCTTGCCGGGAGAGGAACTCGAGACCGTCAGCCTACAGTGCTTAATTCTCTCAGCCAAGTACTCATTAGTTAAGAATCCCTTCCAACTCCCATTAAAAGATGCCAATGCTCAGTTAACAACGAGCTGTAGTTTGAGAAATGTAGGTACAGAAGATTAAGTTGGTTCAGTCTAAACAAGAAAGCTATCCAGGTTTTGGTATCTAAAAATACTATTTAAATAGGGTGAAATAGGGGAATCTTCCTCATAAAAAGATCTGGAGATCCGGGGAGGGGGGGGGGGGGGCTCCAGATCCTCTCCTTGCACTTGTATTTTATTTTTAGTTTGAGTTGCAAGAAGTCACAGACAATTTTTAGTCGACAAGGAAGCCTGAGTGACTGACCAGATAAGCCAAGAAACTAACCAGACACTCACAGTTGTGGACTAGTTATGAATTAAATTCTAAGATACTGAAGCCCTACTGCTTATTGTCGATGGTGGTTCTTTGGTAGAGAGGATAGCAGTACAATCTCTTTAGATTTTGTCTTCTCTACTCAGGCACTTTAAACTCCCTTTTACTGCACAGTGCTCCTGTGTGTGGTCATATGGAATCTCCTATGACGTTTGTTTTCTTTGGACTGGTCAACCCTACTATGGCTCAGTGACTGAACTTGTAATAACCCCTTTCAGACTTTTTTCAAGTGGCTTAAACCATAAAGAATCTGAAGTGGGCTTCATCCCTATCCACGCGGACAGGGCGTGATTCACAGAGTTATTTATGTAGGCGCACAAACAACAGCACTTACCAGTGCCATCACGATTCACGGAAGCGGGAATGAAAGGCTAAAGGCCTCATAAATGGAATCTGCTCACATGGACATTCAGTCAGCTTGGGTTTATGGATATTTCTTGGTAGTTTCACCAAAACATTTGTTAGTGCTCACCATACCTTTTTGTAGGTAATTACACACTATAAATATGTTCAGTACATTTACCCCTATAAGAGGCAGGGTTAATAGTTGCACGTTTAAGTACTAATGGATAGCTGTGACTTGCATGGATGTCAAGTAGCACTCCTGGAATTCTCTCTCACTTTCAAAAAAAGCAACAAGTTTACTCCTATTGAAAGTTTCTGCTTCATTATATTGCCACTGCACACCAATTCAAGTTTCCATTTAAAGCAGTATCTTTGATAGTCAACTGAGCTCACCACGCTCAAAACAGTCTCCACTCCATAGCAGCTAAAGCGCTATGACACAGACGCATTTCAAATATTTATGCCAGCCCCCTTCAGATTTGGTCTCTTTTCGCAAACCATAAAAGTTACCACATATTCTGTCGAAAAACATGTACAATTTATAGTATCGCGAGCAAGTGTCGCAAACCATTTCAATCTATCCAGGGTGACTTAGGAGTATACCCCCTACAGAAATGCTGACTAAAATGATGTTCTGTGATGCCTTTTGAGTGATAGTAAAATTCACAGTGGTCATTCGCATAACCTTAATAAACGGTATAGGTATAGGAGTCTGCTGCCTCATGCAGCCAAGCTTGGATTTTAAAAATACCATAATAAAATACAAGTACAAACAGGTGAGGTTATAAGTACAAGGTAAGCAGCTGCTCTGAATCCCTAATCCTCACTACCGCCTAAATGATACTTCATACGTAAGTTCTACGGGTGCACCCTGATAGCAATCCGCCACGGGTTACATACGCATCCATGCAATTATACCGGACCCCTTGCACACATGCCGGTTTGAGGTAGTACTGCATCAGCTTTCCATAGGTGCATTAAAACAGGGGGGTTGCTTTAATGTTATTGTGTTTGTCAGAGGAAATGGAGCGAGCAGTTTAATAGTGAACAGAGTACAAAACAAAATAGCTCCATGTGTTTTTAAAGGATTATTGTAGACTAGGGTGTATTTGTTAAAATCTCAGTGATACTAGTAAAATGATTTATAATCTAAAATGTGTGCTGAAAAGGTTCCCTATTCCTTATCCCTCCATGCTGGAAAGATGGCTTAGTTGATCCTACTTCTAACATTATCTGCAGGTCATAAGTTGGGATCCTGACATGGCCAGCTCAGTATTTTGTCCTTCTAGTTTTCTTTAAATTGAGTACTAGCACCTGTTATTTAGGTCCTCGTTTAAATTTGGAGGGAGCATACAATCCTCCAGTGTCTGTGGGGTACTATAAATACGGAGTAGAATCCACCAGATATACTTCCTCCAGCATCGGGCTAGTGTAGTGCAGTGCTTAATTTGATCCTGTGGTTTCCAGTGCTCTGCACCCGAACTTAGGGGGTCATTAGGATGGCGGGTGGACCAGCGTCCGTCCGCCACCCCCGAGGTAGAGGGACCGTCCGCAGGGGCAGCGGCGGTCCCTCCGGTGCAATTAGGATGTGACCGCCACCCTGGCGGTCACAGCCTGTATCTTTAACCTTGCGGCGGGTGCTGCTTCAAGCAGCACCCGCCGCAAGGTTAAAAATGCATGTTTTACATTTACATGCACAAAGCAGCAGGCACAGCGCGGTGCCTGCAGCTTTGTGCATGTAAATGCTGGGGTGTACCGTAGGTACCCCCCATGTGCACCCCCCACCCCCCCCGCCACCCTGGGAGCCCGCAACGGGCCCTAAACACCAAAGACCACATGCCTTTCCACAGCGGACAAGCCGCTGTGGAAGAGCATGTTGCAATGCAGATCGTAATTTGGCTGACAGTGTCTTGCAGACACCGCCGCCAAATAGCCCTCCACACCCCGCGGATCACCGGCGGACGGACCTGCCGTCCGCCGCTGGTCCCATCGCAATCCCACCGCCATCCTAATCTGGCGGTGGGTGTTTTCTGTGGCCGCGGCGGAGAATCCGCATCCTCCAGGCCGGTGGTGGCTTCCGCCGGCCCGGAGGATGCGGATTCACCGCCATCCTAATCGGGCCCCTAATTGTGAACACTGGTGCTTGAAACAGTCTGCCACAAGGTGGCGGTGTGTGGCTAATTGCAAGATGACCATAAAAACAGGTAATTATTAATTCAATGTACATTAAAAATTACAGTTCTTATGGCTTTGAAGGCCTGAAATAGTTTGAATTGTCACACTTGTAGGAGTGTGATGGTTAGTAATTGTGTTGTTACTATCATCATTGGCAGCTTGGCAGGAGCAGTGTGTGGTGCTAGCTGCAGTAGCCTCCTGGCGACAGCACTGGCACTTTTTTTGTGCAAATTAAACACTGGTATAATGATCACAGCCACAGTGATTATCGTTTCTGGATAGTGGTTGGTGCCCAGCTCCATCTAATGATATATTTAAGTAAAGTCAGTGCTTTAAATGGGCCGGTACTGTCCGATACTTAGTACCATGACTTTTCTAATTTGAAAGGGAGAGTAGTGGCACAATTCACGAGAAGTGTAATACTTTTAATTGCGAGTACCAGCACTTTTTAGAAACAAGCAGGCACTCTGGTACAGAGTACATGCACTTATATTTTTCCATTTCAAGCACTGAGTAAGGTCTTTTGTGAAGCTCCCTGATGCCCGTTCGGGCCTGGTTGTCATTTTACAAAACCCTTAAGAATGAATATGGAATAATATCTAATAATTGTTTTCGATTGTATTGTTCTCTCACAGTAAATATGTGAAATGTAGAGCATCTAGACCAGTAGAGCAAGCAATCAATTCCCACATAGGAGTGTCTTTAGAGCACTGCAACCAACCTTCTTTACGGCGTAATGGCCAGAGCTGTCGACCCTGCAGCTGGGGAACCAGGTTAGAGCCTCAGCGTGCTCTTAATATCCTGTTATACTGGGGAAATCCTAACTCTCCCGTGCCTACAATAATGAACGTGTCCTTGTGTAACATAACGCTATTGTAAAGCGTTCTAATACCTTCGAGTCGAGTTCGCGCTATAAAAAAAATTGCAACTAATAAAAAACCATGCACATCCAAGAAAGTATTGTACACAGAACTGTGATTCGAGGACTCGTTGGTGGAGGCGGGGATTCCGAGGCACCACAAAAATGAGACAGCTGACTGCATTGCAGTAACCCGCAGGGACAAAGAGAGTAAGCTTGTGTTATATAATGGCTATTTCCAACACGCCATCTTGGCAGCAGGAACTGTGGCGTGGGGGCAGGCAGGCCCTCTGTGCATCTCATGTGACGCAACACTCTCACAGCCTCAACCCTGCGGAATGCATCCAGCCCTCGAGCTGAAAATCGATAATTGCCGTGTGCACACTAGAACGCGGCTCTCTCCCACACACCCCTCCCCCGGCCTCCTGCGCCTGACTCAGTCATGTCTCGGTGGACCCCGTGGTGCCATCTGCTCCTCCGGGATGATTAATATGCTTAGACATTTAGAGGATTTATATAGCATGATAACATCCGCTGGCGCTGCCATGCCGGAATTGCCCTGGCATGGACAAACTATTAGGTTTCCTGGTACGGTGATAGTGCCGCCATTTTGCCCTGGCTTACTAGCTATTATCCTTCTCATACTGACCCCAATGTTGGGTTTCTTGCGCTGTCTAGAGTCATGCCAATGGGCATCAATGCAATCAGATGAGCAACGAAAAATACACCAGCGAGTATTCTAGTGTACATAATGAAACCAAGCACGAAGATACAGTGTCTTAAAATGTAACATTATCAACCTAGAAACCCCCCACACTCCGTTAGTGGTTGTCACGCATGGTATCTGATGATGCAACATATCTCGTAGCAGGTGGTCCACACTGTTTGCATACGGATTACAGACTCGGCTGAGACCAGGGAGTTCCTTTAAATGAATCTCATGGCATGACCAAGGCCTCCCATGTCCTTTTCCTGGCTGAGGACCCTTTGCACGTGCAATGGAGCAGGGAATCTCCACATGCAACTGAGAGAGCGCAATTTGAACGAAAAGTATACAGTAGCCATATTTAGACGTATATGTTATAAACGTAGGAATGAAACGCACATCGTAATGTAAAGTTGGCAACTATAGTATAAAGGCCAATGAATGTGATAACATGGTATAGGAAATGTAAATGTATTCATACGTTAAAATGCATTAGAGTTAAGAAGACCCGCATACATGAAGGGTAAATGTATAGAAATGTGTAGAAATGTTTAGGAACGTAGAGCGTGCACAGTAGAATTCGTGTACGTGTATAACTTTAAATGTGTAACTTTACATTGGGAGAAGCGGCGAGAGAAATGTAACGTGGAAAGACGTAAACGTGGAGAAACGTGGATGAATGTATAAAAGACCTCACATAAAGATGTAACCAAGGAAAATGCACAAGTTGTATTCTACGTAGTCGTATTATATGTATTTCATGTATTTGGTGTAGAATGTTTAAGTATAACTAAGGCTTTTGCTAAAATACGAATATATAAATGTATGCTAAAGGTTATACTGTGTAGAGGGTTTCTGTAGGAATGCTGGAAGAGTTTAGGTCATTTGTGTATGTAACCTAGCTGGTCAAGAGCTCGAAGGAGCATAGTCACATGAAATGTAATTTAGTGGTCTTGTGAAGGTCGTAAATAGTTTGATGTGGACGTGAGAGCCGAGAAGTCTAGCACTTGTTAGATTTAAGGTGACAATGCCGGACGGAGCTTATTGCTCGAACGTGAGGAGAGACACTCTTGAGGTGGACTATGTTTTGACAAGACCATTCACAGGACCTAGCAGGGTCAAGTTAAGAGACATAAAGTTAAGGCCTTGTCCAAAATTCGTATGTTACATGATCTGAAAGAATCGATAAATGTCGACGATGAAATGATGAAGATGACATCCAAAGGAGAAGGGTCAACTTAACGGACGACGCGAGGAGTGACCAATGGAAGAAGCAGGAAGTTGACATCATCGGGGAAAGTCCGTGGTGGGCGTCAAGGGGCGTTCCACCCACACTGTGATTGTGTATTTTAGGGACAGCACCCCGGGGAGGAGGTAGCAATTGGGAGATTAGGAACAGCGAGACGAATTGCTCAGAGCGAGGGCGAAAGGTAGATGCCTTGAGCAGATGCGCTGAGACATCAGAAGCGCAAGGGAGCAGTAGGCCGAGGACCCTTAGAGAGCGGATGGGTAGGCAGATAGGGTACTGCTACTGAAACTTAAGATTTCCTTTAGAGGCTAAAGAGAGTTTGAACTTCTTAGGGAGTCAAACTGCTGACACCTTTTTAGGGAACAAAACTTGCGAAATAGGGTTGTCACATAGCATAGAGTAGGGACAGTTTTAACTCGATTATTGTTTTTATCTTACTGCAGATGACGCAGAAGGAACCACTTCACACCGAAGCTTAAAGCGACGGATATTGTAATCGATTTTGTATTTGTATACTTTGAGATTTATCCTGATTGGACTGTATCGTATTCAACTTAATCTCTATATAAACTTTTGAAACTTCATCAGTTGTAAGTGGTTCTTCAGAGTGGCGTCAGTTAATGGGGTTTGTCTAACCAATGCGGGGGTGGTCCTTTCCTCAATGACAGATAAAAACGGTCCAAAACAGATGAATGGGATTCTTTATTAAATTTATCATAATCATAAATTGATATCAAAATCCCGTTCCCCGCAGTTGGTAGCAGAGGATGGTTATCTTCTTGAGGAAGACGACCTAGGCCAGGTTAGCTTACCCCAAGGTCCCTAGTCATCGTCGACCAGAAGAAGAATTGCAGCCGAAGACGGTGCTGATGGTGCGTCGAGAGAAAAGCAGCAGAGTCGGTCGAGAGTGAGTATAAGGGTCATGCGTTGTAAGATTGCGGTGTTTTAATGTTGTTCCTGTGTTGTAATGTCAAGCGGAGTTGAATGCCTGTAGTGTGATTGAGGGAAAGTTGTGAGCGCGCGCAACTGGATGAAATCTTATGTCCAGAGGACTTAAGTGGTTCGGGTGTATCGAACACCTAGAGTAATTTGTCTACCATTGAAAGGGGGTCATGAGGTACCATTGATTTCCCGACAGACCGATGATAGGGGGAGCGTATGTGTGAGTGAATGAGTAGCGGACGCTGGTCGTACGTTTACTGTGTGTAAGTAACCTATCAGTTGAGGCAAGTGTCCGACCGTAAGAGGAAAGACGCTGTGCCAGTTGAGGTGGCAATTACAGTTAGACTGTGGCCGTACAGTCAGAGAAAAGTGATCGCTTGGACGGAAGTAGTCATTTTTCAATGTATGAATGAAAACGCATGTGAAATCGTGAGACGAGTCGAGAAACGAGGGAAGCTGCTTTAGAAGAGAGAAGTGACGTCAGCGTAGAACCGTGCTGGGATAGACTGATTAGCGAGAGTCGCACAGGGATTGGCGGTTGTTATCTAGACGCAAATAAGTAAGAAATATCGTACGTCAACAAAATGAAGTGTTTTAAGGGTTTAGGAAAAATCTTTAAAAAGAAAAGGAGAAATTTATATGCCGGAGAAGAAGCTCCACCAGAAGGCACACCAGCATATCATATGGCAGTAAATGTAGGTTTACATTCAATATTGTGGATTTCCGAGTGGCATAGGCTAACTGAAGGACAAAAAGAACTGGCGTTTCCACGATTTGGAACGTTTAAATTAGAAGTGTTGAACCAGCTGAAGGCGACGATGCTTTCAATGAGACCTCTACCGAGGCCAACACAATTTGAAGCTCTTGGTGTGTGGTTTAGAACAGCACACGAGAGGGGCGTAAAGAGGCGCCAAGAAAGAGTAAGAAGAACAGTAAAGGCAGTGCAGGATGCTAAATGGGACGAAGAAACTAAGAAATGGAGGGTGCAGAAGGTAGAAGCGGACAAACTGTTCACCATGATAGAGGCTACGGGAGAAAGGAAACCTCTAGAACAGGAAGATGAGGAAAGCGAGACGGAGGAGGATCTAATAGACAGGTTGTTAACAGATAAACCACCTCCATATAGCGGTGAACTTGCGAGTCCCATATTACCGCAAGTAGACGGAACTAGGTGGGGGGAATATAAGTCGATCCCGGTATCAGAGTGGGACGCTACTAAGACCGTAGAGATACCCCAAGCTAGTCCTGAACAGAGAGTAGTGGGAAGATTTGTGGTCCAGAACGTGCCGGAGACGCAATACGCTAGGTCGTACCAAATGCCGGACGCTTTGCAGGTCCCGGTCACCATAGGCCCTATTGTGTCAATTTACAACCCAGAAGGGGTCCAGCAGGAGGAACAGGCACGGTGGGATAATGAAAGAGCAGAAGAGGAGAATAGGAGTGCCGCAATGAATTCCCACAGGCAAATACGAGCACCGATAAGTCGGAGTACCCCATTAGATTCTGCAACAGGTCCCAGAGTAGAACAGGGAGATCGAAGAGGGCCAATGGATTTGAGGGGTCCTAAACCAAAAACCCATAAGGAATTAAGGGAATACCTGAGAGAATGGGACGCTGCCGAAGAAGCTCGGAATAAAAGTTTAGAAACGGGATCCGAGTGGAGAGAGCAGGATAACAGGATTCTCTCTCATTGTGGAGCTGGCGAAAGCAGCCCCGAGTGGGAGGGAGGAAGCCAAGAGAGCAGAAGAGATATTTATTCCACGGATAACAGCAATAGGCAAATATGCGAAGACAGGAGTGCAGGGTGTGGCGAAGTGCCTCGTGTCACCTTTAGTGAAGGGGAACATAGGACACAGGAGTACCGGAATACCTTCAGGTGCACACACCACGCCCCAGGTGAGAATGCGAGACATTGGAGTCACGGAAAAATGGAGAGTCGCGAAGCGTCTCGACATGCATCCGGGGATAGTGGTCGGAGTCACGAAAACATAGGGAGTCGCGAAACGTCTCGCCATTCTTCCGGTGATCGCGAAAGAGATCACGGGAACATGGAGGGTCGTGACGGACCCTATCGTTTGTTAAGTGGCACCAGACAACAAGCAAGTTATAATGGGTTAGAACAGAACGGTAGATCCTATCTCACATCTGGAGAAACCGAGCCGAAAAATCGGAACGTAGGGTTAGGGGAAGGAGCCTTATTCCACCACACCCCACGGGACGACGGAAAAGCTTGGGATCTAGAAGGGTGGGAACGAAGAGATGGAAGGAAGACTCCTCATAACTCACCTGTGCTCAGGCGTAGGGCGCATAGTGGAAGTGAGAGGGATATGAGGGAGGAACATAGAACTGAAATGCTGAAAGCCGAAATAAAAGCGAAACGACTTGATGTGATGAGTTTGAAGGCAGATCTGGACGAATTGATTGACGGTACTGTGCAACTAGAGAGATTAAACTCATATACACCAGATGAGATACTGTTTCTATCCAAAGATATTACTCGAAGAGCGAGGTCAGTTCATGAGAACTTATCTAATTTAGCAAACAGGTACATGGTAGACCTGTCAAGAACTAAGGCTTTACAGAGTAACCACAGGCTAACTTGCACGGATCAGGATTTGGACGATCGCAGAACGATCGCGCTGAAAGTGCACATAAGGGAATTGATCGTAAGTATCAGAATATGGAGAGATCTAGATAGATGGGAGGAAAGATGGTCCAGAAAGGGCTCTGTTAGACGGAGTGTACTTGAGGGCTCCCAGGACACAGACTTGATGCGAATGGAAGCCTTCCCTTTGCGAGAGATCGCGAATGGAAGTTACGTTCATGTGCCTTGGACTAGGGGGGATTTGGCGGCATTCACCAATTCCTTCCCAAAGCTTAGAGATAATCCTGTCGAGTGGTATAAGCAGGTAGAAAGATTCGTGAAGATTTCAAAGGTACTGTGGGTCGATTTGAACACACTGTTCGACATCGTAGTACCCGGAGACCTATGGACGGCGTGCAAGCTTAGTGTTGATTGGCCCACTCGTGAGCCATCAAGAGATACCCGGACGAATGGTCCATCTGATAGAGTCATGGAAAAGTACGAGAGAGTAATAACATGGCTAAAAGAGAAAGTGCCGGTACAAGATATAGACTGGGTTAAGATAGATCGGACTATCCAAGAGCCGAAAGAGACAGTGCATGAGTTTTGCGAAAGATTGCTGAAAGCATTCAAGCAATACAGCGGGTTAGATGTGATGGATCCCAAAGACATAGGACAGTTTGTTTCAAAGTTTGTCTTAGGATTAAGACCAGAAATATGCCTAATGATCCAACAGCATCTGATCTGTTGGCAGAACAAACCCTTGGATGAGATTCTGAGGTATGCAAGGTACTGTAGTGACGAGATAGACTCGAAGGCGAAGAAGCTTAAAGAAAAGTTAATGCTAGTGCAAATGCAAGCTGCTGGAAAGGATAAACAGCGACAGCAGGGAACAGGAACGCAGGCAAAGAAACAGAATAATCAGAGCAGAGACGAGGAAGAAAGACCGAGACCGAGAATGGATATCGCGACACTGAAAAAGACGACGAGATGCCATCAGTGTAATGAGGTGGGACACTGGCGACGCGAGTGTCCTTACAATGTTGAGTCAGGGGAATTTGAGCAGGAGGAGGAGGAGGTTCAGAACAACGTGGTTAAGGGAGCCACAGTCCCGAAAGGCAAGTTTGTCAAAGGGGGGACTCAGACTCCTCGAGCCCCGTTTCCTCAACCACCTCGCATCTCAAACGGAGGGAAAACCTACAGACAGATGCCATTGTTTGTAGGAGGAGAGGAATGTTACTACGTTGATCCTCTTACAGGGCAGCGGGCGAGTAGGGACGAAGACTGTACTCTAGGAGCCGCCTTGGAAGTAGATCAGAGAGGACCATACGTAGAAGCGGAGATAGCGGGATGTCCTACGACCTTTTTGGTGGATACGGGGGCCACTCGATCCACGTTGAGATCTGCAGTAGTCCCGGGTCTGCCAATATCAGGAGAAATGGTTCAGGTGGTAGGAGTTGCAAACAAGAGGATGACGAATCCTCTGACCGAACCAGTGTCAGTGAGAATAGGGAATTACAGTGACGAACACCAGTTCGTGATCTGCGATTCTAGTCCTGTGTGCTTATTAGGGAGAGATTTGCTGTGCAAACGGAATTGCACGATACATTGCACACCTGAAGGAGTAGAAGTGCAGACAAATGATGAGGACGCAGATTTCAAAGTTGTAAACTCAAGGGAATGCGTGGAACTTTATCCTACCTTAACAGTGGAGGAGCTTCCACAAGATTTGAGGGAGAAAGTCTCAGCTGAGGTATGGGATTTTACTGGGGAAGAAATAGGATTGATCAAGGGAGTGGAACCGGTAAAAATCTTGGTTAGACCCCATGCTGAGTATCCAAGAACACCACAGTATAAGCTAACACCAGAGACGATTGCAGGGATTAAGCCTGTGATCGAATCCATGATTAAGCAGGGAATACTGAAGGAGATCGTGGGAAGTCCATGTAACTCCCCGATCATGGGTTTGCAGAAACCTAGTGGAAAATACAGAATAGTGCAAGATCTTCGAAAGATTAATAACATTGTTGTCTCATGTTGCCCAGTGGTACCGAATCCATCAGTGATATTGTTTCAGATACCGTTCCAAGCTGAATGGTTCACAGTGATAGATTTGTGTCAGGCTTTCTTTTCGATACCGTTAGATGAGGAGAGCCAATATCTTTTCGCTTTCAAGCTGGAAGATCGCGTTTTAACATGGTGTCGTATCCCTCAGGGGTATACAGAAAGCCCATCGATCTTTAACCAGTTATTGAAACGAAATCTTGAGAGTCTAGTACTGCCCAAGAATTCAGTTCTAGTCCAGTACATAGACGACCTCCTAGTTGCGTCAGAAACTGAGGAAGCTTGCAAAGAAGACACCATCACCTTGTTAAATCACTTGGCTGAAAATGGACACAAGGTGTCTCCAAGTAAGTTGCAATACTGTAAGACTGAGGTGCAATACTTGGGCCATAGGATTGAAAAGGGAAAGCGGAAGGTGTCTCCAGACAGAATAGAGGCGATTATGAGAATGGACGCGCCTACAACGCAAAGAGAAGTCAGGATGTTTCTAGGCATGGTCGGTTATTGTCGACAGTGGATAGCAAACTTTTCACTGAAGGCTAAACCGTTATTACAGCTGACGCACAAAGGAGTAAGTGATCCGGTACCATGGGACAAAGATTGTTTGATGGCGTTTTTGCAGCTGAGGGAGGACTTATGTCGTGCCCCGGCTTTAGGAATGCCAGATTATAAGAAACCTTTTTTGCTTTACTGCTGCGAGAGAGAGGGATGCGCTTTAGCGGTATTGGCACAGGTCCATGGAGATGCGCGCAGGCCAGTGGCGTATTTCTCGGCTACATTAGATCCAGTAGCCGCAGCGTTGCCCGGATGTCTCAAATCCGTAGCTGCAACGGGTGTCAGCATTGAAAGATCTGAAAGTGTAGTTATGGGTCATCCATTAGAAGTGTATGTACCACATTCTGTAGAACTGTTAATGACAAGGACGAAGACTCAGCATCTGACGAACAGCAGGCTCACACGCTACGAGCAGGTCATACTGGCTGCCGAGAATGTGACCCTAAAGAGATGCTCTGTCTTGAATCCTGCAACTTTGATGCCACTTCCGAATGAAGTGGAAGATGACAATTGTACAGAACATGACTGCCTTGATGTGACTGAACTATGTACCAAACCGAGACCTGATATCGTAGATGAGCCATTGACAGACCCAGACGAAATTTTCTTCGTTGATGGTTCATGCGTAAGAAACGATGTCGGTCAGCTGAGAGCAGCTTATGCAGTATGCACGATTACCAGAGCTATAGAAGCCGCTTGCCTGGAAGGAGTACACTCCGCGCAGGTAGCTGAAATTGTGGCTTTGACTCGTGCTTGCTTAGCAGGCGATAGACTTCGAGTCACCATATACACCGATAGTCAGTATGGATTTGGCGTAGTTCATGATTACGGGCAGTTGTGGTCTCAAAGAGGTTACATGACCTCCTCGGGTTCTCCTATTAGGAATGGAGAATTCGTGAAACTACTGTTAGAGGCTTTGCAAAAACCTTTGGCCATAGCCGTGGTCAAATGTGTCGCACACACGAAGAATACGGATTTTGTATCATTAGGAAATAAATATGCAGATGAGGTAGCGCGTTACTGCGCAGAGCAGGGATATTCTCACACTGATGCAAAAGTGGGGGGGATCCAGGAAATGACTGAATTGACCATGTTGTTAGACACTGTAGATACGTGGGATGAACTGAGAGCAGTACAGGAGAATGCACCAGATGATGAGAAAAAGGGCTGGGAAACAGCTGGGTGCGAGAAAAGTGAAATGAATTTCTGGGTGTCTGCCGACGGAAGGGCAGTATTACCAAATGAACTCATTAGTCCCATGGCAAGGAAATTGCATGGATCAGCTCACATAGGAAGAGATGCTATGGTGAGAGTATTCAGACAAACGTGGTTTAACCCTAAATTTAGAGTAGCGGCAGAAGCAGTGTGTCAGCGATGTACGATCTGTCAGCAACTAAATGTGGGTAAGAGAACACCAGTTACTTTGAGTCACATAGGAAGGTCTGGGGGGCCTTTCAATAGGATGCAGATTGACTTCATAGAAATGCCTCCATGCAACAGACTCAGATACGTGCTAGTGATTGTTTGCATATTTTCTAGATGGGTTGAGGCTTACCCTACACGTAGGTGCGATACACTTACAGTAGCAAAATTGTTACTTAGAGAGTTGATACCGAGGTTTGGGGTGCCATCCTCTTTGGAATCGGACAGAGGAACTCATTTCAATAGCGAAGTGGTGAAGATGCTGTGTTCAGCTTTAAATATCGATCAAAAGTTACACTGCAGCTATCGACCAGAAGCTTCAGGGATCGTAGAGCAAATTAACAGTACTATCAAATCCAGACTGGCTAAAGTTTGTTCATCGACATCCCTGAGTTGGCCAGACGCACTTCCAGTAGTTCTCATGAGTATACGTAGCACACCAGATAGAAGAACAGGCCTCTCTCCACATGAAGTGCTAATGGGGAGAGCTATGAGATTGCCATCGGTTCCGACTGCAGCGCTAGTGAACATCACAGACGATTTGATCTTGGACTACTGCAAGGGACTATCTGATGCCGTTAATTCTGTGTCCCTCCAGGTCCAGGCTGCAGAGGTTCCATCAGTACAAGATTTGTGCCACGACCTGAGTCCAGGAGACTGGGTCCTGGTGAAGAAACATGTCAGGAAGAACTGCTTAGACGTGCGTTGGCGAGGACCGTTTCAAGTCATACTTGTAACGAATACCGCAGTGAAGTGTGGAGGTCTGCCAAACTGGATACATGCCTCACACACCCGAAGAGTGCCAACACCTCCAGAAGACACAGCTCCTCTCTCGGATGAGAATCCGGCGGGAAGCGGAGAAGTCATAGAGGGGGAAAGCCAAGCTGTGGAGGTGATCGAAGAAGCTGAAACTGTGTTGGAACAGGGCGACGAAGGTCAGGACACGAGTGGGACCGAAGTTGCCTCAGGAGAAGAAAGTAACTGGGAATCCGACACAGATATCGAACAAATTGAGAGTGACCAAGAGACAGTTCCTGGAACAAGGAGCGGAAAAACAAAGAGTGAAGAAGCCAGTTGGCCGGAGAGAAGGAAAAGGCCAAGTTCGGAAAGGAAAAAGGAAAGAACTCTTGCCCCGATCGCTGAAGAATCGGATCAGGAGGACGAGACGACAGATTCAGGAACTGAGAGTCCACGAAGATCAAGAAGGGTACGTGTGCCCTGTAGAAGGTACGCCACCCCAGAGTGGACTTATCTAGCAGATGTATTGGGGACAGAAATCTGGGAGAGTGAAGAGTGTGAAAGTAACCACTCTCGATCCAGTCGTGACAGTGGAGATATGGATGGTGGCGCCTGGGCTTGAGACTGAGGGGTTACTGACTTTCACACTTCCCCGACCCCCACGTTTGAGTAAAATTCAAGATTTAGTGTTAAAAAGACTACAATTTCCAACAGTTGGTCAGCAAATGACAGAAGAAGAAGAAAAAGTTATTCGTTTTGAACTCTTGATCATTGTTGTGAAAGCTGCAGGTCCGACAATAATTGTAGATGCATAAAAGACTTTTTGTACTTATGTTATGAAAAAGAAGATAACCTAGCGCCGAGTGGAAAGAAGAATAAACTTAGGGATTACATTTAGAGGACGGAGAAGGGCTAGGGTTGTCTGCTGCTAAGAAGAGAAAAGACATTGTGGTGAAAAGATACCTGTTGATCAAAGCACTTTAAAAGGACTGGAAAGAGAACTTTCGCTGGAGAACGAGGTACGCTGTTTTGATAACATGGAGAACGGCAACCCAAACAGAAAAGCTAGATGTATAGTAGGTACACTTATAGCAATAGTGATATTCCTCATAATCATAGTAGTAACAATATCTTATATGACAGGACATGAAAACGATAGAAGAATAGCAAATGTAAAAATTGTAACGACCTTGAAACCTGCTCTTGTGGGAAAGAAGGAGGAGAGCACCGTTACACGTGAAAAGGCGTTACTTGCAGATGAAGCTCGTAGATTACACATAGACGAGTCACAGGGAAACTTTAGGTCAAATGCATATGCCAAATTATTGTACGAATATATCGATGCCATGGAAGCCAAAGATTGCTACGTTTGTATGCAATTGCCGGCTTCTGTAGACGAGGGCATTAGATATCACCATCTCCCATTGACTTATGGGATAACATGTAGTTTACTGCTTAGTATATTCTACGGTAGAGAAGGATTTGAGTACTACTTTTCAAATTATGATTCGGTACTGCCTGAAGTTCCGAATTATAAGCAAATGAATAAGTGGGACTACTACAAAAAGGAAGATAGACTGGCTAAATTCTTTCTTCCTTGGGACACATTAGATACATCATATGCACGTAGAAATAATCTGACTTGCAAAGTATCAGAAGTAGAGAAAAGGTTTATAGCACAAGTAGATGATCGATGCAGACGGCAGAAAATTCTAAAAATGTCAGGGCAATGGAAAATAGATTGGACCGAAGAAGAGAAGACACACAAAAAGAAAGGTAGCAATGGTCCAATAGCATTGGATAGAACGCAGAAAGGAAAGTTATGTTTAACTCGAAGCAAAACGTATTATGAGAGTGAATTTGTAGGTGAAGTTAGTTGTGAGCACTCTTTTAGACTGGAGTACTACACAAAGGATTTTATGAAAGGGATGCAAGCTATTCCGAATGTGTATTTTGTATGTGGGAGAAATGCCTATGTAAAACTTCCAGACAATTGGTATGGTTCGTGTTACTTGGCAATTGTCTTCCCCAAAATATATCATGCAAAGGATTTGGCGATAATAGAAGGAAAGGCTTCGAGGAGAACGAAAAGGGAAGTAGGAAATGCAGAAGTAGTAGGAGATGTATTTGGAGCGATGTTTCCATTGTTAGGTTTGATTCTTAACGATGTTAAGATTAGAAGGTTAGCGACAGTCGTGGATAGATTGTCTGCCAGCACTGCAAGATCATTAATGTTAGTGGAAGGTGAGATGCAGTCGATTAGAGCAATGGTTTTACAAAACAGACTTGCTTTAGATGTAATATTAGCGAAGGAAGGCGGAGTTTGTAAAGCTTTGAAAGTTCAGGAATGTTGTACTTATATTCCTGATAATTCAAAACCACTTGAAAAAGTCATACAGAACATTACACAGATTCATCAAGAAATTGAAGATTTATCAAAAATAAATGTTTGGGAAAAAGTAGGAAATGGAGTGGGAAAGGTTGGAAGTTGGTTTGCTAATCTAGGCAAAAGTATAGTTTGGTACATTTTAAAGCCTGTATTAATAGTATTAATTTGTATAATTACATTATTAGGATTAGTTAAATTGTATAAATGGTATAGGTCGAACCAGTTACAAAGATCGATGAGAGACCAAGAAAGGAGACTAGCTGTTCTACAAGATCAACAGTATAAAAGTCTGAGAACACTTGAGTCGATAAAAAGGGGAACTGATGTAACTAGTTCTATATAATGGACGTATTCAAATTGCTTTTAGTGATGACTCCTAAAAGTCATCAAAGGGGGGAACTGAGAGAGCGCAATTTGAACGAAAAGTATACAGTAGCCATATTTAGACGTATATGTTATAAACGTAGGAATGAAACGCACATCGTAATGTAAAGTTGGCAACTATAGTATAAAGGCCAATGAATGTGATAACATGGTATAGGAAATGTAAATGTATTCATACGTTAAAATGCATTAGAGTTAAGAAGACCCGCATACATGAAGGGTAAATGTATAGAAATGTGTAGAAATGTTTAGGAACGTAGAGCGTGCACAGTAGAATTCGTGTACGTGTATAACTTTAAATGTGTAACTTTACATTGGGAGAAGCGGCGAGAGAAATGTAACGTGGAAAGACGTAAACGTGGAGAAACGTGGATGAATGTATAAAAGACCTCACATAAAGATGTAACCAAGGAAAATGCACAAGTTGTATTCTACGTAGTCGTATTATATGTATTTCATGTATTTGGTGTAGAATGTTTAAGTATAACTAAGGCTTTTGCTAAAATACGAATATATAAATGTATGCTAAAGGTTATACTGTGTAGAGGGTTTCTGTAGGAATGCTGGAAGAGTTTAGGTCATTTGTGTATGTAACCTAGCTGGTCAAGAGCTCGAAGGAGCATAGTCACATGAAATGTAATTTAGTGGTCTTGTGAAGGTCGTAAATAGTTTGATGTGGACGTGAGAGCCGAGAAGTCTAGCACTTGTTAGATTTAAGGTGACAATGCCGGACGGAGCTTATTGCTCGAACGTGAGGAGAGACACTCTTGAGGTGGACTATGTTTTGACAAGACCATTCACAGGACCTAGCAGGGTCAAGTTAAGAGACATAAAGTTAAGGCCTTGTCCAAAATTCGTATGTTACATGATCTGAAAGAATCGATAAATGTCGACGATGAAATGATGAAGATGACATCCAAAGGAGAAGGGTCAACTTAACGGACGACGCGAGGAGTGACCAATGGAAGAAGCAGGAAGTTGACATCATCGGGGAAAGTCCGTGGTGGGCGTCAAGGGGCGTTCCACCCACACTGTGATTGTGTATTTTAGGGACAGCACCCCGGGGAGGAGGTAGCAATTGGGAGATTAGGAACAGCGAGACGAATTGCTCAGAGCGAGGGCGAAAGGTAGATGCCTTGAGCAGATGCGCTGAGACATCAGAAGCGCAAGGGAGCAGTAGGCCGAGGACCCTTAGAGAGCGGATGGGTAGGCAGATAGGGTACTGCTACTGAAACTTAAGATTTCCTTTAGAGGCTAAAGAGAGTTTGAACTTCTTAGGGAGTCAAACTGCTGACACCTTTTTAGGGAACAAAACTTGCGAAATAGGGTTGTCACATAGCATAGAGTAGGGACAGTTTTAACTCGATTATTGTTTTTATCTTACTGCAGATGACGCAGAAGGAACCACTTCACACCGAAGCTTAAAGCGACGGATATTGTAATCGATTTTGTATTTGTATACTTTGAGATTTATCCTGATTGGACTGTATCGTATTCAACTTAATCTCTATATAAACTTTTGAAACTTCATCAGTTGTAAGTGGTTCTTCAGAGTGGCGTCAGTTAATGGGGTTTGTCTAACCAATGCGGGGGTGGTCCTTTCCTCAATGACAGATAAAAACGGTCCAAAACAGATGAATGGGATTCTTTATTAAATTTATCATAATCATAAATTGATATCAAAATCCCGTTCCCCGCACTACCAAGCTACGAGAGGCTGATGGGACAGCCACAGATACGTTTCCTCCAGAGACAAGCCTCTGCTGCAGAGTACGACTCAGCCGAACTGCGCGGAGTGCACAGGGTCCAGTGAGCCTCATCCATCCAGGAGTGTCTCCCCAGGGACTAGGAGAGAGCCTCATCCCTTCAAGAGTGTCTCCACAGGCACTAGGAGGGAGCCTCATCCCTTCAAGAGTGTCTCCACAGGCACTAGGAGGGAGCCTCATCCATCCAGGAGTGCCTCCACAGGCACTAGGAGGAAGCCTCATCTATCCACGAGTGTCTCCACAGGCACTAGGAGAAAGCCTCGTCCCTCCCAGAGTGTCTCCACAGGCACTAGGAGGGAGCCTCTTCCATCAAGGAGTGTCTCCCCAGGCACTAGGAGGAAGCCTCATCCATCCAGGAGTGTCTCCCTAGGCACTAGGAGGAAGCCTCATCCATCCAGGAGTGTCTCCAAAGGCACCAGGAGGAAGCCTCATCCATCCACCAGTTTCTCCACAGGCACTATGTGGAAGCCTCATCCCTCCCAGAGTGTCTCCACAGGCAATTGGAGAAAGCCTCGTCCATCCAGGAGTGTCTCCCTAGGGACTAGGAGGGAGCCTCATCCATCCAGGACTGTCTCCCCAGGCACTAGGAGGAAGCCTCATCCATCCAGGAGTGTCTCCACAGGCACTAGGAGGAAGTCTCATCCATCCACGAGAGTCTCCACAGGCACTAGGAGGAAGCCTCATCCCTTCCAGAGAGTCTCCCCAGGCACTCGGAGGGAGCCTCATCCATCCAGGAGTGTCTCAACAGGCACTAGCAGGGAGCCTCATCCCTTCCAGAGAGTCTCCCCAGGCACTCGGAGGGAGCCTCATCCATCCAGGAGTGTCTCAACAGGCACTAGCAGGGAGCCTCATCCATCCAGGAGTGTCTCCACAGGCACTAGGAGAAAGCCTCATCCCTCCCAGAGTGTCTCCACTGGCACTAGGAGGGTGCCTCATCCATCCAGGAGTGTCTCCCCAGGCACTAGGAGGAAGCCTCATCCATCCAGGAGTGTCTCCACAGGCACTAGGAGGAAGTCTCATCCATCCACGAGAGTCTCCACAGGCACTAGGAGGAAGCCTCATCCCTTCCAGACTGTCTCCACAGGCACTCGGAGGGAGCCTCATCCATCCAGGAGTGTCTCAACAGGCACTAGCAGGGAGCCTCATCCATCCAGGAGTGTCTCCACAGGCACTAGGAGAAAGCCTCATCCCTCCCAGAGTGTCTCCACTGGCACTAGGAGGGTGCCTCATCCATCCAGGAGTGTCTCCCCAGGCACTAGGAGGAAGCCTCATCCATCCAGGAGTGTCTCCACAGGCACTAGGAGAAAGTCTCATCCCTCCCAGAGTGTCTCCACAGGCACTAGGAGGGAGCCTCATCCATCCAGGAGTGTCTCCCCAGGCACTAGGAGGAAGCCTCATCCATCCAGGAGTGTCTCCCTAGGCACTAGGAGGAAGCCTCATCCATGCAGGAGTGTCTCCACAGGCACCAGGAGGAAGCCTCATCCATCCATGAGTGTCTCCACAGGCACTAGGAGGAAGCCTCATCCCTCCCAGAGTGTCTCCACAGGCACTAGGAGGAAGCCTCGTCCATCCAGGAGTGTCTCCCCAGGGACTAGGAGGGAGCCTCATCCATCCACGAATGTCTCCACAGGCACTAGGAGGAAGCCTCATCCCTCCCAGAGTGTCTCCCCAGGCACTAGGAGGGAGCCTCATCCATCTAGGAGTGTCTCCCCAGGGACTAGAATGGAGCCTCATCCATCCACGAGTGTCTCCACAGCCACTAGGAGGAAGCCTCATCCCTTCCAGAGTGTCTCCCCAGGCACTAGGAGGGAGCCTCATCCATCCAGGAGTGTCTCCACAGTCACTAGGAGGAAGCTTCATCCATCCAGGACTGTCTCCCCAGGCACTAGGAGGAAGCCTCATCCATCCAGGAGTGTCTCCACAGGCACTAGTAGGAAGCCTCATCCTTCCACGAGTGTTTCCACAGGCACTAGGAGGAAGCCTCATCCATCCAGGAGTTTCTCACCAGGCACTAGGAGGGAGCCTCATCCATCCAGTAGTGTCTCCACAGGCACTAGGAGGAAGCCTCATCCATCCAGGAGTGTCTCCCTAGGCACTAGGAGGAAGCCCCATCCATCCAGGAGTGTCTCCACAGGCACTAGGAGGAAGCCTCATCCACCCACGAGTGTCTCCACAGGCACTAGGAGGAAGCCTCATCCCTTCCAGAGTGTCTCCCCAGGCACTAGGAGGGAGCCTCATCCATCCAGGAGTGTCTCCATAGACACTAGGAGGAAGCCTCATCCATCCAGGAGTGTCTCCCCAGGGACTAGGAGGGAGCCTCATTCATCCACGAGTGCCCTTTGTATGCAACACTTTGACGGGCTGGGGATTACTTAGCAACATTTCGTGGGGAGCTTGTGTGTTTTGAATGTTGTTTTTTCAAAGCACTGAGGTTAATGCTTATTTTAATACAGCACTGAGCGTTGCTATCATCAGCTTCAAGGCGCACTTTTTAAAACTAACAAACTAAAGTCGCTAAAAGGGTCCGGTGTTGTCCCTGCTCTTAGAAGTCTGTTGGTGATCACTTACTGATTATTTGCACACCTCCCAACTCCTGTGGTCATCGCATGGTCCGTTTTCATTATTTTCCGGGGGACCCTTCTCTTTCCCAAAAAACTCACCAGCTTGTGCACATTGCGGTTTTCTACTAGTTTCTAGCGCTTAAATGAGACCACTGGAAAAAAAGACGTTGGGTTCAGGCAGTTAGTTATTTGGTCTGTTCAGATAGGCACCTGTGACGTAGGTGTAAGGGAAGGGAGGTTGCCAATATCGTTAAATGGATATAAAAATAGCGCTACGTGATAAACCTATTCTGAGGGTTATACCGCTGTCTAGTGGTTGGGCTCAGAAAAGCGTGTTCAATAAACTATTTGAGTCTTGACCTTCAGCGTATGGGCCTAACAAAGGTTCCTGTTGTGCTAGGGGGCCCCCAAATCTTCAGGCGTCCTGAATGTGGCTGAAGTGAGAATGTGCTTGTTTTATGTGTTGTCTCTATAGCTTACACCGTAATCACATAACTTTTGTTTATACGTACTCCCATTGTTCTGTCATCTGTGTGTGCATTTTGTGCCACAGTGGCCTACTTAGGTCTCACATTACTGAAAATTACAGCTATTGGTGTTGCGTTATTATTTGCAACGCCAAAAGCTCAAACTTTTAATAATGCGAGACCTATTGCATTGCAAATGCTTGTTTCAACAGGTCCCCTTCTACATGTGGGATCTAGCATGGAATAGAGTTGGAGTGAACATGTCCCATTTATGTGTTTTTGGGTCACCAGGGGCAGATACACCTCTGCTCACTTTTGCTCCCATTGCCACATGATACGTTGTAGAAGGATTTCTAGAACCCTGGGGCCTTATTTATGAAGGCCTTGCGCCGCCGGTGCGTCACTTTTAACATGGGAAAAAGTGACGCACCGGTGGCGCAAGGCTTTCATAAATGAGGCCCCTGACGTTTAACATCACTTCCACAATCCATGCAGATTGTGCACTGAAACACAGGAGGCATATGCTGTTGATGTGGACACTTCATTTATGTGAGACGTGTCTATAGCCGTTCTTTGACTTTTCCCATATTTATGGAAATGATCATAACCTGGTCCAGAGACGTTTCAGCGCCCTGTTACATCTTGTTATTGAAGCGCTCCACATAGCACTTCTAGTATCGAGTTGTAAATAAATAACAGTGTTACTATCACCGAAAGCATTTACCAACCATCAGGAGGATGGAAGGCTGAGACTAGATCTTCCCTTTGAATATGAAATTGGGACCTGTCTATCAATCTTTATTTCAGTGAAAAATTGCTAACTCGTTGAATTTTATTGTAATTGCATGTATATAGTGCTTTAGATGCCATTGTAGTGCTTTACGCCAGGCAGTATGCTGCTCATGAAACCAAGGCTAATGGTTAACTGGTTATTGTTGGTTATTGGGATTAGGCTTGTGTGTTTAAGAAAACCTTTCCATGCATTTACTCCAGCTTCTCTGTAGTGAAATAAATGAATAGGAGTGAGGTGTCATCATTTTGGGGGGAAGGTATGTGAGTTCATGCAGATGGTTGTCGGGGTTAATAGATGAGATGGAGGAGTTTAGATATTGTTAGGTTGCAGATATGATTTTCAAAAAAAGAGAGATTGTGATTTTTTCTAAAACTTATAATGAAAGGGTGATTTGCAGAAATTAATAATAAAGAATAAGGTAAATGTGAGAGAGTATGCTGTGCGGAGATAGCAGAGGTATGGGGATGATGGAAAACCAAGGAGAGGAAAATTTGAAGGAAAGTGAGCGGGAACTATAGGAAGATTTAAGTTAAGGTTAATTTTTCATGCAGGACTTTGAGAATGCAGAGTAGGCAGTGTTTAATTTGTGCCTGTGTTTTCCAGTGTTTAGCACCAGCACTTTCCAGACACCAGCACCTATCATGGGATTACACCACATGGTGGCACTGTGCGTCTATTCCTCTGCCGAATTTATCTGTGCAGCGTTTCTTTTAAACTGAGGAATCTAGCACATAGGTAATGCTTGTACTGTAATTAGGCAGCAGCAGCAGAGGACTCCTATAAAGTGCCTTGGGCCCTGGCACTTAATATTTTACAAACTAAGCACCAAGAGTAGGCTTTCAGAGAGAGCATGCAATCTGAGGACCCAAAACTGTAGAAGGAAACAAAATTATTTGTATGTGAGCTAGGACTATATTAGGTACTTTGATAGGCACTTGATTAAGTGGGCAGTTTGTCCACTGCTAGGCTATCTCTAGTGGTGGCTTCCACTACAATAACTAATCAACTCTAGGACCGGAAATTTAAAGTAATGGCATGACGCATATATAGCGAAATTTCAAAACCTTTAGGCTGCGATCATAGGAAACAGTAACCTCATGATCATAGCAACATGAGAGAATAAAAAGGGTAAACAATGCAAGCACCGAAAACAATATTCTGCAAATGCTGGAGCAAATGTCTTATGTTAGGTAAGAAGAATTTAAAATAGCTTAGTCTCGAATGAGTACCACAGCCCTCTACATAGTTCTAGGCAAGCGAGACATTCAAAATAGCCAGGTCTTTCAAAGCTTTTTGAAGCTGTTAAAATCTGAGCAGGAACATATGTGAAAAAGAAGTTTGTTCCCTTCCGTCGTATCTCGTGGTATAGATGTGGGGGTTGGGGTTGGGGGTGGGGAGGGCGTAGCAACAATTGATCCTAAGAGCTAAGATTCCTACTAGGTAAGTAAGAAAAAAGTTTCTCTCGCAGATAAAGTGGACCCTTGCTAGCCAAAGATTTAAGAACAAGACAGAGAAGCTTGAACAGGGTCCATTTTCTAACTGGGAGCCAGTGAAGAGATTTCAGTGTGGGCTCCGAAGGAGAACCAGAAGGGGAGCTGGCAGACCAAACATGTGGAAGAAGTTTGAACAACTTGCAGTTTAGAAAGAAGTGCCTCATTTGCAGCTACTAACAAGGCATTCCCATAGTCAACGCGGTTCACTATAATCACTTGAATAAGAGTTCTCCTGGATCCCAATGGGAGCCACTTGACATTTTTTTGACCATGCATATAATACCAAAACAAGCACCACATATTGACATAATCTGTTCTCTCATAAAGAAATTCTCATCAACCAGGATGCTGATATTTTTAAGTGTTCTACTGGGACGAGGGGCAGAGCCTAACTCAGAAGGTCACCAGTCATGCGCCCTGCCAAACAGCAACACCTTAGTCTTGTCTCTATTAAGCTGCAAAGAGTTTGAGGTAATCCAAGTGACAACTTTCCTCATGCATTCAGTAAACCTACTTTTGTCATTTTCTAGATTGTGACTGAAGGAAACGAGTAATGAGTGTCATCGGCATCAGAGATTATTTCAAACACACAAAATTTGACTATTTGGGAAAGGGGTGCCACATAAATGTTAAAAAGGGTAGGGCTCAAGGAATGAATGAATGAACAAGTGATTTGTAAAGCGCAAACTTCTGCCCAAGGAGACATCTTGGCGCTGTAAAGACAGGTACGACTGCATAGTCAGTGGTCCTTGTAGATACACTGATGACATCTGGGACAGACCCGGCTCCTAATCCTGGGAGAAGAGCCAGGTTTTCAAGGCTTTTCCAAAAGTGAATAGCGAAGGAGCAGTTTTGAGTTCCAAGAGTAGGCTATTCCAGATCATAGCTGTAGTCCTGAAAAAGCTCTTCCCACCCCAGGTTGATCTCCTAAAGGAGGAGCCATGAGGGACTCCCTTGTCAGAGTCATAGTCCCAGATATAAACGAGTCAAGAGAAACCATCTGGGTCCTATTATCTGAGAAATGTTATGGTGTTCACACTTAAAATTTAACTGACAATATTAATTAGAAGAGCACAGATGGGTCCCTTTGGAAACCTCTGATTTAGGATGTCACAACATGTGGGTGAGAGCAGCTTCCCAGACAGTGGAAGTGCATTGCCAGAGTTTCTGTGGCTGGAAGGTGGCGACCCAGACATTGAATTGACGAGCTTGAAGGAAGGGTCCCCTTTTGAAATTCCATGAAGACTTTGTTGTTAAGGGGCTGATGATTAGTTTTCCTGAGCACTGCCATTTGATGGATAGTAGGGGTGAGGATGGGACTGTAGTTTCCGTTGTTGAAGTTGAGGGAGTTTCTAGACCAGACCTGCCTGACCATAATTGCTGCTTCAGGAAGATTGATGACAACCTGATACATCGATTTCACACCTCATTGTGATTGCCTCAGTGGCAATAATGTATACATGGATTAGAGCCTTAGCCTAAATAAACATGCTGTGCTACATACATATTGTGCTTATCTTGCTATGTCAACTTCAAGTAGATGTGCCTTAGTCTGTCAGGCACACCAGGTGATCTTTAACTTCCAGTGGCCGTGCTTCAAAAATCTGAATCTTATATGCCATGTTTCATTACCTTCAGTCAATCAGGCATGCCAGCTGTTCATCTACTTCCGGAAGCCGTGCCACAGTCAATAAAGTACACCGTGTATGCCTCATTTCCGTTGGCCATGCTTCGTCAGCCACAATTTTACAGCTGCCATGTTTGATTCACCATGCGTCAATTAGGCATGCCAGGTGGTTTTCCACTTCCTGTATCAGTGACACAGTCAGATTCTCTGGGTGGAGCTCCACTTCAAGAGGTTGTGCTTCACTCACCTTCAAATAGACCAAGCCTACCATACGGCCATATCATTTCCTATTCATACATGTCCTTCCAGCTGAACGTTCACTGGCAAAATTGAAGCCTCCCTCCCGGCCTGCCCCCACATTTTTTCAAACAAGAAGAATATCTGTCAGGCTGAGCAAAGGTCATCCCAAAAGACACTTGTTATAATTAAATGAAAAGATACGTAGTCCAGATATGTATATTAGGATCACAGCTTTATTCTTCAGGTTGGAGGAAAGTTATGCCTCATACTATGCCCCACCAGGAGCAGCCTCCTTGCTGCTCAGCCCTTCCACACCAACTGATTCCTTCTTCCTCTCAAACACCCTCAACATTCTGATGACATCACATAACTGAGCAGCAAGACAAAGGCCAACAACAGAGAGGACGCATTACTCACTTACTAGATTATAACAACACTCTTCCTGGTCAGGTCAGAAAGCCAGGTGCTGTGCATATGTAAACGTGCAGGCGCCTGGCTGCCTGAGCCGAACTTTGCCATCTGAAGATTTCACAGCACTGTGGGCTTGACCTCCTCAGCCCCACAAAGTGTTGTGGGGTCCTCACCCGCTTGATGAGGACATGCATCACCAAAAGGCTTGGACTTGGGCACTTCAGTTATGCGCCCTAAAGTGCCTAGGGCCGATTGTTCATCAGTGTCCATCAGTGACGCTTTGTCACTGAGTGGGCAGGGATCAGAAAGTCTAACTGACCCCATCCCACTCCGTGATGAGCCAAGAAAGGTCCTCCTCTCATTGGCTGCCCCATGACAATGAGAGGAAGCAGCAGTCCCTTCCCCAGTTCTCGGAAACCACTGAGGCGTCCCACCTGCCACCCGATGTCACCATCGCGGGGCAGTAAGTTATTTTTAATGTTGGGTGCATGTGTGTATGTATGAATGCATGTGTATTTGTGCATGCATGCAGTGAGTGGGTGTGTGCGTGTGTAAGTGATTCTGAATGGTGAGGGTATGTGCACACACTTGTGAATGGATGGGTGTGAGGGAGTGTGAGTATGTGTGTGTGTATGTGGCTAGCCTGCCCACCCCCTGCTCAGGCAACCACTGCCTCCCTCCATCATTTCTGGCTTCTTCCCGTGGCTGAAATGTTGTGATCTATTTCAGCGCAGTGTTTTCCCAGGTGCTGCTTCTTCCATCTGGGCTTGCGGCTGACCTAGGAGGTGCAGTGGACTCGCTTGTAAGTTGTGCCACCTCTTTTCGCTGGTTCCATGGCCTGCAAGGCCCCATGTAGGCCTTTTACTCTTACAAACACTATTCATAACCCCTTTGGTCAGGACAAGGCGCATGTTCTTCTCATCTAAATCTATGAATCCATGCCTAACTCAGAGAGATGGATCCAACCTGGCCACAACTGGAGGGGCCCCATATGTTAGGCAGCATCTCATGAGCCCATCCCCATACTGTTTAGATGTTGAGCCATTCTGACGGCTTTCACACTTGCAGTGTTATGTTCACACATCTGTGTGTTGCCAAGTGCTATTTTGTATTCACTTCCCATCTCCAAAGACAAATTATCATTTTAGCAGACACCCTTAAATTAAATACATGAATAAATACACATTTTGAAACAAAATTGTAAAATGTCAATTGAGATGGGGGTTTCAAGTAAGGGGTTGACCTACTTATTAGTAAATTGTGGAAAAAAATTGTCTCTTGTACAAAGAATATTCCTATCACGAAACGTGTTGAAACCCCGACATTTAGACATTTCTTCAGGCCACCGGCTGCACTAATCCCGTGTTTTGAGGAAAGATAAAGGGCTTGTCTTGTTGCAAAACAACCCAAGTACCTGTCATACTTGAGAGAGCTCCACAGTATTTATTAGTTTGTTTTTCTTCTTAGCAGGCCAAATCCAATAGCTTTGATCAGTGACTAAGAATCATCCCTTTCAGCCAGCTCCTTTCTTTCAAGGGCGAATGCTATTTAGCACAAACTTTCCAGTACTGCGGCTCTATGATAAACTGCACCAGCAGTCAGAGCACAAAGATCCAATTAAAACACACAAACCCACATAAACGTACCCTGCAGTGAGGGGAGAGTCGGCAAACAAAGCCGGTTTAGTGAGTGGTGCTGCCTGGCATATGATTGATATATATATAAATATATATATAAATATATATATGTATGTATGTATGTATGTATGTATGTATATATATATATATATATATATATATATATATATATATATATATATATAACCTACTGGCGGTCGCCAGTAGGTATATATAGTTAGGATTTTTTTGAATAGGGATTTCTGAAAATTCTATGTTGAATAACTTTGGCGTTGATGGACGGAATTGGCTGAAATTTCCAGGAAAATGGCGCATTTTGTTTCTGAGCGTCCCCTGAAAGTTTGGGGGGGTTTCGTCAAGCGGGGGCCGAGAAAAAAGGGGGGTCCCAAAACGTGTTTTTAACATTGAGTTTTCCATAGGGCGGTTGGACTCACTTTTAGCTCGAACGGCTGAATGGATTTCCACAAAACTTGGCAAAATTGTAGGGACTGGTAGCCGGATGTGCCTTTGCTATGTCTCAAGATATATGCTCCAGTGGTTTTTACGAAAATTAACTTTGAAAACCTTTTTTTTCCAAATTTTCGCACGGTTAGCGCCCGGTCCGCGCACCAGGTAGCGTTCCGGAAAGCGTAACAAGGGGAAAACCAAGGGAAATAGTAAAATAATATTTTAGAGTGCTTTGAGGTAGGGTAGCTCTGAATAGGGCTGTTGTGTTGTGTGGGTGATGTAAGTACCAACATGTAGGTACCAATGAAGAGTCTAAAATTCAATGTACACCGTCTCCTCTGTAGATATTTTGTATGTTCTAATATGGGTTATTTAAATGTAAATGTGTGGAAAAGCACTTCATGCTTTAAAGCAATTGTATTTTTGAACTGATTGTTCTTTCCTCTTAGTCCTCCTCTTTGTTTTGTTTTCCCCACACTCTTCTTCAGCATGATAGTTGATGAATTCGTTCCCTCAAAAAATTTATATACATAAAAAAATTATATTAAATACATATAAAATATATTTTTCCTTTAAAAGAAGAATGCATTTTACAGCTTTTGATATTTGCTATTAAAAAACCCATTGAAATTCACTGAAAAAACCATAGGTTATAGACCATATATAGTTAGGAATTAGCATTTACAAAACCTTGAAAATTCACTGAAAAAACCATAGGTTATAGACCATATATAGTTAGGAATTAGCATTTACAAAACCTTATTTTACTCACACAAAACCATTGAAATTCGCATATATAGTTAGTTGCACTAACTATATATCGCGCACCCGCAATCCACTGCTGATCATGTCACATATTACATCATTCATGACATGGTCAGTGACATCACTGATGACATCACTGATGACATATATATATATATTATATATCTATATCTATATATATATATATCAGATGTAGTGAACAAGGCGGCAACGCCGAAACGCGTCTAAGCAGATACTGATCGAATAAATCGAGTTTGGATTCAGATTCATGGTGTCAGCGCTTTCTTCAAAATTTACAAGTCTGGTATTACTGGATATATATATATATATATATATATATATATATATATATATATATATATATATATATATATATATATATATATATATCCACAGCCTTGGCTCGATTCTGCGGTCCAATGGCGCTCTTTCCACCGGTGCTTTGACTTCCAAGCAGAGCCCCGCTTCAATGTATTTCACAATTCCCTTCTTTCAAGGGAATAAGTCAGCACTCACTTTTGTATTGCTGGAGTAATAACAATGAAATAAACAAGATCGGGAAAGGATTTTTGTGAGTGCTGACTTATTCCCTTGAAAGAAGGAATTGTGAAATATATATATATATATACATGTAACTCCTTTTCCTGAAGTTCCTCCGCCGACGTCCACCTAGTGAGGTTGGTGCAGGGCAGCGGGATTAAGGACCCCGTAAATATTAAACAAACACCAGTGCCGCAGCGCAAGTAAAGCTCCCCTACCTGAAAAGCTTTTCCAGCGGTAATAATATTTTGGCTGACGAGTTTCAACCTACGTGATCTTCCTCGAAGCCAAAATGGCTTGGCTTCGAGAAAGACCACATAGGTCGAAACACGCCAGCCAAAATAACATAATAACATTCACGTTGGAAAACCTTTCTGGAGTGCGGGAGTTACTTGCCCTGCAGTGCTGTTGTCTGTTTAATATTAATATTAATATATATATATATATATATATATATATATATATATATATATATATATATATATATATATATATATATATATATATATATATATATATATATAGCAGGTAACTCCAACACACTCCTCATACCACGAGGAAGAAAGAGCGTGGACCACCATGTGATTACAACCTTTAAAGTGACAGGGCAAAACAATTGTTAAAATTGAATTTTTTAAAAGGTGCATGTGCAATATGTACAATTCATACAATGATCCTCCGGACAGTAAGTTTGCAATTGCAACAAACTCATTATTAATTTTGGCAGACGTCCCTGCTTAAATGCAAGATTGTAGGGGCCTCCTCAAATTAATATATATTTCAAGGGCTCTGTGACTGGACACATACATATAATGTTTCTGTGTGCAAATTTATTCTCATGCCCCATATTAATTAATTTTCGAATGACCATTCGAAATTCTGCCCTTTGATATACCGTAAATGAATTTAAATAATGCAGTTTCATAGTCCAAGGATTCATCATGTCCACATGTAGTGCAAGTGTTAAGTTGATCTCTCAACTGTTTTAAACCCAATAAAAATAGAGGCATACAGGTAGCAGCTGGACGGGCAATTTTTGGGTGCAAAACTTGATGTTATTCCATTCTAGAGGAAGAGAGGAGGAAAGCATAGATTTGAATATAAATATAAACTCATAATTGTATCTATAAAAGAACTATTAACCTCATTTAGGGCGGGTGTTTCTAAGGTAACGGGCACAGGGGAAGATTGAGGACTTGTGCAAACTGTGCAAGATATACAGGTATAAATACAGTCATGGTCATGAACATAAATATAAATATAAATATGTACATTAATACAGCTATAAATATAAATATAAGTATAAATATAAATACGTAATAGCTAAAAATCCTGCTGGTCAATATAAAATATAAATATTTTAAATATAATCAACATGGAGTAAAGCACCACAAATATCTAAAATCCGACACCTATACACAAAATTGCAATCAATTATTCCTGTCTTCACTGGTAGTTACCATTGTTCCAATCAAGTCTAGCTAATCATAAGATTGACAAAATCAGGATTTTCAAACAGGCTAATATTATTATGTTTCCAGGCTCGACCACAGTTCCTCGGTTGCATAGAGGCCTCCCGGGGATTTGGTGTCTAAATTTAGAATGTACAGCATCTCGAGTTTGCGCAGAGCCTTTGTACGGTCCCCTCCCCTTTTGGAGATCGGGACAGTATCTATCAAATAATATTTCAACTCCTTAGGGTCCCCCTTATGTTTTTCATTAAAGTGACGTGCCACTGGATAGGATGGATCATTGTTTTTGATAGCTCTAATGTGCTGTAGCACTCTTTTGTGGCCTTATAGTATAGTGCTCCCGACATATCTCAGATTGCAAGGGCATTCCCATATGTAAATCACGTGGTCAGTTTTACAATTTAGGACTTTATCAATGACCCACTCTTTTTCGCTGAATGGGGTTTTATATTTGGTCATTGATACCCCGTGTTGACAAGCCTTGCAAGTCTTACATTTAAGGAAGCATTTCTGCTGAGATAACCATGTGCCCTTTGACACTGGTCCACTTGGATCATTCTTAACCAGTGTATCTTTCATAGACTTTCCCCGGCGTTATGTTACTGCCGGTTGTTTGGGCACTAGTTTACCAAATGATTGGATCCTGTTTAATGAGATGCCAATTTCTCTTAATGATTTTTCGAACTGCACCTTCATGTTAGTTGTATCGTAAGATAAACCTGAATTTGTCCTTACTTTGGGTTTTAGTGGGGAGCCTCTGTTTGGTTTTCACTAAGATTTCCCTAGTCGTTAGATTACTCTTGTTGAGGGCCTCATCTAGACACTTTTGTCTGTAGCCTCTTTCTAAAAATCTTGTAATGATCTGTCCTTGTGCCGCCACTTAATCCTGTTCATTACTGCAATTACGTTTTAAACGCAAAAGTTCCCCATAGGGGATACTATGGATTAGATTGCCCAGATGGGCGCTGGTCGCATGCAGGACAGAGTTCCCTGCTGTAGGTTTCCTGTACAAGCGCGTTTCAGTGCCTGATTGAATAAAAATTTCCATGCCTAGAAAATTGACCTGTTGGTCACTAATTTCAGCAGTGAAATTTAGATTATGGTCATTGACATTGATGTCTGCAATAAATTTGTTAGCCTCACTTCTGGTGCCTTGCCAGACCAGAAATAAGTCGTCAATGAACCACCACCAATCCCTGACATACATATCTGGTCATTGTGTCTTTGTGTTTGTCCATGAGAACCAGCTCCTCCCACCAGCCCATATGCAAACAAGCATAGCTGGGGGAGAAGCTGGCTCCCATGGCAACACCTCTTGCTTGCTGGTAGTACTTATTCTGAAACATAAAAATATTGTTTGTCGGGTTGAAGGTGACCAAGATGGCCGCTTAGGCTCCCGGCTCCGCCGACCTCCTTTTTCAGCCAGATGATCCTGTCATATATCCTGATCTTACGCCCGACCTCCATGTGGATGAACTGTTGTTGAGTCTGATGGTGCAATCCCGAGAATTTTATCGCCTTGATTGACGGAGTTGTATCGTGTTTTGAATTTCGGCCTAACCCAGCTTGTGAGCCGGGGCATCGAGAACTGACCCAGCCGGGCTACAGTTGAACAACATCGGCCGTGGGACTCAGGCAGGGTCCGGTCTCTTGCAGTGGAGGTTATCCTGGCCGATTCTGATGGCTGTCATTTGGTCTGGTTGCTATTGAAGGCGTGGTGACAAGATACGTCTGTGGCTGTAGGGGGGGGGTCCCCGTCCCGGAGACCCGGTTTGCCGCCGCCGGGGTCTGCTGGGTTGGGGTCCTCGCTCGCGGTAGCGGAATGCCGATCGTGGCTGTTTAACCGAGAAGGCGCCCTCCATTGCCGTCCTCTCCGCTCTTGCCTATTCCCCCGGAGAGGCCCGGCTCTCCGGGGAATACGATCATGTTTGAAATCGAGCGAGCGGAGATGGGTCGGACGAAGTGTGAGCCGTCGTTGAGGACCGTACTGGCCGCCATCGAGGCACTTCATTTACATCTGGAAGCCATTGTCCACAAAATGATCGCTGGTGAAGTTGAAACTGGGCGTCTGAGTCCGGGCTCTGATCCATTGCAAGATCTAAAACGAACTGAGTTTCCCACGATGCACATAGTAACAGAGGATGAGGGCCCCGTGCAGGAAGAAGTAATGATGCCCTTGGTCAGTGTGCAAATAAATAATTGCGAACTTGGTGCTTCAAAAGGATTGTCGCAACCACCATTGCCACTCCCGGAGACTTCCATTGGTGACTATCGGATGGCAACAACATCTTTTACCTCCCTGGCAGTTTTACTACGTTCACGGAGGAAACAACATCTGGACTTAATGTCGGTGAGGGAGAGCTTACGTGCGGCTGAGATTTGCAAGGACTTAACGTTTTTGACTTGTCCCACACTGAACTTTATTGAACTCCTTTCGCACTTGGATTCTCCTGTGACTACAGTGGTTCTACCGGATGGAGTTCGCATGAAAGATCGGAAGGGCCAAGTATGAGATTGACTAACTGGGTCTGATTTCAGGGCTTTAGAGGACACAGGATTTGCTACCATTATGCTTGCGGGAGATTGGGCGGTGTTTAAAACCTCCCCTGTTTTATTCTGTCTATAATTCCTGATAGCTTTTTGGTTACTACAGGGGTAGTTTGTTTCTGGCGGGGGGAAGGAAGACCGGGAGCCTGTATAAAATTCTCCTCCTCCATTTTTTCTACTTTTAGTACTTAGTTAGTTGGGGCGACAGGCACACTGCTAGTTGGGGTTAGGCGATAGCCATATGCAGGGGTCCAGGGTGGGGGGATGGGTTTATTGTTTTGTTTTTGCTTTCGTTTTTTATGGTTTCTTTCTATTCACTCTCTCTTTCAGTTTCTCTTTAGTACGTAATATTGGCGAATTATCCTGATCTTGACTATATTCCAGTATCTGGTGACCATGCTTCTTTTACTATCCTGATTCTATGGTGGGCAGGGCCTGAGGGCTTGCGCCTAAGTTGGGTCGTAGATTGTAATGTCGCAAATCCTGCTTTGTAATCCCTAGCGTGGGCGTCTCAGCTATTCTTTTATTGCTCTGCATCTATCCTGTTTTTGTACCTGTTCGCCTTATTATTATGTTCGAATGTATGGCACCCGGTATGTCTATTCCTTTACCTTGTTTTTAAAATAATAAAAAGATTTATAAAAAAAATATATATATTGTTTGTCAGACAACTCTCAGTCATAGTCAGTAGCATACTTGTGTGTTTTTTATGTTCAGGGCCTCTCCGTGATAGATAATATTCAATGGCTCTTAGTCCATCTTTCTGCCTGATAGATGTGTATAAAGATGTCACATCAAGAGTAATTAAAAGACAATCATCACCCCATTTAAAATCCAACATTTTCTCTAAAAAATCCCCTGTGTCACGGATATAGGACTTCAGGGATTGTACATGTGCTTGAAGAAAGAAGTCAATGTAAATTGAAGTTCTTTCGAAAACGCTATTCCGAGCGGATATTATAGGCCTACCTGGTGGGTTGGTTGTGTCCTTTTGTATTTGCGGCATGAAGTATAAAATTGGTGTCTTTGGATGGTTATTTTTCAAATATTTATATTCCTCCATGGACAGCAAACCAGTACTTTTCCAGGCCGATCATTTCAAGTTATAACATCCATATGATGCCTCTAAGTTCTGCTTGCAACTTCGGTTATAGCATTCCGTATCACTGAGTTGTTGCATGGCTCCATGGACATAATCTTCACGTTTCCATAAGACAACATTGCCGCCTTTGTCCGCGCTCCTTACAACAATGTTGTTGTCATTGCTGATTTTGGTCATTAGCATATGATATCAGAGCTCCCTTATGTTCTTCTTTCCATTTTTCTTTTTATCGCAAGCTGTTGTACTTTGGATCTTCCGGTTTAAAGCTTTTAAATCCTGTGTTACTTGCTCTTGGAAACTGTCAATTGTATCCTTTAGCATAATTGGATAGAATGTGGATGGTGCTTTAAACGAGGTATACGCTCTAGTTGTAGCATAATTTGGCGACAAAGGTGTGTCAATGACCTCAGATGAAATGTCACCTTCGACCAACAATGCCTCCAGTACATTTGCCAATTCGTTTTCATTTTCATTTGTGGTCATGTTGCTAGTTTCCAAGCTTATGCTGCTTCCTTGTGGGTTGCCTTGCGCTGATAGATTTGGCATGCTCAATGTATCCCCTGTCTTGGTTTGTTTGAAAAATTTTTGGAGCTTCAATTTGCGTACACTTTTGTAAACATCCACCCTTGTTGCCGCATAATTGAAACAGCTTTCGGGGCAATATGAAAGCCCTAGGGATAACAGTTGTTCCTCCGCTTTGTTCAGAACCATGTCTGTTAAGTTTAATGACAGTTTTTGAAGCTGATTCAATAACCCCAGAGCCTATTTGCGCCATAATTGCTTCTGTTGGCGCTTCGTTTGCCTTTGATTGCTGTTTCCATTTGCGCCTGCTTGCTTTGCGCCTCGCCCTGCATTTGACACTTGTGTTTGTGTTGGGTTGGACTGTGGTTTTCGTGGGCGCAGAGTTTGCAGGCGCTCCTGGCATAAAAAATCCACTTCTTCAGTGAGCGAGAATTTTGTTGTTCTGTCCCTCTGTTGACTTCACGGGCTTCCTGTTCATGTTCACTTTCAGCATTGAAACTTGCATCCGAAGCTGACGTAAATTCCGCTTGGATACCAGTGGTCGTAGAATCCGTTCTTCCCTGAAATCCCGCCAGCAGTTACAACGCCGGTCTGGCTAGTCACGAGTCAGCCGACCCGAGCCTGCCTACCTGGTCGCGTTGATTTCTGCCGGCGGCTGTTTTCAGTCAGATATCCCAATTCTCCGATCCACTGGGGGGCCGCTCGCAGGTTAATCCTCCCGGATACTTCACTTTAGATCTGTTGCCAGAACACTTCTTCTTTTGAGCGTGCAGCCACAGTTTTTTTTTTATTAAATTTTTACTTTATTACAACTCCAGGTCACATACACAGCCAACATCGCCTACAACCCGGAGGCCGGCGGCATCAGGATCGGGAAAGGGGAGAAAAAACACACCTATCAAACCCCTGCGTAAAAGCAAATGACACAGCCGTAACATCCAACAGCCCAAGGGCCTGGCGGCAAGAGCGCAGGCGCGGAACCAGTGTGTAGAGGCAGCAGAACACATCCGCCACCACTGGAGAGCCATATTTCGTAAGCAGGATGCAAGCACCGCAATGCAAACAGAGTCAGACCCAGGTGTAAGAAGGCGTGTCAGAGTAGGAGGATCGACATAGCCATCCGGGAGGGACTGTGAAGAAACCCAGACCCAGTTCAGAACAAACCCACCCTCCCCCAAAGAAGAACCAGCCAGACTACCTAAACCCGTGCCCACCACCCACCCCCCACCCTACACCACTACCAGTAACCCTCCAGCTAGGCTGAGGGGGAATGAACAGTCGCCCGCGAAGGCGAGATGACGCTCCAAGAGGGGGATAGTGGTTACCGCCAATCAGCGCAGCCGTCACAGGTCACATCCACCTCAAACACCCCAAACGCCAGAAGAGAACCATCATTCTGACACAACGTGGAGGTTATCAACCAACACACTCTTCCAGCACAGCCGCTGCAGCCCCATCTTCCTGTAGTACATCAAGCTCCACACTCTCTGGGTCCGATTCATCACCCTCCCTCGCATTCTGGAAAGCCCGAAACATACCCCAGAAGTTTTTGGGTCTACTCGTAGGCGGTAGGAGTTCACTATACACCTCCGATTGCGTGCAACAGTAAAGCAGGTCTGTTTCCCATCTTTTTTTTGTAGGGACCGGCCCCCGCATCCAGCATAATGCTAACAGGCGTTTCGCCATGAGCAGTGCCATGTCCGCGAGTCGTCGCAGAGCCACAGGGAGGGGTTTTGAAAAACCAAGTAAGGCGAGCGCCGGGTTGGGCAAGAGCACCTCACCAAGGATGGTACTGAGCTCCGCAAAGACTTCTACCCAGTATTTGTGTATTGCAGGACAAGTCCAGGCCATATGGAAAAAGTCCGCTGTGTGAAAGCGGCAACGCTCACACTCCGCTGAGTCTCGAAGGCCATACCTGTGCAACCTCTCAGGAGTGTAGTAGACTCGTTGCAAGAATTTAAAATGCACCAGTCGGTGCCTGCCGTTGAGAGAGATCTTCCTAGTGTTAGTGGCACAATACCTCCACATGTCGTCCGAGATAGGAGATTGGAGGTCAGTCTGCCAGGCAAAGCGGGCCTTGGAGGGGGAGCACTGCCGCTGACCATCGCCCAGCGACCTAAGAGCCGTTATCAATTTGCGCGCTGAGGGGGTTTTGACGACATAGGTGAGTTCCGGCACTACCGGCGGTTCGGCGAGGCCCGGGCCCAAAACGGCCAGAGCCGCTCTGCGGACCCTGTGATATTGGAAGCGATGCAGCATCGTCGCCCTGGGGCAAGACTGAAGGACGTGACGCAGCGTTCTCAGAGTGCCCTCTGAAAAGAGGTCCCCCATGGTAACAATGCCAAGGTCACGTAGCGCCGTCTGGACCCCCTTCTCCGTTAAAGGAGTCAACCAGGCCGCCCATTCTATCCGGAGCAAAGGTGAATACAGCAGGGGGCACTCGCGGGGGCCGATCAGAGCATGCCAAGCATGATTCGTGGCAGCTATGGAGTCCAGATTGCCGACCCGTCTATCGGGCGGATAGCACACCGTCGCCGGGAGCGGGACAGGGTCTGCAAAGAGCCGCTCCAACTTCACATGAGGTATGTCCGGGTCCCCATGAATCCACGTGTGAAGGTGGGCACCCTGTGCGAGTCTGTAGTATCGCTCCAGATCTGGCGCCCCCAGGCCTCCCTGTTCGTAAGGGAGGGTGAGCGTTTTCCACTGCACCCGCGGCTGTTTGCCTCCCCACGCTAGGCGGACAAGTGTCTGCGTAAGTTGCCGGAAAAAGGTTTTGGAAAGGACTATTGGTATATTCACGAATAGAAAAAGGAACCTGGGGAGCACCACCATCTTCATGAGTGCAATCCTGCCCATGAGTGAAAGTGGGAGCCTAGACCACACCTCGACGTCATCCGTCAGCCTGGAGTAGGCCACTCCGTAATTCTCGCGAATCAAAACCTCCGGATCTGTATGGATGTGTATCCCCAAGTAGCGAATGGAGTCCGTGGTCCATTGCAAGGGGTACTCCGAGTCAAAGGGGAGCGTCACCGGAGTCAGGGGCAGTGCTACTGATTTGGACCAGTTGACGCGGAGGCCCGATAGAGCCCCAAACCTCACCACCTCTCGCAGCACCGCAGAGAGGTTGGTCTCCGGTTCTCGGACATATAGTAGAGTGTCATCCGCGTATGTGGAGATACCAATTTGGTACGTCGGGAAGTTGATCCCCTCAAACCGGTGGTACTCTCGCATAGCGCAGGCGAGAGGCTCAGCTACCATGGCATACAGTAGCGGGGAGAGGGGACAACCTTGGCGCGTGCCCCTCCCAATTTCGATGGGAGCAGTGACCAGGTTACCCATCCTCAATCTCGCCGTGGGTTTGTAGTAAAGGGCTCCCAGCATTTGCAAGAACGGCTCCCCGAGGCCGAATTTACGAAGGACCTTCAGCATGAACGGCCACTCGACCGAATCGAAGGCTTTCTCCATATCCAAGAATATGGCCACAGCCTTGCTTTCGTGCTTGACATGCTGGATCGTGCCCAGGACTGTGCGGATATTGTACGTGAGATTGCGGGAGGGAACAAATCCAGCCTGCTCTGGGGCGACCAGATCCGGGACCAGCAGCGAAAGGCGAGTCGCAAGAATTTTAGCATACAGTTTCGCGTCCACATTGATCAGGGAAAGCGGCCGGTAAGAGCCACATTGGTCAAGGGGTTTGCCAGGTTTAGGGATGGTGATGAGCAGCGCCTCTCTCATGGATTTCGACATGCTGCCCTGCTGGCAAATATCATCGAACAAGAGCATCAGATATGGGACCAGTTGCGCCTTGAAGGTTTTATAGAATGATACCGTGAGACCATCCGCACCAGGAGCGCTGCCGGATTTCATGCATTCCAGCGCCTCCGTTATCTCCTCCTTCTGGATGGGGGCCATGAGAAACTCCCTCTGCCAGTCAGCCAGGAAAGGCATCTGCAGGTGGCCTAAATAGTCGTCGATTTCCTCTTCGAGGTGTGCGTCCCTCGAGGAGTAAAGGGCAGTGTAGTAGGCTTGGAATTCCGCTAAGATATCTTGCTCCTCAGTAACCACCGCCCCAGCAGCTGTCACCAACTTCTCGATAACCAATGGGGGCCTACTGTTGCGCATAAGTTTAGCTAGGAGGGCACCAGGCCGCTCCCGTTCCCCATACGCCCGCGCCGTCGCGTATTTGCCCATATGTTGAATTTCCCTGTCCGCCTCCTCCTGAAATTCATCTAGCAAGGTTTTGCGCTCGGCTGCAGCAGCCGTGTCCCCCGAGTCCGCCGCCCGACCCTCCAAGTTCGCTAGCTGCGTTTCTAGCAGCTGTAGGCGCCGTCTGATGGCTTTGAGCACCCCTGAGTGCTTTGCCATAGTCATCCCCCTGATGTAAACCTTAAATGCGTCCCAGAGAACCTGAACGCTGTCCACTGAGCCCACATTGGTCGCGAAATAGGTCTCTATGTCGTCTGCGAGTTCCCCTCTGAAGACCTCATCTAGGAGGGAGTATGGGGGGAACCTCCACGTGAAGGGGGGATCCTCTTGGGAGGAGCAACAAGCAACAGTAGCAAGGGTGAGTGATCAGACAGCGTGCGCGGGAGGACCGAGCAACCCTTAACCAAGTCGAGTAAACTGCGGGAAGCAAGCCAGTAATCAATGCGTGTGTGGATGTTGTGGTAGGCCGAGTAGTGAGTGAAACCACCCCGCCCCGAGTGTTTATGCCTCCACACATCAACCAAATCAAGTTTCACACATTCAGACAAAAGGAGGGACGCGGAGGGCACAGGGGACCTAGGGGGACCCGCAGATCTGTCAAGGGCCGGGTTCAGTACCAGATTAAAATCCCCTCCCCACAGCATTCTAGATCCCACAAACTGCCTGCAGCTGTCCGCAAGCGAAGAGTAAAACTCTGGGGAGTCATAGTTGGGGCCATACACATTCACCAGCAGGAGATCATGATCTGTTCCAACACAACGCGTAATCACAAACCTCCCCTCCGGGTCACCAGCCACTCGGGTCAGCGTCAGTCGGGACCTGGGATTGGCCCATGTGAGCACCCCCCTGGCATGCGTTGTGAACCCCGCGGAGACACAAGCGGGGCCAAGACCCCTCACCTGTAACATAGGGCTGGAAGGCGGCAAATGTGTCTCCTGCAACAAGGCAAGGTCAATGTGATGGCGTTGCAAATAGGCCAGGACCTTCCTGAGTTTGCGGTAGTCGTTGAGCCCCCTCACGTTCCAGGATAGCAGTCGCAAAGAGCTCGGAGAGCCCTCCGCACTCAGAGAGTCAATATTAGACATAGCAGATTAGAAAGTAGAAGATCGCAGAGCAGGCAGCGTGGCAGACACAGTGTGGTAGTCGGCAAAAACAAACCCCCCACCCGGCAAACCCCGAACCCCAAACAGCATGTCAGCAACAATGCACAAACAGTCAAGGAAACACCCCCCCCCCGCCCACAGCCGACCATCCCCAACCCGGTCAGACAGGAATCATCACCACCCAACATCCCCCCGTGTTCAACTATAAACTGTATAGAACCCCAAATAGCTCCCGAGGGAGCCAGAAGCCAAAAGCGCAGAGGCAGAGGGATCTAGCCAGCAAACTGCTCAGCCGGGAAACAGAACAAGTAACCTCTCGTGTGCCCCCATCCCGCCCCCGCCAAAAAGTAATGAGCCCTGCCAGCTCTAGTCTTTACAGTTCCTCAATACCAGTCTCTCATGTAGAGGGGCCTACCCCCGACCTCCCCCGGCAAGTAGAGCAGCCTCCCACCCAATCCACGGTGTTACCCAACCAGATCAGGAGTAAACAGGTAGATCTCACCCAAAAAGACATTTCACGGTGGGTCCACACCGGTCGTGTGTAAGTCTTTGCGCTGTCCAGTGCCAACAGTTCAGCAGCGTCCCTCATGTGCTGGGCTACTCCTGGTCACTCAAGTGGGAGGAGGCGCCTGGGTCCTCCCGCCTATTCCCCTGATTGTTGCGGTTGTCCCTTTCCCATTCCTTTAAGGATTTCTTAAGATCCGCTGGGTCAGTAAAGAAATGTGAGTGACCTTGCCTGTTGATGCGAAGTCTCGCAGGATACAGCATGGCGTAGTCAAGCCCCAGGTCCTTCAGCTGTTTCTTGTAGGGGGCGAAGCGCTTCCTCTCCTCTTGCACTCTCGCCGTGAAGTCCGGGAATAGGGAGATGGCCATGCCTTCGAACTGCAATTTCCCCTTCTCTCTGGCCAGCCGCAGCGCCAAGTCCCTGTCCCGATAATTAAGCAACTTTGCTACGATCGGGCGCGGCGGGAGGCCAGGTTGTGGTTTCGGCCCCAGAGTGCGGTGGGCCCGTTCAACAATAAACATAGGGGAGAATGCATCTTCCCCCAGCAGGGCCCGCAGGAGTTTCTCCACAAACAGCTCCATTTTACCGGTGCTAGTGGATTCCGCTACGCCCGTAATGCGTAGGTTGGAGCGCCTCGAGCGTGCCTCCAAATCTTCTGTCTTATCTTGAATAACCTGGAGCAGCCGATTAAACTGTTTGCGGTCCTTATCCCACTCCGTTTGAGCCTCTTCCACCTCTGTGAGCCGTCTCTCTGCCATGTCCAGCCGCTCCGCGTGTTTGTCTACCCTCTCGGACATGCGGTCCATCCGGTATGTCAGTGCATCGATTTTGGTGCTAATCTCCGTCATGCTGACTTGAAGACCTTTTTCCATCGTCCCAAGCATGTCCCGTATCTCAGAGCATAGGGAGGACTCAGATGTCGCAGGGCGCGGTGGGGAGGTTTGTGTTGTCCCCTCGGCTCCTTTCGCTTTCCTCTGGTCGAATGTCAGCTTCGGCTGTGACCTGTCTCCTTTCACCATGGTGGCTCTAGTGGACACGTGGCCAACAGGGTCAGACGCGTGGAAACCACCACTCAGGATTCTTGATTAGGGTCAGCAGTGGGCGCAGGGTCGTGGGACTCCCTCGATTAGGGCGATGCGTCGTGGGGCCGGCGCCCAAGATGGCGACTCCCCGCCCCAGAATTCCAATTCAAACGTTCCGCAGAACGTGGCGTCGGGCAATACCCTGTACTGTCCGGTCGCCCAGACGGTGAGCAAAGTGTCTCAGTGCTTGGGATCCGGGCGCCCACCGCAACTCCGAACTCCCTCCTCCTTGTGGCGCTAGGTGCCGGGGGTCGGCGGACGGTGCCCCTCGCTGTCAATGTAGTGCCTCTCCTCGGGGCCTCCCCACAGGCGACAATGGCTCCGTGCACCTCCTGGCCGCCCTCTCCGCACGTCGCCACCAGACAGGGGGATGTCCTCTCCGCAGCGCCTCAATGCCGGGCGCAAGCGCTTACCGCCGTCCAGGAGACTCCGTGGGTGTCCGGGTCCGCCGCGGGCACGCACGCCGCACGTACTGCGACGCAACCCGGGTTGCAGTCTAGGCTAGGTCGGGGATCGCGGCCTGGGTCCTCGTCGCTCCGGGTGCTGCGGCACAAAGTCGCACCGCGTCCGGTCTCCGCCGAACAAAGGGGCCGCCGTCTCACCGAGGGGTCGCCCAAGAGTTCCCCACAGGTTTCAATGCCGGCAGGGTCGGTCAAGGATCAATTGCCGAAGTTTGGCGGGTTATCGGCAGGGAGCTCCGCGCTCGCGCGTCTTACATGGACGCCGGCTAGCTCCGCCCCCCACGTGCAGCCACAGTTGCCGAGGGGTCTGAGTTAGGGACTGGAGAAGACTTCCCTTCCCATCATATAACTCCAACACACTCCTCATACCACGAGGAAGAAAGAGCGCGGACCACAATAGCTTCTTTTAGCAATTTTACTTTATTGCCGTGCGAGGTGCAGTAGAATCCATGACGCGTTTCGTCCCTTGATCACATGACGCGCTCATGGTAGCACAATTGGTTTAAATATTTTTGACTTTATTTATGCAGATACCATGTGATTACAACCTTTAAAGTGACAGTGCAAAACAATTGTTAAAATGGAATTTTTTAAAAGGTGCATGTGCAATATGTACAATTCATACAATGATCCTCCGGAAAGTAGGTTTGCAATTGCAACAAACTCATTGTTAATTTTGGCAGACATCCCTGCCATATATAAATAAAAGGAAAACTAAGAGAATTGTAACAGCGGAGGCATCTGGTGAGGCTACCGCCGAAACGCGTCATGCAAATAAAAAATAAAGGATTCCCTTGAAGCCCTGCGGTGTCCCCTCATCTTTTTTATGGAGAAGGATACCTGTGGAAAATTAAGCGTGTGGCCATTGACACGCAGAGGGGACCCTTCCAGAAGTGTTCTTCCAGCAGTGTTTAGGGTTCAGTGGCTTAACCCGGACCACCCCGCATCCGATGGAGTCAGAGGTTTTGCTGCCAGCTGACAGTCCGTGACACACACGGAGAGACGGAGTTACTTTAACGGCGTCTCCAAGCCTTGGCAACAAAGGGACTGCGAAGTAGGAAGTACAGGGCCCAGGAACCAACTATCACCCGACACAGTGCTACAAACTCAAGCCGACCACTCTCCATACTCAGCCACTCACTTTGAGAAAAAATTAATCCGGCTGTGAGGGAACATTCGTCCATGCTGTGAACCAACTGCATGATGGGAATTGCAGTCTGTAACCATGAACTGGCCGAGTGCTCCGTGACGAGATGTGGTGCAGGTGAGCCCCACGCTACTTTAGAAGGAGGGGCATCATAAATAGAAGGAAAACTAAGAGAATTGTAACAACGGAGGCAGCTGATGAGGCCCAGGAACCAACTATCACCTGACACAGTGCTACAAACTCAAACCGACCACTCTCCATACTCAGCCACTAACTTTGAGAAAAAATTAATCCGGCTGTGTGGGAACATTCGTCCATGCTGTGAACCAACTGCATGATGGGAATTGCAGTCTGTAACCATGAAATGGCCGAGTGCTCCGTGACGAGATGTGGTGCAGGTGAGCCCCACGCTACTTTAGAAGGAGGGGGTACAAAAGGGGGTGGTAATGGACGGAGCATCTGAACCAATCAAACACTCACACCCAGTCAAAAGATCTGGGTTTAATCCATCACCGTTCTTTAGCCCACTCTGCCACCCCAGTTCAGACATGGCTATATGCAAATCAGTCTGACCCTGTGCCTCATGGGAACAGTCCAGCCCGAACTGCCAAGCCATGCCTTCCCTGGACCGGAAACAAGCTTCCGAGGACCAGTTTCTGGCATTCCAGCCGTCTTCAGCCCGGCTTGCTTGAATCCTTGGCAGTTCGGGCTGGACTGTTCCCATGAGGCACAGGGTCAGACTGATTTGCATATAGCCATGTCTGAACTGGGGTGGCAGAGTGGGCTAAAGAACGGTGATGGATTAAACCCAGATCTTTTGACTGGGTGTGAGTGTTTGATTGGTTCAGATGCTCCGTCCATTACCACCCCCTTTTGTACCGCTTTTGGCCGCCATAAGTGTGGCAGGGTATGCTCAGACGTGAGTCCCTTGCTCACTTTGCCACTGGATTCAAGCAAGCCGGGCTGAAGACGCTTGGAATGCCAGAAACCGGTCCTCGGAAGCTTGTTTCCGGTTCAGGGAAGGCATGGCTTGGCAGTTTGGGCTGGACTGTTCCCATGGGGCACAGGGTCAGACAGATTTGCATATAGCCATGTCTGAACTGGGGTGGCCGAGTGGGCTAAAGAACGGTGATGGATTAAACCCAGATCTTTTGACTGGGTGTGAGTGTTTGATTGGTTCAGATGCTCCGTCCATTACCACCCCCTTTTGTACCGCTTTTGGCCGCCATAAGTGTGGCAGGGTATGCTCAGACATGAGTCCCTTGCTTACTTTGCCACTGGATTCAAGCAAGCCGGGCTGAAGACGGCTGGAATGCCAGAAACCGGTCCTCGGAAGCTTGTTTCCGGTCCAGGGAAGGCATGGCTTGGCAGTTTGGGCTGGACTGTTCCCATGAGGCACAGGGTCAGACTGATTTGCATATAGCCATGTCTGAACTGGGGTGGCCGAGTGGGCTAAAGAACGGTGATGGATTAAACCCAGATCTTTTGACTGGGTGTGAGTGTTTGATTGGTTCAGATGCTCCGTCCATTACCACCCCCTTTTGTACCGCTTTTGGCTGCCATAAGTGTGGCAGGGTATGCTCAGACGTGAGTCCCTTGCTCACTTTGCCACTGGATTCAAGCAAGCCGGGCTGAAGACGGCTGGAATGCCAGAAACCGGTCCTCGGAAGCTTGTTTCCGGTCCAGGGAAGGCATGGCTTGGCAGTTCGGGCTGGACTGTTCCCATGAGGCACAAGGTCAGACTGATTTGCATATAGCCATGTCTGAACTGGGGTGGCAGAGTGGGCTGAAGAACGGTGATGGATTAAACGCAGATCTTTCAACTGGGTGTGAGTGTTTGATTGGTTCAGATGCTCCGTCCATTACCACCCCCTTTTGTACCACTTTAGAAGGAGGGGCATCATAAATAAAAGGAAAACTAAGAGAATTGTAACAACGGAGGCAGCTGATGAGGCTACCGCCGAAACGCGCCATGCCAATAAAAAATAAAAAATGAAGGATTCCCTTGAAGCCCTGCCGTGTCCCCTCATCTTTTTCAATGGAGAAGGATACCTGTGGAATATATATATATATATATATATATATATATATATATATATATATATATATATATATATATATATATATAGTACACATATAAATATATGATATATTATAAATATATATATGCAGGATATGAAATAGTCAAAGTGCTAGCCATTCTGTGATTGGAGGCAAGCTCGCCGAATAATTGGTGGGGTCTATCCACAGACCGCTGGTCATATGATCATCTCTAGAGGCCAACTGTGAACGGCGCTCATGCGATGTCCCATACACCAGACTCTAGAATCACAGCTAAACCACTCATTTATTCATCTGTGTTGTGCCACCCAACTAGTGCTGGAAACCCAACCAACTTTTCTTTCAACCTAGAAAGCAGGAAAGAAGACCTGAGAACATACATAGGGATTAATTTGTAGGCGAAATTATGTCACATCATCATTGGGAGTCCTATCACACAGAAGAATGTCAAAAGAAAACTTCAAGTGATTTTTCATATCGTAATACTACATACAACAAACATTTTAATTTTTCAATGAGTAAAACGAATGCCCTGTTTAAGTAATAATAGTTTGTGGCCAATGGTCTGATAAGAGTGAAAGATGGCTCATAATTTCAAACATATACAGTCTCCGACACCCCGGCCATGCTAATCACCCTATGTAAAACTTGAGACAGTCTTTCCTAAATTAGATGCCTGGAAGTGTAACAATATAGAGATGAAAGGGCTTCTACAGCTGTTTTGACCCCATCTTAGTATCCACTACACGAGGACTTAACCTGGGGCTCCCATTTTACTTTTTGTCCCCTTTTGCCACCTCCCACAGTTTCCCTCCTACCAAGCCAAAGTGCCTCGCCCTCCCCCCAGGACCTACTTAATGGCGGCCACAGCACAACTCCATTGAGCAGGTCCTCTTGCCAGCCCCCACTGCGACAGTTCTCCTGCCCAGCCTGCCCACAGGCCGCTACCCTCTGCTGCCTTTTCACCTGCTGCTCTCGGTTTGTGCCTCCTCTGCTTGTTTCTTGCTCTGTTAGCCTTTTCTGCTCGTTTTCTTGCTCTCCATTTTGCCTTTTCTGCTCATTTTTATGCCCTCTGTTTTGCTCTCTTCTGCTCTGTTTTGCCTTTTTGGCTTGTTATTCTGCCTTCTGTTTTGTCTTTTCTGCTCGCTGGTGTTTCTGTCCTCTGTTTTGCCTTATTCTGCTTGTTTCTTCCCTCTTCCTGCCGTTTCGTCATGATATGGCTTTTTGACTGAGACATCCTACCCCAGAGCCCAGATACCTCCAGGGGTGACAGTGCCACACTCTACAAATGTGGATTGATAAAAGGAATTTTTGTGAAGGGGAAGCTCCATGCACCTGTAAAATCTAGAGCCTGTGCTTTAAGAGCATCCCAAGGAGGGATGAGACGATGGAGACTAGAGAGTAAGGGTTGTCATAGGAAAAGACTCAATAGAGATGTCTAGAAAGCACATCACAGGAAAAAGTACATGTAACTGAAGATAAAAAGACAAAAGAAACAAGTCGTGCATATATGGAGAAAGCAGCATGTGCAAGAGAAACAAGCATTTGCAATAGGTCCCGCATTTGCGAGAGTTTTTGCTATCAGCATTGTAAATGATAATTCCTTTTATTTATGCGTTTTGAAAGCCAACACATAAATAAAAGGCATTGTCATTTACAATCCCAATAGCTCAAACTCTCGTAAATGCGAGACTTTTTGCATTGTAAATACTTGCCTTTCTATTTATGTTAAGCGACTGACACTGTAGCTGAAGGTCATGATGCCAAAAATAAATAAATATATAACAGCTAATATTTAAAAAACAATCAGTACACAGGTTAGATAACATGCGAAGTATCCTCACAAAAACCTTTTAAACACAGCATAAGCAGAACCAGTAACGCATCACTGAAATATGCTGGCACACCATTTTGGAAGACATTTTACACAAATATAACTTACACACATGCACACAACAAAAGAAAATGCATACACAGCGCTGTCTAGGCTCAAAACCTAATGAATGCGTCCGTATGTAATGCAACTGGTGCTCATGTAAAGCGCTCTGATACCTTCGGGTCGAGTTCGTGCTATTTAAAGCTCTGGAAAAAAATACACATCACTGCCATTAACTGCAGCATCCTTGCACGTGCCTTATGGGCCATCTCCCAGAGGACAGTTTGAGGGTGGTACCTTTTAGGTCCAAGTCTCCAAGTAACTACTTAGAGTTCATCTAGGAGAGCATTGGAGCTGATGCTCAAGTGGCTCATTGAAAAGTGGGGGTGTGGGCACCAGGAAGCGCCAAAAAGCTCAACTGCAAGAGCAGACAAATCGATCCCTCCCTCGGCTTTACAGTGTTTTCCTGGCAGCCGTGGTCTTCAGCCTCTACAGCCTCATTGGGAGGCGAATATATGTTGCGGCTCTCGCGTGCATGCACCATCTTACTGGAAGTCACGTACTCTCATAGTATAAATGTTCTAAACACCATATAGTACTCGGTCTGAGGCTTAAATGTGCCTGTGCTCTCTAAAATGTGCAGAGCATGAGATAAGGTGCACTATGTATTCTGACGGGTCTGTGCGAGACCCCCACAGTTTAATTCTTTGCTCACTTTGGACAGTAATTGCTGCTTTCACGTTGAACTTCCAGCCGGAGACCTCGCCCTGCCCATCACCCAGTGGGAGGGAAAGTGAGCCGTGTCCTTCCTGCGCTGGACACCCCCCTCTGCACGACCAACACTAATGAAGCTCTGCCCTGGTGGGGGTGGTCATTAGCACCAGAGCCAGATGCCCGATTCTGTAACACTATTGATCCTTTCTGCTTCGGAATTATAAAATATGATGAGAACACTGAAGTGTGTGTTTAACACCTTCACTGCTAAGGCAATTCCCCTCCTGTGCTGGAAATTGCTATATTTCATTGTTTTATGACGAGCTGGGCTCGTCATCAGCACACGACCACTGTGCACCATGACGAGCCCAGCTCGTCATCAGCATCGAAAGGGTTAAACAAAAACGGGGAGGCTTATTAGAGGCAGTTTACACCAGCAGCGCCACTGCTATAGGCTGCATGTTAGTACACAGACAGCACGGAAGACGTGCAACAAAAGTTCTGGTGCCAAGGGGGATTTGGGGGGCAGCCGAGCCGCGAGGTCTGCCCTCCGGGCAGACTTGGGAGGGGGAAGAGGGCAAACAGGGAGCGGCCATTTTGTCGCTTTGGACTGCCTGGGAATTGCCCAAAGGCAGCCCAATTCGTGATGTAGGCAGCCCAAGCTGTATAAAGTGGGGGTCCGCTTTTTCCCAGCCACCATTTTAGGTATTGAAACCTGGTGGCTGGGAGCGGTAGACATTTTTTCCCGCCCTCCCTCCCTGGGCTTTGGGTTTTTAGAGGGTTGTTTAGTTAAGGATAATTTTGTTAGGGAGGCTGTGTTTGGGACAGGTGCACAGGGGGGCATTGATGTATTTGTCGCTTTGAACAGGTGCTGGCGGAGTTGTTTTGATGTTGGACAAGTTTGGCTGGAGTTCGGTTCTTTATCGTTATGTTTGGGGAGTTGGGGAACGGGAGCGGGGAAAGGGTAAACAGTTTTTGAGTTACATTAGAGGGTACTTAGTTACAGTTGCAAGAAGGCAGATAGGTCTGTAGGTCTTGACAGATTTTGGAGTTAGGATGTAGGGGAGAAAATTGGATACTATGAGGATGTAATTGAATTGTATATTTGTATATTGTAGGGTGGGGGGATTGTATCATGTGGGGATCGTAGGGGTGGGGGAGAGAAAAACCTAAGGGGTCAGTTAACTCGATGTTTAGAAAGGTTTTAGTTTTGTGAGGCGGTTGCCAGTTTTAATGAATGTGATGTGCACCTGTTTCAAATAAAGCGGCCTTTTACACACACAAAATGGTAGTAGTTCTTGATTGCCCTCTTCTTCCCTCCCAAGCAGCAGCAGTAGCTGCAAATGCACTGTAAGGACTTCCTGCGTTAACGTCGAAGTTTCCATAATGAAGGTAATAGTTTATTAAATAAAACACACGGCCAGCGTGCTAGATAGTCATACTAGTGTTTTAAACAGAAAGCGGGTGCCGTGCTGAAAGAAAGCACGGCACCCGTGTACATCAAAAGAATGTGCATGGTTGCGAATGGCACAACTAGGTGAAGCCTGCCAGTTAAATAAGGAGCGAGGGGCAGATGGTGGTGAGGGGGTGACAACACCAAGGAATAATAATTAAAGTGACCGTGCATATTAAACATATGCACATGGCGTCCGGTGAACCAGGCGCTGTGGCAAAAAAACAACAAAGTAGTCACGAAATTAAAAGAAACAGCCCTGCATCGTAACTTAACTGTAGTTGGTCGGTACTGCTTCCTACAAAAACGGAAGTGACGTATCGGTTTGTCAGCTAACAATAAGCGAGGTAAGAAGAGCCATGGCATGGTTTACCAATGGCAAGCGGCAAGAGAAATTACCCTCGATATTGTATTTACTATAGGGCTTGCGACAGCGCATTTGCTGTCAAGGCTCGAACTAAAAATGAGCCTGGGGCCACTTGAAATATTTAGGTATAATTAATTTTTTGATTGTGCCATTTACTTTCTGACAAAATCATTCTTCAGACTTAGTAAATGTGTTTTACCAACATGTATCTGCATTATTTGACATAGTTATGTTATGTGCATTAGTAAAGCATACTGTTACGCACAAGAGTATCCTAGCGCTGGACAGGTGTGCATACCTAGCTCTGCCTTTGGTAGATGATATGCCAGTTATCATGGCAGCAAAATGCGCAGGATACACTGTAAGTCGTAGTAAATGCGAATTTCACACATTGTCCTCACATTGACCCTCCACTTATGGTAGCCCAGGCTGAAATAGAATTTGTTGCTAAAACCAGAATTTCTATGTCTTCTCGTACACTGATGCATTAGCTGGCACTTATATTTTATAATTTATCAGTGGCGGCGTCTTCTGGGCAGTAGTGGTGGGTGGGGACGGGTTTTAAACAAATAAAAAAATAAAAATAAAGTTAATTTACCTAATGGCCGGTCGCCTCTCCTCCGTCCTCTGCTTCTGTGAACCAGAAGCACACAGGTTTCCAGACTCCTAACCAATCAGGATGCTGCTTTTACCAGAATGACAGCAGCCTTGCATTGGTCTGAATGCTGTGATTCGCCGCTCAGACAGGGAGTGGGAGCATGTGCATGTTCTTCTCCCAGGCTTTGCAATGCAGCCAGGTGGAGAACATGCTAGGTGCACATGACTGTTTGGCCAGCCCATGACGACTGCCTGCCTAATCGTCATGCGCACTTAAGTGCCCCAACCTCTCCGCCCTGCCCCAAAACTGGCTTCAGCAGGGAAAAATAAAATGCTAATAACATTTTTGCACTGCGGAAAAGGAGTGGGGCAACGCCTTAGCGGAGGAGCCAGCCCTAAAGGAACTTTTCATTTCTGTGTGCTGCTATGTCCATCTGTGTACCTAAACACAGCCCAGCTCCTGCATGCTGCGGAGAAGAACCACACATTTGCTCTCTCATCGATTGACACATCCAACTGGGTTACTTTCATCAAATTAAAATGCATCTTGACCATCGGAAAAAGTGAAAATGTTTGGCTTTTCTGAATTCAATTCTACAAAGCCAAGCAACCTTCCAATTTCATGGGAGAGATACTGAAGCTGTGACCATTGCTGCCTGTAAGATATGCACAGAACTAGGCTGCGGAGGGCGTTGTTCACTCTAGGTTGATGGCAGACAGGAAGATGGTGTGGGAGAAGATATAAGGGAAAGTCCAGAAGGAAGGAGGGTCACAAGAAGGACGAAACAGGAACCTACGCCTACTACCAGACGTCAGGCAGTTTCATAGCGTTGCAAATATCAGGTGCTACTACTTAGGTTAGATTCCTTTAATCAAGGGTAACTTTAAATGACCAATTTGTTAGAAGTCCTCTAGATTAGGCATGAACCGTACACTTCATCCATAGGCCAAAAAAGTGAGGTGTATCAGCACATCAACCTCAAATGCCCTCTGTGCAAATGTGCCTCAGCCTGAGCATGTATGTGCTGGGCTCAGTCTCTGAACTCACTTCAGGACTCCAGGGGCCATATTACGAATTCGCATTGTTTGCACCGGGCGCACCTTTTAAAAGGTGCATCCGGCGCAAACAATGACAATGCGCCATATTAGAATGTATGTGCTAAGCCCAGGGCAGCTGTGAACTCATGTTGCACCCAGGGCAGGGCATTCATGTGAAAACACGAATGGCGGCTGATAGCCGCTCCATAATTTCACAGTGCAGGCGACACCCACCTGCACTTTTAAAGGTGATTAGAGACCCCCTGGCAGGCGGGTGCAGTCAGTGACTGCACCCACCTGCAAGGGGATGTCTGGGGGGGTCCAGAGGGCTGCTCTCAGGGGGCACACTCACAGTAGAAGGTGGAGCACTGTGAGTGCACACCCTGAGAGCTTCTTTGCTTCTGCACCCGTATGGGTGCAGAGACAAAGGAATCCCCTCATTTGCATAGGGCACGTCCCTATGCAAATGAGGGAATTCCACCTGAAGGTAGCGCTGGTGCTATAACTGTGCCAGCACTATCAGTGTTACTGAAGGTGATGCACAAACATCTGTGCCCACTTCTGTAATACCAAAGTACCCCAGGGGCATGCAAAGCGGGTGCAAACGCCCGTTGCAACCCCGGGGCATTTATTGTAACGGCCCCAGAACTTACTTAAGCTACTCGCATCGACTCTGCAGTGGTGAGTAGCTTACAGATTTTGTGTGGCGGAATTGCTGCTGCTACAGCAACTTTTCTACTCGTGAACAACATGCATTTTTAGCTCTGGCCTCGCAACAGTTCTAGCTGTCTAGCTAGACTCCTGTTTTCCAAACGTACATCATAATAAAATAGATATATACATACAAAGGTTTTAGATCAGCCCTATTCATCCACTGCTCAAATTAGTTTAATATCTCCCTATACTAATTCTCCACTAATTCTTTTTGGGTTTCAGAGTTGCGTGCTATTCGCCGAAAAAGCACTTTGGCGCCTAGTCAGGGGTAGTAAGCGCTATATAAATGCAATTACAATTACAAGTCACATTCTTAGCTTGCTTCCACCCACCACAGCAGTGGACAAAGGGTCAGCCCTCTTCATCCATTGACTTTCGTACCTGTAAATGCCAGTATTTAGCTAGTATACATCTGCTAAAATGAAAGTCTACTTCAGTCATAGGGCTGCTAGGCCAAACTCCAATTTAACTATCTCTAATTTCCTCTTTTGTTAAATTATTTTTGTGATTGTTAAGCCATAAAATGTTGCAGGCTTCCCAAAGATATAACTATTTGCTTTGTAAATGGTAATTTTTGCAAGCATGGCACAGCCTTCAGGGAACTGGATGCTGATGAGTCTGGCACTGGCATGCATTCATCTAGATCTAACATGTATGACCACGGGCAAAATAAACAGACATTTTGAACTTATCCTATGGCAGGCAAGTGATCTATCAGTCCTGTCCTTTTAATTTAATCCTGGTGCATGTTTTTTTCTTTCCAATATAAATGCTTAGAGTTGGGTAGGAAGGGACAATCCTTCATTTGCTAGACAAATTACTATAAGTGGCAGACTAAATCACTTCCACCAGAGATGGTATGATGGAGAGAGAATGGCAGGTGGATTCTTCTATGGATGTAGCTCTTCCTCCAGTAGTTTGGTGATTGTCCTTTGCCACCAACCTCAAAATCAGGTTCCTTTTCTGAGGCAAAGTCCTCACCAGAAGGATTGGTCCGAAGAGTTCTTTTAGAAGGGGCCCAAGAGTTTGGATATGTAAATTGGGTCACCGCAGTGAAAAAAGGACAAAGGTGAAAAAGCTGCAGACAAGGGAAGCTGCCTGGTGGTAGTGGATGATCACTGCAAGGATGTTGGGTGTGGTGTATAGCTTCTTTTGGTGGTAGATTTTTTTAGCAACCACAACCAAGTTTATTTAGGTCGTAGTTAATTATGAAAATTAAAAAAATGCAATCCAATTAATGAAAACGCTGAATTAAAACAACCCCTCTTAGCCTCACGTAAAATAAAGTCAATGTAACCATTCCATTTTCATATTCAGCATAGAGCTGAGATTTTACTCTTTACTTACAACCATCCAATTGCACACATCACTTGGTGAAACTGCACATTTTAAGAAACAGTTTCAAAGCTTCACAACAATGCTTCATTAAAATAGGCTTTAAAATTCTCTATCTGTGTGCCGCAAAGTAAAAACAGTCCAATAAAATATCCGAGTTCGAACCATTCGTCGGCAACTCACAGTTATAAGCCTCACATAAGTTTCTCTCAAAAAGAATAAAAAGGGTTCGGACCATTCCTGTATCGAAAACTTTCTTGTCTCTTTTCATGATTACCAAAGGGGTAACATCTTTTACCACGCAGTCAATAACATGCAGTGCCTTTACAACGCAGGCACTGCAACAACTGCGACGTTACCATGCATTCCTTTAGCACGCAAGGCGTTATGCAACGACAGGCTATAGGGAATGCGGGGTTGGACTGGTGTTGGATTTTAAGTCCAATGTCTTTCCTACTGATACACAGACTGGAGTTGGAATAGTAATTTATACTTTTTCAAAGTCCAGAGCTTCCCTAAAGCAAGTCGTTGTAACGACTTGCATGTGAAAGAAACGTGTGGTAATGACGCAGTTGTTGTTTAGATAGCGTTGTTAAGCCACGTGTCATTTAGGCATGCGTGGTTCTGTCATACAACCAACATATACCTAAGATATCTATCTCTAGAATTTTTAGCCATTAATGAATGCACTTCGTTTTTTGGGAGCATTTATGTTTCCGATATAATAGGAGCGTCACAAAAAACAGTTTTCCATGTTTAAAATATGTCTTTTTAGACCCACAACCCATTTTAGTACACTTTTCACAATCTTGTCTTCCAATCTCATCTTCACAATACAAAGCCACTTTCTCCTCCTGTGAACCTAGGAACCTATCGCAAAATTTCACAGCAGTTTCTCAGAGAGATTAAACCAAAATGTCAGCCAGGTCTCTGACCCTGTTGCTTGGACCATAACCAATTATGGTAAGTTCACGATGAATTTCAGCGCTGCCCTTCAATATTTTCCCAATTTCACATACCACTTACAAATAACATTTCAGATCCTTAAAAAAACTTGGTCTGAACCAAGGGCTTAAAAGCGGTAAATACTGGGCCCATATCCAGTCCCCCAAACTCTCTTCTAAATTTACATAGTCCCCGGAAAGTCAGAGGGCGTATACCATGCCACAGTGGTTTTTGCCAGCTTAGGTTAAATGAAAAGAGCATACCAAGATATCTATGTGCCTACTTCATCAAAATTTGTTGTACCTAGGTACTACCTGAAGCCATTCTTCTGGCACCCGAAAACCATTACTTTTGTTTTATCAATATAAACCACACATTTTTGGTCTGTACAATAACTGGTGAACACCTCCAATTGGCTCTGGAGGCCTACCTAGGTCCTATGCATAAATACCATGTCATCCACTTAAAGTAAACAGGCTGCATGTCTACCTCCCATCTTTGGTGGAAGACCTTGCACCTGATAAGACCACCAGTCAATCGCTTAAATAAAGAGTTAATAGAATAGGCACCAACACACTACCTTGATGCAATCCATTTCTTATTTCAAACCTCTCTAACAGACTACCATCTTCTTTCAATTCCACTATTGAACAATTAACTGTGTTGAGTTCTCCAAAGACCCATTGCAATCCTTTTGAGATTCCAAACTTTTTCTAAATTATCCCACCGAATCTCCTAGTTTACTAATCCAAAAGCCACCCTATAGTTGACAAAGTAACAATACAAGGTCCCATTGCCTTCAATGATCTTCTTAGCAACACACACAGGCTAACACAGTGATCCATCATGGAATATCCTTCCTTTAACCCTCTCACAGACCCTTTCCTTGAGCTCTCTTAGGACAAATTTTCCATAGCCTTTTGCCCCTACGTCCATCATACTAATGAGCCTATAATTCTTTGGATCTGAGGACAACCCCTTTTTTATGAATTGGGTTCTTTTTCTTTTGGTGGATTCTGACTTTGCTGAAGTTAAAGTTTTTCTAACACCAGAGGGCGGGCTGACAGACTGAAGCCAAGCAAGATTCCATGACTTAACAGAGGACAGTGATTTTTACAGGTGACTTTTGGGCTGCCTACAACCCTTTTCTTTGTGGCTGTGGACCTGGATTTTTGACACCTTATCAACATGCCTGTTTAGCATTTTTCCCTTGCATTTTATACATCCTTTCTCCCTGTCATCAATTAATTCATCCAGCCTTTCTTTCGCCTATTCATCCTACCTTTCACATTTCTTTCTTTCTTCCCTTTCATATTTTCTTCCTTTCGGTCACCTTTCTCTTTGTTTATTTCCCATTTGCATCCACTCATCTTTCTTTTTCGCTTCTTTATTTTTACATTTGTTTTTATCTCTGCAACTTACCTTACACTTTCCATATTCCCCTATCTGTGGTTCTCTATTTTCATAATTTTGTTGTTGTTGCTTTTTTACTGTGCCTGTCAGTCAAATTATACAGCCCTCTGACATAACATTTCGTAAGGGTGCTATTTATGACCGTTTTCTGGCAAAAATGTAGACACAAGAGGCTCATAAACAGGGGCGGTTTCTCTGCTATGGCGGAAGAGCGTCACCCAACTGCTTTCTCGCAGTATGAGAAGCAAAAATATAAAATTGGAATAACTTTTAGTTAGTACCATTTTATGGTTTTTTTGCCGGGGGCAGGTGGGGCTGCTCTGCTTAGGGAGCAGCAGGACTGGAGAGGAGTGGTTTGCCCACTCCTTAGTGCGCAATGACTGTTTGGTCAGCCGTCTTGGACCGCCCAAACCAGTCATGCGCATTCACCTGTTCTCCATGCAGACTGTAATGCCCACCACTAAAGACCCTTGCTGAGCGCTGTGTTACGGCGCTCAGACCTATCACAAATCTACATTGAAGCATTGTGATGGGCTTAGGGATGGGAGACTGACTGCCTGCTTCCTTTTCCAACCAGTCGGACACAGGCGAGCAGGAAAGAAGACTCGGGAACCAGTTATGTTATGTTATGTTATAAAGAACTTGTAGCAGGCAGACATACTCTGGAGTGTCCTGGCGCGGAAGTGAGCTGGGCTGAAGCGAGCTGGAACCATTATCCAGACTGACTGAACAAATACGTCTTTAGATGTTGTTTAAAAAGAAGAAAATCTTGCATGAGCTGCAGATTAGAGGAGAGAGCATTCCAGGCCGCTGCAGTTTTGACAGAGAGCGACTGGCCTCCCAAGCGTGATCTGCGGAAACGAGGAATAACCATCCCCCATAGGGAAGCAGACCACAGAGATCGATTGGGCACATACAGAGTAAAGCGCCTCCTAAGATACACAGGACCCTGGCCATGAAGGGCTCTGTGCGAAAGGATAAGGGCTTTAAATTGTACCCCTTGTGCCACCGGCAGCCAGTGCAAATCCGGCAAATGCTGCCGCACACTAGACCTCCTGGAGATGTTCAACACGAGTCTAGCTGCAGCGTTTTGTATGATTTGCAGTTTTTTCAGCAAATACCCCGGAATGCCAATGAACAAGGCATTGGCAAAATCGAGGCGGGAGAGAATCAAGGCACGGGTTAGCGTCTCCTTGGCCTCTCTGGGGAGCAATGGAAAGAACCTTCTCAGAGCTCAGAGGGTGCCAAAGCAAACACCCGTAAGTTTCCTGACATGATCAGCAAATCGAAGGTCCTCACTGAACCACACCTCTAGGTTTATTGCCGGGCCTCCCTCAGAGTTAGGACAAGGAAAATCCGGCGGCCACAGGGATTGTCGAAAGGCCGGAGGAAACTGGCCGTACAAGAGGACCTCTGACTTGTCCTCATTGCACTTTAAACGGGCCTGTGCAAGCCAGCGGAATACGGATGCTAGGCACGTCTGGGCGATGTTGGTGTCCAGATCCGAGCCATTCCAGGTGAATAGCAGCTGAGTGTCGTCCGCATACGCTATGATTTTATCCCCCTAACTCTTCTGCTTGATAAACCAAAGGGGTCAGGTAAGTTTTATATATATATATATATATATATATATATATATATATATATATATATATATATATATATATATATATATATATATATATATATATATGTATGTATATATATATATATATATATATATATATATATATATATATATATATATTTTTTTTTTTAATGCAGCCGGTGGCCACACCGTCCCACACGCACTTGCTCCCCATCGCAAGCCGTGCCAGGCGCCCCTGCCCATTAATAATGAATATTTTAGAGGCAGTGAGTTCACCAGCTCATGGGGCCCAGTACACCCCGCTTAGGCTGCTAAAGCGGGGGATTCGGTACGCGACTGGGGTCCAGCACCTGGCACATGGCCTGCCTCTTACAGCAACCAGCCACCCTTCCCCGAGAAATTGTTGTTCAGGAATTGGGAGTCGGATTAGTATCTGTTTCACAGCCAGCACGTCAGAAGACACAGAGGTACCGACCCTTCTTTTGCCCTTCTGTGTCAACAATAGTTTGAATATTACCCAGGGGCGGCTCCTCCACTAGGGTGGAGGAGCCTCGCCTCACTGCTTTCTTGCGGTGCGAGAAAGCCAAAACATAAAATGGTAATAACTTTTTTTTTTTTTAATTTGTTTATTGAGGTTTTTAATAAGCAAGTTCATACATCTTGACACTTTAGTTAGACACGTTATTACAATTGTATTAAGGCGTGGAGCTGGCTCAGGTTAACAATTGTTTGTGCCATCAACATTCATCTATTACAATCGCCCAACAGTGGGGAGTGTCATGTGGAGGGTGTGCCCTCCCGCTGTTACTCATTCGTGGCCATTACAGTATAGGTTGAGGGTGTGTTTGCTGTCGATGGACCTATGCTACCCCACTGCTTGTGTGTGCCTGTTCACTCACTGCGTGATGTGTCCGTTCTTGATTGAGTACGTTCCCAACAAACTAAAACCATAACTTCTAGTGCAGAACTTTGAACCTGTAACTGTTGGGGTGAGAATTGGGTGGGGGCGGCAGAGAGTCTACAAATTTCAGTTGGGTATGATCAACGGTGTGGGTGGTGGTGTTGTCTCCTTGCAGTGTGATTGTTCAGTAACATATGTTCCTTCATGAAGGGAGGAGGGGCCAGGGTGTGAAACAGTTCTGATCGAGTATTTTTACAATGACCGGGGGACGTGCAGGTATGCTTCCTATGGTAGTGGGAACATAATTACGTTCTCCGACCCCAAGGTTTCTACGTTGGGCCCTAAAGGGGGCGTGTGCGAGACCTGGGGTTGGGTGTTTGCTGGTTCGTTTTCAGGGGTGGTTTCGTGTGTAAGGTGTGCAGTAGTTGTGCCCATTCGAGAGAGATGGGATGTTTGCGAGTACCCTTTACCTCCTCGTCCCGCAATACCTCCTCCTCCGCCTTCCCCCATTTTTTTAAGGCTCCTATCCAGGCCCCTATCGGTAACTTTTGGTTATTACCAATTTATGTTTGTTTGCCCATTGTGGGCGGGCGGAGCTGCCCTGCTCTCTGAGGAGGGCAGGTCAGGGCAGGAGTGGTTTTCCCACTCCTGAGAACTGACCCCCATTTTGCCCTTCTGTGTCAACAATGCTTTGAATATTACCCAGGGGCGGCTCCTCCACTAGGGTGGAGGAGCGTCACCCCACTGCTTTCTTGCAGTGCGAGAAGCAGAAACATAAAATGGTAATAACTTTTGGTTATTACCATTTTATGTTTCTTTGCTCATTGTGGGCGGGCGGAGCTGCCCTGCTCTCTGGGCAGGTCAGGGCAAGGCAGGGCAGGAGTGGTTTGCCCACTCCTGAGTGCGCAAAGACTGTTTGGTTGGCCCCCTCGGGCCACCCAAACCAGTCATGGGCACTCTGCCCTTCTCCATGCAGCCTGCATGGAGAACATGCCATCCCCTTCAGCCCCTGAGTGGGCGGCCTCCCGACCAAACATAATGCTCCACTGGTGTGTTATGATTGGCTGTGGGGAGGGAGCCTGGCTGCCTGCTTCCTGTTCCCCTCAGAGGCAGAAAAGCAGGAGCAGTGAAGACGCGGGGCACGGGCCAGGGAAAGGTAGGTTTAAATTTTTTTTGTTTTTATTATTGCCCCCCCTCTCCTTGCGCAGCCCCCTCTCCTGAAGTGACCGTGTGCACCCCTCCACCCACGAGCCAATCCGGCCGCTACTAAACTTACCCATATCTCCTTGCACGTCATGCATTCGCTTCTACAAATCCACTGCTCGCGCACACCAATAAAGCACTCTGAGGCCTCCCTGCGATACGGCCTACTAGTTAAGTTATGAGACTGAACGCGAAGACCTGCTTTTTTTTTTTTTTTTTTTGCCTTGCCTTGCCTTGCCTTTAATTTTATTTCAGTAATTTTTTATTGAAAAAAAAAGATATATTTACATGGAGCACAACATATACATGGGAGGAAGAGAAGAAAAAAAGAGGGGGAAAGAAACTGCCTGTGTGTTTTGGGTGAGTGTATCGCTGTTATGTTGTCCGCCCCCCTTAGGAATGTGACCCAGTTGAGCCAAGCTCTAGGCGTGGCTTTCCCTGTGTCTTTCCAGTTATTCAATACTGTTTTGACTGCCGCTGTCAGCAGTAAGTCAATGAGGTCTCTCTCTTCTTTGGTTGTGATTGAGGGAGACGTAAACCCCAGTGTTAGGCTGTGAAAGTCTAGTTGTATGGCTTCCCCTGTGATGTCGTTTATCAGTGTTTCGATTATGTTCCAGAACTTCCTAACCTTGGTGCAATGAAAGAGTAGGTGTGCGAGATCCCCCCTTTGTTTGTTGCATTTCCAGCAGGAATCGCTGTCGCGGATTCCCACGGAGGCTAGGCGGGCGGGGGTCCAGTATGCCTTATGTATGAGCCAGAATTTAGTCTGGTTTAGAGTAGCCGTGACCTTTTTCCTAGATGTGGATCTCCATAATTCATCCCTCTCCTCCTCAAATACCAGCTGGCGCACTCGAAAAAAGACTCCGGTATTTCAGAGCAAATTATTTAATCCTGTGTACTTTATGTTAAAAATACCTGGTTTGTGAGTTTCACCTGTGCAGTGTGGCCTGTACTACTGCCCCAATTACACTGTTCTACGCCTTTTCTTCCACACAACCTATGTTGGTCTTAGCAAGACCGCACGCCCAATTACTTTCTAATTACAGTTACTGGAAATGCTTGTGCTACAATAAAAATGCTTTAGGCGCTCTATATAAAATACTTTAAACATGCCATCATTTCACACTGAAATACATCTGATTATTCAACGTTTATCACCTTTTTGGACTGTTTATTTAATTTTCCAGGTCGACTATTAGGAAAAACATCAGTTACACATTTTTTTAAAGCGTTAGAGTGATAAGAGCAAAATATACATTCTTTTCGCAGTTCAGTTTGGTTCCATTTAACATTTTGTAACAATTTTTACAGTCTGTCTTTGAAACTTAGAAAAGGAAAAGAAAAAACTCTGTGTTCTTTTAGTTGTTTATTTTGCACCTTAGCAGCAGACAGGGCCTAGGGACAGAGCTCTGGTGATCTATGAACAATAGCATAAATCATAGGGAGCCAGAAGACATGAAGCGATTTGACAGCCCGGGCATGTTGATCTATTTCACTGTGTACCTCTTCCTAAATGGCGGGGAAGTGACATTAAAAAAGCAACCCATTAAGGACAGGGTCCCAAGATACCCCATGCCGCAATCTTATAAATTCTAATGTATTTGACACAATCGCCCTCAAGAGTAATTTGTAATGATGAAATGTCGAAAATTACTGAAATGGGCGGGAATATTAACACAAAATGTCTGCATGGTGTATAACATTTCAACCAATGGCAATTACAGCCAATCATCTTAGGGGTGTAGGCCTCAATAGTGCAACAGATACAATGCACCGGGGCTTATGGGCGTAGGCAGGTTCTCTGGACCACGGTTATGTGCCTTTTTTTTTACCGGACTGTTAGCAGGGTCCCATTTCTTTACTTGTATTAGGTCCTGTGGCACAGCTTACTACCACACTGACCTATCTTACAGTGTGTGGGTTAAAGTGTATAAGTGTACCATTCATGCCTACATCTTTTTGATAGAGTGGCATCTCTTTCTTCTTAATGCGCCTAGATTGAGAGTCAAGTTTTAGACTCAGCAATCTCTAGTTTCAGCTCCAATGGCAAAGGGCCAAGTAAGTGCAAGAGCTTCGCCCTAGGATATCTTTGTTTTGTCCAGGACTATGAATCAGAGTGTTCAACTTTACTTTTTTTCAGCAATTTGTTAATCTTTATTTTTTTGGCCCCAATTTATACAAAGTTTTCAATAAGGAAGCAAACATTTGAAGAGAACTTGTAATCTCTGTATATTTATATTTTACTTATTTATTTAGCCTTTCCAGTAAATATGGTAGTTGGTATATCTCAGCATTTGTTCCCCCAAGTCTGTATCTTAGTTAGCTGCTCCATGGAACTTCCAGAACCCAAGGGAGTTCAGGTTAGAATGTTGGTGGGTTCTGAGCGACTAGAGACCTTGGCAGTTTGCTGTTGGGAGCAATTGTTATTGAGAATAAAACGTATTACCTACATCATTTCCTGGAGTGTCTTTGGATCTTCACCACATCAATACAATTTCCCTGAATGTGAAGACAAATGCAAGCACGGGCAAAGCCAATAAGTTTCAGCAAGGAAACTTACTGGCTTGTTTATGATTTTTTAGGTTAGATAGCATCTGCAAATGCACACTCATCTGTGGCAGCCATCTTGGAATGGGATTTACTAAAATATTCCAAATGCATTTAAGGTTGGCGGCCTTGGATGCAGGCGCACCCAGGGCACCTATCTTTGGAGGCAGTTGTTATATTTTAACAGATGCCTTTGAAAGATGGCCACTATGAATGCACATGCAATCACAACAGCCATCTTGAAATTTATTTGTAATATTTTATTAAATCCAGTTCAAAGATGGCTGAGGTGAATGTGTGTGTACCCATAGCTGTCATCTTTCAATGGCTTTGTTAAAATAATACAAATCAAGTCCTCAGTGCCTACTGCACATGCACACTTGTGGGCGGCCTTCTTGGAATTGTCAAAAACATATTTTAGGATGAATAACCAACCACTAACATTGCGACAGGCACCAAAAAGTAAAATAGATAAATAAATATTTAAAGTGGGGGGGGCAGAAGGAAGTGACAAGCAGTAAGGAGCAGGGGAGCAACAGGGGAGAAACAGGTTGGGAAAGGAACTATTAGAAATAAAAGTAGGCGGTGTGAGGAGAGAAAGTAGCACAAAGAGCGCACATATGGGAGAAGGTTAAGGAGAAGCAGCACACAGGGAGAGAGCAAGAAAACACAGGAACTCTAACGGAGTACTTAAAATGAGAGAATATAGTCATTTTGTTAATCCAAGCAATGTCAGCAGTGTAAAGATATGGCAACCAATCAGAACACTGTTAGACTGAAGTGCTCCTGGGTGAGTCAAACACATGAATATTAAGGAACCCCTTAGAACCAACAGGAGACAACTGAGATGGACAACAAAGGCATCCAGCAATGAGAAAGAGGCTGACCCCCCAAAGCTAATTCTATGTACATTAGAAACATAAGGTTTGACCACTAAATAACTAAAACTGTCTATGGCAGAGACGTTAAAAAATACATTAAGTAATTTATGAAACATTTTTCATTAAAACAAAAATGTCATATGTTGAGGCGCTGCCTTCTGGGGTTGCCTATTGGGTTTGTACACAAATATACCTCACAAACTCAAATAATTATAAAAAAGAATTCTTATTGTTACATTGGTTGCAATCAGGCAATCATATATGCTCTAAATTATCCAAGTAATGTGAAAAGACACCATGGAAAACTAAACATACATTCTTACAAAGCAGAAAAAGAGCTAGCAAAGGAACGAGTTAATAATTGTATGGTATTATCCCACTGAAGGCACAAAGAGGCCCATTTCAAATCATACACTGGGTGGAATGGGAAAGACCAAATAGCATATACAATTTTGATCAGTCTTTTCAAGGTCTGTATGAAAGTGGGGGAGAATTGTGTGTTATGGAAACTGATGCTGGTGGGATGTATAATGTTTTAAAGAGTTCTGAAAACATTGTAATGCTCTAAGGTTGGTAGGAGAGATGGAAAGGAGGGGCCAGGAGAAAGGAGCTAAGGAAATAATATAGCAGAATATATCCTCCAGACAGAGCAATAGAGTGTTGTGGTCAGATGAACCTAGGTCCCAGTAGAACAGGATTTTTCATGAATAAATCCTCCTTATGAGGAGCCCCAAAGTCAGTGGTCTAAAAAAACATTTTTCACAGAAGCTCCTTGAGTAAAAATGTTTGGCCAGGTCTCCTCATGTAAAGTAACCAACAAAACAAATTTGCAGTCAATGCTGAAAACAAGGGGCCCGATTCACAAAGGTAAACTGAGACGAAAGTATAACTTTACGACTTTCGGTAAGGGCATTTACGAGTAGTAAAGTTAGACTTTTGTCTCAGTTAAACTTAAGTTTTGGTCTTAAGTTTAACTGGGACCAAAACAGTGACAAAAGTCTAACTTTACTACCGGCGGCGGTCGAACCATAAGCCCCACGCGCCAGAGTCATCCGCTCTGGCCGCTGCGCCACACCTCTATTCCCTATAAGTTCAGTACTTGCCGGACTCACATCCATCTTTACTGCTGAGACTCTGATTGAACCAGTAATGTCATGCTGTTTTGTTTTAAGGTTTGCTCTTAGTTTTTGTGTGCTTTGGGCATTCTTTATTACATCTTTTTCCAGTTACCTACATTGCTGCTTTACCTTTTCGGTTTATGTTTTTTGTTGTTAAAGCTCATCTGTCCCTGTTGCACCTCAGTATTCGTAGTTCAGTCTCCATAATTCTAGTCCTATTTCTGTTTGTGTGCATATTCTTTCCAGTTGTTCTAGTTCTGTCTGCATAATTCCAATCCTTTCCTTGTTTGCATGCATATTCCTTGTCGTGTATTTCAGTATCCCTTGATCTACGTACTTTCAGTCCTCTTCTTGTTTCTTAGAATTCAGAACTGCTTTTCTGAGACCTTTTCCTATATTCAGTTCTTTTTGATCCGATCCCCATTATTCTCTCCTGTGTCTATATTAAAATATAAGTTATTGTTGCCAGAGGGTGCCAGTGAGTTTTGTACCTCTTTCACAGAAATTCACTCACCACGCTTCTCCTATCAGAGCTGCTGAGTGTTGTCCGAGATCCCCTGAGATTGACTGTTTCTTGCCTTATTGTTCGATCTTTTTTCTCTACCAACAAGATCATTTTCCACAGAGTATATAAACTATCATTCATTGTAAACACCCTCTTCACACAAGGTAGTACAAGGGTAAGAGTTCCACTCACTGTTCATATTCCAATTCTTCCTTAGTCAGTTAACTGTTACTCCACACTAGCCAACACTTGTTTTGCCAAAACTGACTTCATCAGGGATGGAAACAATATAATACATCAACATTTCTCTATCTGTACATAGACAGACTAAACCCACCCAAACCACGTGATTTATCATGTAACATTCAAAAAAATATTACACCACATACATTGTGCTATAAGTAATTTACCCATGTGCCCCCGTTTTACAGTTCTATAACAAAACCATATAGCAGGAGTCACAGGATGTCCAGGATACTGCCATGTTACTTTCAGTTACTGAAAGTGAGAGTGATTTGAATGCTTTAGAGACTTTACTTGCGAACTTGGGGATTAATATTAGTTTGAGTTTGGACAGTTGATAAATAAAAATAGAAATTATCGTGATGAACAGATCAGGTAATGAAAATGGGGGTTTTATTCGACTTACAGGTCCCAAGTGTAATTTGAGACTTGACAAGAACCTCATTCCCAGTATAAGTAAGGAGATTTATTTGAGAGTGGGGGAGTGGATTGAAAGTATACAAGGGGATGCCTTTCTCACCGGGCAGACCCATTATATCGAAAATTGGGTCACCAACAGAAAGGTTATCTTATTATGTGGGTGTGTTTTGAGAGTTTTCATTAGGGATATCCTTTCCTATATTGAAGATACTAAACATGTATTAAATATGAGGAAAGATATTGCTTGGGAGTTGGTGACATGATGCTACTTACCATGAATGTGGTGTCTTTATATACTAATATTACCCAAGATTGGAGATTACATGCTTCAAGGTACTTTTTGAATAGCAGACCAGCTAAGTAAACGGAATAATCAGAGATAATTTTGGATAAGATAACATTAATATTGGGAAATAATGCTGTTCTGCATAATGAAGCTTGGTACAGACAACTACAAGGAGCTGTCATAGGCTCCAGATCTGAACTCTTATATGAAAACCTCTTTATGAGATGGTTTGAGGGTCAGCAGATCTGGAGCTCAGGTGGTTCTGGATGGAATGATAGAATCAAGTACCGGGGAAGCTTAATTGACAGGGTGGTATTGATCTGGATAGGCAATGAAAATAAGCTCCAAGATTTATTTGGAAATGTACATAAAATGACAATAACAAGAGGTTCACTCTTATATTCAGTAAAGAGAGAAGATAACGTTTTTGGATGTCAACATCCAAGTGTCATGTACCATAAGGGGAGAACAATTAAGAATGTGCTCAGGCCCAGCTACCCAATTGTAAACCCTAACATGTGTTGGTGGGACTGGAGTTCATTGGTAAACTGTGCACATAACTGGAAGAAAGGTAACATATGGAAATATAGTCTGAGGTAAATGAAGAAAAATAACTGCATCAAAGTGTATCAAGGTATGCACGTTTCTTGCCACAAAACTGCGCAAATAATATCTATTGCACAAAACAGCGCAAATAATATCCATTTAGAGAGCGGAAATGGCTGACGGAGGGAAATCTAAGTTCTGTGATAGATATATCACTCAGTGTCCGACCAGCAACTCTGAGATCAAGATAATGACGAAAAAAGAACTGCCACTGCAAAAATGGCAGATGGCATATGGGAGCCTATTTGGCTTCGTTCCATGCAATTAAGGACTCAAGTTGCTAGTGTTTTAAGCAAACATATGGATACATGAAGGCACATTCAGAGAAGGCTCCCCAGGCAAGCAAAGTACACACATTTTTCTTCCTCTTCAAGCATGTTTCATGTGTGTCTCATGAAAATGTGGTACTGTGGCGACGTGACTCAGATGCTGCACACTATTTCTTAATACATTCTTTCCTAAAGCATCAAACAAATGATAGTGATATACTTGCATTGATATACAAATGGTGGTTTCTGACTGGTAGCATAATCTTTCCAGCGTCTTATGACACAGTCTCACACTCACTTCAGGTGCCTGCACGAGATCAGCATACAAGGACCCGCTTTCCGCTGGATCTGCTTCTTTTTAACAGATAGAACTCAAGCTGTCAGACTGGCACTTAATTCCTCAGACGCTCAAAAACCCGTCTGCCGAGTGCCTCAAGGTTAATCAATCAGCCTCACCCTTATTAATACATATATGATCCCACCGGCCAACGTAATTCACGCACATGACTTCAACATCATCTCCTAGGACGATGACATGCAAATCGTACTCTCCCTCTCGGAACAAGACCCAGACACAAGAAACAAGTTTACACCCTGCATTAGGGAAGTTGCTAATTGTATGAAAGCCAACTGACTCAAGCTCAACACTGACAAAACAGAAGTAGGGATCTTTGTCAAGAACACCTCACGAATGAAGAAATTTGGACCCATCTTCACTCCCAGCACCCACTCCAGGTACCTCAGAATACTCCTCAACAGCAACAATGGACATGACTGCACAAGTCAACGCCGTCAGTGCATCCTGCTGCCAGACCCTGAAGATGCTAAAGAAGGAAGATCTTCAAATTGCTCCCAAGCAAGAAAAACTGTCACTCGCACCCTAGAAACCAGCAAGTCGTACTATGGGAATACCCTCTAAGCCGTGTTCCCCAGGTAACTCACTACAAGGCTACAAACGAACCAGAAGCACTAGGCACACACACCTGCTGAGCACTAGGATACCCTCACAGGTGATAGTGAGCTTTACAAAGTAAGCAGTTCTTTATTGCTCAATTACCAACAATCATTGCAATTAAAAACAATAAACTCATGAATAAAAAAACAGTTGCATTATTCACCAATTAATATACAACTATGTACACATAAAAGAATGATTATTTCTATAGTTACATGTCACACTAGAACATTGATACCGCAATTGCACTTATTATATCACAAGTTTTAAAAATTCGCAAGTCAAACAACATCTGAAAATCGGATTCCCACGGATGTGCAATAAAAACTATACAAATTATACGACATAGTGCAATAGCTATCGAAATGTCAAAGTGCAAAATTTGTAGACATTATAAGTCCTAGTGCAAATAAGCAATAAAAAGGTGCTTCTATATACTCTTTAGGTGCTAATCACAAAAATTGCCTAAGACATTATCATAAAAATCCAGCTACAAGCGCATTCAAGAAATATCAAAGTGCAAAAATTGTAAACATTATAGGTCCAAGAGCAAATAAGCAATTAAAAGGTGCTTCCATATATACTCTTTAGGTGCTAATCACAAAAAGACAGAATCATAAAAATCCGACTGCGAGCGCATTCAAAGTGAGCTTTACAAAAACACAAAGCATAACATAAAATAATATAACTTGTATTCTTGGCAAAGAGCCCATCACATTTTGCGGGTGGGCGTCATTAGTCATTCCACTTTGGAGGGGTGGGGGCTGGAGGAAGTGGGTCATGAGTCAGACCAGAAGCAATCATGGGGTATGCAACGCAGGGAATGGGGTAGGGTCAAGGAGATTTAAAAGTGGTCTGTCACTTGGTAGCCCCCTCTTTCTACCCTGATGTGCTGCCACACATAGGTCTCAGACAGAATTTTGCTACCTCTCCACCCCAACATGGCTATTATTATTATTATTAAATTAAATTTATAGGGCGCACAGCTACCCAGAGGTTTCCCGGCGCACAGGACAGAAAGCAGGCGGAAATGAACAATCTAGTTACTGATTGAAAAGCCAGGTCTTAAGACCTTTGCGGAAGCTTTTGTGGCAAATTTTGTGGCGAAGTGTGGGAGGAAGAGAGTTCCACAGTGTTGGGGCCAGGTACGTGAAAGAGCGTCCACCAATGCGTGAGAGTCTGAATCTAGGGACTAAGAAGTTGGCTTGGGACGTGGAACAAAGTAGACGTGAAGGAAGATAAGCTTGGGCTAAAGAGCACAGATAGTCGGGAGCAGTGCCCAGCGTAATCTTTTGCATATAGCATAGAACCTTAAATTTCATCCGTTGTTCAACCTTGAGCGAATGGAGATCACGCAAAATGCCTGTAGTTACATTAGAGTCCATTGTGCCCGAATAAAGGCACTGATTGTTGAGGGCACTAGATTGCCTAGTTGCCATCTCCATCAGGAGATGCTTTCAGGGGTGAGGCTGGTTGGAATAGGTCCTTCTAATGGCCCTACACTTCTTGCTCTACCTCGGTTCCCCCAAGGATTATGTGTGGTGTGACTAAGAGTCACGTAACGCCCCTGGAGGAACTAATGTGCTAGAGATGTCATGGATGTTTGATGTATAACTTTGTTATCTGGTCTCTCTGGACTATGCTGTCCCCATAGAGAATGTAAATAGGATACGCGCAATTTCATGTTCAGGGTTGCTATGTATTTGGCTATATTGTGTATTGTGCAAAGTTAACGGTTGCAGTGGTTGCTATACCACCTTGTTTGATGGAAAATACAGTTGCTATATTCTACCCCAAGAAGTGGAGTATGTTGCCTTTGTGGGGAAGGCAATGTTCAAGCAGTTTGTAAGGTTAGACCCCATCACCATTGCACAAGTGAGTGTACTGTTGCTAATTTTATGCCATTCACATAGAGGCCTATTCACAAAGGTAAATTATGTGTACAGACAAATCTACCTTTTTTATGCTTGCCAGGAAATCACTAAGGAATTCCTGGTAGGTGTAAACCCATTTGTGAGAGCGGAGATCTCCCCGTCTGCAAATCGCATTCAAGGGGTAGGAGAGTGATTTATCCATGGAGAGGTTAGTTTGGGAAGTTTGGTAATGCCCACAAATAAACAAACAAACACACTCTGATCTATCCTTTTCCACCCTGGAAGGGATCAGAAATGTACTCCAGCGCAGGGCTGTAACAAACCACTTTCCAGGCTGTGGAGGGGCGTGGAACTTACCCCGATGTGCTTCGGGTGTAGGGGAAGTGCTTTCACAAAGAGGAAACATAGTTTCCCCACTGAGAAATGTTTTTAGAAAACCCCTTACATTTGCACAGGGAGCTGTCCACTTTGGAGAACTCCAGAGAACTCCACTCTGTGGTAATACGATTCCGGAGGTAAAGTCAAATGACCAAACCATGAATACAACTTGTAACCTGTACATGGTGCAGCTTATTCATTTGCACTCCTTGGAATACTTGTGAATTAAAATACTTAGGAAGAATACGGTCAGGTGGAGATTTCTACATGAATTTTCCAACTTTTTCCATGAACTGAGCCTCTACTGCCTAACAAGATTCAGTGTAGTAAAAATTACAAAGTTTATGGAAGTCACTTTGGGCTAGATGTAGGTAATTTACAATTACTGATTCGAAAATACGGAATTTTACAGATTCGGTATTTTCAAATCGGTAATTGCAATGTAGATAAAAATTCGGTAACAAATACAGAATCGGTAAGATTCAGTATTTACCGAATCAGTATTTACCGATTCGGTATTTGCCATTGATTCCTATGGGCCTGGATGACTGTCAATTACCGAATTGGTAATTACCGATTCAATAAAATTGTGAATGAGTCAAGGGTGGCAGGGTGTCACTTTGACACCCTGTTTCACCCCTGATTAGTGTTGGTGTGCACATGTGGCATACATTCATGCCCTAAGGGCATGTATGTCTGTCACATGGCACAGGTGTAAATGCACATTTATGCATTTACATAGGAATTCCTTATTTACCACCAACTAATAGTTGGTGGTAAATAACAAATTCTTAAAGGCCAGCAGCACTCTTTCAAGTGCTTCCTATATCTTATTTACCGATTCGGTAAATTCCGAATCTGTAAATGTTGATTCGGTATTTACCGAATCGGTAAATACTGATTTGGTAAATACCGAATCAACATTTACCGATTCGGAATTTACCGAATCGGTAAATAAGCCTCCTACATAGGGAAAGGATATTACCGGTCAGTAACGGACGATTTCGGCCGTTACCGACCGGTAAAAGCCTACCTACATCTGGCCCTTTGTTATGTAACCGAACAAGCTACATTGCTCCTGGTCAGCCCTAATTTCTTTCATACCCAACCCTACGTACTTCCTTTGAGCTTCGGTATTACGCTACTATGAATCCACCTGGAGCCGTCTGGATGGAACTTATGGTCCAAACATAATTTACACTCCTAGCAACAGTGCACCTACGACATCGCAGACAGTGCACATGCCCCCCCATGCCGGACCACACATTCTTCTCTCTTTACTTACCGGTGCTGCTCTGGATGGTCCTCACTGTTGTCGTTGTGCGTGGTGGTGACGAAGACCTCAGTGACACACATTCGTCATCTTGGGAGCAGCCCTTTTCGATGGCCCTCACATAGCTGTGGCTCCTCATCCGAAAACAGCCCGGCATGGGCAAATCCAAGGCCTCCACAGCCTGCGACTCCAGTTCGCTGAACACGGACTCGCAGACGGACTCAAACTGACCGTTGAGTTCCATCTCGCTCATCTGCAAGCAAAGAATGGGCATTTTGATTGATTACATTTATAGAACCGGTCTGCTCTACTACTGAGAATTGCATCATCATTGCAATATTGTAACTTTTTCGATGCATCCGTCATTGGAACTTTTGTAAAACAGACTTGTCACTTACAACTGCAACTTACTCATCATATTTCGTATTGCTACTTGAGCTACAAAGGTCTGCTGTGGGACCCAGTGGTTTGGCACGACACAACAGCTTGACATAAAAGTTCCTGTAGAGTCAGTGAATAGGCTTCTCTCTAGTTATGATGTGCTACATGTGGTGATGTGGCTTTCCCCCGATTGTCACTCTGTTGAGGTTCAAGCTGTAAAAACTCCTAGTCTGGAGCTGTCCTGGCCCATCTTCGCCCTATGGCCAGAACCAAATCTGTTTCTGATACTCCCTAGCCCAGACTCTCCCCAATTTTAGTGATTCTTCTCTTGTGTTCTCCTACTCACGTTTATGTTGTCACCCAAAAGCACACATAACTTCCACGCAAGTGGCTGACCTGCCTAAGTGACTCACCCGGCTATGTGACACCCTAGCCCAAAAACCACCCTAGCCAAACCTATGGGCACTGGGATGTTGAGTTTTGTTCCAGTAAGGTTGTTCCCTTATGTCTCACCGACGGTGTGGTTCCATACAGCATGTTTTGGTTATAGTAATGTAAGAGGTCTGGTGTTTACTGGTGGCGAGGGTTATAAGATGCAATAGAGTTACATGGGAAAACTACCATGCAGTATGGTTAGGTCTTGAGGTTAAATGGATGGAGTGCTGAGAAGTATTGCAGTTTGTTGCGGTGTGATTCTGTCTGGTGTTGTGTAACAGGATGAATTGTGGGGGCGTGTGGTATTGAATGGGACAGAGAGTTCCAGGCAGTGAGGTTTGCAAATACACTTAATAGGTTGTAAGGTTGAAGGGGAGGTGAGAGTTCTGTTGTGGTGTGTTGTTGTCTAGCTATATGGGCATGTTGTGTGTGTCTGTGTAGTGGTTTGAAAAGGTGATGTAATTTGTTGCAACCTTTTGTAATATGAAATGATATAGTTGAGCAGGAGTGTGCTTAAGGAATAATGTGTGGTCAAGGAATAATGTATGATTGTGATTTCTAGACATGGGAGAATATTTATGAACTTGTCATGCAGTGCAGCGCAGCAAGCGGTACAAAAGGGGTTGGTGATGGACGGAGCTTCTGAATCAATCAGACACTCACACCCAGTCAAGAGATCTGGGTTTAATCCATCACCGTTCTTTAGCCCACTCTGCCACCCCAGTTCAGACATGGCTATATGCAAATCAGTCTGACCCCGTGCCTCATGGGAACAGTGCAGCCCGAACTGCCAAGCCATGTCTTCCCTGGACCGGAAACAAGCTTCCGAGGACCGGTTTCTGGCATTCCAGCCTTCTTCAGCCTGGCTTGCTTGAATCCAGTGGCAAAGTGAGCAAGGGACTCACGTCTGAGTATACCCTGCCACACTTATGGCGGCCAAAAGCGGTACAAAAGGGGTTGGTGATGGACGGAGCTTCTGAATCAATCAGACATTCACACCCAGTCAAGAGATCTGGGTTTAATCCATCACCGTTCTTTAGCCCACTCTGCCACCCCAGTTCAGACATGGCTATATGCAAATCAGTCTGACCCCGTGCCTCATGGGAACAGTGCAGCCCGAACTGCCAAGCCATGTCTTCCCTGGACCGGAAACAAGCTTCCGAGGACCGGTTTCTGGCATTCCAGCCTTCTTCAGCCCGGCTTGCTTGAATCCAGTGGCAAAGTGAGCAAGGGACTCACGTCTGAGTATACCCTGCCACACTTATGGCGGCCAAAAGCGCAGCAAATCACCTTTCTGTGTTGCGTGACAGGAAAAGGGCAGGAATGCACCGTATTTAAGTCAATGTGGTGCATTCCTGCCTTTTCCCCTGCACTGGCGCCCTTATGGCAGCTTAGCACCAATGCAGGCACCTTTGCACCATGGTGCAAGGGTGCCTCCATTGCATGCAGGATTTTTTTTTGTTGCAGGAAGGGGGCACCTTCCTGCACAAAACCAATCCCCTGAAGCATAATCCTCTTTCTATTTCTGCTGCAAAATGGAGCCCACTCAAAAAGAGGAAGAAACAGATATTTCTCCTTGTTACGTCTCTCTTGGAAAAGTGCATCTTTTTTCGCACATTCCCAGGGTTTAATTATTTTGGTGAATGCCAGACTTTCTATTTGACTCTTGCATTTTGCTTGGCAAACCCCTGACCACTCTACAAATTCTTTAATTGTGGTCCGTTTCCCATCCTCTTTCGGTTATCAACTTCATTGCACATCATAGAGTCCTAACATGATGGAGAGGCAGTCCAAATCTGCCCTCGCTACACTGGCAAGCCAACCTCCATACAGGAGGACACCTTGTCAAAGGCGAAAGGAAGTAGATCATATGACTTCCGTTTTGAGGGATTTTCACTGGCTGCCCATGGCATCTAGAATCTACTTCAAAAGCGTGCACTACCCACAAAGCTCTAGGCTATGGTTTTAATATAGATCTGAAAAACACACTGTACATCACAGGAAGACTGATTCTTTTTTTGGGATAAACAATTTGTTGTACATTGATTCTTCATGTAATGTGCTTGTCTTTTGTCTTAGTCCTTTCTTTGTGTTTTCTTGTTCCCTCTCTACCACAATGCCTATGTATGTTCTGACTTCTACCTGGAGAATTCCATGAGTGTCAGTTGGTGTGGTCTGGTCAGCTGGCGAGGATTGTACTCAGCTGTGTCTTGCATTAAATCTACTTATAACCAACCAGAAGTATCCTGTCATCTGTTCATGTATTCTTTACAACATTTTGGCGACGAGGATGGGATGTACCCATGTCTTGATAGAGTGTCTTGTTTCATCTCACTCTTCTCTTTTCATCCTGTGTCTCTGAATTCTCTTTTGTCTTTGTGGCTGTTGTTGCAGTCTCTTGTATTGTAATCTTTGTTTTCCTTTATTTCTTTTCTTTTCTATAAAGGAGGGAGATGTGTTGTACATTGATTCTTCATGTAATGTGCTTGTCTTTTGTCTTAGTCCTTTCTTTGTGTTTTCTTGTTCCCTCTCTACCACAATGCCTATGTATGTTCTGACTTCTACCTGGAGAATTCCATGAGTGTCAGTTGGTGTGGTCTGGTCAGCTGGCGAGGATTGTATTCAGCTGTGTCTTGCATTAAATCTACTTATAACCAACCAGAAGTATCCTGTCATCTGTTCATGTATTCTTTACAACACAATTGTATTGATTTCAGCACAATACAAAAGGTTACATTCAGATCAAGTGGTATGTCACAATCACTATTTAATAAAGCAAGTAGCACAGCACCCAAAGAATCCCACATACCAGGCAGATAACAAGTGCAGTGTCAGTCTTATTATAATGGGTCCCCACCCAACTCCCCCACAACTTGGTCCATATTTTGTAATATTATGGGGGGGGGAGGAAACCGCTGACCTCATACACTGACTTCTCTTGATGGGCACGCCAGTCCACCGGAGGTCGCCACTGAGATATCAAGGACTGAGAACAAGTATAAATAAATTAGGCTCACTCCTTGAAATGGAATAAGCAAAAAAGTCAAAAATACTCCACCAAAACTCCTATCAAGCCACAAATCTTTGGAACTGCCTACCTGAGCATCTACCGCTCAATACAAACCTGCTCTCTTTCACTTAAGACTTAAAAACTCACATATTCAGGATTACCCAGTTGTACCCAAGTTCTCAGAGAATGTTTGATCATAATTTCTGAGTTCAGGGAAAGCCCTTTGCTACCCCCATGGGTAAGACTGTGCAATACATATATTTTAATGGACAGTCCTCTTAAGAACAATGTATCTTCCTTTACAGGCACTGCAGTGTTGTTCCAAATGCTATAATAATATTTACTGAATGACCTAATTTGCATCACTCATCAGCCTGTCCTTTCCTGATTTTGAGCTCTACACATGAGCACCCATTATCTTCATTCGCCTAGTCCAGTCTTAAGCCACATCACCATTACGAAGCAACATAGCATAATTGAAACATTGTCAAGGGCTATGATAAAATTCAGGTGGACCTCACTTGGTGATCTTCTTTGATGTCCTGAAACTCAGGTCCAAGTTTCAAGCATCTATTAAGCTTCCCTCAGATGAAACTGTGATATGGAGATCACGTGAGCCCATGACTTCATGATATTTCACAAGTTTTTGTTTTCATGTCCTTTTCACTGAGGGAAGGCCCAATGAGCTTTGGTTGTCAGCTCCCTTTCTGGTTTAGTCTGTGTATAGGATGTTTACTGGCATAGCCTGGCGCTGTCCTTTCTCCTTATTTTACAGAAAATCTTAACTTTTTTAGTTTTCAATCAATAATTATACGCCTATTGCAAATAATACATAAAAACAGTAAAGTTCGACTCCACTGATAACCCTTTAACAGACCCTCAGCTTGTCCCCCAAAAAACTGCCCAGATGTCAATTTGTCAAAATGCCATGTATAGCAGAAGTGTCATCACATATGACACCTTTTCCCAATCTTAATCATCCCATCTCTAGCTTGGGTCTGTTGTTTTAGCAGTTTATGGCTCTGTCTGCTGCCCTGTCCAGCCCCGAGAGAACCTTGTTGGGTAGCCACGCGCTTTATAAATCCCCAATACAATACAATCCCATAGAACCCAAAATGATGCTGACAGTGTAGGGAAATATCAAAAAGCGTAAACTAGAGAAAATAAAACAGTGGTCCTAGACTCCAGTACACTCCAGTAGAGTCCAGTACACTTCAGTTCCTGCCACAGATCCCATAACTGCCTGAGACCAGACCAGAAAGCAAGGACAGGGAGAGAGATAAGAATGGCCAAGCCAGGAGCTGCAATATCTGTTTTATTTCCTTCCATAAATTCCTCTTATTTGGCTAACATTGTCCAGATCCCTCAGATATCATTACTGTGTCTTCTGCTTCTGCCTTGCTGTTTACCACGACCTCTCTCTTGTTTCGCCTGGTAACTTGTGGAGTGTTTCTTTAAGCTGATTTAGGTATATTAAGGTCAGGAGATTTAAGTAGTAAGCAATGAGTGTGCCCAAGAAAAGCAATACATTAAAGGGCATCCATTTTGCAGCCTGTTAGCTGTGCCAATCCCAGTCAGATGTTGAATACAAGATGTGTTCAGCCAGTGGAGCAAGGATCCAGCAATGGATGGTCTTCTAGATGGAGAATCATGAAAGAAATAACAATAGGTGCAGTATCGACCAAACGACACTGTGCCCTTCTGGCACTCCCTGTGAGACGCTGTCTCTAACGGTAGTTCAATTGTAATCCATTAAAGTCAAATAATGTAATCAACATCTATTTATCATTGATCCAAATAATGATATCTTTATTTCATAGTTCATACCGATCAATTCATTATAACATTCAAAATTCTTCTTCGAATAGTCGATTTTCAACAAAAGTAAATATCGCTTCTTCATTTGATAAAGAATCAAATTACGAAATGTACTTCCCTATGCATTTCGGGACTCATGCCCTTCATCAGGGGATTGGTGTACGATCTGAAAGGGAAAAAATGTACGTTTTAATGTAATGTTCAGGTGTGGTTACTCTTCCAAATGCTGAGAACGTGGTGAAAAATGCATGCTTGGGAGCGGAAAAAAGTGCGATGGCTGTTAACGATCAGTGCAAGTAACTGTGGTATAGTGACAATGTGCAAAGCTGACTAAAGATATTGATCGGTGATAATCAGCAAGCCGAGTTGGAGTGTCTATGGGAAGTTGCGTTATCATACGGGTGTGTCTGTGTGCCGTAAAGTTGGTTAGTGAAACAAGGAGAATATTGCCATCGCAAAGAATAGGTGAACGCCGAGACGCCATGTAATTAAACTAAACTAAAAATGGTCAGATCAACTGTGTGCCGGGTGGTTCTGTGCTCGAAGTAACAACGTGTTAAACTGAATTTGATCAAGTTTAGTGCTGCCCGTGCAAATAAGATATAAATTCTGGGGAAAGTGGCAATCTTACCGCATATAGATTCATGACAAGTCAGTAACTCCGGCGGTCAGTTCCAGTCTCGAAGCTCGAGATGGTATGAGGTGTGCATGCGTGGGCGTCGGGAGTGTTTACAGGGTTATTAAAGCGCAAAGAAGGACTAGATTGTGTGGCGGCCATGTTGTAACAGTATCGTGTTGTGTGATCAGCAAGTGTAAAATGTACGGACAGAAGAGTGAATGGCTTATGATGGGTATTTTGTAAGATACCCATGCGGTGTAAAATACAAGTAAATGGAAGGTAACGTGTGGTCAAGTAAAGAAGCACCTAATTTGTGGTCAAGTAAAGAAATAACCTAATTTGGAACCACATGTGTAAATGTCAATAAAGTTGGTGAAAAAAATGTCCCTAACGGGCTGTGTATGGACTATGTGTGATTGGAATACGTCTGATAGACAAAAACTGTGCAACAGGTTCTAGATCAATTAAAATATGATAATGAAACATGCATATTCATGGAATGAAAAAAACATATTAAACAGAATCATAAGGATACAAAAAGTGCTGAAAGCATGTTAAAGAAAACACCTGTGTTCCATCCTATCATTGAGACCTTTGGGCTGGCAAGCGCCCAGTTTTTTTATCCAAATGATTTCGCGTTGTAGTAATCTCTTTCTGTTGTCAATACCCTGTCTGAGCGGGACAACCTCCAAAACAAGAAATCCGAGTTGACTAATGTTGTGATTGTTGGTAATGAAGTGTGCAGCAAGGGGTGACTTCATGACCTTGTTCCTGATGGTGCTCTTATGTTCGGTAAGACGAACTTTCATTTTTCGTTCGGTTTTTCCTACATACGGTAAACCGCATGGACATTTCAAAAGGTAGACCAGTTTTTTTGAATCACATGTGACATTAGCAAACAGCTTGATAGTTTTCCCTGATGTGGGATGATTGAGTGAGTTGCCTTGGATGACTTTATGGCAATGACTGCAATTCAAGCATGGTTTAGTTCCAGTATATCTCAAACCAATTGCTGTAGGTATGACTTCCAGTAGGTCATTGATGTTCTTTGATCGCTGGTAAGCGAAAAGTGGCACATGGTTAAAAATCCTGTTGAAATCTGGTTCACATTGAATCATTTGCCAATTTTTCAGGATTATCTTTTTGATTTGTGAACTCCTGGTTGAAAATGTTGATACAAAGACAGATCTGTAAGTAGACTTTTCTCTTGTGCTGGTAGATAAAAGATCTTTGCGATTGGTATCATCTGCCCGTTCCTTGACAGAATGCAGAACCAGATTAGGATATTTCCTGTCTTTATATTTTGCTAGCATTTTTTGTTCATTGTCTAGGTACGTTTCTGGTTCTGAGCAAATTCTTCTGATCCTAGGTAGTTGTGAATATGGTAGATGTTTTTTTAAGGGAAGAGGATGACAGCTGTCATAATGTAATGAATTGTTCCTGTCAGTGGATTTTATGTATAGTTCTGTCTCTATTTTGTTATTGTGACACTTTACTAATACATCAAGGATTGGTAGACTGTGTGTACTCACGGAGTGCGTGAATTTGATATGATCATCGATGTTGTTGATGTAAGAAATAAATTCAGTGATCTCTTCTGGTGCACCGTACCAAATCAAAAAAATGTCATCTATGTACCACCAACATTTTTTTATTTTGTCATTCCATCTCGGGTTGGTCAGAATGTGGTCTAATTCCAGTCGATGCATAAAAAGGTTTGCATAGCTGGGGGCTGCGCAATTTCCCATTGAGGTACCAACGAGTTGCAAGAAGAACTCTCCGTTCCATGTAAAGTAGCTGTGATACAGGGTGTATTGTATCAGTTCTAGTAATAAGATCTTTAATTCCTCTTTAATTGGATGCTGCATAAGGAATGATTCAATGGCTTCAAGACCTCTGTTGTGTGGAATAGACGTGTATAAAGCACACACATCAATGGTGCATAAAGTGATGGTTGCGTCTGGGTCAAGCACTGTTTGTTCGGGTTTGTTCAGGAAATAAGTGGTGTCACGAAAGTACATAGTCATGTCCTTAACAAGTGGTTGTAAACATGTTTCTATATATTTCCCTGTTGGCTCATGGATAGAGCCTCTGGTAGACACTTTCGGACGGAAAGGTGGTCTGGCGAGATTTTTGTGAATCTTCGGGAGCATATGTAAACTCGGACTCCTTGGGTTGAGCTGTGTGAGATATCTTTTATCCTTTTCAGTGATAGTTCCCATCATGTATGCTATCTCCAAAATGGTTTTTAGTACGTTTGCAAATGCCCCCGTAGGGTCCTGTCTCAATTTCATATAAAGGTCCGGGTTCCGCAAATGGTCTGTAACACTCTCCTGGTAAAATTGGGAATCCATAATTACGAGCGCTCCTCCCTTGTCAGCTTTACAGCATTTGATATTCTTGTTGCTGACGATCTGGTTGATGGCTTGTTGTTCTTTGAAATTAAAGTTGTTCCTCTTAGAGTTGGGTTTTTTAAACAGGTCCTTGACTTCATTTGCAGTGATGGTTTCATAGGAGTCTAGAATTTTGTGACTAAAAGGTGCATGTGAAAACACTATTGTTTCACAAACCCATTCACGTGTCCTCTGTACTAAAATGACTTTGTGGAACGATGTTCGTAAAATAGTGCCTCAATCTTAAGTTCCTCATGAACTTGTAATAACTTACTTCTGTTTCAAGTTCATTTGAATGATAGGTCGGTACGAATGATGTTCCTCGCTGTAAAATAACCATTTGTGCGTTAGACACGGATACTTTGGAAATGTTGATCACTACGTTTTTTTGCTCCTTGTCGATTTGAGCTATTGGAATTGAAGATTCTCTGGTGTCTTCTGCTCCTCCTGGTTCGACGACAATAGTTGGGCCTTTCTCTAAAAAAGAACCCTCTGTTGTTGCTTTATCAGTTTGCTTTGGCGCTTCTGCTATTCTGGCAGTTTGAATATTCCTTTGGAATCTCCCTGTATGCGGTCCACCTCTTTGAGACGAACCATCTGATGTAGAACTTCCTTCATCCGATGATGGGTTATCAAATGGTCTTTGTTGTCTACGCTGGTCGTATACCTCCTCCCAGCTATATACCTTGCCCAGTTTGTAGTCCATAGTGTCGCGTTTATATTTACGTATTTTTCTGTCATTGATTTCCTTGGTGCACTTGTCTAATTGAATGTTGATGTCATTTAGGGCTTTGTCCAACTCATCCTTAAGTTCTAGCCAAGTTCTGATGTAATTATGTGATTTCTTTTTCCAAATCTTCTATTACTTTAGAAAGTTCTTCAACTATTAAAAGAATCAAGTCAAGGGAACATCTATCAAGAATCGGGTACCATCACTCAGTGAATTTGGGGTTGTTCCTGCAGAGTGTGTGTTTCAACACGATTCGTAGGCCTCTAGGAATTCGCTGGTCTTTATGATATCTTATTAAAGTGCCAGCGTGTAGACGCTGGTTAATGACACGTTTGGATGTATATAACAATTGTTTTAACATGCTTGGTGTGGAAAAAGTGCTGGTTTATCAAATGAAGAAGCAATATTTACTTTTGTTGAAAATCGACTATTCGAAGAAGAATTTTGAATGTTATAATGAATTGATCCGTATGAACCTTTGAAATAAACATATCATTATTTGGATCAATGATAAATGGATGTTGATTACATTATTCGACTTTAATGGATTACAATTGAACTACAGTTCAGAGACAGCGTCTCACAAGGAATGCCAGAAGGGCACAGTGTTGTTTGGTCGATCCTGCACCTATTGTTATTTCAATTTCCAAATCCCCTAGGGTCAGAGGGGAGATTGTATCTGGTGGCACTCAGAAAAGTCATCTGAAACTTACATAGACAAAGCATCAAGCTAACCTTGAATACCCCGAGGAGTGCCGCACACTACACATTATTTCTTATTGAATCATGAAAGAAGACATTGTTACTGATCCATTAGCTATATTTTGTATGCTTTTTCTCATCCCCAACTCGATACTCTTGTTTAGGGGAGTGTTCTGGGTCTTCACATGCGTTTATTAGAATGCCTCAATTCCCTGAGTTTAACAGCTAAAAACTTCCATCCAGGATAAGCATCATGAAACGTGGCTTATAAAGAGCTGCTGACAACTCAGCCAAAGTGTGTAAAAAGGAAAATCTACCCTAACCTATTGGGCTTACCACAAATTAAATATATGTATGCAAGTGAGTAATAAAGAAGGGCGCATTTCAGTTTGAGTTACAGTGTTGCTTTAGCACATTTTTGCATCTTGGTACCCACATTATTTCATTTAATCTTTCACTAAGCTGTGAAAGGATGTATCCCTTCTGGGCAATAGCTCCATCTTAATATACATCGATTAATTAAATACTCTCAGGGGTGGTACCCCATAAGGTATGTCATGCAACATCGCAAGAACCCAAGCCTGTCAGCGTATGTGGGCTGATCCCACCCTGGAACTCCGATTGTTTCTGCAATGAGTAGGTAAGCTTTTCCAAGTGTCTCTTTTGAATGCATATTTTTTTTAAGATAAATGATTTAATAAGCAGTGTCTACGTGAAAAGCAGCTGGAAAAATCTTTCCTTATGTAAATTACTGCAAGGAAAAATACACCAAAATATCTAAATCTCCAAAGGTTTTACTCTTCCTAGAAATAAATCAGAAGCACCTATAATGTGTGAGTGAGGTTGTATGTTCCTTATATTTCAATGTTCTCAGGGTCCTATTATTGTTTTTAAAGATTCCTTGCTGCTAGCACTTCTCGCTCACACCAGGTCTCGTTCAGTGCCTTTGAGGCCTTTTCTGATAAGAGGCAAAGTTACAACTTCAGATCAGACCCATATATTACTTAAAGTCCACACACTCCATAGACACTGCTAAGCCTCGTTCAGAGCAGCACTGGAGAAAGTCTATATCTGAACTGCCCGCTTCTTGCGCATGCATCTTACCTGGCTGAGTGTGCTCATGGCTCTCATGTAGCTCTCATTTCGCGAACGGAATTTAGGAGACGCGAGCAGTGCCGCTGGGTCCAGCGTGTCCAGACTCCTGTTGATGGACACTTCGCTCACTGCTCTCAAGTAGCTGTGGCTTCGGATTTGAAGCTTTGGGGAGTGCTCATTGGAGATCCTTAAAAGAAATAGAAGAAACACTTGTTGGCCATGGTCTTAAATCTTCGCTTTATAATAATATTCACCATTACTTTCATGGGATTCTGTTTAAAATGTGACATTATGGAGAGTATAGGGCCATATGTATCAACATTCCGTTTTGCGATTCCTAAATAGCGATTTTTAAGGAATCGCTATTTAGAAATCGAAAAATGGTATGTATGTAGAAAATCGCTTCTTTTTAGCGATTCCTTAAAATTCCATAATTGCGATTAGCAAATTGCTAATCGCAATTAAGGAATAATTTTCCATTAATTTCTATGGGCCAGGAGGCCCATACAAATGAAGGGGAAATTGCGAATCGCAATTTGCTAATCGCAAATCGTGAATATTTTCAAGGGTGCAGGGGTGTCTCAAGAACACCCTGCTGCACCCTTGAAAATGACATGTGTGCGCATATGGCACACATGCATGAGCTAAGGGCATGTATGAGCGTCACATGGCACCTTTTGATTTTTAAAAAAATGCTTTTTTAAAAGAATTCGCAACTTGCCACAAACTAGAAGTTGGTGGTAATTTGCGATTCCTTAATGGCATTTTGGAATGTTTTTTTCCTTGATACATTGCATTTAAGGAATCGCAAAATTTGCAATTCCTTAAATGCAATTGCAAAATAAGGAATGGCAAGTTTAGCGATTCCTTATTTTGCATCAAATATGTTTCATACACACCATTTAGCGTAAATGGGTTCGCAAACGCCGGAATTCTGCGAATTTCGGCGTTTGCGAACCCATTTTGCCTTGATACATATGGCCCATAGAGCGTTCTCTGACCCCTTGTCCCTCCAGTTGCTCAACCCCCGACGCACGTTGCGCAAATGTTGATAGATGTACCTACTGTGCAATGCTGCAATGTTATTTGTATTCATGCTGGAAAAGGCCTGTACCTGGTAGGTAAATTTGTCAGCGTGACAAGGGTGCACCACAGGAACGTGATAAAAAGGGAAGGGTTACTCACATGGGACCCACCCGGGCACTGTGCGTATGAAAGAAAAAGGAACGCTATAATAGCTGTTAATGTGGGTCTGTTACATAAATAATGTTTGAATAGAGAAACACTTATCCCAGTGAGGGGTACAGGCCTTTTCCAGTGCTATCCATACTTCTTACTAGTTGTCTCTATGCTCACACTTACGCTTTCCTTATTTCTCTTCTCTTATTCATAGATGTCCCCTCATCATTAGGTCCTGAAGAGACCCCCTATTGACACAGGGGTTGAAACGCCGTCAACAATCTCGTAAAGCAAACCATTCAACAGCTCCTATGATTGTATAAGAAGTCTGTCTCTATTAGTCATTGTTTTATGGTCGTCTTTAACCTTTTGTGTTTAAACCCCCTTTCATGTCACAATTGTCACTATTTTGTAGTTTCCAATTTTCACTGGGTACACTTTTCACAGTGTATGCATTCAATGGTTTTGTAACTGTTTATTGCATTATATACATAAATGTTGTTTGTAAATGCCAAACATTGTGTAGTCTATGGTTACTTCTCCTTCGGATATCGACTTTAACCCTTGTATTGCGATTGCGCTGATAAATGACCAATATAATCATATAATTCCACAGGAACCACTGTTTCTGTTAAATAATCATGTACCCTGGTTCCAAGTGAGTAGGGTTTCCCTTGTCTCTTTTCCTCTGCTATTTGAAAACGTGCTGCTCCTGTGGTGAATCCTATTATAAATAGACTCCCTCGACTTGTTGCTGGTTCCTTTTAGGTGGAAGCAAACACTGTTGCTTCCTCTGCCGAAGAAACTATCAGTTGACCCAAAGTTTCTAACCAATTGTAGACCAATTTCACTCCTTCCTACGGTTGCTAAACTACTAGAGAAAAATGTACACGGGGAGATGTCACTCTTTTTGTAGTCCAATCTTTTGCTGCATGATTACCAATCAAGAGTTTATGTTCGTTACAGAACCGAGGAAGCTCTGCTCGAAGTTTCAGAAATCATAAAAGAAAATTTGGATCTGAATTCACCTTTTATGGTAATGTTACTTGACCGCTCCTCTGCATTCAATATGGTTTTCTATGTAATTGTGCTTGCCAGAATTGAAAGGATCGGAATCAGAGATCAAGTCCTGTTATGGTTAAAATCTTTCATCACTGATTGCTCCCAGGCTGACATCCTTCCACCTTATAGCTCTTCGTCCAGACCCTAGTAGTGAGGAGTGCCTCAGGGCTCAGCACTTAGCCCCAACGTTTCAATATATATATATATATATGGAGCCACTGGCAAAACCAGTTGAGTCTTGGGGTGTATGGGTTGTATACTACACGAATGACAACCAACTCGTGTTGGCTTTTCATGAAAACCCGCCCATAATCTTGTGTTCCTTTAAAATTTGCTTTAAGGCAGTAGCTGACTGGATGAATGCAAGCTGCTTAAAGCTTAACTTGGATAAAACTGAGATTCTTTTCAATGGTGCCAAGGCCACTCCTAAATACAGTATCTGGTGTACATCTAAAATTGGTGTCCCCCTTCCTGACCCCATGGTAAGAAATGTCTAGCATAAATTCGATATAAACCTTGTTTTTGAACCCCAAATCACGGCATTATCCACCATCTATTTTGCCACTCAAGAAGGATGCTTTATCCTATTCCAGAGGACTTCTGTAAAACAATAATCCATGCCTTGGTTACATCCAGGTTGGACTATGCTAACAGCTTGTACCTGGGTTTGCCTGCTTTTTGAATTCAGTGTCTTCAAATCATTGATAACACTGCAGCTCGTTTCATTCCCAAGTTTCCTCCCTGGGGGCGGTGTCTATCCATTTACAACACCTTTATTGGCTCTCTGTAAGTCAGAGGATCCAATTTAAGGCATTCATCTTTCACAAAGGCCCTCTCTATCTTAGGTGCCGTTTTAAGCCCTACTGCCAGGTGAGATCGTTGAATTCTAACAACCTCAAACTGGTCCAAACCCCCTCATTCACAAGGCCAGAAGAGGAGGCAGATCATTTGTTTTCCTGGCCTCTAAGTTGTGGAATGCTCTTCCTCTTGGTTTGCAAAGCAGCCCTTCTGAAGCGGTTTTCAGAAAGAGCCTCAAAACTTTGCTTAGTGCTCCTGCCTAGAGGGCATCTAGCTTCTCTGTCTTTAGGTTTTCTTCGTTGTGATCTTTATGCCAGCGCTCGGACCCCTCCTCGGAGGTAGCTGTGCACTCATCAAATGCCTTGTATGGCATAATTAGTTATATATATATACACACACACGTAAAGGATATATTTAAAAGTACTGTGAGTCTGTTTTCTCAACTGATGAGCTGATGTTTGCAAAAAAAAGTAGTTCAAGTTGATATTTAAATTGCTGTGTTGGTGAGTCTTATTACTGATGTTCTTCTTATGTGCCAGAGGGGAATCACCTATGTCATTGTTATGACATGTAGAGCCATGCAAAACAAGCATTTACAATGCAATGGTTTTGCCTTTGTTAAAGTTAGAGCTATTGGCATTGCTCTTGACATTATTTTTATTTATGTTTTTTTCTAACATAAATAAATGGCATTGTCATTTACAATGCCAATAGCTTAATCTCTTGCAAATGCCACACACAAACACCCACAGAGAGCCCCCCCCACACACACACAGAGCCCCCCACACACACACCCACACAGAGCCCCCCCACACACACAGAGCCTCACACACACACTGCAAGCTCTCCCCACACACTGCGAGCCCCACACACTGCGAGCCCCCCCACACACTGCGAGACCCCCCACACACACTGGGGATCAACATGAAAATAGGGCAATGACTGAGTTAGATCAAGAAGCAGGGGGTCAGTGTATTCTGCACTCCTCAATACGTTGAATAATAGTGGGGCTCACCAATCTATTGTCTTTGAATAAGTCAATAGGGACCCCATTTAGGCCCAGCACTTTGATACCTCCCTTCATGGTAATTTTGGGGAATCATTACTATTTATGCTTCCTGGCATACACCCACACAGAGCCCCACACACACACAGCCACACAGAGCTCCCCTCACAGAGCCCCCCCACACACACCCACACAGAGCCCCCCACACACACTGCGAGCCCCCCACACACTGCGAGCCCCACACACTGCGAGCCCCCCCCCACACACTGCGAGACCCCCCACACACACTGGGGATCAACATGAAAATAGGGCAATGACTGAGTTAGACCAAGAAGCATGGGGTCAGTGTATTCTGCACTCCTCAATACGTTGAATAATAGTGGGGCTCACCAATCTATTGTCTTTGAATAAGTCAATAGGGACCCCATTTAGGCCCAGCACTTTAATACCTCCCTTTAGGGTAATTTTGGGTAATCACTACTATTTATGCTTCCTGGCATATCTATTAAAGTGGCGATGTTGTATTGCTTATAAAAAAGTGCCACACATTGATGCCGTGGGGTCATTGGGTCCATACACCTATCGGTCTCTTCAATCGGTGAATTTACAATTTTCCCAAAAAATTGAGAGTATTTTCTTTTATTGAAGGGAACGGGTGTGTTTGCTTAAAGGGCTTTCGTGACATCAAAGCTAGGATTAGAATTGATACCAAGAGCTAGACATTACCAGCCTGTATCATCTTTACACAAAACAGAAGTTAACTTTTTTACAATGGGCTTTATTTGAAAAGTACCCCGCCCATAGACCGCCCTTTTCCCCCGTAGTCAGGGCAGTTGTGCCTGCTTTCCTGCAACTGTTGTCGTTCTTCAGAGCAGTCGAATGGAAGCTCCATAAATCGTACTTTTAATACGCTGTACAATAAGTCTCATAGCGTGAATTCTGGATCAGGCCATCTAAACGTTTAAAGCGGTGCCATTCTGGCAGATTTTCCACTATTGTAAGAGCAATTTATGATCGAGTTTTCTATTGCAATGGCATTTTTTGGGTGCCCACGGTCTGCTTGTTTGACTCTGGCCTTCTAGGTGCCTTCATAACCTGGTCACAACAGCATCTCTGGGTCTCAGCAGCCCTTTAATACTCTAGTGTGCAATGTATCGATGCAGCGCCTGCTCAGGCCCTGTGCACTGACGATGATTCAATGCAGTGCCTGCCCACGTTGCTGTGCACATGCAGGGCCTGTCTAGCCCCTGACCTTACATGCCATTGTGTACAGCTTTACAATGTATCAATGCATTGCCTGCCCACACCCCTGTGCACTACCTTCGCATGCTATTGTGCTCTGCCTGACAATGTATCATTGCAGTGCCTCCTCACGGCCCTGTGCACTGCCTTTCCATGCCAATGCAGTGCCTGACATGTATCAATGCAGTGCCTGTCTATCCCCCTGTACCCTGCCTTTACATGCCACTGTGCACTGCCTGATAATGAATCCATCCAGCGCCTGCCTACGCCCCTGTGCACTGTCTTTCTATGCCCCATGCTCTGCCAGTCCGTGCCTCCGTGCCGTACCTGGCCATGCCCCATGCTGTGCCAGTCTGTGCCCCCATGCTGTGCGTGTCCCGTGTTGTGCCAGTGCGTGGCCGAATGCTGTGTCAGTCCGTGCCCCGTGCAGTATCCGGCCATGCCCCCATGCTGTGCCTGTCTGTGCTCCCATGCTGTACCGGTCTGTGCCCCGTGCAGTATCCGGTCATGCCCCTTGCTGTGCCTGTCCGTGCCCCCTGCGTGCCCCCATGCTGTACCGGTCCGTGCCCCCATGCTGTACCGGTCCGTGCCCCCATGCTGTACCGGTCCGTGCCCCCATGCTGTACCGGTCCGTGCCCCCTGCGGTGCCAGTCCGTGCCCCCGTGTTGTGCCAGTCCGTGCCCCCATGCTGACAGTTCGTGCCCCGTGCAGTATCCGGTCATGCCCCCATGCCGTGCCAGTCCGTGCCCCCTGCGGTGCTCGGGCACGCAGGGCACAGTGCAGCCGTTGGACAGCATATTCCTGAGGCCTGGCATCACCCGCGTGAAGCCAATTAGTTGAACCGCCTCATTCAGCAAATCCGTGGCGGGTTTTGGCTGAATTCCCGCGGCGCCCGGGCCTGGAAGAGCCGCCTTCAGCCGAGGGGGCCCCGGGGCCACCGAGGGAGAAGGCAGCGGCGGCGATGGGGCAGGAGGGAAGCGCTCTCCCTCACACCCCCTGGGAGTGAGGGACAGGCACTGGGAGTGAGGGACAGGCACTGAGAGCGAGGAAGAGAGGGAGGGACAGGCTCTTAGATCAAGGAAGAGAATGAGGGACAGGCACTGAGAACAAGAAAGAGAGACAGGGAGGGACAGGCACTGAGAGCAAGGGAGAGAGTGAGGGACAGGCCCTGAGAGTGAGGGAAAGGCACTGAGAGCAAGAAAGAGAGTGAGGGAAAGGCACTGACTGAGAGCAATAAAGAGAGTGCTGGACAGGCACTGAGAGCAATAAAGAGAGTGAGAGACAGGTACTGAGAGCTAGGAAGAGAGTGAGGGACAGGTACTGAGAGCGAGTAAGAGAGTGAGGGACAGGCGCTCAGAGCGAGGAATAGAGTGAGGGACAGGCACCGAGAGCTAGGAAGAGAGTGAGGGACAGGCACTGTGAGCAAGGAGAGGCTGAGAGTGAGGGACAGGCACTGAGAGCGAGGAAGAAAGTGAGGGACAGGCACGGAGAGCAAGGAAGAGAGTGAGGGACAGGCACCGAGAGCAAGGAAAGGCTGAGACTGAGTGAGGAATTATACGCACTGAGAGCAAGAAAGAGAGTGAGGGGCAGGCACCGAGAACTAGGAAGAGAGTGAGGGACAGGCACCAAGAGCAAGGAAGAGAGTGAGGGACAGTGAGAAGGAGGTCGGTCGGGGCGAAGGAGGGGAGAGAGTGCAGAGCGCCAGGACTGACAGTGAGGAAGGGACAGACAGGCGGCAGCGAGCAAGAAGGGAGAGCGAGCAACAAGAAGAGAAGGAAAACGACAGCGCAAGGGTGAGAGGGGCGGGCAGAGAGGGAGTGGCGGAGGGCGGGGAAAGAGAGAGAAGGGCACCGAGAGGAGAAAGAGACAGATAAGAAAAGCATTAAAAAAGAGGAGCGGCCGAGAACTAGGAAGAGAGTGAGGGACAGGCACCGAGAGCAAGGAAGAGAGTGAGGGACAGTGAGAAGGAGGTCGGTCGGGGCGAAGGAGGGGAGAGAGTGCAGAGCGCCAGGACTGACAGTGAGGAAGGGACAGACAGGCGGCAGCGAGCAAGAAGGGAGAGCGAGCAACAAGAAGAGAAGGAAAACGACAGCGCAAGGGTGAGAGGGGCGGGCAGAGAGGGAGTGGCGGAGGGCGGGGAAAGAGAGAGAGGGGCACCAAGGGGAGAAAGAGACAGATAAGAAAAGCATTAAAAAAGAGGAGCGGCCGAGAACTAGGAAGAGAGTGAGGGACAGGCACCGAGAGCAAGGAAGAGAGTGAGGGACAGTGAGAAGGAGGTCGGTCGGGGCGAAGGAGGGGAGAGAGTGCAGAGCGCCAGGACTGACAGTGAGGAAGGGACAGACAGGCGGCAGCGAGCAAGAAGGGAGAGCGAGCAACAAGAAGTGAAGGAAAACGACAGTGCAAGGGTGAGAGGGGCGGGAAGAGAGGGAGTGGCGGAGGGCGGGGAAAGAGAGAGAGGGGCACCGAGGGGAGAAAGAGACAGATAAGAAAAGCATTAAAAAAGAGGAGCGGGAGGGCCTTGGCGAAGGAGAGGAGCGGGGAGGGGCGGCCACAGAGAGACAGGGTGAGGGAAGGGTTAAGACTAAGAGAGTGCGAGGGGACGAGTGAGCCACGGAGAAACACCGAGGCAGACAGAGAAGAGAGAGCACGGCGTGTGTATGAGAGAGACTCGGAGAGCTGCTCTCCTTCCAGCAGATCTCTTGCTTCCTGCTCTCCACTCCTCCTCCCGATGACGCAGCAGAGGCTCGGCCGGCTGGGCCAATCCCAGCGCGGCCCTGGCTGGAGGCGGACGGCTGCTTCCTTAGGCTGGGGAACTCGGCTTCGGGGGCCGCGGCGGGGAAACAAAGGGACAATGCCGGGTGGGCACCGGCTTTAGAGGTCAGCAAAAGCGCTCCACGCGCTCTAAGCGAGGCTCCTTCTCACGGCCCCGAGCAGGAAGGCGGGTGCCGGCAATGCCGGACCAGATTCGGGGGCGTTCCCGAGGGCTTTTGGCTGACGTAGCGTGACGTCGCCAAAAGCCAAAAATTCTCGGGAACGCCCCTGAATCTGGTCCGAGATTGACGGACAAACGTGTCTTCCAATGGCTAGCCTCCATTTATGGAGCTAGCCAATGAAAGACGGGGGCGTATTCCAAGCCACATATACTATACTCATTAGCTTTTTCCTAGCACATGCGTACTTCGTACGCATTGGCTAGGCAAAACCTAATAAAAACTGATCATTAGTTTCCTTTACATTATCGCTGGTGACTTTGCCTGGTGCACAGAGGTGGTCACTGCTAGTAATCCTTCATGCAATGGCCACTAATGAAATCCTGATAATTTGTGTTAGTAACTTGGGCTTCTTTTTATTGAACATTAGTAGCTCTTACCATAGAAAAGGTTGGTGTTCCATGGACTAAAAGAATGCACAGCCATTGCTTCAGTGCAGTAGGGGTTTCCAGGATACACATCTTCTTTTTGTTGACGGATGAGAGAAGAAGAGCTCTCGGGAGCCTGGGGACAGGACGGGGAGGAGCAGGAAAGCACGAGCGAGATCTCTTTGATGGATGTTTTTAATAACAAAATTTAAGGGGGAGGAAGACTGAAACAAAAAGATCCAATAATGGAGGGCCATGAGAGAAGGTAATACTGGCACCTTGGGTCAGGCGTTCAGTGAGGCACGCGCTCCCATTGGAGAGCAACAACTGCATTGAAAATATTGCTTTTAAGTAAATTGCGAAGCACACTGGCGGGGGTGTTGGAGCAAGTTTGTAAATGAGTTACACCACACATCAGGTGAGAAAGGTTGTTGAACGAAATGTTTCCGTGTCCTCGGAAACTGCCCTGAGGTTATTCCAGAAGGATACGTTTGAGAAGATCCTGCAGCTACGCGCTTACTAAAAGCCAAGCAGATGCCCTCCCACCATCCAAAGGTGGTAGGCAATGCCCTCAGCCAGGCGAGGACTATAATGAATAATAAATACTGTATGAGTTAATATTGAGGTTGGACACACACCAACACGCTGTATACCCATTCTATGTTGTCAAAAGTAAAATACCTGAACAGATCTTCATAAGACTGTTATTCTGAAGTAGTTGAAGTGTCTTGATGTCTTCAAGTGAATACTTTATTTTCAGTTTGTGAAAATTGTTAAAAAAAATTAATGAAAAGAATTAAAAAAAATAAGAACCGATATGAGGTAGATTTTCAGGGAAGAACTGTCCCCCCATCAAGCGACAAGGTGCCTCGACAAAAGGCAGGCTTACCGCTACCCTCACAGAACTCATTTGATGGGCTTGCTCAGTGATGTATTTTATTCCTAACATATGTTCAAGCAAACAGCCATGCTTTGTGTGAACTGAAGCAGAGGACAATTAAAGGAAACAACCATCATCAAAGCCAATATGTGGATATGTCTTATAGCGCTTACACACCACACCACTCCTAAAGCCATACACATACAGGCCAACCACATAGCCTAATCACGGCATATCAAACACTTAGGTCCACATTGTCCATTTTATACATGGAGAATGGAGTTAACCCTCATTTTAGTTGGACCTAAAATGGCAAAGCAGAGCTGAGGATTGGACATTTCCAAAGCACTATTTTCTCAACCTACAAAAACACACTGATGTAAATCATTAACTGGTTGTTAAAATGCAGTTCGGCCAAAACGTAAAACGTTCTGATGAGTGGACACGAGTCAACATGCAAACTGCTGAAATACATAAGCTGTGCGGTATAAACTGTCATAGAAGTATCACGTTATAACTATCTTTCAGAATATTATTATTTAAGACTTCCAAAGTTGGAAAAAATGTAAGGCCCGATTTAGATGTTGGCGGACGGGTTACTCCGTCACAACAGTAACGGATATCCCGTCCGATGAAATATAAATCCCATAGGATATAATGGGATTCATATTTCTGCAGACGGGATATCCGTTGTGACGGACTAATCCGTCCACCAAAATCTAAGTCAGGCCCTAAGGTTTGTGTGGTGCCAGAGGGCCTGTGAATGATCATAATTCAGAAGAAGCTCTACAACTGTGACCCACTGGAGACATCCTATCGCTCCCTGCCCCCTCAATGCTTTAGGTTAGAGGCTTTCCCATATCATCTGTGATAACTTTGTCCAGGGCTGTAATAGGGTGACATACATGGAATATGGTCACTTTGTGAGGGGGAACATCACATACAACGCATTTTTTACAACGCACTACCATTACATCGCAACCATTACAACGCATACCATTACAACGCATTGCGCTGGGGGGCGCTCTAGGATAGGGAATATATTTAATTTACTATCCAACACCTTCCCTGCTATCCACGGGGACTGGAGTTGGAATAGTAAATTAAATAATTCACTATCCAGCGCCTAAAAGCATTATGCGTTGTAATGGACTGCGTGGTAAAAACCGCGTTGTAAAGGCATGCGATGTAAAAGCATGCGTTGTAGTGACACCAATCCCTTTGTGAGTAACACAAGTCTGTATTCAGAGAGTCATGTATGGGTAAGAGGAACAACACACATCCACACACATAGGCAGAGTGTAAAAGGTAATCACCCACAAAAACACAACACTGTGGTTCATAAACACAGTAAGATACGCCCTCTAAGCACAAAAAGGCATCCAAAGGCAAAGAGACAGTACAGCACAATACAGATAAACATATTAGGGAACTGAAATAGAAACTAGGCACAGATACAGAGAGAGATAAAGAGACAGATGAGGACAGACACACTGAGCACAGGAATGCACAACAAAACACGGTCTCTCACAGGAAAGTACCAGCAATGCAGAGCACAAACATAGTAGGACTGCAGGACGAAGCAAGACACAAGTGCACCTGTTGGGGTGTGTTTTGGAATTTTTGTTGACTTTAAAAGCTTGCTATCCAGAATTGTTCACCACAACCCTGTCTTCAGGCAATTGTTGAGTTATTTCTTGGCTGGAGAAGGAGTGTGTCTGATCATCTGCTTTAAGGATAGAACTGTTCTCAGTCCAAAATCCAAGCCTGTAAGAGTGGTCTAAATGGAGTGATAGTTTTGCTGTCAGGGACCTGAATTGTGAAGATCTCTGTAATCAGTCAGGTAGCTTCGTTCTGAGATCTGTGTGTGGTGTATTTTTATTTTCTTGTCATGCAGTGTGATTTCTCCAAGGTGGTCTCACACATATATGTGTGGTGTCTGTTTGTTGCCTCAGTTTGCAACATCTTTGCTACTGGGTAGACTAGACAGAACCATGGATGTGGTGTCTTGATTTCCTTTGATTACATAATCGGTGATCGGAGGTGACCGCACAATCTTGTTTAGTGGATCCCTTGTTTTCTTTACTTAGTGTAGGAGAGTGGAGTCCCCGTGCATACTGCACCAACAGTGATCCACTGGATCCTCTTATCCTACTAAGAAAACCTGCAACTCTCAATTCTGTGATGCTCATTAGGTTGCTTCTTCCAGCCCAAGGTACTCTTAAAAGACTTAAGATGCCCCTCATCTTACAGCCCTCACTTTATACTAAGCTGCAAATCTACTCCTTGCTCACCAAGCACAACTGTAAGGACGGCTCTTCAATGGGTCAACTTAACTTGGTAAGTATGGTAAGGAACTATGGTACCAGTATGCAAGCCTGGACGTTTACCTATTCTGCATCTTTTTGTTCTACACAATACTTAGGCACATCCACAAGTTCACTACAACTGGATTGGAGAAAGTCTCCAAAACTGTCACATGACAACAAATACTTCCCAGATAGACCACTCCATAAAAGAAACACGCCTTGCCAACTGTGCAACAAATGGAGTATTCTCATAATTAACCACTTGAGAGTGCTTTGGAGTCTCTATATGGGATATAAAGCACTTCTGAAATGTAATAATACAGGACTCTGGGATACAACTTTGCCATCACGTACCAGGGCAGGTAGGAGACCCATACCCAGAAGGTTAGCTCTGCTGTCAAAGGCTTGAGGCTGTCAGGTTAATATAATGCATGTAAGGTTGTGCACTGTTCATTCTGGTTGGGGTCGAACATCCGGTCATGCTTAGCGCTAAGATGCTCACCCGCAGATGAGTTCTCTAGGAGATTCCAAATCAAATGATATGTCACCTGAGAGGTAGCTTTACTGACAGATGCCTTGGCATGTGGGAGCAATGGAAACTAAGGGTTAGGGACCCTGTCAGTGAGATCTGTGTGATATGAGGCATATGTGATGGTGTGAGGCATATGAGGCATATGCGACAATGTAAGACCTCATTCTATTTTTAAACTTTTAAAATATTTACAACTAACAGTACAAAAATCATAAAGGCTCCTAGACAGATGCATACAGCTGGGCAGCATAAGCGAGTCATCATATGACATAGCTTATATACATAGTGGAAGACCACTGCTGCTCTCAGATAGGTGGTACCTGGCTCCTCTAGCCTGGAACCTGAGCATTGCCATAACAGGTATGATCATATGAGAGCTGGATAACCTGGGGAGTAGCTTTGATATCATTAGACTCTTACGAAAAATTGTCACCGTATATCATGCAGAATTCTCTCACCATAATATGTAAATGTAATTTATATAGCGCATTATCACCAACGGTCTCTAAGCGCTTGCTTTGGGAACCCGTCCGGGTTTTTCCCTGTGAGATAACCCTTACTGGGAACCCCCAAGGTGAAAGCCAGGCATCCCGCCGCGGGGGCCATAGTGGAGATTAAGCAAGCTATTGCCCGGAGTTGCAGAGTGTGAACCCGTGATTCAAGCAGGCACCGAAGTGAGAATTATCGAGTCCGTGAACATTTTTGGGCTCAAGACCCTGCCGCGTCGGGAATTGAACCTTGGTCCCGGGTCTGACCTCTGCTTCATGGTCTGCCTCCTCTAACCATTGAGCCACACTTCTCCACTTCATAATGAATGTTGTGTTCTAGAAAACGTCACGAAGTATATATAAAATAAAATGCTATAGGTTTAGCATGACAGAGCAACATTATTTTCGCTCTGTAAACCTCATATTACAAGTCACAGGCTCCTCTCTTGAAAACATCAGTACACACTGATGTGCTCAAAGTATTTCAAGATGGTGAGCACTTCTACAACTATTAAAATCTAAGGTCACTGTAGTGGTCCAACATCAATGGGATTATGCAACTCATCCATCACTTTTTGTACTGAATATGTGAACCTCCAAACAATAAGAGGGGCACGCCCAGGGATGGGTTACAAGATCCTTGTGCCATAAGAGTCAGTCTGCACCTCACTATGAGGCTGAAACTAGTTTAGGGCTGTTTGTGTTCGTGTGCATAGGGGGACCTACTCTGATAGTGTCATCTGTGCTCTTGTTACACATAGAATGCACTTTTCTTGTTTGCGCCTCGGTGCACCTTTAAATTGGTGCGCCATGCTCAAACACGGAACGTGCACCCTATTATAGAGAGCACGCTGCCCTCAGGGCAGCAGGACACTCATGCTGCCCGAGGGGCAGCAAATTCAAGTTCAATGCATAGCTGCTGCTTCAAAGTCGCTCCGTGCTTCACAGCCCAGGTGGCAATATTCCTGCACTTTCAAGAAGGGAGAAAGATCCCCTTGCAGGCAGGCGCAGTGAGTGACGGCACCCGCCCTGAAGGGGCAGCCCTCTGGAGGGAGCTATGCTCCCATGCAAATGAAGGAATGTCCTCTTGAGATAGCACTGGAGCTACATGTGCACCAGCTCTATCAGTATCACAGAAGGGACTGCCCAAGCGCCTGCGGCCCCTTTGCAATAGCAACGTGCCCCCGGTGAGCCCAAAGTGGGCGCACATGCCTGTGGCACTTTCTGTAATATGGCCCTGGGACTGTACTTTGTGGGGCAGGGCCAAACCCTGTTTACAATTCGATCAGCCATAGTATAACAGATGGGGAGGAAGCAATGGAATAGAACGAGGCTCTGAGTTGTTTCCAGTGGCTGAGATTCATCTAAAGCATTAATTAATCACTTCTTGCTCTGCCTAAAAGGCAAATTTAAATATTGCCCCACCCCAAAAAGAATGGCGAATGGTTCTTAAAATCTGGACTCCTTGCGGATATACAAATGCTTTGGGATGAGAAGGGGTCTTTTGAAGGATGCTGGTAGGTGTAAAAAAAGTCTTCAACTGATCCCTTATTTTGGCTACATGCTCTCAAACAGAAGAGCTTTCCAGACTTCACTGGTCAATTAAGAGTGAGTCTATTTTTTCAGCAACCCAATCAGCAGCTCTGATTTGGAAAGGGTGTTGCTCGCTCATTTCCATCTCCAAGAAGCAGTCCCTTTTCAGAGTTTGCTAACATACGGTAATTATATAAAGAGAGGCAGGAGGCCTTCCAAATGGTGACTCGCAAATCCAACCTGTATATTACCAATTGTTTGAACTGATAGTCAAAAGGAAATGTTATCGTTTTCCATTCATTAATAACAAAGGGGCATATGTACAAGCCCCTATCACCCCGGGAGCGTCACTCTTTCTGACACTCCATTGGCGAAGCGCCATTTCCCCCAGCAAAGGGGAGTACAATGGGTGTTGCTGTGGGCGTTCCACTGCAACACCCATCGCTTTTTGATGATGCCCCAGATTTACAAGGCTAAGGCAATTCTAAAAACTAACCCCAGGGAATTCCTGGTCTTAGAATGATGATATGACAAGAAATTTTTAATTTGTCCTTGTTTTTTGCAGTTTCTATTTTTATTATTCATTATTGATAGTTGTTGTGTAGGAAGGTGTCCCTTTCTGCACATAAACAGTCGCCCCTGCAGAGCAAGCACCCTTGCAACATTGTGTCAGGGGGCCTGCGCTGGCGCTATGCACCTTTTTTTGCACAAGTGCTAGGGGAAACACAGAAGTGTACGTATTCTTGTGAATACGGTGCATCCCTGCATTAAAAAAATGTTGGAGCGCTGCGTTAACAAATTTGGCATAGCACTGCTCTCCGATTTCTTTTGTAAATTTGCCCCAAAGTCTTCAAAGGTTCTGTCAATGAGAGGTAGACCATCCCATGTCCAAAGCATCCACAATGCTCCAAGGACAATTTTCCAAACCGAAAGGGCCCGTGAGGCTAAGATTTTTAATTTATCCAATCAGAATTGGTGCCAATATTTGAGAAGGGAAACGACACAGAGAACTGGAACAGTGTTTGACGCAGACACAAAAAATGAGAACAAGGTGCTAAACACACAATACAGGAGGGGGTTTACAATTGCTCATGAATTGGTCTAGCAATTCTTAACTTCTACAAAGGAGCATATGACAGACTAGCACATATCCATTATCCATTTGGAAGTTGCCTTGGCAACTTAAGAATAAGTCTTCCTTTCATTGGCCCTCTGTCTATACCTTTTCAGCTGATCGCGTCTGAAGGCATACACTTTGTCATGAGTTTTAACAAAATACATTTCACCCTGTTAAGGTGTATGTTTTTATCTTACTACTTGCTTCTCTGAAGGACACGAAAAAGGACATCCAGCTGTGCACCTGAAAACACTTCTCTACTTTACAACACATTTTATACAGACCAATGACTGCCCTGCGCTTGGAGGCCATGGTGTTCCGTGGCGTGAGTTTGATAAAAGAATAGGCACCAGCAACCGCAAGCAGTAAGAGTTACATACAGACTGAGGGATAGATTTTCAAATATTTTGCACTGGGTTAGCATCACACAAGTGACACTAACCCAAACAAAATGTTTTTTTACCAATTTACTTTCCAGTGTAAAACTTGTTTTGCATTGGAAGGTACCCTACAAGTAAAGCAAAGCAGAGTGAAGCATTGCTTTGAGATACTTAGCGCCAAGGGGGCATTACAAGGGTGAAACAGGGGCGTTCCCATGCAACCACCCATGCCTTTTGACACAAAACCCTATCTACAAACAATTGTAAACAGGGTTTAGCTCCAAAGGTTAACACCATCTGAAAGGAGGAGTTAAGAGGAGAAATGTTTTTATTTCTCCTTTCCTTTCCTAAGTGCATGCGTGCTGCACTGTGCAGCACTCATACAAAGTGGGAAAAGTGTTTGAACTTGTCTAGGCATAGTATTTTGTACTGGAAGGTTACCCTTCCTTTACAAAACCTATGCTGAAATCAGCACCAGCACGAGCGAGAGGGGAGGAGAGAGCCATATCTCTGTGTATATGGAGGCCTCCTCCTCCCTCCCTGCTCCGCAGCGCAGACTAGCATTTTTGGCTGTTGCGTGACTTCTTTGAAAAGCTGCACCTTCCTCTGGGTACCACCTGCAGCGAATGTTTCAGATGTTACTGAGCAATGCTCACAGACTGAAGCTTTCAAGTGCCATGCTGCATTATTCAGTGTTTTGTTTCTACCGGTGGGCACATGCAATCATTTTGGGAAACATGGGCGATTGTAGTATGTGAGTAATGCAATTGCCAATTTAAGACACAGACTGGGTATAGTTTTAGGCTGACTGGTGTCTTAAACAGCTGCACTTCTGAAGCAGCGCTATTTGTACCACCTTAATCAATGGTAAATGGTTGCTTGTCACAGGAGCTTCAGCCGCATCGCTGCGGCGGCTATTCCGCCGCACCGCTAAGGGGGCGGGGCGGCCGCGCAGCGGCCGAATGCTGGTGACGGAACCGCTCCGTCATCAGCCGCGGTTGGGCTGTGCTCATGACGGAGCGGTTCCGTCATGGCCCCGCCCACTCACTAGAACGCGCCGCGCAGGCGCGGCGGCAGGGCCATGACGGAACCGCTCCATCATCAGCACAGCGCCACCGCAGCTGATGACGGAGCGGTTCCGTCATCAGCATAGAAAGGGTTAAAGGCATTTGCTACTTATCAGCATTTGTTGCTGTACCTGTAGTAAACAACAGAATATAACAATAATAAACATAAAGCATCAGTAATACAGTAAGGCATAATGGGGAACACCACAACAAAACAGTCAAAATAGACCTGGCAAAGAAAGAAAAAAATACATCCAGCGGCGTAGGAAGGGGGTGTGCTGTGGGTGCGAGCCACCCCGGGTGTCATCCCTGAGAGGGGGTGACAAAATGTCACTGAGTTGGGTGACAAAATGGCAAAAGTCCGTTCCCCCAGCTCTCATCTGCCGTCTTCAGTGTGGCACCGTTGCGGGGTGGCAATCCATGGATTCACCAGCACCCCCTCCCCCTTCCCTTCAAGGAGTCCTGCTGCAGGGCGGCAAACGCAGGTACCCCCCCCCCCCCCCCCCCCCGGGCTGTCTCAGGCCTAGCTACGCCACTGAATACAACATCGGACAACTAGAGTGTACAAGCATTTCAGTATGCAGAGTGACCAGGCAGCAAATGTGCGCCGCCAGGCCTTCAGAGAACCTTTCAAAATACTTAACATTTTTTGTAACTGAGCGGCAAGGGGTAGCCCAGCAATGGAGAAGTGGGAGAGAGGAAGGAACAGGGAGTAGTGGGGGGGAATAAAAAAGTAAAAATGAAGACAAGTGGTTGTGTGGAAAAAGGGTAGGGCTATGACCTTTTTCAAGATTTGCCCGGCGCTAACCGCCTTTGTACCATTCAATTTACCAAGCAGTGAGGCAGGCGCCGGAGACCAGAAGGCAGGAAACAGAAGTTTTATTCCGACGGAGCAGAACACATCAGATCAGACAACAAGGTATCGTCTCGAGGTGCTCTAACAGCCTCTCTGAGGCCTGGCCTCTTATACCCTGGTTTATGACATGTGAGCATTCTTTATTGCATAAAAGACTCTTTAGACTTATGAAATGACGTCCCCATAATCCTCGTGTCAAGCCCACCCCCACATACATCCACAATAGAGGTCCTCATCCTGCTGATAACAGGAGGGGGCTATCACGCGGTTGAGTGTTCCGCCGATTCTTAGGATGTGTGCGCCTGATCGTATCCCATGGGGTGGGGAGGCCATGATCAATAGTGGGTCCTTTGAAGAGGGGTGACGCCATACAATAAGGGGCAGTAAACGGTATCTCCCGGCTTAGGCGATGGCCTCGGACCTGTGTGGTCAGTCGGACTCGGGGGAAGGGGTCATCAAAGGAGGGGTATTCATGCCGCGTGGACAATCAAGCGCGGAGGGATGGTTTATCAACAGAGGGGTATTCATGGAAGGAGAGGAGGTGCTGGTCAGGCGCGGGCGTGACTCCCAAGGACAGGGTCATGCTGGAGGAGAAGGGTTATGCTCATGTGAGGGAGGGAGGGGGAGCCAGGGTGCGCGGAGGATGCTTGCAGGGTCAGAGGAGCGCGCTGGCGATCGATCGTGGACAGGGAGACCATGATACCTAAAATGGCTGTTGTGCACGTTGTTCGTGGGTGACAAGCTGGCACAGATGATGTTCAGCTCGTAAACTAAAATTCCACAGTTGAAGAAGGGATAAAGGAAGAGAGAATCAGCAATCAAGGGAGAAAGCAGCATGGACCACTGGGGGAGAAGCACACGAAAGAAAGAGAGAGACCAGCACAAAAGGTAGTGAACTGCACAATGTGGGGTGTATTACTATTTGGCAGTGGGGACAAGCACAAGAGGGAGAGAGGGAGACATATGAAAAACACATGTACTCTCATGGACTGCTGCATAAAAAAGAAACAAGTAATTACCTGCAGGTAAGCATAGGAACGATATAAGTTATGCAATTAAAAGGATGGTAAAGAGGCTATGCTACAGATGCGGTACAAGCAAGAGGAGGAAGGAAGGCCATCAAATAAGGTACACAAAATAAGACTGGGAATAATTAAATCAATTGAAAGCAAATGGCATGCTCTAGTTTTAGTATAGTCCACAAGAGGCTTTTCCCTACAGACAGCGATAAGCTGTCTGCAGGCAAAGCCTTAAATAAACACGCAATGGCAAAACCAATAGGTATTGCTTTTAGGATCTATGGGCTTTGCCAATGCTGTTTGACAATGCTATTCAGCACTGGTAATAAGCAAACTGCTGTTTGTTGTTCTGTGCAGCCTCAGAAAAATGAAAAAAATGCATCATGAAACAATGTCCAACATGATGCTACTGTCACCCGCGTTATTTTGTAGGCAAATACATGCATGATGCTATATGTGCATACCTGCGTCACAACACTTATGCATGCATACTGAATGATGCGTACACCATTTTCTTTGTTTTTTTAATTTACAGCCAAAGATGTCAGATGCCAATTTGCGCAGTAAAAAAACGCGTTTTGAATTGAGCTGAATATTTATTTCATTAGCAGGGTAGTCTGACAGCAAATGTGGGGGAACTAATAAGGGGTAGAACAGCACATAAGGGAGAGAGTAACATGGAGGGCAGGTGTGGGTCTCTGGCAGAAAGAGAACGGCAAGAGGGCTAGAAAACACATGCACTCTCAGGAAGTGCTGAACGAAATATAAAAAGGTAGTTCCCTAAGAGTGAGCAGTGGATGGATACAAGTCAGTCAATCAAATCAACAAGGCTATGCTCCAGAGGAGGGTCTAACACAAGAAGAGGAAAGAAGGGTAAGAATCAATCAAATGTGAGTGACAACAAAGACAACCAATGAAATCAGTGGATGGGTTCCAAGCTCACTGTAAGTTCTTGATACAGGCCACAAAAGTTCCTTCATAACCAGACAGCCAAAAGCTAGTAGGCAAGCCCTAAAAACAATTGAGCATTCCACCACCATCGCAATTGGTGCCACTGCACCTGGTGCTGGTGGGCGGCGTCATTTTTGCAAGTACGTTTTCATTTTAAAAGCTCCTGGTTACTGGCCTCTAGCAATTTTCAGGCATCAATTAAAATGTCAAGATAACTCCAGTGATTAATTGTCTTCCTGGGAAGAGATTGGAGGTTTGTCTCCTGAAGTTTTGACTCATCCAAAGGTAGCGCAGAGGGTTAATATGCCTGCTGCTGAGAACATGTACCATGCAGATCACAAAGTGCATATAATATAAATAGGTCAGTAGGAAACTGCTTCTGTGAGATTCTTTTGTTACTTGTAGTTTATAAGTCAAAATCCTAATATAGAACATTGAGCTATTAACTATCATTAAAGATCTGCATTCAAACTACAAGGTATATGGTATAGCTATATGTTTTTTACCCAGTCTCTATTTATCTTAATCTTGCTAAAATGGTTCATTTGGGTAGAAAACAATTCTTCTTATTAAAGAGAACTCCAAACAATAGTGTTACATTTTAAATTCTGAATTTGTGCTTTTCCAGAATAAGGACTCAAACTATATTGCCTATTAGTATGGATGACATGTGACTCCCATACCTTGTAGTACTGTCTGATGTAACATTTCCTATACAGTGATTTACACACATATGGTTGTCTCTATGCAATGTGTGTGCAATGTAAAGTGCTCTGACACCTTACAGTGATATGAGTGGTGCAAAACAACTAAATGAATATGAGAGACAGTGGTTATGGAGACTTGAGGAGCACTGTTAAAGGGTGACAGTGAGGGAATCTGTGGCAGAGGTGGTAATTGGGGGTGGGAGCACTAACAAACAGGGTGCCACCAGTGCTAAAGCCGACCCTGCCCATCACAAAAAAACAGCACTCAACAGACATGTGCAAACATCTTCTCACACATCACCACCTCTTGACCTGCTTTATAACATGGAGGTTGAAGTTGTTTGCACTATGCAATGCCTAACCTTATCACAGTGGACATTAAGGGGCATATGTATCAACCAAATTTTTGGTCGCAAACGCTGCGAATTGCTAAAAACAGCGTTTGCGATTAAAAATTTGCTATTACAGATGTAGGAGGCACAATCGCATCGCAAAATTGCAAAAATTGCGATTTCTTAAGTTGTGATAACATGAAATCTGCAAACAATTTAGTGATTTCTTAATTAGCGATGTCCTCTGTTTGCAAAATTTGCAAACTGGATATCGCAAAATAAGAAATCGCAATGTAACAAAAATTCGCAAATTGCGAATATGCGAACATCGCAATTTAAGAAATCACAATTAACACCAAGTGCATGCAGGTGGTAACCAGGTGCAAGGTATAAAAAGCAGCCCACAATGCAACTGAAACTTCCACAATGGCAGCACTATATGTGATAGCCAGGAGGCTGCGGATCCGTGCCCTTGCACAGAGGAGACTGAGACAGTAGCGTATTTTCAGACTGCGCATCACGCTGTTCCAGCAGACTGAAGAGGACATTCATTAGAAGTACAGGCAGCACCCACACACCATCTTGGACCTGATTGAGGAGCTTAAACCCTTTTTGGAACACCCAACATGCAGGACAGAAACAATTCCCACCCATGTGGAGGTTCTGTGCTCACTGCACCTCCTGTAATCAGGGAGTTTTCAAGGAGTCATAGCAGAGGTTGGCGGGCTGTCACAGAGTGCTCTATCTCACTTTTTCCATGCCTTTTTGCATGCAATGCTGAAGAGGCTAGCACATCATATATACTTCCCCAGCACCCAACAGGCATTATAACAAACCAAACTTGACTTCTATCAAATTGCAGTTTTGCCCCATGTCATTGGCTGTATTGATGGGACCCATGTGGCCCTCTCACCACCAGCAGCAACAGAATATGTGTTCAGGAACCAAAAATGCCACTATTCCCTGAATACCCTGAATATACAGATTGTGTGCAATGCTAAGTACAATATCAACGACATTGTAGCAAAATACCCTGGCAGCACACATGACTCTTTCATCTTCCGACATAGTGGGATACACAGACGTCTGAGTGCTGGAGAGTTTGGAAAGGGATACCTGCTAGGTAAATCAATAGCACACATACATCCATCCACTACTCATTTTGGGAGGGGGGGGGGGCATTGACGTACCTTTCATTTCTATCCATGCAGGTGATAGTGCCTACGCAGTGCGAGACTTCATCCTAACACCGTATCTAGATCCAGCAAATGCAAGGGAGAGGAGGTATAACAGGGCACTTAGATCAACCGCAGCGTCATAGAACGTACCTTTGGCATACTGAAGAGTCTGTTCAGATGGCTACATTAAAGTGGAGGGGCACTGCAATACAACCCTGAGACATGTTGCAAAATTGTGACAAGCTGCGCAATGCTCCACAACATGGCTATGAGGAAAGGCACCACAATTGATGTGAGCAACACAGACACATCGGATGATGATTGCCCACCTCCCCCTGGCAGGGCAGCAGCAGGAGTAGGGGCTGCTGCTGGACGTCAGAGAAGGGTCTGAGATCACACAAAACTACTTTTAGGTAAGAAATAAAGGTGATGAACCAAAATGCATTTTGTAACATGCAATGTGTTTATTCACTCTTCACACTCAATAATTTTAGCAGTACCCAACACATGTTTGAACACAGTGATAGTACTGATCAATAATGTGCATTAATCAGTTTAGGTGGGATGCTTCACCCCTTTTCACAAAAGTGTCATTGTCTAGTTCACCTCCTCCGGTGACGGCTTGGTGCAGGGCGGTGTTCTGCCTGAGTGCCCTCCGTTGTCTGCCTAGCTGCAGCACCTTGTCTACCACTGCGACGTCTTGCATCAGGCAATGTAGGAGTGATGGTGCTCCTACTGGAGGTCTCTTCGTTCTCCCCAGAGACCATGAGTGTGCTGCCACCAGTTTGCAGTTTGCATCGGTTCCACTGTGTTTGTTACCTGTTCCAGCCCTCTTACAATGTCCAGGCAGCAGGGTGTCATTTGCATCTGCATAGTGATGCATGCTGCAACGTGTAAGGTTGCTGGTGGTTGTGTAGAGGCGGTTTACCGCCTTTGAATAATTGTGCATACGTGCATTGGCACGTTGGGCAGACCTGTCCCTGGCACTTTCATCACGTTCCAGTATTGCGCATAGGTTTTGTATGGCACCTGCCATGGCCATGATGCCTTCCCCCATGTGCCACTGATTTTTGTTTAGGGTGCTCAGCTGCCTGTTGATTGAACATAGTGGTTTGTGTTGCAGGCGCTGATCTTCAAGCATGTTCTGCTCCAGTCCAGCAAAAAGAGTGTGTTCCTGTTCAGTGCCAGTGCTGCTCCTGGGCGTGGACCTCTGTGCTACATTTGCTTCAACCCTTTTTTGTGGTTGTTCTTGTCCACGACTGTCAGACACTTCCTGACTTTCCACTCTATCCTCACTTGCCTCCCCTGTGGCATCTAAGTCGTCCTCCAATGGAGCCAGTGGGGGCACATATGTGCGCTTCCTGCGCATAATGGGTGTCTGATGACAGTCATCGCTTGTGTCCCCATCATAAGAGTGCTCCAAATAAATTTGTAGGTCCCCTCCCTCTGCATTGTCCTCAGGTGCCCTGGATTGTGCTGTGGATGTAAAGGGGGACATTTGAGTTTGTGTTTTGTCTGCATTTTAGACTGAATAAAGTTTTCAATTTTTAAGTTGACTGACTCCTCACACTGTCATTTTGCGTTGACTGCAACTCAAATTCTAGGCATGATTTCCTATGTCTCATTCACAAACTATCCTACATCCAACTACAACTGCCATGATGCATTGCTGTGTGTGTTGTAAGGAGTTGACCGGAGTGAAATGTTTTTTCTTCTTGTCACACATTCTACACAGTGTGCATGCTATGGGGAGCTGTGTAATAATTATTTGCCATGCATCTTACCTTGACTGCTGGATGCAGGGTCGGAGCTGTCAATGTCAGCCACACCACTTACACTCTCAGGCAGGAGAGTGGACTCCACCAGCTCTTCATGGGGTGTTGGCTATCCTGCTGTGGATGTTCCTCCCCGGTCTTTTGGGACTTCTTCAATCTGGCTGCCACCCTCTCCTTGCACCTTTGGCGCATATCGTACCACCTCTTGCGCAGTTCCTCGATGGTACCATTGGTCACACCCACAGCATTCACCTTCTCCTGTATTTTCAGCCATATCTTCCTTTTTCTTGCCTCAGGTACTTTCAGGGCTTTCTTACCAAACAGGAGTTCATGGCTGCAGACCATCTCCTCTATGAGGACCTCCTGCTCTTTCTCTGAAAACTTGTGTTTTATTTTCCTTTTCTCACCCTCCATGCCCTCCTGTGGCCTCTGTGACTCCATTGTTGATCTTGATGTGCTGTGCAGCCTCCAAACTGCCTCTGGGTGTGGCTCAGGCAAACAGGTGCAGCTAATCACTCCCACTTCCTGGTTGTGGTGTCATCAAGCTGCACCTGTATTGCAGATTCCCGAAATTGCGATTTCTTAATTTGCTAATTTCGCTATTAAGGAATCGCAAAACAGAATTCAGAGAATGTTTTGCAGTATTTAAGACATCGCAAAACTTTAGCGATTTTTTATACACATATATACATTCCGTTTTGCGAATCTGAAACTGCAAATCGCAAATTCTCGCAATTTGAGATTCGCAAAACGGAATCTTGATACATATGCTCCTAAATAGCACCAGTAAAAAATGTTTTGTGATTGGATCCTGGAAATAATTTTTTGTCATCAGAAATGGCCCTCAGCCACAGTGAGAAAAGCAGAAAACGAGAAAACAATAAGGAAGAAAAAACATGAAAACGGTGACATAGGGAGCAAGAATGGGTGAAAGGAACCAGCAAGAGAGAGCTAAAGAAGCAGGAGTTGTCTAGGGTGGGGAAGTGAGAGGTAAGAGTTGTAATCAAGCTTAGACAGCCTTAATATTCGCAAACCCCAACATTCTGTGGCAAGCTGCTAAGGAAAGATTCTGGTACTGCACTGTTATGAGTTTTTTAACAAACGATGCACTCGCAATATAACAGTATATGCGTTTCTAGAAAACAAGATGGAAATGGGACTACAGCTCACCAAATTGTTCAAAGTCTCATTTTTCAAAAAAATTATTTTTCCTGATCACATGTGCACTCCCACTAAAGCTGAAGTACACTTCAGCACAGGGCTCGTCAGCCAAAACTTTGGAAATTATTTCTAATTCCCTTTATTTTTTATATCATCCATGTGTCTTTAAGATATGTCTTCAGCTTCCAGTAATTGAAGTGCCATTTCTTTACATCAATAACAATCATATTTTATTCTGGGTTTCCGTACCTGGTTAAAGCACTCCTGCCTACTAGAAAACACTAACATTGTTTTATTAAAGTTACATGCAATGGTTATTTATTTTTGTATTTATTTTTTATAGCAAGGGGCTGTCGCATTTAAAAACTGATATGCTTTAGATTTGTTTTATTTCTTCATTTCACTATTAAGGCAAATGTTTGCAAAACAATTAACAATAACTATACAATAACTTGCCAAGATAACTCTTACTTGCTTTGTCAATTCTTGTTAGTTTTTTAATTGGAACATTCCTTCAGCTAAAATATTTCTAGGGAAAAGCTCAACATTTCTCTATCTCAGATTTAATTGCTATGAAATACGAATTTAATTAACATGCTACTGTCTTTTATTTAATAGAGACCCCAAAGTCAAGGTTACATAAAAGTAACAGTGGTGCATTTTTTTGCTGCGTGTGCAGAAGTAAATAGAGCAAAAAAAAACTCTGCAACAGGGAAAATAAAATCAATAAACTCTCATATTAGGAAATTGACAAAAAAAATCTAAAATTTTGAATGAAATATGGGATAAAGATTCCAGGTATTTAGACATAGGAAGCTTAAGCAGTGCAAATCAGTTTGCTCTATTTTTTTTTTATAAACTGCTCTTTATAGGGGAGGATTTCTTTTCTAAAAAGTGTAAAACACAGAACAGTTCAAAACAATGTAAAAACAATGATTACTCTTTAGACCTGGAAGTAATTTCAATTGTAACAGAGTAATCAGAGTAATTTCAGTAATTTCCCATTATTCCTTGATGCGGAATTATCGATAATAACACAATTATGCTCGCTCTCGTAATTAAGAGTAATTTGGAGGGAAAAAATTCTGCAGCAAGAGCATGTTTAGTGATCGCGAGTGACTGCTTGCGCTGCTGTTTATGATTTGTTGCATTTAGTGCTATTTTCTCAGTGCAAAATGCATCCTCATTTCCCATTTGGGACCTGAAGGGGCATTTTTGCACTACAAAAATAGCTCCAAATTTCAGAATGACTTTTCTCGCGAAATTCTGCGTAATCTCGCAAAATGTTAAGGTAATTCTGCATGATTACGCTACACGAAATTATGCAAGTGAGACCCACCCCTAATTTTTTTCCTATACTTTGGCAATCATTTTACTCCGTTTTAGCCCTGATGCTAAATTTGTTGTGTAATATCGACAATTGAAAAATTTGTTAGCTCTGTTCTCCATAAACAAGTAGCAAAAACAGTACAAATAATTTTGCACTAATTTTGAATTATGGCTTTACTAGAATTTAATTTATGCTGCTCTAAACCTCATTTGTTTGAAAGTTTCCCTTTAGCCCTATATTTTCATATTAAGTAAACAATGTTGGCTTCATTTTACCATTGATTATGGTCAGTGAGTAGGGATCATATTAATTATGTTACTGCCTATAGGGTTTGTTAGTGTCCAACCATTGATTATTATCTTTCCTGTCAAGGCCCACCAAACAACTATTTTAAGTTAGGGCAAAACAGCTAGGATCTCAGTTACCAACCTACGTTTTACATTGATCAAAATATAATAAAGATGGTGTTTTATTGTTTTCAATTTTTCCAATTATAATAAAGATGGATTTTTAAAAGGCACCCTTCAAATACCTGAAAGATCACTCACTTCATCACTATGCAGTCCCGAATAGACCGCACATCAAGGTGGAGAATATTTTCGAGTAATAAATCGGATTGAGATTTTACATCATCACAGATAGTTTAATGAGCGGTACACTGTGGGCTGGAGGAGACTCAACCTTAGGTGCTGCAACTGGTTGAATTGTATGGGATCTGTTGGGAATGATGTTCTCACACCTTTTTAATTTTATAAAAACAGTTCCACTTCTTGGGGCCAGATGTAGGTAAATCACATTTACCGATTTTGAAATACCGAATATTACCGAATTTTACCGATTCGGTATTTCAAAATCGGTAAATGGGATGTAGGTGCCAACATCTGGATTTTTACCGATTCCTTAAAAATTCGGTATTTACCGATTCGGTAAATACCGAATCGGTATTTGCTATTGAATCCTATGGGCCTTGAAGCCCATAGGATTCAATTCTAATACCGATTCGGTATTTACCGAATCTGTAAATACCGATTTTGTCAAGGGTGCAGGGGGTGTCACTTTGACACCCTCTAGCACCCCCAAAACGGGCATGTGTTCAATGTGGCACACAGACATGCCCTAAGGGCACGTCTGTCTGTCACATGGCACATGTGTACATGCACAGATGTGCATGTACACAGGAATCGGTATTTTACCATGGATTTGTATTCCATGGTAAAATACCGATTCTGAAAGCCATGTGCCAAGGGAAAATTGGCTACCCACATTTCAATCTTGCATTTTCGGTAAAATTACAGAATCCGTAAATTTACCGAATCTGTAACATTACCGATTCGGTAATATTACAGATTCAGTAATATTACCGAAAATGCAACATTTAAGGGCCCCTACATGTCAATGGCCATTTACCGGTCGGTAACGGCCGAATTCGGCCGTTACCGATCGGTAAATGGCTATTTTCGGCCACCTACACCTGGCCCTTGGTGTTGAAAAAACAACCAAGCCTTGACGACCCTGATGCGCATCTTGCTAAAAGGGAAGACAGGGGGTCTCCTGCACCCTGAAGTGGAGGGAGGGACAAACAGCTAGAGAAGAAACAAAGAACTATGGGGCATATTACCAAGCAATAGCGATAATTATCGCTATTGCTTGGTTAGAGACAAAAAATTACCGCTGAGCTGCGGCGATTTTTACCGCAAATAAACCTTGGTATTACCAAGATTTATCGCAAATGCGATAAAAATCGCAGCAATGCATGAATATCGCTGAAAAGTCAGCGATATTCATGCATTACCGAGCTAATGCTCTTAGCCATGTTATCCACCTCCCATTGGATAACATGGCTAAGAACTGTTAAGAAGAAACCAAGTTGCAACAAGCACCCTCTGTGGAGTCAGGAATCAGTAATGTTTCTGCATTGCACATTGGTTATTTCACCACTTTTTCATCAGTTTTAGACACAAGTTCATGAGAAATAAATGGGCTTCAAAGTATGGATCCAAAACCGTACGTAGTATCTTCAAAAATCTTTATTTTAAACACATTAAAAGTTCTCCAGCTTTGCACTGCCGACACGTGTTTCGCCCACACAGGGGCTTTTTCAAGGCAATTTCATTCAGGATGGACAGGTCAGATTGTCAGGATGGTCAGATCGATGTGTCGTAGCAGGAGTCGTACAGAAGTGTTAAGAATCCTATTGATTAAAGAGTTGGCGATTGCGACGTCCAAGATGTATGTTCAAACATGAAAAATTGATAGGAAGGCGATAGTCACTTGGTGGAAATCAGTTCTAGTTTTCACAAAGTGTAGAAATTTTGAAGACCTTGGTCAGTCTGTTTGGAAGTATGTGCAGGAGCCCGATCTCCACTGCTCGGCACGTTGAAAAAGCCCCTGTGTGGGCGAAACACGTGTCGGCAGTGCAAAGCTGGAGAACTTTTAATGTGTTTAAAATAAAGATTTTTGAAGATACTACGTACGGTTTTGGATCCATACTTTGAAGCCCATTTATTTCTCATGAACTTGTGTCTAAAACTGATGAAAAAGTGGTGAAATAACCAATGTGCAATGCAGAAATATTACTGATTCCTGACTCCACAGAGGGTGCTTGTTGCAACTTGGTTTCTTCTTAATTATTGACACGGGCATTAAGTTGCTTTGTATCACACCCCCGGTGGTGGGTGTTCTACCAGGTTCGCAGTGCACCTCTACCCTTGAAATTTTCACACGTAACTTGATCAGTGAAAATAGTCGTTAACAGAAGGTGCGGACGTTTTCTCTTTCTGAGAAACGCTACCACCAACATTGTTGTATTATGGCTAAGAACTGCTCAGGGCAGGTGTTAGCTTTTGGAGATATTTGCGCTTTTTGGAGATATTCGCGCTTAGCGCGAATATCTCCAAAAGTTGCTAATAGGAGATAGCGATGTTAGCGACTGTTTTCAGTCGCTAACATCTTGGCATGCGCACTTTGCATGTCATTAGTGATGAATATCACTGACATGCAAAGTGGGGCCCAAGATGGTCGCTATCTCCTACTAGCTGTCGCTAACTGGTGTTAGCGACAGCTAGGTAATAGGGAGATAATTTTATCTCCGCTTTCTTGGCTTTTAAAGCCAAAAAAGCAGAGATAAACCCCCTTGATAATATGCCCCAATATTTACTAGAAAAGGTCGGAGAGTGGAGCTGCGACAGATCTGTCAGTGCCGCGCTCTGACATTTTCAAAATGCAGGGATGTGCCGTATTTTCTACAATATGGTGCACACCTACGTTTTCCCCAGCGCGGGCTCTAAAATTAGCTGCCTATTGCCAATGCAGGCACCCTTGCACCATAGTGAAGTGGTGCCTGCGTTGCAGTGAATGATTGTTTATGTGCAGAAAAGTGCCCCTTCATGCACATAAATAATCCATAATAGCAGTTTATTACTTCTATGTGGGCTGCAGAATTCATCACACATAGAAAAGGCAAAAACAAGGAAAAATACAAGCATTTCTCCTCATGCGCCAGTCTAACACCTGCTCTTGCATGGCATTCGTTTTGGCACTGCCACAGATTTACACCTCCTGGTGCAGGAGGTGCAGCATCAAAAAGTAATGGGTGTTGTGGTTGAATGCCCACAGCAACACCCATTGCAGGCCCCTTTGCCACAGGGGACTGTGGCGGAAAGTGGCATATTTACAAGGAGGCATTAAGTCACGCTAAGTGGCTTAGCGCCATCTTGTAAATATTGAAAATAGTTGTACGCCATCGGAGCGTCGAAAAAAGTGATGCTCCGGTGTTAGGGGCTTGTAAAAATGCCCAAAATATATCACTAGGTTGTCTGCTACCTAAAAGAAATGTAAATGTGTGCTACTGGTTAATCAGGAAATCTAAAGGGTTTTTGAACACCAGTATTTTCCTTACTATCTAGAGTCATTTGAAGCTTATTCTGTTTGAGAGGTAATATAAGGAAGGTACCAGCTGAGGTCTAGAATGCATCCTTCTAATGGAAACTTGTAAAAAAGGTTTACATTAGGTACAGTCTAATTGCTTATTACTAAAAATATATATTTTGAAAGCATTTGTTTTATCGTAAATGCTAAATCCGTTTACATAATTTGTGGCAGCCTATTTTACGCAGTGTATAATTCAATATTAAAATGTAATGACTTGCATATTCGCAGTGCTTTCAGTCACAGGCTGAGACCTTGTAACACCAATGTAATAACATGTGACTATTCTGGACTGCGCAACCACGATTCTGTTCTGTGGCTGCCTCGTTACATTTGCAGAGATCACATTAAGCAAATGACAGTACATTTCTCAGTGATTACTTTACATTGAATTCATTCTTAATTTAAGGTGTGTGCATTATATTTTATATGTATTTGCCTATAGGACTGGCTAACAAAATAGTTGCAGAATAGCTTCTTCTTTTTGGCCACATCTCTGACCCCGCCCCCACACTCACTGTCCACAGGACTTGCACTCAGGATCACAGTTCACATACTTTTTACGCAATTCTACTACTGGTTGTCTACCTTCTCAAGGTTATTTCAGCAGCCAATAACCAAGAAGTCCACTGATTCAACTGGCCAATGCTGTGGACCTCACTCCACTGTCTGAATAACCTGCATTGCATTAGATATATCTTTACACTCTCTATGCAGGTGCATGCAGTGGCTTGGGACAAGCTGCAGAAACTGTAAACCCAGCAGAGCTCGGTGTTCCGATAGCATTTCACAAACCTAGCAAGAGAATTTACTAGTATTCAACATGCCCTCTCGCACATTTTTACAAGCTATATATGGTTCCACGTATTGATAGTTCTCACATGCCCAGTGACTAGTACGACCAGGTCAAACATGCGCAGTATCCACTATAAAGAGTCCTCACAATCTCATTCATTATTATCACCTACTAACCAAAACTTGAGTAGCTAGATCCACAGTGCAGCTCTAATAGTTAATTGTAAAAACATAAGTGCTGTGGCTCTCGTCAGGAGGCAGCTTGCAGCCGCCCATTTCTACTGTTAGCGCCGCCTAACCATGAAAGTGGGGAGTGGATGTGGTGTAATGGCCAGAGCTGCAGACGTCGGAGCTGGGGAACCAGGTTCAAGTCTCAGCGTGATTTTGAGCAAATCACTAAGGGCCATATGTAGGTGGCCAAATACCGGTCGGTAACGGCCGATTGCGGCCGTTACCGACCGGTATTTTGAGTTTCAGATGTAGGTGGCCAAAATATTACCGATTCTGTAAATTTACAGAATCGGTAAATTTACCGATTCTGTAAATTACCGAATCAGTAAATTTACAGAATCGGTAATATGGGATGTAGGTGGCACCAAAAATAGTGCCACAGGCCCTTAGGAATTCGTTATTTACCATGAAATACAATTGCATGGTAAATAACGAATTCCTGTGTACATGCACAACTGTGCATGTACACCTGTGCCATGTGGCACACATACATGCCCTAAGGGCATGTATGTGTGTCACATGGCACACAAGCCGGAATCAGGGGTGCAACAGGGTGTCAAAGTGACACCCTGTCCCCCTTGACAAATCGGTAATTTTACAGAATCGGTATTTACCGATTCGGTAATTGACATTGATTCCTATGGGCCTCAAGGCCCATAGGAATCAATGGCATTTACCGAATCGGTAAATACCGATTCGGTAATTACCGATTCTTACCGATTCGGTAATTGTTAAAGAATAATTACCTACATGGCATTTACCGATTTGTAAATACCGAATCGGTAAAATTCGGTATTTACGATTCTGTAAATGCCATTTACCTACATATGGCCCTTAATCTCCTCGTAAAGTGATTTGTGTCCTTAACTGGTGCTCATGAAAAGCATCAGTGTTGAGGATTAAGTGCCGGTACTAAGTACTGGAAACCACCGGCTCAAATTAAGCACTGTAGCAGTTCACTCTCACATGCCATATATTAAATACTGAGAGTTCTACACACCAAGTGTCAGGTACTGGGAGTTTCACCATGCCAGGTTTCACGTACGTCCGCTATGGTCATGCCAAGTGTCAACATTGTCAATTATCAAGTGCTGACATTTTCCACATGCATAGCGTCAGGTATTTTCAGTTCTCTGAGGTCAGGTGTCCGGTATTACCATTTCATACAGCCATTCACATGGCTTAAATGCAGGCACCCCTTGCCTCCTTCACTGAATGTGGCTGCAGGGTTTGAGATTGCTCACAGAGACAGGGGAAAGAGGAGCCCAGAATCTCAAAGGAGGTCAGAATCTGTTGCTGGTGCTCCTCACAGACGCTGACACTGAAATTCGACCCACTTGCTCAGACACTGCCAGAGTGTAGAGATTAGGGCAAAATGGGAGTGCAGCAGCTTGACAGAATGACTCGTAAGTGCATCTCTGAATCTCTCTCCATTTTTTGAGATGCCTTCATTGAAGTGGTATTTTGTGAGGAACTCCAGCCTTACCGTTTAGACATTATGGGGCAGATTTACAAGGCGCGTGCCCCACTTTTGCGTCACTTTTCCCATGTTAAAAATGACACAAAAGTGACGCAACAGCCTTGTAAATCTGCCCCTATCTTTGGAACCTTCATGCAAATTGTTCTATTACATATAAGAAGCTACCCCCTCCTGTTCTTGCAATACTTCTGAAACCTACACCTGATTCATTTTGTAGCTTGTGAGGAGCTACCACCCTCCCTTTCTTGCACAACTCCTTGGTATATTAATTCACACCGGTTATTGGTTACCCTAACACTCGTTTCCCGTCAAATGGTGGCCTGTGGGAAGTGGTTTCATCCTTTTAAATTCCTGAGGAAGACCGTGACCTAGGGTCGAAACATCAATAATTTTCCAAAGCTTTCTATTTTCAAGAATCGTTATATCACTTGTCATTGTGCCAGTGGAAACTTCACTTTGTACAATTTTTTTGATTCATGTCACCATTGCCTTTGATGTGTATTGTTGGATAAAGTAATAGAGTAAAGATGTAACAAAATATGACTTTTTTAACACAATGGCCTTCTCTGCTTTCATTGCACAGGTTACTGTTGTCTATATGCAGCAATTTTAAATGACTTACGAAGAAAGATTTTATGCTGTGTTTCCATCACAAAAGTGATGCAAATAGACGCAAAATCTTTTTTTTGACCTATTTTACTTTTTTTGTACTGGATTATCACTTGAAACTAACACAAAGCAGTACATAGCGCTGCTTTGCATTACTTAGTGCCAAGGGGGCATTCCATTGGTCGAGCATCTGTGTTTCCATGCAACCACCCAATGTGTTCGACGCGAAACCCTATTTAGTTGAAAAAGTAGACAGGGTTTTGTGACAAAAAACTGTGCCCACTTCAAATAGGCGCTAGGAAAGAGAAGTTATTTAATTTCTTCTTTCTTTTCCGACTTTGTGTGTGTGCTGCACTGTACCGCATACTTACAAAATAGGAAAAGGTTTAACGTTAGTATCCTTCCAGTACAAAGCCTGTGATAGACTCACGGAGACACCCTTGCACTATGGTGTGCCCGTGGCACACAGCAGTACATTTCTGCACCAGAGCCAAGGATAGGGGAGGAGAGTGCGCTATTTCTGTAAATATGGTGCTCTCCTGCTCTATCCTTCTGATGCAGTACAGCATTTGAGGTTACTGCACTGCGCTGCGTGATAATCGAGTAAATCCGGGCCGAAGTTTGCTGCTCCTCTCTAAAACACCTATGGGGATGCAGCGTGCCCTAGATGAATTTAGCCTGTTTTGTAAGAAGCGTAATTTGGAGGTAAATATAAAGAAAACCAAATATATGGTCTTCCACGCCGATTCCAGAAATTGACCACACCCCAAAATGAACTCTAGGTTGCTAGAGAGGGTACCCATATTCGGCTACCTGGGTCTTACCCTAAATGATAAAATGGGGTGGAGACCACAAATCAATAAAGCAAATCTAAAGCTAATCCAGGCCACTGGGGGGATTCTTAAGGTACATAGGAGTTGTGCTATAAAAGTCATAAGCCCACCTGTAGAAATCTATAAGGTCCAAGCAAGTGGGGCATCAATGTATGGTGCTGAACTCCGGGGTCATTGTTTAGCTAAAGTTTTAACTATAACAGAAAACAATTTTATAAGACAGCTTCTGGGTTTGCCCAAAATACCCACCTCACACCTTTACGAATGGATCTGGGTATCCATCCTATTGCAGACATGATTGCTTCTCGTCCAATCCTCTACTGGTGAAGGCTACGGTGCACGCCAGAATTAGAATACTATAGGGAGGAACTAAAAGCTGTCATGTCTACCTTGGGGGCGGGGAATATACGGTGGCTGTCCTTTATAAGGAATACATTTCGCCCCATAGGGAGGGATGACCTATGGTCAACACCAGAGGAGGCATGCCAAGTCATCTCTAAAAAAGCATTGGCAATTGCTTTTAAAGATTATAACTTAGCACGCATTTTGCAGACAGTAGACTCCTCTAGCCGGATTTCTGGGTTCTTGGATGCAAAACAACAATATAATTTAGAGTTAGTGCTGTATTCTATCCAACCAATCGCAGCAAAGAAACTGTTTCTGCAATTTAGGCACGGGACGCTCCCACTCCATGCGCTTACAAATAAATGGGTGGCCGCTACTAAACAACTTTGTCCCCGGTGCCAAGTGATGGAAGAAATGGAAATCCATGTCTTATTCTTCTGCTTGGCACACAAAAGTTCCAGATCTAAATGGGTTCTGCAACTGTGCAGAAACCTAGGGATAAGAAATTATAGAGAATTTCACAGGGTGTTAAAATATGATACTCACCCAGTTTTTGTTGTTGCTATCTCCACATGTTTATGTGCTATGTGGTGTAAACGTAGACGGCTATTGATAGACTGATTAGAGAATTAAGCCAATTACATATCCTTACGACCATTACTGTAATCCCAAACTGGAAAAAATCTAGGCTGTGAATTTCTTCTTAACATTTTTAATTTTTTATTTTATTTATATTTTTAAAGTTCTCTTTTAAGGATTATAGTGGTTTTATTGCTGAACATGATGCCCCTGCTACAGTATTGTCCCTGGTTGCTGCCCCGTATTTGACTATTGACCCCAAGGGGTACGACCCTATATATGTTGGTACTTTTTTTATCTTAAACTAACATGTTATTCTATGAATTATGATCTATGGAAAAAGTTTTTAAATATGTGCTTTTATGGCTGTAATAGCCGAAATAAAGCTTTTTAATTGATTGATTGATTGATTGAGAATAGAGTAAATCCGGGCCGAAGTTTGCTCTTTTTGCTTCAGTCTGCACCATGCTTTTTCCCCAACTCTAATCTATTTGCATGATTCCTTCTCAGTTTCTGCCAACCAAATGCTGAATGTTCAAAGCGTGAGATCGCTCATGGTTCACAAATAGCCTAATTGCAAAGAAACTGGAAAAAAATAAGAACAGAAACTGCTAATTCCAAGAAACACATCACATAAACAGCCAGAGTCGTACATTTTTAAAGGGCTGAATTACTCTGATTTCTTTGGCAGAGAGAAACCCTCTAAAAATAGCGACGCGGCGTGGTCCTTCCGGCAGAATCAAAGCTTAAAATGAATTGTAATGACAAAATTCAAACTTCATAGAGAGTCTTGTCAACGTTTAGCACTCGACTTTGATGCAATCACATCAAAATGCAAATTCATGTAATGGTCGAGGACAGTTTCCTATTTTAACATTTAACTGTAAAGCTGAGTGTAATAAACAAAGGGGGTTTCTAATATATGAGCCCCTGGTGGTTCCAGTGAGGAGGGATTTTGACGGTTGAATGCAATGCATAATTAATTATTTATTTAATTTTTTCTCATCATCGTCCTTCGAAATCCCCCCACCGGGCCCCACCGCTCTTACCTGCACGGGCCGCGGCTGTGCGGGAGAAACATAAAATGATGGGGCCCCCATGCAGAATGTGAAGAGAGGTCCCTGATTCTCCCATATGTCAGAAGTATTTACTGGCCTTGGTTGGAATGGACCCTGGTGTCTCTGAATGGTTGGGGCCCCCACTGCACCACGGGGGCTGCACGGCTTGCGTTATGTCCCTATGTGTGGGCCCTTGGGGGTTTGGGGAGGGACGCTTAACGGCGATTGATGGTGGTGTTTGTGTTTGAATTTCAGCTGGAGCCAGGGGCAAACAAGGAGAGTGCACAAAACCCAGCTCATGTCGTGATTGGTGGTTGGGGGCTGCGGAAGGGCATTACAGCAGCTAATATTTAAGCTGGAATAGCTCTGGCAGTGACCTCATTATAGATTTCTGGCACCTGGCAACTGACTCCTGGGCCAGCAGCCCAGAGGATTTTGCTTGGTTTACAAATTTATGGCAAGGTTTGTGTGCCTTTGGCGGCTGGAGAACCCCTGGCCCCTCTATGCTCCTGGTGTTCCTTGGGGTTGAGATTGATTCACTGAAGGGGGAATACAGGATTCCACAGGAGAAGGTGCAAGTTTTTAAGGACTATAAAAGCTTGTCCGGGGACACAAAAAATTCACGCGTCACCAGCTCCGGGTTTTGTACCCTGCGGATTAGTCCAATGGGCTGCCCTTTTTTGCGGTCCATCACAAAGGCAATGTCTGAACAAAGGAAAAGGGAAAAAACAAGGCAGCGATCAAACACAGAGGAGTAACTCGCCCCCATTAAGTCAAGTCAAGAATTTAGCCTTTTTACCCATGCATCAAAGGCAGAAAAGGTGTTGGGAGGAATGCTTACAAATAGTCTAAACACTGCCAATCGCTTGGGTAGCGATCCACCCCATTGTTTCTTTGTGCACTATGCCATCTCAGATTAGACTCAGCCATTTGTACATCAATCATTTGCACATCAGTCTTGGTCCTGCTCCAACATGAACAGTCCGGTCCGAGCTGCCAAGCTGGCTCCTATCTGAACTGGAACACAAGCAACCGAAGAGTAGTTTTGGCCTAGCACAATTGAGTCTAGCTTGGCTCCAGTGGCACAGTGAGCACAGTACTCAGTGGGCATACCAGTGGCCCTATAGGGCGTTAAGTCAAACAGGTAAATGGTGGTGAGAGGAGTGCTTGCAAATAGTCAACCCACTGGCAATTGCTCAAGGTAGCTTCCCAACCCATCATGATTTTATGCGGATGGTGCTGGTGGGAAACACTGCAGCTACGCTTTTGTCACAGTGGGCTGATTTTGGGCCCCAGTAACAAAAATAGCCCCCACCAGTCTAAAACAGGCTCCCACTCTCCCGGCCCACCAGGAAAATGCCTAGAGCCCCCTACAGCCAGTCCGGCCCTGGTTTTCCACAAGGAGCCTGTTTCTCGTTAAGGAACTGGGTGGGATTCCTTAAGCGAATGCCTCAGGAAGGAAGATCTGCAGCTTTTGTAAGGAGACACATTTCAAAACTATCATTTTCCCTTATGGTAGCAGGATTTTCTGACCATTTACAATGTTTCCTCATTCGTAAAGCACTTAAACGCTGGAAAGGATTGGAAGAGGCTGCTAAAAGGGAGCCCGCTGACTTCAAGAAGTTATGGAGGGTGCTCAGTTCTTTTTATTTAGTCTATAGTTCAGATTATTAGACAGCCTTATTTCCAGCAACTTTTTCCCTGGCAATTTACAGGAATTTCAGAATCTCAGAGCTGGTAGCAAGGTCCAAGAACAGAAATCAACGGTGGAATGCTTCTGAAAAATGTTTTCTTGTTGGGAGAGGACTTGGCGGTCATCCTATCTTTTTCCAAGAAAGATGAAAGAGCGTAGTGGTTTTGCCCAGTCTTTACCCAGAAGGTGTTCATACACCTTCAGTCTAATTGCTGGGCTATGTCTTTGCTGGTCCATAGTAGAGGAGTCCCTCCGACCAGGCTTCAGTTCAACAGGGTTTTGGCCATGGTGCTGCAAGGAGCAAAGGCAGATAACTCCATATTCATGTCCCACTCCTTAAAAATTGGGATAGCTTTTGGCTTTGACGCAAGTACAATCAAAAGGACTGGGAGATGGAAGTCACACTGATATAGACACCATGCTCCCCTTTGTCGTATCTAGGCCACTGTAGATGGGGAAGGGACATTTAAGAAGAGGCATGGTTTACTGATGGCTTCTCTTTTCAACCCTCAACTGTTTATATTGGATTGTATGGCCACAGCCAGTGCGTGAGTTCTTGGCCATTCCTTTGTGAGAAGAGCTTAGGTTGCGTTTAACAAGGGTGATTTCTAAAGGAGAGTCTACGCATGTTTTGGATTGGTATCAGGAAGCTTTGTCTGGACTTCTGTGACATCTGGCTGAGAAGATGGCAGGCAGGTAGCTTTAGCCATCTGCACTTTTTATTCTCCATGTTTGGGTCATGATTTATCAGCTTTCGGCAGGAGGGGCTTGCTTGAGTTTCTGATGATTGAGATGTCTTTAGATGGCAATGAGGTTCCCATTGGAAGTTATAACCCTGAAATGTCTAGAGGAAGGGCTATGCGTTCTTTCATCAGGGCCTCCAGGAATCAGCCAGGCACGTAAGTTAATTAATGCAACCCGGGTAAACGCCTCATGGCTGCTGAGAGTGGAACAATATTTTCACAGAGATGGTGTGCACTTGGCCTCCCAAGATAACAAGATATTTTATTTTTTTTTAAATAGTTTTATTTGCATTTTTATGGTGCATAAACAAAACAGGCATGTCACATATAACTATTCTCCACATCCCTCCCTCTATCCACCCTCCTCCCTTCTCCCGCCAGCCCATGGTCCCCTCTTCATCCTGACAGGAGAGTACCTTACTTTCCATAAGTCCATTAAGTGTAGAATGATATGTGTAAGAAGGGGGTCCCCGCAAGGGAAATGTGTTATGTTCAACACACACTAACACTAATTTACACTATATAAACATCAATCAGAAAAGTTTGTACATGGTATTGTCCTTTATTTTACAATACCAGATATCAACCATTTATCAGTACATTTTTCACACTTGTTGAAAAGCCCCAGTTGGGGAGAAGGGAAAGTGAGGGAAGGGGGAGTGTGCTCAGGGCAGTGTAAAGTCAAAGAAAGGTAGACATAGTCAAAAAGAAAACAATTATGAACAATATTTACAAGCGGATCTAAACAGATCTAACACAAAAAAGCCTAAATAATTGAGGCATCAATTGGAAGGTTGTTATACTAAAGACATTCAACGGTCACATACAAAAGTTGAGATGACTAAGGGCATGTGCCGGAAATCCAAAACAAAGAACAAGAGCCGTCGACGTTTCGACCCCTGGCCGTAGGCTACGTTAGGTCCTTTAACGGGGTCTTCATCAGGACAAGTGCAGGAGAGGGGGAAGGACAAGGTTGACAGGGGCGGTAATATCTGTGAATTTAAAACAAATGGTCAGACCACTATTTGTAAGACCTGATGAACGTCATCCTAATTGACAGAACTACATTAACAAGAATTTACCATGGAGTCCGGGCCCAACAGGCCTCTGGACGTAGGAATTGAGTGAGACCAAACATTAGTCGTGGTCAGACTCGGCGATATTAGTTCGCACACACAGAGGAGAGTTAAGAACGTTATCTTCCTTTTGAAGTCTGCCCCAAGAGATTATGTCATGCAAAAATACTGGATTAAAAACAAAAACTCAACTCACATGAGTTTCTACCAATCAGCCGAATGGTGAAGATTTCTTGGGTTTCAATCCCAGTAGTCGATAAACAAGAGGGATAGGGTGCACGGAGTGTACACCAACTGTGGATGAAAATAAGTTTAACCCCTTCCATGCTGGTGACGAACCCCAGCCGTCATGCACTACGGTGCTCGTGTGCTGATGACGGCTGGTGTTCGTCATGGCCCGCCCGTGTTCGGCCGGCGGCCGCACACGGGAAAAAAAGCGGCCGCATCGAAGGGGTTAAGACTAACTTAGTCGGGTGCTATTTGTAACAGGAACCCACAATATGGCTGGTGAAGCCATGCATTACTTACATAAGACGAGCTGAGGTGAAAGCCGCTAGGGGTCTTTACACATGGAACCTTGTTCCTGGTCTGACTTCGCAATGTAAGGGGTCGCTGTAGAAGTAAAAAAGGGGGTGGGCGGACACGTTGCAAACCGGCTACATGAAGTTGCTGAATTAATCTAAGGACATTCCTTACAAGGGTCATACCTCCAAAGTGAGAATTAGTCAGGGAGCCGATCTTCTTTAATTTCGGTATCGGTATATCTCGAGTCACATCAGAACAGAGAAAGGGGCAAGGGTTGGTCTACCGTTCCGTCAGTCTCCGTGAAGTGGAAACCTTACGGGGAAAATCAGACGGCTATCAGCTCAGACACCCAAACAGTATCTGTCTTAGAGTTGACAAAATTAAAGGGTTATTCAGCAAGGAACTTACAGGTATTCAGAAGGGCTGCTACCGTCAAAGGGCTCCAGTGCGGAATCCGCAAAGTTGCTTCGCGGAGTTAAGGGCGGGAGCCGTAGTTGACAGTCTCCGTGGGGATTAAATCCTACGGGGTGGAGAAAACCATCGGATATCAGTAAATTGGATTTCTCATTTCGTGGTGTAATAAAGTGTGGATCGCTCGGTGAAAGAAAGGCGCGTAGTACTTACAGGCACTCCGAGAGGCCACTGCAATCAATGCTTGTCCGGGCTAACTCCGCAAGACTGCTATGCGGAGTTTGGGGCAGAGTCAGCCTTTGACTGACTTGCAGGAAATAGAAGAGTTACTTAATGAGTCCCGGTCTCGGGAGGGTGCAGATCTTATTGGAAAACATGCTATGCCTCCAAATTAATGATTTGTCTCCTCGGTTTTCGTGCATACTAAAACATAGCATTATTGAGAAATTAATATCACAACTCGTGCACTTCTCTAACATGAGAGTGTAGACGAGCAACCTCAGACATAGTTAAATGTAGCAATTACATGATATCAACTCGTGCACTTCTCCAACATGAGAGTGTAGACGAGTCTATTCAAACACATTTCATGTTATGCAGTTCAATGCCTGACCTATGATTGGATGTGATTGGATGTGGTCACCTTGTCTGTGCCTGCCATACTCAAATATTCAACCAAGTGCTGCCATCTGTGCCAGGCTACTGTCCTGTTCATTGAGACCATTTTTTATCGAATCTAGAAGGGACATCCATTTTGATTCTCGTGTGTTGAGAGCAATCTGCAAGTTACCTCCTCTTTTCCCCAGAGATACTTTTTCAATGACCAGCCATCTTAGATCTGACACCATATGTCCTGCCTTCTGCCAGTGTTCTACTAGGGGGGCGCCCAGCACTTTACATCGCAGTCTACTACAATGGGAAGAGATGCGGGATTTTTATTTTCTGTTGGGTTTGCCCAACATATACATGATTGCAAGGGCATTGTACAATGTAAATCACACTAGTCGAGTTGCAATTCGTGTAATGTTTCAGGGTGTAGACCCGTCCACCATGGGTGAATGTCTTAGTCTGAATGGTGGTTTCACAAGCAGTGCAAGTGCCACATCTGTAATGTCCTACCAGGGGAGGTAGGTTCCATAAGGTTGTTAATGTAGGGTGACTCTCTGGTTCCAGGTAGGAATGGACCACCATATCACATATATTTTTAGCCCTTTTAAAAGAGTGAAGGGGGAGATTTGGTTGTTTAATCTCGTCTGCTACCAGAGACCAGTTCTTATTGATGATCTGTTTGACCTCGGTACTCCGTGTCGAAAAAGTAGTGACACAGATAAGGCGGTCTAGCTCTGTTGGATTGGAGAGTTCTGGGTTCAGCAGGCTTTCGCGTGGATTATACCACGCCCTTTTCCTGGCACGTCTGACCATTCGGACTGGGTATCCACGTGAGATGAGACGCTCATTTAGGATCTCAGATTCCTTTATATAATTCGCTCGAGTGGAGCAATTTCTCCTGATTCTCAGGAATTGCCCAACCGGCAAATTGTCCTTCAGGCCTCTAGGGTGGTGGCCATGTGTAAAGACCCCTAGCGGCTTTCACCTCAGCTCGTCTTATGTAAGTAATGCATGGCTTCACCAGCCATATTGTGGGTTCCTGTTACAAATAGCACCCGACTAAGTTAGTCTTAAACTTATTTTCATCCACAGTTGGTGTACACTCCGTGCACCCTATCCCTCTTGTTTATCGACTACTGGGATTGAAACCCAAGAAATCTTCACCATTCGGCTGATTGGTAGAAACTCATGTGAGTTGAGTTTTTGTTTTTAATCCAGTATTTTTGTATGACATAATCTCTTGGGGCAGACTTCAAAAGGAAGATAACGTTCTTAACTCTCCTCTGTGTGTGCGAACTAATATCGCCGAGTCTGACCACGACTAATGTTTGGTCTCACTCAATTCCTACGTCCAGAGGCCTGTTGGGCCCGGACTCCATGGTAAATTCTTGTTAATGTAGTTCTGTCAATTAGGATGACGTTCATCAGGTCTTACAAATAGTGGTCTGACCATTTGTTTTAAATTCACAGATATTACCGCCCCTGTCAAACTTGTCCTTCCCCCTCTCCTGCACTTGTCCTTATGAAGACCCCGTTAAAGGACCTAACGTAGCCTACGGCCAGGGGTCGAAACGTCGACGGCTCTTGTTCTTTGTTTTGGACTTCCGGCACATCCCCTTAATCATCTCAACTTTTGTATGTGACCGTTGAATGTCCTTAGTATAACAACCTTCCAATGGATGCCTCAATTATTTAGGCTTTTTTGTGTTAGATCTGTTTAGATCCGCTTGTAAATATTGTTCATAATTGTTTTCTTTTTGACTATGTCTACCTTTCTTTGACTTTACACTGCCCGGAGCACACTCCCCCTTCCCTCACTTTCCCTTCTCCCCAACTGGGGCTTTTCAACAAGTGTGAAAAATGTACTGATAAATGGTTGATATCTGGTATTGTAAAATAAAGGACAATACCATGTACAAACTTTTCTGATTGATGTTTATATAGTGTAAATTAGTGTTAGTGTGTGTTGTACATAACACGTTTCCCTTGCGGGGACCCCCTTCTTACACATACCATATAGTGCCCAGGTCCCCGCGACTGCATGGGTTCAACCCCCCTTTTTGTAACATTAAGTGCAGAAAACATTCCAAATCCGCTCCACACTCAGCCAGTGCAGCCGAGTGCCTCCTCCTCTCTTGTTTAAAATCCCCCATCTAGTCCATGATATCGGCGCCATTTCCCCCATACTCTGTGGAATTTCTTTGGGCACCCTCTTGCCTTGTACGTGACTCTCTTCGCTGCCATGTATAGATCCATGCCCCTTCTCCATTCATCTAACCTCGGCGGCGTGGGGGCCCCCATGCCCGGGCCACGTCTCTCTTAGCCACCACTAGTGCTAGAACTACAAAGATGAGGAGTGGGCGACTCAAGTCTACATCATTTGTTATGCCCAGCAGCACCTCTCCTAACTCCCCCAGAACCTCAGCCCAGTATGTCTTCAGTATGGGGCACGTCCAAACAGTTTGATAAAAGTCCCCCTGCCCTATACCACATCTAAGATAATTTGTGTCGCTAGCCCGCCCCATGCGGTGCAGCCGCACCCTATCCTGGTACACCCTGTGCAGGATTTTATATTGAATAAGTCGCAAACTGGACTTAATTGCGACTTCCCTTGGACGCATCAGGGCTGCCTCCCAATCCACTGTATCCATCTCCCCCACATTTTGCTCCCACGATTCTCTGAGCTTTACCAACCCATCCGGCATATTATTGATCAGTGTTCTGTAGGTCAGGGAAAGTGCCTTACAAGGGAAGCGTTCCTGCAAAAGGCATCCTTCAAGCGGGGCATACTCAGGTAGAGGCAAGGCAAGCGCCTCCTCCGCCCGCCATGCATGTCATAGTTGTGCATATCTGAGGTACTGTGTGTGGTGCAACCCGTACTCCGCCCTCAAGACCTGTAATGACTTTAGTTCCCCCCTCCTCATCAGATCCCCCAGTACAGAGATACCGATGTTGTCCCACCTCTTGAACCCTTGCAGCTTGTTCAGCTCCTTCAGCCATGTACAGTACCATATTGGGGTCTGTTTCATTGGTGTATGAGTCCAGCCAATTGTTTTAGTCGCCCTCTCCCATATCCCTAGCATAACCCTTGTTGCTGCATGCAGTCTTTCCTTCCCCTTTCCCCCGTATATGTAGTGTAGGCAGATGCGCTGTGCCATTGTCCTCCTCTCTAAGCTATATGTGGGATGGTCTGCTGGTGCGTGAAACCAATCATTGATAAGGGTTAGGTGCTACGCCCAATAATAGGCTTCAATATTCTGCAGGGAGATCCCCCCTGTTGTACTGGTTCCTCTGCAGGGTCCCCAAGGCCACCCTGGATTGTTTTCCCAGCCAGAGCAGTGATCTCAGTTCCGCATTTATATCAGTAAAAACCTGCCGGGGAAGTGGAAAATATTCATTTTGTAAGGCGTATAGGAACTGCAGTAACGTAATCATTTCAAACATGGCCGCACGCCCTAGGATCATAAGGGGGAGCATCTTCCACCTGGCAGCGTCATCAACAAAATTTTCCAGCACCCGCTTAACGTTCTTCTGGTATGAGAGGTTTCTGTCTAAAGTTATGTATACCCCCAAGTACACAAACCCCTGAGCGCACCAGGCAGTAGGGACAAATTCTCCCCCGCCGGTGATCGTATAAGATTGACTTATGCCAATTTATTGTGTAACCAGCATAATCGCCGTAACGGCGCAGCGTGGTGAACAGCGCCAGGATAGTGATGACAGGATGGGTGACATACAAGAGGACATCATCCGTATATAGCAATATTTTCTCCTCGTACGTGTCCGTCTGCTCTATTTAAAATCCCTAATGTCCTTGTTCTGCCTAATTTCACACGCCACTACTTCTATGGTTAGGGCAAAAAGCAACAGGGACAGGGGACATCCCTGCCGGGTCCCTCTTCTTATGGGGAAATCAAATTCTCTGATAGCACCCTGTTGACTTTTAACCTGGCTCGTGGGTCCGTACAAAGGAGCCTCACCCACTTCCAGAACTTGGGGCCAAATCCAAACTTGAGTAGGACTCCTTCGAGGAAGGGCCAATGCACCACGTCAGATGCCATTTCAGCATCTAGTGATAAAAACAAATGGGGATCCTGACGATTGTGCACCTCCAACAGCCAGTTATGGGTCCTTCTAAGATTCAATCTAGTTGCCCTATCCGGCAGGAAGCTAGTCTGATCCAAGTGGGCCATGTCGGGGATTACCCGCCTCAGTCGAAGGGCTAAGATTGTCGCCAGGAGATTAACCTCCACATTCAGGAGTGATACGGGGCGGTACGACGCACACTCTTCGGGGGTTTACCTTGCTTATAGATCGGTACAATTGTGGCCATACGCAGGTCCAGTGGCAGGATGCCCTCCTGGGCTGCCCCTTCAAACAGGCCCAGCAGGTGGCTACCTAAAAGATCCGCCTTTTAAAAAAAAATTCCGCTGGAAACCCATTCGGGCCAGGAAATTTCCCCGGATGGAGTTTAGTAAGGGCCTCTTTGACATCAGTGATTGTTATGTCCCCCTCCAGGTCCTGCTGGTCGTCTTCAGAGAGAACGGGGGTGTCGATTTGATCAATGTACATCAGTGTATCTTCCGACCCTCCCAGGTCCCTAGCCTTATAAAAGTCTTCATAATAGGCGGCAAAGGCCTGAACTATCTGCACATCTGTCCGCCGCAGCTGCCCCTGCTTATCATTCACTTGTTCTACCCATCGGGCGTCCTGCTCTTTCTGACTTAACCACGCCAGGAGCTTTCCCGACTTATCACCTACGTTGTACAGTCTATGTAGGGTCGCTAGTGCCTGCGTTTTAGCCTCGTCTGTCACCAGCGCCTTGTATTGCTGTTGCTTATCCCGGCAAAGTCTGATGGTCTGTGGGTCCCTATCAGTCACATGGTCACGATCTAACTCTAGGATCTGAGTTTCCAAATTTTGTACCTCTTCCTGCACTCTTCTTTTCTCCAAGGCTAGTCTGTTCTGGGCCCTATCTCGTAGAACTGCCTTGAGGGCTTCCCAAATGACTACACCTGTCGAGACCGATCCTAAGTTTTCAGCAAAGTATACCTTTACATCTGCCTTGAGACCCTTCACTAGTTCTTTATTCTGCGGGTCCCACGCAGACAGCCGCCAACCCCTCACCCCCAATGTACGCCTCCCCCCATCCATACCAGAAGAGGCGAGTGGTCCAAGATAGCTTGCGCTTAATACTCCACCACATCCTCCACACTGAGAGCCCGTCGCGGCAGAAAAACATAGTCTAATCTAGAGTACACCCTATGGGCCCCCGAAAAGTACGAGTAGGTATTAGAGTCTGGGTGCAACCACCTCCAGACATCCACTAGTCCAAGCGTAGAGATGGTTCTAGCTAGAGGAGTTAGTGGTGAGTCACTAGGTCTATTCCCCAACCTATCCCGCAGAGATGACATAACATCGTTAAAATCCCCTCCCACCACCTGCAAAGTGTCCGCTGTGTTCAGTAGGATATCCGTGATGCCAGACAGAGTTCTGGCCTGTAATTTCGGTGGTGCATAGACTGAGATGATCGTGAGTTTCTGTCGGCCCCATGTTCCCCTCACCCCCACGTAGGTCCCAAATGAGTCTCTCCTAGTCTGCGTACCATCAAGGGAGGTGTTTTCTTAATCAGGATGGCATTCCCTCTGTAGCCTGCTGTATATCCTGCATGTGCCAGTACTCTAAATGACACCCTCGCCAAGAATCCACACCGAGTGCCCTGAAGGTGCGTCTCTTGCAATAGGACAATATCCGGCCCCACCCTTTTCACGTAAACCAGGACTAACTACCTCTTAACCTTGTTGCCTGAGCCGTTCACGTTCCATGTGAGGATCTTAGCACAGCTATTAACCTGGACCTCCGCCCTAGAACTACCCATCAATGTAGAGGACAACAAACAAGGAGACTTTCTGTGCTAGCAGGAGTCGGGTGCTGGGTACACAAGCGTAGATAATGGTCCTAACCGTGACATGCTTAAAAGACTGAACAAACAACCCTGACCAACATGCAACCTCCCCCTCCCTCCCCCTCCCCCATCCCCCAACCATGCAAGATAACAAGATAATTGTGTACTCGCTGTCAGCCTTCGCTGTACAAGATATTTCTCCAGCCCAATATGGCAGCATTGCAGGGGAGAGAGTTGCACATGGTCGTTTAACCATCTAAGCCTGCAGTGGGGCAGACGTATGGTTGGCTACAAGGCAGGTAGACACCTTGGCTTCAGACATTTAAAAAGTCAGGCAAATTCTGGATTCATCTTACATTGTACCCCAAGCAAGTGCAGTAGTAGTGCAGTGATCTGGGGACTGGGGTAAGGTGCTAAGGTGACTGTCCCTAGTCCTTCATTGGTACTCAATAGAGCTTCCCCGGTGAGGTAGGGCGATGATGCTTGCACCAGGGGACCAAGTTATGACCTAGTTGTCTAGGCTCATCTCTGAAGGGTGCCAGGGGGATCTTTCTTTAGAGTTGACTCATGGCATGGTGTTTTTTTTTATTATCTTACTGGTTGGCTCAGGCTCCTTAAGGCAAGCAATTGAGTTTTTCCAGTGAGAAATACAGCAGGGGGGCCAGGGGAAGTGGTAGGGACCCCAGGTCAATTGGCTGATGTTGAAAGGGTCTGCTAAGTGATCAACTATGACTATGGTAAGACTGGTGGTTAGGTGAACATATGTCTAGATTTTCTAATGCCTAATGTAAATAATGCTGTTTTCTCCATGCAATGTTTGTTGAATCTTGTTTGCACATTTGTAAATAAATACAGCCAGAGAATTTGATTCTCATATCCAAGACAAGGGGATCTCAGTCTACGTTTTTGGTGGGTGGGAGCACATGTTGGGTCCCTTACATATGAACGTTCTCAAAGGGTGGTGCAAGGGCATTAGCAGTGGGCAGTAGTATTGGAGAGTTGAGCTTTGGATCAAGGAGAGCCATCCTGTCTTGCTCCTGCTCTGTGCATATGTGAGCAGCTCCTGGCATGAGACCCATCCTTTAAGTAGCCCCAACATCTATCATCACAGAAGCAAAAGCAGTACAATGTTTGTACAATCAGCAAAAGTTAATTTGGTACTAGAGCCCTTTGGAGCCAGTTACCATCAAGGGCAAAATGGTGTCACTGCCACCAACAATACTTCCAATCTCAAACCACATAGTGATTATTATCAGTTCCAGTGCCTCCACCATGACAGATCTCATTGACTCATATACCCCATTATGCTTTTTATTACTTAGTTTGGGGGTGGGGGCGAGCTTCAGATTTTCCCAACAACCACACTGGCATGTACAAGCAGGGTGCATGAGAGGGGCAGTGGAAAGGGAGAGGAATGTGGATTGCTAGAAGTACTAAGTGAGAGAAAACACATTATTTTGTAAATTAACCAACATTTTTTGAGGACTTTCAAGACAGGGAGAGAGAGAGTGAATTGTGCATTGTTGACTGTGTGAATGTAAAAAAGCACCTGTACCTAACAATTTATCATAACGTACATTTTGTTTTGGGGGGGGGGGAGGGGGTGTAACACCCCAACCCCTTTCCCCTCCCTTCGAGCTACACCCATGGTCATTGCCCCATGTGGCTGTTCTTCCCTCTTTGTGGAAATGGATAGTGGAAAAGGGAAAGAGATGCACCGCAGGAGTGACGTAGTATTTAGGGATCCTATAATTTTTTTTATTTACAGCATCTTGCAATTGCCACTCTGCAAGGCTATTGTTTTGATGGGGTAGAAAACAGAAATACACCATCACCACATTCATTTAACTAATCAATTAATAGCATGGTTTGTTTAGCACTGTTAGTACCAGTAATTGTCAGATATATCACTTTTCTTCCTCCTTTCCTCTACAAAGGAACCAATATATGAACATTTATGATTTATTGTTTTCCATTTTTCCCTATTCTTAAGCAGGACTTTAAAGAGATTTTTAAATTCAACATTCGTGAGTTAACGTTTTTTCTTTCTCCTCGATCTTTTCTTTTCTTTTAGTTTCTTCTTCTTTTCCCTTTTCCTTATTCATGTTTTTGAGCATGTTCTATACACTGAAGGTCTTGTGAGAAAGACGATCTAGCCGAAGGTCCCTTTAATAAATTAAATAAATCGTACCAGTACCAGTAGCACTTGACTAAGTTAGGCCAGGTTTCAGCACATTTCTGTAGTGGCTCAAGTTGTTGAGATTCACTCACACACCACTACGGGACTCGAGTGATTGAGTAGGAGTAGCACCGGGCAATCCTCAGGTGCGCCGCACGGGTGGGGGCCGGTTTTGGGCCGCTGGGGGCCGATTTTGTTACAGGGCCGATTTTGCAGCAGAGCCCAGTGGCACCCCCCTCCCCACCTCCCCTCCCCCCCGGGGATGGGGTGGGGGCGGCCGAGCAATTTGCCAGGGCTGGTTTTGGTTCTCAGTCAAGCCCTGATCACAAGAGTATGGAAATTTCCCCCGACAAAAGGCTGTGTCCCGAAATGCATTGGGATTAAGTTGATTTACGAACAACGTGAATCATGCTTTCTCAAAAAAAAGTATGATCATTGAATAAGAAGAATGAAGACACTAACATAATGAGAGATTAAAACTTGTCATAAAAGTGTATATAGTTTGCTGAAGTTTTTGACATACTAAGGTGTGCCTGGTGGGGATGCTGGCCTATGCCTAGACAGCGCATTATTTTCGTTATTTAATTGATGCCCCGGATCAGAGGGCTATACCCACTGGCATCCTACATCAGATTAACTAGAATAAATCAAGAAATTGCATCTACCACAGAGTGCCCCAATCTACATATACAGTCAAGTTGTTGAGAAACAGAAGGAACAAAATCACTTTCCGTGCTTTTAATCATTTGATTGTCTTGCCTTTTTTAACACCCGTCAACCCAAAGTGATATGGGGAGTTTCGGTTAAGCTTGTAGAATGGAAATACATTTTCTTGGGTCTATATAAATAAGGAATGGCACAGCAGACTGAACCTGTTTTAAATCCATTGCTATAATGGTAACAACAAGCACTCCAGAGATTGTTACCGCCACACTGGTGAACAGTATGTGCAGGTAGGTGGAGCTCTGGGAGAAACGAGTATGTGCCAAGCATTCCTGTGGTTAAATTATGGCTATCCTACATAGGATAGAGTGCAGAGAGACTATTCAGTGGTCAATGATCAAAGAGATTGATTATTCAATCTTACTGAGTTTTGTCTATGAATCCCATGCTCACCTAGACCCTACGTCTAGATGTCCTAGGCGTTTGGGTGCTTGATGGGGAAGCAGACGGGCAACAGAAGGCCTTATTCGTTCTTCTCATTGGGGAGACGTTCCTTTGAGGCACCAGAGTCATGCCTCAGGGATGTGTGGGGCAGTATGAAGAAATATGTGACACACTGAGGATCCAACTCACTAGGTTTGTACCCTATGAGTAGTTAACTCCGATTAATGTACTTCTTCAATCAATCAACTGAATTATTGATTGATTGATCAATGTATTACTTGTGAAGTAGGCATTGATACTAAGACCTGATTCACCAAGCATTTTCTGTGAATCGATGTGTCTCACTCATGAATAGCCAAGACTACGGCATGCTTACCCGTGGGAAGAAAGGCTTTGGTATTTAGAAAGCTTCTTCCAACCTTGCACATTTAAACAGCCTTTCTGTGGCAGATCTTTCAACGCTGAGAATTGATTCAGAAAGAGGCGGTGCTACAACCTAATTACACATTACTTGGTATCTTCAGCACATCTGTTGAGACGCATTCCATTTTGAATCTGGGATGCTCTTTTACTGTCATAATTTAAAAACATGCTTAGGCGTAATTAGAAATTTGGAGTCAGAGAGTATCTGTTTTAGGCTACTCTGAGGGTATACAACATGTCTATGTCATATGCATATCAACTAATTTTCACAGTATAGACAAAGACTACATTTTTTTTATTTTTAGAGTTCTGAAGCTCAATTCAGACGTTCTGAATTTGAGAAAACATGTTTACTGCTATTGTTGGACTTGGTCTTCCCTTCAGAGTCATAACCAGATCTTTTGCCTTCACCCACCTGCTTTCTGACCCGTTTTTGTTGACGTTTAGGACTTTACACACTTTACCACTGCTGACCACTGCTAAAATGATGCCTGTACTATCTCATTCAAACATAGTGAAATTGGCTTACACCCAATTGGCACATTTAAGTTACTTGTAAGTCCCTAGTAAAGTGGTATTACATGAACCAAGGCCTGCAAATTTAATGCTACTAATGGATGAGCAGCACTCATTATGCCACCCCTTTAAGTAGCCATTTAAACATGTCTCAGGCCTGACATTGCAGTCTGTGTGTGCAGTTTTGAACTGCCAACAATCGTTTTCTAGGCCTAAGCCTTCCGTTTTAATAAATAAAAGTCACCCCTAGGGTACACCCAACAGCCCAGAGGGCAGGACACAGAATTTTTTAAAAATTGGGCATTTACTTTTAAGTTTAACACCAGGGCTCTTCTGCTGCTGTTGTGGGCCGAACTGCTGAATCCAGCCTGGCAGTGTGGACCCAGAACTCCAGTAAATCTCCAAGGGTCAGTTGGCTTGCCCCCTGTTCCAAGCCACAGGGACATAACAGGCTTCTTCGATGTCAACACATCTCCACTCATCTCAAAGCAGCAAGCCATTGACTCTAGCCTAGCCCAGTGTGACCCAGCTCGTCCTCAATGCTAATGAATCTCATCGCAAGTCCTCACAAGCACTGGTGGCTTCTTCAACATCGATGCAGCCCAACACCCTGCGTGGTGCAACTCATCCACCGGGCTGATGCATCACTGGTCAAGTCCCCGCAAGCCTCACTGGTTCCCTCAACAATAATCCAGGACCTAGCATTGCAGCTCGTCGCTGATGACCATTGACTCAGCCGATGTGCAAAGCATTTTGATGCCGGACCTCGCATCACATCTCCTCATTAACAGCTCCTTGATGCCGACCTCTGCATCTTGACGTAAGGACTTTAAATCTTTCCCCGTGGACTGAACTCGGTCCTGTATCCACCCTGCCCTCCATTGTGCTTGGCCTGAACTTGTGGCTTGGACCCGACCTACCATCACCAGACAATTGCGGTTGGCGCTATTCGCTTCTTAGCCACTGAGTTTTACAAAACCTTTAAAACTGCTTAACTTTGATTCTAATTGGATTTTTGTCATTTTGGTGTCAAATAATTTATCGCATTTTACTCAATTTTTGTTGGGGGATTTTGCTTGTGTTGTGTTTTCACTCTATTACTGTTTGTGTGCTGCTGCATACATACTTTACACATTCTCTCTGTGATTGCTTTGTGCCAAGCTACCAGAGGTTTGAGCACAAGTTAATTTAGGGTGTGCTGTGTTTCACCCTGACAAGTAGGATTTCACTCCCCCGTGCCCCTAACCTGTAACCCAGTTTCCTACAAACATAAATGTCCTTTAATGTCAATGTGGCTGAGTTATCTTCGTACACTGTTGAGTAAACAGACTGGGTCAAGGCAGCAAATCAGGACCACTGCTGTTTTTAAATGCTGTACCTTTTGGTGAAGATTATAGATAGGGTTAGATGGCATTTGGTTTGAGTGACAGAACGAATTGTCAGAGAAGAGGAAATATTACTTTAAAGTCAAATCAATTTTGAAGGTAACTGTCCCTGCTCAAGGCTTCTGCTAATATGTATGCACCATACTTTATATAGAATCTTTTTGAAATGCGTTTGTGTTATACATATAAGGCATCGAGTGAAGGTTTCTAATACAGTTTGCTGACTAAAAAAGTCTGAACGTACACCTTGTCCAGTTCTATCATGTGTTGTCCCATTTCCCAAGTGTCTTTAGGCCACATGTATCAACCAATTTTGTGTTCGCAAATGGGTCGATTCGTACAATTGGCCGTTTGAGAATACAAAAAAGGCTTTTTAATGTATCAAACTAAATTTCCCGATTCGCAAAATGGGTTTGCTATTCCTTATTTGGAAGGGGTGTGTTTCGGGCGTCCCTTACAAATAGCGAATCCTAATGGTATGTATGAATGTTTTGTGACCGTGAATGCAGTTGCGAAACATTCACATTTTACCACCTAATTCAAATAGGTCGTAACCCATTTCTAAATTGGAAGGGGACCCCAAGGGACCCCGTCCCCTTTGGGAATGGTTGTAAAAACGCTTTTTAAGAGCATGCAAAAAACATTTCATTTTTTTTTTTACAAGCAACCCGTTTTCCTTGAAGGAAAATGAGCTGCATTAAAAAAAAAAAGATTGCTTTATTTAAAAGCAGTCACGGACATGGTGGTTGCTCGACATCTGCGAGATTTAAGCGATTCCTAGGGGGTCGCACATTGCTATCTAACTCATTAATATTAATGAGGTACGTCGATTAGCGACCCACTAGGAATTGGTATATGAAACTTATCGAGTTTCATACATTGGAAATTGCAATTACCTAATTGCGATTCTCAGAAAATCGCAATTAGGTAATTGTAGTTTGAAAATTTGATACATGTGGCCCCTTTATGAAGAGCACAGCAGATGACAAATATAGATGTACAGGCCTTTAAATCTCTGTACGTCATTTAAAAGTGTACTTTGTGCAACTTCCCACCAAAATCTTTCCTATCCAACTGTCGCTGCACGTCATCTACTGCGTGCACGCGGTTATTCGCACAACAGGAGGCACATGAGTGGGAAGCCGCTTCTTAGACAGAATAAATGTAATTGGGTTGCCATTTTTGTTTTCTTTTGTGTTACAGGTATGCAGCACAGCATGCAGTTATTATCTCGCTTTTACTCTTATAACAATTGCTACTAGAGTCCCCACATCCCTCGAGCATTCTTGAAGAGTTCAGAATGTGTCTTATTTATTTATACAAGAGCAGCCTCGTCATGTGCCTCCTTGGTGGAAGGCCCAGAAGGTTTTTGGCCTTCACCGTTACAAACAGAAACCCATGAGAAGGAAGCAGTGGCGGCTCCTCCGCTAAAGAGCGTCGCCTCACTACTATTTCAGCAGTGCAAAAAAGAAAAAGAAGATGATAATAACATTGTTATCATTTTCTTTCCCTATGCGGGAGTCAGGCGGGGCTGGGTCTGTGACGCCAGAGCAGTTGAGGAGTGGTTTGCTCTGCTCTAATTGCACATGACATTTTGAGCCAAACCGGCATGCGAACTTGGCATGTTCGCCATTGGGCTCCCCAGGCACTGCCTTGAGTGTTCACACAGGACGCTCAGATCAATCATGACGCTGCTCCTGCAGCGTTGTGATTGACTGTGACAGCCCGGAAGTCTGAGTGCTTACGGTGCTGTAGCAAACCTTAAAGGATGGAGGAGAGGTGGTGGCAAAGGTACGTTTATTCATTTTTATCTGTTTTTAATCCACTCCCCCGCCTCACCACCCCTGTTCCGAGCAACCTGCCACTGGAAGGCAGTGCCACTATAAACAATTCGAAAGTGCACAACTTTCCCTAAGTGTGCTTAGAATCATCAATACTTTTAACACAATCAAGAAATGGGCCTGGATGGAAAAACATTTTTAACTGGGCTAGCACATGGTGAGTACGGCGGTGCTTGGTACAAACACATTTTACAAGTGTATTAGGAAAGCAGGTTAATGGAGGTGTATGACAAGAAAGGTTGAGTATATTTGTTGCCTTGAAGTTTTTGTGGTGATGCATTGGGTTGTTTTTTGTCTTATGTTTTTGTGCTGCATTTTTGTATTGCATTAGATTATTGTGCCGTACCGTGGCTGTTGTGTGACATTGTGTTTTGACTATTTTGCTGTGTCCTTTTATATTTTAATTGCGTTGTTATATTGCTTTGTGTTCTGTTTGTGCGGAGGTCTTCAAACATTTTTGCTCAGAGCCCCCCATAATAAAATGTTTTGGAGGTCGGGTCTCCTCCAAGCTTATGGTAATAATTGAGGGAGAGAGAAGGGAAGGGTTGACCGCAGGGGGCAGGGCCAATGAGGTCATTTTTGGGGAGAAGTTTTCTGAAGCTCATAATCCACAATAAATGTGAGACTTACAAAACAGCAAATTCATCAAACAAAAACTTAAATTGACCAAAATACTTTGCTCCTCATAATTGGGGTGTGTAGGCCCATCATAATCCTGAGCCCCAATGCAACTGCGCCTGCTGCACCTATGAATAGCAGGCTACTAATGAGTAGCAGGCCGTCTCCTTTGCCTCTTTCACCCCCACCCCACCCTGGCTGATCATTACACCATTAACTCCAAGTTGACCCCCTTTTGCAGCAAGGATGCGCTTGGCCATATGGTTAACAATGAAAGTGAGCCCACATGCCCTTTTTTAAAAGAAAGACAATCATAATTGCGATACAGTGGGCGTGTCACGTCCCTGAACCCCAATGCCGCTGCACCTGCTTCACTAATGATAGCTACTGCCGTGCAAAGTGGGCTGTCTCCTCTGCCCCTTGTTAAAAACATAGCCTCCAATGTTGTCCCAACCCCCTGCCTGCAATTTCTATTACATCCAAAATAAGGTTCAATTTCCCACTCCCCAGGGCCATTGCTCCAAGCCCAAAGTAACACTGGTGCAGCCACTCTCTGCTCTGCCCACTGCACTCTGCCATCACTCTTAGGCCTGAGGCACACAGCAGACTTTCTGAAGCATTCACAGCCTGAATGCATTTAACAAAGCGCTCTGATTTAGCACCTGAAAAATTAAATACAGCCATTAAGCTTTGATCTAAAATGGAAAGAGAATCATTTAACCATTTAGTGGCCGAATTGCAAAAGGTAAAGCCAGGAAACCTTGCATCAGTCCTAGGTTCCAGTTGACCACATTGTGTGCTCTTAGGCAATGACATTTTTCACAGTGCCTTCTTCTTCTCCATCATTGCATAACAGCACCTTTAAATACATCCGTTCAGGGTGTGTGCTACACAAAAACAAAAAAAAACAGTGCTTAATTTGAGGAGGTGGTTGCCAGTAGGGGGTCGCCAGCACTCATTTTTGGGGCTCAGCACATATATTTTATACACGAGTCATTTACCAAGAGCAAGAGAAGGGAAAACACACAAAGTTTCAAGAAAAAGATGGAAAAACATCGCGAGGGAGAAAGCAGGAATCTGCAAGAGTGAGATAAAGGGGAAAGAGTGTCTTGTAGTGGATTAAAGAGGCATGAGGCGAACTCAAGACTATACAGCCTTGGTATCTGGCGCCCGACATTTAATGTCACCACCTGCCCGCTTCTGAGCAGAGCTTTGGGCACTGGCACCCATTCTTTAACAAATTAAACTATGCAAAAAAGTTCAACGTTTACTCCAACTATAGTAACACCTTGGGCCACGTATAGGGGCAAAAAATCAACTGACTTGTCACTTGTTCATAAATAGCATCATCTTCAAGACAGTAGCAGTCGGGCATGATTGCTTCTAAGTTTCTAAGATCATGATTAGAATCACTTCTACCAATTGTCACTCTATTCAATGAAAAAATGTAATATACTAAACTGAAATGAGTTGCAACTGTCACATTATGTAGAAATATATTGCTTTGCTTTTTAAAGGTTCATTATTATATATCTATAGGGGTCTCCGAGCAAAGAAACAGAAGACTCCTCCCTTCTCCCCCTTTCCCTAAAGCCCTGAATGTCAGCGCTGCTTGTGACAACACTGCAGGAGATATGGTCTGACCAATAGGCTTTAAAACCATTTGTTTTGCTTTTTTTTGTGTGCAGATTTTTATATAGCGCTAACTCGACCCGAAGGTATTGGAGCGCTTTACATGAGCACTGTTATGTTACACAAGGACACGTTCATTTTTGGTAGGCACGGGCAGATTATGTGATAGTGATTTGCCCAGAATCATAGGATGCAGAGCTGACGCCGAAGGTCGATCTTGGGGGCATATTAGCAAGAACCCCGTTAAAATTATCACTGTTTTAGCGTCAGGAAATTGCCGCTAAAACGGCGATAATGGGCTTGCTAATATGCGTTATAGAATTCCAATAGAAGCCCAGGTTAGATGTGCAGGACATCCAACCTGGGCTTCTATTGGAATTCTATAGCACATATTAGCAAGCCCATTATCGCCGTTTTAGCTGCAGTTTCCTGACGCTAAAACTGCGATAATTTTAACGAGGTTCTTGCTAATATGCCCCTCGGTTCCCCAGCTCCAGGGTTGGCAGCTCTAGCCGTAAGGCTACATCCTCTCCCCAAAGCACCGAGGTGCGGCACCAGGCCTGGCTACCAGCAACAGAACCGGACCTCTACTTTATGGGATTCGGCCACAGAGTCACCTGGACTTGGCAGCCTAGGACGGTCACATAGAAAGCAGAGCAAATACTTTTTTAAATCACCAAGATCATAATGCTCGCCTTGACGTAGACCAATGCCATCCGATGTGACGTGTTTAAGGTTTGTTGTAATACAGCTCCTACAATTTGAAATGAAATGTCAGCCATGTAAACACAAAAGTAACACAAAACTATTAAAGCAAAGTAAAGTAAAAGTATAAAAAATTCAGGACTTGATAATGAGATAACCCATTTTGAGAGCACCAAGGGTCGTATCTGACAACCAGGGCCGGACTGGCCGTAGCGGCACCGGGGCAATCCCCCGGTGCGCTGCACGGGTGAGGGCCGGTTTGGGGCCCCTGGGGCCGTTATGTTACAGGGCCGTTTTTGCAGCATAGCTGCAAAATCGGCCCTGTAGCTAAATCGTTGGAAAACCGGCCCCAGCAAAGAGCTCGGCGGCACACCCAACCCCCCGTGGGGGGCAAGGGGGGCCGGCCGAGGACTTTGCCAGGACCGGTTTTGGTTCCCAGTCCGGCCCTGCTGACAACAAAGCCTTAAACACTGAAAATTGCAGTTACAGGTTCATAAGGCTGAGCAAGATAGACTGTAATTGCACATTGAAAGCAACGATCACATCGAGCAAATATGGCAGATGATGCCGATCACACGGTCTTTAGCAATTCTAATGGAAACCGATGTACCACAAAGAGAAACACGTTTGCGTGGTCATGGCCACTGAAGAACGAAATGACTGCAAACAAACAACCAACAACCAATCAAACACCTACTCGCATAACAACTTGTGTATCCTCACATCTGAAAATCTAAATAGCATAAAAAGCACATTTAATCCATCCACAAAAACAAACAAGCATTTACAATGCAACGGTTTCGCCTTTGGAAATGTTAAAGCTATTTGCAATGTAAATGACAATGCCATTTATTTATCTGTTTTCAAAACCAACACAAATACAAATGTTGTCATTTACAATGCCAATAGCTCAAACTTTTCCAAAGGCGAAACCGTTGCATTGTAAATGCTTGTTTAAAGAATGGGGGTGGCCCACTGAACTAAACGTGGTTTAGCGTTGCCGATGGGTCACTACTTTCAGCACCGACACCGAGGAACAGCAGTTTAGCTTTAGCGCCATCAGCGTTTCAAAACACTTGCCTTCCATTCTCTGATAACATAGGCAAGAAAGGCATCTTCTCCTCGGCTTGACTGCAGCTCAGAAGGCAAATGTTTTAAAGTCTAAACAACCCATACGTGAAACATGCTCCAGTGACCAACGGTAACCAAGGCCTACTGAGGTTTAGAAAAGGATTTTTTTTATCCATCTCCTTTGATTCCACGACACTCGCATGCACCTATAAAGGAGCTTAAAGTAACTCCGCGAGTAAAACTGTGCGTCTAGAACAAGTATTTGATTTTGTCAGAAATATGGACCAGCCTATGGAACCAGGCAGCTGCACCAGTTGTTGAATTGCAATCCCCAATTAAAGCAGGCTCGTAATACATCCGTTTTTAACGTGAAATCCATACAACTGCGCCCACTGCTCCACGAGCTCTGCAGTAACTGTCATATTTCAGACACGCCATGACGAAAGACGACAGGCCTCCAAACTAGTAAAATGCCGAAGAATGCAAAGTAGCCGGTTGAGCATAGCTACAAAAGTAATACTACCGCCCCACTCTCCTACACCCGGCTGTCAGACCAAATTGTCAATCTGCAAATAAACCTAGCCTAAACGTTCACTTAACCTTCTAAAAAGGCCAGCATGGTTCCCATTAACAGAGACGAACCTAAGGGCCAAAAGACCATTCCCACTCTGGTGTTTTCACGCAGCCTGCAGCGCGTGATAACTCGTTCCACTAGCAAACAGGTCTCGGTCAGAAGAGAAAAGGGGTAGAGCTGCAGGCATTTGTTTAAACTGCCGTTTTAGAGAACCCTTTACATGCTGAGAATCTCACATTGGAGTGAAAAGATTGCAGGGTGCCATATCTTGAAAGATCTTTGGCGTAGGTATAAAGAGATGGGAAAACGCGAGGCCATGCATGTTAAAATAAACTTTAAGGATTTAAAACACTGCTTTATATTTTTCGTGTGATGAAATACTATTTTCGCAACTGTCAAAATCTGAACAGATTTTGATAAAAATGACGGAATTTAATTACCATATTGATTTGCACTTAAGTGGTGGGCGAAAGTGCGCGATCTTAAACAGATTTTTTTTACATTATACGTTTGTGGAAGTCAACCATATAAATCAGCGTTTGTGAACACTATGGGAAGTCAGAACGAGATTAAGTGTGCCAAGAAAGTGATATCACTGCTAATGACTGGCGTGGGCACACGGACACACGAGACCCGACAATCCGCTGTGGGCAGAGGCGGGAAAGCCTCTCGGGCAGACTAAACAAGTCAGGTCCCGGGCCGTGCTGTGATTGGCTGACGTCACGGGGTGTCCCGGGCCGGCAGCCAATCACAGCGCGGCCCGGGAAATGACGTCACTGGGGTGTCCCGGGCCTGCAGCCAATCACAGCGCGGCCCGGGACACACGTCAACAAGGGACGGGGCTTAAAAAAAGACCCAGAAACGCCCCCGAATCGCGTTTTCTCTGGAAAACGTGATTGACGGCCAATCCTTCCAATGGCTAGCCTCCATTTATGGAGCTAGCCAATGAAAGACAAGGCGGGACTAAGCCCCACACTGTAAGAACATGAGATTTCTCCTGGGCGGAGCTAGGAGCTCCGGCCCAGGCGAAACCTAAAAAAAGGCGAGTACAAGTGTTACTGGCAATACACAATTTCCAATAGGTACATATACAGTTATGGCAAGCCATCAGGGATCATGTCCGCAATATACTGGCAGTCTGTCCAATCCACCATGGCCGGGGATGGTGATATATGGGAACAAGGTATGAATTAACTAGTATTCAGTCGTATCAAACTCATATTTCCGCTTAAGTTCCTGCCAAAACACACAGCTCCTCCAATATTTGCATTTCTATCCACTTTTCCGTCTGTATAGACCATGAATTTACATCTGCCCTGTCTCTCCTCATGTAGGGAGAGCGGACAGTCTGCTGGTTCGCTTTTGGAGATGTCTTGCTATGATCTGTTGATGTACCATCTTGCCCAGGCATCTCAGCATCATTATATTGAACAGATACGCCCTCACTGGGCCCTGTGTCTTTGTGAGCCGCGAAGCCCACGGCTGTAACAATGCTGTGGCTGCATCATTGCTTGTAATCCTATCTTTAGCCCTGTCTTCCTCAGCTGGCACAGGGACCCTGCAGCAGTGGGTTGCAACTCTGCTCCTGGGCAAGGGCAGTGCAATTGCAGCAAATCTTTTAAAGCTGTTGGAAAGCCTTTTAACATAACCCAAGACAGCAACCATTGCATCTCGGTCAATGCGTCTTCACATAATTGTAGATGTAATTCGTAGAATGTTGGCCCAAAGACCATGGAATGGTGCGCAGAGGAAAACAGCATCCTTATTTGCACAATGAAGATGTACTATTAGCTTTAAATTAATGTAACCTCAAGACCTACATAAATACTCCGGAAAGATTAAAAAAAGGTTAACAATTGGAAAGAAGGGGCCTCGGGAAAATAAAGAATTGGTTACCAGCAAGGGGCTGAAGTGTATGTTTTTATCCATTAAATGGATGTGCACGTGATGACTGAAAGTGCCCTGGAATGCAGGCAACCCTGTGGCTTAAGTAGGCTGGCCCACTGCCTGAGACTGCATGCCATTGTGGACAGGCCTGTGGGTGAAAAGGACTGACTCTATGTATGTGTGTTTGTATTTTTGATTTCAATGTATAACGTAACAAAATAAATGAAGGCTCTTTCTAGCCAGAACTAAAAACCAAGCGGCCTTCTATCCATTCTTAAAACAGTTATTGGCAACGCCAACAGGACAGGTTTATATTTTGAGTCCGGACTAATACATGTATGCCTGTTGCAATAAAAACAGAAAAGCAAAGGCATAACTTTCTGCATAACGGACACTTATGAGATAAAGAATGTGTTGTGTCCTGTTTGTGTACTTCTGAGATGTAGAATAGTTCCTTACACACTGCAATGCAAGCACTCCGTGGAGGCAGAATGATACACCAAACAGCCAATAGCAATAGGCGCGAGAGTTGACTCTTCTAGCTGGGTCCGAAGCCCACTCAATGTAAATTTTAAAGAACTGGTGATATTATGTCTTACAGACAGACCGAGCAAGTGGTGCTTCCAAGTAGATGTAAAAAATAAATGCTCGGTATATACGTAAATAAAATTAACGCTGCTTTTAGCTAGATGGAAATAAACTAGCATCCACCACATTTGTACACATGTTGTTTCACGTGGCCTTTTAATGCGTCGCAGGTTTGGGCATTAATGCCTTGTTTGGCAGAACTTGATGCCTGGAAGGGAGTCGTTTGTTCCATGATGCTTTCCTTGTGCCCGTGCCAGCTGCAGAGAGTAAAATAACAGGGTCTGGAGTGATAACTGCGATGGCCTGCGGCTCCGATTGTCCCTGGAAGGGGCCGCGTTCGGGAGATGTCCGAGTCGCAGCGCTCCTCTGCCGCCGGCCCCACCACCCCTCCTCTGCTCTCACACCAGACAGGCACACCTTTATCTGCTCTCAGTCACACAGCGCAGTGCAAACAGGTGACACGTCGGCTAATTGCCTGTGTGCGAAGCAGGTGGAGCCGGGGAGTGCTCCTGCTGCAGACACCTACCCGAGCTTAGAGTTCGCCCGGATCCCTGTCCGTCCCCGGTGCCGCAAAGAAGGTGAGTCGCTTTGTGTTTAATACAAAAAACAGCTTGCATCCAAGATACAAAAGTTACGCTTTCACTAGATCTCTTAGCAGCCGTCCGCTGCCCACCGAGGGCAGTGCGCGCGCAAAAGCAGCTGCGACTGATGGATGTTGTGCGCGCGCCTGGATGGTTTTACCTCACGTGTGGCGCTGCTGGGCTCACAGCAACAGGTGTTCGGGAAGGGCTGCGAGCCCTGGCGCGAGGTGTGGTACTCGTGAGGCGGAGCCGTCTGCCTCCGCTCAGCTCGTGTTCGACGTACTGCGGGGCACACACCGGCGTCACGGGCAGCCTCTTCCGCCACCTTCTCAGCGCTTCATCTAACAACCCACAATGAATGTGCCTGTCGCGTTTTAACAGGAGCATTAAAGGCATGCGCGATTGGGTACTTGAGTCCTTATTGAGAGCTGTTGAATAGTCAGCTGCAGATTTCACCTAACTGTTAAATGGTCCCGTGTCTTTTGTTGGCTTCCAGTTTTAGCCGACAAGAAGAAGCATGTTGGGACTTGTAGTTTATTGTTTCCAGGTAGTGGGTACAAGTCCACAGGAAGCTTACAGCTGCCGTAATAAAACAAAATCCACAGAAAGCAGTCCCCGTGACGTGACTCAATTGACAGCTGTCGTGCGTTCCTTAAACGTCCATGCTGCCCAACCTGATGTGCAGCGGAAACAGGAACATGTAACATTTCAACTCCAGTATCGCTGGGTGATGTGCACGTTTCACTCTCACTGAAAACACTGCTAACACCACACGCACCACCCATAGGAGTTCAGGGGCCCGGCGCGCCAGTTATCACCACGAGAAGTTTAATCTGTTGATAGGGTCGAGGCTCCCAGCTCAGCATGCCAAGGATGAGCTGCTCAGCTGCTCCACCCTCTGGAGTCTTAGCTCTTAGGAAGAGCTGGGGGTGAGTAAAATTACTCAGAGGAGGAGACCAAGTGCCCGGTATTTGGGGAGGGAAGGTGGAAAACGAGTCAAACCAGTAGAACAAACTGGACAGGTTGCTTGGATAAAGGTGAGGGGTGGGGCTGGCTGCCTCTCTGCCAGAAGTGCTTCAAGCGGAAAATGCAGAGAGCCGGGCGTTCTGTACATCGCTCTGCTTGATCGCAGCAGTACACAGCTGCTAGGCACCGGTGGGCAGGGAGAGGTGTACAGGACCACCGGGGATCGAGATTAAGTGTGCCAAGAAAGTGATATCACTGCTAATGACTGGCGTGGGCACACGAGACCCGACAATCCGCTGTGGGCAGAGGCGGGAAAGCCTCTCGGGCAGACTAAACAAGTCAGGTCCCGGGCCGCGCTGTGATTGGCTGACGTCACGGGGTGTCCCGGGCCGGCAGCCAATCACAGCGCGGCCCGGGAATGACGTCACGGGGGTGTCCCGGGCCGGCAGCCAATGGCAGCGCGGCCCGGGACAAAGGGGCGGGGCTTAAAAAAAGCACCAGAAACGCCCCCGAATCGCGTTTTCGAGAGAAAGCGCGATTGACAGCCTCTGCCTCCCAATGGCTAGCCTCCATTTATGGAGCTAGCCAATGATAGGCAGAGGCGGGTCATCACCCCAGATAGAAATCAAGAGGCTTTGCTAGCGCATGCGTACTTCGTACGCATGGCTAAGGCAAAACCTAAAAACACCCAGTAAGTGATTCACTATCCAAAAGGTAGAACAGCCCCACCTGCATTTATTTGGTGCAGAGTACAAATACAATGCAATGTAAGGCATCTATGAACACTGCTAAGAACTGAACTCACAACTCAAAGAAACTGTAGGTCTTTAATGCATGTGCCTCCAGCATCCCAGACATTGCTAAGCCACAAGCTCGGATGCCCTACACTCACACATGTGAAGGAACTGTCTCCAGCATCACCAAGTCCCACCCAAAGGTTCTCCGAAGAGGAAAGCTGTGAACTGTGCCAGTGATGAGACATTACGTTCTACTTTATCTGACACATACTCATGTAAGACCTCAGGATGAGAAGCAAAAAAAGATTCAGAAAAATGGCAACACTAGGCTACACCATGCCAGATCATGCCCCACATTAGACCATAAAACATTATACATGCATGCTATGTGCACTGCAATCCTAATCCGGTGGGTCCCCTCAGAGTGCAACCAAAGATACCACTGGCATGTCCTACTGTTCCAATGCAAGGCGCCACAGTATGTCCCAGAAGCTCTCGTCCACTGGTGAGGTTCATCGGCGCCTTCCATAAAACACCAGATTAAATAGGCTATTTATAGAGGGACTTAGAAAATCCATGGCTTGCCCATGACCATGTGGACCAATTATTGGGCTCACAAAGCGGCTTATTTACAAGGGGATTGCACCTCAAGAACGTCATTTTTACTGATGTTCCTGTGGCGCAATGCCCTGCTCCATATTTACAAAGGGCAGTTACGCGTTTTGTGCTTAATGAAGCTTTGTAAATATGGTACCCTTTCATGCAGTTTTCTGTGTGAAAGGGGCGTGCAGTGGGTGTTGCTGTGGGCGTTCCACCGCAACACCCATTGTTTTTTGACACCACCTCAGATTTACAAGGATTTGTAAATCTGAGGCAGCGCCAAAAACTTGCACCATGCAATAACAGGCGTTAGAATGGTGCAGCAAGGAGAAATACTTGTATTCTCCTCGTGTTTGCTTATATATATATATATACTGCATTCTGCAGCACACCTAGAAAGGGAAAACACAATTAATGATTATTTCTTTGCAGGAAGGAGTCCCTCCCTGCACATAAACAATCATTAAATAATCGCATTTGTTATTTATATGTGTGCGACAGAATCCAACAGACATAGAAGTAACAAATCCCCATTTTTGTTGAATGTTTATGTGCAGGAAGGGGCACCTTCCTGCACATAAACAATCATTCCCTGCAATGCAGTCACCCTTACACTGTGGCACTAGGGTGTCTGTGGCAGCTACTTTTAAAGTCAGCGCTAAGGAAAGCACAAGGCTGCGCCATATTTTTGTAAATATGGCGCAACCCTGTATTTTGCAAAATGATGGAGCACAGCCCTGCAAATGTAGCCACAGCTTCATGTTCTGCCATTTCCTTGTAAATATGCCCCACACTGTCTTCAAAAAGCCACACAGACTATGCGTTGCTTATGATAAATGCAAAACATAGATCCACAATACAGCTACCAATGGATGAATTCTGGATGCTAATACAGACGTCAGCTGCCAGGACCAATTCTAGAACAACAGTGGCATTGGGCAGTCAAGCAAAAAGTTCTACAGCAGGATTCAGGTATATCCGTGGAGCAGAGTGGGCAGTATTGTAGACACATACAGAGGCAAGTCATTCTTAGGGCCCTACAATGTCTTGTTAGAGCACAAGGAGTACAGAAAACCCTTGGAGCCTCCCTGCTCTCGCTACCAAATGTATGACTGTAGTAATGCCTCTACCCACAAAAGGAGAGTTATTTGAATGCAGAAAACCAGAACGAGGAATTGCAGGGATTCAAGGTATCACTTAGTGGTCAATCAGACTTAAGAACACAACCTTGTTCATTAGTTCACGTTGCCAGGACGGGCAACCATTCCGTCTCAGGACCGGGGCGAATCCCGGCAATTCCTCGTTCAGGTTTTCTGCATTCAGCTAACTTTCTTTTATGATCTACCTTCCCGGATGACTCGCACCCGTCCACATGTCTCCTTACCACCGCATGCCTCATTAGCGTACCTATTAAGTGTTGACACGTGCCACAGCTTTGCACACTGCCGAGAATTAACCCCCTGGCCACCAATTGCGCATCTAACTCACACACCACTCCAAGCGGTTAGCACACACTCACATTACTTCGCTGGCCTGTACCTAATTAATTTACATAGCTGGCCTTGGCAAGTCCTCTCAATTCTTCTTGCTCATAAATGTCCTGATGATGAACTCTACTTTGTGAGATTGAAACGCCATCGACACCCTACAACAAGAGATTCCCTGTAAGTTAGAAACTTGTTTCTTGGGTTTCTCTGCCTTATGTTGCCAATGTGATGTATTTTTAAGTCACCTTCAACCACCACATCAAGCTTGCTGTCACTTTAATGTGAACACCTGAACTACTTTTATATTTAAAAAAATACTTTAAAAACATGTGTTACATAACTCTTTTGTGTCCCTAATAGTAACTGGCTTACAGCTCCTTCTGGTATTAGTTACTCCATATGCCTACTACAGGCATATGCCTACTACAGGCATACTTTTTAACGCCTTTCTAATGCAAATGTACATGTCTATTTGGACCTTATTGACCACTTAGTAACCTTTGTTTTCTTAAACACTATTCTAAATGCAGACAGGTCTATTCAGCCCTGCTATGAGTTACCCAGGAAAGGCAGGACACATCTGAGCCCCATTTTTGCCCCTGTCTAGTGTGAATGCACAAAACAGCCCCGGTAAGTCTAAAACCCAAACAGCTAATACACAAACAGGCAGAGGCACATGGATGGGTAAACAAGGAAATACCCACTTTCTAAAAGTGGTATTTCCAAACACACAATGTGAAAATCATCTTTAATAAATGATGCATTTTTAGATCCTGAGCATCTCTAGCACCTCTCCCCTGCAAACAACTAAGGAAGTAGAGGACACAAATCTGCAAGGTATCCCTCTCAACAAAGCAGGAGTTGATCTATCCCATCTTCAACAAGATTAAACCCAAGAAACCCTCTCCCCCCTCCGACGCAAAGGCGCAGTCTATGGATACCCAAGTCAAAGGCCCCTTCATTAGACCTGGCATCGTCTGATTCGGCAGCAAGCACCAGCTCCTCCTGGCCCCAAAGGCAAAACCACAGCCAGGGCGCGGGCTAAGTCCCCTCAATCGTCAAAGCAGGGTCGCCACAAATCACTTTATGTGCACTAGAACCCCCCACTCGACCAAGTAATCTAAACAGCCGGTCAGAGGAAAACATGATTCTTAGCAACTCAAAAACTCAATCAAAACCATTCTTTGAGCACTCTAACAGAGTACATCACAGCAATACGTACAAGGACCTGAAAAAAGTACAGGATCCTGTGGTGCAAACCTTGAACAAGCAAGGGCATGACAGCTGTCAGTTAGCTCCACCCTTGCCACACCAACTGGTCTTCACCCCAGAATTTCAATCAAGGGGGGCCTGTGACATCCTTAACCGTGGCAATGTAATTCTCCTGTTACAAGTCATCCCTCACTTACAAAACACAAGCTTGGCCAATATTCTGGCAATTGAATTCTTAGTACCAAGAAGAAAGCACGAACCAGAACCTGTACAGGCCACATTTTCATCTTCCACTTGGGTCGATCTAATCTTGGCAAACTCTATAGTCCTCTGAAGTTGGGGGTATAAAAATTGAGAGAGTGAGGGCCAAAGGATATTCCTCAGTGCTGATGCACCAACCCAGCACTGCGACTCAATCCATACTGAAAGGTGCTCAAGGAACCCACAGCCCCAAATCGACCTCCATGCTCATCCGTACAATTTCGCTGGGGAATCCCCCGGTTGGGAAGGGGAGACACCAAGGAGAACCAGATTTCAGAAAAACAGAGACAATCTGTCATAGTTGGGGCTAGCTGCCAACCGCCCTTCAAACAAGAGGCAACCCATGGCAAAGCATTTCAATTCTAGCTAGGAAGCTCTCACATAGGGACAGCCTTAGTCTCTGCTCCTGGAACATACACCGGCTCTTGCAAAAATTCAAAAACAACGACACTGCACCATTTTGGCAGGACTTCAATGTCCTCATGCTACAAGAGACATGGGCTTAATCCACTGTCCCATTAACAGGCTTTATAGAGTTCCAGAAACCAGCCATTAAAGTCAACAGTTTCGGTCACCGAATGGCCGACCTATTGATTTACATCTCTGGAGCTCTGTACTACACAGTGGAAGAAATTAATCTGAAAGTGGCCTGGGCTCAAGTAATCAACCTCACTCTCCGCCACTCACTTATGATTATTAACATCTACATTAACGCAACCAAGCATAGGAAAAGGGAGAATTTGAAGAACCTGGTGTTAATAACAATCAACCTCAAGTTAAAATATCCTCCTCCAATATCCTGCTATCCGGTGCCTTCAACATGAACCTATTTAGGGGGCTAATTGGCCGCTAGGCCAAAAGCTTGGATATTGAGTACGACCTTCCAGTTCAAAATCTACCTCAGGCCACTCATCAGACCAACGTAGACGATTTCTTTCTGAACCAGTGTGGCTCTCTAGGCCTCAGGCTCTTTAACGTCTGCTTAAGTGGCAATACTCCACCCGACTGGTCAATATCTGTGGGTAAGTCTATTTCCTACATAGATTTTACCCTCAGCATGGTGGCACTTTTTGATCACATTGAAGATTTCTCCCTAGGGCTACATCACAAAGCAATCACAGACCCAGCACATTAAGTTCTCCTTCAGCCCCTTAAGACTGGAGGCTGCCCCACCCACTAATACAGGGGAATGGGCAGAAAACCTAAAGTGACTGAGATGGGATAAAAAAATCAGCCAGGAATCAATGCCATGGATTAGAGTTCTACTCGACGAAGTTATAGCCCAAAACAACTCTCCTATCAGGCAATAGTCTCTCCTAATAGAACAAATTATGCAGGAACTCCAAGCCAAACCTTCACCATGGGCAAAGGCACACAACCCGCCCTCTGCTAAACTGAAACTAACAGAAGATCTGAAGCTGCTAAAACGTTGAGTCAACCGAAACAGCAAAGCTGTTATTAAGCAGCCTTCCTCTATGGCCACAAGAAACAGCCTGAACACATCAAGATCCGTATTCAAGAGAGCACTCTGACATGCCAAAAGGGAAAGAAATGAGGACTTCTGGCTTCACCTGCTAACAGCCAGTAAGGGAAGGAACCCAAGAAAATGTTGATCTCTTATTTAATAAAGCCACAATTGGAAGCAGGAGGGGAATTAACTCCAACATTCCGGACCCAGAGTGGGTCGCATTTCTGTCTTCCCACTTTTAATCAGGGCCGAAACGCTCAACCCATCTTAGCAGCCCAAGAGGAGCCCACAGCACAAATCCTACAGAAGCTTGTAGTTTTCCAGAGGAACGCTGCACACAAAAACTGGCAACATTGCACAAAGACGGAGTTCCCGACCCTCATTGGTTACACACAGTCTTCTTCACTTCCGACCCAGATCTCTGGTCGGAGGTCTTAACTCCTCTGCTGTGCAAACACTGCCTGGCAAAATATTCAATTCAGAGTTTTAAAGAGGATATATAATCTAACCAATTTTTTAAGGGGGCTCCAAATCTAACCCTAACGACTACAACCTAATTGCTTTAATTGACAACAACGCCAAACTGTACGCCAGCCTACTACTTGATGACCTCAAATCCTGGGCAGAATTTCATCAGCTCATACCCAATTATCAATGCAGTTTCGGGGACAAGTGTGGCACCTCCTCAAACCTGATGGCTCTGGCCCTCATGTGTGCCAAAGCATTTGAAGGGAAAAGGGTGCTTTATTACTGTTTTGTGGACTTTATAGCCTTCTTCAACAGCATTCCAAGAGGGGCCCCTGGTTTAAACTGCAGGACCGGGGGCTGCCAGATGACCTACTGAGAGCAATAATACAGCTCCACAACAATATGTGGTTCCAATCAAACTAGAAGATGGTTCCTGCATCCTTGGTGTGGTTCTCCCTTAACTTTTTGCCTTCAATCTGCAGTTTTTTTACTTCCTTTTTGCAGGGTTTAGGACTGCACATTCTACCACTGCTAAAGTGCATGTGCTCTCTCCTTAAAACAGGTCGAAATGACATACACTGATTGGCACATTTAATTTACCTGTAAGTCTCCAGTAAAGTGGTACTGTTTCTACCCAGGACCTGTAAATTAAATGCTACTAGTGGGTCTGCAGCACTGATTGTGCCACCCACTTTAGTAGCCCTTTAAACATGTCTCAGGCCTGACATTGAAGTCTGTGTGTGCAGTTTTAAACTGAAATTTCAACCTGGAACACCCCCCCCCTTTTTTTTTAAACAGAGTTTTATATAGCGCAAACTTGACCAGAAGGTATCAGGTATCAGAGTGCTTTACAAAAAAGCACCAGTTGCATTATTTGAGGACTCATTCATTTTTTGGTTATGCATGGGTAGATTAAGTGATTTGCCCAGAATCACAGGATGTTCAGCGTCATTGCCGAGACTCAAACCTGGTTCCCCAGATTCGAGGCTGACCGCCCTAGCCGTTAGGCTAACTCCTCTCCCCCTTTTGCCAGATCTAAACATTTCCTTTTCATACATATATATGTAACCCCTAGGGGAGGCCCTGAACAGCCCACAGGGCAGGGTGCAGTGCATTTAAAAAGTTGAACGTGAACTTTTGAGTTTTCCATGTCCTGGAAGTGAAAAAGTTCTAAGATTGTTTTTCGTTACTGTAAGGCCTACCTCTCCCTAGGATAACATTGGAGTTACCTTATTACATTTAATAAAATGTAACTTCCAATTGCAATGCAAGCAGATAAGTTGCGTTTGGTGTCTAAAGAATTGTTATTAAAAGCCCACTTTAATGGTAAAGATGGATTTTAATGACAATCCTATAAATGCCACTTTTACAGAGTTGCCTTTTCTTCTCCTACCCATTTGGGGCCTGCAGACTTGTCCCCATCACATGACTAGGTGTAGCTGGCAGTTGGTCTTTGTGCATTGCTCCCAGACAGTGAGACAAAGGAAAGATAGCTGTTGGCAGGATGGACCACTGTGACTTAACGAGGGGGAGGAGCTGTCACCTACCTCACTTGCACATCACAAATGATCTGCCTGAGCACTCTCATAAAGGGATTGTCACTCGTCTTTTGTGACCCCAGACAAGCTGGGTCTGGTCAGGTTAGGGAGAAAGGGTATGCCTGACACCTCAGGGGGAAGGAAACCTCTAGAAGCTTCTTCCACTACAAAGTGCAGGGCCGGACTGGCTACCGGGTGTTTTGGAATGCTGCTGAGCTGGGGGCTGATTTAGTTGATGGGGACCTGCGTGTACTGACCGAAATTCGTTTTGCTTTAATTATTTCGAGGCACACGCAGGTCTCCATCAACGAGATCGCCCCCACCGCAGTGAAACCAGCCCCCAGCTGGGCATCATTCTAAAACACCCGGTAGTCAGTCGGCCCTGACAAAGTGGGCTCAGGGTATAAATGTTGGACCTCAGACTTCAACTCTTCAGTGCACTTCTGGACCTATGGACTCTGCCAGGAAGAAAGACTGCTGTGCTGCTGAAAGGACTGACACTCTTCTGGACTGCTGCTCTGAAAGACTGCTGCCCTGCTCCCCTCTTGCCTGGGTGAGAAGGACTGGACATGCATCTTTTGAACCCAGGACCCCAAAGTGACTCCAAGGGCGAGTTGGCTGACCTCTTGACTAGAGCCTTAGGAACAGAAGACTTCAACAACCTTGAACTCAGCACCTGGACTTTGCCATATGTGCGTCCTACTCTGCCTAGTGGTGCCACCCCAGTCTTGGACCCTTGGAAGTGGGCTTGAAAGTGCTCTGCCAGCCCATCTGTAGTTTCAACAGAACAGATGAATCTCCTATAATTCAACCCCAAGTAGATACAAGCATTGGAAATGCAATAGGTCTCGCATCATTAGAGTTAGTGCTTTTAGAATTGTTTATGGGGTTTTTTTTGTAAATCTTTAGCATTTTTGTTTCCTGTAGCCAATGCTAAAGAATTACAAATAAAATAAGTTCTCTGGCACTTGAAGTACTTCTCTGTGTCTATTTCATTTCTACTGTTGGCGATTAAATTTGGGAACACCACTCGGGTTACTTTTATAAACAACATATGTACAGCCTTCCGTGGCTGATCTGGTCTACACAATACCGGATTCTACTGAAAAACGCAAAATAATCAGTATACGATCTCAATATTTATAGTTACAACACAAAATAAATAAAGCAAAATGTGGTGCATGATCCAGTTGAAAAACGAACATCTTGAAGTAGTCAAATTTTAACTGTTTGCAACTGACAGTATTCTGAAAATAAGTATTTAGTTTGGAATTCTAAAAATAAGGAGTTCTTAAAAGCGCTGAATGACGACCACATCGGCAATTCTAAACGAATGAAATATGCAACTTACCAGCTGGATATCTGAATGACGGAAAGGCACCACGATACGTGAGTGGGAAGCTTTCAGTCTACTACCGCTGGGGTTGGTCATGGGGGAGAGGGTGCAAAGACTATACATTCGCCGCATGTACAGTCCATTTATAATTAAGTGGTACTCTTGGGTTATAATTTAACGCATTGTTGCAAAGGGAACCTATGGGATGCGAGTCTGAAACACAGCCAAAACAAACACGCCAATTTCATTTAAGAAAATGTAAACGTGGGCTCAAAAACTAAGCAAACTATTTGTAGTTGCCTCTGTCCGAATTGGCATAAAAGGTCCCACACACTGTGACTCCTTGGGACCTTGTGAATCTCACAGTCTACCAGTAGGCACAATATGATCCACAACCCCGCATCCACTTTAGGCAGACCATGTGTGTAGCGATTAGAAAACCTTCAAATGCAAATGATCCACGTATAGAGAACTACGAGGAGTTACCCGTTCAACGTGCCAAACGCTTGGTATCATCATCCAAAACTCGCCCCTCCAACTGAGCAGCTATAAAATAACAAGCTTCTGTGTTGTGCGACACGGCGGGCAGGGGAGGGGGCGGAGCGGGGAGAGGTGCGACACGGCAGGTAGGGGAGGAGAGTAGGAGGAGGAGGGGGGAGGAGAGTAGGAGGAGGAGGGGGGAGGAGAGTAGGGGAGGCACGGCCTAGCGGCCGTGCACCCAAGAAGTGAGGGGGCGGAGCTTTAAGTGGTACTCTCGGGTTATAATTTAACGCATTGTTGCAAAGGGAACCTATGGGATGCGAGTCTAAAACACAGCCAAAACAAACACGCCAATTTCATTTAAGAAAATGTAAACGTGGGCTCAAAAACTAAGCAAACTATTTGTAGTTGCCTCTGTCCGAATTGGCATAAAAGGTCCCACACACTGTGACTCCTTGGGACCTTGTGAATCTCACAGTCTACCAGTAGGCACAATATGATCCACAACCCCGCATCCACTTTAGGCAGACCATGTGTGTAGCGATTAGAAAACTTTCAAATGCAAATGATCCACGTATAGAGAACTACGAGGAGTTACCCGTTCAACGTGCCAAACGCTTGGTATCATCATCCAAAACTCGCCCCTCCAACTGAGCAGCTATAAAATAACAAGCTTCTGTGTTGTGCGACACGGCGGGCAGGGGAGGGGGCAGAGCGGGGAGAGGTGCGACACGGCAGGCAGGGGAGGAGAGTAGGAGGAGGAGGGGGGAGGAGAGTAGGAGGAGGAGGGGGGAGGAGAGTAGGGGAGGCACGGCCTAGCGGCCTTGCACCCAAGAAGTGAGGGGCGGAGCTTTAAGTGGTACTCTCGGGTTATAATTTAATGCATTGTTGCAAAGGGAACCTATGGGATGCGAGTCTGAAACACAGCCAAAACAAACACGCCAATTTCATTTAAGAAAATGTAAACGTGGGCTCAAAAACTAAGCAAACTATTTGTAGTTGCCTCTGTCCGAATTGGCATAAAAGGTCCCACACACTGTGAATCCTTGGGACCTTGTGAATCTCACAGTCTACCAGTAGGCACAATATGATCCACAACCCCGCATCCACTTTAGGCAGACCATGTGTGTAGCGATTAGAAAACTTTCAAATGCAAATGATCCACGTATAGAGAACTACGAGGAGTTACCCGTTCAACGTGCCAAACGCTTGGTATCATCATCCAAAACTCGCCCCTCCAACTGAGCAGCTATAAAATAACAAGCTTCTGTGTTCTGCAACACGGCGGGCAGGGGAGGGGGCGGAGCGGGGAGAGGTGCGACACGGCAGGCAGCGGAGGAGAGTAGGAGGAGGAGGGGGGAGGAGAGTAGGAGGAGGAGGGGGGAGGAGAGTAGGGGAGGCACGGCCTAGCGGCCGTGCAACCAAGAAGTGAGGGGGCGGAGCTGGGGGAGGCTGTGAGAGAGAGAGTGGGCAAGGCAGGCGGCTGGGGGCATGTGCACGCGCTTTTAAGCTCAATGCGCATGCGCATTGAGCTTAAATTTCACGGGCACTGCAAAGAATCGCCACGATTCCTTGCAAGTTGGTTAAAGAGTGTTTAAGCCCCCATAGTCTCACAAGCTCGATGCGCATGGTCTCACAAGCTCGATGCGCATGCGCATCGACAGGCGAGACCTAAAAACACATTGCCTCGGCTGTGTGGATTTCCCCTACCGCAGGGCTTTGCATTGCCACCCACAGCCTCCCAGGAACCGCTGCTGCGGTATTCATCCTCAACGCAGGCCTCTGCATTGCAAGTCTCTAATCAACAGCATCCTCAACAACAATTGCATACCCCGCAGCTTCCCCAGAAACAGCTAGTGCGAAACTCATCTCGACGCAGGACTTTGCATTGCAAGCCCCTCATTGATGACATTCTTCATGAGGATGCAGCACCTCACATCGCAGCTTTACAGCTCCTAGGAATCATCACTGCACAATGCACCCTTGACCAGGGACTACGCAATACTCTGCAAGCAGGATTTAAGGTACTGTTGTTCAGTGGACCTAACTGGGTCCCAGTAGCTAGCCCTCACTCCATTGCAGTCGGCCTGTACCTGTGATTATGTCACTGTCTAGTCAGACCAGATTTCCACAGTTGATGTTTTGTGTTTTTTAGTGCTATTTTCCCTTAACAATTTAAAATTGCATAGCTCCGGTTCTACTGATTGGATTTTTGTCATTTGGGTCTTGATTTGTTTATTAAAATGTTCTCTTTTTTCCTAAATTGATATGGTATTTTTCTTGTGTTGTATTTTCACTTTATTACTGTTTGAAATGCTGCAACTAAACTGAACACATTGCCTCACAGTTAAACCTGACTCTTTACCTTACTTTACTTTACTTTGTGAATTTATAGAGCGCAAACGAATCATCCCCGAGGGGATCTCTTGGCGCTGTGCCAAGCTACCAGAGGGTTGAGCACAGGTAATTTGGGGTTTACCTGTGCCTTGACGAGGATTGTGGTTCCTGGTTGAGTAGGGTTTTACCACCTCAATCAGTATTCCTCAGGTTTTCAGTAGTCTTAACACATTTGGGTGAGGTAGGGGAGAATGAGAAAAAGTACCCAGTTTTTGTGTGACCGTCCAGGAATATCTTTTTGAATTCTCCGTCTAACATTCTGCCTTGGTGACAGAGCTTCTAATAAGACATGCTGTGTAAGTAATACAACAATTATCTGAGTAACAGACAGTACACAACTTCAGTGATCCATATTAGAAAAAAATAGTTCACCAACTTTCTTAGCACTGGGAAAGTTAGGAGTACGTCATGGAGACAAACAGCATAATAAAATGCTGATGCAATTTGTGACGTCATCATAAGAGTGAAGCACTGCAGCTTTTGCTACTGTAGGTCGATATTGCAGCACTGCTGTAAAGCCGGCCTCTAGTAACAAAACTGGCCCCCACCATTGCAAAACCGGCCCCCAACCTTCCAGCCTCCCGGGGACACACCCAATGCCCGCTGCGGCTAGTCCGGCCCTGGCTCCTGCCCAGCACTCAAGACTGAGAATTTTGCCCTCCCCTGGCAGTTGAGACGGTATAACTATTGTGTTTGCTGGATTGTGTCCTCAGTGTTTTGTAAGACCACATAAACGGCCCCACAACGCTGCTATCTTCTGTCACTTGTTACAGCCATCAGAGAATTGCCTGGAGGCTACAATTTCCTTTGCTTTGTTGACATTTCCTCGCCCTATCATCTGAAAATCACCCGGGGAGCCATTTTGAGAACAGACAGGGCCTTTTTCGTGCTCTACATCTGGAATCAAAACGTGCATTTTGCAAGAAGGATATTCTGTCTTTCCACTCACGTTTCTTTCTTCAGTCATACAATTCCAGTTCATTTTGCTGGTTTTAAACCTTCAAAATGGAAACTTCTGTTACTTACAGGCTTATAAAACATTTTAAACGGTTAGCATATTGTATATGAATAGCTGGAATGAGAGGGGAGGTGCTGGTTGCAGAAACTGGTAAGTGACTGCTCCTAACACCTGAGTCATGAACCCACACGGGTTCTTCCTGTTCACCAGTGTGCACCTCTTGCTATGCACAGACCTGCCAACTTGTAAATAAATGTCACCTTGTGAGGTGGGAGCGAGACCCTGGAAGGGAGGGGGAGCTTGTGCCGAGATTTACCTAATAAACAATCAGTAGTCCACCAAGCACACCACACCTGCCCTACAAATAAACCAAGAGTCACTGAGGCTGCTGTCAATGTCCTAAAGTGTTTTCACACCCTTTAATGGACATCATCTGCTTACTGCCTCAAAAGACAAGTGAAAAGCCCCTTTGTACAGTGATTTTCAGCTCGTTTTTCCTGCCACTGTGTGATTTTGGCTCCCTAAAATGTGACCATGTCAAGGGAGCCCAAATTGTGTGACACATGGTGACACCATGTGAGTTGGGAGGTCTGTATGAATACAGGGGCATAGCTTACTCAATGGGATTCAGAAGGTGTGAATCTCAAATTTCCCAAAAAGCAGTGTGTCGCAGGGTAAATGGGTGAGATGGGCAAAGTTTGGGGTGGACTGTTTCTATGGGGAGCAGGGTCCGTACTGGTTTAATTTAGGTGGACCTCTGGAACTGATTTAGAGTTAGGCGGACAGGTACTCCGTTGCAACAGGCACGGGGTACTCTGTCCGCCATACTCAAGGTCTGAGGGCCTTATTTTGAGTCAGGTGGACCACACGTTTTGCATTAATAGAGCCAAATTTACTCCTTTGGTGTAAAACATCCACATTTTGCTCATTGGAGTAGGTGTCATGGAAGGTAAGGCACCCGACCATGTACCCTGTTTAAAAAGGACAGTCATATGGCCGATTTTTACAGTCCATCACTGTCAGTCAAGAGATAACATAAAAAGAAAAATGACCCTCACACCATGGGAGAAATCACCCATGGTGTGGAGGTCATTAGATTTTATTTAATTTTTCATAAACAAACTCTTATTTTGAGTGTTTGTTTTTGACAGCTGGCAGTCATGCACAATGGAGTCACTCGTCAAACTGTTTCGTCCATTGCCAGGGCCACAGCGATATGGTTTCTGATAATGCATAGAGATGTCCGCAGGACTCGTGGACATCTCTAAATCTGGCAGGAGGAGTAAAGACAGGGTGGCGGACATAAAGTCCTCTGCCACCCAGTCCACCTTTACTTTATCAGCCCAAATCTAAATCAGGTCCTGTGTCTAGAGAGGCATTGTGAATGAAAACCAGTGGTTTGGATTGCAAAGCAAAGGCATTGCCAGCCGTTAGACTATTTGAAAGCATTTGTACCATCCCCTTTTGGATGTTTGATTGCCATAGAATATCTGAAAACCTGAGTCTCTCACAGCTTTCCAAGCCTATTGCTGCCAATGTTTGTGAATTCTAAAATGTAGCAAATTTGCCCCCGTTCACGAGGTACTTCTGTGGGAGCAGATTAGCTACTTTTTATGTAAAGAGGTTACTATATATATATATATGTGGACACGGACCAGATAACCATGTCATGAATGATGTAATATGTGACATGATCAGCAGTGGATTGCGGGTGCGCGATATATAGTTAGTGCAACTAACTATATATGCGAATTTCAATGGTTTTGTGTGAGTAAAATAAGGTTTTGTAAATGCTAATTCCTAACTATATATGGTCTATAACCTATGGTTTTTTCAGTGAATTTTCAAGGTTTTGTAAATGCTATTTCCTAACTATATATGGTCTATAACCTATGGTTTTTTCAGTGAATATATATATATATATATATATATATATATATATATATATATATATATATATATATATATATATATATATATATATATAAATATATATATATATATATATATATATATATATATATATATATATATATATAAGTTCCAGATTGCTTAGTGAAATCAGGATGATGAGAAACCCCAACTCAGTCATAACAGACCCGACTCATGGCCCCTAGACCCAGTTACCAGACTAAGAATGCATTTATTAACCTCAAAGACCCCCTGATGCTACACCCAAGCTTTCATTTGTTAATACACTATGCTACATAGAAATAGTTTATAGGCAAAAAAACATGATGTGTGCATGTTTTAGCAACGGTGCCATGATCTATTTTTTTCATTTTTACCCCGGTGAAAACGTTTCTGTGCAATATTGACTGACTGTGTGGCATTTTTACCTTCATTCTATAGTACACAAGCAGGAAATAGTACAAATTGTTTAGCCCTATCAGATGCTCCGCCTCAATTGTAATATTTATGTCATTTGGTACCTGATACTTTGCTGTGAAGAAGGTACATCAACGCCTCATTAGGGTTCGTAAGCCTTATATAAATTGAAAATCAATTGCGCGCCATGTCGTGCCATGTCACGTCATGACGCATTACGCAGACGTTCACTGTTCCAGGCCTCTCAGCGTTTCTCTAAAGCACAGAAGCGCATGCCAACCACGTGAATAGGTCTTACTTGAGCGTGGTGAGTTCCGTGAGGGACGGCTGGGTCGCCTTGAGATAGCTTTCCCTTCGGGCCGCGATCTTTGGAGATGGCTTGGGGCTGGTGTCAGAGTCTCCACTGTCGTCGTCCCCCATGGCTTTGATGTAGCTGCCACTGCGCATCCTTCGACAAGGTATTTCGTCCTCCTTGGCCCCAGGGGTGTAACCACTCCATTCATCCAGAGGAACCTGGCAAAATGAAAGCGCAGCACAGCGATCACATCAGCTTCATTCTTCGTGACGTACATAGCATCTTTCTGTAAACACATTTCAAACGGAATGTCATGAACCTGGAGTCTGCAATTGCACGGCGCTCCAAGAAACTATAGGTCACTACATTATTTTCAAAATCCGAAGTGACCGTTAGTTTCCATGAGAGCACACCTATCAGGAATTTCTTCGGAAAAGGGTGGAAATCCCCAGGTTTACTCTCCTTCAACTCTGCCACATGCATATCCGTAGGCCGGGGCAAAAACAAATTGAGGTCAGGGGTATAAAGGACAGCCCGCACTGCAACGGGGTACGTGCCCCAGTATTCTATACATAAGTTGCGCCCATGCAACTTGAGGGTAAGGGTATTGCCAGGCATCCCCTCACCATACCTTGCAGGGGGACCTCTAAGATTTCTTTATGCCACCTATTGAGGGGCACTGTCCCTGTTCGTCTTGATGAATATTTGTAACATGCATTGGAAAAGCCAAAATACCTCTCCTCTTTTACCTGTTGACATTGCCAATGCTTTTTGATGATGCTAGAGACACCACTAATATCCACTTTCCTAGGTACTGGCAAACTCCAGCCCTTATGAAAGAAGCATATTTTCTGGACTCATAACTCTTCACCGTTAACACTGAGGCACTTTTTTAAACTTTCTAGAATCTTCCTTTCCTCTATTGAGGCTGCACCATGTACCTTCAGTGTTGTAAGACTTATTGTGTTCCCATCAGTTTTCAACCTCAGTGTCTTAAGAGTCTCTGGGGGATACGTACGAGAAAATGTGAGAGCGCGGTGTGATACCAAATTTGGCAACGCCACACTCCGACTTTTTCAAAATGCTTGGATGCGCCTTATTTACAAAAATACAGCACACCCCTGCGTTTCCCCTGGTGAAGGCACTGAAATAGCTACCTAGTACCAGCGCAGGCACCCTTGCACTATATTGCAGGAGTGCCTGCACTGCATGGGAAATTGCTTATGTGCAGGAAGGGACACCTTCCTGCATATACGCAATCTTCACAGGTGATTTGCTGTTTCTATGTGTGCTGTATAATGCAGCACACATAGAAAAAGTAAAATATGAGGAAAACCGTAATAATTTCTCCTCCTATTGCCATACAAGACCAGGTTTTACCTGGCCTTAGACTATGGTGCCACCCCATCCTTGTAAACCTTGGGCAGCGTCAAAAAGCAATGGGTGTTGCGATCGAGCGCCCCTGCAACACCCATTGCACACCCTTTGCTGCAGCGGACTGCTGCAGAAAGGGGCATCATTACAAGGTGGTGCTAAGCCACATTAAGTGGCTTAAAACCACCTTGTAAATATGGGGTATGGAGCAATGCCTTAGAAAGTGACGCCCCGATTGTTGTTAATGTCTAATAAATATGCCCCCCCAGTGTTTTGGCGGGAGGATCACAATCCTCCATATCCTCTTTCATTTACGAGCAGCATAGCATTTAAAATCGCAAATGATTGGGAATAGTAACACTGATATAATTTGGGGTCTAGTGTTACAACTGTGCTTCATCGTGCAATTAGATTTGTTTGATTTTCATGGTTTCGTTACCATACTTATTGTACGTATATGTACAGAGTTTGAGAGATTATTGTGGTGTTGGCTTATTTCTGCAAAGTACCTGCTAATGAAAATTCTGTTTTATTGTGGCTATAATGGGTAACGACAAACTAAACTATTGTGCATCACTGTAAGTAATGGAAGCAATTCCCTGACATTTATTTCATGGGTTCTGGCTCTGAGAGAATAAGGGCTTCATTTACGAGGTTTTGGCGCACGGCAGCTCAGCAAGAAATCTTAGTGCGCTGCCCTGCATCAAAAGAAAAGGACAGAAATGCACCCTATCTCATAGATATGACTCATTCCTATCATTTCCTCCTGCACTGGCGCACAATGGGTTGCCATGCGCCAACGTAGGCATACTTGCGCCATGGTGCAAGGGTGTCTGCGTTGTAGGGGTCACTTTCCTGTGTAGTATTTCACTCTTTCTATGGGTGCTGCAGAATGCAGCATCCTTAGAAAGAGGAAAAAACGAGGAGAAATCAGGATATTCCTGCTCGTTGCTCCTCCCTAACGTCACCCCTGGGTGGCGTTAGAATCTGGCGCTTTCTGTTCTGCTTGAAAGGGGCACATATTTACAAGGCCATGCTTTGCGTGGTCGTGTAAATATGCTGCTGCACATTGCGCCACCGGACCGTCAAAAAAAGTGACGCTCCAGTGGCCCCAAAGTGCTGCTAGGGGCCTCGTAAGTGAGCCTCTCATTGAGAAATACAAGGACAAACAATGTCACCGCTGAGACTGAGATAACAAAAAGCAAACATAATTCGCCTAGTGGTGTTGTGGGCCGCAGCAATCTAAATGTAATGCATTGGATACTGAAATATCCCTAGAAAAGGCTGGCTCTTTATTCTCTTTTTAGAAGCGAGTTCTGGCATTGCAGCCTGCTTGTAATATGAAAAACACACATCGCACGTCACTTGTAATAATGTATTAGGGTTGATTTGTGACTTTACAATAACACTGTCTTTCTTTGCCTCTCACTAATGGATAGATAAAAAGACGGCAGAGGTCCGCTGTGTGCTGTAAAATGAAAAATATTTGGAGTGAAACCAAACATATAAAATACAAACAAAGGAACAGGTGGTCACTTTTAGAGGAAGCTTTATAATGACACTGCTCTCCATTAAAGAGGTTCTGCTGAAAAGCTGCATTGCGTGGCTTTTCCTATTTTCCTCAGAAAACATTGCTTTGCTTTTGAATGGTTCTGAATCTAACACCCTTTTTAGCATAGTAGTGAAAAATGCATACCTTTTAAATTACCCTCGAACAAAGACATTAGCAAGTAAGGATAATATGCTGAAAACGACTTGTTCCATTCTAATTTTAGGTCGGTCCTTTGGGACTTTAGCTGCCTTGCCGGACTACTAAAACATTACACATAAACATGGAGGGGCTTCGGGTCAGCGGGCTTCATTAATTTTTCTCTTAAATTGCCATTCACATTTTCTTTCCACCCACCACAGCAGAAAGCATAGGGATATGTACTCTACCCTTTGACCCCTGGACTTTGGCTGCATAAAACCTGTGCACATTGCTCACATCTGCCTAAAAATAGTTGCTTTCTCCTCAGTTGAGAAGCTGGTTCAGAATGGGCTTTTTAAGCCAAGCTTGACAGCACAACTGTCACCTCACCTTATGTACAACAGAAACAAATCTTTAGGAGGCACTACTGGGAGAAGTGCTTTGGCTCCGCCTACATGTTTTCCCCTATGAATAGAACATTTGATTGAGCAGATATTATGCCCTTCGGCCAGAAGAGCTCATGCATTGCACTCCTGCTAGTTCTTGGAGGTTTTCCCCTCACCTAATATGGCTGACACATTCAGATGTGATTACGCCACAGCGTAAAAAACAGCAGCTAACTAGTTGACGGCGATGTCATTTGAGATGTCATCAGTGATGTCATGAGTGATGTCACTGACCATTTCTTGAGCGATGTAATATGCAAGGTAATAAGCAGTGCATTGCAGGGGCGCCAGTTTTAGTCAGCTACAACTGCTGAATTTCTCAGATTTTGTACGATTGAAACCAGAGCCTAACTATACCGTCTTTGTAACCTTTGTTTTTTTCAGTGAATTCTCATCTATTTCAGAAATAATATTAATAAAATAATAGTGCAACTGAAATTCTTGTTTGAAAACATCACTAGAATAACAGTTGCTTTGGTGATTTTTTTTTAAATGTACAATTTTTATTTTAAGCTGTCTTGGCCATGTTTACATGAAAACACATTTTCTTCCCCCTTTTTTAAAGTTTTGTGTGTTTTCCTTGCAATTAAAAATAACCATTGCACCTGTAGGCCAAGGTCAGACCTACTGGATTTGCCAATGCTCTTTTTATATATTTATTTTTTATTTTTGTTGAGCAGAATCTCAGAAAAAAAATATATACAAATAATACAGTACAAGTGAAATAAATTGCCTATTAATATAGAAAATAAGTAAATATACAGACACCCACCCAAATAAGAAAAATGTACAGACAATCATAAAAATTGATAATTAGGACAGTCGATCCATTAAAAACGACAATGATGAAATGCATAATAACAATAAATAAAGTGCTGTTGGGCCTCATTAAATCTCCATTTATACAATTACTTTGATGATTTAATGGTTGGAATTATATACAGTACAAATGTAATAGCAGCAATGAACACAAAATCAGGCTTCTCAAGCCAGCTTAATCATAAATACCAGTAATAAGAGCGATTCAGCCCTGCGGTCACTGACTCTCGATAAACAAATAGAGGAATGACAGTACCATGTAACAGGATATTCGGACATAAACATGTCATACCTCCATCCTTGTTTAGAAACTTTCAGATCGCCAGCATCTGGAACATTGCCCTCAAACATTCACATGTTTCATTGTTACCGAGTGAGGGCCCGCATTTCTATTAAATTCAAAAACTGCCATGAAGCATTAAATCTCTTTAAGCCCCATACCTGTCTTGCATATGCCTCCTCAGACTTTTTCGTTCTAAGCATTTTATTGAACCAGCCTTGGTATGTTGGAACTCTAGAGGGTATATCCAGAAGAACGTGTGATAACTACCACAGAGTAGCATAACGCAACTTTCAACATCGCAGCCTATCGGGGAAAAATTACCCATGGCAACGTGAAATTCACAATGCGGCGGTAGCATGCGATAGTCTCCCGAAACAGCGGACAATGTCCGCGATACAATGTTAATGTTATCAGTTATTTATAGAGCGCACGGTCACCAAAGGTTTCATGGCGCTAATCATGCTTCAAGTTGTGGCGTAAGGACCCATTTAAAAGGCTAGCCCAAACAGCCATGTTTTAAGCGCCTTTCTGAAAAAAACTAGGTTGTCGCCGCGTCTCATTGTTAAAGGAAAGGAGTTCCAAAGAGTGGGTGCCAGATAGGAGAACCTGCAACCTCCATAGCGTTTGAGTTTAATAATCGGAACGGATAGAAGATGGAGATGAGATGAGCATAAGTTGTGCCGGGGAACATGCTTGTTAATCAGCATATTGATGTATTTTGGACTGTTGCAATGCAATGCTTTGAAGATAAGACGGCCAGTCTTGAATGCCACGCGTTGTTCCACGGGTAACCAATGGAGCTTGAGCAGCAAGGACTTAGCAGAGTGCCATTTTGGCTGTTTATAAATTAATCTTGCAAACGTTTTAGCAAAAACTGGGGCAAACCGATGTAAAGGGAGTTAGAGAAATCCAGGCGAGAGAGGACCAGTGCTATCACCACTTGGATTAGAGCTGAGTGAGTCAGCAAATGAGTGATCTTCCTAATTTGTCTTAGTTGATATAGACTAGCCGAGAACACAGCACCCACTTGTCCTCTGAGTGAGAGTAGGCTTTGATTACAACCCATAAACTTTTTACAGAAGAGGAAACGGTGGGGGGGGGGACCCAATTCACTAGGCCAGAAATGCGGTCCCCAAAAATCCTCGCTCTTCCCAGGCAACACAAGTTCTGTCTTGCCTGGGTTGAGCTTCAGATGGTTATTATTCATCCAGCGCTGAATGTGGAGCATGGTGTTTTGAAATTCCACTGCAGCATTAGGAAAGTCCAGGGGGAAGATCAACTGAAGGTCATCAGCATAGTTGAAGATGGTTACTTTCTGATTTTTCAGTGAGTGTAGCAGGGGCCTCAACTAGAGATTGAATAGCAGTGGAGACAGGGATGAGCCCTGTGGAACACCACAAGCGTTAGTAACTTTGGGTGCCATAAAAGTGCCCAGACGTTCTGCTTGTAAGAAATGACTTGATCCAGTTATAAGCTCGACCTTGGATACCTGCTTGTTCGACACAGCTCAACAAGATGTTATGGTCGACCGTGTCGAACGCTGCTGACAGATCCAAAAGCACCAGGGCCTGGGGGTCCCCCTATCCGAATTAGCTCTTAGCGTATCCAGTACAGCGAGTACTACGGTCTCCGTTGAATGGGCAGGCCGGAAGCCGTTTGTTCGATGAAATTCGATAAACATCTAGCCACATGGGCTTCCAAGATTTTGGCAAAGCATGGGACAAGGGATATGGTGCGATAATTAGAAGGGGTTAGAGGATCTGCCCCAGGCTTTTTCAAGAGAGGAACTATCGTAGCATCCTTAAACGCCCTGGGTACCACCCCCTTGACTAAAGATTCATTCAGGAAGGGGAGGATACTATTCGGCAAAGCCGAGAAAACATCCTTAAGGATGAAGAGTGGGCAGCAGTCATTAGGAGAGCCTGATTTACCATGGGCCAAAAGGTCGGACAGGATTTTAGGGCATACCACTGAGAAGTGGTTCATAGTGACTGAATTTCTGAGAATATTATCCTGGGGTTCCATATTAATGGAAAGGGGAATACTGGACTTGATGATGGCAATTTTTTCCAGGAAATAATTATTTAGAGAATTACACATCTCTTGAGTGGGGACCTGATTGGGTTATATTCTCTCATCACTACTAATGTTGTTGACGATTTTGAAAATGTCCTTGGTTTTATTCTGAGCATTGAGTATTCTTGCTGAGAAATAAGCAGCTTTAGCAGTCAATATAGCATTCGTATATTCTGTGCACGCTAGCAGAAACTGAAGTCTGTCTTCTGTATTATAGCAGTGCCTCCATTTCCTCTCTAGTTGTAAAGTCAGTTTTTTGACTTTTAATTCAGTGGAAAACCATTTATGAGCCTCGTGATACAACCACCATGATGGAGTCCAAAACACAAACCACAAAACCAAAAAACCTGCGATGGGCAAAAGTGCAATGAGGAAATCAGCGATAAGCAGCTCCATGCCTGCAACACACACCATGCAGGCGGGAAAAATCACCATAAAAGTAGAAAAAACACACAACACAAACTGACCAACACCCAAGCACCATGGGGCAGCCTTAGCAGGTGCAGAGGACGAGCACATCCTCACAAGCACCCTGGATGACCAGCCTGGGACCTGGGGGGCAAGGACAAGAAAAAGAGGAAGACGAAGTTCAGTCTGTAGGCGAACAGCATTATAGTCATGGAGGTGATGGAACACCATCAACAACTGTTTGTCACCTCCAATGTGTCATTGGGCACCAAAAATGGAATCTGGCGGGACATTGTGGACAAGGTGAATGCCGTCGGGGAGCACAAGAGGACAATGGACGAAGTCAAGAGGCGATGGAATGATATCAAGCGGAGGACCAAGGAGAACCTCTCCGCCAGCCAGAAGGCAGCAATGCAGACTGGAGGCGGGGGCCCTGTGCCACAGTTCGAGCTGGATGACATGGATGAGCTGGTGTCGACAGTCATCAGTGTGGAGACTGTGGCCGGGGGAATGGACACTGCTCGACAGGACACAACACAACTTCAACAAGGTGATTGACCACCAGGTACTGTGGGGACGAATGGAGATGGGCACAATGGCACACATGCACAATCAAGCAGAGCACAGTGCACACCCACAATGACTCTTGGTTCTTGCCCAGACCTACACACTGTCACAATGTACAATGCCATGCTGTCTGATTTTCAACTTGTACCATGCGGCCACATACATTTGGACACATTGTAATACACCATCTCCCTTTCACATCGCAGGGGCACAGTCAACACCTCCTGCAGAGCAGTCCCAGCCACTCTTCACTGATGACGAGAAGGACAACTCCAGCATCAACACCCAAACCATCCAAGACATCATTGACCTCATCCGCCACTCACCTCCAGAATCAGGGCAGGCCAGCTACATCGAGGGGAACCCCACTACCCAAAGCGCCCAGCAGGAGACACCCACAGCCTCAGCACTCCCCCAAGACCCCCAGGCACAACACATGGCCTTCCAACGCTGTGTGCTGGACTGCCAGAAGGAGACTGCAGAGCAGGTGTGGCTGGGCTTCGGCATCATGGAAACCAAACTTGACGCCATCCTTGGGTGTGTAGGCCCGCTCCATGGTCTCCAACAAGCCCTGACTGACATCGTTGGAGTCATGACGCAGAGAGAAGAACACCTTTCTGCTCAGAGTGGCTCCAGCAATACCAGTCGTGAGCTGGCACACATGGGGAGGCTCATGGTGGACATGGTGTGGATGGAGGTGGAAAGGATGGCAGCCACCGCTGCATTTAAGCAGAATCTAGCTGGGATCTACCATGCCCTGTAGATCCTCATCATGGCATTGCTGCCACAAGGCGTGGCGATGATGAATGCTGCTGCCTCCACACCATCCACATCTCCGCACCCTGGTGTATCCATGCCTCCCTGTGCGGCAGGCCTGACCACTCCAGCAACTGATGTTACAGTGCCACACAATGTGGCTGACAATCCGCCTCTGGCACCTGCGGGGTTATTGGCACACAATGCAGCTGACAATCCGCCTCCGGCCCCTGAGGTGTCATTGGCACACAATGCGGCTGACAATCCCCCTCTGGCCCCTGAGCTGTCATTGGCATACAATGGGGCTGACAATCCACCTCTGGCCCCTGAGGTGTCATTGGCACACAGTGCCGCAGCCGGTACAGCAACACCCACAGGTGGGGTAGGGCACGCATCCAGGGACGAGGACGTGGATGGGCTTGTGATCAGAAGGGCTCATTAGCATTCATTTCCGCCACCTGGCCTGTTCCTGGTTGGTCCCGCATATGGCCTCATGACCTTCCACTGACCCCCAATTCACTCAGATACACTCACCTTGGACAGCGACATGGACCGCCACATCCGGGGATATGATGACCAATGACACGGCGGCCAAACAGTGGACTGCACCCCTCCTCTTCCGCAGTACTTGTCTTCCACGGATGGACTCAGGCTGGCCATCCATGGGTCTATTGGTGTGGTGTATTCAGCAGTACCCTGGACCACTCCAGCTGCGGAACTGCACTGGATGTGCAATAAACATCCAGTGCCGCACTGCTGTGTCATGTCTTTCATCATTCATGTATGTATGTGTGGATGAATGTAGGGACAGTGATTTCCCTTGCGTCAATGATGCTCATCCTGTGGGATACCAGTCTGAGGGTGCTACATTGCGATGTGTGCATGGGTCCCGTGGACACTACAACAGGGACACACGCACCAGACACTTTCTAGTCCGGACATGGACTGAACCACGCCCAGTGCCCACAAGTCATTTTTGCAAGCCCTGCACTGTTCCGGCGTACGGCAGGCCAGACCACTCCGCTCCCGCTCCAGTGGGGGCCTCATTGCTACTCATTGCAGGCATACTCGCTGGAGGTGTGCAGGTCACTGGTCTAGTTGTCAGCATGTCACAGCCACTCCTTGAGGGCAGGTTTGCACACACAAAACACCCATCCGGCACAGGCGTCACATCCCATATGACCCCATAAATATAAGGGGCCGCAACATCACATACCCCTCTGCTGGTGGTGACTGGATGACGGACCCGAGGCCTTAAGGCCGGCACAGGCCTACCACCACGTGGCGCTTACTGGGGTTGAACAGGGTTTGTGACACACGCTGCATAGCGGCTGGCACAGGCACCTTGCCATAGGATGGTGACTTTGGGTGCACTGAGTCTTTGGCACCTTCAGCTGCTGAGCGGGAGTGCAGCCTACGGTGATGGCCATCCCGGCGGTCCAGACTGCTCAGGATATTTGTGCCTTGCTGGACCGCAGTGTATGCCGAGCCAGTGGGCTGAGCGGGCCTACCGCAGAGTGGTCCCGCTTCCGGGTTTACAGAGTTAGTGGCACCCATTGGGCTGAGCGGCTGTGCAGGCTGGGATGTTGCCGGGTGCCCTGGTATGTCCCATCCCATGGTGTGCTCATGTCCAAGACAAACGTGAGACCTGGTGGCCTGCGCAGCGTGGATGCATGGCGTGTAGGGTGCCATTTCCGCCAGCCCCGGGCTTGTGGCTTACAGCAGCACGTTGTGGGACCTGCAGTCAACACACCAGTAGTGGAAGGTGAGCAATGAGGCCCGTTTGTGCATGGGCGGGCATGCTCTGTTGGGCGGTGAGAGGGACTGGGGTGCCTCTGCCTGGGTGTGCATGGCTGGGTGATGTTATCTTGTGCAGTTGTGTGTACTGTGCCAGCCATGTCTCGGGACTCTGTTTCAGATGACGCCTCTGCCTCAGATGTGTGACCTGGTGTACTGCCATACGTACCGGCAAGTGGTTTGAGACACACCAGTGGCAGCAGGTGAGCAGTGCGGCCTGGGTGCGCAGGGTAGGCTCACTCTCTCTCTCTCCCTCTCCTCTCCTCTTCTCTCTCTCTCTCTCTCTCTCTCTCTCTCTCTCTCTCTCTCTCTCTCTCTCTCTCTCTCTCTCTCTCTCTCTCCCTCTCTTCTCTCTCCCCCTCTTCTCTCTCTCTCCCCTCTCCTCTTCTCTCTCTCTCTCTCTCTCCCTCTCTCTTCTCTCTCTCCCCCCTCTCCTCTCCTCTTCTCTCTCCCTCTCTCTCCCCCTCTCTTTTTCTCTCTCTCTCTCCTTTGCTCTCTCTCTGTTCTTTGATGTGCGCATGACACATCTTCTCATCATGTTTTTTGTCTTGCAGGCTGTGGCCTACGGATAGTGTCAAGAGGAGCCGCCATGTGTCTTCATCTGTTAATTTCAATAAAGTTTCATTGTTTGCTTCGAAAAGTGAATGTGTGATGCTCATTTCTGTGACAACACATGCATGTCACCATTTGTGATTCTGTGACATCTGGCGGATTATTTCGTACATGTTTGGGTGTAGATGATGTGGACTGTCTTTGGTGGGGGGTGCCAGGGAGGGGTGGTCCTGGGTGTGGTGTCGGTGGGTGTTGTGGCCCTCTTGGGTGTCCGTGCTGCATGTTCAGTTGCTCTATGGCATCTGTTTGTCTTCAGGTGTGGATGTGGGCTGTGCTCCCTTTTGTGGTGGAGGCTGTGGTCCGACTTTACACCATGTCAGGGCAGGTGTAAATGTCCTGCTGCTAACGCCTTATCACGTGTTTTGTGTTCTTATCGCTGATCTGGCTGGTCGATGTGAATGTTGAGGTATGGTGTTGTCATGGGTTTTGACACGGGAACGCCTACTCTGCATCTCATTAGTGATAGTTCGGGGGTCCTCTGTGGTGCTGTTTTTTGCGGCTGCTATTGTGGGAAAACTGGTGCTGTGGGCTGTTAGCACCAGCTTGTGAATGGTGGGGTAAATTTATCATGACTTTGGCTGCAATGAAGTGCTGTTAATTCAGCGATAGCTCCTTGCGAATATTCCCCTAGATGTTCCCCACTTCTATAGAATCAATGATTGGACAATTAAAGAAGCTATCGATATAAACACCTGCCCTCACTTGCTAATACTAGATCGCTGGCTCTTTTTTTAAAGAACCCAAAGAGTGCCACGTAATGTATGATACTCATAACCGAAATGAATATGTTTAGATAGCTAAAGTTATTGGAGTTGGGAACCCATCTCCTGCAAAACCTTGTATCTAGTTTTCTGTGCGAGCTTTGCTGTCTTAATAGAAAGCCGACAGCTGAGTTTCAGCTTCCTGGATCATTTTGTCTATAAAGAAAAATCGACCATCCTCTTTCCATCTAAAGGTCTTGCTAAAGCATCTAAGAAAGATACTTCATAATATGTCTGTGCATGGAGGAGCGAAAGCCCTCCCTGGCTATTATCTAATTGAAGTATGTGGGTTTTTACCCTAGTAGCCTTATTATGCCAGACAAAGTGCCTAAAAAGCGCTTCCAGTTCCATGAAATAGCTCTTATTAACTTTTATAAGGGCATTCAAAAATAGAAATTGCAGCAACGATAAAATAGACATTTTAATAAGAGCAACTCTGCCGACTAATGCAAGGGGAAGGAGTGCCCATCTATCCAATAACACCGTCCTTTTCTTCAATATTGTAACATAGTTCAATTGATAAAGCTGGGAGTAGTTATTCATTACAAATATCTCCAAATAACGTATCGGGCTTTGGGAGCAGGCTTGTTGCTGAAAAGAATCAGGGAGATTGTTAATTGAAGTTTTGGAAAGGAGCATCTCAGTTTTATTCTGATTCATTTCATTACCTCCAATCCTTTTAAACTGTTCAAACTATTCCCTGGAAAATCTGCTTCTCAGGCTTCATATATAAGATAATATCCTCAGCAAACATTTTTAATTTAGCCATCCACAATATGGGGGTCTCAATCCCTTCCTTATTCCAATACGCTTTATACAAAATGTAAATACAATTGGGGACAGAGGGCACATCTGATGTGCTTCCCTATTTAAATCTACTACCCCACAAGGTTGGAGATTACAAAACAACATCAGCCTACCTAGAATCACCAGAACTATAGCATGGACTCAAAAATACTCATAATCAATTAGAGATCTTCTGCAGGAGCTCCTGAGCCTCTCTTAAACTTGTGAGCATATGGACCTGCCCATTTACCAACACCTTTAGCTTAGACTGTTGTGCAATAGTACCCTGAACACCCTGCGCCTTAAACAGATTCAGCATTTTGACAAAGTCTTTACGGCGAGGAGCTGCAATGGCCATGTTTTCAAAGATACAACATTGGGGTATTAATGGCGTTGTAAACTGTTTATTCTCGATTGCTTTGGGCAATACGTGCTCTGTTACTTGGTAGGCCGAAAGGTTTACCAAGATAGTATGTGAAATTTTGAATTTGGAAGGCGTTGTGCCAGCACCCGGTAAGCTTGTGTAATGGTCAAATCACCTAAATGTTGCGGCAGGAATTCAGTCTTGATTAACAAATCCACCCATTGAAGAACCTGTGGACTCTCACATCCCTCTTCAAGTTTGTATTCCATCAAAGATATTTACTTTCTGAACTAACTTCCTCCTGCATTCAGGTGACTTGATCTTCCAGTTGCGATCTTCTGCTCTCAGCTTCCAGCAACCTCCCTGAGAGTCGTGTCATTGTTTCTTCAATTTTAGATAGTCTTTGCTAACACTGCAATTGCCTGTGATGCCTTCAGTCTCTAATTTCACCCAGAATGGTATTAAGCAAAGTTTTGATGTCACATTGCGCAGTGACCACTTCGCCCCCTGATCTTGCTGCTGAACGCCTTGCTGCTGCACCTCCTGGGGCCGGGATGTCACCCCTGGCTGTGACTGCGGCTGAGTATTTACCTCGAGGATTGGATCTGAACTGGGAGACAAGGATACCCGGAGATCAACAACCTCCGCCAGAGACGAATCCAGGCTAAGCCTTGATATAGGGGGCTGCGTTTCTACTGAAGCCCGTATGGCTGTGGACGGAGGCACTATTAATAGTCCGGATGGCACTACTTACCCCTACTTTACATACATGGGGTAGTCTTTAGATTTAACCTGCTTCATGTACGCCTCGGCTGCTACGATTCTAGGAATCTCATTATTTTCACAAATCTTATTATTCTCATTATTAAGAAAGTGAACTTCAGACTTTGTTGGGGATTTCATTTAATCGACTGCAATTTCTTCCATCTGCTCTAATGTCTCCATTGCTGGTCCTGTCTCGATTTCCTTAGGAATGGAGGTCAGATCCTCCTCTGAGTTTACTGGGCTTGCTACCATCCCAGTGTCCTTTCTTATCTTCAAACTATGATTTGCCCTTACAGCTGCAGATTTTAGTTGCGCTGCACATTTTTGGGCTCCCAGGATCATAGTTGGAGTGGAGTCCAGATTTCTTGCAAGTTTCTCTGATTGAAGGTGTTTTCTCATATTTATAGCACACTGCATATAGTCCTAGAAGCAAAGATACTGACCAGTGGTTGAATAGAGTCACACAGACACAGTACAGCGTCTACCTAAGATGCCTAAGGGCTCACATAGGGAAATAATCCTGACCAGCAACCTTCATCCGGGTGTAACGCAAGTGCCCCATACAGAGAACACATAGAACACTTACCCCCTCCCCCCCGTGAGAAACCTGGCGGTTCACCTAAGCAGGCCACTGCTCAGTAGGTAAGTTCATTGTAAGTAGTAACGATTGAATGCAAAGGTTCTATTATTGCTCTAACTTGACTGTAAGACTCCAGGAAAGTTGGTTGAGGTTGAGAGGAGAGCGTCTTGCTCTCTCGAGCGATCCCCCAACTGCTACCACTGCAATTGCCACAACCAAATCCTCCACAAAACGGGAACTCTGTAGCTCCGACACCAGCTTCTGCCTTTTTGTCAACACCAGGAGGAGCAGCACTGTATCTGTAAGTGTCTCTATTGGCCTCACCCCGGCTGAGACGTGCAGGAAGTTCACCTTTAAGACCTTTGGGCTTTGGTCTGCTGGTATATGGGCAGCTTTTGCACAGAGTAGCTAGAGCAATTTCAGGGAGCAAATTGCTCTAAGTAATGTCTAAGGTACTTAATGCGTGCACTAACATTGTTCATGGCATACTCAGCCTGCTGGGAACCAAGGGGGGTGGTTTTGCCTGAATCGCCAAAAGAGTTGAAGGGCGAGAGTCTTGCTCTCGCAACCAGTCCCCTTTCCGCTTCAACTGCAATCACACCAGCAACAGAATTCTAACCATACTCCGCATTCTCGGTACACCCGGTGTGGCGCTCCTTGCTGCTTTCGCCATTCTACGAACCGGAAGCGGAAGCTAAATGGAGAGGAAGAATAGGGGCAACCACTGCTCAGCAGCGGATCATGTGGGGTCCGCCCGAAGCCCCAGATTCCATAACTTGTTGGCTTTGCCAGTACTTGTTTGCATAAGTAATAGACACATCTTCTCTTTTATGATCAGCTATACTTAATACTGTGCACAAAATATTCTGCATCTAATGGGCCTACAAATAAAGAATCTGCGTTTTTCATATTTCATATTCTACTAATCCCAAAATCTAGTATTTGAGAAACTAGCGAACTCCCAAGTGTAAATAATGAGGAAATTGCAATTCACATTCAAGTTCTATGTCCTTATTCCATGACCTTACATAGGCACAAGGCACTAGCTCTGTGATCTTTTTCCTCTGTATTTTACTTGGAGATTCCAATATCTTCATTAAATACAATAATGGTTACTGTGTCCCACATATAAGTAGGGCCACTAGAATAATGCAGCTGCAGAGGGCAACATTATGAGGCAAGATTAGCTAAATTATGCAGCACATTTTGTAATAGTATTACTTCACTATTTTACAATTTGTGCACATTTACACACTCCGTGCATATGATTCACCTCATTAGTACCAGTTTAATATAAATACATCAATAAGCACCTGGACGGTGACCAGACAACCTGTGCGAAGAGTCGTCCATTGCGGGGCAACATGTTTCACTGTCTTTAGTAACTTTTGATCCATATGAGCTAGGAACTATTTTTCTATAATAACATCTGTAGATTATGCAGCAGATGATGAATTATGAGGCCGCAAAATGCAATAAAGCCATAATTATGTGAAAATCTCTTCAGCTGCAGAATCGAATTATAAAACCCTGCGTCTAATTTCTTTATTACAGCTGAAATGTGTTGTCTCTAGTCACCTGTAATAAGAAAATGATGTAGTTGCTCAACTGTAATAACCTATTAAATTTGAGTTGTGATGTCATAATGGCTGTTGCCAGCGCCACAAGTCAAAGAGAAAGATAGGTCAAGGAAAATCAATGTAGCTGCAGTTTAGGCCAAAAAAAACGACAACTGATTTTGTTCTCATGATCTGTTTTTTTCCAAAATGAACAGTGGTCAGAAAAGAGAGATTTGAGGCAAGATGTTGACTTTTTGCACATACTTCCTTACAGGAAAGAAATAACCTCTCTGCATCTTGCTACCCATTCAGAGCTACAATTGTTTTAGCCTAATTTGCAAACAAAATGATTCTAATAGGATTTGCAATAAATTACCAGCTGCTTTTTCGTGTGTTTAGAGATCCCACTTTTATTTTTATGTCAACAACCATAATATTGGTTTCATACAAAAAAGCACAACATCAAGAATGAAAGCAGTTCGGGGAGGTTGATGGTGCAACCATATAATATAAGGAATAAATACCTTATTCCGATAGTTAAAATAGAATATTTGTAGTAAAGAAGATTCGCAGAAAGGGTGCTGTAGTTTGAAATCTTCTTTATTGTAATTGGAAAGAGACACCCACAGGTAAATGCTACCGCTCAACTCCAGGACTCCAGGAAACTGACTTTCGTTGTCAAGAGTACTGGAACAGAATGGAGCAACTAGAACATGGAACACCATTTAATAGACACATAAGAAATGTGCCCTTGTGCTGGGTGCAGCACGAGGACACAACAGCAGTATACCACAACTTCTCCCTCTTTACAATATTTTGAAATTGAAATATTCAAAAATAAAAACAGAAGCAATTATAAAAAAACAATAAACACATTTCAACCCAAAACATAATCATTAAATCTGACAGGTAACTTTCTGCATCGAACAGATGATTCTGAAGTTTGATGAAGAACTTCCCCACAAACTTCAGAAGAAATGGAGGAAGGAGAAGAAACTGTTTGAGAATCTGTCTGATCGGAAAAAGAACACAAAGTGGAGGAATTATCAGAAATAGGTACATCCAACCAAAAAGACCACTCACATTGATCAAATTGTTCTTTTGTCAAATTAAGCAAAGAGCGTGCTTGAGAATTGGTTAAGTGAACTAAAGCTCTTTTATTCCACCATCCTCTACTACCAAGTAAGGCGGACGCTTTACTGACCGATGTTACTTGAACTGGAGTGGAGAACTTGGAAAGCCCTTTGGAAACTCTTTTTGGGTTTTTAATGAAAACCCAATCACCAATTTTTAAATCAACTGAACTGAAACATTTTCCAAAATCATGTTTGTTTCTCATGGCATTCTGTTTTTGTAAGATTCTATTAGTCAAATCACCATCATGAAGCGTATTACTTTCTGACATCCTGTCGTCAACATTAGCTTTGACATTCTTTTGGGATAACCACTTGGGACACAACTTAGTATGAACATTCCTATTCCTCAACCAAGAAAAAGGGGATACTCCTGTGGTACTATGAGGAGAGATATTATATGACCAAAACTTATCGTCAAGAAAATCTTTAACATCACAGTGAGAGGAAACAGCTGTCTGAACAGCGTCTTTGAGTAGTCTATTAGCACGCTCTACCAAACCATTGGTAGTGGGTGAGTAAAGAGCCACCTTAAAATGAACAACATCATGTTCAATCGAAAATGAAGTAAATTTCTCAGAGGTAAAATGGAACCATTATCTGTAACTACAACAGATGGGCAACCTTCAATCATAAACAAATTTTTCAAAAATTTTATAGCATTGGTAGAAGTTGGTGAGTCGCAAAACATGTGATACACCCACTTCGAGTGATAGTCAACCAATAAAATGACATATTTCATTTCATGAGAAAGTACTTCAAATGGGCCAGAAAAATCTAAACCGACCTTTTCCCATGGTTTATCTGGAAAAGGAACAGGATGGAGAGGGGTATTCATGAGTTTCCATTTTTTATCTGAAAGTAAACATTCATTGCAAGAATCTATAAAAAACTTAACTTGAGACTCAATGGAAGGCCACCAGTAATGAGATTTGATAAGTTGAGACGTTTTTGTAATACCTAGATGACCTTGATGTGCAAATTTAATGATATCAATCCTGATATCTGAAGGAGGAACAAAAACATCATGTCTCATAATCAAATTGTTAACCAAGGACAGTTCAAAAGAGATCATGGCAAACGCTTTTAATTCATTCAAAAGTTTCCTATTCTCTGGCCAACCTTTGGAAATGTATTGTGCTACTAATTTTAAGTCATGATCTTTATCATATGCTTTAGACCAAGACTCTTCCGTAATGCACGGACACAATTTTGTAGCATCAAGAGTAGCGACTACACACTCAATATCACCAATTTCCTCAAAATCAGATGAATCGTTAAGTGCCATGCGAGATAAACAGTCAGCTCGAAAATGTTTACCTCCAGATATATGTTTAATGCAAAAGTGAAACTCATGCAATTTTGACAAAAGCCTGACAAGTCTTGAAGAGGCTCTCCCAAGACCATCTCCATTGAGAAGCTGAGTGAGAGGCTTATGGTCAGTGAATAAATCAAATTCACGTCCCCATATATAGTTTTTGAATTTTTCAATGGCCCATACACAAGCTAATGACTCTCGCTCAATAGTGCTATAGTGTGTTTCAGAATCTTTAAGTTTCCTGGAAGAAACAGCAATCGTGTGCTCTCTCCCTGAAACCCATTGTCCTAACACAACACCTAAACCAGTCAAGCTAGCATCAACCATTAAAAAACATCTGGCAGAATCTTGAAAAGGATGCAAAGCAGGTGCTTCAATAATCATGTTCTTGATCCGGACAAAAGATGCATCAACCTCTTCCGACCACTCAAATTTTGAACATTTGCGCAACAGGGAACAAAGTGGTTCTACAATTAGGGCATAGCCTTTTACAAAACGGGCATAATACTCCGCCAAACCAAGAAAGGAGCGAAGGGCATCTTTGTCCTTTGGAGGAGAGGCATGAGTAATAGCTTCAATAAGAGAGGACTTGGTTTTTATACCTTCAGAAGTCAAAGTATGACCTAAGTATTCTAAAGATTGAGAACCAAATTTACATTTATCAGCTCTGACCGTCATGCCCGAGTCGTTGAGCTTACTCAAAACAGAAGTCAGATGTGATAAATGAGATTCCCAATCAGGAGAAAAAACCAAAATGTCATCCTGATAGGCCTGCACACCAGACATGGACTGAAAAAGATGATCCATTATCTTTTGAAATGCACTGGCGGCAGAAGCCAGGCCAAAAGGAAGTTTTAAGTATTTGTAAACTTCAAATGGGGTAACAAATGTAGTAAGATCTTGGGAGGACTTGGTGAGGGGAACTTGATGGTATGCTGTAGGCAAATCAATTAAAGAAAAATATTTTGCACCACCCAAATTGGCAAGAAGATCTTGAATTTTGGGGAGGGGATGGCAGTCAACCAAAATATTTTTGTTTAATGTGCGTAAGTCGGCACATAACCTGACCTCGCCATTTTTTTTCCGTACAATAACGATGGGCGAAACCCATTCAGATGAGTCTGAGGATGCAATAATACCATCATTTTTTAATGAAGTGAGAACAGATTTAAGTTCATCCCTTGCGCTAATAGGGACTGGACGAACTTTATGAACTATGGGTTGAGCACATGCTTTCAATTTGATCTCATGTTGAAAAGCTTTTACAGTACCTGGTTGATTGGAAAACACTTTTGGAAATTTTTCCAAAATGTGTTTAATATCAGACTCGTGATCATTGACAACGAGACATTCAGACACAAAAGATGGAGCAGGAGAATAATCCTGAGGAGGGTCACCTACTCTTATTGGGTTATCAGAACCAGGCATCAAATAAAGACCCATTTTGGCAAGATCTTGCCACCCAACTATATTGCGACCTTTGATAGCAACATAAATCTTTGTAATAATAGACCTCCCCAAGCACTCTAATCTGTAGTTGAAATACCCAAGCATGACAAAAAAAGACCCAACCACCAGCACCAAGGACGCCTTCAAAAGCGCCACCCGCACTCACCACCAACTGATCCGAAAAGCCAAGAAAACAGCATTCAAGGATCGACTTGACAACAACGCCCACAACAGCAAGGAACTTTTCAACATCGTCAAGGAATTTTCCAATCCCTCGGCCAACTCCAACGACATCACCCCCTCTCAAACCCTCTGCGACTCCCTAGCCTCTTTTTTCCACAACAAGATTGCAGACATCCACAACAGCTTTGACAACCAACCCGGAAACCAACCCACCCTACCATCTACTGACCATCCTCCCCCCGTGAACACCCTTAACGCCTGGAACCCAATCTCCACTGAGGACACCATCCGCCTGATGAATTCCATCCACTCAGGATCCCCCACAGACCCATGCCCTCACCACATCTTCAACAAAGCAGACTCCGTCATAGCACCGCACCTCCGAGACGTCATCAACTGCTCCTTCAACTCCGCTACCTTCCCAGAAGTCTGGAAACACGCTGAACTCACCGCCCTTCTGAAAAAAACCAACAGCGGACCCCACCGAACTAAAAAATTACCGCCCCATCTCGCTTCTTCCATTCCCGGCCAAAGTCATCGAAAAAGCCGTCAACAACCAGCTCGCCGCTTTCCTCGAAGCCAACAAATCCCTCGACCCCTCACAATCTGGCTTCCGAGCAAAACACAGCACTGAGACCGCCCTCATCGCAGCAACAGACGACATTCGAACTCTACTGGACAATGGAGACACAGTCGCCCTCATCCTCCTCGACCTCTCTGCAGCATTCGATACAGTCTGCCACAGCACCCTTCTACAGCGCCTCAGAAACATCGGAATACAAGGAAAAGCACTTGAATGGATCACCTCCTTCCTCTCCGGAAGAACACAGAGAGTCCGCCTCCCACCATTCAAGTCCGAGGCCACTGAAGTCATCTGTGGCGTACCACAAGGATCCTCACTCAGTCCCACCCTCTTCAACGTATACATGAGCCCCTTCGCGGCCATCGCACGCCAACACAACCTCAACATCATCTCCTACGCGGATGACACCCAACTAATCCTATCACTCACCAAAGACCCCAACACCGCCAAAACTAACCTACACGAAGGAATGAAAGAAGTTGCCGAATGGATGAAACAAAGCCGTCTGAAACTGAACTCAGACAAAACAGAAGTCCTCATCTTAGGTACATCCCCCTCTGCTTGGGACGACTCCTGGTGGCCGGAAGCCCTCGGAAAAGCACCCATCCCGACAGACCACGCACGGAACCTTGGCGTCATCCTGGATTCTTCACTCTCAATGAACAGACAAGTCAACGCCGTATCCTCTTCCTGCTTCAACATTCTTCGCATGCTCAGAAAAACATTTCGCTGGATCCCCTCCGAAACAAGGAAAACAGTCACCCACGCTCTGGTCACGAGCCGACTGGACTACGGAAACACCCTCTACGCAGGTACCACCGCTAAACTCCAGAAGAAACTCCAACGAATCCAAAACGCCTCAGCCAGGCTCATACTAGACATCCCACGCAACGAACACATCTCTGGTCACCTTAAAGACCTCCACTGGCTACCCGTCAATAAGAGGATCACTTCCCGACTGCTTACCCACGCACACAAATCACTCTACGACATCGGCCCAGATTGCCTCAACTCTCGACTGTCCTTCTACACCCCCTCCCGCCAACTACGTTCTTCCAGCCAAGCCCTCGCCACTGTACCTCGCATCAACAAGACCACCATGGGAGGCAGATCCTTTTCATACCTGGCTGCTAAAACATGGAACTCACTCCCCGCTTACCTTCGCCTCACCCAGAACCACCTAGCGTTCAGAAAGCAGCTTAAAACGTGGATATTTGATAAATAATCCTCCTCCCCTTCCTAAGCGCCTTGAAACCCTCTGGGTATGTAGTGCGCTATACAAATTTTTGACTTGACTTGACTTGACTTGACAATGTCAAATTCACCGAACGCCTTACGGCTGACGTCAGATTTAATTAAAGAAATGGAGTTGTTCCATTTCTCATGAAATACTACACCTGACAAAATAGTTATTGGAGATCCAGAATCTGCCATTACTAAAATTTCTATGTCACCAAAAAGTGCAGTGCAGAATGGACATTTAACTAATTTTGGAGTGTGAATATAATTGCATTGAATAGAAACCACCATGTCTTGGAATTCATCTATGCAATCATCAATTTCAGAACATTCGATGTTGTTCACAGAAGGTTTGAAGGGTTTTTTAACAGATCTACATAAACCCTGAAAATGTCCTATTTTTTTGCATAAAACACATCTTTTGCCAAGTGCAGGACAAGTAGGGCTGTGACCAAGATGAGACTTTGAACCGCACCTGTAACAAAAGGGGTTAGGCTTCCTGGGCATTTGTTTAAAAGACCTGTTAACATTTACAACATTAACAGAATTAGAATTATCATGCGAGGTAGATTGAAAAGGAATACGAGGCTGGTCCTTTTGAAGAGCATTAGATGTTGTTATAGACCTCTCAATACTCTTTGCAATGTCAATGGTTTCCTGAAGGGTTGGTTTTTTACAACTCAATAAGCGTTGTTGAATTTTCTTTGAATAGCAAGAAAAAACAAATTGATCCCGGATATAGATGTCAGGATTTGATTCAAACTCACATGTCGATGCCAAAATTCTTAATTGTGCAATATATTCTTCAATAGATTCGTCTTCACGTTGTTTTCTTTTAAAGAAATTATGTCTTTCAAGCATCTCATTTGGTTCTTCACCATAATGCCTTGCTAGGCGAGACAAAGCTTCTTTATAATCATCCCAATGATCACCTGCATCACCAGTGGGAATAGGAGATCTTGGAAGATTTTCGAATACATTCTGTGTAGCAACACCCAAACAGCCATATAAGATAGCAACTTTTCTTTCAGGGGCAAATTTTACAGCATCAATTGCAACGTGGTTAGCAAACGCTCTAACCCATTGACGCCATGGTATGGCTGGTTTGCCAGGAAGTTGAAGAAAAGGAAGGGGCTGCGCAAACTGTTGTGATGAAGCCATTTGAAATAAAGTTGATTCCTCAGTTTGTAAATGAAAAATGAGAAATGATACTTAAATAACAATTAAAGTAATAACAATAACATGTCTGACTATTTGTAAATTTCTAAGAAACCAAGCGTATATGTTGAATAAATTGTTAATAAAGAAAAGGAAGTGCAGGCAATGGTGTGCCTGTCACCGATAATATCATACCTTTGTCAACGTTTATTTGAAGAAATAGCTGATGAAACCAGAAAAATGCAGGTAATGGTGTGTCTAGCGCCGATATAAACGAACCACAGTAGCGCAAAAGACAAACAGCTGATGAAAAATTATCTCCGTGTAGGTTTGTGTAACTAGGCAACCTAGAAAATGGCTGCCAGACGTATGTGTGAAGAAATCACTTTGCAGGTATCGGCGTGAATGTCAGCGTGAGCGTCACCCAACTCATGTCTGCGTAGAGGATCCTCACGGATGATGACGTGCGAGTGGAACTCTAGGCTGTGCAGAGGGTACTCACGGAAGGGCAGGATGACAACGTCAGTGCGGAACCCTGGGGATGACCTTGATCCGTTGACGACGTCGAATTCAACCAAATCGTTGACAACGGGACAGAAATAAATTTTAAAGGTATTTCAAGATTTTTGATACCAATAAAAAGAGGTAGGCTGAAGTAGGTTGTCGGGTGTTGAGCTGGCAGAAATTGAGGATGTGCCGAGGATTTCTCTGGTGGGTATCTTGAAGAGGTTCTGGACCCGCTCTTCGCCAAATGTAGTAAAGAAGATTCGCAGAAACGGTGCTGTAGTTTGAAGTCTTCTGTATTGTAATTGGAAAGAGACACCCACAGGTAAACGCTACCCCTCAACTCCAGGACTCCAGGCAACTGATTTTCGTTGTCAAGAGTACTGGAACAGAACGGAGCGACTAGAACATGGAACACCATTTAATAGACACATAAAGAAATGTGCCCTCGTGCTGGGTGCAGCACAAGGACACAACAGCAGTATACCAATATTTCAAGTCACCTCAGAGTTCCAGGGCCTTTGGCCTCGTGTTCTTTATGGCCAGAGAATGCCTTGGTAACTTGCACAATCTGTATAATATAGGGTACTTTATTCCATCTGTACAAATGCTCCAGCTAGCACACTGAAATCACTAATGAAAGATATTCACTACTTAAACCAGTATAATACCACCAAAGAGAGAAATCTAGAACATACGATTGACAAGATGCTACAGTAAAAAAATGGTTACATCCACTTCTGCATCAAACTTTTGCTCAGCAGAAGAGCATTTTCGACTATTCCTTTAACAAAATGCAAACGTAAAGGGGATAGAGGACTCTCAGGCGCAAGCTCATCTATGGAACAAACACCACAACACACAAAAGTGACGCTAACCAGCACAAAATGTTTTCTACCAATTTACTTTACAGCGCAAAACTTGTTTTGCATTGAAATGTACCCTACAAGTAATGCAAAGGAGTGCAAAGCCTTGCTTTGCGTTACATAGCACTAAGGGGGCATTACATGTGTGGTATATGGGCATTCCCGGGCAACCACCCATTCCTTTTGATGCAAAACCCGAACTACAAACAATTGTAGACAGGGTTTAGCTCTAAAGGTTAACGCCATCTGAAAGGAGGCGATAAGAGGAGAAATATTTTCATTTCTCCTTTCTTTTCCTACTTTGCACACATACAAAGTGGAAAAAGTTTTTGAACTTGTCTAGGCATATTATTTTGTACAGGAAGGGTACCCTGCCTCTACAAAACCTATGCTAGACTCATACTCAGGCATGCACCTGGTGCATAACAGTTGAAATCAGTACCGGCGCTAGAGAGAGGGGAGGAGAGAGCCATATCTCTGTAGATGTGGCGCTCTCCTGCTCCCTCCGTCACACAACGCAGCACAGCATTTTTGCCTACTGTGCTGCGTTGCGCGACGTCTTTGTAAATCAGTCCCATAGTGTTTCCTCCTCCATCACACACTCCTTTTTTTAGTTGTCTGGTATGCCTCACCATTATATTGTTCATTCTATAATACCCGTGTTTAGTATTCCTTTCTTATCTAACTATGTATTCTATATCATGTTGCCTGGCCTGTGATTCTTGAACCTGAATATTATTCCCCTGCGTTTAATTTGCTCTTAATGCACACACTACAAACATTGTTTCAAGGTGCTGAGTAGAAATTCATAGCAAGTTATCCATAAAAATAAGGGGGGTACATATCTTTCAGAAAGGAGGGCCAGTTCTGATAAACATCTCCACAAACATATTCATATTTCATTATGCTCTAGAATCCTCTGACCAATTTGAAAAGTGACCTTTGAGCTGCTTAAAGTGCTAGGAGGCCACACAAAAGGCAAAATGAACACTATAGAAATGCAACAGCTTAACGGGTATTACCCCTAAAAAGACAAACTCTCCAAATGCTGAACTAGTTGAGAGTAGGGCCGGACTGGCTGTAGCGGGCACCGGGCTTTCCACCAGTGGGCCGACCGCTTTTCTGGCCAAGGGGGCCAGTTTTGTCACCCGAGGCCAGTATTGCAACAGTGCTGCAATATTGGCCCCCTGTAACAAAAGCGCGAGTGGCAGTGAAGTAGCTAGCCCTACGGGCACCCGTGGCGGTCTCTGCGTTTGCCACCCTACGGCGGGTGCAGTGAAGAGCGACGGGGGGTGCTGTCAAGTTTTTTCTCTGTTTGCGGCAAACGCATTGAGGAGCCCCTAGCTAAGCCACTAGGTGAGCGGTGCTTTTTTGCTAGTACGCCTCCACAGTCCACTCCCAGGGGCCGGTTGAGCAGCAATCAGACAGGGCTGGTTGCTGTTCGCAGCCTGGCCCTGGTCGAGAGTGTCAGTCAACTTATGCTCGTGAAAATGTTGGACTAAATTACATGGTGGCAATAACAATGATGACGCAGTTAAATTGCGGTGAAACGTCAGAATCGGTAGGTATATGCCTTTTCTTTACAGCCTGCATTGTCTTTACAAAGATTAACATCTCTTCAAGACCATCCTGCCTCTCCTCCCAATTGTCCCCGCCTCCCAACCCCTCCCTCGACACATTTCCTGTGTTCAGGATAAAAAACAAATGCTTCAAACTGCGTTGAGGCCTCTTTAGCACATCTCTGAAGGATAAGTGGACGCCCCGACATTGAAAAGCTGACAATGGAAATGCAATTTACACTTTCTAAGGAAAATCAACAAACAAGAACACGATTTGAATCATGCCAACAACTTAATAATCAAACTGTCTGCTTATTCTTGATGATTAAAAGGGAAGGTGAAATAGATATATCGATTTGAGGGTTTTTTAAACACCTACATTGTAATGCACAGTATTCGCACTTGTCATCCTGGATTAAAAACATTATACATTTAGAGAGAGACTGAAGAGATTCTTCTTTAATGCTTATAGAAGCATTATAAAAATCTTTATGTCCTAAATGTAAATGTGCTTGCATACGACACATCTGGAATGTTTGTAGTTGTTGGATTTTATAATGAGATTAATTTAGCCGTGAACCGTTTTTTCAATACACAGATTATTATATTTGGGAAACTAAGTCGGTTGCCTCATGTTTGCCTCATGCAGTTTCCCAGGCAGGGTTAATCGGAGGTTAACACCCACATGCATCAAAGTAAATTGCCTTCGCAAACGGTGCGAATCGCAATTTTCGGCCGTTTGCAAATGCAATTGACTAAATTGGGATGCATCATGCATTTCGCAATGTTAGGAATCGCAACCATGTTGCGATTTCTAAAATTGCGATTGCATTTAAGAAATCGCAATTTCAGATTTCTTAAATGCAATGCATGATCATTTTTTTATTGCGAATTCGCAATTTGGAAGTGGTAAACTAGCATGAAGGTGAACTTCATGCTAATTTACTGAAAACGTTCAAATATGCACAAATTGCATATTTGAAAGTTTTAATTTACCCACACACATGCCCATAGGGCATGTGTGTGTGTAAATTGCATTTGAAGTTACATTTCAGAGGTGCAGGGAGGGGTTCTTTGGACCCCCCCCCCCTGCACCCTTGAAATGGCAATCACATTTTGCGAATCGCAATTTGAAATTCGCAAAATGTGAATGCCTTCCCATTCATTCCTATGGGCCTTTTGGCCCATAGGAATCAATGGGAAGGGTTTTCCTTAATTGCGATTCGCAAATTGAGAATCGCAATTAAGGAAAAATAAGAAATCGCTAAAATATTTGCGAAATTTTGATGCATTGCCATTTGCGAATTCTTAATTGCGATTCCTTAATTTTCGCAATTAAGGATTCGCAAACGGAAACATTGATGCATGTGGCCGTTCATGTATTGATGACTAGGGGGAATAGTCATTACCTCTGTGTTGCTACTCAGAACCTTCCTGAAAGGTTTGATTAACTTTGTACAGTGGTGCCTGGCTGATAAGGGGTGATGCCTCGAAACCGGTCCCAGGATGCTTGTTTCCGGTCCAGGGAGTACCTTGCTTGGCAGTTCGGTCCGGACAATTCCCATGGGGAACAGGGTCAAGACTGATTTGCATATGGCTGGGTTCAAACTGGAATGACATGGGGGAGCAAAAAAGCGATGGATTGAATCCAGATCTGTGACTGGGGGTGAATGTTTGAAAAGTTTCAACACTCTGTGCATCATTTTATTTTGTGATGTCAGTGCTACATCGCAGATGTCATAGTGACTGTGGAAACCACAAGTGTCACACAAAGTACAAGCGTAGCAAATAAACCAAACCAATTCAGCAAGAAAGTGGTAAGGGTGTGGTATGTAGCTGGAGTTGCGTATTGGAGAACACTTTTGCAAAGATATTACAAAAGTGTGGCGTGGGTGCACATTGGCATTTACAGACACACATTTTCCATTGAAATGGCTACTAAATTTGCAGAGATATGTAGTTTTACTGGGAAAACGATATAGCGCACAGAAGATAATGTGTGGAAATTGTATTTAAGCGAATATTAATAATTTGCGCATCACCAAGTAAAGTGTCTTGAATTTTTTTTCTCCTATTAACGCGCTTGTTTCCATCAAACTTCAAAATTACAAAAAATGTGCTTCATTGTGCTTTTTTACCTGCTCCTATATTTTATACCTGCTGGCATATTTTAAAATATATGTACGGGCATTTAAATTTTATTGTGTTTTAGAAAACCAATTATATTCCACAGGATTCCTTTCACACTCCCCATACCCAAGCAAGATTCTCTCTTAGTTTACTTTACAAAATATTCACTTTGCACTCAGAAAAAGGGAAGTCAACCCCAATCTCTATGTTAAAATAATGTGGCATCAAATTTGTCAAGACATAGCCTGGCTTTTGACCTCTGTCTTTGAACAGACAGCAAATGTGACAAGCTAAAAACTAATTTTAAAGGCATCTTTATTGCTCAGTCACCTTCTGAACCCCAGCAGGGGTATTTTAGAGGAACTGTGGCATCCCCCTACCCAGGACCCCTACTTCCAGTGGCTATGCCCCTGTCACATAAGCAGTGTGAAAACAACAATCCCATACAATTACAACGACATTAGAAGAATTGAAGGATACATGAAATGTCTGCACAGTGTCTACTTGGCAGCATATTTTTCGCTATCTGCAGGGTACAGAACTGGATACTTTTGAAAAAAGTAAACCAATCTGCCACATATTTCAGAAAGGTTCTATTTAAATGAGCGAAAACATTTTAGGTTTTTTTTTCTGTTTAATTGCACGGGATGAATGGTGTAGGCTGCAGTGTATTCTGTAGATTTTGCCTTCAAAGTCAACTGGCTTTTTCAACATTTAAATGTTTTAGTGGCTTGCGTTGTTTTCATTGAATTTCAAAAGCGTGTTCACTTTCTTTGACTCTACAGTCTGTTCTGTTCTTACCACTGTGTACCCGAGACAATGCAACACATGTTCTTCTTTCTGCATACAGATACTTTTTACTAAATGGCTACGTTTTAGGACACATATCTAAACAAACCTTTGATATACATATTGTGATATTCTGAATTCCTGGGACTCTTAGGTGCTGTTATAATCCAATGACAAAGTGAGCGGCGGGGACCAGAATTTAGACAATTTGCACAATAACCACGCTTACCGCTGGCTGTCTCCATACAGCTTTTCAGAGTGCATGGTGCAGCCAGCAGGCATGGCAAGCAGGGCTGTGTGGAATGGGCAGGTAGAGAGCTGGCCAATCTGCTGTGAGCAGCCTCTTTACAGACACCCCACAGCTGAGAAGATGGCCACCTTGTCGTCCATCACCATAATATTGAACCCAAGGAGGAAGGTGGTCGGGGTGAAGTTTTATTGGAAGGGAAGGACTCTCCACTACCAGAAGGACAAGGACGGCCATGAGAGACAGGACTAGAGGATCAATACCGTATGGAGTGGTGTGGCTCACTGGTTAGAGGCGGCAGACCCGGAAGCAGAGGACGGCCCGGGACCAGGGTTTAATTCCTGACGCGGCAGGGTCGTGGACCAGGGTCAGCAGACTCGATAATTCTCGCCTCGGTGCCTACTCTAACAGGGGATCACCCTCGGCAACTCTGGGCATTAGTTTGCCTCATCTCCACAACGGCCCCCCACATATGCCTGGTTTCACCCTGGAGATACCCAGTAGGGTCCATCTCACAGGGATACCCCATGTGGGGTGATTCATGCGCTTTACAAGACATCATTACATTACATTACAAGACATCATTACATTACATTACATAGTTTTACGACAGCCTCCAAGGAGGCAGGGCACTGGCTCACAAAGTTTTCAAAGTTTCCAAACAGGTCAGAAGGGAAGAAGGACATGGCTTGGTGGGAGGAAGAAGGTCTGATACTCCGATTTTCTGATTCATAGGCAAGAAATGTTAGGAATGGTTTTGTATAGTATGTGACAGGAAAACAACCTTTACAATGCAGTCATTACAACGCACTACCTTTACAACGCAGCAGTTACAACGCAACTGCCTTTACATCGCATTCCATTACAACGCATGCCAATACAACAGATACCATTACAACGCAAGCCATTACAACACATTATCAGGTAAGTAATGGGGATTTTTTTAGTTTTAGGGTGGGTATGGGTTTTAGGGTACATGGGGATAGTATTTTGTCCCCTACACTATCTAAAACTTACCCTACTGTTACACTCACTGGAGTGGGAATAGTACTTTTACTCCTTCACCATCCAACACCCCACTGTTGCCTCAAAAGTATTATGCGTTGTAATGGTATGCGTTGTAATGGTATACGTTGTAATGGTAGTTTCTAAAAATGCGTTGTAAAGACATGCGTTGTAAAATCATGTGTAGTAATTGTAGTTGCGATGTAAAAACCGCATTGTAAAGGCATGCATTGTAATTGTTTGCTTTGTAACGTCATATATTCACATGACACAACTGGTGGAGTCACCCTGGAGACTAACCTCTGTATTTTCACAAGCCGTCTTGGCTTCGACACACTATAACATGCATACATTCTTAGCGCTATATAGCATATTTATTGTTACCAAATACAGTGTACGAATTTTATCACCATGAGAAGAATAAAGGACTGAGTGGACCTGCTGGGACTCAAACCTGTGACGATGAAGGTCAAAGACTGATCCCCGCTGTAGCTTTCGTGGCCTACTAAGCCTTCAGACCGGACAAATGAAAAGCACCATATCATGAGAGTGAAAGCAAGAGACAATCAACATTATCATGCAAGGCACATACCTATGTGTCAGAATCTGAGAAACAAAGCAGCCCTGCAGTGGGATCAGGTAGGATTTATTAAGACAACATGTTTGGTACCAAACACCTTTGAAATCAGTGAAGCCATCACAAAGCTGGGAAACTCATGTTGACAAGTATCAAGCCCAATGTACTCACTCAAGCATGAACATACACACAGAAGCAGAGCGGGTGCCATATGCTAAGTGATGAATCGAAGAATGCAACTGGTCAGAAGGGGGACGAGACATGAGAGTTTAAGAATCTGATGAACTTCCCAAAAGTAAAGACAACTTATTTACCCATGGGAATGGGGTACGACACCAGGTAAGACTGGGCTGGTAGCATGTTCCATTGGGTGCAGTGCAAGGGTTTGTTGACATTTGTAAACGGGTATTTTGAAACTAATGCCTCCTAGCTTCCACATAGTACTAGTTTATTGGCTTTATAATATGGTGTGTGTGTGGTTCAAGAGAATAGCAATCTATACGTTTTAGGTTACCTTGAAGATATATTGGATTTAAATTGGAAATGTGCAGTGAGTTTGAGACCATAATGATGCAGTTATAGAGGTGGGCACTTAAGTCAGACTGGCAGCACTGTCTTTACAATTTCCAAATACTTTATTAGCAATTAAGTAAAGCATGTCAGGAGGGGACCATCATTTTCTAGCCCTGACATGACCAGAGCCTGTAAATTATCTGACAGGATGACATCATAGATTGCTTAGTATTCACAGCTTTGTAGTTGAATGCAAGACAAACGCCACATAAAACATGCATACACATTTCCTACTGGATTCCCTTCACCTTATTAGGATCCTCTGCTCAAACTATAATTTGTAATCCAGAATGGAGCAGACAGAGTTAGCTCTCAGTTTGGGCATGGGAAGAGCCCCTCTAAGGGTTTAAGATCAGCTGTGAATGTGAGGTCAATATAGAAAATCAACTTTTACACTGTTTATTGCTATGTAGTGATGTGAAATCCAAGTATTTAAAGCACTTTAGGATGCCATGCTAAGATGTGACTTTGGAGTACATCTTTAAGTAAGTAAATACAAGTTTAAAAGTGGGGGTTCTTTGTTTTCAATTTCTCCAAACTAGCAGGGAAATTAATTGCACAAGTAGTCCAAGTTTCCCCCTTCACCTGACTTTGCCATGTTTAGCCCAAGAGAGACTTTGGCTTGGCCTGCAAGCTGTGAGTAAATGTAAATGTAAATGTATGTGTCTTGTAAAGCGCACTGCTGCCCTGAGGCGTCGTGGCGCTGTAGACCGCTGGGGAACCCGTCCTGGCTATCCCTGTGAGATGGTCCCTATGAGTCCGCTTGGTGGGCAGTTCTAGCAGCACACTGGTCATTCTGTGCCGCCGGCATTCTTGCCCCAGAGGGACTGAGACTTCCTGTGGCGAAGAATTGCAGCGCGTGATTGCTATGAGTCGGCGGTTTACCTGCTACGTGCAGGGGCAGTTCTTTTTTTTAAACATTTTCACCAGCTTCACACTTCACAACGTTGGTTCAGTCTTAAAAAAGCATACGGAAAAGTTATGACAAACAAGCCGTGGTAAATCTGTACATCCTTAATTAAGAGGTGATCTATTTCTGAGGCCACTTTGAGTCTTTGTTAAGCCTCTCTTTAAAAAGAGAATATAAAACCTTAACAATTCATCATTACCATGAACACAAGCTGCATTCCATATTAAAAAATCTGGACCCAATTCACAAAGATCCTCCGTAGTTGTGGTGGAGGCTCGGCAGTTGTAGTGGAGGCTCCGCAGTCGTGGTGGAGGCTCGGCACTTGTAGTTGAGGCTTTGCAGTCGTGGAGGTTCGGCAGTCGTGGCGGAGGCTCAGCAGTCATGTTGGAGGCTATGCAGTTGTGTTGGAGGCTCCGCAGACATGGTGGAGGCTCCGCAGTCATAATTGAGACTGCAGTCATGGTGGAGGCTCCGCAGTCGTAGTTGAGACCCTGCAGTCATGATGGAGGCTTGGCAGTAGTACTCGAGGCTCCGCAGTCATGGTGGAGGCTCAACAGTCATGGCAGAAGCGCCGCAGTCATGGTGGAGACTACGCAGCAGTAGTTGAGACTCTGCAGTCATGGTGGAGGTTCTGCAGTAGGTGTCGAGGCTTGGCAGTCGTGGTGGAGGCTCGGCAGTCGTGGCAGAGGCTTTGTGGTCATGGTCGAGGCTTGGCAGTCAAGGCAGAGGCTCAGCAGTCATGGTGGTGGCCCCGCAGTTGTGGTGGCGGCTCAGCAGTCGTGGCAGAGGCTCCATAGTCGTGGTGGAGGCTCTGCAGTCATGGTGGATGCTCCGCAGTTGTGGTGGAGGATCGGCAGCCGTGGTGGAAGCTCCAGAGTCCTGGCAAAATCTCTACATTGCATTTCTCATTGCGAAGGTTGCGCCACAACTGTGGAGGCTCTTTGTGAATCAGGGGCCTCTATGTATTACAAAAGAGACTTAGCACTTTTCTGCTCATTTTACTTATGTAACAATGCAGAGATGAGGATTCCGCTGTTATATTTTGGGATATACTTTTGTATTTAATTACTTCTAATTGTACAAGGGTAAACATTGCAGTATTATTATTGTTTTTGTATTTATATAGCGCTTACTACCATGACGAGGCATCGAACCGCTTTTCGGTGAGTAGCAGCACACTACTCCGGAACCCAAAAAGGATTAGTTATGTACTTATTTTTGAGATTAGCAGACTTCGAAGCACCCTACCATATCTCATTTAGGGTCTATAATTTGGGCAGAGGGCAGTTAATGACCTGTGCAACCTTCAGCAGTAAGTTGTAATGCTGTTAAAGGAACCTCAATGGTTTACAGCTCAGCAGTATTCAGGACATCACCCGCTACTTCTTCAGTATCTGTGTGTTGTTCAAGACTGAGTTATGACTGCACAGGCAACCTTGAATGAGTGTTATGCTAATCCTTAGAAGGAAAGTAGTTTTGAAACTTGATGATAGCTAAGATGGTTCTATAGACAGAGTGGGAGGTTTGGTAGGCCTGGGCAACATTTTGTTTATCAGGGTATAACCTTGCATAATGTCCAGTGTTTCGTGTTAAGATTGTTACATGAAATGGCCAATATTACGTAATATTGCACAATTCAGATGTCGTTCAGGTAAATATTGTTTTGTGGGACCACGGGTACTATGCTAACATTCAGATCACGAGCGGCTGTTGTTCGGGTCATGAACAATTTTACTCTTTTTTTATTTTAGCAAAATGCATTCCCACATCAGAAATCGATGTAAGGACACATTTCACTCTAAAAAATAGTGTCATTTGCCAAACTAATATTTCCAGTAATCTTGCATAAATTCTTCAAAGTTTATAATTAAAATTTCACCCAAGCCCACTTTTTTGGTATAAACATGGTTCAGGCCTCCAGATGACTGCCCAGGGTAAATTTATTGCTGGAGGATTTCTCCATTATCTGGGAAATTTAAGTTAATAGAGTTAATTTACATTAGGAAATACATTGTGGTAAAAATGCAATATAATAAACTATTGTTATCAATGATGTCATGGATGTTAAGCTTTTTGTATGTATTTAAAGGTAGCTAAGTGGAGTGAACCTAGCTACCATCAACAAGACCCGATCAACTCAAACCTAAACTCTCGAGAGTCGTATCATCTCTCTAAAGAATACAATAAAATATTGCTTTACCCAGAATATGCATCCCAAGGAAAATGGGACATTTTAAACAGAGGAAACATTTTAAAATTATGCTCGCATCTCTCAAGATTAGAGAATATACAATCAACGGATATTGAAACTGTGGCCTTTCTGGAGTCAGAACATGGCAAGGAAAACGAATCGACGGTGGTGACATTCTCCAACAAAGGTCTGACCACAATCTTAATGAACAACAAAGCTCAATGAGTAACTGGGGCATCCAGGTCAGCTTTCCTACCAGCATTAAATACCCAGACTTCCTAAAAGATAGCACACGGAATTCACTAATGGCTGACAATAACAAAATATTGTTAAATCAAGGCAAGCAGATCCAACAGCCTTCTCTGACATCATCTGCCCCAAGACCAGGAACAAAATCATTGCCCTGGATTGAGAACCCCCTTCAAATAATAGCGTCAAAATAGGGCGGCCCACGCAAATGTGTCCTCATGCCACATAAAACTCAAGATTGGTCTTGGCTTTCTCAGGCCTTAGGGTAAAACACAGCAAAAAAGGAACAATGAAAGAACCACCAATGAGAACTTGCAATACCTTAATACCTGCTCCTGGAATATTCGAGGTCTAACAGAAGAGAAAAACGAACTGCTAACCAAAAGCCTCCTGAAGACTCAGGATATAATCGCTCTCCAAGAAACCTGGGCCCTGGAAAACACCGTTTGGGAAGATTTCACTGTTATTAAATCCCATGCCATCCCCTCAGCCATAGGTGGCCAAGTCTCTGGAGGCGTGTTGATCGCCGTGAAGAACACACTAGTCGCAAAGATCGCACTGTTCTCTATGGGCCAGGGTGACTACATTTTTATCAGCATTGAGATTCAGTGCCACGAAAAAGAAAAGCAGAGACGGCGAAAAATTATCCTCTGCATCGTCTACTTGCATCCGTCTAAAGTAGGACGAGAGGTGACACTGAGCAAAATGCTCCCTGATATAATCAACCTTGTGGCTCTTCACCCAAACGACATATGGCTGATAATCGGTGACTTTAACACTAATCTAATGGAGGTAGCACCCACTCTCTCTTCCCAAATATCTTTAACAGATGAAATGTGGGCTATTCCGGAGATAAAATCTCCGTTTCAAAGGAAGGAATAAAAAGGGATAAAACTCTCAACGCACCTAAACCAACTAGGCCTTCGCATTTTAAATGGAAGATTCGAGTCAGACCAGCCGGCGGCTTATACCCACTCATCGCCCTTTCGAATGGCCACCCTAGATTATATATGGATATCTGTTACTCACTTCCAGTTAGTACAGCAGTTCTTGGTAACCCCCTCATTCGAAAGCGATCACACAACTCTCATGAGTAAAATTGATATTATGCATTCACACCGCACGAAAATAGCATTGATTGGAAAAGAATCTAACCTAGAGATCACCAAAAAACAAAGATGGTCTGAGGACGACCGGGAAACTATGGGAGCAAAGGTGGATGATCTACTGAGTAAATGGGCACCAGACTCCAATTGTCGTCTGATAGTTCCATCATGGGAAATCTTCGTGACGGAGTTTAGAGACCAATTAGCCTCAAAGTTGATAAATACTCAAGGTAAAGACCTTCCGGTTTCCTCTTCCATCTCCGAGCAAAAATGCTTTATAATTAGTATCAAATATAAACTAAACAGGCTACAGCGCAACAACATCAACCACGAAAGTACATATAAATCTCTCCGGGGCGAAATAGCAGTCGCCCGAAAGGAATACAGAAAGGCCAGGTTCACTCTTAAGAGACTGGAAGAAGAACATCATTGGGTGGCTGCCCACGAGATTATAAAAACAAAAAATCAGTGAAAGTTCTGGAGTTGGATAAATAAGTCTGTTAAAGTTACTAAACCATCAAGTGCAACAAACATCTCTCCAGCTGATTGGGAGGCTTATATCAAAGCTCTTTATACCGAACCAAGTGACATAACTTGTTACAATCTCTCCATCCTCCCCAACTTCAGCTCCCCCGACAACAAGACGCCAGCTACCAAGATAACCCCAAACCAAGTTGCATTCATAATAAAGAAAATGCGCTCAGCGGGTGCCCCAGGACCAAACGGAATTCCCACCCAAGTATACAAAGCCTACGCTCAGAAATGGGCCAACCTGCTGGCTCCTCTCTTCGAAACCGCAATTCTGGGCGAATCCATCCCAGCTTCCTGGCAAGGATCGCTGCTTGTCCCCATCCATAAAAAAGGCTCTCGCTCCAGCCCCGACAACTATCGGATGATAGCCCTTCTTGACGTAGATGGAAAGGCGTGCGCAAGTGTCCTTTTATCAGAACTGACAACCTGGGTTGAAAATTGTAATTTAATTCCCTCTACACAAATTGGCTTCAAAAAGGGCTGTCATATTGAAGACAATTTAATCTGTCTATCCCATATGATCGAATCCACACTAGCTGTAGGAGAGTAGGGTCTGCTATCCTATGTTCACCCCAAATGTTTGCTTTTTGCTTCACTGGTTTATGACTTAATGTGGCTGTGGGCCTGCTAATCAGACCCACAGCCTGCTGTTCTCTCTCTAAATTATTGCCAATGCACTCTAGGTGCATTACGAATACGATCTGGTTCACCGTATAGGCCCCTGTAACAGTGTACCATAGGTACCCAGGGCATAGGTGTAGCCAAGGCCTACCAGAGGCTGCAGCATGTATTGTGCCACCCCTGGCCTGGCCTCCATATTTGACACAACTGGCTGATCACTCAGCTGGGGTAAGGTGGGGTAATCACCTCTTACTTAGATATAGCATACCTATATCTAACCTATCTGGACACATAGTAACCTATAAGCCACTCCTATGGAAGGCCTCAGCAATCCTGGAGGCAGAGTGCTTGGTTTTATGTGAGATGGTGCTCTGGCACGAGCTGAGCCTGTCTGCAGCTGTCGCGAATAACTCCCTTAGCTGTTCCAGGATATTGCCATACCATATACTCTTAAGTGCATTATAATCCTCGCGGTTATATGCTAACTTTGGTTTGGGTTTATCAAAACATGTCGAGTAAGGTGTCATACGAACGGGAATATATCCCCCCTCGCCAACTCTGGCGACGGGGGTAGCATTCCACCCTTCTAGAGGGACACGACATGTACATAACCTGAACCCAGGTTAAAGTAAACTCGAGCCTCAGCATCATAAAATGGATGCTGCCACCACAGACACAAGTCTGACCTCCTGCTGCTGGGAGTCCTTCCAGCGAGGGAGGCTTGGACAAAGGGTTTCCTGCCTTGGTAGGTGCGAGCACCACCCCAGACAGGATTTTGTGTATTGGGTAGGACAGGGCTGAATAGAATGAGACATGTCTTGGGCACACAAGGTGTCCTCGTGCATAAGCCAGTCCAAACCGGTGCTGGGGCTTTCCAGCCCCAGTCCTGGCGCGGAGCTGGACAAAGGAAAGGGGGTGTAGACACCCCCCTTCCTGGTCCCACCCAGAGGAGGGACCTAGCAGGTGATCCGGCCCCCAGATTTGGAATAAGAGTAGGAGCTGTGTCCCAAGACTTCAGATCATCCTGAACTCGACTTGAAACTAAGAAGAAAACTGGACTTCGACATTCTGCTGCACAGAAGACTGAAGAGCATCTCCCTTGTGGCCAAGGAGTGACCACCCTGTGAATACAGGCACCATCCAGCAACTCGACGTCTGCTTTGCCGCCGCCTCCCGCCTCCCGCCGGAGCCCAGAGCCCAACAAGACCTCCGACCGACCCCTGCCCTCACCACATCTTCAACAAGGCTGACGCCGTCATCGCACCCCACCTACGGGACATCATCAACACCTCCTTCGACACCGCCACCTTCCCTGAGAGCTGGAAGCACGCCGAACTCAGCTCTCTACTAAAGAAACCAACAGCGGACCCCACCGAACTCAAAAACTACCGCCCCATCTCGCTCCTCCCGTTTCCAGCCAAAGTCATCGAGAAGACAGTCAACAAGCAACTGGCCGCCTTCCTCGAGACAAATGGATCCCTCGACCCTTCTCAGTCGGGCTTCAGGGCCAACCACAGCACCGAGACCGCCCTCATCGCTGCCACCGATGACATCCGAGCCCTGCTCGACAACGGAGAAACAGCGGCCCTCATCCTCCTAGACCTCTCCGCAGCATTCAACACTGTCTGCCACCGCACCCTTGTGCAGCGCCTCAGCAACGTCGGAGTCCAGGAGAAGGCACTAGAGTGGATCATCTCCTTCCTCGCAGGAAGGACACAGAGAGTCCGACTACCCCCGTTCAGGTCAGAAGCCACCGAAGTCATCTGCGGCGTTCCCCAGGGCTCCTCGCTCAGCCCCACCCTCTTCAATGTCTACATAAGCCCCTTCGCGGCCATCGCACGCCAAAACAACCTCAACATCATCTCCTACGCCGACGACACACAGCTGATCCTCTCCCTCACCAACGATCCCGCCACAGCCAGAGCCAACCTACAGGAAGGGATGAAAGACGTAGCCGAGTGGATGACGACCAGCCGCCTGAAACTGAACTCTGACAAGACGGAAGTCCTCATCCTGGGCTCCTCACCCTCCGCCTGGGACGACTCCTGGTGGCCCCCCGCCATGGGCACCGCACCCAAACCGACAGACCACGCACGCAACCTGGGCTTCATCCTGGACTCCTCCCTCTCCATGACCAGACAAGTCAACGCCGTCTCCTCGTTCTGTTTCAACATCCTGCGCATGCTACGTAAGATCTTCCGGTGGATTCCCACCGAGACCAGGAAGACGGTCACCCAGGCCCTCGTCACCAGCCGGCTGCACTACGGCAACGCCCTCTACGCCGGAACAACCGCCAAGCTCCAGAAGAGACTCCAGTGAATCCAGAACGCCTCAGCGAGACTCATCCTCGACCTCCCCCGACACAGCCACATCTCCGGACACCTGAGAGACCTGCACTGGCTCCCGGTCAACAAGAGAATCACCTTCCGCCTCCTCACCCACGCACACAAAGCCCTTCACGACCAAGGCCCGAGTTACCTCAACAGCCGCCTCAACTTCTACGCTCCCGATCGACCAGCCACGCCCTCGCCGCCGTCCCCCGCATCCGAAGAGCCACAACAGGAGGAAGGTACTTCTCCCACCTGGTCGCCAAGACCTGGAACTCCCTCCCGACCCACCTCCGCCTGACCCAGGACCACCTCGCCTTCAGGAAGCAGCTCAAAACCTGGCTGTTCGAGCAGTAGCGGACCCTCCCCCCCAAGCGCCTTGAGACCCTTCGGGTGAGTAGTGCGCGATATAAATGTCTTTGATTGATTGATTGATTGATTCCCAGACATCTCAGAGCCCGATCCACAGTCCCTGAAAAGAAGGGACCCGTGGAGGCACCGAGAGACGTGGGACCGGACCTCTTGAAAGACCCCCGAGAAGCTGACTGCGCAGCACCCGAGGCACCCTTGACGCTGTGCTTTGGGGTTTGAGAAGCCCCACCACCGAGCAGCATTTGCACCGAAGATCAGCTCCCCAGCATCTCCACGATCTGCGTGGGGCCCTTTTGTATTTTGCCACTTGACACGCCATCCCGGCCACTTGCCACGTGGCTAGCGGCCATCTTGGCGACGAAATATACAATCAACACGCTGGTCTGGTTGCTCCAGACTGGCCCTCACTCCCCTGAAAAGGAGCACCCGCTCTGACCTTGCTGGTCCGAGTGAGAAGCTTGCATCGATTCCTGCGTGGCTTGCATTAGCCAAGGCCTGCTTGCTCTGATCAAGAAGCCGACACTGCCATCAGCTAGAGCCTTTGTGGGACAGCTTGTGACCAATGCCTGGACGTCCTCGACCTCTTCGTGTCCACGTGGCTGCAGAGACAATCTTCACCTTTTCACCTGTTTGCGCCCAACATTGCCTGGTTCCCTCCTGGTTCAACGGTAGTCACTGGCTAGTGACTTTGAACATTTTCCCCTCTGCTTTCAGGTCTTCACCTCTTCAGATCCACCCTTGGATCCACCGGAACTCTCCTCGACGACCCGCCTGCAGCATCTTCATCTACAGGCTCCATAGACCAGCACGACGAAACCCGACACACTTTGAGACATATGCACCCGCTTCCTGTGGGTGAGATAACCCTGGCACTCCGGTGCTCCTGTGTAGCAATACATCTCTGATGTCTATGTTCCAAATTGCTAGGTTCTAGGTCATCCGGAAGGTTCCCTTTGCAGTAACTTTGTAACTTTTACGCACCATTGACTTTACATTGGTGTATGCGTGTGCTTTAAGCGCTGCACCTGAGTCCCGCGGGCCTTTCCAGACTTCATCACTGTTAGTCCCGAACAGCTCCAGCGATTCCCCAGGCCCTAGGCTTACTTCCTTTCCAAGTAGTGACTCTTATACCACTGTTTTAGTATATGGTTTAGGTGGCCCCTAGGGCTCATCCATATTGTGCAGCTTTTGTATATTTAAACTGTGTTTTGTTTTAACGCATTTGCTTCTGTGCTCATAAAGAGTATAGGGGATACTCGTAGTAAATAAATATATATATATTTTCAATATATATCTGTGTGGTGTCCTTTCATTTGGTATTCAAGGGGATTGTGTATGGTAAAACAGCTTGCTTCACATGCCTTACAGAGTTTAGCCTAAGACTGCTTTGTCCACGCTACCTCTAGGATAGCTGGTCTATAAGGTTGACTTACAACCAATCATCATAAGGGTTGCTTGGCATGGTACAAGGTGATCACTAGAGCTAGTGAGCATCATATACCAGGCCAACTTCTCACACTAGCCACAAAACGAACATCTTTATACCTGGGCTTCATTGACTTTCAAAAGGCTTTTGACAGTGTGATTCGCCCCAAATTGTGGGATAAATTGCCAAAATGGGGCATTCCTCAGCCCTTATTGAGAGCTCTCATTTCATTACATACAGATACCTGAGTGAAAATAAGAGTCACCTCGAGATGGTCTACAACCAACAAAATCTTGACCACCAGAGGCCTAAAACAAGGATGCACCCTTGCACCCCTACTTTTCAACCTGTATTTAGCAGATCTCCCTAAATGCCTAGCCGGATGTCAAGCTTTCCCCCCGCGAATCGAACTAACAAAGATCCAAACCTTGCAGTATGCTGATGATACCATCTTACTCGATCAGACCCAGGTGGGACTCCAAAGATTATTCAACTCCCTCGTGCAGTAATGTAACATCACTATCATGGAGATCAACATCCCCAAAACGAAAGTTATGATAGTCTCATCCTTGAAAACAAGAAAAAGCACTTGGTTCATCGATGGCAAGGCACTGGAATCAGTCTCTACATACAAATATTTGGGTGTCTGGATAGACCATAAGGGGAGATCGACCGCTCACATTACCGCAATGCAGAGTGACACCCGAAGTTTGGAGGGAGCCTTCATTAGAACAAAGAGCGCGCGCCACTCTCCAGATCTCGCCCCACTAATAAGACGGATAGGCGCAAAACTTGTGCCGACGATAGCTTTCGGTGCTATAACCTATAAAGACAAAATGTCCTGCTGGCTAGATCGAGCTCAATCAGCATGCTACCGCAGAGTGTTTTTATTACCAAATTCATCCTCTCATGCTCATATCCTCCCAACACTGGGTCATGAGTGCAAGGTTTATTGCATATAGCCCAAAGACAAAAATAGCTCGCCACCATACTTTAAAGAGCACTATATGGTCATCATTCAGCAATCCGGATACATCTTGGAACAAATATCTGTCATACTGCTTGAATTCGCTAAAAGCCCAAGACACATGGTCAGCATCGCTACCCATAGAGACGACATTAAAACTTCTGACTAAGCAAGCAAAAATGTTGTCCTATGAAAACGATGCCCTATCAGTATCAAAGCTCTTCCACGGCAGTTGGGCCTCTAAACTCTACGCTCCAAAAACACTACCGCTCTACCTTTCATCAACAATGAAACCATAAATTAAGCATCAAGTAATGCGGTTCCGGTTTGGCCTAATACCACTAACGGCGTACAAATATGGACAAGGATATAAAAAAGGAATTTCTATAAATTGTCGTTTTTGCAACCTAGCGGAAGAAAATCTAATTCACATTCTATGCATTTGTCGATCTTTGATTGCCCTACGAGTCTTTTGGCTTCGTCCGATCTGGCTTTCTTTCAACATTAGGACATGTCATGAAGCATTAGAACTGTGTATAAGGGGCGACTCACCTCAGATGGCCACCCGCTTTGTAAAATTTATGTTAGGAATCAAAAATGTACTACCCCAAGAATGAACTTTATTCCCTAAAATGATCTCCCTGTTCTTTTATGTGCTGCTTGCAGTTTTCTTTTTTTAATCGCTATAACTGTCTATACAAACTGCAATGATTTTAATTAATTATGCAAATAAAAATACTTACTTACTTACTTACTTACTTACTAGCTACCATCAAGGAAGTGTTCAACATGAAGTTGAGTGTCTGTGTTACTTTACACCCCAACTGACTTCTTCAATATTGAGAAAATGTATCTAAAAAAATGAATACAATTAAGAAATGGTCTCATATCATGATTGTCTATGGTTGTTTTCTCTTTGTAAGTCTGCCTAATGCACCTAAAAACATCATTACAAAAAAATATAAATACTTATATGCAGATGCTTCCCGTCTGCCCTCTTTGTAGGTTGAGCATTCGAGACCTCATATATACTTTAGTATATACTTATCATATACATATATGTGTATGTACTTTGTGGGCTCTGGAGATCAGCCCTAGGACTTGTCTGCTTCTGCTTAGGGACTTTTTTTTCTGTTCAACTGCCTCTATTTAACTGTCTTGATAGAAAACAACCAGCAGAGGTCAGTAAAATAGCAGAATTGCTTTCTGCTGAGGGACTTTTTTTTATTTATTTTTCTGGCAACTGCCTCCATTTAACTTTCTTGATAGAAAACGACCAGCAGAGGTCAGTAAAATACCAGAATTACTTTAGCCTTCTCTAGATTCCAGTCCAAAGAAAATGTCTTCCATGAGCATCCGTCGACAATAATCTTTTTTTCAAACCTTGTATTTTCACTGATATGACCACCAAGGCACTGATTTTATATTAAAAACAGAGCTTTGAACTATACCATTTCCCACCGAAAGGCAATATTTCTCTCCATGTGTTCCCATGACTGGCGTGTCGCGCAGTTTGGTGCTTACTTTCTCTCCATGTTAAAAAATAGTAGATGTGTCAGCACCCAGGCTAATGTGCTGCATAGCTAAATACAACATACAAGGTCCCAAAGGCGAGACGGATTGCATTGCAAATGCTTGTTTCATTAGTCTGTCCAATCAGTATTCACATTTTACCCACTGCAGCAAGGAGCATAGAGTAATGGTTCAGCCCACTTCATCCATGTCTTGCACTGTGAGTGATGAAATATTGCCAGATCTCATGTGCACAGCTGATGGAAAGAAGTCCACTTCAGTGTCAGGGGCTGGTGTGCCTGCACTGCTGGCCACTCCCTAAATGTATTTATTTTTACATAGGCTTGTCATTGATTTGTATATTCATTTGTTAACGAAAAAAAATATTAAAATGCAGGCTTGCAAAGAACAGACCTATTGACTTTTCCAATGCGTGATTAGCAATCGTGCCCATGAAAAATATTCTTGAATTATTTCGCAATATTCAATAGATCAGGATTTAGCAAGAAAGCTGCAGGCAGGGCCTGAATTCTTTTACTGGGTTAAAGATGAACAGAGTTGTTTGAAGGATTTTTTGTTTAGAAGAGACATGGACATTTTTTGTTTTGAAAAGACATGGACAATTTATTTTTTCCTGTAACCACTTTTCCCTTTTGACAGCGCGTTTTATTTTGTCTCACTTCCCAAAGAGGATTTTTGTCTCTTTCTCTGCTTACCCCTCACCGTAAGTGCCGTAATATCAGCGCAGCATCTACAATAGGCCGAATAGTCTTATACAAAAGACAGCACAGTTCTGCTCTTCTTATGGAAATGGATGTCTTTAAACAGCATTTTTTTTAAGGAAGACACAAATATAGATGAAAGCAAATAGATCCAATGTGAAATAAATACGAGACACTTAAAAACACCAGCTGATTACAGTCTCCAAACCATTAAAGACTATTGAAATCTTTCTTATTATATTTCTGAGAAATCTTGAGGTACTATTTTTCGAGATGCTGCATGAACATATTCCACAAAGCAGACTGTCAGCATTCTAAATTTTTTCAAGATTTTACTGGATCACCGGTGCAGATCAGTTGAGAGAACACCGCCATCAACATCTATGTTGAAGACGAGAAATAGTCCTCTTGAAAACACATTTAAATCTATTTTAGTTCAATTTACCATGAAACACTAAATTCATATTATATGTTGGATGTCCTGGATGGAGAAATTCTGCAGGTTTCACTGCTGAGCTAAGTGCTAGAGATTCTCACATTTGAAGCTCATCGCAAACATCGCAACGCGGAAGCTAAAAATACAAGGTGCGATCAAATAATGAATGGAAGCGATTTCACTTCCGGTAATCAATCACAACTTACCCGATGGGAAGAAATCGCGAAAAGTCTCTCTGTACGGAATATGATATTCATGGTTGGTTTCAGTTTTGAGATGGTCGCGCGCAGCTGAACGCATTGAGGCTGCTCGCGGTGCCGTGCCAATGCCGAGTGGGAGATGATGGCAGCGAACCCAAGGGGAGTGGTTGGCAATCACTCACAGTGGTTGAGTTGTAACTTTAGCATTCTATTAGTATGCAAAGCCCTAATGCAATGAGATCAGAGAAGCTGAAGAACAATACATAATGACGGTTCACCGCTGATTTTTGAGACCATGCAATTTAGTCTCCCTACCACTTATTCTGACTCTTTTTCATGCTGAATGGACAGCCCACCCCTAGCACCGCCACATGTTCTATTTTGAGGCGCTGTCCCCACAAGTCACGAACAGCAAGTTTTGACATAAAGCCTTGATTGGTTAACACATGGCAAAACACCAGTGAGCGGGCCGCCTAGTGTGTCCTGACACTCAAAGCAACAGCATGAAAGTGTTGGATGGTAACAAATGCTTGAATCAGTCTTAACCACTGGTAATTACTCTGGGCAGAGTGCATTATTTTAGCCTGCCCGGGTCATTACTTGCAGAAACTAACAATACGCTAATCAGCCTGGGATCTGCCCCCAAAAGAGACTGTGCAGCCGGGACTGCCACACCGCTTACCACAACTTTGGCCATGTGTGCTCTTCTAATAACTTGATAAATCTCTCACTTTATCCCACTCATGTAATAAAGGCAATTTTAAGCAACAGCCAGATATTAGTTGCACCTCACTTGAGCGCATTCATCTGAGGATCAACTGGGAACAATACAATTGGTGACTAGCAAAAAAGTGTAGACTTTGATTCAATGATTGATCAAAACACTAGCAAGTTAGGTTTCAAGATTTCTTGTCTTGCATGGCACTGGATGAGTTAAAGCACCAGGATGTCTCGAAACCCTTCCCCCATCTTGCATGATAAGTCCCATCTCATTATTATTATTATTATATGTTCATTATTGCATTGTACTCTAATGCATCAGTGTGTTGCCTTGGAACTAAGTCCCAGAGTTTGATCTACTCAAGGTATCCTAATACAGCAGGCTGGTACTTCTACGGTGACAACATAGAGATAGTTTGAGTCCAGCTGCTGGTAGCTATGACATCTTTTAATATTCATGGTGGACAATTGTGCTGTGTTTTAATATTCATGAAGGCGGATTAGATTGTCCTCTCGTATTCATAAGTTCTGCGCACCTTGCGTCAGATGTTCTACTGAAGCATTGACTAGTTGAACCCTCACCTGCATATATGTGCTGCTAAGTAGTTGGAAGGGGACTACCAGGCACTATGCAAAATCCCATAGATAAAAAGAGACCACTGAAGGGCAAATGTCTCTCATGAATAGAGGTCCTCCCTACAACAATATGGCTTCCCACCTAGATAAAAGGCTATACGGCAGTTGCATATAGGAGAAAAAAAGGACAGTGTGTACTATTTTAACACCAGCCTTTCCATTTCCACCTGGCTGTTCATGCGACTCCCAAGTGGAAATGTTTCTGCTGTGTAGAGAACTGTGTGTGGTGTAAGGGGATTAAGCATCTGCGCCCCACTTTCTTAGTGGATAGGTTTCTTTGAGACCCCGCTTGCCAGCATGTCTCAAGAAGACCGACCGGTACCCCACTTACACTACAGAAAGGAATAGAACAACAAAAAAAGAGGTCTAATCTTAGGTGCTGTATGAACTGTGACAACAATTTGGCATCATGAACCAGCAGTTACAGTGAATGAGAACACATTTCAGGAATGCAAATGTTGCCCCACCCACCACTTTGAGTGACTAAGTCAGTGGTGGCTAGTGAACTTTTCAAAGGGGAGGGGAAAAAATCAAACACCGAAATACAGCCCCCTTACCAGGAAGGTTCCAGCAGGATGGAGGAGGCTTTCCCTCAGAGAAATGTAGGAGAGGTGACAGGGTAAAAAGACTGACTGGAGGGCACAACAGAAGGTTAAAAGAACAGGGCGAGAATGGCACAGGAGTAAAGTATGGCATTGTGCCATAGTGTGCGTTCAGCTTAAGGTAGAAAGTGAAGAAACCTCAGGAGAGCCATGAAAGGTGGAAAGAAAGGCAGAGGGAGGAGGGACGACACAGTGAAGAGACACAATATAGAATACACAGCAAATAGTGGAAGAAATAGAAAAGGGGACACTGGGATGAAGACAAAAAGTGATACAGAGATAAGAAAGAGAGACACGTGAGAGAGGACAGAAAGTGACACAGTAAGAGGTAGACTTGTATTTCTCTATTCCAACTTCTGATAGGACAAGAGGGCACATGATTGACAAACCTTAAAAAGCACCATTGTCTAACATGCAGCACTGCGTGACGGAAGTATATAATGGGTGGCAGGCAGTGGAGTAGCTTCGGGAGGGGGGGGGGGGAAGGGGGGGTGTTTAGGGTGTTACACCACCCTAAAAAAGTATTCTGTTGTAAAAAGTTGGGTAGAAGTGCTTTCATCTGGGTATGAATTGTCAGTCAGATTTTACCTGGTACTATTACATGCCCACACTGACAAAAACACATACACGCACAGGCGTCCGCAAGGGGGGGCAAAGGCGGGACGCATCCCCACCTGGATTTTTCACTTGCCCTTTAAAGATTATGCCCCTGCCCTTTGACATTGTCGAAAAGGGTCGGAGGATGGGTGAAGTTAAAATGATGCCCCCCCAAAACATTTCTGCAGACGCCCATGCATATACACACATACACATACATGCACACACAGACGCACACATACCCACAAACACACACACTCTCGTCTCTGTTTTGAAGGTCTTCAAAAATGTTGGTTAGTTTTAAAAATGTTGTTTAAATTTAAATAATGTGTTTTAAGAAGATCTCCCAGCGTGATTGATGGGAAATCCGACACTCCCACCAGGGGCGACCTTAGGCATGTGCAAGCTGTGCACCTGCACAGGGCCACCAAACCCCAGGGGCCACCACACCAATATATATCCTTAATATAATAATCCTCTGAGGATGGATACATATTTGCGAGCCGGCCCCTGGAAGGTATTTGGCGGCCTCCGGCTTTGTTCCACTTCCAAACACCCTGACCCCCCCCCCTCTTCACTCCCACAATCTTCTTGACAAAGCTATGCCCCTGGTAGCAAGCAGTTGTACCTCTGAATGATAAGGACTCTCCATATGCATAATGAACCCCATAAGGTCTTATATGCTGGGTGCACAGTCCCATATGACGCTACCAGTCCCTGCTCTGACCACAACGACCTTGCCACTTCAGCCAAATCATGCTGAGCATTTCAGATCAGTTCCACGTTTCACAGTGTGCCTGTCTCACCTGCTCAGTGCTGAAAGTCTGCAGAGATAGCCTGAAACATTACAAATCATTTTAAATATCAAAATGTCCCTGCAACTTATTAGCATGGGAACATGCCTCTTTTCAGCATCAGTCACAGTGACTGTTCAGACGGTTAGCACCCAGACAAGGGCATCGGCGCATTCTAAATGTCTAGAGATGTTCTCACAATTGCGGACATCTTGCCACATCACTCATTTCCACTGTAAAACACGAGTAAGCATACACATTCATATTTGTCATAATAGAACAGAGCTTATTGTCTTAAATACATTTGCAAAACATAGGTTCCCAGAGTAGCAAGCATTGGCAAAGCCAATAAGTATTGCCTTTGGTACATAGTTGGCTTTGCCAATAGTTTGTATCATTGCTAGACTGCATTCCCAATGCTGTGCAGCATGGCTAAAGAAAACAAACTAAAAAAGCACTATGATGCTGTAGTTGTGCCATTTTGAAGGCATGTGTGCACCACATATGTGCAACTACAAAATAACATGGACCTTTATCATATTTACCAAGTTGGATTGGCAAATAAAGAAGGAACTTAGTAAGGCGAAAGCGTTTTTTTGAAACCACAGATGGGGAGAGCGCGAAAGGCAGCATGAATGGGGGGAAGCAATATGACGACACGGAAGCAACATGGGGAGGAGAAGTAATGGGTGAGAGAGGAGGGCGAAGGTGGGGAAAGCAACCAGAGAGCCGGGGTGGAGAGGAGAAGCTGTAGATGACAAAGCAACATTGAGCGGACAGAGAAGAAGCGCACTGGTGGGATCGCCCCGGGGGGAAGTACAGAGGGTAAGTGCAAAATGGAAAGGGCCAAGGTGAAGCACACAGGCGACAAAGAGCAACATATGTGCAGGGGGGGAGATGTGCACGAAGAAGACAGTTGGAAAACACAGCCACTTTCCATAGAGTGTTTAACTAAGATAAAAAAGTAGTGCTTGAAAAGCAAGCTGGCATAAAAGCCAGCCAATCAAAAGAGATGGTACAGGTGCTACGCTCCATGGGAAGGACAGAAGCAAAAGATTGACAAGATGGGACATTATTATTATTATTATTATTATTTATTTTGTAGAGCGCATAGTCACCCGGAGGTATCCCAGCCCTAAAAAAAACCTATATCCTAAGTTCCGTGGGACAAGGGAGGAAGAGAAAAAGAAGGAAGAGGACGGGAAGAGGGGCACGGAAGAACAGGGTAAAGGCCAGGGGTAATTCACTGAATAAGAAACATACAAATGAGGGAGACAGGAAAGCTAAAACATTGTAAGCAATGACTTTACACTAAGGCCAAATGGACTCCAAGCATGTTCTTGGTATGCCCACAATGCGTCTCGCAACTGACAGTGCATACACTATCTAGCAGGTGAGACCTAAGAAGTACTGTCAGCTATTTCAGGATGCAATTTCAATGATAGAACTGCATTTGTAATCATTTTTATTAATAAAATAAACAAGACACCATGAAACTGGATTGGTCGAGGGTGAAATGAAAAATGATGGGAGAAAAACTTGAATGGCAGTTGAAACAACAGTTTACAAGGTTTGTAAAATGCAATATTGGTGATATTCATACATAAAACAGTAGCATAGAGACTGTTACAAGAAGTTAGGTTGTGCAGCCGTAAAATAATGTAAAATGCTGCAAGTGCACTCACACTTTACAGAACTGGAGGTAGCACTGGAGGAGTAGTGACTTTGTACACACCTCAATCGCCAGCCATAATGTAATTGCTGCCATGTTCAATGTTCTGTATAAGAACTCAGATACGTTTTTGGCTGTCAGGAAAAGACCATTTAAACAATAAAAAATAATATGAAATAATATGAGGTTATTGTTACATAGGGGCAGATGTATCATTCCATCATTTGTGATTCCCAAATAGTGATTTTTTAGAAATCGCTATTTGGGAATTGCAAATTGGGATGTATGTAGAAATTCGCTATTTTTTTGCGATTTCTTAAAATTCCTAAATTGTGATTAGCAAATTGCTAATCGCAATTAAGGAATATTTTCCCATTCATTTCTATGGGCCAGGAGACCCATAGGAATGAATGGAAAGTTATTCTCAATTTGCGATTAGCAATTTGCTAATCACAAATTGAGAATAATTTCAAGGGTGCAGGGGTGTCCAAAGGACACCCTGTTGCACCCCTGAAATATGGATGGGTGCACATGTGGTGCACATACATGCCCTAAGTGGAGAAGTGTGGCTCAGGGGTTAGAGGCGGCAGACCCGGAAGCTGAGATCGGGCCTGGACCAGGGTTCAATTCCCCGCCTCGGCGGGTCTTGGGCTAAAAATTCCACGGTCTCGATAATTCTCGCTCCGGTGCCTTCTCGACTCACGGGTTCATGCTCTGCGACTCTGGGCAATAGCTTGCTTAATCTCCACAACGGCCCTTCGCGGCGGGATGCCTGGCTTTCACCTTGTGGATACCCTGCCGGGGCCTCTCACAGGGGAATACCAGGACGGGTTCCCTAGGCAAGCGCCAGGATGCCCTTTGTGGTGACAGGTCGCGCTATATAAGTATACCTACATTTACATTTATGTATGTGCGTCACATGGCACTTTGAAAAATGCAAACATTTGCATTTTTCAAGGAATTCACAACTCACCACCAACTAGAAGTTGGTAGTAATGTGCGATTCCTTAAGGGCATTTTGCTAATTTTTTTGCTACATACATTGCATTTAAGGAATTG